>NC_040076.1:84382009-85728259 GCF_003369695.1 Bos indicus x Bos taurus
TTGGAAAATTCTTGAAGAGATGGGAATACCAGACCACCTGACCTGCCTCCTGAGAAATCTGTATGCAGGTCAAGAAGCAACAGTTAGAACTGGACATGGAACAACAGACTGGTTCCAAATCAGGACAGGAGGATGTCAAGGCTATATATTGTCACCCTGCTTATTTAACTTATATGCAAAGTATGTCATGTGAAATGCCAGGCTGGATGAAGCACAAGCTGGAATCAAGATTGCAGGGAGAAATATCAATAGCCTCAGATATGCAGATGATACCACCCTTATGGCAGAAAGCAAAGAACTAAAGAGCCTCTTGATGAAAGTAAAAGAGAAGAGTGAAAAAGTTGGCTTAAAACTCAACATTCAGAAAACTAAGATCATGGATGGTATGTAGTCTCATCACTTCATGGCAAATAGATGGGGGAACAATGGAAACAGTGAGAGACTATTTTGGGGGGCTCCAAAATCACTTCCGATGGTGACTGCAGCCATGAAATTAAAAGATGCTTCCTCCTTGGAAGAAAAGTTTTGACTAACCTAGACAGCATATTAAAAAACAGAGACATTACTTTGCCAACAAAGGTCCATCTACTCAAAACTATGGTTTTTCCAGCAGTCATGTATGGAAGTGAGAGTTGGACTCTAAAGAAAGTTGAGCACTGAAGAATTGATGCTTTTGAACTGTGGTGTTGGAGAAGACTCTTGAAAGTCCCTTGAACAGCAAAGAGATCCAACTGGTCCATCCTGAAGGAAGTCAGTCCCGAATGTTCATTGGAAGGACTGATGCTGAAACTGAAGTTCCAATACTTTGGCCAACTGATGTGAAGAACTGGCTCATTGGAAAAGACCCTGATCCTGGGAAAGATTAAAGACAGGAGAAGAAGGGATCAACAGAGGATGAGATAGTTGGATGGCATCACCGACTCAATGGACATGAGCCTGAGTAAGCTCCGGGAGTTGGTGATGGACAGGGACGCCTGGCGTGCTGGAGTCCATGAGGTTACAAAGAGATGAACTCAACTGAGTACTGAACTGAACTGAACTGAACTGACAAATGTTGTGGTATTTTGACATAGCTGGCACTTAACAAAGGTTTTATTATTAATATTATCCATTATTTCAGTCCTGCTATCTTTGAACATTTGTCTATAATATACATTTTGGTGCTATCTTTAGTTCTATAAATATGTTTAGTTAGTTTCTTGGGGTAACTTGCATTTCTACATGGCTGGCTTTACCTCTGGACAAAGTAGGAGGCTGCTTATGAAATATGAGTGCAGAGAGATACTTTCCAAATTTGTTAAGCTCTTTCTCAGAATTGGTGTAGTGTCTTTTATCCCATGAACAATATAAGGTTTAAAAATGTAAGTTGGAATACGTGTATACCTGTGGTGGATTCATGCTGATATATGGCAAAACCAATACAATATTATAAAGTTAAAAAATTAAATTAAATTAAAAAAAATAAAAATGCAAGTTCAGTTCAGTCGCTCAGTCATGTCCGACTCTTTGCCAAGTCCCCCAATAATACTTTGAATTAAATATATTCATTCAAACTTAGTATTTTTTGAGTACCTGACAGGCATCAGGAACTATTTTACGCTATGGGTATATAAGATGAATAAGACAAGTTTTCTGATCATTCTAATTTGATGTAAGAGGAGGGACTAATTGCCTAGGCTGGTGCTGTCTGAGATGGTAGCTGTGAATTGCATGTGGCCACCAAGCACTTGAAATGCTTCTGGTCCACATTGAGATAACAAAGTATTAAATACTCATTGATTTCAAAGACTGCATTCAAAAAAATAATGTAAAATAGTAATACTTTTAATAATGATTACATATGAAAATATTTTGCAAGATGTCATTAAACTAAACTTTACCTGTTTCTTTTAATGTGGCTACTAGAAAATTTAATTTTCCAAATATGGCTCACATTGGGGTTCATATTGTATTACTCCTGGACACCCCTGGCTTGAGTAATTAGGGAGTTTTGGCAGATGAGTTAGAAATTAATGTTTGTATGTATTTAATTTTACAAAAATTGGATCATGCAATTAATAACTTGTTTGTATTGATAACTATGCTTTTACCACTAATAATATAATTGTATGTCTTTCTGTGTCAGGAGGGTAGTTCATTACATGGATGGAGCATCATCTGTTCAACTTGGAGCTGTGAGCAGTTGTGGACTTGAACAGCTTAGAAAGAGTAGAAGGACAAGAATTACGGTGGTGGTTAGTCACTTAAGTTGTGTCTGACTCTTTGTGACCCCATGGGCCATAGCCTGCCAGGCTCCTCTGTCCATGGGATTTTCCAGGCAAGAATACTGGCCTGGGTTGCCATTTCCTTCTCAAGGGTATCTTCCTGACTCAGGGACCAAACCCATGTCTCTTGCACTGCAGGTAGATTCTTTACCACTTGAGTCATCAGGGAAGTCCCTAGAATTATGGAGTGGGATGCAGGATGTCATAATTAGAGGAGATGTAGAAGTCTCTGAGGGTTTGAAGGACATACAGGTTTGATCTCTGGGTGAGAAAGATCCCCTTTAGAAGGAAAGGCAACCAACTCCAATATTTTTGCCTGGAAAATCCAATGGACAGAGGAGCTTGGAGGGCCACAGTCCATGGGATTGCAAAAGAGTCAGATATGACTTAGTGACTGAAGAACAACAAAGAAGTCTTTGAGGTCAGAGGCCCATTTTGAGAGATGAGCCACCTGAGGGCCAGAGGTGGTTAGTGGTGATTTTTCTTTTGGCTCTTTTTAAAAAGCTAACACCCAGATATTATAGTGTCCCACACTTTGTGCTAAGCATCTTCTGCATTACCTCCATAGTCTTCCTGACAACCCATTAAGTAGGCAATATTGTTATTTCTGTTCAACAAACCAAGAAACAGGCTTAAAGGAGGTCACACAGCCAATAAATGACAAAGATAGGACTTGAACCAAATCTTTTAAAGTTTTCAGTCAGAATTTACAACTATTGCACCAGCAGTCCCCAGATTTTTTGATTGAACAAATTAACAATTTTTTAAATGGAAAAACCACAGGATTGCTCACATTTTATTTTATCATTAAAACAATGTTATTACTTCTACCACTATTCTTTATAACCATCATTTCATAAAGGTAAGATTATTAAAAATAAAAACAATTGAATACATATAATTTTATTTTTAAAAAAACCTCCCTTTATTGCCCATATTTTTCAGTTTACCATGGAGTGATGAAAACAGGGACAAAGACAGGCATTGGAACTGGGGCTGGTGTGAAGCTCAGTAGGAGGAACTTAGTGCATTTAACTCAGATGCTGATCCATGACCAGGTTCAGATTGCTGGGTTCTTCTGCAAGTTCTTGCTATGCTGTTTAGAAGTGCTGACCCTTGTCATTGTTGTCCTGGTCAGTGTAACATTCTTCACTCCACAGGTACTTTATTGTACCTGATCTGTTTGGGGCAGCCTTGTCCATGGATTATTTATCATTCAGCTTTGGAGATAGTTGGTTTTTTCCATCTCAATTGCTCTACAAGGATGTAAAGCATCGAGGTAGAGTCGTTGGCCTTTAAGAAGCTGGCTCCATTGCACTGGCTTTGTATTTTTGGAGCAGGCTGATGAGACGGACATGCTGTTTGGCTGTCACTGTGTCAACTCTACTTTTATATACAGTTGGCATCTTTTTGCTCTGCTCTCTTTTGCCAGCCGAACAGTTCTGAGCTCCCAGTGCAAATGCGGTCCCTCCCTGGCTTGATGTTTCATCAATTTGGAGGTTTCCTAGAGGCTGTGGGATTAAGTTGGTATCATATAGATTTTGTTATTCTTTCTAGTACATATAACATGTTATCACATCATTTATATTTGATGATTATTAAATGGCGTGTCTTTAAAATTTTTTAGTTTCCCCAGAGAAAAGCTCCAAATGTTAAAACTATTAATAAGCTTAGTGTTGCTATTGTTTCTATGTTGACTTTTTTTAGATAGGATTAATACCTAGTGAATTTGAATTAGGTAGAAGCACAAGAAAAAAAGACCCTGAGGTCAAGTATCAGGAAAGTCTTCACAATATTTAAAATAAAATTCAAATGAAAAATTAAGGATTGATGAGAAGAGAAGAAACAGTATTATTAGTGCTGGTGAATGTTTCTTAGGTACTATACCAGAAAGCATGTACCAGAAAGGAAATTAAATGTTTGTTATTTTAAAAGTTTGTTTTTACATTTTGTAATTTTACTTATACCATTTAAAATCAATTTTAGATAATTGATTTTTTCCAGGAGCTCTCTATTCAATTGCACATTGAATAATAAATGCTGAACAATGTCAACATTTTAATCTTTCTCCATTTGGGAAATTGGAATTCTAGTCTTCATTTTTCCATAACTGTTTTTTAATTGATGAAGGAAATTTTTCTTTTATCCCAGGGTTACTAACCTTCCTCAGCCTTTTGTGTATTCCCCAATCAAAAGGTTTTTGAATATCTAAAGAAATGACACCCACTGGTTTGCCTTTATAGATCATTTTGTTACCTCTTTCAAAGCATCTTAACAGGTTGGGGAGCCCAGATTTACCCTAACAAAAGCCACGCTGGTCGCTCCCTTTTGTAACCTCCTCCTCTAAGCAATTTATAACTTTCCCTTCAGTGCATGGCTGAATTGGTTCTACTGGGATCCAAGAGCAGCTGTGGGGGGTCCAGGATTGTTTTCAGAGGTCATCACAGGATCTTTCTAGAAAATTATGGCAGCACTAAAAACTCTCAGCGCCTAGAAGGGTAAAGAGAAAAACTTCCTTTTTAAAAAACCCTGTTGATTTCCGCTTGTTACTTAATCTTTTTAATGATTTTCAACCAGTGGAAGTTTAGATTGTATCCTGAGTCATCTTAGGTTTAGGGTAGCTGCATAATGAGAATTAAAGACAGGTTAATTCTTGGTTGGGGGAAATAAGAAGTGACCTTCAGGGCACCGTCTTGGAGGGGGGGGAGGAGAAATTTTCAGACTTTTAAATTCCTAAAAGATACTTAAGTTTTAATTTTTTCAGAAATTTAGAATTTAAAATTGTTGAAATTATTAGACTAATAGGCAAAACTCATGCTATTGAAGAATAAAAAAAGATCACAATTAATTCCTTTTTTTTATTACACAAAAAGCGATACACAAATCCTTTTTCTCTTAGTATCTTCAATAAAACTGGAGCTTATAGACCGAAAGTTGCTGTTTGTCTTCCATTCCTTTCCTTAAAGGAAGACATTGTCATCAGTTTGAAATGTATCTTTTCTGTCCTTTTCCTGTTAATTGACATACACATATACTATACAGGTATAGAGAATATATTTTTGATTGTATGTAATTGGGGTCCATATTATAAAAATTGTTTGTGATTTTCTTTTTTCTCTTTATAATATGTCTTGGAAATCTTAACATCTTAATACATATAGATCTACTACATTCTTTTTAAGGGTCATACAATATTTCGAAGCATGAATATACCAGAAGTTATACAACTAGTGTCCAATTGACAGGCATCATCTATGTTTACAAATTTTGTCATTATAAGCAGTAGTGCAATCAATGTACTTGCATAAATACCTGTGGGCATCTTTGAGTATCTGTAGAAGAATTTCCCAGAAGTGGAAGAGCCGGCCTCATTCATTCTCAATAAAATACCCCCTAACATATATGCCTGCCTTTGTGATTCGATTGCTCATACAGCACACAAAAGTTATTTCTAAAATTTGTAAGTCATGTTGCTTTCTGCTTAAAACACTTTGAAGTCCTTCTCTTGCTTTAGGATAATGACTCAACTGCTTGGTAAGATTTTTCAAGTCCTGTCTGACCAATGCTTCAGATCAGATCAGTTGCTCAGTCGTGTCCGACTCTTTGCGACCCCATGAATTGCAGCACGCCAGGCCTCCCTGTCCATCACCAACTCCCGGAGTTCACTCAGACTCACGTCCATCGAGTCAGTGATGCCATCCAGCATCTCATCCTCTGTCGTCCCCTTTTCCTCCTGCCCCCAATCCCTCCCAGCATCAGAGTCTTTTCCAGTGAGTCAACTCTTCGCATGAGGTGGCCAAAGTACTGGAGTTTCAGCTTTAGCATCATTCCTTCCAAAGAAATCCCAGGGTTGATCTCCTTCAGAATGGACTGGTTGGATCTCCTTGCAGTCCAAGGGACTCTCAAGAGTCTTCTCCAGCACCACTGCTTACCCCCTTATTATTCATATTTTTTCATCATTGTACCCTTTATTTAAAAACAAAACAAAGTAAAATAATCAAAGGAGAGGGTGGGACGAATTGAGTGAATAGCATTGAAATATATACATTGCCATGTGTAAAATAGATGGCTAGTGGGAAGTTGCTGTATAACACAGGAAGCTCAACCCAGTGCTTTACAACGACCTAGAGGGGTGGGATATGCGGAGGTAGGAGGAAGGCTCAGGAGGGAGGGGATATATGTATATTTACGCCTGATTCACATTGTTCTACAGCAAAACCAAAAAACAAATTTTTCTTTAAGTTAAAAAAATATATCCTTAGGAACTAAAAAAGAAAATCCTTCAGATTACTTCTCTAACTACAGTGTAATAAAACCAGAAATTAATAACCAAAGAAGAGCCAACAACTCTAAGCACCCAGACATTCAAATAAATCTGGAGCCAAACATGGAAATAAAATTGTAACTGAACCACAGTTAGGATATCCTGTCATAAACCTATGGGATTTAGTCAAGATAATGCCTACAGGAAAATTTACAGAATTAGCTACTTTTTTATAAGTAAAAATAGTGAAATAAATGAATTAAGAATCCAACAAAAAGATATAGCAGAATAATAATAAACCAAATAAATATGAAGGAATAGTAAATTCAGAAATTAAAAAATAAAGGGAAAATTACTTAATGGATAAGCCAAATGAAGAGCTGGTTATTTAAAGAAAAAATAAATATAGAACAGACCTCTCTAAGTCTCATGGGTTTTTTATGCTTTAGCCAAATCAAGCTACTTTGGTCATCTGATTTCTCAGTCCCTTCTTCACATCCATATAGGTATTTATACACTCAGCTCCTTCTGTCTGGACACCCCTACCAATTCCTGAATTTTATTCATCTTTAGAACTCAGATCAAAAATAATTTTCTTCAGGAAGCTTTCCCTAAATTGCTCCAATTTCCAGCCTGCACTGCCCCCCAGGCACACACATACACACACGCACACAGATGCACAGATTTCTGAGTGCGATGTCCCTGTGTACATACCCTTATATACACCCTCAATTCTACACACCAAGTGATGCCTCCCTACTTATGTGAATTCTGCCAAATCCCCTGTAGTTTTTCTATCATACCAGTCAGTGATAACGTTCATGGTGTTGCATCAGGCACCACAAGAGGAGATTCTGAAGTATCTCCTGACTTCTAAGGAACATTAAATTATTTCATAGACCCTAGCACAGTGCATGACATTATAAAGGCATTCCTCTGAGATGGGTGATCTTAGATGGGAAAGTGACAGTTCTGTTGAAAGTGAAAAATGCAGATTCACAGAATCAGTGCTAGAAAGGCTCTTGGAAATCATCTAGTTTCTTGCTACTCAAAGTGTGCTCAATGGATCAACAGCATTGCCTCACCTGCGAGCTTGTCAGCAAGGCCTCAGCCTTGACCTGCTGAATCCAAACCCTGATTTTAATGAGCTCCCAGATGATTCTCTTGCACATGAAAGTGGGAGAAACACTATTCTAACTTTCAAACTGGCTCTCTATTAAAATCACCCTGGGAGCGTTTTACAAATGTCAGTGCTAGGTCCCACATCCCAGACTTTCTGATTCTGTTGGTTTAGGAAAGGGTCAGGCAGGACATTGCTGTTGCTGCTGCTTTTTAACTTCCCAAATGATTCCAAGTGTAATATCCAAGGTTAGAAATCCGTGACTTGGGCCCTTCCTTTTCTGATGCTGTAGACAGCAGTGTGGTGGCCAACTTGTGATTAGAACTCATGTTTACTTATTCTAGTCCTGTGTCCTTTCCCCCATACTAACAGTCGCTGAGTGATCACTTAGAAACCCGATAAAGGATATTTTAATAGCCAAACTCCATTTTCCGAGGAAACAGTGAATTGTCTAAGATGAGTTCTAGCAACTGGATGATAAATCAGATCAAAAAAATTTTGTTTGCTTTTTTTCCCTCTACACCACTCATCACAAGCATTCTGTTCGGTAAGATCCCTGACCCTGCTCAGAGTCTGGGTCAAATCAGCCCTAGAGAAATATGCATATTTATCCTGTTTCAAGGAAGATGGGCCATCCCCTCTCATCACAGAACCTAAAACATACCTATAAAAAAAGATCATTTTTTAATTCCAAATTCAAAAGATGGGCCACCACCTCAGGAAGCACAAATAAAACCCCAGATAATTTGGCACCTGCATCTGAAACCAGCAAGTTTGTTGCTGGGCTTTAGTTTCTAAAAAAAAGTTTTTCCTGGGCTCTTATTTACTCCTCAGATGCGCTGTTCTCAGCAATTGGAGATCAACCCCCACCTCTGATGCAGGTGAGAATGTTTGCTGCTCAACAAGCTGGTAATCCTAGGTGGAGAAGTAAGTGCTTAGAGCACTAGTTGGGAGGGTCTTGGTGCCTTTTCCTTTGGAATGTGATATTATCACTAGATTAAGAGGCTAGACACCTGGTGAGGAAATATTAGCCTTATTCTGTCTGGGTGTTTTTGATGTCTTCCTGGATCATTGCTGGTTGGAGTATTTTCAGTTGCATTACAGATTACATGACCCTGAAATCCTCAGAAATAAAAATAAAAGAGTAATGTAAACATGGCAAATATATACTTAATAAAAGGAAATTTCTAGACTGATGGCCTGCTTGGATTATTTCCAAAGTTTATATTGATTAGGTAGAAAACATTCATCTACAAATGTGGTGAACCTTCATGGTGAGGGGAAGACTGACCACTTATAAGTTGTTTTACTTGGATTCAGTTTACAGGTAAAAAGAGGTAAGCTTCCATTCATATTTCACAAGAATAGCAACTTTACCTTGTAGCTCCAAGAGCAATTATTGAAAACTCTTAGAGTCGATGCAGTTGAAAGCAAAGAGTACACACATGCTCATAGAGATTATCTTGATCCAGAGTGACATTTATGGGAGATGTGATATTGGAGTGGATTTAGCCAAGCTCAAGAAGTTAAAGCTTCTATGGATGACTGAGGAGAAAATAGACACCCACTATCAAATGTTTGGACCAGTCTCAGAGGTTTCTGAGCTCTGATATTTTGGGGAAACTGAAAATTCTCCAACTCCAAAATTTGTGATTGGTGACCTCTTATTTTAAAAAATTAAGTACAGAGAAAAATAATCTGGTTAGAAGTGTAGAAGAGCCTTTTCTCTGTGCTCCACTACTTAATTTCTATAAAGAATTGTTATGGAATCTTTTTCTAAAGTTCCTGCATATCCTTGTGGAGACATTAAAACTTGCATAGAAGAAAGAAAGAGAGAAGGAAAGAAAAGTGGTATCCAAAATTTCTCACCACTTAAGAAACCAAAACTAAAAACCAGGACTTGTGGACACAGCAGGGGAAGGAGAGTGTGGGACCAATTGAGAGAGTGGCATTGACATATATACACTGCTGCTAAGTCACTTCAGTCATGTCCGACTCTGTGTGACCCCATAGACGGCAGCCCACCAGGCTCCCCCGTCCCTGGGATTCTCCAGGCAAGAACATTGGAGTGGGTTGCCATTTCCTTCTCTAGTGCATGAAAGTGAAAAGTGAAAGTGCAGTCGCTTAGTCGTGTCTGTCCCTCAGCGACCCCATGGACTACAGCCTTCCAGGCTCCTCCGTCCATGGGGTTTTCCAGGCAGGAGTACTGGAGTGGGATGTCATTGCCTTCTCCAATATATACATTGCTGCTGCTGCCGCTAAGTCGCTTCAGTCGTGTCCGACTCTGTGCGACCCCATAGACGGAAGCCCACCAGGCTCCCCCGTCCCTGGGATTCTCCAGGCAAGAACACTGGAGTGGGTTGCCTTTCCTTCTCCAATGCATGAAAGTGAAAAGTGAAAGTGAAGTCGCTCAGTCGTGTCCGACTCTCAGTGACCCCATGGACTGCAGCCTACCAGGCTCCTCTGTCCGTGGATTTTCCAGGCAAGAGTACTGGAGTGGGGTGCCATCGCCTTCTCTGAATATATATACACTACCATGTGTAAAATAGATAGCTAGTGGGAAGCTGCTGTATAACACACAGGGAGCCCAGCCTGACACTCTGGATGACCTAGAGGAATGGGATGAGGGGGCAGGGTGGGGGTAGTGGGGGGGAGATTTAAGAGGGAGGGGAGATATATATATATAAAAACACACACACACACACTCATGGCTGATTTGAGTTGTTGTATGGCAGAAACCAACACAACATTCTAAAGCAATTATCCTCCAATTAAAAATAAAAATAAAATTAACCAGAAACCATTTTACTGAAGACAGTCAGCTTTTGTTTTCAGTTTTCTTTTTAAATGAAATATTAGAACCCTGTAGAAAAGTACAATATTACTAATGTCTAAGAAATCACTGTTTAGCATTCTAAACATTTTATCATATTTGCTTTGAAATATTTTTTAAGAAATATACCATTACAGATACAGGTAAAGTCTGTTGTGTGCCCCTCTGTTACTGCATTCAAAACACTATAGTAATTTAATGCTTTTATTAAATATGAATGTATCAATAACCACTAGATAATATTGTTTGGCAGGATTTTAAAGTTTACGTATATGGTAATATATTGGCTATATCCTTGTACAAATGTCGTTTTACTTTAAATTATATTTGAAGTGAGATTTTTTTTCCTGTGTTCATTCACACACCTCTAGTTAATTCATTTTACTTCATCAGTTATATAAATTATGATGTGATACATCCATTCTTCTGTTAATAATGAACATTTATATTGTTTCTAAATTTTCATCACAGCATTGTTTATGTTATCTATTTTACTTGTATCTTTGCACTTAGGTATGAAGATTTTTCTAGAAATACACCATGGACTACAATTGCTGGGTTGAGGGTAAGTAGTGTTCAACATGATTATATATTGCCAATGTAGCAGGGCTTTCTAAGGCAAAAGATGTGTATCATAATTTTGAACTCCAGTGATACAATTTAAAACCCTCTAATAAGTCTCATATTACAACATGGATCTGCACTCTACAGCCTGCATCTGGGACATATGCTCAGCTCTCTGATGTAAGATGTAAGAAAGAAAGCAAGAGTAGACTTGGTAATGTCTACTAAATGTAAGTAAGACATTTCCTGCTCTGAAATAGAAAAAAATAACATAATAACCACCTCACTGCTGGGAAACAGATCCTTTACTAAACCTCTCTGATGGACTGAGTAGTTGTGACTTTGACCATGCTGTCAGTAACTGAAAGTTTGATGGTTTTGGTAGAACTTTCACTTGTGGCCTAAGAGAACAACTGACAGGAATAAGAGGTAACAGCAGGTCTTCTGGGCATCTGCTATCAGGCCAATGGAAAACAATTGTTTGAATAGATGCTGCACCATTGTAAGATGCTCTGTCTTTCCATCCCCATCTCAGATTGTTTTTTAACCTCTAGACATGTTTTCATTTTTCTATTAGCACCAAGACCTTTAAATACAAGTTCCAATAATCTGAACTTTTGTCCCTCTCATATCCATTTAAATCTTACCCATTCTTCAAAGGTAAGTCGAACCCCACCTTTTCCTTAGCCCATTCCTTAAGGAGGGCCATTCACCATTGCTACAAAGTTATATTAGAACTTCTGCCTGGACATCTCAGTTGACTCAGCTGATGTATCAGTTCATTTCCCGGTTGCTCAGTTGTGTCCAACTCTTTGCGGCCCCATGGACTGCAGCACCCCAGGCCTCCCTGTCCATCACCAACTCCCGGAGTTTACTCAAACTCATGTTCATTGAGTTGGTGATGCCATCCAGCCATCTCACCCTCTGTTGTCCCCTTCTCCTCCCACCTTCAATCTTTCCCAGCATCAGGGTCTTTTCCAATGAGTCAGTTCTTCGCATCAGGTGGCCAAAGTATTGGAGTTTCAGCTTCAGCATCAGTCCTTCCAATGAATACTCAGGACTGATTTCCTTTAGGATGGACTGGTTGGATTTCCTTGCAGTCCAAGGGACTCTCAAGAGTCTTCTCCAACACCACCATTCAAAAGCATGAAATTTATGTCTTTTTGTTTTTTTTTCCCCCAAGTAGATTGTGAATACCTTGAGGGAAGGAGCCGTGTATATTTCTTTTCTCTTTAAAAGTCCAGTAGGTTTATGAAGCTATAATGAATATTTTCTGAAATTAATTACTTCTTTGTCTTGTCATATATTTATGTCTTCTTTCCCTATGGATTTATAAACATCTTAGCAAAAACTTTAGCTAAGACTTCTGTGTCTCATACAAAATCAGTTGACATACATACACACACACACACACACACACACGCACACACACACACACACACACATATATATATATATCAAATAAGAATATCATGTTCTGGAAAAGAGAGAGATTGATTAGTTTCAACAACAAGTTTTTCCCCCCTCGAGGATTTTGCCATGGAAAAGGTGAGCTCTAATTTCAAGGCAAGTGGGTTCTTCAGGGTTGGATTGTTTCTAATCAAAGTGTTATCATCACAGTAGGAATGAATCTTTTCCATCATTTAATATGTAGCATTTTATGCATGCCTGGTACATAGTAGGCCATCTGTAAACAACTATTGATCCAGGGTTGCATAAATTCAACATGTAGGTCTAGCGTTTATGGAAGCTTACTGCTTTTCCCCCATTATTCCATTTAATCTTTATGACAATCATTTGAAGATGGTAATGTTACCATGATATTACAGATGATGAAACTGAAAACCAGAGATATTAACAGCAGTGTCCACCTTCACAGCTAGAAAGGAACAGAGACAGAATACCAAGTTCATTTTGCTTGAATCTTCTAAACCCAAATCTCACACCCTTTTCATTTCATTTTATACTGCCTTGCCTTCAGGAATTTTATTTTGTGGGATGGGTCTTAGGTCAATTCATATATTTCCAAGTCATTAGAGGACTCTCATACTGGATCCTAAACTTGATGGAGAGCCATTTCAAGGAATGACTCTTGAAAAAGCCTGCTGTTTATTCACTGAAGAATTTAGGACTGGTGGGCAAGAGATTTTTGACATGAAAAAGGCAAATAGGTGGAGGCCTGTTAACATTAGTTTCAGTGGCAAATATTGCTCTTCATCAATTGTTATTCTTTGATTTCATTACTAAACCTTTACATTCTTAAGTACTTTTTACTTAAGTATACTTTTTGGTTATTTACCCATCTGATTTTGCAATAGAATGAACTCCTGGAACAAACATTTACTCCCTACTTTTCACCTCCCCCCTTAATCCCAGGTAGCGTATAGAACACAAATCTTATTTCTATGATTATCTGTTAATTTTAAGGGAAAAATACAATCCCTGAAATTATATTAGGGATACGTGGACTTGTTTTAGAGCTAGAAGGATACATATATTAGTGATGCTGAGTGACTTGATCAAGATCACAGAGCCATCTCACCTCTTAATGTGCAGACCTAAGATGGGCTCCAGAGATCATCTAATTCAGCCCCCTCATTTTTTGGACAAGTTAACCTAACAGGTGCACACAATCCCAATACCTTTCAAGGTAAATGCCTACAATGTTTTCTCACAATGACCTGGTTCCTCACTGTATAAATGACTGATGCTCTGTGTGCCTTTGTGTTAACTTAAGGTAGACTCTTAAATATACCCACACCCCACAACTAAAATGGATAGAATCAAATGTTCAGTAGCTTTTTGGAAACCTCACCATGGAAACAAAGGTTTGGATTCCCTCAGATTGGATTTCGATGCTCTTCCTCTAGAGCAGATAAATTGAGGCTCCTGCCGGCATAGGTTCTGTCAGATGAGACTTTAAATTTCCAAGTAAAAGATTCTTCTCGGCAGGATATTAGAGTATCCTGGTAGTGCACCATTAGCAAGGAATACAGCCTGTCCCAATTCTCTGGGTCGAACCTTTGAAAACCTTGACTGACGGAAAATCTCATTCTTGGCCTCCTGGACTCTTGGATGCACTAAAGAAATGTAACTGTGTTTTGCAGCTAATAGACATTTAAAAATTGCTTCCAAAGAAAACACACCTTGTTGTTCATTAATATAGAAAATGGAGATGCAAAAAAATTCAAAATACATGTTTTGGAGCATAAAAAAAAAAACCTTCTCTGTCCTAGAAAGTCAGTTCTCCTTCTGGGAAGTAGTTTTTGTTTTGTAGAGAGGAGTCCGGGTTTTATAACTTTAGAAAATGTAACAGTTGCTACGTGGTCAGCTATAGGGAAGGGAGTAGAAAGTAAGGGGCTTATCCATCCTTATTTCCAAGCTGACACAACATGTTTTAAGTGGATAGTGTTTGGTTTCATTACCTTAACAGCATCTATCTGTGCTCTTTGATGCGTCGCTCCAGTGCTTAGTAATTTAGTAACAGGTTGGAAATGGGCTAGGGGTAAAATGAGCTTCTGTTACCATAGGGATAACTATCCAGTTCTTACTTTTGAATTAGCATAGTAGGAGAAGGTGATATTAGGCCCCAGGGTTCAGGAGAAAAATAAAGTTATAAATTATACTATACTTACAAACTTGTTGACTGTATAAGTCCTCTAGAATCAGCTCTTAAAGTACTAGCTGATCAGAGATTGATAAGTTCTAATCAACTCAACATGAGATGTGATAATTTTACATTTGTGTAAAAGAAAAATATGAATGTTTTCATGATGAAAATTACCTGTTCATACTTTGAACTTCTGTAAGACTTGGCTTATTTGAGATGCAGACGAGCTGGTTTTCTAATCTTCTGAGGCATTCCATTAATTATTATTGTCAATCTAAGGAGCTGAATGAAATTCTAGGCATAAAACAGATCAATTCCAGATTTAATATTGAATGTACTATTTAACTTTTGTTCCATTTTGCCTGCTTTATATTAATCTTAAAGAACATCAGTGATTATGCTTCACCGAATCACTTAAAGAAAGGAGTGCCCTTATTAATATCTGAAACAGCTACCAGATGAGATAGTATATATACCAAATTTATGAAAACCTTTTGTAGATCTTTATAGCAACAATTTCCAAATATCCCTTGGCTTACAAAAGAGCATGATTCAGCCAATAAGGTTTACACTGGACACTAGAGTAGTCACTGTGGCCTTTTCGGCCCACACTATAGTCAGAATGATTTCTGACTTAGGTCTTAGAAGTACCTTCTTTCTTTTGAGACTGTTTTTGCGTGTGTATACATTGCGGTTTAAGGCTAACCTTAGTTAAGATCAACAGTGAAGGAAGAATAGTTAGAGGGACTTCCCTGGCGGTCCAGTGATTAAGACATCTTATCCAAAGCAGAGGGTATATGTTCGATCCCTTGTCAGGGAACTAAGATTCCACATGTCTTGTGGCCCAAAAGCTGAAACATAAACAGAAAGTAATAAAGCAAAACAAAACAGAATTATTAATAATATTGTAACAAATTCAAGAAAGACTTTAAAAAATAATAGAACCCTCACATAGCAAATTGTTATTTAACATTTTTTTCTCCAATGTTAATGATTTGCTGGAGTTTATAGGTTCCTGGTTAGAATATTTTAATATAAACATTTCCAAGATTTTCAGGTGTTCTTGATCAGAATTCTGGAAAGTATAATAATGTAAAATTCAAGAAAAGTTAATCATTTGACTGCATTTTATCAAACAATAACAAATAACATGGATTTTATTTCCTGCAATTCTAATCAATTTATGTGGGGGAAGTAAAGGATACTAAGCTATATGATAAACAGCTTCAAAAATTAGAGATTCCTTTGCACTAACAGGTGATTCTTTTGGATTCAAATGTTTTATGAAAGGGCTAGTTATGTTTTAGTGTAAATTTCATTAATCAACTCAGTCAAACTGAGAATTTTAAATGGAGAGGAGAGGAAGTGAAGATTTTGACTACATGGGAGTTAGGTAAAGGGAGTGAATGGTAAAAACAATGACAGTGAAATCTGGGCCACAAGGGATCAGACTCCTGTCCCTCCCCCAGATTTCTCTATTCCTGGC
Organism: Bos indicus x Bos taurus; assembly: GCF_003369695.1. Taxonomy (NCBI): domain Eukaryota; kingdom Metazoa; phylum Chordata; class Mammalia; order Artiodactyla; family Bovidae; genus Bos; species Bos indicus x Bos taurus. Next base: position 84,398,151 of record NC_040076.1, read on the forward strand.
TTCTCCCCAGTTCATCTCTCTCTTCATTTATCACACGAATTTTCAGACTATCCTGTTCAGAAGACCTCTACAAACTTTCTTGGAAGGCAAAGTCTTCTAAATACCAAAGAGTTTACTCTTGGGAATGAAATGCTCTTCTTAGGAAATAAAGAACAAAAGAAATTCATCTTCCCCATTTTATTTTCAAAGAGCTGTGGTAAGAGTCAGTAGTAGAGCATGGCAATACAGGACTACTTAGAAGACAGTTCATGAACTCCCAATCTGTTTTTACATATATACATATAATCTATTTGCTCAGTCTCTTTGTACATGAGTTTGTAGGTCCTTTTGCATGGAGTTGGTTCATTCAGTCTAATGAAAGTGTTCAAGAGGGAGCTACGTGGTCACTTGGTGGAGATTTTGGAGAGAGAGTTTAAGCACGAGTTGTTGCTGTTGCTGTTCAGTGGCCCAGTCATGTCCGACTCTTCATGTCAGGCCTCCTTGTCCCTCACCATCTCCCAAAGTTTGCTCAAGTTCATGTCCATTGCATCAGTGATGTTATCCAGCCATCTCACCCTCTGAAGCTCTTTTCTCCTTCTGCCTTCAATCTTTCCTAACATCAGGGTCTTTTCCAATGAGCTGGCTGTTCACATCAGGTGACCAAAGTATTGGAGCTTCAGCTTCAGCATCAGTCCTCCCAATGAGTGAGTATTCAGGGTTGATTTCCTTTAGGACTGACTGGTTTGATCTCCTTGCTGTCAAAGGGACTCTCAAGAGTCTTCTCCAAGCGCCACTGTTCAAAGGCATCAGTTCTTCAGTGCTCTGCATTCTTTACTGTCCAGGTCTCACAACCATACATGACTACTGAAAATACTACTGGGCTGAGTCAAATTACCTTCAATGGCTGTGCCAATTTGAGGTCCTAGGAAAGGGGTGGAAAATAAGGTCAGCAAAGTACACTTTTAATCAATTAATAATGTCTACACAATGCCCTTGATTGGAAAGAATTCTGAAGCCATGTCCAAGTTCTTAAGGAGAAATGTTTGTGATCAATAAGTTAGTGTCTACCTTTCTACAAAGGAGTGTTAACCATTTATGACTGTGTTTGCCATCTCTGTCCTAAAAAATTCAGTGAGAGTTGATTATGACCTGCATTTCCCTGTGAAACTGTTTCCATAGTTTTCTGTTCATGTTCAATGATTAAATCTCAAAAACTTCCAGCTATTTTGCATGACAAGCTGTTAGTCTGAAGGAGAGGAGAACAAGAGAGCATGGTTCAGCAGAAGGCACAGTCTTAGAAAATAGCTAAGTTATATTTGTCATCAGCATCTCTTAAATAAAAGGCAATGCTTTAAAAATGTAGACATTTAGATCGGTGTGAGATAATTTGCTGCTATAGCTATAATTAAAAGTGACAAAAAAGAGCTGATATGTGATCTTGCAAGGCAATGCAATAATAGACAAAAATGTACAACCTCCACTTAAAACATGACCTGTTGAGTGTAGCATAGGCTTTAAGCAGGACTGACAAGAAATCAGTCTTGAAAAATTACGGCCAAGGTTCATGTCTTAGATGAGTCAACCACAGGATTCCCCCATCAAGATGCATAAGGTGAGATATTGGATGTATCTGATTTATATGAACTGCTGTTCACCTGTGTCTTGAAAGGCTGTCGAAAGGGATGTTACCTTTAATCTAAAAGTACTCAACTGCTGGCATTTTGGCATTGTCCCTACTCAGAAATGAAGATGTGAGATTTAAGGTATTTCTGAGGAATTTTAAATAATTGCTAGAATCAATTTGAGTTCTGTAAAAACCTGTACATTTCATGGGAGTGAAAACAAAAGGCTATTCACATGGATGATCCCTTGCCAAATTGGGCATGTGAAAGCTTATGAGAATTTGCTTATATACCTTAATATGATGACTTAATGCCTTAAAAATATAACTCCTTCAAATGTCTTAAATTTCAAGAGGGTTTTACTACTTATGTTTTCTTTTAAGAACATGATTCATCTGGAACAGTATTGGTGGGCAAATGATTCCTTAAGAATTACTCTTGGCACCACAAAGGAATTAAAATGTAAGGTTTACAAATTGTGTATGCTAATATGTCAACAAAGCAAGAAAGCAGAAAGATCATTGCAGGTTTTTTCTCCCAAGTCGAGGGATGGGAGAGCAAATGCATTTCTCTAAATAGAATGGGCACATCAATTAAATGTGAATAATCTTAGAGGAGATGATTTAAAAATGAGTAGGAAGAACTTGATTTCAGAGTGAGTTGAAGTCAACCAAGTTCTCCAAGCATCCAAGGACCATGCTGTGGATAAAGTGAGTTGAAGGCGTTTCTCGTTACCAAACGAAGCACTCAACCAAAGTGCTTCCCACATGGAACACATTCTTCCCAGACTCTTGCAATGTGCAGTATTTGCTTTTTCAAATAAACTACATACTTTCTTTTGTCAAACAATGATTTCATATTCCCCTTATTGCATTGACTGCCAGGAATATCAGGATTATATTTAGTACTCAATTTCAGAAACATTGTCATTCTAACTTTCTGGCATAATGATTTTTTCCTAGATGATTTCTGCTCTGCCTTAAAAACTGCTACCTTATAAGTGCTATAAAGTTTGTTACCTCAAACTCTTTTTGAGAATATGAAGGGTCTAATTTCTACATAAAATAAAATATGTAAGCACTGTTAAAATAATTTCTTATGTGTTTTGTTTGACCTTAAGATCTCAAGATAAATATAGAAATTTGGGCCATTAGGGTCTATATAGGAAAAGAAACTAAAAAAGAGTGGATATACATATATGTATAGTAACAGATTCATTTTGCTGTACACCTGAAACTAACACAACACGCTTTGTGTGTATCTGTTTAATAATCAACAATATCCCAATAAAATTATTTTTAAGAAAGCAATTTGGACCGCTAGGATTGTGCAAATACTTGAAAAACCAAAGTCAAATGGGGCAGGGTTGTTGGGTTAATATGTAAGTTTATGAAAAAAAGCCAAGTGCATATTATTCTTTATGTACACAAAGCACCCCCTGCATCTCCTTTCACATGAAATTGTCATCCCTCTGCTGTAGGACTCATGCCTTGCTGACGCCTCCTGTATGAATGTAGCATCTTTGAAAATTTTGCTCAAACACCGATCCTTCTCTGAAACTCTCTCTGTTTGCCTCTCCTTAGAGATGTTTTTCAATTCCTGATACATTAATTTTTTTCACAAGTATTTCTTTATCACTGTCACATGGTGGTTATTTACCTGCATTCATGTTGTTTTCCACCTGTCTCCTACATCATCACTTCTTAATCTTGGCCATGCGCTGGAATCACCAGGAGGGTGAATCCCACCTGCAAAGATTCTGATTTGATTGGTATGAGATTCAGCCTGGGCATCAAGATTTCTGAAATCTTCCCAGGTGGTTCTACCTGCAGTCACAATTGAAAAGGTTAAACCATTGTCATTAGAATGTTGAGAAATTCTTTATCTTTCTCTGCTTTGAGAACAATGCCAGGAACTTAGTGGGTATTTAAAAATGTCTGGCATGGAAGCTATTGGGAAATCTTTCCTTCTGTCAATCTGATCATCTTTAGGGAAGTATGATTATTTCAGTCTCACTCATTTCTTTTTTTATACAGCACACACACATTAAGCAGCTTTGATTTAAAAAAAGTTTTGTGGAAGTCTGCCTTCTAAGGAGAGCTGCATGTAACAGTGTAAGTGATTCACTTCTTGTTCACCCACTACTGCTATAATTTACTGTGTGCCTACTGTGTGCTGGCACAGTTCAGATGCTTTATATATGTTAGGACATTAAATTGCTCACAACATAATCCTGTTTCTATTTTACAATGAACAGAACTGGAGAACAAGACTAAGGCCATAGCTCTGAGGCTGTGATTCACACCCAAGTGTGCCTAATTCAAATCCATTGCTCTTTGCACACACCAGGCTACTGCTAAAAGGCCTTTGGTTTCTGTTGATGCTCTTTGTGTGTATCTGTTTAATATGGATAATGATGAAAAAAAAAGCTTAATTCTAGACTTGTTTTTTAGGCTGTCTTTCCAGTGGTTTGAAGACATAGAGACCACCACATGTCATTTACTGGGATTTGTTTACTAATCTTACAGATGTTCTGTTTGATTGCTGCTGCTGCTAAGTAGCTTCAGTTGTGTTCGACTCTGTGCGACCCCATAGACGGCAGCCCACCAGGCTCCCCCATCCCTGGGATTCTCCAGGCAAGAACACTGGAGTGGGTTGCCATTTCCTTCTCCAATGCATGAAAGTGAAAAGTGAAAGTGAAGTTGCTCAGTCATGTCCGACTCTTCGCGACCCCATGGACTGCAGCCTACCAGGCTCCTCCATCCATGGGATTCTCCAGGCAAGAGTACTGGAGTGGGCTGCCATTGCCTTCTCCCTGTTTGATTGCAATTGGTCACAAATCCTTCCCAACATTCCCTTCCCTTCCAGATCCTGTACGAGACCTCAGCAAGGGTAGATGGGCTGAATGTGGCCGATTTACTGGTTGATACAGTTTGTGCAACTGGAAAACTACTCACCCATCACATGATTCTTTAGTTACAAATGTAGGGACATGAAAAAAAAAAAAAAAACAGGTACCAAATTAGACTTCCAAATGTATACCAGTGGCACAGGCTTGCCCCCTGCCCCACCACCCACCTCTTGCACACACACACACACACACACACACACACATATATTCCATGGCAGTTTTATTAAGTTTGTCTTCATTATTGATAAATATTTTCTTCTACCTTTCTACAATGTTCAGTTAGAAGATCGACCACAAGCAAAATATTAAAAAAAAAAAAACAACAGCTATGAACATAAAAGTTTTCTGAGAAAGAAAGAAAATGGTAATTATTATACACAGTATTGACTGTCTATAATCTTTATCTTTCTTTCTCATTCTTTCCTAGCTTCAATTCCCAAATCAGATGATTTTAGCAATCCAATACCATAATCCATTTCTCTGTGATACCTGAAAATTTATTCAAGTTATTTAGAAATGCTTATTTTGGTGCACATTTCTAATAGAAGCAACATTTCTCATAAAATACATCAATACATAAAGGTTGCACTTTAGTAAAAGGGCATATAATACTTTTAAAGTTGCTTCCTAAGAATTTACCACATACTGAAACTTTGCCTGTTAAATTCAAACAAAACCATGGATAAGTTATTTTAGGTTGATCTCACTGAATGAAAATGAAAGCTTGTGTTCCCTTTTTTCTTTGATGTAGTTGTGTGCTGTATTAATGTTTATACAATGATGTCTTTTCTGGTTACTATTTCAGACACATAAAGGTAGAATGAAAACATTCTGTTAATAAGTACTTGAAAGTGGTATCATTAGATAATTTCTTCAATTTAAACATATATTTTTGAACAACTTTGTTCAGGGTTTGGGCCTTCATCGGGAGGTTCTGTTCTAGCACCATTGCTACCGTCTACTCCCCAAACTGCTTTTATATGCCTAGTGAGCCCATGCACTTATAAAAGGAAGACTACCACTCTTTCCAACTTTTTAATAAATGGGGAGTCCAAGATTTTTAGTTTCCACAGAAGCTAATTATTCAAAGGGGCCTATACAATGTTTCCTGGGGAAGGAAATGGCAACCCACTCCAGTATTCTTGCCTGGAGAATCCCATGGACAGAGGAGCCTAGCAGGCTACAGTCCATGGGGTCCCAAGAGTTGGACACAACTTAGCCACTAAAGAGAGATACAATGTTTGGTAGAGACAGAGTTAGACTGAACTAAGGAATTTAGAATGGGAAGTATATCCTCAGGCTCAGTCATTATCAAGGAGAGGCCAAAAAAGGATCTTGAAAGCCTGAAGCAGATCTTGAAAGTCTGAAAGTCTAGTTCTATTGGAGAACCAAATAGGGTTTCACTCTGTGCTGCTGCTGCTGCTAAGTCGCTTCAGTCGTGTCCGACTCTGTGTGACCGCATAGACAGCAGCCCACCAGGCTCCCTGGTCCCTGGGATTCTCCAGGCAAGAACACTGGAGTGGGTTGCCATTTCCTTCTCCAATGAATGAAAGTGAAAAGTGAAAGTGAAAGTGAAGTCGTGTCTGACTCTTAGCGACCCCGTGGACCGAATGGACTGCAGCCTACCAGGCTCCTCCATCCATGGGATTTTCCAGGCAAGAGTACTGGAGTGGGGTGCCATTGCCTTCTTCGAGGGTTTCACTCTGTAGAATGATTTAATTATATTTTAGGAAGTTTACACATGTGATGGTGAAGACAAGGGATTAGATTCTACAGCAGTGGTCTCAAAGTGTTTCCTGGACCAGCACCTGGAGGTTAAAAATGCAAATTCCCCTGCCCAGACCCCTGCCCAGACTTCCAGCCTAAGGAAGTAGCCCAGGAACCAGTGGTTTAACAATGTTCCCAGTCAGTTCTAGAACTGTTTCAGTCAAGCTTGAGAACCAGTAGTCTGGAGGCAGGATGACTAGATTTGACATATTTCAAAAGTTCAGGTGCTGTGTCTAAATTACTCTGCACCAGACATGGAGCAGGTACTTGATGCATATTTGCTGAATAAATTGATAGAGATGATGAGAGCCCAGCCTAATAAAGAAGCAAAATATAATATAGAAACCAAGAAATATTTTAGCTCCATTAGCAATTCAGTCAAGAGCAGAATCAACTCTTAATGAATGTGATTGTATAAATAATTTATGAAAATTTCCCTTATTTGACAGTTTTCTTCCTTTTTTTCTATTTGCTCATTGTAAACTCAAAAAATGTATTGCACTTTCTTAAGAGGAAGCACAATAAATAAAAGGGGGAGAGTTCAATAACTTACACCTGCTTCTGGAAGTCCCTTTTCTACTTACTTGAAAGCTAACCAAGTGACCAAGGAGATGGTAATAGCATGTCAGAAAATGATGACCCAAGACCTGGGGCTATCAGAAAATATGACATTGCTAACTAGGCAGGCAGTCCAGGTTGGAGAAAGATGGGATGGTGAGGACCAGAAGGAGGGGCCAAGTATTCCAGAAGCTGCATTGGCATTGTTTTTGAGGAAATTCCAAACTTGCAGCAGAAAGACCAGTAACTCAATCATTAATGTCTTTGAATGCTAAAGGGAATGAAAAAGTGGAATGAAAAAATGTCAGTGAAAGAGAGGTGTACCCAAGTATCTACACTCTGCCAATCATTCTGTTGAAACTCGGGAAGCATATCTTATTTAATCCTCACCACTTCACCATGTATTAATATGTCCATTTTATAAGAAGGAACCAGAGGGAGTAATTTGCCCAAGATTGCACAGCCACAAACTAGTAACACTGGAATACAAATTTAGGCATTCTTACTCTGAAGCCTAAATTTAATCTCCTGTTATTAAATACAAGGCATGAGGTTGTTACAGTTTCTGTCCTTTGGAACTTTATAGAGTGTATATTTGTTTACATAAACATTATTGAGTTTATAGTTGTATATTGTGGATAAACTAATAGCTTAACTAAAATATTCTGGACTTGAGTTTTGAGGTTTTGGTCAGAAATGCAATCTTTCCTGCTATAGAATGTTGCCTGGGAAAATCAGATGTGAACTGCCACATTCTAGCTCACATTCTTTAAAAGGAATGTAACTTTGCATCTCTTTGATCTTTCTGCCCTTTTTTTTTTTAAGTATCAAATGTTTTTAATTATATTTTCGTACTCTTAAGTAGTAACTGTTTTTTTTTAAGTCATTGCTTTTTCTATAAAAGCAATACATTCCTCCTTATATTTGATGTGTGTTTCAAGTTCTTTTTTTTTAATTTTATTTTATTTTTAAACTTTACATAATTGTATTAGTTTTGCCAAATATCAAAATGAATCCATCACAGGTATACATGTGTTCCCCATCCTGAACCCTCCTCCCTCCTCCCTCCCCATACCATCCCTCTGGGTCGTCCCAGTGCACTAGCCCCCAGCATCCAGTACCCTGCATCGAACCTGGACTGGCATCTCGTTTCATACATGATATTTTACATGTTTCAATGCCATTCTCCCAAATCTTCCCACCCTCTCCCTCTCCCACAGAGTCCATAAGACTGTTCTATACATCAGTGTCTCTTTTGCTGTCTCATACACAGGGTTATTGTTATCATCTTTCTAAATTCCATATATATGCGTTAGTATACTGTATTGGTGTTTTTCCTTCTGGCTTACTTCACTCTGTATAATAGGCTCCAGTTTCATCCACCTCATTAGAACTGATTCAAATGTATTCTTTTTAACGGCTGAGTAATACTCCATTGTGTATATGTACCACAGCTTTCTTATCCATTCATCTGCTGATGGGCATCTAGGTTGCTTCCATGTCCTGGCTATTATAAACAGTGCTGCGATGAACATTGGGGTACACGTGTCTCTTTCAATTCTGGTTTCCTCAGTGTGTATGCCCAGCAGTGGGATTGCTGGATCATAAGGCAGTTCTATTTCCAGTTTTTGAAGGAATCTCCACACTGTTCTCCATAGTGGCTGTACTAGTTTGCATTCCCACCAACAGTGTAAGAGGGTTCCCTTTTCTCCACACCCTCTCCAGCATTTATTATTTGTAGACTTTTGGATTGCAGCCATTCTGACGGGTGTGAAATGGTACCTCATAGTGGTCTTGATTTGCATTTCTCTGATAATGAGTGATGTTGAGCATCTTTTCATGTGTTTGTTAGCCATCTGTATGTCTTCTTTGGAGACATGTCTATTTAGTTCTTTGGCCCATTTTTTGATTGGGTCATTTATTTTTCTGGAGTTGAGCTGTAGGAGTTGCTTGTATATTTTTGAGATTAGTTGTTTGTCAGTTGCTTCATTTGCTATTATTTTCTCCCATTCTGAAGGCTGTCTTTTCACCTTGCTGATAGTTTCCTTTGATGTGCAGAAGCTTTTAAGGTTAATTAGGTCCCATTTGTTTATTTTTGCTTTTATTTCCAATATTCTGGGAGGTGGGTCATAGAGGATCCTGCTGTGATGTATGTCAGAGAGTGTTTTGCCTATGTTCTCCTCTAGGAGTTTTATAGTTTCTGGTCTTATGTTTAGATCTTTAATCCATTTTGAGTTTATTTTTGTGTATGGTGTTAGAAAGTGTTCTAGTTTCATTCTTTTACAAGTGGTTGACTGGATTTCACAGCACCACTTGTTAAAGAGATTGTCTTTAATCCATTGTATATTCTTGCCTCCTTTGTCAAAGATAAGGTGTCCATATGTTTCAAGTTCTGATGTGTCTTAAGTTACACTAGTGATATATAACTATACTTCTGTAAAGAATGAGGTCACAGAATTGTTACATTTCTCCATCCTCTTTCTACATGAATGTTACTTGTGGTCAGCCCACTTGGCAACTCCATCAAATAAGGGTTGGATGCAAGAGAGTTTACTTCAACTCTGGGTTGGACCTTGGTTGGTTTGAGTCTTAAGCCCTTAAAAATTGCTTTAATTTCTTCATCTAAAAAATGGATATCATAATATTTGTTTTGAATTACCTTTTTTGGGGAGTGGTGGTGGGAAGAAATGATTGAATTGGTTAATATGTTGAATCATTATACTTCCTTAAAGGAAACGTGACGTAAGTTAAATATATGTTCTACATGTTTTATTCTATGAACAGGCCTTGTGACTGCTAAAAATCTAGAAGCCTCTTGGGTTAAAAAGGGTGAAGAATAAGAAACTATTCCCATTTTAAAATGTTGTTTATATCATAATTACTAATTCACCATTATCGTAGGGTTTTTCCCTCATCCCTCACTTTCAACAACTGTTCATTCCTGTGGAGCTGTTTGCACAGCTCTTGGGGCCTTGGCAAGTACTCAGTTGATTTGAGGTTGCATAGAAAGAAGTGGTAGACTGTAGAGCAATGCCAAAACACTAATGGGATATTCTTGCTTTTGTTTTCTCAAGTGCTAGGAATCTATGTCATGATGAACAAGAGATGGTAAAACTAGGGCCGGAATTCAGCCAATATACACTGGTATAGTGAGGGAATGAAGTCTTTCTCCTCTGGTTGATAGTTACTCCCATTACATCCAACCTACCTTCACCCACTGCCCCAACCTCCTTGATGTCAAGACTCCTTGAATTTCCTGCATCCAGCAACCTCAGGGGTTAATATTTGCCTTAGCAAGGGGCTTCTAGGACCCTGCTCTGGGGACTGTACTGATTGACTGTACCCAGGACTCATATGTGTTAAATATTTTGAATATCTCACTCTGTAACCACATATAAAACTTAAAAGATCAACCATACTAGACACACTGAAACTCTACAAATTACTTTCATCATCATTGATACGTGAAAATCTTTTTGGATATTAATTTCTACAATTTACACTTCTATTACTGCTTTAGGAACTTAAAATCAGTGTTGGATGAGAGGAGACAGGGAGAGAAGAAAGCCATTGGGAAACAAGTTGAATGCCCACAGTCTCTCACTGGAGATGCATTTGGCCATATTCAATTTTTATTGAACATCTTGAAGTATTTAAAATAAAATGATGTCCTATGGAACCCAGATGCATATCACCAGGTGCTTTCCTCTTAATATTTAAACCATTTTATGGAAGATTTAATCCACATGTTAAATCATTGACTTCAAAATGTATTCCTTAAGGCTAATCTAAATGATGAAAAACGGGTCTAAAGATCTTGTTCAAAGATGTCATTTATGGCTTAAAGGTCAGAGACTCAGGAAAGATAGAGAAGCTTGGGGGAGTTTCATGAAGTTATTTAAGTATGTGGAATGTTCTAGAGCACAAGGGAACTCTTGAAATTTCATAATCGTAGAATCTTTCTTCATTTCCCAAAGAACATGTTTTTGAGGCAGCGTATAATATAGCTATTTGTTCTCTTGAACACATCTCAGGGAAGAAAAAGAAGTTAGGAAAATGAGCCCATTGTTTTTCAAAATTAGTGACAAACTTCAAAATAATTCCAAACAAACCTCAAATAAAACATTTTCCCCCTACTGTGAATCCTATTTAAACTGTTTGGGTCAGTCTGTTTTAATGAGTCGCATTCATGCTGACACATCCACACACTTCAGACAAAGACGACTGTACCTCTAAACCCATTTAAAAATGATAGATGACTGTCAGCTTTGTGAAAGCAGCACATGCAGTGGCTTGATAGCGCGGAGTGAAAGCAATCTACAAGTGCAAGTCTGTTTCTTTTGGCAACGGAAGGAGTTGCTAATGGATTCATCATTTTCTGTTAAGCATGAATGTCAAACAAAAAAACATTTAGGGCTCTATTCAGCTGAATTTCCGGCTCGACGCTTGCCAGCCATGGAAGCCCTGTGACTTGGAACCTGTGCAGCCCATGCCTGATTCTTGTTTCCAAAGTTCCGTGGGGCCAGTGCCACGGAACTTGGACTTCTGCCCAGGGATCCTCCTCCTCTCTTTGGCTCCCCCTTCCCCTTTCTCCAGTCCTGTGAAGCCACCAGTCAAGCTTCCTAAATGAATGCTGACTATGGAGGGGAACTGGTTGCCAACTCTTATGACTTCAGCTGACTCCGCCTCAGAATTGCACAGGAAGTTCACTCATACCACTCAAGAAGGGATGGTAGGGTGAAGATTTGCTGTATCCAGGGTTTCTGGGACCTTTGTGCCTTGGAACTTACTGCTTGCTGTGGTCATTGCAGCTTTCTCTTTGGTGTTGTAAATATGTAACATGTTCTGTGCTCTATAATAAAAAACTAAATACAAAAATAGTAAAAGTTAGAATGCCTGGGCTTCAGAAATGCTATGTTCTTTGAATTAACCTTGGGAAGATTTGAACAAAAGTTCTGGCTTCAGAATGCCTTCTACTTTAAAAAAACAAAACAAAACAAAACATAAAACCAAAACCTTTTAATTTTGTACTGGGGTTGAGCAGATTAACAAACAATGTTGAGATACAGTCAGGTGAACAGCCAAGGAACTCAGCCTTACATATACATGTATCCATTCTCCCCCAAACTCTCCTCCCATCCAGCCTGCCCCATAATATTGAGCAGCATTTCATGTGCTATAAGTTAAGTTCTTGTTGGTTATCCATTTAAAACATAGCAGAGAATACATCTACTGTTTATATCTTTGACTATAGGAGAGCTGCCTTTGAATGAGGAACTGGTTTCTTCAATTGGGCACACCGTGGGCAGTGGTAGGAGAATGCTGAGGCCAAACAAATCAGCAGCAACCACCCTGGCAGAGGAGAGGTGACAATGACACAAACCCTTCCGTTTATATGCCAGCTCTGCTGCTAACTATGTAACCTTGGGCAAATCTTTTAACCCCTCAGGGTCTTTTTCCTCATTTGGTTGTTTAGGGGATTAAATGAGCTAACATGAGAATAAGAGTGCTTAAGTTATAAATTAACTATGTAAATGGATATTATTAATTGAACTATTTAAATTAGTACAATTGAGTAATACATACTGAGAGGTAATGTAAGTTGGTCTAATAGGAAGAACTAGGAACGGAGATGTTAAGACACTTCAGTCCAGTTCATTCAGTTGCTCAGTCGTATCCGACTCTTTGCGACCCCATGAATCGCAGCATGCCAGGCCTCCCTGTCCATCACCAACTCCAGGAGTTCACTCAAACTCACGTCCATCAAGTTGGTGATGTCATCCAGCCATCTCATCCTCTGTCTTCCCCTTTTCCTCCTGTCCCCAATCCCTCCCGGCATCAGAGTCTTTTCCAGTGAGTCAACTCTTCGCATGAGGTGGCCAACGTATTGGAGTTTCAGCTTTAGCATCAGTCCTTCCAAAGAATACCCAGGGCTGATCTCCTTTAGAATGGACTTGTTGGCTGTTCTTGCAGTCCAAGGGACTCTCAAGAGTCTTCTACAACACCACCGTTCAAAAACATCAATTCTTCAGCATTCAGCTTTCTTCACAGTCCAACTCTCACATCCATACATGACCACTGGAAAAACCATAGTCTTGACTAGATGGACCTTTCTGGCAAAGTAATGTCTTTGCTTTTCAGTGTGCTATCTAGGTTGGTCATAACTTTTCTTCCAAGGAGTAAGCGTCTTTTAATTTCAGGCACTTAGATCCTGCCAACTCCATTTTCTGTTCTGCAATTTTCAGAAAAATGAACATTCCCATTAAGCTGGAGTCAAGATGTATGTCCCATTACTAATTGTATGAGTATACTGTACCATAGCTTCCTACATTGTTTAATTGGTGAAATGGCCCCAGTGGCTCTCTGCTCTCTAAACATCACCCTACTGCCAATCATTCCACTGTTATAACGTTACTGTTTTGCATTTTCCAGTCATTTTCCTCTTCCTATTGCTTATTAAAATGCAAACATAAAGAAGGATAAAAGCCTCTTACTTAGCAGTTAGCACTTTAACAGGTTGTTTTAAACTGGATTAAGATATAGGGTTGATGCTAATGGGCTAGAGAAAGAAATATGGCACCAGAACAAGGAAAGGAAGCCTTCCAATCAACTTCACCTTCTTTGCAGAGTGCCTTGTGTCCCACTTATGTCTAATAGTGATATTGGGATGGAACTTGGAGTAAGTTGTGAAATGTTGCCAATATCCTGTAAATGACAGAACAGTAAATGGTGTGACATTAATAATGATGACCTCAGGCTAAGACATGCAGGCAGAACTTTTAAAAGAATAAATTAGTAGTCTCCCTTGAAGACATTTTATTCTAAAATATCAAGTGTGTCCTCCCAAATGAAGCCTTTCTTGATTTTCCAAATAGACTCAATCATAGCATATACTTCAAATATGTTTTTCTCACAATGTCATTGACCTCTTTGCTTATTTGTAATGTATACATATTTACTGTGACTTGTGACTCTTTTAACTCTATATTCAATAATGCCTCACACAATGCCTAGCACAATGTAGGAACTTGGGAGATATTTACGAATTTAATAGCTACAATTTCTGGAAGATAATACAGATTAAGTTATCATTCTCCCAATGCATTGAGGACTTGGTTTACTTAACATTCAAAATTAAAGATATATTTCAGCAGAATATTAAACTTTATAAAGGTTTAGTCACCACATGATCTAAACAATACTTCCACTTAGGTATCAAATGGTGTTTTGTTAAAGCATTTAGCCAAATGTTATATGCCCGTACCTCTTAGAGATTTAATCAAATTCATCCAGCAATTATTTATGCTTACACTATTGTGTATTGGCAGAGCTACATCCCAAATGTCACTTTAATCTGCAAGAAATGATCATTCTTGGAATAGATTCCTATTCCACAGGGATGGTTTCAATGAGGAATTTTCAGAATGATGAAACCAGATTTAGCTGGTAGCAATTATTGGTCCATTTCAGATGAGCTCAGCATGAAGAATAAGACTGAAGAAAGATTAAGTCTCAAATACTAAGGGACAGAAAAAAATGAAAAGCGGGACCGAAAGGGCTTGAAACGCAGGAAAGGGCCAGTTATCTGCAGGAAGCTGGTATTCTTATGTGAGATGCATGTGACCCAGTCTGGGTTAGAATGTTATCTCTATGTGATCTGCAGAATTTCTCTCTTGACTATAGCAACCTCAGAAGAGTGAATTAAAGTCTTAAGGAGAAAAATCAATAAAGAAAAAAAAAGATAAAAGCAATATGGCTGGAGAGCATTTCTAAAACCATACAAAAGTCTCTTAAATGGCCATGGAAGACTAACCAGTATTTATAACGGTTTACAGGAATACCAGTAAGAATAGATTTGTTGGCCTCCTTAAAACAGCAAAGAGGTTTCTGGGTGGTTTGTGGCATTTGACTGGTCTTTGTTTCATTATACTGTGTGACATACAGAAACATGAATTGTGCAAAAGACTGCCTGTGATGACAGGAAATCTGTTGAAGAGATATTACGAGTAAGGTAGGATTAGAGTAGTACTTAAGGCTTGCCCAGTGCTATTGATGAACTACAGTACTCTGAGTATCTTTCCTGTGATTAGCTCAACTTTACTCCCAAGCTGGGGATTTCTCTGAACTCTATGCTGAAACAGAAAACATAGGCATGAATCCCAGTAATAATGCTTTTCTAATATATCTTTTAAAATCTGTAAAGTGATTTTTTCCCTTATAATTATAAGAAGTAGAGATCATTTCAAACCTTCTTAAGGCTAATTACTTCTTAATTTAAATGAGAAAATGAAGGAAGTAAGAAAGAAAGTTGTATTCCTACTAGTCAAGGAAAGGAATGCCAAACAAAATCTAAAGTTAGGGAACTAGATTTCAAAATGTTAAAGGAAGATATACGTATGACCCTTCCCTGACCAAAGTCTAAGATCCGTATGAGGAAATTATGTGATGCTACATTTACTAATCTGGCATTAATTCATTTGTCCATTTCAGTACAATTTTTCTTGAGTTTCGTATCATGTTACAGGTTCCCTTTTACTAATGAGAAGCTTTCAACTGTGAAATTCTGGCAACATAACCATAAACATTTTTAATTAGGAAGAAAAAATTGTATGCTTTGATGAAAGCCCAAAGTGAAACTTTACAGAATCTTGTAAATCCTGGACTCAGGTAGGTTAAATAACTTGTGAGAGTCCCAAAGCTAGTAAGCAAAAGAGTTAAAACTCACACTTTGGCTCTGAGCTCCAAAGGAGGTGCTCTTGGCCTCAGAGCAGTGATCTCAAAATTGCTTAATCAATGTGCTCCTGTAGCTAAATATACCCCCATTAGGAGTGATTGCATCGTATAGTTTTAATAGTTCAGAATTTTATCACTTTTTGTCCAATGGAGTCAGTCCCTCCCTCTTCTCCCTTACAAACACACAGACACTCACTTGTAGGCTAACTAAGGAGAGATTTTAAGTACTCCCAGCTCAAACACTGAGTGATGCTGCAACAAACAATTCTTGTAGCCCCTCTACTTTTACCTGGTGCCTTGATGGTGGCCTCTTGACCTCTATCTTATTTCCTGCATGAAATCCCAGTGTTGACAATCTGTTTGTCTCATAGTTTTTCCAGTGAGTATTTGTATTACTTTAGTGGTTCTACCTCCAGGAATAATAATTTACTTTCTCTTCATTGACCACTAAGTGCTAAGCCTTTCACATATGTCGCCTCTTAATTTTTCAACTACTTGCCAGAACTACTATCTTTGGTGCGTGTGTGCGCGCATGCATATGTGCTCAGTCTTTCAGTCCTGTCCCACTCTTTGGATGCCGTGGATTGTAGCCCAACAGGCTCTGTGTAGAACTATACAGAAAAAGATCTTTGTGACCCAAGTAGCCATGATGATGTGATCATTCACCTAGAGCCAGACATCCTGGAATGTGAAGTCAAGTGGGCCTTAGGAAGCATCACTACTAATAAAGCTAGCAGAGGTGATGGAATTCCAGCTGAGCTATTTCAAATCCTAAAAGATGATGCTATGAAAGTGCTGCACTCAATATGCCAGCAAATTTGAAAAACTCAGTGGCCACAGGACCGGAAAAAGTCAGTTTTCATTCCAATCCCAAAGAAAGGCAGATTAACAAGGCAGTCTGATCAAAGAATGTTCAAACTACTGCACAATTGCACTCATCTTTCATGCTAGCAAAGTAATGCTCAAAATTCTCCAAGCCAGGCTTCAATGGTATGTGAACTATGAACTTCCATGTTCAAGTTGGACTTAGAAAAGGCAGAGGAACCAGAGATCAAATTGCCAACATCTGATGAATCATAGAAAAAGCAAGAAAGTTCAAGAAAAACATAAACTTCTGCTTTATTGACTATGCCTTTGACTGTGTGAATCACAACAAACCATAGGAAATTCTTAAAGAGGTGGAAATACCAGACCACCCTACCTGCCTCTGTATGCAGGTCAAGAAGCAACAGTTAGAATTGGATGTGGAACCACAGACTGGTTCCAAATAGGGAAAGGAGTACATCAAGGCTATATATTGTCACCCTGCTTATTTAACTTATATGCGGAGTACATCATGAGAAACGCTGGGCTGGTTGAAGCACAAGCTGGTATCAAGATTGCTGGGAGAAATATCAATAACCTCAGATATTCAGCTGACACTACCCTTATGGCAGAAAATGAAGAAGAACTAAAGAGCCTCTTGATGAAAGTGAAAGAAGAGAGTGAAAATGTTGGCTTAAAACTCAACATTCAGAAAATTAAAATCATGACATCCATTCTCATCTCTTCATGGCAAATAGATGTGGAAACAATGGAAACAGTGACAGACTTTATTTTCTTGGTCTCCAATATCACTGCAGATGGTGACTGCAGCCATGAAATTGAAAGCCACTTGCTCCTTGGAAGAAAAGCTATGACCAACCTAGGCAGCATATTAAAAAGCAGAGACATTACTTTGCTGACAATAGTCTGTCTAGTCAAAGCTACAGTTTTTCCACTAGTCATGTATAGATGTGAGAGTTTAACTACAAAGAAAACTCAGTGCCAAAGAATTGATGCTTTTGAACTGTGGTGTTGGAGAAGACTCTTGAGAGTCTCTTGGACTGCAAGGAGATCCAGCCAGTCCATCCTAAAAGAAATCAGTCCAGAATATTCACTGGAAGGACTGATGCTGAAGCTGAAACTCCAATACTATGGCCACCTGATGTGAAAAACTGACTCCTTAGAAAAGACCCTGATGCTGGGGGAGATTGAAGGTGGGAGGAGAAGGGGACTACAGAGGATGAGACGGTTGGATGGCATCACCATCCAACGTGAATTTGAGTAAACTCCAGGAGTTGGTAATGGACAGAGAAGCCTGGTGTCCTTCAGTCCATGGGGTCACAAAGAGTTGGATATGCCTGAATGACTGAACTGACTGAGGCTCCTCTGTCCATGGGGTTTTCCAGGCAAGATACTGGAAGGGGTTGTCTTTTCCTACTCCAACCATCTTTCATCTGCTGTCAAATACTTTGGGTATCACGGGATCTGTTTAGCCTGGGCTACATCTCAGGATGCATCCTCATTACCTGCCTTCTCCAATAGTTGGGTGTAAATGTATTTCTGGTCTCCCATAGTCAGCCTTATTCCAGGGGAGAACACAGACATACCCACCCATGTTTTGAAATATAACTCATTCTTGAACTCTGTTTCTTCAGTTCGGCTCTTTTCAGCCACTCAGTCGTGTCCGACTCTTTGTGACCCCATGAATCACAGCACACCAGGCCTCCCTGTCCATTACCAACTCCTGGAGTTTACCCAAACTCATGTTCATCGAGCCAGTGATGCCACCCAGCCATCTCATCCTCTGCTGTCCCCTCTCCTCCTGCCCCCAATCCCTCCCAGCATCAGAGTCTTTTCCAATGAGTCAACTCTTCGCATGAGGTGGCCAAACTACTGGAGTTTCAGCTTTAGCATCAGTCCTTCCAAAGATCACCCAGGACTGATCTCCTTCGGAATGGACTGGTTGGATCTCCTTGCAGTCCAAGGGACTCTCAAGAGTCTTCTCCAACACCACACTTCAAAAGCATCAATTCTCTGGTGCTCAGCCTCCTTCACAGTCCAACTCTCACATCCATACATGACCACTGGAAAAACCATAGCCTTGACTAGATGGACCTTTGTTGGCAAAGTAATGTCCCTGGTTTTTAATATGTGCTCTAGGTTGGTCATAACTTTCCTTCCAAGGAGTAAGCGTCTTTTAATTTCATGGCTGCAATCACCATCTGCAGTGATTTTGGAGCCCCAAAAAATAAAATCTGACACTATTTCCACTCTTTCCCCATCTATTTGCCATGAAGTGATGGGACCAGATGCCATGATCTTCATTTTCTGAATGTTGAGCTATAAGTCAACTTTTTCACTCTCCTCTTTCACTTTCATCAAGAGGCTTTTGAGTTCCTCTTCACTTTCTGCCATAAGGGTGGTGTCATCTGCATATCTGAGGTTATTGATATTTCTCCCAGCAATCTTGATACCAGTTTGTGCTTCTTCCAGCCCAGCGTTTCTCATGATGTACTCTGCATATAAGTTAAATAAGCAGGGTGACAATATACAGCCTTGACATACTCCGTTTCCTATTTGGAAACAGTCTGTCGTTCCATGTCTAGTTCTAACTGTTGCTTCCTGACCTGTATACAGATTTCTTAAGAGGCAGGTCAGGTGGTCTGGTATTCCCATCTCTTTCAGAATTTTCCACAGTTGATTGTGATCCACACAGTCAAAGGCTTTGGCATAGTCAATAAAGCAGAAATAGATGTTTTTCTGGAACACTTTGCTTTTTTGATGATCCAGCGGATGTTGGCAATTTGGTCTCTGGTTCCTCTGCCTTTTCTAAAACCAGCTTGAACATCTGGAAGTTCACAGTTCACGTATTGCTGAAGCCTGGCTTGGAGAATTTTGAGCATTACTTTACTAGAGTGTGAGATGAGTGCAATTGTGTGGTAGTTTGAGCATTCTTTGGCATTGCCTCTCTTTGGGATTGGAATGAAAACTGACCTTTTCCAGTCCTGTGGCTACTGCTGAGTTTTCTAAATTTGCTGGCATATTGAGTGCAGCACTTTCACAGCATCATCTTTCAGGATTTGAAATAGCTCAAGTGGAATTCTCTCTTTCTTGAACTCTCTCAACTCTCTTTTCTTGAAAACCACTTAGAAGACTTTTTTTTTTTTTTTTTTTGAGTCACCTCTATGGGATTGCAAGTCAAAGTTTGTACTATGTTTCTGATAATCTGTCATGAACCTAAATTTAAGCCTTCATTTCCTCATCTAAAAAATGGGAATGATAACATATCTCTCTGAATTGTAATAAAGATTACAATCTCCTATAAAGATAGCACATCGTACTAACAAGCAGGTTTACCAAATGTGAGTGTAGGACTGTGGTAGGTCTAAAAGGCATTGTGTAAGGTTAAAAAAAAAAAAAAGTCTCGTAAAAGGTATTCTGATACTAATTAAAACCAGCTTACCTACTTTACTAATTTACCTGTGCATGGAGTGAGGTTCACCTTGTAGAGACCTATAAGAGTTTTGGGAGGATTGTGCTTTTTTGGTGAGGAATGGTTAAGTAGCCATTCCAAAGGGGCTCATTTTGACTCTGATAAAATAGAATGTTCTCATTGTGATCTGGATGGAGAAGGAGAGAACATCTTAATTGACAAGGATTCTGCCCTTATTTTTCTCTATTTTGTATTATTATACTCCATTTTCCTCCAGATGTAGGCAAATTCAAATTTGCTTTGTGGTTGTTACTTCTTTTGAATACTAGTAGTTGCTCAGTAAGTTTTGAATGAATGGGTGAATGAATGAAAATGAGGAGTGATGTTTTAAACATTAAAAATGAATTATAGAAATTTCAAACATGAGAAAGTTGAGAGAATAGTATAGTGAATTTCTATGAACCCCTCCCTATTCAGATTCAATAGTTATCAATTTATGGTCAGTCTTTTCATCTCCACTTGTTTCCTTGCTTGGTTCTTTTAAAGCAAATTCAGATGTCATATAATTTCAAGTGTGTGTTAGTCATTTACTCGTGTCAATGCAACCCCCATGGACTGTATGGACTGTAGCCTGCCAGGATCCTCTGTCCATGGACTTGTCCAGGCAAGAATGCTGGAATGGATTGCCATTTCCTTTTCCAGGGGATCTTCCAGAACCAGGCATTGAACCCTGATCTCCTGCACTGTAGGAAGATTCTTTACCGCCTAAGCCACTAGGGAATTTCAATATGTAAAACAGCCTCATAAGATCATACCAAAAATTAAAATCTTTGAAATATGGTCAGCTGAAGATATCCTGGCTGTTTTGCACATATATAAGTTGTTTAAAATAGGATACAAATAAAATCCATAAACTGTAATTAATTAATATATCTCAGTTCAGTTCAGTTCAGTCGCTCAGTCATGTCCGACTCTTTGTGACCCTATGAATTGCAGCACGCCAGGCCTCCCTGTCCATCACCAACTCCCGGAATTACTTAATTTGTAACTTCTTTTCTGTCTTTTTTTTTCTCACAACTTATCTGTTAAGGTTGTGTGTCTTGTAGAGTTTTTCATTTACTTTTCTGTTCATATCCCCTTGGTATTGCTCCAAATTTTTTCTCTTCCCTCTTTTCCCCATTCATTGATAGCTTGATACAGAGGATAGGTCAGATTCAGGTTTCACTTTCGTTTAATAAGAATATTTTTGTCTAATATTAAACTAAGAATATTAAACTCTACTTACATCTGCATTCCTCTTGTTCTACACCAACATTCCTAATTTTGACACTAAAATTATTATTTATTTGCTTTATCCTACATAAGCCAATAAAAAATTAGACTAATAATAATATGAAGACTAACATCAACAGTGTGGTTACTGAAGCAAGTTAAGTTGTGTTTGCAGTTCTTTGGTCCTTAGAATGTATTCTACTGGGGTGAATATTCCAAACACTGCATTTTAAAGTTGCCTAGGATATTTTGCTTCTGTGTGGTTTTGCTGCCGAACTGGGTGCAGAGCTAGTATACGCATGTCCCCACAATTACATCACTGTGCATCCTCGTCTCCACTTTTGCCTTTTTCTCCTAGCATAGCATAGTGAATAGAGATACACTGCCTTCCTTTTTACAGGAATTGTGTGCATGTGCCAGAACTGACTTGTCTTTCCTATTGATTTGGGGTATTTATAGTATTTAGTTTTCCCAAATAGTGTTATAATGAATGGTTTTGTGCATTTGATGTATTTGAATGTCTTTTCATATTTTGCCAGTGTATATTTGTGATAGATTTTTACAAGGAGGATTTTTGTGTCAAAGAGTAGATGTATTAGGATGTTTATTGTCAAACACTTTTCCATAGGGTTTATACCATTTTTCCATTTCCATGAGTAAAGCATGGACTCACCCAGCTTCAACCAAAGATTATGTTGTCAAACATCTCAAAGTAGATTTAATTGACATTTCTCTTATTAAGAAGAAGGTTGAACATTTTAATGCTGGGCTGGAAGAAGCACAAGCTGGAATCAAGATTGCTGGGAGAAATATCAATAACCTCAGATATGCAAATGACACCACCCTTATGGCAGAAAGTGAAGAGGAACTAAAAGGCCTCTTGATGAAAGTGAAAGTGGAGAGTGAAAAAGTTGGCTTAAAGCTCAGTATTCAGAAAACGAAGATCATGGCATCTGGTCCCATCACTTCATGGCAAATAGATGGGGAAAGAGTGGAAATAGTGTCAGACTTTATTTTTGGGGGGCTCCAAAATCACTGCAGATGGTGATTGCAGCCATGAAATTAAAAGACGCTTACTCCTCGGAAGGAAAGTTATGACCAACCTAGATAGCATATTCAAAAGCACAGACATTACTTTACCAACAAAGGTCCATCTAGTCAAGGCTATGGTTTTTCCTGTGGTCATGTATGGATGTGAGAATTGGACTGTGAAGAAAGCTGAGCACCGAAGAATTGATGCTTTTGAAGTGTGGTGTTGGAGAAGACTCTTGAGAGTCCCTTGGACTACAAGGAGATCCAACCAGTCCATTCTAAAGGAGATCAGTCCTGGGTGATCTTTGGAAGGACTGATGCTAAAGCTGAAACTCCAGTAGTTTGGCCACCTCATGCGAAGAGTTGATTCACTGGAAAAGACTCTGATGCTGGGAGGGATTGAGGGCAGGACGAGAAGGGGATGACAGAGGATGAGATGGCTGGATGGCATCACCAACTTGATGGACGTGAGTCTGAGTGAACTCCGGGAGCTGGTGGTGGACAGGGAGGCCTGGAGTGCTGCGATTCATGGGGTTGCAAAGAGCCGGACACGACTGAGTGACTGAACTGAACTGAACTGAAGGGTCATTTGTATTTCTTTTTGATTAAAGTGTCTACTCTTATCTCTAGTGTATCTACCTATAGGATTTTGTGCCTCTCAGTTTTTAAAAGCTTTTTATTTTGGGCTATTAACTCTGTGATATAAGTTGCAAGTATTTTATTCAGTTTGCCATTTGACTTCTTATTTGCTTATGGTGTTTATTTTTGATATTCAATTAAAAATTTGGGTATTATGTACATCATTTCCTCCTCCTTTTGCATTTTCCATAGATATAATTGTGTTATTTTCTTATAACTATTTATTTTATGATAACTAAGTTGTTTAGATTTCCTGTCTCTGTTAAGATATATTGTGTTTTTCTTGAAAGTAATATGTTTTACTTAGGTTTTCTAATTTATTTGCATTGAGTTGTGCAAATTAGTCTCATGTTTTTTAAAAAAGTTGTTTCCTTCATTTTGATGACTATCTCTCATTTGTCATTTTAATTTCGTGTATTTGCACTGTCTTACTATTAAAAATAAATTATTTTCTCACTGACATACAATATGCAAAAAGCGAATAAATCATAAGTGTACATCTCAGTGAACTGTCACAGTGTACATGGCTGTATAGCGCTGATCCATATCAAGATATGGAACATTACTGGAACTAGAACATCCTGAAATGCTACTGTGTCTCCTCCCATTCACTACAACTTCCCTACTCCTTAAGTAGGTAACTACTGTCTGAATTCCAATATTGTAGAATCATTTTACTTGTTTATCAATTCTATATTAATGAAATTATAGAGACTTACTTCTCCTTTGAGTCTAGCTCCTTTCACTCAGCCTTACATTTGTGAGATTATTCCATGTTGCTACATGTAACAATAGTTCATTCATTTTATTTACTGAATAATATTCTGTTTTCTAATATACCACAATTTAATATCTACTCTACTGTTGATGAACATGTAGATTGTTTCTATTTGGTGGCCAGCTAAGAACAATGATACTGTGAGCATTTGTATTATGTGTCTTCTGGTACACATGTAACATTTTCATGTGGTAGATATTAATATTTATGAGGTGATATGGCTCATGAATCTTGCTGTGTGTTCAGCTTTGGTAAATACTTCCAAAAAGTTTTTTTAAATGGTTGTTCCAACTTACACTCCCCAAAGAAGTATGTAAGACTTCCTGTTGCTCCACATCCTTACTAAACTTGCTATTATCAATCATCTTAAATGTAACTATTCTGGTTTTGGATTTGCATTTCCCATAACCAAGGAGCATCTTTCCTGTGTTTTATTACCCATTTGGTTATGATCTTTATAAAATACCTGTTCAGTTCTTTTGCCCATGTTTCTATTGGATTGTCTGTCTTTTTATTTAAAGGGGTTCTTTATATATTCTGGATACAGAATCTAGTCAGATTTAAGAATCACAAACATGAACTCAATCTGCATCTTACCTTTTAAGTCCTGAAATGAGTCTTTTGATGAGCAGAAGTTTTACATTTTAATTTAGTCCAATTTAACATTTTTCCCTTTAGGGTTAGTGCTGTTTTTTGTTTTTTTGTTTTTGATTTGAGAAGCCTTTGAGGGGGTATTCTCCTACCTCACATTCTAAAAGCTTAATTGCTTCTTGCATCACATTTAAATCTACAAGCCATGTAGAACTGAATGTTATATGGTATAATGTTAGAATCAAGATTGATATTTTTGTATGAATATCCAATTGGCTGACCACAATTCATAGAGAATCCTCTTCTACTTGTAACTGTAATGTGGCCTCTGCCATAAATAAGTTGTTCTTCTTTGTTTCACTGGTCCGTTTGCCTAAGCTTGAACTAGTGTTATACTGACTTAATGAAGCTGACATCTAGTGGTATAGGTTCTCCAAATATATTCTCCTTCAAATCTACTTTGTCTGTTCTTGTTCTTTGTATTTAAAAAAATAAATTTTAGAAACTTGTTAATTTCTCCTTCCAAAAGCTCTTGCTGGGATTTTGATTGTTGTGGCATTGACTCTATTAATTGATCTGGGGAGAACTAGCATAACTAAGATGAAAAGGAAAGATATACCCATCTGAATGGGTTCCAAAGAATAGCAAGGAGAGATAAGAAAGCCTTCCTCAGTGGTCAATGCAAAGAAATAGAGGAAAACAACAGAATGGGAAAGGCTAGAGAGCTCTTCAAGAAAATTAAAGATACAAAGGGAACATTTCATGCAAAGATGGGCTCAATAAAGGACAGAAATGGTATGGACCTAACAGAAGCAGAGGCTATTAAGAAGAGGTGGCAATAACACACAGAAGAACTGTACAAAAAAATCTTAATGACCCAGATAACCATTATAGTGTGATCATCACCTAGAGCCAGACATCCTGGAATGTGAAGTCAAGTGGGCTTTAGGAATCATCACTACAAAGCTAGTGAGGGTGATGGAATCCTAGTTGAGCTATTTCAAGTCCTAAAGGATGATATTGTTAAAGTGCTGTACTCAATATGCCAGCAAATTTGGAAAACTCAGCAGTGGCCACAGGACTGGAAAAGGTCAGTTTTCATTCCAATCCCAAAGAAAGGCAATGTCAAAGAATGTTCAAACTACTGCACAATTGCACTCATCTCACATGCTAGCAAAGTAACGCTCAAAATTCTCCAAGCCAGGCTTCAACAGTATGTGAACCATAAACTTCCAGATGTTCAAGCTGGTTTTAGAAAAGGCAGAGGAACCAGAGATCAAATTGCCAACATCCTCTGGATCATGGAAAAAGCAAGAGAGTTCCAGAAAAAAATCTACTTCTGCTTTATTGACTATGCCAAAGCTTTTGACTATGTAGATCACAACAAACTGTGGAAAATTCTTAAAGAGATGGGAATACCAGGCCACCTTACCTGCCTCCTGAGAGTCTGTATGCAGATCAAGAAGCAACAGTTAGAACTGGACGTGGATCCGGGGAAAGATTGAAGGCAGGAGAAGGGGGTGACTGAGGATGAGATGGTTGGATGGCATCACCGACTCAACGGACATGAGTTTGAGCAAGCTCTGGGAGTTGGTGATGGACAGGAAAGCCTTGGCATGCTGCTGTCCATGGGGTAGCAAAGAGTCATGTACGTTTGAGTTACTAAACTGAACTGAACATATTTACTTACCAAGTCTTCTAATTTATGAATGAAATATATCTTTTTATTTATTTAGGGATTTTATAATGTCTTTCAATAATATTTCTTAAAATTCTCTGTGTGGAAGTTTTTTGCATATTTTATAAGATTTATTCTGTTATTTAAAGTTGATGCTTTTGTAAATGCTATTTTTCTAATAATTTTTGTTTACATATAAAATACAATAATTTTTTGTAATTTGATTGGATATTGAGACCTTGCTGATTCACTATATATAATGATTTTTCTCTAAATAACTTGAATTTTTGTGTGTATAGTCATGTCAATTTGCAATAATGACAGTACTTTATTACCCTGGCTAGGACTTCCAGTACCATATTAAATAAAAGTGGTAAAAATGGCATCTTTCTGTTATCTCTAATGTCAGAGAAGAGTGTTGGTACTTCAACATTAAGTATTATATTTTCAGTAGGATTTTGTTTTACAACTTTTATCAGATTAAGGGAGTTTCTTTTTTTATTTAATTCATTTTATTTTATTTTTTAACTTTACAATATTGTATTGGTTTTGCCATATATCAACATGAATCCACCACAGGTATACACGTGTTCCCCATCCTGAACCCTCCTCCCTCCTCCCTCCCTGTACCATCCCTCTGGGTAGTTCTAGTCCTAGTTCTTCCAACATTTTTTAAAAAGTAAATGGGTGATTAATTTTATCAAATTCCTTTTCTGTAACTATGGAGTGATAATATAATTTTTATTCTGATTTTTAATGTGAATTACATTGCTTTATTTGAATTGAGGTATAATATACATATATTAAAATGGATAGATTTTCAGTGTACCACTTGATGAATTTTACTTGTGTGTACACTCACATAACTACCATTTAGGTTAAGATTTAGACTGTCTTTATCCACCAGAAAATTTCTTTGTGTCCATTCTAAGTTAATACTCAGAGGTACTCACTATTCTAATCTTTATCATCATGAATCAGTTTTGCTTGTTAAGGTCATATAAATAAAATCATACAGTATGTACTTTTAGTGACTGGATTCTTCTATTCAATATGTTTTTCACTCAGGTGTTATTTAACAATGTATTTTTAATTTCTAGGTGAAATTTCCTTTTAGTTTTTAATTTTGTTGCTACTTTTAGTTTTATTGCATTTTTGTCATATTCTGTTGCTCGTGCTATTTCTTGTTTTTAAAATACATTGAGGCTATCTTTGTGGTTCAGGTATAGGAATATAATTTTTTTTTAAGAATGAAACAGAGATTTACTCTAGTCGTTTGGTGTTCTTGGAAGAAAGGTTTTTGGAGAAGCTCTTTAGTCAACCTTTGAGGTCGGTGGGTAAAGCAGGTAGAAATGCTCTAATCACCTCTTTCAGTGTCACAGTTGTATTCTATTGCTACATTGGAAATCTGTTTTAAATTGGCTTGACTTTAGATTTAACTGAAGTTTTTGTTTTACTGGAATGTTGTTGTATAGTGGAGAGGTCAAGGACTTTCAAAGTCTAGCTCTGCTCTTCACTAGCCCTGAAATTTAGTTACTTAGAATTACTCATATTGGTTTCCTCATCTGTAAAATATAAATAATGTTATTTATGAGATGACTAATGTAAAGCATCTTGTAAGTGGGATACATAGGTATTAAATAGATAACAGCTGTTGCTGTGGTTGTCACTAGTTTAAATAAGCTTAGTCCAACATGCTGTTCTCACCCAGATAGAACAGGGTGAGAGAGAAAATGACATCTATTTCCAGAGCGACTAAGCAGCAATTGAGCCTGGATTGAGAGAGCAGACATTCACTGATCAAGCTTCATTTCTCTAAATTGACATATTATCCCTCATTCATATCCAAATCACCTAGAAAAAGCATCTCAGTAAAGTATAGCAGGCCCTTAAACGTTTGTGTGAATTGTAATAAGGATGATTCTTTGCAACATCAGCATGAATTAAGGGCCAGTCTGGTCACCAGGAAATAGATTCTAGTCAGGGGGAAAAGGTCCTTATAACAGGAGAGGGAAGAAAGGCAGGAAATGAAGTGGCAACCAAAGATAATAAGCTTTACTTTCTTCATTACTGTGTGCAGAAATGGGCCTTGCTAAGTAAGGCCACTATTTGAAGCCAGTGATCAGTTTTCACTCACGATGAATAGTGTCAAGTGCTCCCAGAGATTGAAGCCTCTGCTAGGGATTTTGCATTCTTTTTTACGGCAGTCAGTCCAAAATTATACCTTTACTTCACCTCTGTAATGAAGGGACGTCTCTGTAGCTCAGATGGTAAAAGAATCTGCCTTCGGTGCAGGAGACCCAGGTTTGATCCCTGGGTCAGGAAGATCCCCTGGAGGTGGGAATGGCAACCCACTCCAGTATTCTTGCCTGGAGAATACATGGGCAGAGGAGCCTGGTGGGCTACAGTCTGTGGGATGGCAAAGAGTCAGACCTGACTCAGCGACGAACACTACTACTACTACTTCAGTTCTGTGGTACTTTCAGTTTGTCCTTCTGGCTTATAGCCAAATCCTTGTGCTCAGTCTCATTTGTGACTCTCTTCTAGTTGGAGAAGAATGTGAAGAATGAAGATTTGGAAATAGAGGGGGCAGTACAGTGGGAGAAAAGGCTATGTAGACGATACACCACAGGGAACTCTTACCTGTGACATTCAGTACTTCCCGAGGTTACAGGGAACAAACTGTTCGCAGTCAGTTGTGAAGAGCAGGCTGTGGTCCTTCCTGTTGAGACTGCAGTGGGGAATGACTGGTTGTGATAATAGCAGTGTGCTCCAGGGTTGGTTGATGCTGTGACAGCACCGTGCTTGCATGAAACCCACTGCCAAGGCTTACCACCTCATTGGGACTGTTGACAACTTCCTTTTCTACTTGACTCATGTTGCAATCACCTGAGAAGCATGTTGTCCAAAATTTCAAAGAGGGCCGAGCACAGTTACTAGAACAGAGAACACTGAGTGGGCATTATTCATTGACAGGTAAAAGATGAGAAAAAAGATCAACGAAAGGAGGTGTAAGGTGGGATTGTTGAGAATCATGCTTTTCGTATTCAAGTTCAGCTGGTTTTACATGGCTCTATGTGTTGCCACTCAGCATCTCATAACCAAGTCATGACTGAGTAAACATGCATACAGCTAGCTTGCCCAATGGTCAGTGTTTAAGCATGATATGCTGATCTTTGTTAGGCTTCCAGCTTTCTTAAAAAGTCATACATTTCCATAATTCTGACTTCAAAATATACGTGTTATGTGTACACGTGCTTATGTCTGTTGTCAGCATTTTTTCATATAAATGTTTGAATATACTGATAAAACAGAACTAGTTGAGTTCAGAATTTGTGAAGTTTCAGGGATGGCTTCATACTTGAACTTGTAAGTTTTAATTTTTGTTACTAGTTGAATGTTGATGTGATCAGTGCAGGAATCAACAAAAAAAGGACTGGAAAGTGGATGTGAGATGGTAATATCACCTAACATAAGAACAACTGGATCTGGATTCTGTTGAAGATCCAGAAATCATGCTTGTGAATTAGCCCCAGGATGCTCAGCCCCAGAGAGAGGCATTCACACTAACTCAAGGGCATCCAAAGTCATTCAAATTAGAAACCCTATTTTATGAATTCATTGAGAAATATCACTAGATCATTCAGGTTGCCATAAAACTCTCTTCCTATGGCCAAAGTATATGAGAAGCCAAATCATAATCAGAGGCTTTTTTTTTTCAATCCAGAAAGTATCCTCAATCAGAAACAGTCAAAACCTAAGCGATTATTATTTTACCTTCTAATAGGCAGATATACTTGGAAAGTGAGAGATTGCTTGATGAACACAGACAGAACAGGGATTTTTATATCAATGGAAAAGTGTGAGAGAGTCAGGCCAAAACAACTTAGGATATTTATCCAACACAAGCAATAATCTTGATAGTTGCTTTGACCGCTTACATTGATCTCTAAACATGGGACCATGAATACTCCCAAACCCTATAGTTATGACTTCCTCCTCCTGTGAAGCACCCACTTTCCCCCACTAATCTCAAAACACACGTGCCTGCATGTGTGCTAAGTTGCTTCAGTCGTGTCTGACTCTTTGTGACACTATGGCCTGTATCTCTTCAGGCTCCTCTGTCCATTGGCTTCTCCAGGCAAGAATACTGGAATGGGTTGCCATACCCTCCGCCAGGGGTTTCTCTGAACCCAGGGAGCAAACCCACATCTCTTAAGGTGTGTTCTTTACCACTAGCACCAACTGGGAAGGCCCCTCAAAACACACGCCCACTTCTAATTGCCATGTTCATTCTTTCATTTCTTAATATGCACTTAGGAAAAGGAACTAATTACCGAGTCAGAGGATGAGCATGTTTCTGTAGGTAATGTCAGATTGGTTTCCACAATGAGTTTATCAATTTACACTCTGTTTTCCTGGCTGGTTAGCTTAGTCAGTTAGAGAGTGGTGCTAAAAACCGCAGGTTTGATCTCAATCCTTGTATAAGCCAAGTTTGCTTGATATTTTGGGCTTCCCAGGTAGCTCAGCAGTAAAGAATCTGCCTGGCAATGGACCAGATAAAGGTTCAATCCCTGGGTGGGTAAGATTGTCTGGAGAAGGAAATGGCAGCCCACTCCAGTGTGCTTGCCTGGGAAATCCCCATGGACAGAGGAGCCTGGAGGGCTTCAGTTCATGGGGTTTCAAAGAGTCGGACATGACTTAGTGACCAAACAACACTAACATCCATGTATACTTTCCTTTGTTCCACATTCTACTCAGCTCTTGTATTTTTAAGTTTTGGCAAACATTTGTAAAATGATATCTTGATTGTGATTTTAACATATTTCTCTGTTATTAGTAAAATTGAACTTTTTATCTGTTTCTTGGCCATGCCTCTTATGTACATCTGTTGAAATGATCACACACATTTTTCTTTAACCAGTTAATACAGTGAATTTCAATAAGACATTTTCCCATGTTTAACTCACATTGGATTCAAGTTGTTATGAGAGAGTATCTTTTTAAAAAGAGCTGACTTAGTTTAATAATATTTGATTTAGGATTTTTTGCATTTGGGTTCAAAGGTGAGCTTGGCTTATCAGTTAAGTGTTTTCTTATTGTCAGGCCTGATGAGTCCTAGTCACAACATCTCCATCTCAGCTCAGTTTTTCTGTATTCAGAAAAAGACTGGTAGTTTTTCTTTTTTTGAGAAAACTTTGAACTGTTAATTTATTCCCCTCATTATTTTAGAACAATTCAAGTTTCCAGTAACTGTTGGGTCAAGTTTGATCATTTTTTCCTAGGATTTTTCAGTTTTAACTTGTTTTAAATTAAAAAAAAAATTTAGTGGGGTATAATTTATATGTAGTAGATGCATATGGAAGAATTTTGACAAATATATACACTTTTGTAACCAACACTCTAAAGATGTAGAGTATTTTCATCACTGCAGAAAGTTTTTTCATGCTCTTTTTCAGGGAATCTTGCTTTCTACTGATAGCTTGCAGTGAACGATGTCAGATTCGTGATCTCTGAAGAAGAAGATTTAGCTTCGGGACCAGGGACCAGGTTTGATCACTCAAAAGCTTTTGTGTAGCAGACTTTTATTAAAGTGAAAAAGGGACAGAGAAAGCTTCTGACATAGACATCAGAAAGGGGATGGAAAATGCCCCCCTTCACTAGTGTTAGCAAGGGAGTTAAATACTTTTTAATTAATTATTACAATAAATCAAAAGAATGTCTCAAGTTTGTGAAAATTTTACCAGACCCACTCCCACAATTTACATTTTAGAATAACAGAATCAGAACTTAACAACAGAAAGATC
The DNA here is from genome assembly GCF_003369695.1 of Bos indicus x Bos taurus. NCBI lineage: Eukaryota > Metazoa > Chordata > Mammalia > Artiodactyla > Bovidae > Bos > Bos indicus x Bos taurus. The sequence continues at coordinate 84,429,755 of NC_040076.1, forward strand.
CTACCAGACCCACTCCAATATACATTCTAAAATATCAGGATTAGTTAGAAGGTTTTCAGGAAGGAGAAACTGTCCTCAAGCAGGATACATTGTTGTTATATAATCCTTAGTACAGAGTTTAAACTGAGTTGTTTGTTGTGTAATCATCAGTTTCAGACTTAAAGAAAAAAAATGTTTTATGTGACTAAGACTTGGAGAAGGAAATGGCAACCCTCTCCAGTACTCTTGCCTGGAAAATCCTGTGGATGGAGGAGCATGGTAGGCTACAGTGCATGGAGTCGCAAAGAGTTGGATACGACTGAGTGACTTTAAAAAAAAAAAAAAAAAAGACTAAGGAATGTAGAGGGGAAAAAAATAGACATTTGTCCTTTCCTCCTCCTTGAGAACTCCAGACCCCTATCTCCTCGAAAGCCCCAGACCCCTTTCTCCTTCTTGGGGACCCCAGACTTCTTATCAACCTGCCTAGGAATTGACACTCTCACTATCTCTAAAAAACATTGTCAGTTCTGATTTCTACCATAGATAAGTCTTGTTTGTTCTTGAATGTCATAGAAAAGGAATTATATCATGTGTAGTCTTTTGAATTTGGATTCTTTCTCTCTCTCTTTTTTTAAATTGAGATTTCTTCATATTGTTGAAGTATCAATGGTTTGTTAGTTTTGGTTGCTGAATAATATTCCGTTATATAAATATTCCACAGTTTGTTTATCTGTTCTCCTATTAATGGGCATGTTCACTCTTTCCACTTTTGGCTGTTACAAATAGAGCTGTTCTGAACATTTTTATGCAAGTCTCTTTACGGATATGTTTTCATTTCTCTCGGGTAAATAGATGAGAGCAGAATTCCTGGGTTATTGAATAAGTGAGTGGTAAACTTGATAAGAAATTACCTTACCATTTTTCAGAGTGGTTTTAGGATTTTACATTCTGCAAGCAAAATAGGAGAGTTCTGGTTTATCAGCTTTTTTGCTAATATTTAATATTATCAGGTTTTTCAATCTTAGTCATTCAAGTGGGTGTATAGTGATTTCTCACTATGGTTTTAACTTGTACCTCTCTAACAATTATTGATTTTAAGCATCTTTTCATGAGCATGCCTGCCATTCATATATATTTTTTAATAAAGATCTGTTGATGGTTTTTGACTACTTTAAAACTTGGTTCTCTTTTTTTTCTATTAACTTTTAGTTCTTTATATTTTCTGGATATAGGTCCTTTGTCAAAAGTATAAGTGGTAAACATATTCTCTCAGCATGTAGTTTGTCTTTTTATTTTCTTAATTGTGTCTTTTGATACACAGAGGTTTTTAATTTTGGTGATATAATTTATCCAGTTTTTAAATTAGTGCTTTTTGTGTACTGAGAAATCTTTGCATCTTCTCCACAATTGTCAGGATATTCCCCTGTGTGTTCTAGCTCATGTATAATTTTGGCTTTTACATTTGGATATATGAATTATCTTGAAAATTTTTTTTTCATGGTGTGAGATAGAAGATCCAGTTATTTTCCACATGGACATCATGTTATTCCAGCACTGTCTATAGAAAAGACTTTTTTGTGTGTGTGTGTAATAAGTTTTATTAAAGTATAAAGGAGATAGAGAAAGCTTCTGACATAGGCATCAGAAGAGGGTAGAAAGAGTACCCGCTTGCTAGTGTTAAGAATGAAGTTATATAATCCATAGAATATCTGGAGGTTGTAAAGACCTCATCAGACCTACTCTCATAATTTACGTTTTAAGATAACACTGTCCTCAGGCAAGATACATCCTTGTAAAGACCAGGTCTACTCTCATAATTAACATTTGAAGATAACAGAAGGTTGAATCTAAAGACTGTCCTTAGGCAGGATACATTATTGGTATATAATCTTAAGGAATGTGGAGAAAGAAAAAAAGTTTGTCCTTTCTTTTTCCTTGAGAATTCCAGACCCCTCTCTCCTTGGGGACCCCTAGACTCCCTATCAACCTGTCTAGGAACTGACTCTCTCATTCTCCCCCTTTTTTTTAGGAGAATTATGTTGTCTAGGGAAAAGGGGCATCGTTCTCATTTTATAACTACTTTCGAGCTGACAAGGGGCGTTGTCCCTAAATTGGTGAGGCAACATATTTTCCTAATCCTCATATTAAGGATATCTGATCCAGGGGCCCCAAATAGTAGCTGTAGGAAGCTACAGCAGTAGCAGGAGTTTGAGCAACCATTTGTAACTTAAAAGCTTTCATGCGGCTAGAAACAAATCCAGTTATACAATTACAGATGCAGGGAGCAAACAGCAAGAACAAAACAACCAGAATTATTGTAATTAAGATAGTTGTCCACCATGGGGAACTAGTTAACGTTTCTCAAAGTGAGGCAATTGAGGCTTCAGGAGTATCCATGGCCCTAATCATCTTGTTCATGTGGTTAGTAAAATGAGTAACATTCGTGCTCATATCAGGTATATATGTACAGCATTGGGTATGAACAATGGCACAAGTTCCTCCTTGTGTAGCTGTCAGAATATCTAGAGCCAATCTGTTTTGTAAAACCACCTTTCTAATTTGTGCTTATTCAGCATTAAGAGCTGAAATAGCCTTTTGAGAATCTTGTAATGTCTGTTGAGTAAAATTAGTCAAAGCATCCACTCGTAACATAACATCTGTAGTTCTCAAAGAGGGAACAAATGCTGTAACCGAATAATCATACCAATGAAATACAGACCTTGCCCACCGAGTTTTACTCTTTCTACCCCCTTCTGATGCCTATGTCAGAAGCTTTCTCTATCTCCTTTATACTTTAATAAAACTTTATTACACAAAAGCTCTGAGCGATCAAGCCTCGTCTCTGGCCCTGGATTGAATTCTTCTCCTCCAGGGGCCAAGAATCCCGGTGTATTCGCGTGATTCAACAACAACCTTTCATCTTGGGGGCTCATCCGGGATCCTTCAGGACAAGATGGGCCTGATAACCTATGTGAGCTTACTTCTGCTGACTCCAAATATCCTGAGTCTGCCGTTGGATCCTCAAGACAATGTCTTCCTGTCCTGGGCTCACTCCTATGCTGCATTCCACAATCAATCTAACTACTGGGTCTGTGGAGCGCTCCCCTCTTCATCAGTGGAAGGCTTCCCGTGGTGGACATCCCCACTTCAAGGAAAAGACTTTCTCCAAGTCTGTGAATACCTTCGACAACAATCACATGCGATGCCTCTTCTTCATCTGATGACATTTACCAACCCTAAAATGGACTGGTGCAACACTTTGTACTCTAACTATGGACATAATGTTTTAAAAACTTTTAATTTTGATTATACATTGTCTCGGTTCAATGACTATTTTGCTACATATAAGGTAAATATGTCTAGATCTAATGGTTTTTTACCTGACGTTTATTAAATATGAGATGAGGTTACATGGCTAACTCCTGAAAAAGGACGTTTAATATCTACTGCCTCTATATGCTGGGAACAAACAGAGCCATCCCCAAAAGTTAGCCAACAACTTAATTACAATGATTGGAAACAAGTGGGATATTTGTCTCAGGAAACATGCAGTGTAATCATTCCCGTGTTTTCCAATCCCAGTTCAGGTTCTCCCTTTGTCTGGCCAGGCACAAATTAGGACTGGATATCTCAGTCGCGCTGGCTTGCTCCAAACGAGACTTATTAGATATGTGGCTCTTACCTATGGGCATGGCTTCCCCCTGGTTGGATAGGGAGATGCACCCTGGGTCTAGCCTTTACTCATGGCTTTATATTTTCAGAGCTTCCAGAAAAGCCTGCTAATTTACCCCACCTTAAAACTCAGTGGGCAAGAAAAGACTTTTCTTTCTGTATTGAATTACTTAGCTGTCCTTGTTGAAAATCAATTGACCACATTTAATGGGAATCTGTTTTTGGACTTTCTCTTATACTCCATTGATATATATATATATATATATATATATATATATATATCCTTAAGCCAAAACAACACTGTGTTAATTTATCATCATGGGAAGCCCTCAGCCTTTGTTGTCCTATTTTTATTATTGTCATGGATATTCTGCTTTATTTTCAGTATTTCTATCTAAAGCTACTAGGATTATGATTGCTATTGTAATCGGTCGATATTTGGCTTCTAATCTTTGAACATGGCATCTCTCCTTTATTTGAGTTACTTTTCTCAGCAAAATTGTATAGTTTCCAGTGTAAAGTCCTTGCAAATTTTGCTATATTTATTCTTAAAACTATTAAAATGTTGATGTTGTAGCAAATGGTATTTTAACATTTTCACTTTCAATTGTTTGTTGCTAGAGCATAAAAGTACAGGTTGCGTGTAGACATGGATTTACACTCCATAAGCTTGTTAAGTTCCCTTATTAGTGTCAGTATATGATTTAATTAAATTTTTCTACATACAAATTTGCTGTATGCAAAGAAAGACAATTTTAGGGACTTCCCTGGTGATCAGTGGTTAAGACTCTGTACTTCTACTGCAGAGGGCACAGGTTTGATCCCTGGTTGGGGAAACTAAGATCTCACATGCTACATGGTGCCACCAAAAGAAAAAAAAAGCATTTTTTTTTTTGTTTCTAAAGTCCTTATTAGATTTTATGATTTTTATGGTTATGTTGACTTCATAAAATAAGATGGGTCATATAGCCTCCTCCATTTCTTGAAAGAATTTGTGTAAAATTAGTACTATATTTTCTGTAGAAATAAACTCTGGGTATGTAGTTTTCTTTCTGAGAATATTTTTCAATTCCAAATTCAATTTTTAAAAGTAGATAAGGAGCTCTTCAGGTTTCCGTTTCTTCTTGTGTCAGTTTGGTAATTTGTATCTGTCCAAAATGTCTCCATTTCATCTAAATTGTTGAATATATTGGCATAAAATTGTTCCTAGCATTACTTTATTGATCTTTTAATGTTTTTAGGTTCTGAATGGATGTTTTCTTTTTATGTACCCTTTTTCTTGATCAATCTTGCTATAGGTTTATCAATCTTATTAATCTTTACAGAGAATCAAGTTTTGTTTTTGTCATTTTTCTCTATGTTTTATTTTCTATTTTATTTATATTATCATCATTGTTTCCTTTCTTCTTTTTACTTTGGGCTTAATTTGACTCTTTTTTTTTCTAATTTCTTTAAGTAAAAATTTAGATCACAGATTTTAAAATTCTTTTATTTTCTAATATAAGCTACACATTTTTTTTCTCAGTAAATTGCTTAGATATTTTTTTAAATTATCATTTAGTTGAAAAAATTTTCTAAATTTTTGTGAGTTTCTACTTTTCCCATGCTTATTTAGAAACTTATTTCCAGATATTTGGGACATCAAGCCAAGTTTTCACATTTTTTTCACATAAAAGAATACACTACTAATGATTTTTACGTATCTGTATCTCCAATTTAACCTTTTTTCTTCCTTTTAGGTAGATTTTATTTTAAAAAGTAGGTTTAGATTCATAGCAAGAAAGTTGTGGGAGAGTTCCTGTATATTCTCCCCACACTCACATCTTCTCCTACTATCAACATCCTACACTACAAAGTACAGTTTTTTTTTTTTTTTAACCATTGTTGGACCTAAACTGACACATCATTAAAGCCCAAAGTCTACAATTTAGAGAACCCTCTTGGTATTGAGCATTCAATGTATTTGACAAATGTATTATGACAAGTGTCAAATATAATATACAGAATAGTGTAATTGCCCTAAAAATCCTCTGTTCCCTGCCTATTCACCACTCTCTCCTGAGCCCCCACAGCCATCTATCTTTTTTACTGTCTTCATAGTTTTGCCTCTGTTATGTAAATAGAATCATACATATGCAGTCTTTTTAAGTTGGCTTCTTTCATTAGTAAATATACACATGACTCTTCTTTCTGTTTTCATGAGTTGATAATGTATTTCTTTTTAGAGCTGAATAATATTTCATAGTCTGGATTTATCACATTTTATTAGTCCATTTACCTACTGAAGAACATCTTGGTTGCTTCCTCATTTTGACAATTATGAATAAAGCTGCTATAAACATCTGTGTGCAGGTTTTTTTGTAGTTCTCAGCCCATTTCAGTAAATACCAAAAAGTGCAATTGCTAGATTGTATGGTATTGTATCATTTATCTAATTTTGTAAGAAACTGTCAAACTGCCTTCTAAAGTGACTGCATTAGTTTTCATTTCCACTAGCAATATATGAGAATTCCTGTTGCTCCACATTCTTTTCAGCATTTAACATTGTCAGCATTCTGGATTTTCTCCATGCTTCTCATACAGCTCAATATGGAAAAAAAAAAAAAAAAAAAATCCCAATCCAAAAATGGGCAGAAAATCTAAATAGACATTTCCCCAAAGAGAATATACAGATGGCCAAGAGGCACATGAAAAGATGTTTAACATCACTAATAGAGAAATGCAAATCAAAACTACAATGATGTATCACTTCACACCAGCCAAAATGGCTATCATCAAGAAATCCACAATCAGTCAATGCTGGAGAGGATGTGGAGAGAATGGAAGCGTCCTGCACTGTTGGTGGGAATGTAAATTGGTACAACCACTGTGTGAACAGTATGGAGGTTCCTTAAAACACTAAAAATGAACCTACAATCCCATTCCTGGGCTTATATCTGGAGAAAAACATGGTCCAAAGAGATACATGTTAGCCCAATGTTCAATGCAGTACTGTTTACAATAACAAAGACATGGAAGCAACCTAAATGGCCACTGGCAGTGGAAATAATGCCATTTGCAGCAACATGGATGGATCTAGAGACTGTCATCCTGAGTGAAGTAAGTCAGACAGAAAGAGAAATGTGGTATGATATCCATTATACGTGCGATCTAAAAGGACATGATACAAATTAACTTATTTACCAAACAGAAACAGAATCACAGACTTAGAATTTACTTTTGACTTAGAATTTATTTTTGGTTACCAAGGTGAAGGTTGAGGGGATGGAATAGTTAGAGAGTTTGAGTTTAACAGGTTCACACTGCTATATTTAAAATGAATAATCAATAAGGACTCACTATATAGTACACAACCCTGCATTTCTGTAATAACTTAAACAGGAAAAGAATTTGAAAAAGAATTGATACTTGAATATGTATAACGGAATCAGTTGGTGTACACCTGAAACTGACATAGCATTGTTGATCAATTGTTGTGTGTGTGTACGCTCAGTTGTGTCCAACTCTTTGTGACCCCAGCCCGTCAGGCTCCTCTGTCCCTGGAATTTTCCTGGCAAGAATTCCGGTAGTCTTCTTGACCCACGAACTTAACCCGTGTCTCTTTCATCTCCTGCTTTGGCAGGAGGATTCTTTGTCACTAGAGCCACATCATCAACTATACTCCAATATAAAAGAAAAATTTCTTAAAAAAAATTTATCTCCAGAAAATTCATTAATCAGTAAGTCTGGCACCTTTCCTTGCAAGATATGGCAGTCTGTTTAGTTGCTTAGTAAGTTCTGTTTACCTTTTCCTAAGATTTTTAGAGGAAATTAATAGTTTATTGGCTGAATTGCCTGTTCTTCATATTAAAGATGTACCATCTTTATTTGCTTTAATATAATTACTTTTTAAAGAATCACAACCACCATTATCATCATGGTCATTGATTACTAACAATATCAGTGAACATATACTGAGTTTGGAGTACTAGGGTTTTACATGGATTTATATAATTCATAGAAGTGTTTCTTATCATGAAATTTTTTATCCAGGAGAATTAAATGATAGCGCTTTAAGATACTATATAATTCTGTTTCTTTTCCTGATCTTTCTTCTATGACAGTGATTCTTTATTCTTACACATTGTATTTGATATTTTACATCTATCAAACTAACGAGGTAATTTTGAAGTAGTTGATTCCTAAAGGAAGCATTAAGGTGCCCTAAAGAACTGGAATTAGGAGAAATAAATTGCTCTTAGAAATTAAACCTCAAAATCACCTTACAACGATGTAAAATACAGACTTCTAGGCCAGAAAGACTTGAAGTTGATTGTTGTTGTTCAGTCTCTCGGTCGTGTCCAACTCTTTGCAACCCCATGAACTACAGCATGCCCGGTTTCCCTGTCCTTTACTATCTCCCTGAGTTTGCTCAAACTCAAGTCCATTGAGTCAATGATGCCATCCAACCATCTCATCTTCTATCACTCTCTTCTTCTCCCTCCCTCAATCTTTCCCAGCATCAGGGTCTTTTCCAATGAGTTGGCTCATCGCACTAGGTGGTCAAAGTATAGAAGCTTCAGCTTCGGCATCAGTCCTTCCAATGACTATTCAGGGTTGATTTCCTTTAGGACTGACTGGTTTGAACTCCTTGCTGTCCAAGGGACTCTCAAGAGTCTTCTCCAGCACCACAATTTGAAACATCAATTCTTCAGGGCTCAGCCTTCTTTATGATCTGACTCTCGCATCTGTACATGACTACTGAAAAAACTGTAGCAGACCTTTGTTGTCTAGCTGATGTCTGTGCTTTTTAATATGCTATCTAGCTTTGTCATAGCTTTTCTTCCAAGGATCATGTCTTTTAATTTCGTGGCTGCACTCACCATCTGCTGGGTTTTGGAGCCCAAGAAAATAAAATATGTCACTATCTCCAATTTTTCACCATCTATTTACCATGAAGTGATGGGACTGGATGCCATGATCTTAGTTTTTTGAATGTTGAGTTTTAAGCCAGCTTTTTCTCTCTCCTCTTTCACCCTCATCAAGAGGCTCTTTAGTTCCTCCTCGCTTTCTGCCATTAGAGGCATATCTGAGGTTGTTGATATTACTCCCAGCAGTCTTTATTCCAGCTTGTGAGTCTTCCACCTCAGCATTCTGCATGATGTACACTGCATGTAAGTTAAATAAGCAGGGGGACAATATACAGCTTGAGCTACTCCTTTCCTAATTTTGAACCACTCCATTGTTCCATGTCCAGTTCTAACTGTTGCTTCTTGACCTGCATACAGGTTTTGCAGGAAACAGGTAAGGTGGTCTGGTATTCCCATCTCTTGAAGAATTTCCCACAGTTTGTTGTGATCCACACAGTCAAAGGCTTTAGCATAGTCAATGGAGCAGATGTAGATGGTTTTTTGGAATTCCCTTGCTTTTTCTGTGATCCAACAGATGTCGGCAATTTGACCTCTGGATCTTCTAAATCCAGTTTATACATCTGGAAGTTCTTGGTTCATGTACTGTTGAAGGCTATCTTGAAGGATTTTGAGCATTACCTTGCTAGCATGTAAAATGAGTGCAATTGTACAGTAGTTTGAGCATTCTTTGACATTGCCTTTCTTTGAGATTGAAATGAAAATTGACCTTTTCCAGTCCTGTGGCCATTGCTGAGTTTTCCAAATTTGCTGGCATATTGAGTGCAACACTTTAAAGCATCATCTTTTAGGATTTGAAATAGCTCAGTTGGAAGTTCATTCCCTCCAGTAGCTTTGCCCATAATAATGCTTCCTAAGGCCACTTGACTTCACACTCCAGGACGTCTGGCTGTAGGTTGGTGACCACACCATTGTAGTTACCTGGCTCAGTAAGACCTTTTCTGTACAGTTCTTCTCTGTGTTCTTGTCACCTCTTCTTAATCTCTTATGCTTCTGCTAGGTTCTTACCATTCCTGTCCTTTATTGTGCCCATCTTTGCATGAAATGTTCCCTTGGTATCTCCAATTTTCTTGACAAGATCTTTAGTCTTTCCCATTCTATTGTTTTCCTGTTTCTTTGCATTATTCACGTAAGGTTTTCTTATCTCTCTTTGCTTTCTTATCTCTCTCTGAAACTCTGCATTCAATTGGGTATATCTTTCACTTTCTCCTTTGCCGTTCACTTCTCTTCTGTTTCAGTTGTTTGTAAGGCCTCCTCAGACAACCACTTTGCCTTCTTGCATTTTTTTCTTAGAGATGGTTTTGGGCACCACTTGCTGTAAAATGTTATGAACCTTCATCCATAGCTTTTTGGGCACTCTGTCTACCAGATCTAATCCTGTGAATTTATTGGTCACCTCCTCTGTGCAATCATAAGGGATTTGATTTAGGTCATATCTGGACTTAGTTCATACTAACTACCCAAGCTGATTAGATGGTATCATCTACTAGATTCCTCCACACCTTACCTGCTTCCTCACCTTATCACTTTCCCACTGCCTCAGCTAAGCTTTTTTCCCACCACTTCACTGAATTCTCTCTTGCCAAAGTCACAAATATCCTCCTTGTTGCCTAATCCACTGACCAAATCTTGATCCTTAGAGTATGAACTCTACTCTTGGGAAACCTTTTCTTATAATTAGTGCTCCCACCATCTTGAAGCAGTTTCTTCTTCTGGTTTCAGGAACCACATGTGCTGCTGGCTTTTCCCCTGTCTCGTTGGTTACTCTTCCTCAGTCTCCTATGTTGCACTCTGTATTCCTGCTTCTAAATTGGAGTTGCTTCAGACCTTGAACTTGGGATCTCCCCATCTCTGTCTTCATTCAGTATCCTGGGGGGTTATCTTCAAGTCCTTGGCTTTAAAAACCAACCTCTTTACTGCTGCTAAGTTGCTTCAGTCATGTCTGACTCTATGTGACCCCATAGATGGCAGCCTACCAGGCTCCCCTGTCCCTGGGATTCTCCAGGCAAGAACACTGCAGTGGGTTGCCATTTCCTTATCCAATGTATGAAAGTGAGAAACGAGAGTGAAGTCGCTCAGTTGTGCCCAATTCTTAGCGACCCCATGGACTGCAGCCTACCAGGCTCCTCCGCCCCATGGGATTTTCCAGGCAAGAGTGCTGGAGTGGGTTGCCAGTGCCTTCTCTGAACCTATTTACTGATGACCCTCAAATTTTTATCTTCAAACCCAGCCTCTTCTCTCTTGATAAGAGACTTTGTTGTTGTTGTGTAGTCACTAAATTGTGTCTGGCTTTTTTGTGACCCCATGGATTGTAGCCTGACAGGCTCCTCTGTCTGTGGGATTTCCCAGGCAAGAATACTGGAAAGGGTTACCATTTTGACAGGGAGACTACAGACTATTTATACAACTGCCTACTCAAAATCTGCTTTTGAAGTCTGATAGGAATGCTAAACTCATCATGTCCAAAACCAAAGTCTTGATTGTCTGTTTTTACCCAAATATGCATCTCTATTCACTTATTGATCAGGCCAGTATTTGAGTGCATTCTTCAAAATACATTCCATATCCCCCCACATTTATTACCTTGTTTAGCTTTTTCTGCTCAGCTTCAAAGTACCGTCATCTCTAACTTGGCCCCGTGGTAGGTACCTATCTTGCTTCCCTATTGCCACTTATGTCTGTCTTTAGTCAGTTCTTCATTATGGCTAAGAACTCCATGTTCTCAGCTACAGTGATCTTTTAAAGAAGAAAATATGAGCATATCACTTTCCTCTTCAAAATACTCTAATAGCTTCTATCACATTAGTAGCATAAGATCCAAAATTCATTATCATGTCCTTATAACCTTATAAGAACCTTTGCGATCTTGCCCTTGACTGCCTCTCCCAAATCATCTTACTATTCTCCTCTTTGCCATTGAACTCCTTGGTCACATTGGTCTCCTGTTTCTCAAACATGTCAAGCATGTTCCCTTCACAAGGCCTTTCCTTTGTTTGAACACTAGTCTCATGTCCATTTGGCTTGCTTCCTTATTTCATTATAGCCTTTGTTCAAATATCATCCCCTTGGAAACATCTTCACTGTGCACTCAATTTAAGTAGAGCTCTCTTAAGTAGATCTCAACCCTTTGTTTTTTCCCTGCTTTATTTCTTCTTTGTAACACTTACTACTATTTTCATTCAATCAATTTATAGACATATATTTTTGCTATCTGTCTCCTTCATTTGGAATATAAGATTTATGAGGACAGAAATTTTATCTGAAGCTCTTAGAATTATCATTTATCACCAATACCTAGGCATTCATTAAACATGTACTTGTGTGGAATAGATTAATATTTTGACATTTTGGTTTTTCCTCTAGTCCTTTAAAATTTAGTCCATATGCATTCACCCTTCAGAAACAGTTTCCTTTTTAGTGTGCTGAAAAAATCAGGTTCCTGGCCTGATAAGGGAGATCTGAGACAATGGTCAATTTATGAAAGAAATGGATGGGGAGGTTCTCAGAAAGCCACCTTATTGTAGTGACTCCATCTGCACTTTTTGTGTGTTTGTAATGTTTTCATGCAAAACTTTGCTAGTTGGTTTTTTTCATACAAAAGAGCAGGTGCTGGAAGATATGAAATGAGTACATTGGATCATGGGCTCAGAACGGATTGCATTTATTACATGGTCGTGGTGAAGAGCATAGGTCTGGACTGAGACTCGGTTTGAGTTTTCTACCACTCAGCTGTCATGTGATTTGGGGCAAAATATTTAATCTTTCTATTACTTTATTTCTTCTTCTGTTAAGTAGAAGGAAGAAGAGTATATACATTATAGGATTATTGTCAGCACATACACAAAGCTTAGAATAGTGTCTACTACATTATAAGCACTCAACAAATAAGTATTGCTAAATTATGAAAATAATTATGATTATTCCCTCATTTCTGTTAGTCTTTCAAAGATCAAAGCAACTACTGTAATTTTATCACAGGGATGGATTGAGGGAAGGGTGAAAAATTTCTTTGAGTTCTTTTCTTATCACTTAATCTGTTACTCCTTTAATTTGGAAAAACTTGTTCAGCGGAAGAAAAGCTTGTCATCTATCTAGGTCCCAGCAGGGGGGTAGAGGGTAACAAGAAGGTTACAAAACGCGCAGCAAATATCAAATGGCAGGAAGCATGTCAAAATTAATTCCTCCTAATTTTGCAGCTGGACTGTGAACGATAGTTACAGTGAGACCTCCTAGAGGAGATATTAGCTGACAATCCAACTCCCAAATGCTGGAGTAAAATGAGGGCATTACTGATGCAACCATGATCTCCTGGCTTTGCAGAGTGACTTCCATGTTCACGCTCAGACTAACACCAGCACACTGGAGACTTCATAGTCTTGTTAAAAAAAGTAAACATTCAGTGAAAAGTGTCTATTTTCCCTCTTGTTCAAGTCTTGGCTCCACTATGTATTAGCTTTGATAAAAGGTTATTTGAAACAAAACACAAAACCTGTAAGAACAACATTTACTGCACACTAGCTATTCACCTTCCAAAGTATTTCACATGTAAATTCATTTAATCCTCACAATTACTTCATGAAATAGGTATTATTATTATCCTGATGTTACAGGAGAAACTTAAACAGCTTCAAGAGGTTTAGGAATGTATCCACAGTCACACAATTGGAAATGATGGAGCTGGGATTCCAGAATGGGAAATCTGACTCCAGAGGCCAGAAGCTTAAGCACACCACAATATTGTCTGGGAAAATTTTTAAGCAGGCAAATTTTGTGCAAGTTTTGGTTATCACTACTATTATTATCACAATTAGATCTCCTCTACATATGGAGATTTGTCCATTTCTCCTTTTAAAGGTATTTACGGATGAGTGCAAGGTACTGGATGACACAGGAGAATCCACAGAAGCCTTATAGAACTTTGCACACAACTGTGTGACTAGGACCAAATTCACCCATGTCTATTCTGTTGGCTCATTCTTGTCAGCTGCCTTGTTGGAGACAGTTACCTGACTTAGTTAACAATGTAGTTGTATTCTTTATTTTTTCCAGCAGAGTTGTAGGAAGGCCCATTGTCTCTTTCCTTCAGCTCCATGTCAGTGCTGGAGGGACTAAAAATGGGACAGCCAATCCTCTTTAGCTCTCTTTGCTGTATGTGTGAATTTTAATAAGTGCTTTCTGTAGTTAGGTTCCACTTGTCAAGTAGAAATGAAATAATAGCAGTCAAGAATCTTGCTAAAGCAAATAATTGCCTAGAAATGTCCCCCTACTAAGTACTTACTCCTTATTCCTTGAGGCTGATCTGGATGTGAGATTGGAGGTGTTTCTTCCTTCTAGAACTGGTTGTTGTTGTTGTTCAGTAGCTAAGTCATGTCTGACTCTTTGCAACCATATGAACTGTAGCATTCTAGGCTTCCCTGTCCTTTACTATCTCCCTGAGTTTGCTCAAACTCATGTCCATTGAATCAGTGATGCCACCCAACCAACTCATCCTCTGTCACCCCTTCTCCTCCTGCCTTCAATCTTTCCCAGCATCAGGGTCTTTTCCAGTGAGTCGGCTCTTAACATCAGGTGGCCAAAGTATTGGATCTTCAGCTTCATCATCAGTCCTTCTAATGAATATTCAGGGCTGATTCCCTTTAGGATTGACTGATTTGATCTCCTTCCTGTCCAAGGGACTCTCAAGAGTCTTCTCCAGCACCACAGTTCGAAAGCATCAATTCTTCAGCACTCAGCTTTCTTTGTAGTCCAACTCTCATATCCTTACATGACTCTGGAAAAACCATACCTTTGACTATGCTAATCTTCGTTAGCAAAGTGATGTCTCTACTTAAGACCTACAAGACCTCCTAGAACTAACACCAAAAAAAGATGTCCTTTTCGTCATAGGGGACTAGAATGCAAAAGTAGGAAGTCAAGAGATACCTGGAATAACACGCAAGTTTGGCCTTGGAGTAAAATGATGGCCATGGGATAATATGGCCACAGCAGCCTGAAGAGGCTTTGGTGGCCTGGGAAATAGCTTTGCAAAGATTGCTCTGGAGATGGAGGTGGGAGCAGGAATAGTGACCAGCACCCCAGTTCCCAGCATGGAGCCAGTGGCTGTGGAAGATTGGCCCTGGGTGACCAGTGGAGTACCGTGGTACCATCCACTCCTGGGTGACTCAGTGACTGTGATGAGACAGAGGGGACTATGGTCCATGGTGAAGCCCCTTCCCTGTAGAGACTTGATTAAGGATGTTTTGACTAAACTTCCTCCCAATGTTAAACTCATGATACAGTGCAAATGGGGTGAGACTACACTTCCCCTTCTGATTTTGGCACTTGTGTTCATATATTGGGGTGATAGGGGAGTGTGAGCTTTAGAGGCAAGTGGAAAAAGCTGATTTTATTTACAAGTTGCTGAGACTCTCGGCACATTACTTATTTTGTAAAATGGGATTCATAATACACTCTAGATGAGTGATACATGGCATAAAAAGGCATATATGTATATATAAAATATATGACATAAAATATACTCAGTAAATGGCATTATTATTAATTGTAATACTTAACAAATTTTAGGGACTCTGTATTCAATCTATGAAGACATGTCCTAAATCATCCTTTTGTTTGGATCCATATTGCCGAAATACTAAGAGACTTCCTGAAAAAATAGTTTTCCTTTCAATAGATGAGACTGTAGTCAAGTTTGCAGAGACATATGGGAAATACCACAGCCAGAACAAACCTTCAAAAATAGGGTAATGCAGACTGCTTATCCTGAGTACAGTATGCCAGTGTGTCTTTAAAACCACTTCAATCCTCTGTATGTCATTTTCTTCACCTGTAAAGTTAGAATGTTAGCTATCTGCAAATTTCCTACTAGCTCAAAACTTCTGTTGGCTTATTGGCGAGGTGAGAGATAGCATGAGTCAGAGACTCTGAGTTTAGAAACAATGGGTTTAAATTAAGAAAATGCTCCCCAAAATGAAAGTTACATTCTGTAGCCCCTAAGAACAGAATATTACTATCTTGACCACAAAGCTTCCCTGTACAACAAAAATGCAAATTCAAGAAATTAATTGAACTGTAAGGTACAGTGTATTAAAAACATCTCCTGAAGCTAGGAAAACAGGCTGGCCTCAGGAATGTTGTCTACAACTATTTCCAATGGCTTATTCATTTCCATTTTTTTAAGATACAACCCTCAAACACAAACATTTATTTCTTGAACATTTTTTTTCGCACAGGTTATTGGACATAACCTGGGTTCTCAACTGTTAATAAACATTCTCCACCCACACAAGTTGAACAGTGTGATGTCATTTATGCTATGACAAGTTTTGCATTTAGAAAGCCAGAGAAATATTAGTGACTTACTCTAAAACTTTGTTGATTATGGTACTTTATGAATATAATGTTAAAAATTAATTAATTAAAAAAATAAAAGGGAATTTCCTGGCAGTCCAGTGGTTAAGACTGCATGATTTCACTGCTGTGAGCATGGGTTCCATCCTTGGCCAAGGAACTAAGACCTAGCAAACTGTGAGGTGCAACCAAAAACAAACAAATAAATAAAATACATATAACATTTAACACTATATTAAGTAGGAAATAAGAACATCAACCATAACGATCTCTGAGCCTCTTGAAGGCAAGAACTATCTAACTCATCTTTATTTTCCCAGTACCTGACACAGGCAAAAGGAAATTTAAATATTGAAGAGAATATTTAACATTTGTGCCATGGATATTTTGAATTGATTTCTTGAGTTAGTACAACAATTTCTCAAGTGTTTTGCTAATTTTTCTCAAGTTTTATTTTCCTGCTGATTTTATCATTTAATCTTAAAAAAAAAGTTCTATGAGTTATTTTGAAAAGTAGGAGTAATTCTTCACATGGAATCTAATAGTGAATCAAAAATCCATCTACCCTTTGTGCTTAGTCGCTCAGTCATGTCTGACTCTTTTCAACTCCATGGACTGTAGCCTGCCAGGCTCCTCTGTGGGATTCTCTAGGCAAGAATACTAGAGTGGGTTGCTATGCCTTCCTCCAGGGTATCTTCTCAACCCAGGTCTTCTGTATTGCAAGCAGCTTCTTTACAATCTGAGCCACCAGGGAAGCCCATCTACCCTTTTAAGACTAGTTATTTCTCTTCGGTTCCAACTATTGCTTAGTTCCAACTAAGTCGCTTCAGTCGTTTTCGACTCTGTGCTACCCCATAGACGGCAGCCCACCAGGCTCCCCCATCCCTGGGATTCTCCATGCTAGAACACTGGAGTGGGTTGCCATTGCCTTCTCCAATGCATGAAAGTGAAAAGTGAAAGAAGTCGCTCAGTCATGTCCGACTCTTAGCAACCCCATGGACTGCAGTCTACCAGGCTCCTTCATCCATGGGATTTTCCAGGCAAGAGTACTGGAGTGGGGTGCCATTCCAACTATTAGATGCTCCTATAGAACATGTGGTTTGGAGCAAAGCAAGTTGTTGCTTTCTAGCTAACTTGGAAATTTAACCTTTACTTAACCACTCTAGCCTCAGTTTCCTTGTTTGTAAAATGTCTTTGTTGTTGCTTGTTTGTTTTTTGTTCTTGTTATTAGACATAAAATATAGGAACCTCTAGCACAATGCCTGGCACATACAGGAAGGAGCTACTATTACTGTCTTATTATGAAGCTATTTGCCCCACAACTAAGATATGACATTTTCTGCAGGAAAATCAAGCAAGACCTGCTGCTGTCACTTTATTAAGTCTAGACAATATCTCTTCTAGGCTTTAAGATAAGATGTGGAGTTTTAGAATTATCACATGAGATTAAACCTCTCCCCAAGTTCCTGAGCATTCACTCAGTCTGACCTACTGGAAATGATTCATGTGCAAACACCCTCTCTGATTCATAACAAGGGAGGAAATCATCCTGTCATTCCCAGAAGCCTGCAGAGCCAGCCTCATTTGGCAGAGACTGTGGGGCTCCCAGCTTCCGGGCACAGGCTTTGGCTGCATTCTGAACGCTTGGTAATGACCAAATTGGTGAGGAATATAGCTAAGCAGCAGGGCTGACGACTCATGGAGGTACTGTGGGTAATTAGAGATTCATTACAATCCCATAGTTTGTATCATGGCTCGGGGTCAACACAGGGTCACTGCACATGGCAAACTTAGGGAGCTGTGTCTGGAAGGATGACGCCAGCTAGGAGGGGCTGCAAGAGTGAAGCGGACAGGGATGAGGAGCCAGGGGGCCTGGGGCATAGATACACAGCCAGGGACTGGCGACAGCCCGGATGTGGGGCAGAGGACCCCGCAGGCTCTGAGGAAGGGAGCAAAACACAAGCAGCTGAACTGGCTTCCCCACCGCCATCCCTGCCATCTCCAATTAACCTTCTAGGCCAAGGGTTCCCAGAGACTGGCATGTCAGGGGCCAGTCCAATTTCAAAAAATAATTGGGGCCTGACGTAGGGTAGCCAACTTTTTATTTTGCAGAGTAAGGACATTGAAAACAAACAAAACAGTTGCCATCCACTATCACCATCATTTCACAAGAGAAAGAGGATTTTTACACTAAATAATGTAAGAAGGACATAATCTCAGGATAAATGACAGTCATGTAAATTTAATTAATTTAGCTCACCAAGTTGTGGTTATTTTTCTCATTACCATGAAGACTTACGAAAACTCTCTTGCAGGATGGCTTTAGGTTTTCCCTCCAGATTTTCCACAATGGTAAGATTCAGGGAATAGTTTTATAAAGAATATTCATGAAGATAAAAATAACACTACAGATTCCATGAACTTTAGGAAGAGAAACTCTATTAAGATTTAAGTAGAACTTTATGAAGAAAAAATGACTTCCATCCATTTTCTATACAAAAAGGAGAAAAAAGAGAATATTATCTATTAAATCAAAATTCTGCTATAAAAATACACCGATGGATTTAAATAGGATTTTTGACCAGATATTTCTTCCAGGTGACATAGCAACGGCAGCATACCTGTAGCACTCTTTCATTTGCAAAGGATTTTCACATATATAATCTTATTTGATTCTCCAAACAACCCTAGCTATTTATAAAATCCTGTTATTATCATATCACCCATTTTATGGATGAGGAAACAGGGTAAGATTTGCCCAAGCTTATACATTTGGTAAATTATGGGTCTAGGACTAAACCGATGTCTTTTGATTCCAAAATCTGTGCTCTTTCTTTGTCTACTGTATGTGTTAAGGAAAGAAAGAAATACTTGGACATAATTTCCCACGTTCAATCTATTTTATTCTCTGGAAAATGATTATCACACTTTGGGAAAATCTTATAAACAACTAAAATTTCAGCCATGGTAGACTGAAACAAAAATCTATGCTCTCAGTCCCCAGACACTCTAATTACCGAGTGGTATCTCAATCCTGGCATATTTCAAGCCGCATTTTGATATTCCAAGTGGACTACCCTGCGGGGTTCAGTTCAGTCCAGTTCAGTCGCTCAGTCATGTCCAACTCTGTGACCCCATGAATCGCAGCACACCAGGCCTCCCTGTCCATCACCAACTCCTGGAGTTCACTCAAACTCATGTCCATCGAGTTGGTGATGCCATCTAGCCATCTCATCCTCTGTAGTATTATACAAAAGAGAAAAGCAGGAAGCATTTAGTTAATAAAAAAAAAAAAAACATGTCAGTGCTTTACCTGTAGCTCATTTTGTGTTTTTAATTTTTCAAAAAATTTTCCTTTAAAAAAACTTTTGTACCTCTTTCTGCTCCATCAAATTGACTAATTTAACTTGCTGCTTATCTGTTCACATTCAGATCTGGGAGATGTCTTGTTGCTCTAATTCAGCCTTTCCAAAAGCAGAGATCACGGGCAGGGAAGCTATGGGTCAAGGGGAATTCAGTCTGGGTGAAGGATGGCTGGGATGTGTTCCCGTGTGTATGTCCAGCTGGAGGTAGATGGATTCTGCATCTGCACAGGCTGAGGGAGCGCTGGTGACAATGCTTCGCCTGAAACATGCAGGCCCTCCCTAGGCACAGGGAATGGCTTCCCTCCATCCATATTTGGGGTATCCTGTGCAGCTCTGCCATAATAATCATCTAGCTGGAGTTGAAATGCTTCTTCAACTCTGGGCCTGCTTTCAGCTTTATTTCCCCTCTAATACTAATGAATAGCAATATCCAGAACTGATAGAAAAGGAGGAATTCATTTTTCAAGGGAAGAAGGGCTTTGACCTTAGAGATTAAAATCAAGGATTCTCTTGTCTACATCCCTTTGAAATTGTGAAGGGCTTTTGTGTTTTGCTTTTACAGACTAGTAGACCAGACTTCTAGGTAGGCTGGAACTTAGAGCTTTTTAAATTCTGAAATTCTTTGAAAATGAAAGGAATTTTATAATTTATGGTTTTCATACACTAATATGTGTATCTCATTTGCTTGATTAATGGAGCCAAGATATGATCCTAATTAGCTCCTAACCCTAAGTTTAAAAAATCCTTCATGTGAATTCAAATAAGGTTTGTATCTGAGGTAATGGAATTGCACCATAACTCAGACACATTAGTGTTAATTTCTTCATTTTTGAGACTACACTATGGTTATGAAGATATAATCATTGATGGAAGTACAATGATGGTTACATGGAAACTGTACTATTTTTCAAGTTCTTCAGTCTTAAGCTATTTAAAAATCAAAGTTATCAAGAACAACCCAATTCTTCATATAGCTTTCTCCTAGAAAACTAAGAAATCTCCAAGAAGTCAAAAACATCCATGGAGAAGGGATGTGTCATATATTTACATGTTCAGAATGTTGTGGATTTTTTGTCTAGATAGTTTAAAACAATAATCTAAAATATTTATTTGGATGGTAATTACCGTGCCTTTCATGAATAGCTGATTATTTTTCTCATGTGCTAGCAGGCCAAAGGATCTTCACTAAGAACTAGTAAAAGATATCTTTCTATTTAAGGAAACTATAAAACAGGCTTTTGGAAATTAATAGTACTTATGATCCATTGTGAAAAATACTTGGCATATGGGTTTCATAGACATTATCTCATTTAATCCTCATAATAACTGCAAGGTAGTTATTACTGTTTCCTTTTTACAGAAAAAAAAACTGAGACACATAGAGGCTGAGTAACTGATGCAAGGCCATCCAACTATAAAGTGCCAGACTCTCTCCAGAACAAGTTCTTGAAGTTTTTATGCCACCACAAAAGTTAGTCAACTGCTGGATTTTGATGAGAAAGTGTATATTTTCTAATTCACTTAGCTATTCTTTAACATAAATTCTACTGTAAATTTATTGTACTCTGCAGGTTTTTTCTTCTGTAAATTTATCATCCAATCATTCAGTGATTGACTCATTCATTCAATAAACTTTTATGGGATGCCTAAAATATGCCTCTTGATGAAAGTGAAAGTGGAGAGTAAAAAAGTTGGCTTAAAGCTCAACATTCAGAAAATGAAGATCATGGCATCTGGTCCCATCACTTCATGACAAATAGATGGGGAAAGAGTGGAAACAGTGTCAGACTTTATTTTTCTGGGCTCCCAAATCACTGTAGATGGTGACTGCAGCCATGAAATTAAAAGACGCTTACTCCTTGGAAGGAAAGTTATGACCAACCTAGATAGCATATTCAAAAGCAGAGTCATTACTTTGCCAACAAAGGTCCGTCTAGTCAAGGCTATGGTTTTTCCTGTGGTCGTGTATGGATATGAGAATTGGACTGTGAAGAAAGCTGAGTGCTGAAGAATTGATGCTTTTGAAGTGTGGTGTTGGAGAAGACTCTTGAGAGTCCCTTGGACTGCAAGGAGATCCAAAGAGTCCATTCTGAAGGAGATCAGCCCTGGGATTTCTTTGGAAGGAATGATGCTAAAGCTGAAACTCCAGTACTTTGGCCACCTCATGTGAAGAGTTGACTCATTGGAAAAGACTCTGATGCTGGGAGGGATTGGTGGCAGGAGGAGAAGGGGATGACAGAGGATGAGATGCTGGATGGCATCACTGACTCGATGGACGTGAGTCTGAGTGAACTCCAGGAGTTGGTGATGGACAGGGAGGCCTGGCGTGCTGCGATTCATGGGGTAGCAAAGAGTCAGACACAACTGAGTGACTGAACTGAACTGAAAATATGCCCAGCAAAAGCATAAATACAGAATAATGCCCTTGGTCATACAGAGGTAAACAAGTAGATATATAAATATTTAAAAAGATAGCAATAAGCTGCGATTTCCCTGGTGGTTAAAAACCACCAGGTCCAGTGGTTAAGATTCTGCCTTCCAGTGCAGAGGGTCCACACTGTTTGATCCGTGGTGGGAAAACTAAGGTCCCTCATTCCATGGGGTGCAGCCGAAAATAAATAAATGAATAAAAATAGCAATAAGTCTATTGAAGAACAAAGTGAAAAGGGTGAAGGGAATGAAGGATGCAGTGGGAGTGAGGTGGGAGATGATGCTGCTATCTTAGATGAAGGCCTGAGCAGCCTCTCAGAAGAGATAGCAGATGAGCAAAGACAAGAGACATGAGGGGAAATTCCATGGGAAAAGGGACAGCAAGTACAGAGGCCCTGAGGAGGGAAGGGCATGGAGATCCCTTGGGGCTGGAGTTCAGGGAGCCAGGAGAGTGGTCAGAGGCACAGAGGGGAGGTATCTGGAGGTTGTCACCAGGGTTTGATAGCCAGTGATGGGAAGCAATTGGAAAAAGACCTGGTCAAATTTACATCTGAAAAGAATGACTCTGGCTTCTGTCTGGAAACTGTGAGCAAGGAGGCCAGGATGGAAACAAGGAGACTTTGGAGGGGGCTGCTGGTAAGGGAGCACTGGGCTTAGAAGAGGGCATGAGTTTCCTTCTACCCTGCCTCTAAGATCTGTGACTTCTTGACAATAAACTCTGACACTGAATGTATTTTGGCTTTACAATGGAGGGATCCCAGCCTGCCAAGCTGTGGGCATAGAACAAATAACACATTTTGTATTCTCAGTGTCTCTGGGAAAGGAAGAAAGAAATGACAGGCAGAAGGGAACAAAGCATGTGTATGTTTTGCCATTGTCTCTAAAAGTGGATAATGTGCATTCTGCTGCCCTCCCCTTTTCAACTCTCATAGGGCTTATTTCTGCCTCACTAATTTTTACATAATCACATGTGACCTTTCTGTGCAACTTCCTTCAAGAAGATAGATCTCTACTTTCCAAGAATACTAGAAGCTCCTAATGGTAGATACAGTGTTGATAATAGCTCTTATATTCAGTAACTAGAACCGTAGTGAATATTAAGAATGTATACCTTTAGAATGACTTAATATTTAGGTCATTGAATGGGTGCAATTGGAGTGTGATATTTAAAGCTGACAGAAAGTGCTTGGCTTTGTTGGATGTCTCCTTGCTCAGACACATCCTATCCAAAGGACATTCCATGGACCATTGTTCCACAGGATGTTAACAGCTGGCATTTGAAAATAGGGTTTTGTGGTCACAGGGTTTTGGGGCATCTATGGATCACAATAAACTGTGGAAAATTCTGAAAGAGATGGGAATACCAGACCACCTGACCTGCCTCTTGAGAAACCTATAATACAGGTCAGGAAGCAACAGTTAGAACTGGACATTGAACAACAGACTGGTTCCAAATAGGAAAAGGAGTACGTCAAGGCTGTATATTGTCACCCTGCTTATTTAACTTATATGCAGAGTACATCATGAGAAACGCTGGGGTGGAGGAAGCACAAGCTGGAATCAAGATTGCCAGGAGAAATATCAATAACCTCAGATATGCAGATGACACCACCCTTATGGCAGAAAGTGAAGAGGAACTAAAGAGCCTCTTGATAAAAGTGAAAGGGGGGAGTGAAAAAGTTGGCTTAAAGTTCAACTTTCAGAAAACTAACATCATGGCATCTGGTCCCATCACTTCATGGCAAATAGATGAGGAAACAGTGGAAACAGTGGCTGACTTTATTTTTCTGGGCTCCAAAATCACCACAGATGGTGATTGCAGCCATGAAATTAAAAGACACTTATTCCTTGAAAGGAAAGTTATGACCAACCTAGATAGCATATTCAAAAGCAGAGACATTACTTTGCCAACAAAGGTCTGTCTAGTCAAGGCTATAGTTTTTCCTGTGGTCAGGTATGGATGTGAGAGTTGGACTGTGAAGAAGGCTGAGCACCGAAGAATTGATGCTTTTGAACTGTGGTGTTGGAGAAGACTCTTGAGAGTCCCTTGGACTGCAAGGAGATCCAACCAGTCCATTCTAAAGGAGATCAGTCCTGGGTGATCTTTGGAAGGACTGATGCTAAAGCTGAAACTCCAGTAGTTTGGCCACCTCATGCGAAGAGTTGACTCATTGGAAGAGACTCTGATGCTGGGAGGGATTGGGGGCAGGAGGAGAAGGGGACGACAGAGGATGAGATGGCTGGGTGGCATCACCGACTCGATGGACATGAGTCGGGTGAACTCCGGGAGTTGGTGATGGACAGGGAGCCCTGGAGTACTGCAGTCCATGGAGTCGCAAAGAGTCGGACACGACTGAGTGACTGAACTGAACTGAACTGATGGGTGAAATGGAATGACATAAATTATTTCACTATAGGGCTTCTCAGTGGTTTTTCCATGCTACTATCCATTGTGACTATCCAAAGACTGACATAACTTTATTAATAGTCTTTCCCTGATTATTAGTATTTGGCCAAAGAACTCTGTTTTCATGGAAATGTTTTTCCGAGAGCATCTCCTGAGATTGGAGTAATAAAATCTTGCAAAAGAGTTCAGTAGAAATCATAACAGATAATAAAGTAGGTAGACTTTTTTTCTGACTCTTTAAAAAGGCTAAACCCTGTAGCAAGTAAGAAGGATTAGCAAAGCTTGAATTGTCTTTTTCAAACTGATCATCATAAAGACAGCATTTAAACATACTTTCTATTGTAATCTTAACAAAATGTTGACTATGCTTACCATCCTGGTGTGAAATAAAGAATTCACAAATCAAATTTTATTTCAGAATCTATTGTTAAATAGTCAATTAATTTGTTGGAGTCCAATAAAAGAAGTCATTTACCAGTTTTTTCAATTATAAACTAAAATTTAAACTACGACATTTTAATTAGCTAAAACCAGTATCAAAGTTTTTTTGCTGGAAATGGTTTCTGAAGACCTGCTGTTGTGGCTACTACAGTACTTTACTGTTATACTTTCACCTGGGCCTGGAAATAGCGAACCTGATCCAGTTCTGCTCTTTGCACGGTCATGTGATCAAGAAGCAGCTGTAAGCAGACTACGTTATTCAGAAATGGCTGCAGTGGTTGGACAGTGTCTCTTAAATTAATCCATGTATGTCATTCTGGGCATTGTCCAGACTTATAGCAGTTATGAGAAAGATATGCTTAAATAGTCAAAAGCAACACCAGCAGAGCATATAGAGGCTAATTTGGAGCTAAATAGGGTGGTGCACGCATGAGTGCTAAGTTGCTTCAGTCGTATCTGACTCTTTGAGACCCTATAGACTGTAGCCCTCCAGGCCCCTCTGTTCGCAGGTTCTCCAGACAAGAATAATGGAGTGGGTTGCTATTTCCTTCTCCAAATTTGAGTGGTGTTATAACTGAAAGATCCTACTGATTTTAACTGAGAGAGCTGATGCCCACCTTCCTTACATTAACATCCATCAGAACCTGGTTGAGAATAATAACTAAATAACAGGTATACTGAAAAAGACTCTAAAGTGAAATAACTTAACAAACCTTATTGAAGATGGCGTTATACCCCAAGGAGCCAAGACACAGACATTTGACATCCCAGTGACTCTTCCCAGATCTTTCTGTTAGTGCAACCTTCTCCTAGGAGATTAGATCTTAAGAATTGTGGCTTGTTGTTTGGCCTTTATTCAGTTCATTTTAATGTCTATTATCTGGGAGAATATTAATTAAGCCAATTTGCTCTTTCACTTTACATCTGTAGCTTATAACTCACAATATATTAGTAACGTAATCTGATTAAGTTTTTTTTTTCCCTTAGTCTAAACATTTTTATAGGTCTCAGGTAATTAAACTTAATATGTGGCATAAAGTGCTCTCTTAAGAACAAGCAGTTGATATTTGCTCTAGTTTAGAAAGAAAAAGCAAGACGTCAAGGGACACAGGTTTTGGAAGCTCTTCTAAGATAGACTCCTGGCTTTGTGAGCTTTGGCCCAATTCATTATGTTGAACTACAAAGATACACTTGTTATGTCACCATTTTGCAAGACCTAGTATGTTTATGGTACCACCTCCTCTGAGATGACTTTCTGAGTTCCCACGGCCTGCAGTGAAGTCCAACATTCTTGGTGTGCCTTAAAAGGCCTTCTACCTATAGCTTTACACACACTGTTACCTTGACCTGAAAAAATCTCCAACTCTTGATTCCCGACCCATCCTGTGACTCCTTCTTTTCCCTCTAGGCCTTCCCTGACACCACTTGTACCCCTTAATTTTACCTACCATTCCTCACCTATCTGATGCAACATGTGCCCATGCGTTCACACTCATATACAGACACATAGAGGTAAGTACTTCTGCTGGCAGTATATTGCTTAACATTTATCTCCCTCACCGATCCCTAAGCTCCTTAAAGCACACATCACATCTCTCTTAGTCATTGTACATTCCTCACATGTACCATAGTGCTAGGAAAACAGTTGCTCAACTAGGAATAAGCAAATCAATAGAGAGCGTTGCTATGATGTTTACAGTGTTCATAACAGTGATTTTACTGAAGCTCTATTATTGGGGCTTTTCTTTACCTTAGTTAAAAATTAATAGTATGAAAGTTTAAAGAATTAAAAAAAATAGCTTATAGGCATCAGTTAGGATTTCTGCAGAATCAAAGGCCTCATACTTAAAAAGAATGTAGATTCTACAAAAATTATTATAAAAGCCTGAAATCCTATCAGTGGCAAATATTCTTTACTTTTTGCAAGCTGCTTAGGAAGAGTTTATAAATATTTTAGGTCTGATGGCCATAGAAAAGTATGTCCTCAGCATCTGAAGATTTAACAATTGCCATCCTAGTTAGCTTCCCAGGTGCTATAGTGCTAAAGAACCTGCTTGCCAGTGTAGGTAGATGTAAGAGATGTGGGTTTGATCCCTGGGTCAGGAAGATCCCCTAGAGGAGGAGATGGAAACCCACTCCAGTATTCCAGTATAGAGAATCCCGTGGACAGAGGAGCCTGGAGGGCTACAGTCCCTGGAATCGCAAAGAGTTGGACACCACTGAAGCAACTTAGCACATAGCACATTTTAGTCAGCTTAGGGTATGTAGTCATTTACAATTTTTCTGAGGCACAAAATTTAATCACATGATTAATGCATCTTGATTGTGAATATAAAGCAGTTTTTTCTACTCATTATTTAATGTAGTACCTCTTTAAGAATATGCAACAATACCCAGTGATGAGAAATAGATTTAGTGAAAATAGAAAAGGCAATAAATTTGTAGTGTGAAGATACACACAGAACATAATTTATGGAACATCCAGGATCATTTCATTTTCTCTAGTTAGGGATATTAGGGACTTGGGGTATATCCCTCATAAATGTTGAGGGTCTTGTTTATGCATTTGACATTTTTGCACAGTGTAGCTGTCAATCCAGGATAGAAGAGAGTTGCTGCCACTGATTATATTGTAAAGCACTGGAAAATTTGCCTGTGCTTGGAAACTATATTTAAATGTATATTGGCTGAAAATAGCATTGACAACAAACTATTATTTTGTGAAAGACCAGAAAGCATTTGAATGCTCTGGCAAAATATTGGCCAATTTGACCATCTTAATTTGTCTAGGCTGGGGGTGGACCAGAATTATTTTTTGCTATATTATTATCCAGTTCTTCTGGGATGTGGGGATTTTCCCTTCTCTAACTCTCCCTCCCCACAGCCCCTGTCTTTCCCTTTGCAGAGCTAACATCTCTGGATGTTGCTCCATTATGGGAAGGTATAGTTTTTGGTGATCCAAAAACTGGGTATGTTCATGGACATGTAACCTGTGCAGTCACACAGGGACCCCCACTCAGAAGGGTCTACTTTCCTGTTGCCATCTTGAAATTTTTAATCATTTTATCTTTGAACTTGGGTTTTCTGTATGTCCAGTGAGGCTATGGGGCATGAGCTTGCACAAAGGAAATGCACACAGTCTGAGTGTCACCATTCATTTCTTCTTCATTCTCATACAGTATTCACAATGCCCAACAAGCACAGAGTTTTGGTAGACCCACAATGTGTGGGACTTCAGTGAGACTCAAATTGAGTACAGAACTTGCTTCTAATGCTAAAACAAAGCAGTAATGTTCTAAACACGAAAGCCCAAGAAATCCATGAAATTCTAACTCAACATCTGTTATTAATACTTCCTTGTATTAGCCACCCGCATAGGCTGAAATGATGACATAGAGGAAAAGGGAAATACAGGGCAACTCATAGTTCAGTCTTCCCTTACTTATCACTAAGCCAAAGTATTGATGCAATGTGCATATAGCAAGAAGTGAAATAAAAACATTTACTTAGTTTTGTGCAATTTTTCACACGTGGAACAGTTCACGCATGGATCAGCAGCACTTGAGCACCCTGTTTTCCTGATGATAAGGTGCCAACAGTAGGTCACCACAGTACATTGAGTGGAGTTCCCTGTGCTAAACACATTGTTACTGAAAATTCTGTCCTTGTCCCTGATGCTGATGAAAATAATGAGAACAAGATATTGAGAATAAAGGAAAAAGAAATCTATTGATTTGCCAATAAATGAAGTGAGTAGCCAACTAGCGTCTTGAAATCAACCATTCTGGAAAGAAGCAAGCATAAAGAAAAGTCTTGCGACTGGGGTTAAGATAAGTGGAACAAGCAAAACAGCATGAAGTCCTGCCCACATTAATCAGTAACAAAAAATGCTGAGTTTAGTTCCTAGAAACTGAGGGAGAAGAGAAAAACAGTTTTGCTTAGAAATTATTCATCAAATAGTATTAGCCTCATGGCCCCATTATGATGGTCTCTAGGACCATCCATGTTGCTGCAACTGGCATTATTTCATTCTTTTCATGGCTGAGTAGTATTCCATTGTATATATGTACTACATCTTCTATATGTACTATACACATTCATTTGTTGAGGACATTTTGGTTGTTTCTATGTCTTGGCTATTGTAATTAGTGCTGCTATGAACATAAGGGTGCATGTATCTGTTTGAATTATGATTTTCTCTAGTTGTATATCCAAGAGTAGGCTTGCTGGGTCATATGACAATTCTCTTTTTAGCTGTTTTGAGGAACCTCCTTACTGTTTTTCATAGTGGCTGTACCAATTTACATTCCTACCAACAGTGTAGGAGGGTTCCCTTTTTTCTACACCATCCCCAGAATTTATTATTTTCAGACTTTTTAATGATGGCCATTCTGAGCAGTGAGGTGGCAGTTTTGATTTGCATTTCTCTAAGAATTAATGACACACAACTAGCCAATCTGATCACATGGACCACAGCCTTGTCTAACTCAATGAAACTATGAGCCATCCTGTATAGGGCCACCCAAGATGGGCGGGCCATGGTGGAGAGGTCTCACAGAATGTGGTCCACTGGAGAAAGAAATGGAAAACCACTTCAGTATTCTTGCCTTGAGAACCCCATGAACATTATGAAAAGGCAAAAAGATAGGACACTGAAAGATGAACTCCCCAGGTCGGTAGGTGCCCAATATGGTACTGGAGATCAGTGGAGAAAAAACTCCAGCAAGAATGAAGGGATGGAGCCAAAGCAAAACAACAACTAGTTGTGGATGTGACTGGTGATGGAAGCAGGCAGGGTTCAATGCTGTAAAGAGCAATATTGCATAGGAACTTGGAATGTTAGGTCCATGAATCAAGGCAAATTGGAAGTGGTCAAACAGGAGATGACAAGAGTGAACATCAACATGCTAGGAATCAGTGAACTAAGATGAAGTGGAATGGGTGAATTTAACTCAGATGACCATTATATCTAATACTGTGGGCAAGAATCCCTTAGAAGAAATAGAGTAGCCATCATGGTCAACAAAAGAGTCCAAATGCAGTACTTGGATGCAATCTCAAAAATGACAGAATGATCTCTGTTCGTTTCCAAGGCAAACCATTCAATATCAAGGTAATTCAAGCCTAGGCCCCGACCAATAATGCTGAAGAAGCTGAAGTTGAACAGTTCTATGAAGATCTACAAGATCTTCTAGAACACCCAAAAAAGGTGTCCTTTTCATTATAGGGAACTGGAATGCAAAAGTAGGAAGTCAAGAAACACCTGGAGTAACGGGCAAATTTGACCTTGGAGTACAGAATGAAGCAGGGCAAAGGCTAATAGAGTTTTGCCAAGAGAATGCACTGGTCAGAGCAAACACCCTCTTCCAACAACACAAGAGAAGACTCTACACATGGACATCACCAGATGGATGACACCGAAATCATATTGATTATATTCTTTGCAGCCAAAAATGAAGAAGCTCTATACAGTCAGCAAAAACAAGACTGGGAGCTGACTGTAGCTTGGATCATGAACTGCTTATTGCCAAATTCAGACTGAAATTGAAGAAAGTGGAGAAAACCACTAGACCATTCAGGTATGACCTAAATTAAATCCCTTATGACTATACAGTGGAAGTGAGAAATAGATTTAAGGGACTAGATCTGATAGAAGAGTGCTTGATGAACTATGAATGGAAGTTTGTGACGTTGTACAGGAAACAGGAAACAGGAATCAGGACCATCTCCAGGAAAAAGAAATGCAAAAAACAAAACACTGTCTGAGGAGGCCTTACAAATAGTTGTGAAAAGAAGGGAAGTGAAAAGCAAAGGAGAAAAGGAAAGATATACCCATTTGAATGCAGAGTTCCAAAGAATAACAAAGAGAGATAAGAAAGCCTTCCTCAGTGATCGGTGGAAAGAAATAGAGGAAAACCTTCAAATGGGAAAGACTAGCTCTCTTCAAGAAAATTAGAGATACCAAGGGAACATTTCATGCAAACATGGGCTCGGTAAAGGACAGAAATGGTATGGACCTAACAGAAGCAGAAGATATTAAGAAGAGGTGGCAAGAATACACAGAAGAACTGTACAAAAAAGATCTTCATGACCCAGATAATCATGATGGTGTGATCACTCACCTAGAGCCAGACATCCTGGAAGGTGAAGTCAAGTGGGCCTTAGGAAGCATCACTACGAACAAAGCTAAGGGAGGTGATGGAATTCTAGTTGAGCTATTTCAAATCCTGAAAGATGATGCTGTGAAAGTGCTGCCCTCAATATGCCAGCAAATTTGGAAAACTCAGCAGTGGCCACAGGACTGGAAAAGGTCAGTTTTCATCCTAATCCTAAAGAAAGGCAATGCCAAAGAATGCTCAAACTGCCGCAAAATTGCACTCATCTCACACGCAAGTAAAGTAATGCTTAAAATTCTCCAAGCCAGGCTTCAGCAATATGTGAACCATGAACTTCCAGATGTTCAAGCTGGATTTAGAAAAGGCAGAGGAACCAGAGATCAAATTGCCATCATTCGCTGGGTCATCAAAAAAGCAAGAGAGTTCCAGAAAAACATCTATTTCTGCTTTATTGACTATGTCAAAGCCTTTGACTGTTTGTATCACAATAAACTGTGGAAATTCTGAAAGAGATAGGAATTTCAGACCACCTGACCTGCCTCTTGAGAAACCTATATGCAGGTCAGGAAGCAACATTTAGAACTGGACATGGAACCACAGACTGTTTCCAAATAGGAAAAGGAGTATGTTAAGGTTGTATATTGTCACCCTGCTTATTTAACTTATATACAGAGTACATCATGAGAAACGATGGGCTGGAAGAAGCACAAGCTGGAATCAAGATTGTCGGGAGAAATATCAATAACCTCAGGTATGCAGCTGACACCACCCTTATGGCAGAAAGTGAAGAGGAACTCAAAAGCCTCTTGATGAAAGTGAAAGAGGAGAGTGAAAAAGTTGGCTTAAAGCTCAACATTCAGAAAACGAAGATCATGGCATCTGGTCCCATCACTTCATGGCAAATAGATGGGGAAACAGTGGAAACAGTGTCAGACTTTATTTTTCTGGGCTCCCAAATCACTGCAGATGGTGATTGCAGCCATGAAATTAAAAGACACTTACTCCTTGGAAGGAAAGTTATTACCAACCTAGACAGCATATTAAAAATCAGAGACATTACTTTGTTAACAAAGGTCTGTCTAGTCAAGGCTATGGTTTTTCCAGTGGTCATGTATGGATATGAGAGTTGGTCTATAAAGAAAGCTGAGTGTTGAAGAATTGATGCTTTTGAACTGTGGTGTTGGAGACTCTTGAGAGTCCCTTGAACTGCGAGGAGATCCAACCAGTCCATCCTAAAGGAGATCAGTCCTGAGTGTTCATTGGAAGGACTGATGCTGAAGCTGAAACTCCAATACTTTGGCCACTTGATGCAAAAAGTTGACTCATTTGAAAAGACTGTGATGCTGGGAAAGATTGAGGGCAGGAGGAGAAGGAATTGACAGAGGATGAGATGGTTGGATCGCATCACCAACTGTATGGACTTGGGTTTGGGTGAACTCCAGGAGTTGGTGATGGACAAGGAGGCATGGT
The DNA here is from genome assembly GCF_003369695.1 of Bos indicus x Bos taurus. Classification (NCBI taxonomy): domain Eukaryota; kingdom Metazoa; phylum Chordata; class Mammalia; order Artiodactyla; family Bovidae; genus Bos; species Bos indicus x Bos taurus. Next base: position 84,461,892 of record NC_040076.1, read on the forward strand.
GGTACTGCAGTTCATCGGTCACAAAGAGTCGGACATGACTGAGTGACTGAACTGAACTGTGCAATGTTTCCACTGTTCTGCCAAGAACAAAATACATATGCTTGTATGTATTATGAAAAACGAATTGTGTAATTTCAATGAGTCTGTATTTGAATCTGCATTTGAGTTAATGCTCTTTAATAAAACTCACATTGTATAAGAAAAAGATGAGTGTTAAAATTCATGTCAATAATTTAAATTTTTTATATCATCCTCTGCTTAGAAAACATTAAATAGCAAATAAAAAACACCATTAAAAGTTAAGAGAAAGAAACCACAGAGAAAAAAGAAAAATACTTTTTTAAAATACCATTTTTTCCCCCACCATGATGCATGTGGCATCTTAGTTCTCCAACCAGAGATCAAACCCATACCCCCTGCATTGGGAGTACAGAGTCTAAACCACTGGACCACCAGAGAAGTTCCTGTTTTAATACCTTTAGTTACACATTTTTCTTGCTTTTCAAGCAAGAGGCCACACATTTTCATTTTGCAATGAGTCCTGCAAACATGCAGCCAGCTCTGGTCACAGCTGGTCTCTCTGCTGACAACCACTGGGACTGCTGGAACCTCTGACCTCCACTACCTTTCCCAAACCCTCTTCCCTAGAGAGTGCTCAGACATGGTCAGATGCTCAGTCATGTCTGACTCTTTGCAACACCATTGACTGTAGCCCGCCAGGTTCCTCTGTCTGTGGGATTTCCCAGGCAAGAATACTGCAGTGGGTTGTCATTTACTCCTGTAGGGGATCTTCCTGACCCAGGGACTGAATCTGTGTCTCTTACATCTCCTGCATTGGCAAGCAGATTCTTTACCACTAGTGCCACATAAAATTATCCTGAAGAGGCTGGGAGTTGCTCGTATGTGCTGAACCCATATGGATGGGAGAGGGAAAGTTTAGCTCAATCATGAAGTCCAGGTATATCCAGTGCAGTAGTTTAAAAATTTCCAAACACTCTGCTATTTAGCAGGTAGTGCTACTAGTCATTACCCTAATGCTTTGCATGAAATTGCTGGCACCTTGGAAACTGCTTAATGATACATAAAATTCTATTTTTCCTGTGTGGAATGCCACTGGGCAAGTGGGTATTACTTATAGATGTATAAATATTGTGCATATTAGCATGAAGAGTCACTTACAAGTCAATAAGCTTTCTCAACTGTAGAAGAACAAAAGAGAAAAAAATCACAGAGAAGTGAATAATTTCATAGGATTTCGTTCAATGGTTTCTTAACCTTGGTAAGGCAAACCGTTTCTATAAAAGAGTGACTTTAATTTTATTTTGAAGGTAATACAAAGGCAACACTAAATTAGTTTTCCATTTTACCCCTTAGCCTTGAAAGAAGGAAAAATATTTGCTTTTATTTTAGAAGCCTTAAAGGAACAACAGAAGATTTTTGAACTATGACAAAGCTCATGCTCATTGTTGCCTCTCTTTAATCCTTTTTTTTTTCCCATTTTGTTCTTTGGATCTGCTCCATTCTGATTCATCTTTATTTACTTATTTTGTCATGCAAAAATCCTAGGAGCATATTTGCAAAACCAATTGTAAGGACAAGTGCACCAGCACAGTTATTACTTGCTAGCATCTGAGGTCAAGCGGTGGCCTTACCTGTCACGGGGCTCACCCTATGGGACAAGTCTTAGGTTTCAGGTTCCAATTCCAGAAGCTAGAATCTTTTTGCTTGTTTTTGGCATTATTCTCATTACCTTTGTATGTCATCATATCTGTGGAAATAATTTAGTAAAATGCATACATGAGAACTTGGAGGAAGGGGGTCTCAGAAAGTTGAGTTGAATCTATTCTTATAGCTTGTGACCATACAAATTAGCCTTTTGGGGCCTACACTTCTCATTCACAAAATAAAGAAAAACCCTGCTTATAGAGCAGCTAATAAAGATTAGATAAGATGTCTTATGAAGACATCTTCTGATTTCTGATTCATGTTAGCACTCTATGATTTCTTTTTTTATTTTCCTTTTTCCTTCCATATAAAACTGCACATGCTTAAAATAAACTTACTATTTTTTTAAAGAAGTAAAATTTTTACCTATATAAAAATTTCAAAAACGTGTACTGGTATGTCCTACTCTGTTAGGCCTCTTCCCTTGGTAACCATAGAATAACTTTCTGAAATTCTCCTGGTATATGTAAAGATCTAATATTTACCTAGCTAACTCCTCATTTTTTATTTAAAAAAAAATGAGATCATGCTGATGAGCAGTTTATTCTTAACATCTTTACATAGTAGCCTACAGTTCACAGTTCAATTCTCTTTAACTGCTCCTTACTATACTACTTTGTGGATGCTCCACAATTTATTTTTAATTGACTCTTGGTTTGTTTCCATTTTTTTTTTTTTTTTTTGTGATCCCAGAAAGTGAGTATCATTATTTGCATATCCGGGAGTTGGTGATGGATAGGGAGGCCTGGCGTGCTGGTATTCATGGGGTCGCAAAGAGTCGGACAGGACTGAGTGACTGCTCTGATCTGATCTGATCCATCCGGATAGGTACTCCTGTGGGATACATTTCTGGAAGTATAGCTGCTGGGTTGAAAGTCACATCTATTGTTACTTTGAATCTTTTCTGTGGTTCCCCTGCCCCAACTCCAGTTCCACCATTGATCTATCCCAAGCCTGTCAAAAGAACTAATCTAAATTATCTACAATGATAATTTTATGTAATAATAATATCATTCTACCAATCATTTCTTAGAATTTTGTGAAGAACAAATACTGTTGGTGAGAAGCCTATGTTAATTCTAAAATACTTAAATAAAATTTAGTATAAATTAAATTGTAATAAGTCAGGATAGGTAGTAACAAACTTTACTAGTTAGAATCAAGTAAAAGGGCTTGACCCTCTAGAAATTTGGGACTAGAACATCAGGGGAGGTTTTTTGGGAAGACTAGAGGCTTGTTCTGAAATCATTCCACATGTGTAGACATCTACTCTGTGAGTGCTAATCTTATAAACTACAAACCTTCTCTGGAGTCCTTTTTATTGAAACCATCCTGGGTCTTAAACATAAGGGCCAAACAAAAGTATCATGAAAGAGGCCCTCCCTCTGTGGGGCCTTCCCTTGCGTTATGGTCACAAAGGGAGACACTCATGTTTTTCTCCAACTCGGTGAATTGTGAACTTCCCTAGGTGATTTTAGAAGCTCAAATTACAAATAGCTTCCTAATTGTCTTTGAAAACCACCCTTCCTATAAGTGTTGAGTTATTGCTGATTGAGTCTTATCCTTAGGTTTTACTGTGTCCTCACTGACAAGTCCTGGATCCAAGGAAAATAGAAATGCTCTGAAAGCAAATCTGTTCCTACCTATAAGAAAATGCCATTATTCAGTTGCTGCCATAGACAGGAAAACAATGTGTGCCTTTCATCCCTCTATTTCTCTAACAGTCCCCATTGTATCTGCCTTGTCCACAAATGGGTTCCATCATGCAGGAAGTGACATGGCGCACTGAGTTTAAGAATACTCTTTATTTTTGTTGAGTTGGGTGACAGTAAATGTCTAGCTCCATAACAAGAGAAAGTTTATGGTAACTGATGTCACAGTGAAGATGGCTCACTAATCCTCTGATTAGTTCATCTGAACAAACTTTGGCAATTGAAGCAATGTTATAAATTTAAATTGTGTGACTTCAAGTCATATTTTTCAGTAAAGAACTTCTTTTGAGTAATTATAAAATAAGTTGGTAGTCTCTTTCATAAGTAAAAATGTTTTCAAGGTCACATAGCTAGGTCAAACTCAGATCTTTCAGTTTTCAGAATCTAAGGTTTTCTATCACACTAGGTCATCTCTCATATAAAAGGGAGCCTGACTTCTATTTAAAGTTTTAATTTTGTAATACTTGAGTTCTGCCCCTAAAGCAGACATTTTCTTCACAAATCAGTGATCCTGGAAAGAGTCATTTTTTCTACTTCCTAATAATCTCTGTAAATTATATGAAATGGCATTCTGTTTATTGATCATCACATCAGATGAAAATGGCTAGGAAGATTTTTATCAAACTTGAAGAATGTATTTGAGCTTCTCTGACTTGAATCACAGGCTACAGTATATAAGAAATTTATTTTGGGAAGGGATCCCAAAAGATATAGATAATAATCATCTGGTTTAATTGGAACTAGGGCACCCAGGAAAAACCTATGTGACTGCCAGCTGGCAGATATGAGGGGCAGAGAAAACACAGAGGACAAAGAAAGCAGCAGGTGGCCTGTAGGAGCCTGTTCGTAGGTTACAAAGGAACACTGCCCCATGCTAGAGCGGCTTCTCATGTGGATAGCTCAGTGTGCCATGGTTTGTGGTGAGTTGCAGCTGGGATTTGCTTATGTAAGGATGGTTAGGAATTCTATAATATCTTGGATTGATAAAATAATAGAATAAGCCTCAGTTTGGGTTCTCTCTAGATGCAAAACAGCTTCCACATCTCAGCATATAATAATTCTTTGAATTATTAAGGAGTATTAGACAGAAAGGTACAGCAGGCAGCATGCCTAGCTACTCATCAGGAATTTTCAGAGTCGACAGCTAGGGTGAATCTATACCCCAAGCCAAGAAAGTCCCCATTTAAGTCTGTAGTTTGTATGAGTTATTAATGGCACCCTCTTTTCCCTTTGGAGGTTTTCAGGCTTGCTTGATGAATTATAAGATTGCCCCAACCATAGCTAATATAAGTTTGCAGTACTTGGGTTGAGTCATGAGAGTTTGTCATGCCCTGGAGACCAGGCCTCCAACTAGCAGGAGCTTTAATGGCCAATCTTGGACCTTGGCTCAGACCACAGCCTCTTGGTGAGGAGCTGCCCATCAGCACTGGAGCCATAAGCCCCTTCTCGCAGCAGAACAAACCAGTCAGAGCAGGCCGCTATTGCCAGAACTGGCAGAGTTTTCCCCTCCTGAAGGCTCACACTTGTTTGGCCATGGCTGGTTCCTGCGAGGTCTCAGGCTTTACACTATAGACAACAGGGTGGGTGGACGCATCCTCTGGGTGACACAGTATCCTCTTTATCCCACTACGTCTCTCACACCAGCTGTTGCTGCTCACTATTCTCGAAACCCTCTTGTCATCCAAGCCTTTTCACACCGCTCCTTCTCCCATGCTTCCTCTTCTCCATCTAATCTCCCGAGCTCCTGCCCTCAGGCTGACCCATCTCCCAGTGGCATGGTCAGCCCACTGAGGGCAGACAAGACTTACCCAAATTCTTTGGATCCCCAGTACCTTAAATCTGAAAGATGCTCAGAAACTGTTTGTGGATAATGCCAGTTTTCATTAACAAACCATATCCACCACTTTTTGGTGCCAGTACCATTCTTCCCTTCCAGCTGATGTAAAGAGCTTACAGAACAGCAATTTTCATTTTGCCAAAAGCTTACATATTTGTATCTCTCTTTACCTCTTTCACTTTCATGCATTGGAGAAGGAAATGGCAACCCACTCCAGTATTCTTGCCTGGAGAACCCCAGGGACAGAGGAGCCTAGTGGGCTGCCGTCTATGGGGTCGCACAGAGTCGGACACGACTGAAGCGACTTAGCAGCAGCAGCAGCTACCTCATTGTATCTTAATATAAAATGAACCAATGTCACCAATATAAAATGAACCAAAACACTCTGAAAGCTCCTGAAGAAAGAAGTTAATATGAAAACATAAATAATTAGAAACTTGCATTTGGGGCAGTGTTTTTAGGAAGGCCCCCAAAACAATGTATGCATGTTATTTGCAAAGGGAAGGAGGACCAAGAACATAGTCTTCTCCCCTTAACACTGAGTGGCTTTGTTTGCCATCTTGGCTAACTGCCCCCTTGGAGTGCCCTCAGAGTCCTGAGGGGATGGGACCCAGGATAAATACTTGCCTGTGAGTTTCTTGAGGCCAGGATCTGCTTATCATTTTTTTCTGCATTTACGGAAATGTGGCAGGTGTTCAAAAACTTTCCTTAAATACTATGGTGGCAAGAAAGACCATGGCTTCAGGCACAGATTGAGAATTATACACAGGGTGGAATAGGATTCTGAGTGCTGAAGGAGGCATTAAAGGGAGTTCTTAAGGTGCACGCAACACTTTAGCTTGGGATCGGCACCATGGCTTTCACCTCCTGGAAGACCAGGTCCTTGCCAGATACTGGTTCTTATTCAGAACAATCCAAGATTCTTATTCAACTGTGGCACACAAATCCCTAGGGACTTGCCACCCACTGGCTTTATTCCCTGCCCCACCCCAATTTAAGATATTTTGTTGGAGAAACACCAGGCTGCTCCCCGCAACATTGGACTGAATGTTTTTGTTGTTTCCTTTGCCCTGTCACCTTTCCCACCTGCAAAGTACTTCTTCAAGCCTCAGCCCAGGTGCTGTCTATGGCAGAAGCACCCCTAAGAACACCCCCACCTCTTCTGTGTTCCTGCATCAACGTGGGCATAACTTATGTCATTGTATTGGAATTAACTTATTTGGTTTTTGCCTCTCCCAAATAGTAAGCTCTGTGAGTCAAGAACCTTCTGATCTTCACCCTGGTGCCCCCCCACCAAACTCAGCAGCATTCTTGGAATAATTTAGGGAGCTCAATTAAACTTTGTGGAACTGAACTGAGTTGTGTCTACATGTAGGTGAACATCACTATGTGTTAAAACTGCATGGATGAGGCATTAAATTACTATAAATTCGGTGTTTTCTGTCTTATCTTCTTTAACAAGTTAGAGGCTAAATTTAGACAGTTCCTTGCTTGCGTATTTATTTGTAATTAGATTGAGGATTTTCAGGGAAAGAAAAAGGAAAGTCAACCTATGAGTTTGTTTGTTTCTTCCACTCCAGATCGTTTTCTATAAGGATGATACCTCAGAGCCGAGATCAAAGATAATCATGCCTGTCTTAGAAACCCCCAGGTTATTTTTAAGTAAAACAAAATGGTATGATTAGAAAAGATTATGTTTAGAAATATAATTATTTCCTAACTTCTGAGTACATGCCTTGAGAGTGCTACTATGAATGCACGCACTGACAAATATTCCATTAAAGGATAGACTTGTTTACAGCAAAAACATTTCAATGCAACAAGGTTATCCACTCAACAGTTTCTCACAGTACATTGTAATTATATAGTGTAATTTAAAAAATTCTGATTAGGAGGAAAACATGTGAATTCTAATTATTTCTGAAAGCTTATATATTAAAAATGTCCAATTTAAGGTAAATTGGACCAAATTTAGGATGTCTAAACTGAAGAATTTTATTGGTATCATCTTGAGAAAGGAATTGATAAGATATAATTGATACAAAGTTTGAAAATAAGCATTGCCTTTTATCACCTCACTGAAGTACAGCCAAATATACCCTTTACCTGCACAGTTGACCAGCCAGTGGCTAACTACAATTACGTGAGACACCTCAGCCCATATTCCAGAAGTTTAATATAGACAACTCATTTTTCATAAGAGTGATTATGCAGAGAATTTGCAATGATGATTGGTTGTCACTTACCCATCATTCCAAAGGTATATCTTCCCAGCAATTAGGTCACCATCCAAGCTCTGTTACTGTTAGAAGGTCAGGATCTCAAAGTAAAAGAATTCAGTGCTGTGGAAGAGCTCCAGAGAACTGTCCACTATACCTCTGAATGTGTCAGCTGGGATCAAGGATTCTGGAATAAAGAACATGGACTGGATAAGTTCCCCAACTGTTTTGCTCTTAACTTGTCTTAGGTGGGCTAACAGAATTGAAAGGACGTAAAAAGATTTCAGCTCATTCAGTAAGTATTTTCCTAAAGATCCATGAACACTGTGCAAGACTCAAAAAGACATTGCATGTTTCCTGCTCTGAAGTAACTTAGGGGCTAAATTAGAAGATGTGATTTAAGTATAAACATTTCAAGAACAGAAAGTATAATCCATTTTCAAGAAATGTCAGGGGAGATCAAGGAAGCATCAAGGAACAGAAGCAGTGGCAAGGGTCAGTCTCCCTGCCTGCCTGGGGCTGGTTTCCAGGTCACAGATGTTGCAGATGTAGACTGCAGGATGTGCTTGTGCTCTGTGGTCTTGATGAAGACCTGATTTCAGAGCAAAATATCTTTGTCCTCTGCTGATATGCTTGATTGGATAATGCCAAGTAGAAGTTGTGGTTCCATTTTGATCCAGGGACTACTCACCTTGAAATGGCAAGAATCTGGGTCTTCAAAAAACATTGTTTTGGCAAGTAGACCTTACGCTGTTCTGCCAACAATAGACAAATGGAAGGGCTACCGAGTATGTAGTAGGGGAGAAGTAAGTCAAGAAAATGCATTTGAAGGTGAGATTTTTAAATCACCAAGCATGAGAGAGAACTCTAAAGAAGCTTTGATTTCAGATGTTTCTTGTAACATGCCATGTGGGAAAACAAGTCTGATATTCACAGGGATGGAGACCTCTGGTGAAATTCCTGGGTCAGCTTAATTTCTGATGAAGAGAAGAAAATTCAGGACAAATTCTCTTCATTTTGACACTTGACATTAGATGTATTCTAAAACAAAGGACTGGATTCAAATGTACAAAGGTTCTCTAACACTTAAATTTTTTTCTTACTTTTATTTGTATAATTTATTTGGCAAGTATATTTAAATGCCTATCTTTTAAAAATTAGATATCTTCATCACAGTTTTCAGTGTGCCAAGTTACAGCCGACATGCATAAAGAAGCTTCAAGGTGTGGTAGAAGTCTATTTCTTTTGCCTCCTAGCATCCATTCCTCCTTTACAAAATTGTATTACTATACTCTGAGGAGTCGTCTTGCCCTCATTGTGTGCGGTCCTGTGGGCCTACTAATGAAAGGACACAACCTCCGCCTCTCCAGGCGTAACAGGTAAGAAACTGGTCCAGGCCTGGTCTATCTGAGCTGGTCACATTGAATGGTCTACTAGAATTCTTCACTGGGATTTTATAGATAAATTCTAGGAAAAGGAGCTCAATCTTTTCTCCTGAGATCATTAGGGTGTGATGCAATCCTGAGGCTGTCTGGCCTCCCTGGCTCCAGTTGTATAAGAATGCTTATCAGGTGTAGGAAAGATGAGGCCAATAATTAAGAGAAAGAGAAGGAAAAAAAAAAAAAAAACAGAGACAAGAGATGAAGAGAAAAGAGAGTTAGTGTGAGCATGCATACATGTGAGGGAAAATCAGCTGGTGAGACCTTTTGAGTCTCCTTCAGTCTCTGTGCCTTTTGTTCATCCCCAAATTTCTCAACCATGTGAACCAAGTATTTGCTTAAGCTAGCTTGAGTTGGATCTCTTTTCATCAGTAACAGAAAGAATCCAGTCTTAGTCATAAGGTTAAAACTATATTGTTAATTCCATTCCTAGTAAAGAGGCAGTAGAAACCATCCATCCCTTTGTCCATTCATTTATTCACTCATTCATTCATCCATTTATGTAGCTAATATCTAATGGGAACTTACTGTGTTCCAGGCTCTCTGCATAGCACTTTGGATACAAAGATGACTGAGATGTGATCTCAGTCCTCAAGAAGTTTCCAACCTTAGAGAGAGAAATGGATATTTGAATGAATTATTCATATTAAAAGTGAGAGATTTAAAAGTGCTGATATGAATACACACACATAGCTATATGGAATCCATTACATCTCCCCTGGAAGTTAGAGAGAGTTGAGTAATAAAGTAATAGGCAGGGGTGAACAGACAAAGAATGTACTGCCCCTTGGGAGCTCAGGGGTGTGAGGGTCAGGGGCAGTGCTGTCTTCAAGAGACATCTAGGAGTTCGATGGGATTTGGTGCTTACCAAGGCAGTAGGCAGAGCAGGGATTGCCACAAAATTTGTAACTTGAATTTCTAGGTAGAAATTAAAGACATCAATCAACTTCAGGATTATGAGGAAAAGAGCAGGTGTCAGGGAGAAGGTAGCAGGTCATCTTTTGGAAATATTAACTTGTGGGATGTGGAAGAGATGATGTTTAAATGACAGCTGTTAATGTGAGTATAGAACTTAAGAGTATCAGTTTCAGGAAGTCTTGAAAATGTAGTGGGTAAAGCCCCAATAGTATGGATGAGATCTTTCACAGAAAAGCTTTAACACTGAGGAGAACAGTGCATTGAGGATGAAACTCCTTGGGAAACATCAATATTTAAAGAGTAGGAATAAGAGGAGGAGCTGATGCTATAGAGAAAGGAAGTGAGAAAGCCTAATACATAAGAAGGGCTTCTTATTTTTTTGAATATAGATATTACAAGAAAAAATTTGAAAGTAAGGATGCAGTGTAAGGGTATATAAATGGAAGATAAAATTACAAATGATTAAGACTGATCTGTTCCTGTTGTAAAATGGTCCTTTGGATACATCTATCCTGAATTTTTTTTTTACTATTAAGTCTAATGGCTCTATAGCCTATAGGATTAGACCTTAATATTTGCCCAACTGGAAAGAGTCCATCACCTAAGAGTATGGTGTTTTTGCATTGAGGAACAGCCTCACTGTGTTACTGGGGACTCCTGGTACTAGATATCTTCCCATTGACTTTCATGCCAAAGACTCCCACTGAGTCACTGTATGTAGGAGAGCACTAAGGCAAGCATTATTTTTAGTGCCCAGAAGGGGTTGCCATGGCACACTCCTACCACCTTTTGAAGGAGGCAGGGTTTCCTTACTGAGTGTCAGGCTTCTTGATTCTGAGAATCTTCTTCTCTGTTCATTGGAGGAATAGCTGACATTTTCTTCATGATCATGACTGTAAATTGGAGACAACTGGGGAAAAAAGGTTCATAGGAAAAGAAAAAATCTTTTTACAGCATCTTTTAGAAACTGTGACAATTGCATCCTGATAATTATTCACTTAGTTTCAGAGGTTTCAGGAGTTCAAACAGAGGGAGCATGATTCATAAAATTTAAATAGTAGCAGGTAAAGTCAGATCTGTGACAGGGAGCAGGAGGCTGCCAAGGTGCAATTAGAGATTTCTGGATCACGGGGCAGAGAAGGTGAAACTAATTAAAATGGCTGCAACTTCAGGCCGTGGCCTTACTCAGAAGACTTCAAAACGTTCTTGAAATTTTAGTTAGCACATTTAAATGATTAGCTCAGATGGTGTTCCAACTTTCTCAAGTAAAATTTGTCAATAGGTCGCAATATGGATGTTAGGGACAAAAGCTTAGAAAACATTCACCGTATGACTCTCACAGGCAGAACGGAAAATGACCTGATCAGTCTTTCCCAAATAATAATTAACATACATAGGACCTCCCGGGTGCCCTCCACGTTGTAAGTTCTTTAGTTATTCATTTGATTATTGTAACAACTCTATGAGTTAGGTTTCATTATTATCCTCATTTTGCAAGATAGGAGATTAAAGAACAGGGAGTTAGGGACTTATCCAAGGCCATTTTGTGTGTGCACTCAGTCAGGTCCGACTCTGTGACCCCATAGATTGCAGCTTATCAGGCTCCTCTGACCATGGAACTTCGCAGTCATGAATACTGGAGTGGGTTGCCATTTCCTATCCAGGGGATCTTCCCAACCCAGGGATTGAACCCACATCTCCTGTGTCTCCTATATTGGCATGAAGATTCTTTACCACTGAGCCACCCGGGAAGCCTAGCAAATTCAAGACCATATAGCTGGTAAATGGCATAACCCAGGACTCAAACCTGGGTTCTCTGGCTCCAGAGTCTGAATCCCCAGAATTTTTAGAATGATATGCTTTCTTTTTTTTTTTTTTTTTTTACATTATTTTCTGATTAAGTATCATGTAGGACAAAGTGCTTTGTAAAAACTAACAACACCATCCCAATAAAAGGAAGAAAGCATGGAGAAGAAAAGGGGAGTTGGAGAAAAAATATTAAGATAAGAAAGGAAGTAAAAGAGGAAGACATAGGAGAGAAAGAAAAGGAGGAAGAGAAAATGGATGAAAATCAAAAAGGAGATGAGAGGGAGACACCTTCTGTAGAGTGGCAACATCAAGGCTAACTGGCTCCATGCTTACGGTCCAGCTGAGTTCCCTACAGTGAACATCCACCACATTCCTTCATTCCAGCCAGGAAACACAAGGACCGCAAAGCCATTACTTGTTCCTCCCAATTCTGCTGCCCTGAATGTTTTCTCTTTCCCTCTCTCAGATTCCCTCCACACATGCCCACCTTCTCCATCCTTCAAAACCACACAAGTCAGCCTGGCAAACCTTTGCTGACTAGTTTTTAGTAAGTTTTAGAACACTTCAAGAGAAAAACCACAGAATTTTAGTTTGCCCAGCTTTAGGCATTCTCCATTTGACTACATTCAATTTACCTTGACTCATTGGACCTGACATTCCACGTTCCTATGCAGTATGAATGGACATGAACTTGGGCAAATTCTGAAAGATGGTGAGGGGTAGGGAGGCCTGGTGAGCTGCCATCCATGGGGTTGCAGAGAGTCGGACACCACTTGGTGACTGAACCACAATGATGACAAGGCATTCTCTGGTTCAAACTGCTCATTTTACAAAAGAGGGAAACTGAGGCCCATAGAAGGTAAATAGTTTGACTAGGGTCACTACAGCTGTGACAGTGTTGGAAGCCACTCCAGGTCTCCTTCCACTACATGTTACTGCCCTGAATCTGTAAGCTGATTGCATGTGTCTCCTCTCATCACCTGGACTGTCGCATTCACGAACCAGGACCAGTTCTTTCTTGACTTTTGTGTTGTCCACTTCACTTAGCACAATGTAGCACATAGTAGATGCTCAAAAAATGATTGGCAGATTAAGAATTAATGAATGTTCTCTTTGGGTAGCAAAAAAATGCTTAGAAATAGTAAAGAAAGTTAAAAAGAGAGATCATAAGCTCTGCTCTATGCAGAATATTTTCTGTAGCACTTACCTAAGAGTAGTTACAACTCTCACAGATTAGAGATTCTCTTCAATTTTTGAAAGTAAATGTGTGTTTTAATAATAATCTAAACCAATGCATCCTCATTAGCCCTTTTTGTGTTATATTATGCAAACAGAATAGTTATCTCTTTCTCAGGGCAGTAGGAAACTTATCTAGTGACAAAATATATGAATTTTCCTTTCTTAACGTTCTCTACAAATGGTAAATAGAGCAAAGGAACATCTTAAACCATGCCAACAAAGGCCTCATTAAACACTTGCTGGCAACTGATCAAGATTAATGTGTGGGTATATTCACTGGAAAAAGTGCATGGAAGGCTCTTACTTATTAAACATAACAAATTACAAAGAAATAAATTGGTTCATTACCTTTAATTGGAGCATCCCCAATTGACTACATTATCAGGGTCAAATAGGACAGCAGATACGAACCTTGGGCGAATATCACTTTGTACTACACGTTTATCAATTATCACAATAGTAGTATTAATAACCAGTAATAATGACACTCTTAAAAGCAGTACTAACAGTGTTGTGAAACCAGAAATCACAAGAGGCAGGAGAATGAGCGACAGACCACACAGACATGCAGTGATGAGAAAGTCCTCTTGTTTTCATGGAAACATATATGCTGAAAGATTTCCAAAAATAAAAGGAAGACACAACAGGTATTAAATGACTATTCTGTGCTATGCTCAGCACTGTATCACAAACATGGCCTAGTTTAACCCTCACCAACCACCTTGCAGAAGATATTTTCAACCCTATTTTCTAAGTGAGGATAATAAGATTTCAAGAGGTGATGTTGTCTGTGTTTGTAAATGGTGAGCCTGGATTCAAACCCAATACTGTGTGACTTCAGATATCATGGTGGACATTGTCGATGTCCCACTCAATATCCATGGCCATTCTTTGTTCACAAGTCAAAGGTATTGAGCAACTCTGTGTATCCATAGCACCTGGACTCCTTACCAGCCCCACACAGTAAATCTTGACATGTCTAGTGACCTCTTGCCAGTGATTGATCTATGGTTTACAGTGACCCATCACTGGTCAACGGAACATGAGGACCTGTCTGCTCTGGAGGCTTCTGGGAATATTCTTCTTGCTTATAAAAATGGAGCCACAGAAGAGAGACTTTGGCCCTTGGAAACTGTTGTAATTTGTAATCAAGAGGACTACAATTGACCTGCTGACATTAAGAGGGAGGAAAGCCGTGAAGTACCTGGGTCGATAACTGTGCTGGATTCACAATCTAAGATGGCCCTAGCTCCAGCCTTCTTGTTATGTGGAATCATATATTTTCCTTTTTGCTTAGTCTACTTTAATTTTGCAGGCCAAAATATCTTCCCAGATCCAAACTCTATGTCCTTTCAACAAAACTGAGATTGAATTACAAATGAAATAAAAACACTGCTGTCTAAGAGAGATTTTAGGCAAGCTGAAATTGTCCAAAGCATGTGAGGAAATAAGGCTCTCAAAGAAAATAGCAGAGGCCAGTCAGACAGGAAAGTGGTGAGTGTGTTTACACTGACTGTGCTGGGCCAAGGGCTTAATACCAACTGCAGGTTTCACCTCTAATGACACCTTTCTTCTGAGAAGCTTAAGGGACTTAGGACAGAGGGCGTCCTTTGTTTGGGATAGCCTCTGATGAATGTATTCTCTTTGGTCCTTTAGTTCTCTTAACAGAAGGTAGCATCCTTTTGGAATGAGTCCAACCTTGTAGAAAGGAGTAAAAATTGGCCAAGCAGAAACACTTCTTACTATCCCTTCCTGTCTGCACATTCCATGGTGTGCTTGCCCAGATCATAGAGCTCTTCTTTCCTGAGGCTCATCACCTGTTTCACTTGTAGGATTTCTGAGCACTGACCCATTCCAGTTATCACTCATTCACTTGTTCCTACCAGAATTTTTTTCCTTTTCATCATCTGGCCCCAAGCTAAAGTGAATAGTATTGGGTACACTTTTGCATCCACATTTAGCCCTCCTTTGATTTTAAAGGGGTTTCTCCTTTCTGGTGACATCATCTGTTGTTTTAAGAGCTGATGCTGAGGTCTCTAATAGAAGAAGCCATTGAGACAAAGGCGTCTGCCAAGAGCAGAATTGTCCAGAGGTCATCAATGTGCTGGGATGGGTGTGTCTTTTTTGGCTTTCTGGGTGGCCCCCACACCCTCCCCACTCCCCGCCACTTCACAGATTTAGCCCATCTTGTTCTTTTCCCTCCTGCCTGCCTATATTGGCAGTTAGTGGCTGTTGGGGTGGAGGGGGGAAGTCCATTGCTGTTTGACATCACCACTCTCCCACCCCCATCTACCCCCAAACTTGATACATTCCAATCAGCAGCCTTTGTGGCTGGCCATTTGAGCCAAATGAGCCTGAGAGGAGCCAGAATTAAGATGACTTGCTCCATTCAGCTCAGTGATGCAACAGGAAGCCAGAAAGTGCTGTTTAGCACAGCCGACTACATGCAGGCACTTGGCTGCCTCCTTCCCTGGGTGATAGTGAACAGGGTGGGATTTCTTGGCCCAGAATGACCTGTGAAGAGTCTGCCTGGAGACAAGAACAGGGTCTGGGTGGTACCTAGACGTCCCTTTTAGTTGTTGTGTAGGGCTCGGTTTAAGAGGATTGACCCCAGGGAATTCCTTCCCTCCAGCTTACCTTATGAGCTGTCCCAGTCGGCCTCAAATCCACTCGGGGTGCAGATTCCCACACTGAAGGCTAATCATGCCTTCATCAGAATTTATATGATTTGCTGGTTCTGCAGAATCCTCTTTCTAACTGACCACACATTTACAATGTGCTGTTCCTGGATGCTGTCTGCATGCCCTGAGCAGTGTCAAGCATTATTAACATCTACAAGCTTTGCTCAAGATTGATATTTTTGATCATCCGGGTGGTTTTCACTTTCACTTCACTCCATCCAAATTGTTTTTTTTTTTTTTTACTTCAGTCTTTCATTCTCCCCTCCCTCCCTCTCTCCTTCCTTCCTGTCTTGCATTTTATTCTACTCATGTATCTGTTACTAGTTTCCACTGCTATTATGCTTGGTATTTAAAGATAGCCTGACATCAGAATAGGGTTTCTTGGGGTCCTGGGCACGACTGTTGGGCTTCCCCGGTGGTGCAGAGGGTAAAGCGTCTGCCTGCAATGTGGAAGACCTGGTATCAATCTTGAGCAAATCTTGCAGATGTTAATAATGCATGATGGTGGTTCCTGGTTTCCTTTGATGACCCTTTCCCATGTCAGCTACACAACAGGGGACTCTAGGTCCTCCAGGAAAGGCTGATTTCTAAGTAAATGGGTGCAACCCAGGGAGTCTCAAAAGCTGTGACACACAGCTTAGCGTGGGTTATACTATATGACCCAGGTCAATATTGCTTTCTCTCGGAAGCCTTCTCTAAACCTGAAATCCACATTCCAGGCTGGCTTAAAAAAAAAAAAAGAATCCTTCCTCTCTTCTCCCACAGCACCTTTTCCATTGCTGATACCCTTACATGTCTGTTTCTCCAAATAGCGAGATCCTTGTGGGAAAAGCTGGATATCAAACATGTCTGTAGCCCAAATGCCTGGCACATTGTCTAGCAAATTAATAAGTGCCCAATAAAATGGTTGTTGGCTCAATAAATGAATGAAGTAGGCCTGTGAATTCTCTTTGGAAAACACTGGTTCAAATTTACTTCACTTTCTTCTCTTTGGGAATAAATGCCCAGGCTGTATGAATATATAATGGATAAAAATGATGGACAAGGCACATCCCCTAAATAAACGATATCTAATTAATTTGAAGTACCCCAAGATATTTCATTTGGAAGCTGGTAAAGGAATACATGCCCAATAGACCATCAAACAAGGAATACCAGATCTTTTTTTTATCAAAGGTCATTGGATAGATGCATCTGTATCACTTACTAATGAATCTCAAGTTCTGGGTTGTCTGGGTGATCGAGTATATTATAAGTGATGCCATAAGTGTTATAAAGTTATCAAAGTGAAGAAGAGGAAATTTAAGGCAGAGCCAAAGGAACCCCTGAAATAAAATTTAAAGATCTGCTTAAAGGTATGGAAGTAAAGATATGCTTATGCTATGTCCCCAGACTGCCTTATCTCCTCACAAATCTTGCTTTTTGTCCTGTGTGCTTTCGTTTCTTGGAGTCAGTTGTCATCTTCACTTTTTCAGTCCCTGTACACATTCTCAATCTCTGCATCTTTCTAGCTTTCAGCCTTACCTGGCCTCTTCTATAATCTCTTTTGCATAAAATATTTCTGGAGGAGTTAACAGTAGGGATGCCTCTTACATATCAACCAGCAAATGCCCTGCACATCTTTACACATCTACCCATTGCTAACAAGCAGCCAGACATAAGGGTTTTCTCAACTTAATGAATAATCTGGTGCCCTTTCCCTAGGAACAATCCTGGAATTTGTTGCAGGAAAATTCATAGGCTGCTTTTAGGAGCTTTGTAATGGATTGCTACCAGTTGACGACATCTTATCTTGGTTTCCTTAAGAGCAAGCAATCATACACTTCGACATACAAGCAAACTTTGCTTTCTGATGCCAAGCTGGCAAAAAGTACGGTCCCTGGTATTGATCTGTGAAAGGGAAAAGGCATCAGGATTAAAGTTTCTAATTTATTATATCTCTTAAAAATAGTTGATAAATTAATGGGTTTTTTTCCCCCAAAGTACAAGCAACAGATTGCATGAATACTTGCTTGAGCTGAACTCACCTTGCAGTCACTCAGCTCCCTAGAAGTTAACAAAAAGGTTTTAAGATAGAAACTGAACCATTTAGCCTTCATTAATCATTCATACTGTTCAAACACATCATCCAGTAACTGAAGAGGAGTTAATGGTAGCTAAGCTCGAGTCTGTTGTCAAAAGTAGGTTTAACTTTCTATGAACTCACTGGACACAAAGAATGCTGCTGCTTACTATTCCAAATGTCACCAGCTAGGAGCAAACGAATGACTACTAATGGTAATTAAATACCTCTGAAGCCATTTGTACCACTAACAAAGAGTTACTGTCAGAACTTGAAGGAGGTCCATCTGCCCATTTTGAAAGAATGTTAACATTATATAAGTGATAAAGCAGACAGCAACAACTAAATAAACAGACAAACAAATAAGTTTGGTGATAACACTTCTCTAGGTGAACAGTTGATTTCTTTGGTCTTTCCTTTGGAAACAAGAGATTGATGAAAATATTCTGTAGTCTTTACTTGTTTCAGTCCCACTTTGGCCCCTGAAGTAATTAGAAGGAAGTTTTTTGTAAAGGCTCTTCCATCTATATTTTCAAAGCTGTGGCAAAAAATGTTCGGTATTCTGTTTAACCTTTTTTCTTCCTGTCTTGCATACCTCCTAGATTCAGTTTCTACTATTAACTGTTTAATTTCACATGCTCTCATCTCCATACGTGAAGGGGGGAAAAAAAGGAATGTGGATTTTTCTGCTGTCTGTCTTCAGAGCACAGAACCCCACAGTTGTTATTTTTACACAGATGCATTGACAGCCCAGGGCTTTTCTTTGGTAGTCTCATCTAGTTTATTGCCTCTGAATTCCTACAAGAGGCTGTCTAACCTGCTGGAAGTCCACTGTGGTTTCCTCTGCATCTTCATCTTGTTCTGTGATGAGACAAAATATGAACAGATAGTGAATGAAAGAACTAAAGGATGAAGAATATCTAAATGCTTTTGAAAGGCACCTAAAATTATATCTACAGCAGCCAGAATAAAAGTGCACAGAGGGTATTGAGAGCAAGCTAATGCATCCATCAATCCTTTCAAAAGGCAGTTTCTTGTAAAGCTATGTTGTTGGTCAGTCATTAAGTTGTGTCGGATTCTTTGCTACCCTATGGACTGCAGAATGCCAGGCCTCCCTGTCCTTCACTGTCTCCTGAAGTTTGTTCAAATTCATGTCCATTGAGTTGATGATGCTACCTAACCATCTCATTCTCTGTTGTCCCCTTCTTCTCCTGCCCTCAATCTTTCCCACCATCAGAGTCTTTTCCAATGAGTTGGCTCTTCACATCAGGTGGCCAAAGTATTGGAGCTTCAGCATCAGTCCTTCTAATAAATATTCAGGGCTGAATTCCTTTAGGGTTGACTGGGTTGACAAGTCTCCTTGCTGTCCAAGGGACTCTCAAGAGTCTTCTCCAGCACCACAGTTCAAAAACATCAGTTCGCATGTGCTCAGCCTTCTTTATGGTCCAACTCTCACATCCATGTGTGACTACTGGAAAAACCATAGCTTTGACTATACAGACCTTTTGTTGGCAAAGTAATGCCTCTGTTTTTTAATATGCTGTCTAGGTTGGTCATAGCTTTCCTTCCAAGAAGGATACATCTTTTAATTTCATGGCTGGAGTCACCATTCACGGTGATTTTGTAGTCCAAGAAAATGAAATCTGTCTTTGCATCTAATTTTCCCTCTTCTATTTGCCATGAAGTGATGGGGCCAAATGCCAAGATCTTAGTTTTTTGAATGTTGAGTTTTAAGCCAGCTTTTTTACTCTCCTTTTTCATCTTAATCAAGAGGCTATTTAGTTCCTCTTCACTTTCTGCCATTAGAATGAAATCATCTGGATATCTGAGGTTGTTGATATATCTCCCAAAAATCTTGATTCCAGCTTGTGAGTCATCCAGCCTGGCATTTCACATGATGTACTCTGCACATGGGCTTCCCTGGTAGCTCAGCTCATAAAAAAAAAAAAAAAAAAAGAGTCCGCGTACAATGCGAGAGACCTGAGTTTTATCCCTGGGTTAGGAAGATCCCCTGGAGAAGGGAACGGCTACCCACTCCAGTATTCTGGCCTGGAGAATTCCATGGACTGTATAGTCCATGGGCTCTCAAAGAGTTGGACACAAAATCCTGAAAGATGATGCTGTTAAAGTGCTGCACTCAATATACCAGCAAAGTTGGAAAACTCAGCAGTGGCCACAGGACTGAAAAAGGTCAATTTTCATTCCAATCCCAAAGAAAGGCAATGCCAAAGAATGCTCAAACTACCACACAACTGCATTCATCTCACATGCTAGTAAAGTAATGCTCAAAATTCTCCAAGCCAGGCTTCAGCAATATGTGAACCGTGAACTTCCTGATGTTCAAGCTGGATTTAGAAAAGGCAGAGGAACAAGAGATCAAATTGCCAACATCTGCTGGATCATGGAAAAAGCAGGAAAGTTCCAGAAAAACATCTATTTCTGCTTTATTGACTATGCCAAAGCCTTTGACTGTGTGGATCACAATCAACTGTGGAAAACTCTGAAAGAGATGGGAATACCAGACCACCTGATCTGCCTCTTGAGAAATTTGTATGCAGGTCAGGAAGCAACAGTTAGAACTGGACATGGAACAACAGGCTGTTTCCAAATAGGAAAAGGAGTACATCAAGGCTGTATATTGTCAACCTGCTTATTTAACTTATATGCAGAGTACATCATGAGAAACGCTGGACTGGAAGAAACACAAGCTGGAATCAAGATTGCCGGGAGAAATATCAATAACCTCAGATATGCAGATGACACCACCCTTATGGCAGAAAGTGAAGAGGAACTAAAGAGCCTCTTGATGAAAGTGAAAGTGGAGAGTGAAAAAGTTGGCTTAAAGCTCAACATTCAGAAAACGAAGATCATGGCATCTGGTCCCATCACTTCATGGCAAATAGATGGGGAACAGTGGAAACAGTGAGACACATTATTTTTTTGGGCTCCAAGATCACTGCAGATGGTGACTGCAGCCATGAAATTAAAAGACACTTACTCCTTGGAAGGAAAGTTATGACCAACCTAGATAGCATAATTCAAAAGCAGAGACATTACTTTGCCAACAAAGGTCCGTCTAGTCAAGGCTATGGTTTTTCCTGTGGTCATGTATGGATGTGAGAGTTGGACTGTGAAGAAGGCTGAGCGCCGAAGAATTGATGCTTTTGAACTGTGGTGTTGGAAAACACTCTTTAGAGTCCCTTGGACTGCAAGGAGATCCAACCAATCCATTCTGAAGGAGATCAGCCCTGGGATTTCTTTGGAAGGAATGATGCTAAAGCGAAACTCCAGTACGCTGGCCACCTCATGCAAAGAGTTGACTCATTGAAAAAGACTGTGATGCTGGGAGGGATTGGGGGCAGGAGGAGAAGGGGACGACAGAGGATGAGATGGCTGGATGGCATCACTGACTCGATGGACGTGAGTCTGGGTGAACTCCGGGAGTTGGTGATGGACAGGGAGGCCTGGTGTGCTGTGATTCATGGGGTTGCAAAGAGTCAGACTAAGCAACTGAACTGAACTGAACTGAGCGGCTTTCACTCACTCACTCACTGTACATGTAAATTAAATAAACAGTGTGATAATTTACAGCCTTGTCATACTCCTTTCCCAATTTTGAACCAGTCAGTTGTTCCATGTAAGGTTATAACTGTTGCTTCTTGTCCCTTACAGGTTTCTAAGGAGACAGATGAGGTGGTCTGGTATTCCCATCTCTTTAATAATTTTCCAATTTGTTGTGATCCACACAGTCAAAGGCTCTACCATAGTCAGTGAAGCAGAAGCAGATATTTTTTCTGGAATTCCCTTGCTTTCTCTATGATCCAATGAATGTTGGCAATTTTATCTCTGGTTCTTCTGCCTTTTCTAAACCCAGTTTGTACATCTGGAAGTTCTCGGTTCACATACTGCTGAAGCCTAGCTTGAAGGATTTTGAGCATGATCTTGCTAGCGTGTGAAATGAGCTCAATTGTCTGATAGTTTGAACATTCTTTGGCACTGTCCTTCTTTGGGATTGGAATGCAAACTGATCTTTTCCAGTCCTGTGGCCACTGCTGACTTTTCCAAATTCGCTGGCATATTGAATGCAGCACTTTAACAGCATCATCTTCAGGATTTGAAATAGCTCAGGTGGAATTCCATCACCTCCACTAGCTTCATTTTTAGTAATGCTTTCCAAGGCCCAGTTGACTTCACACTCCAGGGTGTCTGACTCTAAGTTAATGACCACACCAAGTCATTAAGACCTTTTTTGAATAGTTTTTCTCTGTATTCTTGCCACCTTTTCTTAATCTCTTCTGCCTTGGTTAGGTCCTTATCACTTCTGTCCTTTATCATGCCCATTCCTGCGTGAAATGTTCTTTTGATATCTCTAATTTTCTAGAAGAGGTCTCTACTCTTTCCCATTCTATTGTTTTCCTTACTTTGCATTGCTCATTGAAGAAGGCCTTCTTATCTCTCCTTGCCATTCTCTGGAACTCTGCATTCATTTGGGTATATCTTCCCCTTTCTCCATTGCTTTTTGCTTCTTTTATTTCCTCAACTATTTGTAAAGCCTCCTCAGACAACCATTTTGCCTTCTTGCATTGTTTTTCTTTGGGATGGTTTTGATCAATACCTCCTGTACAACGTTATGGACCTCTGTCCATAGTTCTTCAGGGACTCTGTTTGCAGGATCTGATCCCTTGAATCTACTCGTCACCTTCACTGTTTAATCATAAGGAATTTGATTTAGGTCATACCTAAATGGCCTAGCGGTTTTCCCTTCTTCTTCAATTTAAGCCTGAATTTTGCTATAAGCATCCCATGATCACAGTCAATAGCAGGTCTTGTTTTTACTGACTGCACAGAGTTTCTCCATCTTCAGCTGCGACGAATGTAATCAATCTGATTTCAGTATTGACCATTTGGTGGTGTCCACATGTAAAGTCATCTTTTGTGTTGCTGGAAAAGGCTGTTTGCTATGATCAATGTGTTTTCTTGACATTGTTAGCCTCTCTTAACTCTGTTAAGCTTTGCCCTCCTTTATTTTGTACTTCAAGGCCAAACTTGCTTGTTACTCCGACTTTTGCATTCCAGTCCCCTATGATGAAAAGGGTGTTTTTTTTGGTGTTAGTTCTGGAAGATCTTGTAGGTCTTTATAGAACTGGTCAACTTCAGTTTCTTCAGCATCAGTGGTTGGGGCATAGACTTGGATTACTGTTGTATTGAATGCTTTTGCCTTGGAAATGAACCAAGATCATTCTGTCATTTTTGAGACTGTACCCAAGTACTGCATTTCACACTCTTTTATTGACTATGAGGGCTACTCCATTTCTTCTAAGGGATTCTTGCCCACAGTAGTAGACATAATGGTCATCTGAACTAAATTGGCCCATCCCAGTCCATTTTAGTTCACTGATTCTGAAAGATGTTGATGTTCACTCTTGTTATCCCCTGCTTGACCATGTCCGATTTACCTTGATTCATGGACCTAACATTCCAGCTTCCTATGCAATATTGTCCTTTACAGCACTGGACTTCACTTTCACCACTAAACACATCCACAGCTGAGCATCATTCCCACTTTGGCCCAGCTGCTTCGTTCTTTCTGGAGTTATTGGAAATTGCCCTTTGCTCTTCCCCAGTAGCATATTGGACACCTTCCTACCTGGGGGCCTTATCTTCTGGTGTCATATCTTTTTGCCTTTTCATACTGCTCATGGGGTTCTCACGGCAAGAATACTGGAGTAGTTTGCCATTCCCTCCTCCAGTGGACCATGCTTTGTTAGAGCTCTCTACTGTGACCCGTCCACCTTGGATGGCCCTGTGTGGCATGGCTCATAGCTTTACTGAGTTATGCAAGCCTCTTCGCTGTGACAAGGCTGTGATTCATGAAGGCATGCAAAGAAATGGACTTCTTTAAATCAGCCTAAAGGTCTTTAATAGCTCTTTTTTGCCAGGAGGTAAAAGTACTTGTATGTCTGGTGGCTCAGTTCTAGTGGGAAGAGAAAGTGGCAGGCAAAGAAGAGGAGTAGTAAGGGACTTAGTAGCAGTTGTGTAGTGAGGGTAAACGAGTAGCAAGAACTTAAGACATTTATCTCTGACTTACATAATGCTTAAAGCAGTGCTGGAGAAGGAATAAGAAAACATCATGGAGACACGGAGATCAGAGCTAGGGAAAAGAAAGGTGTATAAAATCTAAAATGGCAGACTGTATAAATTAGGTTTTTATGTTTCAAATAACAGAAAACTTACACTGTTCAAAGCAGTGGGAGAATTTATTGACTTAATAGATCAGGGAAGACTGGAGGTAGGGCAGGCTTAAAGACTTATCTAGCTCAGAAATGCCTTGAAGATGACATGAGATAATGTTGAGATAAAAACTCAGTTCAGGTCAGTCACTCAGTCCTGTCTGAGTCTTTGAGACCCCATGGCCTGAAGCACACCTGGCTTCCCTGTCCTTTGCCATCTCTTGGAGCTTGCTCAAACTCATGTCCATTGAGTCAGTGATGCCATCCAACCATCCCATTTGTCATCCCCTTCTCCTCCTGCCTTCAATCTTTCCCAACATCAGGGTCATTTCTAATGAGTCAGCTCTTCACATCAGGTGGCCAAAGTATTGGAGTTTCAGCTTTAGCATCAGTCTGTCCAGTGAATATTCAGGACTGATTTCCTTTAGGATTGACTGGTTTGATCTCCTTGCAGTCCAAGGGACTTTCAAGAGTCTTCTCCAACACCACAGTTCAAAAGCATCTATTCTTCAGCACTCAACTTTCTTAATGGTTCAACTCTCACATCCATACGTGACTACTGGAAAAAACCATAGCTTTGACTAGAAGGAAATTTGTTGGAAAAGTAATGTCTCTGCTTTTGAATATGCTGTCTAGATTTGTCATAGCTTTTCTTCCAAGGAGCAAATGTCTTTTAATTTCATGGCTGCATTCACCATCTGCAGTGATTTTGGAGCCCAAGAAAATAAAAGTCTGTCACTGTTCCCACTGTTTCCTCATCTATTTCCCATGAAGTGATGGGGACAGATGCCATGATCTTAGTTTTTTGGATGTTGAGTTTTAAGCCAGCTTTTTCACTCTCCTCTTTCACTTTCATCAAGAGGCTGTTTAGTTCTTCTTCACTTTCCGTCATAAAGGTGGTGTCATCTGTATTTATTGATACTTCTCCCTGCAATCTTGATTCCAGCTTGTGCTTCATTAGGTGAGTAATTAGTATATGGTAAAACACTCAATAAGTCTGGACTATTATCGTCATCTTCAGAACATCCTCTTGATCATAGAAGCATTTTATGCTTTTCTAATTTCTATTCAGCAGAGGTTCTATGGATGGGAGAAAATGGGTCTTGGCTGTGGTCTCCTTGTCACTCAGACTCCATTCCAGAATTCTCCAATGAGGTGCATTTGGATTTCTTTTGCTTGCTTACTTGAACTATGAACTGCACTGGATAATCACTTTTTCTATATATTAGACTGCTTTTAAATATAAGAACATTTTGAGAACCACCCAGCTCTTTCTTCTAGTGTTAAACAACAAACCAAAGGACATAATGATGTTGTGGCTTACAATTATGTAAAGTTTAAAAATAAAATTAAATTAAAAAAAAAAAAGAAAAAAAAAATGGCGTTGTAGTAGGTGGGCACAGCTAATGAGGTGAATGTATTGGCATTATCTTAGGCAGAGTTGCCTGCTAGTGCAGGGTAACAGTTTGTATCTCCAAGCCCAGCTGTAAGTGGTAAGAAGTCCCCAAAGAGATTTTGAGAAATATTATAAGGCCTATCAGAACACAGCAAGGAAAACTCTGTGATCAATTAGTGATGCCTGCCAAGGGCACTGGAATTAGAAAGGTTTGATGTACATTTATGTATTTATCAACGTCTTTTTAAAACACAAGTTGATTACAGAAACAAGCAGGTTTCTTATTGGGGGCTGCTATTGCTAGCTACAGCCATCTTCAGTAGATTAAAGTTTATCTGTGTGAGGTCTAAAATCACCACATGCCTATTTTATTTAGACTTTAATCCCATGACCATTGTTTTCACCATCGGTAAATGACTCTAAGGTGTAAAATCCTGCACTATTTGAAGGCAGGAAGCAGGGATGATGTTTTACATTTCACAGTCCATTAGTTAGATCAGTGACAATTTTTGAGATATGCAATTTATGCTATTACTTAGCTCCCAAATTAGTGAGAGGAGGGAAGAAATAAAGTTGTCAAAATCTTTCTTTAGTACTATTACATTGTCTCATTCCTTACTCAGGAGGCCACAGTGGCTTCCTATTGCTAATAAGCATATCTTTTTAACTTTTAAGATATTCTATAAGCCAAGTCCTCACCCTATGTTTCTAGACTTATTTTTTACAACTCACCAACAGTGATAGTCCTCTCCAGAGCATCCCAAAGCTGCACAGTACCCAGCTTATTTTTCTTGATTATAGTCCCATGTTTGTTGGTTTGATCTTCCCAACCAGATTATTTGCTTTTAAAAAATAGGGTTATGTCTTATGAACTTCTCAATGCATTGATTGCAATGAAAGCAGGTACTAATTGATAAGGCCCCTGAGGATAGGGGCCTTCTTAAAAGTTACTGGGTTCAGTAAATATTTGTTGATCTTGTTTCTTGATTGCAGTGTTTCAATAAATATTTGATTGATTTCCTGATTAAAAAGAGAGACCAAAGTGATGTATTCCTACTATTCTTCTGTTACAAATTCATTGTAGCAGATATTCTGTCTGTATAAAGGAAACAATAAGATGTTGTTTACAACATGGATTGATTGACTTTGGGAAAAAATACATCATTCTAATTGTTTGCCTCAGGCAGCTTTTTGGGAGAAACCTGAGTATCTGGTTAATTTCTGAAGAGTTATTTATAGTATATTATACATGGCTAATGAGAACAGGGCAACTCTGGACAGATATCTCTAGGTATACCTTATAGCTATAAATTATGCTTAATAATTACAAGTTAATAATTCCAAACCCTTCCTATGTTAAAACGTTTGATTCATAGACACTCTTACCCCAATCTTGAAAAACTATATTACCCCAATATGTTATAAAACAGTAAAAGCAATTATTTAAATAATAGGATTCTTCTGTAATTTTTTGGACTATGTATTAAAATTGTATTAGAGTCATTTACAAACCCCGAATTTATTTATTTTCTTTTGTTCCAACTAAAATCATGAATGATTTAAAGGGAAAAGATTGAGAAAGAATGGACATGTATGAAGCCAAAGTGATACTGGTTTTATTAGTAAAGCATGTTTATGCAGAAATTGTTAAACATAAAAGACAACTTTGTTTAGCAACAAATAGGCAGGTGTAGAAATATAATGTTATAATATTATTGATGATTGTGGGGAAAAGTTACTCTTAGTCCTGTATTTAAATCACAGAAGTATAGTAAAATGATTTGAACTCTGGGATGTGAAAGTATGTGACATTCCCTTCCTCTCTCTCTTTCTCTCTGTCACCTCCTGCCCCGCTGCTATCTCCCCATTACTCCTGAATTCATCTGATTATATTAGATCTAACTTCTTACTCAAAACAAGGTGCTTTACAAGAGAATTCCAACATGGAATTAAATCCTGGAGTACAGGTGCACTCGCAACTGTTTGTTTTGGGCCCCTCCCCAGTAGGCTAATATCTGAATACTAGAGTGAGGTTGTATATCAATATTCCTAAGCAGGAGGAATACTGTGGCTCTTGTCTTATTCAACTACATGACACCACTCAGTGCATGGTCTCTCACTTTGTGCCTTTGCACATATCATGCCTTATTGCTAGAAAAACTCTTCCCTGCCAGTCTCACCTCGATGATGTCTATTTATCATTAGGTCCTGATTAGCCTCCATACACCCAAACACCCTCCACACACTCCCACCTCTCACTAGGTCAGGGACCCTCTCTGTCTCAATGTGCTCACAGCACACTGAACTTGGCCTCTTTCATAGCAGGTGAAATCTATATCGTCACTTGTCACCTTACTTGATTTTCTTCACACTTGCTCCTTGAGGACAGGGAGATGTTTTAATTTACACAAAATGCCAGCACCTTGTCCAGGGCCTGGAACTGAATGGAAACTCTGTGTGTATTGGTTTAATGAGTAGATAGTTGATAATATTTTATTCAAAAATTCTTCACAGTTATTGAATAAATACAAGCAGTTTTATCATTAGATTATTAACTTTTCAAGGGTGAAAACTATATCTGACTTGTTTATGAATAATCCTCAGTGCCTACCTCAATCTTTTGCACACTGATGTGTTGGAAGAAATGATTGCTGCAGGGACTAAATTGTTACTTTCAAATATAACCAATAACTATAATAAGGTCCTTGATATTTCCTAGTTAATAAAAGTTGGGGCAGGAGGAAGTTGGTTTTCTCAACAGAGAATACTAGTTTGTAATTTTTATAGAAATTGTTGGTTGATGCTTCTAGAGCAAGGTTTCCAAAATTTATCTGATAGTAAGAATCATCCGAGGGCCATTCACCAAAATATAGCTCCCTTGTTCCCATCGCAGACCTACTACATTAAAATCTCCAGAACTGGTATTTTCCTATGACTCCAGAGGTTTGGGATACTATGGACTTAAAATCAGTTTTACCTGAGTGCTCTGATATCCACATTTTATATTCAAAATGATAAAATTGCTTTATCCTCAGATTATACAAGGTGCTTTCTAGCTTAGTGCATCTGAATGATTCCAAATACTAAAAAAATTTCAGTTAGTAGAAGTCCATAATAATCAGGATTCCTTCGTGAACCAGATTTTCTGACTTGATTAGCCTTGGGCCTGTTCGAATTAAACACAATTTCAAAAAGAGACAGTGAAACTTTAAAAGCATCTCATCAAGGGAAAAATTGAGAATGACTCCTTTTTCAGGGATTTGGCTGTTCCAACAAACCGATGGTCCTCCGCAGGTGAGCCTCTAACCTTCTCCCTTGTACACCAAACCTGTGTGTAGCAGCTCCCTGCCACCACTGTAAAGCAAGTTACAAGGAACAAAAGACATTAGCCTTCCGGCGCTTAGGAGGGAGGTAGCCTGCAGAAACACACAGGAGACACAGAACAAACAAGGAAGAGCTAACTGACTAATGAACAGGACAGGAAACCAAACCAGAAAAATAAACAGGCAGAGAAAGCAACTGGTGATCAAACAAAGGAGCAGAGTGACTCTGCCGAACCTAGGAGTCTGGTGCTCACCTGGGGCCCACCTGCTGAACAGGTGAAGGAAAGCAGCTGGGCTGAAACCTTTTGTGGGTGCCAGCTCCCTCTCCTCCCCACTCTGAAATAGTTAGGGTGGCAGAGCAACCAGGAGAGCTGTGTCTGTGACCCTGTTCTCTCTTTCCCTGATGGAAGATCAATGAATACTTTATTATGAAGGGCCCATTAGAAACGGCAATGATTACAGCAAACAAGTATCAGGAAGGGGGGACTGAAACTTATCAAGGCTATAATGTTCACTGGGTTAAAAGAAAGTTTCTGCTTCTGCTGTATAACTATGTTCAGCTATAGCCACATTACAGGTAAGGATGACAGTAAAAGTGGTTATCAATAAATATTTGTAATTTGTTTGCAATACAAAAATCCTTTCTTTGGGAGGCTTCAATGTAAGTTGTTGTTGTTGTTAAGTCACTTCAGTCGTGTACAACTCTGTGCGACCTCATAGACTCTTGGCAGCCCACCAGGCTCCCCCATCCCTGGGATCCTCCAGGCAAGAACAGTGGAGTGGGCTGCCATTTCCTTCTCCAATGCATGAAAGCGAGAAGTCAATGTAAGTGGACACACATATTAAATACAACTGTTGTTGTTACTGAGTAGTATGGGACTCTTTTGCAACCACATGAACAGTAGCCCACCAGGCTCCTCTGTCCATGGGATTTCCCAGGCAAGAATACTGGAGTGGGTAGCTGTTCTCTTCTCCAGGGGATCTTCCTGACCCAGGGATCTAACTGGCATCTCCTGCATTGCAGGCAGATTCTTTACCACTGAGCCATTAGGGAAGCCCACTAAATTCAACTAATACATATTTATTAAGCACCAATATTATATAACACACATATTAAATATATTTTATTAAAGACAGTCAACCCAGTGGGGATGCTGCATGTGTAAAAATGCCTGAAAAGACTGGCTTTATTATTAACACGTTTCTCAAATACTTATTGAAGTTTATTTGGGGGTGGGATAAAGCTGTGAGTGGGGAAATGTTGAATATTCAAAAGATTGATTCTTTTTATAAAGGGACACAATGAAATTTGCCATTTTTTGATTCATGCACAGCTTTTCATAGAGGAAAAATCCAAATTCTATTTTTTTAGTGAAATTATATTTGTCCTGCTTGAAAACACTCTTACAAATTTTCTTAAGGGAAAAACTTCAAAAGTAAGTTAGAACCATTTCTGTATTTCTTAAGTTTAGATTAATCAGAGAGAGAAATGTTTGTCATGACTACAGAGCCAGAAGATGCACAAATATGAGCCATGAAAATTTTATGTGTTTCTAAAACGTGAGGCACAAATTTGGCTTTACAATTTCTAGCAGCCAATGAAAAGAGGGAAACACTGCCAGCTACAAGATCCAGTATATATTTAATACATGAAAGCAAAAAAAACAAACCAACTTTTTCAAACAAAGAACAAAAAATGGATATTGAGACTAGAGAGAAATGTGTCATGTAACTGCTCTTAGAATTCTAAGCAACAGAAAAAAAATCTATATAGTCCTTATAATACCCTTTGCTCAAATTTCTTATTTTTACTTTATCTTGCTGAATTGTATAAATTATTGTAAAAATTTAAATGTTTACAACAAGGTTGAGATAAGTCAAAAGAGAAAAAATACACCTGTTTGAATTAGGAAATGGAAACCCACCCTTCTGGAGTCCCATTTGCTCTTAGTTTTCTAAGTATCTATTTGGTCTTACTGCATTACTTTTCCCAGGAAAACTTTGAGAATGCCTTTGTCACTCTACAAATAAAAAGTTCTTTTGGATTATTGCACCAGAGAAATAAAAAGCTGTGACTTTCTTCACCCTGACAGTTCTGAGCCCATCTTGTGGATTTCTCAAAAAAGGAGCTAAGTCCATGTCTCTCCATTCGTGTTGACCTTTAAACAGAATGCACCATAGAGAATAGCCTGGAACTTGAACTTATTTAAAAAAAATAAAATTTTCCCTCCCCCTTGGACATTTGTTGTTTTTCCAAACCTGCTCTAAACTTTCCCATCTCTGTCCCTTTGCCCCAGTTAGTGTCTGCCTCTGGAATGCTCTTCACTTCCCACATCTGGGTCTTGGCCGCTTGTAAAAATCATACATCTTTGCTAAGCCATTCCAAATGCCACTTCTTCCCAGAAGACTTGCCTGTTTACCCAACTGTGATCACCCCCAATAAAATCTCCCAGAGTTCCTTGATTAACATAGAACAAGAACACCTTCTGCACTGTACCTTAAGACACCTTAAGACATGTACGTGTGTATGTGCTCAGTTGCTCAGCCATGTCCAACTCTATGTGACCCCATAGACTGCAACCCTCCAGGCTCCTCTCCATGAAATTTCCCAGCAAGGATACTGGAGTGGGTTGCCATTTTCTATTCCAGGGGTTCTTCCTGACCCAGGGATTGAGCTCACTTCTCCTGTATTGGCAGGCAGATTCTTTACCATTGAGCCACCTGGGAAGTCCCCTAGACACGGATGGGTGAGCTTTATTTTGTCAATTTGAGCAAAAGTTCCCTGGGCTATGTTTTTTCTTTTTTTGCAACTTCCCAAGAATCTGTAATTTTTCAAAATAAAAAGTTTAAAAAAATTCCCCAAGGATATTCTCCTTTATACATCTCTACCCAAAGATCTAGGACAGTGATATGCCCTCAGCAGTAGACCCTTGATGAAGACTGTGGGGTAAATGTCCATGAATGAACACTGAGGCAGTGCATGTAAATGGGATTTAAACTTAGAAAACCTGGGTTTGAATCTTAGCTTTCCTTCCTTCTTGGGAAAATCTGGGACAAATTGCTTAGTCTTTCTAAGCCTCAATTTTTCATCTGTCAACTGAGAATAATAATAATAAGTCACTTCACTGGGCTATTATGAGGATTAAGTGAGATAACAAATGTGCTAGTATTTCATTAGCTTGTGAGCACTGTGGCAATGTTAGTTATTATGATGACTGGTACTAAAGAATTGTACCTACACAAACCCTCAGAGTTGCCCTTAATGTCGGTCAGTTGTATTACTAGGTGGTAGATTTCTTCAGCAGTTTCAGCTTGGCGCCCTTCCTATCTCCCTGTCACACTTTATGACATTCTAGAAGCACTCTTTATCTTTCAGTCCCTCCCAACTGTCCCCAGAATGACCTATTCTATCCTCTTGAGTAGGATTTTGAGAGATATAGTTGGAAGAACAGAAAACCAGAACACCTTCATAAAGTTGTGCTCTGGAGCATTTGTAACAGGACTATACATTAACAGTCAAAACAGTTCTAATTCAATTTACGCTCTGAACATCATTATTCAATATGAAATATTGTGTAAAGAAAGTCCCTGACTTATAAACACCAACTCATGAACAGTTCATATTTGGCAAGGGTCCTAGGACAAGGACTTCAGCTGTATACCACCACAAATTCTGGACAGGCCGTTGATGATCTCTTTGTAGGAGACAGTGAGGAACTTCCTGGGAAGAAACTCCATCAGCCGAGAGAATGGAGTTCATAGACGGGGTGCAACAACAGTGGTGTGTCATGCCTTTGTCCTGAGCTGAAACAAGGAATCCCCTTTCCTATGGGAACCAAGTTGTTTGTAATGTGTGGCTTCCAAAGAGCTCTGAGAATTCTAGACTGAGAGGTTTTGCTGTGATCTAACCTTTCTTACATGGGTTATAACATCCTCATGGGACTATGCAATTCATATTCCAAGCAACCAATTTCTTCAGCCATGTCTTCCAGACTGAGAAGTCTATATGCAGAAGAACTCGACTCACTTATTTTATATTATACTCACTTCATAAGAGGGACTCGCTTCATATTGGTTGAATTAAATGAGATAATTTAGGGATCATCTATTTTAGCCAGTACAGCCTTGGGACAGAGAAAACATTTTCTCATCCTCAGGGCTTCATTGGTCTGCTTTCTCCTAAGTCAAATGACATTTTCCTGTTAAGTATATGGCCCACAGCACTGAGCTCTATCATATATTGTCTATAATTCATCAACATAGTGATACAAAGATAATTAACATATTTTCTTTTCATTTGGTTAAGTGCTATACTTGGTCCCATTTTTACTCCATCTCTACTGAAATCAATAGTTAGATATGATTTCTTTTGTGCTAAAAATAACAAAGATAGTATTTGGAATAAATCAGAATGGATGAACTGATAAATTATTTATAGCAATTTCCAGCATCCTGCCAATATGTTTTGTAATGTAGTTGAATCTCAGTTTTTAATGAAGGAACCTATGAAAATCTGCTGGGGTGAAAACCATGACCTCTAAATGATACTACAAAGGAGCCTATCACATGGCTGGGTGGACCCTTCTGTTCCCATCGTCTCATGAGGGCTTCACCTCCAGCTGAACTTACCTGGTCCAAGGCAGGGGAGTTGGTCTGTACAAAACCTGACTAAGACAGGAAAGGTGGAGTGAGGGAGAAGCCCAGCTCTGAAAGGGGATAAAACAAACCACCTTGGGGGACTATTGTGTGCCATTTCAAAAGTCTGTTTTGACTAATGCTCTGTGCTATTCAACTTTACATCCTTAATCTGTTGTGTCTGTTTCTAGTAAAAATAATAATAATAATAATTGGGGGAAATTAAGGACAATGAAAGAGTATTACTGAATACAAATAGAAGAGAGATAAAAGCAGTCTTATGGAGGAAATGCTGCTGCAGCTCTGATGATACATCTAAATGTGAATTTCATTGATCCCATTTTTACCACTTGTGCTTCAGCAAAAAAGCATTAGACTTGATATAGTCTTGCTCCCTAAGTTCCCCAGATTGTTAATGGACCTTTTGCTGTTCAGAGAAATCCAACAGACCTGCTCACTTTGAGTTGTTAAATATTAAATGTTAGAGCTTTTATGTTCTTGGAGATCATTTGCTCCAAACTTCTCACTGAGCAGATGAGGAAACTGAGGCTTGGAAATGTTAAATGACTTGCCCAAGGTCACACAGCAGCTAATGAAAAAGTCATGTAGTAGTTTGTGTCCTTTGAATCCTGGCTTCATCCTTTCTACTACATATTCCTCTTCCATACCCTGCTGTCTTCACCAGAGACATATGCATAAGGTCTGAACCCTAACAAATGTTTACTTGAAACCATGCTGTTACTCCATGTCCCCATTGTTTTAATTCTTAGTAAGGGTCTTCAAAAAACATTAGGAAGACACTGTATGGAAAAGAGTTATTCTGTATTTAGCCATGAGGTTCTCTGAATTTAAAATACCAATAGTAGAAGATAGTGAAACAGTGATAAAACATTTAAGAAGAGGGCAAATCAGATGATGAAGACAGCAGAAGCCTGACCTGCATTAATACCACTCTAAGGGGAGCAAGGGAGACTTCGTTTGTAAATGAGAAAGAAAGAAGTTGTGATGTGTTTGTGCAAAACTTCAAATCAATTAACCAGACAAAGCAAAGTTTAACTTAGCCCCAAGAACGCTATGAATCACTGGGGTGGTAGAAGGCGAAACTCTGTTTGATACTCATAATTATAAAACTGTGAACAGAAATTGCTCATGTAAAATAAACTTTCCGTTGTGTTGCAACATGTTGGAGAAACAGATAGAGATGGCTTGAAAAATCTTAATGGTTGAAATTCCTGCAGCTTTTTGCAAAGGGCTGGCTATATGAATTGAAATCTAAATTTATCATCATGTCTGTGCTCCAGCACACTGGATAATGATCTAGTCTAAGGAATTGTCAGTTTTGCTGATAATATTTTAAATTGTGCATTTGTTAAATGCAAACTTACTTTAAGATGTCGGCACCCCACTCCAGTACTTTTGCCTAGAAAATCCCATGGACAGAGGAGCCTAGTAGCCTGCAGTCCATGGGGTTGCGAAGAGTCGGACATGACTGAGGAACTTCGCTTTCACTTTTCACTTTCATGCATTGGAGAAGGAAATGGCAACCCACTCCAGTGTTCTTGCCTGGAGAATCCCAGGGACGGGGAAGCCTGGTGGGCTGCCGTCTCTGGGGTTGCACCGAGTCAGACACGACTAAAGCGACTTAGCAGCAGCAGCAGTAGCCCCAATGGCTCTCTATTTTGCCATCCAAAGTTAAACTTGGAGCAATGTAGTGAAGAAGTAAAAGGACCTATGTTCTATGAATTAAAACAAGATGGAAATAAGAAATTAAGTTATTATTACTCATCAAAAATAATTTTGTCTTTTTATTATGAAATTTTCAGAGAGAAATAAGAGAGAACCATATAATACACATCCACCTACCCATCACTTAGATTTAAATTTTTAACATTTGCCATATTTGCTTCATACATTTTATTTATGAATTCTTTTGAAGTAAATTTCAGACACCATGACATTTCACTTCTAAACATTTAATATTCATTTATAAAACTATGAATATTTTAGGATAACCACAACACCAGTATCTCTACTAATATAATTAACAAATATTTCCTAATAGTGCCTAAAACACAATTCATACTCAATTTACCACATATATATTTTATAGCTGGATTTGCTAAACCAGGATCCAATCAAGACTACAACATTACATTTAGCTGTTATGACTCTTTAATTCCTTGTAATCCAAACCAATAGCACCTATCTACTCCCTCTACCAACATACATCTTTTTTTACATGATTACAGGCTAATTGCCCTGTAGAATGTCATACTATTTTTGGTGATGGTTTAACTTTTTCTTCTATTCTCTGTTGTTTCCTGTGAAAGGAAAGTTTTGCTTAGAGGTCTGACTAAATTTAATTGAAATATTTTTCAGCAGGAATATTTCATAGAAACTTAATTTTTCCACTCCTCCATATACATCTAAGAAAAATGAGAGCCCATGGCCACCAAAAAAGTCATTATAAGAATGTTCATAATAGCATTACTTAGAATCACTCCAAATTAGAAGTGAGTATCTGTTAACAAAAGAGTGAATAAACAAAATGCAAGATATTCATACAATAGAGCACTTCAAAAGGAATTAAAAAGAAATAAAAAATCCATACATTAGTATGGATACATCTTAAAGGCATTTTTCTGAGTGAAAGAAACCATTCACTTAAGTGTACATATCTTATGATCTCATTTATTTGAAGTTCAAGAACCTACAAAATTCATCTGTGATGTTAGTGGTTAACTGTGGGCACGGGGAAACTGGCTGACTATAAAGGGTAGGACGGAATTTTCTGGATGATGGAAAAGTTCTATATCTTGGCTTGATAACCTGGGTGCTCAGAGTTTTCAAAACTCTTTGAACTACCTTGAGTTTTACAGCATATAAGTAACAGCCTAATAAAAGGAAAAAAATAGGTGGCTCTAGACACTTCATGTTGCAATTTTCAAGACACAGGTGGTTAGTATTAGTGAAACTAGGATTGATCACTAGAAAACATAAACATTTTAGTTGCACTTTTTAATTTAAAAAAAACCTGAGAGAGAGCACAATGAGAATTTAAAGATCAGAGTCATCTTTTGGAGATAGTCCAATTTTTTCCCTCAAAATCAGACTGAGCCCTCTGAAAATGAAAAGGTCATTCTTGCTCTTTTGTGAGAAACAAGGGTAATATAGTGGATGAACTGGAAAGTAAAGCTTATGTAAAACTAACGAGTAGGGAGATACTGATCCAGAAAGATGAGAAATTTAGCAAAGAGGGAGGGGGAAAAGTTCCCAGGAAGCCACCCACCTACAAAATCAGAAGGCAGTAAAATGTACTTTTCCAAGAGAGGGCGGCTCAGGAGCCAGGCCCCTGCTTGGTTTCTGCAGAGTCTTCCAGTGCAGGGCCCTCAGTGAATACCCGCTTGGTGCCCAACCACAGCTGTCACACCCTGGACTTCAGGGCCAGGGCCTGAGCCTGAAGAGGGGACAGGACTGCCCAGTTCTTAGCTGCTTCATGGGGCTCAGCACTACTCAGCATAGGGGCCTGTGTGTATCCAGGTTAGATGGGAGAATCTGAGAGCTCACTAAAATGTTTGTCCTCATAATTCCCAGAGGGGTTATTGCTTCACTGATGGTGTTTAATCATACCATGACATGATTCAACATCCATGCAAAAAGAAATTTTGCCATCACCCAGAGGGCTAGGGCTTCTGTATTTGACTTATTCATAATGGTGAGTCTGACTTTAAGAAAAGCTGAGGTACAAAATCCTAGACACTAAAAACTGTTTTCACGTGGCAGTCTGTAGGGATGGTTTACATTCACATTGCAAAAGGATGTTTCACTTTATAAAAATGGTTACCATGCAGGTTTCTTAGATCATCTCCCCCTCCCACATTGGTCCCAGAACTCATAGTCAGTCATTCCTTCTCTCCCAGCTGGCGAGAACACAGGCCATGCATCACCAAGCCATAGGCGACTTTCCGGAGACGGGAAGGGATTTATGTTTTCTTTGTGATGTGTGCGCTGTATTATGAAATCTTCTTTCTGCTAAGTATTTCAGAGCCTTAAATCTATAATCTTCCAAAAGTTCTCCTTAAGGAAAGGTATGGAAGAATAATTATTAAAACATGTATTGAATGAAAACATGTTCTGTCTTAAGGATAAACTATAAATCAAGTTAAAAGGATATTGTCTCACCAGACTGTATTATTGAAATATGATAATGCTCTGTAGACTCCTCTGATTTTTATTTATTCATTTTACCCTCTTTCCAATGTATATTTTAAAATGTTTACAAAATATATGTAATTCCAAAGGATAAAACAAAAAAAATGGGCAAATCGAGATAGAAAGAAGATATGGATATGGAAATAAAACCAAGGCAAAGGTTAACATGTGCCATTATGTCCTGTCTAGTACTAGAGCAGGAATAGATTTAGCTCTGAGCTTACTAGACTCAGGTGTAACAATAAAACCTTGTGCAGGAGAAATTCCTCCAGTAGGTCTTCATAAAGGGAAAGGTGTGATGAAAAAGACTTTTCCCATCTCCACCTCAGATAGTAAGTTTCACTTAATTACTTCTCATGCTGCCTCTCAGTGAATGGCTAAGGCCAAAGTAAAATTTAATCAAAGCAATTGTCCAAAGAACTGCCACCTCCCAGAAACCAAAGTGTGATCTAAGCATGTAGCCTTTGTAACAACAGCTTGATTTAGAGAAATGTATGGGCAGCGTATCCTTCAAATTGTCTTCCTTGAATACAGTATTTCTTGCTTGTGTAATTTTTAAGAAAAGGCAAGTAGAGAGGTTAAGGTTATACCTCTGGCAACAAGTGAAATAACAACGGAGCTTTTTATTGAGCACTTAATATGTGCCATACAGTCTAAGCACTTGACATATATTATTTAATCCTC
Source organism: Bos indicus x Bos taurus (assembly GCF_003369695.1). Taxonomy (NCBI): domain Eukaryota; kingdom Metazoa; phylum Chordata; class Mammalia; order Artiodactyla; family Bovidae; genus Bos; species Bos indicus x Bos taurus. The sequence goes on from NC_040076.1 coordinate 84,500,013, forward strand.
AGGATGATGCTATGAGGCTAGCATTCTCATTTTTAACAGATGATTTAAAGAGGCATGGGAAGGCAAAAGTTGAGCAGCTGCTAAGTATTAGGGAATAAAAACTGGGCAGTCTGACTCCACTCTGTTATACTGATTCAGGAATATAGCCCTGATGGCTCACTGGCATAGGTCAGAGCCTGGAGAAGGAAAGATTTGGTTTAGGTCTTCCCCATTTCGGAAACCTGACCCGGTCAACTGTCTGAAGACGTCCATCTGACCTCTGCGAGAATATGATTTTGTCTGTTTTTAACAATCTCAGAATAATAGTATAGGTCCAGAAAGATATGTGCAAGAGAAAGATAGCTACCTACCTTTCGTAGGATACCTTTCTAGGACATAGGAAAACATGTCTCTTCCCAGTCAGAGGAGTCTCCCCAGGTCTGTCATCCAGTCTCATATGTTTTAGAACATTTTATGTTAACCTAAAAGTGCAGTTAGAAGCCTACTAAAGTGAATTGATCTTGATATATATGAAGTGCTTTACACTTATGTTTAGTTCATTGAAAAGCTTTAAATTCTTCAGCCAGCGGTTCTCAAAGTGTGGTCCCTGGACTGGTAGCATCAACATATCCTGAGAAGAGACTGGATATGTAAATTCTGAGGCCACACACGGACCTACTGTTTCAGAAATTCTGGGGGCAGGGCCCAGCAATCTAAGGTTGAAAATGTCCTCCAGGTGATTCTGATGTACCCTAAATATTGAGAACAGCTGCCCTAAATCATTGTGGCAGAAATAACTAACAGGATATGGTTTTTACCTCTCCAGAGGTAATTGTTGTTGTTTCCGTTCAGTTGCTAAGTCTTGTCTGATTCTATGTAACCCCAAGGACTTCAGCACACCAGGCTTCCCTGTCTGTCGCTGTCTCCCAAAGTTTGCTTACACTCATGTCCATTGAGTTGGGGAGGCCATCCAACTATCTCATCCTCAGTTGCCCCCTTCTCCTCCTGCCCTCAGTTTTTTTTTCTAGCATCAAAGTCTTTTCCAATGAATTGGCTCTTCACATCAGGTGACCAACATATTGGAGCTTCAGCATCAGTCCTTCCAATGACTATTCAGGGTCAGTTTCCTTAGGATGAACTGGTTTGATATCCTTGCTATCCAAGGGACTCTCAAGAGTCTTCTCTAGCATCACAATTCAAAAGAACCAATTCTTCAGTGCTCAGCCTTCTTTATAGTCCAACTCTCACATCCATACATGACTATTGGAAAAACCATAGCTTTGACTATATGGACCTTTGTTGGCAAAGTGATGTCTCTGCTTCTTAATATGCTGTCCAGGTCTGTCACAGCTTTCCTTCCAAGGAGCAAGCATCTTTTAATTTCATGGCTGCAGTCACCATCCACAGTGATTTTGGAGTCCAAGAAAAGAAAATCTGTCACTGTTTCCACTTTTTCCCCATCTATTTACTGTGAAGTGATGGGACCGTATGCCATGATCTTAATTTTCTGAATGTTGATTTTTAAGCCAGCTTTTTCACTCTCCTCTTTCACCCTCATCAAGAGACTCTTTAGTTCTGCTTCACTTTCTGCCAAGAGGTAATACTATGTTGGAATTGGAAGGAACCTTGGCAATGACCTCCCAGAACCAATTTCCTTTCTCATAGATGACAAAACTGAGGCTCATGGAAGTAGAGTGATTTGCTTGAGATCACAAGGCAGTTTGGGCTTGAGCCCAATTTTCTTGACTCCAGGTCTGAAATTTTTCTTCTGGTACCAATTCTTCTTTGTTCTTCAGTGGTGATTTTTCTCTCGCTCTTTCTGCAGTGTCTCCATGGGAAGAACCTTATAAAATTGGTTGTCGTATTCATTCCCCTGAATGTTTCTCATCTTGACACTAGACACACCTAAGAAGGTGTAGATAATTCACTTTCTCATGTCATCCTGTTCTGTGTATATTGAAAATGCTCCAACCCAGTGAAGTCCTCTTTAGAACTCCTGATACTCATGTTTTTAAAAGCTTAAGAAGAACTTACATTCGATTTGCTGACAGACCCCAAGATGAGCTTTCAAATCATTGGTTGCAAGGATCATCAGGAATGCAAAAATCCTAAATGATGCCTTTTCATTAAAGTTTCTAATTTCCCTGAGTTTTCTAAAACTTTTAAAAACAGAGAACCTGAGAAGACAAGTTACTTAACTTTCCTGTGCCTCAGTTTCCTTGCATAAAACAATGCTTCACTTAAAGAAATGTTAGGCAAATTAGGTAAAATGATATACACCAAGCTCAGGACCTCACATAAAGTAGATGCCTAATAACTGTTAGTTCATTCTCCCTTTCTTCCTAATTTTGTTGGTCTTAATATCTGACAGGTGATTGGAGGTATCATGTAATTATTCATGGCTTTTCAAAGACAAAAAAGAACCTGCCTGCCAATGCAGGAGATGTGAAAGACGCAGGTTTGATCCCTGAGTCAGGAAGATCCCCTGGAGAAGGAAATGGCAACCCACTCCAGTGTTCTTGCTTGAAGAATCCCATGGACAGAGGATCTTCATGGGCTACAGTGCATAGGTTGCAAAGAGTGGGACAGGACTGAAGCAACTTAGCATGCACACATGTGGAAATATCAATTTCAGATACATTCACATATAAAGGAGACATTTTAAAAAGAAAGACAAACAGGAGCAGTTCACCTTCTTCCATAAGAAGTGGCTGGCTGATGTCTATTTTTCATCGTTCCCTGTGGTTGTCCTAAGGGATTTGCCCTGTTTTGTATTAATTGGACTCATATGCCCTAACCTTTCCATCATCATCTTCTTTCCTGGGATAGGGAAAACCAGATGACAAGCCCTAATGAAGAAAAATACGTCATCTGTTTGGCTTCGGGAGAGTGGGCATAAAGGAATGGACTCTGTGTTATGCTTTTGGGGTACATCAGTAATTTTTAGACCAGTAATTCAGGTTGACATTGAATAAAAAAATTTTATCACTTATGATTTTCCAATGATATGGGTGAATATTAGTGCAATGGAGGATAAAAATAGTCCCTTGAATTGTGTTATAGTTTCCCAAGTTCTGCAAAATTCAAACATGGATTTCATATTTTTGAAAAGAATACATATTTTAAAGGCTTCCCTGGTGGTTCAGACAGTAAAGAATCGGCCTGCAATGCAAGAGACCCAGGTTCGATCCCCGGGTTGGGAAGATCCCCTGGAGAAGGAAATGGCAACTCACTCCAGTATTCTTGCCTGGGAAATCCCATGGACAGAAGAGCCTCGTGGATTACAGTCCACAGAGTTGCAAAAAAGTGGGACACGACTTAGTGACTAAACAACATATTTTAAAATGTAAGAAATTGAGCTTTATGCTACATTGGTATACCAACTTCGCCTTTTTTAAAAGTCTATGAATCCTCACCTATCATTTCACTTACCTTCTGACTTTTGTTTTACGATATCATGGATATCATTTTTCTATAACACAACACTGCCCAGTGTATATTTTCTAACCATTAGGGCAGGGTGCCTGACCTGCAACCGCAGTTCTTCAGTCATCATCAGTATTACTTAATATTCACCTTTACAATCTGTGGAATTAGGAGGTAATAAAATTATTCACAACAAACTACAGAGGTTTGTGGTAACTTAATCTGGTTCCCCACCGAATGTCATAGAATGCTTTTGGGAGACGGAGACAATATTCCAACTGCTTTGCAATACTTCATGAAAGTAGTTGTTTGTTCTGTTTTGGTATTGTTTAGAAGTATCTTAAAATGTTTTGAAGTATATATTCTACTTCCACTGCACTCTGCACTAATTTGGAAATTTAATAATTGACGCTTCCTAACCAAACACTAGGTCAAACTCTGAAAACTTGTCCTGTCACTTTGCTATGAACATATACTTCTCAAATTAGAATACAAATGACAAAAGCTAAGAGAAATGGATGGTTATTCAACCCCAAGAGACGAAGGGAAAAGAAAGTCACTTTGCGAGGGTTAACTTTCTCAGAATCAGATATTGGTCTAAGCTACAGTTTCACGTCCCCCACCCGGCTGCCAGAAGGGCAGTGAGAGAGGCAAGGGCGATGCTGGAGATAATTGGTGGTTTCTCATGCAGTTCTGTTTACCTCGGAGAAAGGCTCAGATTCATGGGGTGGCTCATCTGTTTGTTTCCCAGGAGTGTCCTCCTCATCAGGTACAAATGACTTGTTGTTCCCCCTGTCCCGTCTGCCTCCTTGGTGACGGATAGACGAGAACTGTTCCCTGTGCTCTGGGACTCTAATGTGATCTGGGTCGTGCTGGTGGCAGGAGGGGCGGGGGTGCGGGGCATGGAGGGGAACAAGGGGAAGTTAACACTAGGGGAACTACACTCTTTCTTGGAAAAGAAAGTGTGTTTGTGTTCTAGGGCTAGCGCCCTTCTCTCACAGCTGCTATAATATTGATCTAGCTGTGATTCAGGATTCGATGTTAACATCACCCTCGTCAGTGGGAAAGTGAGCCAGGGAAATGGAGAACTCAGTATTTCTTCTGATGAAGCAACTCAAAGAAACTAAATATTACAAGGAGAGTGGGTGACAGAGGGAAGGAACACCACTTCTTTGAGTCTCCCGGCAGATACGGGAGGCTTGAAATGAATTGTAATACCTTTGGCTTTTATATACATAACCCAGGGGCTTGAAGCTCGATTGTACATTAGTCAAAATCACTCAGTCAAGGGAGGTGATCTCAGGATACATAATAAGCAGGAGGAAATTGAGGCAAGAAGATTAGCAGCTTGCCCAGATCCCCATGCTTAATACCATTGACAGAGCTGAGAACTCACAACGTCCTTTTTATCCCATGACCAGTGGGTTGGACGGATGGCCACCACACAGGAGCTTGCAGGACCCTATAAGAGCTCATGGCTCTCAGCTCTTAAGCGTTTCCACTATTTGCTTGTTAGCATGCCTTGAATTTCCACCACCAGCAAGACAAGTGTTTGAACAAGTTATTGTATCTCTACAAGAAAGCCCTTTAAGGAATCTATTGATAACCCCCATGCTTCAAGTGTCCACTATGTGTTGCCCAAGTACTTTTTAATACAATATTTCTAATCCTTAAAATAGCCCTGCCAGGTAAGTAGTAATATATTGGTGTAAAATTAAGAAGCAACTGAGGGTCAGTAGAGTTCAAGCAGGAGAAGGCAATGGCACCCCACTCCAGTACTGTTGCCTGGAAAATCCCATGGACGGAGGAGCCTAGTAGGCTGCAGTCCATGGGGTCGCTAAGAGTCGGACACGACTGAGCGACTTCACTTTCACTTTTCACTTTCATGCATTGGAGAAGGAAATGACAACCCAGTCCAGTGTTCTTGCCTGGAGAGTCCCAGGGACAGGGGAGCCTGGTGGGCTGCCGTCTATGGGGTCGCACAGAGTCGGACACGACTGAAGCGACTTAGCAGCAGCAGCAGCAGCAGCAGAGTTCAAGGAACCTGCCCAAGGAGGAAAATGAAGTTCTGAGGATTTAAATAACTTGCACTAGTTCACACAGATAAGAAACGCTGAAGCCCCAAATTGAAGGATGCCAAGTCCCAAAGCCTGTACTCTTCTGTGGAGCCATGCTTCTTCTTTTAACCTATTCTAGGGAGAGCTTAAGCTGGCTGCAGCTTTCCTTGATAAGTTTATCAAAGATTAACAGACTAATCACCTTGCACACTGGAGTGAGATTGAGAAAAAGGGAGAGAGGCAGGTGGTGGGGTTTCAGGAAGCTGAGTATAGGAGAGAAGGGGAGCTGGCCTAAACTATGAGGCATACTTTGCCTCAGTCATAGCTGTGCCCCATCAGGTCTCCTGGCAGGTGAATGTGCCACAGCCCTGTGCTGCCACTCATCTTCTCAGGCACCTGCTCACTCAGAAGAGAACTCCTTACATGTCACATTCCCCTCATCATAGCACTTCTACATTGGTGGACACGATGATAGCCAACCTCGTTACACAATTGGATGCTCCTTAACATCCCTTCTTGGTGGCTCCTTATCCAAGTAGACTGGGAGTTGCTCCAGGGCAAGTAAGGCCTGTATCTCATTTATGTCCGAGCTACCAAGAGAGTGTCTTGAAACACATAAATGCTCATATGGAAAAACAATTAGAGAAGTGTTGGTAATGACTTCAGTTTATTTGCTGTCTTCATCACCATGGCCAATAGGAGATGAAAATTTGGTGTTGAGGCAAGAAGGAATAATGGGACCTTACCTCCAAATGTAAGCACTTAGATGTTTATTAATATATGACTATAAGCAAGGTGTTATGAGAGATACAAAGATTTGGAGAACTCTTTGGTGGCATTTGCAATATAGTTGAGGAAACAGAAAAATTGAGAACAAAGTATATTAGAAATTAAGGTGCCTAAAAGCAGAATTCAATGAATTCTGTAATGCAGTTTTAGTGATACCATGGTGGAGAAACTCTTTGATATGAGAAATATTTAATAGAGAAAATGACATATATGACCTTGACTTTGAAGGATAAGTAGACAGAGGACAAGGATTACTATTTCGATCAACAGAAAAAGTGAAAGTGAATGTGTTAGTCACTCAGTGGTGTCTGACTCTTTGCAACTCCATGGACTGTAGCCCACCAGGCTCCTCCATCCATGGTGATTCTCCAGGCAAGAATACTGGAGTGAGTTGCCATGCTCTCCTCCAGGGGATCTTCTCAACCCAGGGATCGAACCCAGGTCTCCCACATTGCAGGCACATTCTTTACCACCTGAGCTACCAGGGAAGCCTGGACGAAAGAAGAAAGTTTAATTAGAGGTGGCTTTGTTTAGAGGAATGGCAAATAAAGAAATACACTTGGAAGATAGAATACACAGAGAGATGTAGTGGCAGATGGGAAGGAAAATGAGTTTATGGAGAGCCTAAACCTTATTTTAGAGGAAGAGAGGAACCAGTGAAGATTTTTGAGAAGGAAAGCAACGTGATCAGACTTGAGTTTCAGAGCTACCCTGTAGATGATATGGAAAGGAAATTGCTCTGTGAAAGCAGGCAGCGAAGTGATTTCTTGACTATTTTCTTTGCTCCTAGGGTAAGAGTCCTTTGCAACATTTACTTTGCGGAGGCCATAAAACCACATCAAAACGAATCATGCACTATCGTCCTCTAAGTTTCTGGTTCCAGTGGGCCTGATGCAATGCTTCGGTTTACTGAAATTTCAGGTAATCAGAGCGGGAGGGAAACCATTTTAGCAAACACAGGCCATTTGTGTGGAACACTAGATCAACTCACAAACACAGTCTGTGTCAAGGAGAGCGAGAAGCATTGCCAGGCAGGTGGTGGAGGGCCCTCCTATCTCCAGTGCCCAGTATCCAGCTGAGGGAGGGGTCCATTTTGTCTCACCCTGGACAGTTAGGACTTGAGACACCTTCTGCCACGAATCTTGGTACCTTGACCCCAGGAGCACTTTGCCTGGTCTGGGCAGTTTGTGTTTTTGTTCCATCAGGCATAATGCTGCCGAGCACTTAGAGGCACATTTTCCGCACAGTGTGTACGGATTTAGTGGTACGACTCCCATTCACGTTAATGGAAATCCCGCCAGGAAATCTCCATCTGGGCCGCACTGAAAATTCACCCCTGATTGTTCTGTTTGATTTGTTTCACCTGTGTCTTCCTCCGCTCTGTTCTGAGGATGTTTGTGGGCTCGTTAGTGCCAGCCTGAACTCAGCACTGAGTCTTAATCCCCCGTCAAAGTGAGGAGGCTCAGAGGTATCTTTATTGCTGAAGGTAAGTGTGGATTTAGAGTGGCTTTATTTGAAGCTATAGTGGTTCTAAGAAAGTCAATGATCCCCTGGGTCCTGCTTTCAGGGTAGATATATGCTCATCTCCAAAGGTGAATTTTGTTGTGTTCCATACAGAAGTGAGAAAAAACAAGGGAATCCCCAATACGATGGGGGAGCCCCTGGAACCACCTGTCTGGGGGGTCAGGGCACAGTGGAGTCCAGTCCTGAGAAGACACAGGCCAGTCAAGTTCCCAGGTGTGGAGAGCACCCAGGGAGAGGAGATCAACCCACTCCAACACACGCTCACTCATCCTTCTTTAACACGATGTGCCGCATATGCACTTTTGAGGGTAGCAGCAGAGATTATTGCTAAAGGTCCTGAACTGTTACATAGTTTTCTCTAAAATTCAGTTACTTTAATTTAATAGTGTCTTTCAGAGCAGCTTGATTTGCTCTTGCCCATTTAGGAACCACAGCTTGCTGATTATTGCACTCTTCATGATGTTGGAACATGGTAGCTTGTCTGACACCAGGACTCAGCTGATGCATTGCTTCTGTGCTTGGCCACTGTTGCATGTCCCTTCTGAAGTTTGTGCTGGTCTGAGCACATGTTTATGTCCTTTCCACGCACTCTTGTGCACCAACAATTAAATGAGACCTAAAGATGTAAGCTCTGACTCCTCCCTTAGGATCTCAGTGCTATACATTTGGGAAACTCAACTTCAGATTCAGGGTAGAACTTGGACTTTCAGCTTCCTCACCACCTAAAAATATGCTTAAGACTCTGGACTCTGAACTAAGACTCAGACGGTCAGGGCTGACATCCACTGTGTGTCCATGAACACAGGATTCAATCAATCCAAGTCATGGTTTTCACCTCTGTAAAATAGATACTAATAGTGCTATGAAGTTGGTACTAGGGTAAAACTTAAATGAAATAATCTATGCAAAGAACTTAGTACTGTGTCTCCTTCATAAGAAGAGCTCAAAAACTGATTACTATAATTAATTATCATTACTTCTGCAACTCCAAATAATAGTGTGGGTATATGTAGAAGCAGAAACAATTTAAAAGAGATTTTAAGTATGCTACTTTTCATTCTGTGTATTGCTTGCTTCTTAACATACTGTGTTCTCTAGAAAATAATCTTTAAAGCGTAACTATAATAATAATAAGGCGGCATTATATATGTGTAACACTATGTGGTTTACCCCAGCAGTCTTGCAAGATAGACAGAAATAATATACTCTCCTCATTTCTCAGGTTGGGAAACTGAGTCACGGAATGGTAAATGGCTTCCCAAATGCACATATCAATAGCTAGTATGTGATGTGACTAAGACAGTCTCAATTTTTATCTAAATACAATGTGTTCTATATTTGCAGGGAAAACACAATATGGAAAGAAAATAATAATAGGATTTTCTGAGCAAAGAAAATGGAAGGGAAGAAATCTAGGGATGCTGATGTAATTCATTATCAGAAGAAGCCAAATAGCATCACTCTGATATCCTTGTACAGGTAGTGATCTTAGACCTGAAGATTAATTGGAAATGATTTGGAAGAAACATAATTCTCATTCTGCAGTAGCAACTCGTTTTCTTAAGGGTAATTTCACTCTTAAGTTATCTCAAATTCTACCAGAAAGATATAAGCAAGAATATTGCAGCACAGCCTTCTCAAGGAGTGGTTTTTCATCTGCATTTTTATCATCATCATGAATTGTTTATTAAGAAACAAATTGCCTATAGGGGCACACTAAAAAAATAAAAAAATACACACACGTGCACACACACACAACTGTCCAAACAGTGAAAATCTCCTAGAATTCATCTTTGTCTCCATGAGTAAATAATCAAATGCAATTTCACAAAAGTAAATACATATACAAACGAAATAACATTAAACCAAATGAGTCAGTGATAAGCGAGTTATACTATATAATTGTATACAGTTAAACTATATAACCACCAGCTTCCCTGGGGGCTCAGACAGTAAGGCGTCTGCTTACAATGAGGGAGACCTGGGTTGGGAAGATCCCCTGGAGAAGGAAATGGCAACCCACTCTAGTACTCTTGCCTTGAAAATCCCATGGACAGAGGAGCCTGGTAGGTTACAGTCCATGGGGTCACAAAGAGTTGGACATGACTGAGCGACTTCATTTTCACTTTTCTTTTTCACTATATAATTGAAAATCTGGATCTCTGTTAGGGATTTCATTTTTCATGCTAAATTTGAGTCTGAAGTATTTTCTGAGCTGGGAAGAAAAGCAGCAAATGCTGTAGAGACTGCTTATGTTTTCAGCCTCTTGAGGACTAGTCTGAACTCTTACTTTGCCTTGTACCTCAAGCACTTGTCAAAGAGTTGACATATACTAGATTGTGGGTAAATGACATCAGGCAAACCAAGTGAGATAACAGAATAGGTCAACAATTAGTTGGAGCTATATTGACAGAAGGAAAATTCCAACAGCATCCTGGAAGGCTTCATGGAAGAAGCAACTACATTAAACAAAGGAGTTTGACCATTATTTCATTCCCAGCAAGCCTCTGTGGAAGTCTGGCCACATGATCTAAACTCTGACTTGCTGCGGAAAGGAAATGTAAGACTGTCCCTACTGCTCATTCTCAAAGGAAGACTAGAGATTTTAAAAATTTTATGCTCAAATAATTTTTATTTTTAATGAAATTGTTGCCTAGTGTAATGATGTGAAAAGCTCACTTTATTTTGTTGTATCTTGTCAAGCATGTAGCAGAACGTTCAGCTTGTAGTTTACCAACAAACTAAGTCTTTGGCTTCATTGATCAGTTAGATATGGGAGGAAGAAGGGAACTGTAGATCGATCCCTGGAAAAGAACGCTAGAAGGAATTTCTCTTCCAAGAATTTTCCACCTCTTTTAACTCTTAATCTCTTGATTCAGAAAGCCATTCAAATGAAAACTTTAATTGAAAACAAGAAAAAGACAAACTGTCTCTTCAAAAATCCCCCTAGAGTTTAAGGGTTCCTCCGTGTTCTAGAATCCCATGCCTCCTCCTGCACAATTTGATTCACTCCTAGGAAACAACACCTCCTCTCCTTCAGTAATGCCTGTATTTCCTTCTTTCTCTTAGCTGTAACTATACTCAGAACCAGTTTGGCTAAGTTGGCTGATTTAGTGGTTACCAGACAGAAGAGTCTTACTCGCTTGCGTGTTAGCTCAGACTCAACAAGGAGGTGGTCACCAGATCCTTGGCAGCAGCTCCTTGTGAGAGGTGAGGCTGTTTAGGCACCGCTTGGAATGAAACTAGAATTCCCAAAGCATCTCATGAAAACTAGACGTTCTTTTGTTAGAGCTTGATCCTGTTTCAAAAGCTCTCTATAACATGGGAGACTGTGCTTGTTAATAAATGTGTATACTTTCCTTTTCCTGTATGTGGTAGCCCATTGAAATGAGAACACTATGGCCAAGTTCATCATTTTGCACATACACATTCACTTACAAGAATTCCAGGCCTGGTCCTCTGTGCCAAAGACCTTTCAGTGTTCCCTCCAGCTGGAAAAAAATAGTTAGGAAAATAGCAAGAAAATTTTGCTATTGTCTCCAGTGATTTGACTTGGTTTGTTTAATAAATATTGAATTTACACATAGTAGAGGGATGAGGTTCAACCAAAGTTCAAAGCAGAAAGTGATATAAAACACAGAGGTCATGGGGTGGCATGCACACCTATCACCAAGTTAAAATTATGTTTTGATGTTTGTAGTCCTTTGTAGTGATTGTTAGGGCTGTTTGTTTTGTGGCAACAATATTGTAGTTTCATGTGCTTCGTGTTATTTGTTTTGCTTTTTCCAGTTGCTAATGGTTTGGGACTCTCATGCGTTCATATCAAATTTTGAAATGTCTTGGATGTTTTTGTTTACTGAATTTTTAAAAACAGTTTTATTTATTTACTTTGGCTGTACTGAGTTTTCGTTGCAGCGCAGGCTTCTCATCATGGTTCTTGTTCTTGCTTCTCTTGTGGCTCCCAAGCTGTAGGGCATAGGCTCAGTAGTTGTGGCATACTGGTTTGCGTAGTTGCTCTGTGGCATATGGGATCTTCCCAGACAGAGAGATTGAACCCATGCCTCCTGCATTGGCAGGCAGATTCTTTACCACTGAGCCACCAGGAAAGCCCTCTTCATTAAATTTTGAATCCGAAATCAGAACCAATTTGCAAAAATACAGCTGATGTCATAAATTTCTCTGATGTGACTGGTATTTATTTCTTCAGTTATGACATCACTATCCTTTTATCTCTGAATAATGTGGAAAGCAAGTCTTAATCTTAGTTGAGGACATATGAAAAGGGAAGACTGAAAACTGAATCACCTATTAATAATGTTGCTTCCCCCTAATAACTAATAGTTGAGCAATTAATCTCTACTAAGTAATTACTTTTATGTTATTTTATATAATCTTCATATGAATCCTAAAAGGAGATACTACTGTTTTACATTTAACAAATAATCTAGGGACATTATATAATTTACCAAAGGGCACAATATCATAAGCGCCAGACTCCCAGATTCAAGCCCAGACAGTCTGAGTCCAGAGCCCCCATGGTTAGCTGCTTTTTTATGCTATTGCTTTATGTCGGTTTTTCATCCTCCACCAGCTCTTACATACTAGTCTTCAATACCCTTAGGCGTTAGTGGATCTGTGCCTTCTGCTAGACTTAAAATATTTTGAGTCTAAGAATTACTTCCTTAAGCAAATGTGTAATCTTACAGTTCTTCAAAGATAGTAGGTGCTCTTATTAAATTACGTTTAGTCCTTGATGCTCCTCATAATCTACATGTTCTCAACATACAGATGAATTAGCTCCAAGTTCTTTCCTGAACTCCCAACCAGTTCTTTAAAGTGCCCATGAGACATCAACTGAGTCTTGCAGCTGATAACTCCAATGCAACTTGTCCCATATCCAGTTTAGCATTATCACCTTTCCCTTTCCCCGGATTAGTTCTCTTCTGTATTCTCTGCATCTGTTTACAACACCCCTATCCATCATGTGCCTGGTTGAAAACTTAGGAGACATTTTTCACATCTCTGTTTTCAACATCTTTCTCATCATCCAGAAAAATATAGAGCCTTTTAGAAAAGCTATCGCACATTTTATCACAATTTAATATTCATCCTTTCCTTTAAACCACATGCATTGAGTGAGCACCCACTCTCTATCAGGTGCTTTTCTAGCGACACAAAGATGACTAAGATGAGGCCATCCTCTGAGAAGACATAATGTAGTGACAAGGAAAGAGCCTGGATATAGAGTATAGCTATTTCTGTTATCCTAAAGAGGAAATAACTCCATGAAGACAAGATTAAAAAAAAAAATCTGATGTCTAGTATAGTATTGATACCTGACACATAGTAGTTCATATATATAAAGGTTTAAATAATAAATGAATTAAACTATGCACCTCCCACTGCATAGTATCAATTCTTTCTCTTGTACCTCACATGATATGGCACTGATGCTTGCCCCCATTGAATTCTTATTTGACTTGGTTTATTCTGTGGTGAGTTGTTAGATATGACCTCTCAGCCTAAATTATTAGCTCTCTGAGTCAAGGGGTTGGATCTGTAATCCGCACAACTCAGTGCAGTGCTTCAGGGTCAAGAGACACGCAGTATTTATTGAACTGAGTGGGCACCTGGGCCCTGTTGGTAGACCGTATGGGAGTCATGTGACACTAACTGTTGTTGCTTTAAGTTCTAGTTTATGCTTTTATCTCAGTGATGGGTCATTAGTAGGTTGGACTTTGGGGTTTCCACCTGGATTCTTTTACTGTAGACTTGAGGTTAGGAAACAACCAGTTTAGGACAAAATCACTCACTGAGTTCAGAAAAGGGCCACACCCGTCTTCCGAGACGGAGGTGGAGCCCCACTTAGTTAAATGGTAGGTAAACAGTAAGTGGGGCACGAGGCAAAGCTTGATGGTGTCTGCCAAACCTGTCCCTTCTTTTCGCAACTTAGATTTGCTGCAGCCTCACACATGCATGAGACAGTGAAGAGGGAACGATCAAGTTATTTACTTGTTTATCACTAGAATCAGCAAGATTTTTTTTCCCCCTTAAGCAATTAAAATGAATAGCACAGTAGAGCAAGAATTGCAAACACTGGTTCCTTATAAAAGAATATGTGAACTGATTCTGATAACACCAACGGCTACCTGACATACATTCTTCCTACAGTGTTTTAACAAGCTGGACTATTTTTAGGGAAATTCTTTGCCTTGAACTAAATTTATGGCCTTAAAGTCTTCTCGTCTATTTTTTGTGTGTGCGTGCTCCAACGGTTCAATTTATAACTGACACCTTTACTACCTACCAGCATATCGGTTTCATCTCCCAGAGGAAGAGAAAACCAGACCCTGTGACTAGTGAACTGGATTGAAAATCTAGTCTAATGCTGACAGATAAATGCACTAATTTTCTTCTGTGACCGGTTCTGCATTGCAGGGTGAGCCTGCTTCTAACAACTCCCTCAAAAGGCTCTGTAACCCGTCCAAAAGATGATGTCAAGTGCTACAAGGACCCAGGTCAGCCCTGCCTCATGGGTAACAGTTACCCCAGTGATAAAGTTACCAGGCAGGTTTTGAATGAGATTGTGTTTTTAAATGAAAGACTGGCTGGAAATGTAGACTTGGACCAAGCATTAATAGGAGAAAATTTGAGACAAACAGAGGTTAGCATTTGGTTTCTTTGTGATGTTCAGCGAAGGTCAGGGAAGGTTCTAATACAGAAGGAACCCAAAGTTTCAATGAGGAGTAAGTGGTATTCCACTAATGTGCGAGCATGTAGCCTAGACAAAGTGAACTCTAGGTATAGCCAAGAGCTGTTTTGTGACATGGAAGCCCTAGTTGTTCAACTGGAACTAGTCACTTAATTTGGATAAATCCCTGAGCAGTTGAAAACCTGCTGAGTGTCTTGTTTAATTTTATTATAAGGAAGAAATACCATTCCTCCACGCCGACCCCTTCATGCTGACTGTTTAGATCAAATGGGGAGGAAGACAGAAACAGCAGGCATGGAACTGTCAGAGAGCCTTCGAAATTAGCTTTATAATTTTCCTCCTTTACTACTAGAGTCATGGCTGTGGAGGCCACTCATGAATGGACCAGAGCCCGAATGGAAACCATGTTCCCATTATCCATCTGTTGTGTTTCTTCACAAAGGTTTAAGTGCAAGATTGATTGTGCATATCTGACAATGTGAAGTACCTCTGGGTACAGAGACTAGAAACAGTTTCTCACTCTGGACAAAAGAAAGAAGACATACATCCGGAAGATGAATGGTGGAAAACCAGGCAGTAGGGACATAGAAGATACTTGTGTTGTTAAAAAATAAGAAGAGGAAGCAGAAGGAGAAGAAAGAGAAGGAAAAATATTGAGAAATCTGAAATTTGAAATATATGGGTTTGAAGTACCTATACAAGTTGACTTAGAAAAAATTAAGCTCTCTTTATAGCAAACATAGCTAATGAGAAATCATGTCCTCACGAAAAACAAGCCATATGTAGAGAAAAGAATGTTCAAAGCGCAAACCAACTGCAACTAAAAGGAAGAACCAGATTGTTCACTAAAATGAAGAGTTTATTACTGTTGGCATAAACAAAGCTAAAATATTTTCAATTTTAAAAAGACAACAAAAACTGGAAACTGTGTTGTGTGGATGGTAATCAACAAGGGAACTGAAAACACAGAAACGCACAGCATCCATGCTGTCGGGCTCGTCTCCGTTCAAGGTGGAAATTAGACTCACTGACGCTTGCTCTTATAAACCCAAGAAGACGCGTTTCCTGACGCTCCACCAGCTGCTGCCCAGCCCGCTCTGGCCCAAGCAGCCGGCCCAGGCTCAGCCTAGCACAGGGGAGCCGGCAGGTCCACGGTGGTAAAGCCTGGCCCCGCCTCCTTCCTCCAAGCCACCTGTTTCTTTCTCCAGTGCTCTCCTTGTTTGGGAAGGAAATTGCTTGGTCAGTGATTGGTCAGTCAATCCTGACTCCATAGGATTTTAGAGGAGTCTTCTTTCTCTCCTGCTTCATCGTAAAAGTGGACTTTGCTTGAAATCTTTCCCATAGGAAGACAGAAAAGTCAGAAAATTTATATCTTCACCATATAGCACTTGACCTTCAAAGCCCTTTCCCACACTTGATCTCACCCAGCAGCACTATCCTATGAAGTGGCAGGGCCAGTGTTCTTCAGCCCATTTTGCAGATAGTGATGACCCTGAGGCTCAGAGAGGTTAAGTGTTTTGCCCAAATGCACAGCTGGTAAATGAAGTCTGGGGCAAGACACAGACTCCCAGGCTTGTACTTTTTCCAGAACACATCAGATTTTGTCACAATAAGCATATGCAGCTCTCTGCAAAGAACTTTGAAATCATATAGATGACAAAAGGTGGTTTTCAGTTCTGTTTACTTGTGTGTATTGCTACTGCTGCTTTACTTTCACACTTCAAAATGATTTATTTGATCTGCCTCTTGAGAGGCAGGTGATTATGTTTTTATATGTTTCATTTATATAATCATAGCTTTAGTTATATGTTACTTACATGTCCTTGGGATCTCTCATTAGATAGGAGAGAGAGATACCAAATAGAGGTTATAGACATGACTTTTTAAATATCCATTTCTATTTGGTCCCTAAAGAAACAGTGTCACTTGACAGAATTTCGTGTTTTTCTCTAAGCCTCATTGAAGACTTAGGCAAACTTTTAATGCCCACAGATTTTTGAAACAAGAATTTAGGAGGAATTCTTGATCACGTTACACCCAATATCTTCCAATGATTTTAAAGTTTCACTAGAGGGCACTCCCACTTCATGGCCAGGAGGCAGGAAGGACAAAGGACCAGAGTGGTCTGGATGCTTAACTGGTTGTGCACACTATTTTGTTTTCTTTCTCACTGTCTCTTCCTCTTTCTCATCCATTGTACAAAAAACAAAGTGCAATTATACAGGTCTTCCTTTAAACATATGAATAGAAATGAACTATGTTAAAAATCTAGCGAACATCTCCAACTGTGAATTATGGTTCACCTCGTGACATAAGACACATTATTCAAAATCTTCAGCATTGAATTTTTGGTTGTCAACATAAATGAGTACAAAATATAGTGTGAAATGTTAGCTTAGTACATCAAGAAATATGTCCTTATTGGGCAACTCGAGGAGGAAAGCCACTGGTTGCCCAGCACTTATTTCCAGCTTGTAAGATCTTAACAGTCACCTCTTCTGGTAAAATTTTGGGTAAACCCAAATTATAAAGATGTGTGGGGTTAGGAAACTAGGAAATTGAAGAAAGATCCAAATGGACAATCAAATGAAATTGCTTTAAAGTAAATTGGACATTAGGTCCTGCTTTCTAGTTCATACACTTTTATGTAACAAAGAGTCTGAAGACAGTTCAGATTTTAACATGTATTTTAGCAAAACAATAAATAAAGCGTTTTTATGGGAGGGAAATAAGGTATTTCAAAGTCAGAAGGAAAGCAGCTGATTTGCCAAGTGTAGAGCCCCACAGAGCCCTCAGGCTTGAAGTTTTAAACTGATCTCAACCCTTTGGGGGTTTGAATTTCTTCACTGTTGGCAAAACACAACTTCCTGCTTCAAAGAGAAATAGCATTAAGAAGGCCTGTTGAAGAGAGATTCAAAAGACTTCTTGGACACCAAATCACTCTTAAAAAACACCATTTTGATGAGTTTAGTGCAGATTAATCAGAAACATATGGATTAAAGTTTTCTTTTAAATTACATTGGTTTATTAAATAAGGGGAAAGGGGCGTGGTAAAATATGTTTTAGGCTTTACAAAGCCCCAAAACATTCAAAAAGTGAGTTAAGATGCTGATGGACCCAGGGAAGTAACCAGACTTTTCTTTGGTCCAATTGAACCATCCTTATTCAATTTAAATTTATATCAAGGGCAAAATAAACATTGTGACTTTCCGCCATTATTATCCACAGAGGGAAAGAGAGAAACACACATTTGTTTCAACCATGGACTTATAAACTTCAGTGAAAATGTAGCCTTATATATTTATTTCACAATGATGCAAACTTGATTATTCATATGACCTAAAACGTTTCACAATGTTTGAATAGAAGGCAGCGCCTCCAAAGCCTAAACTGAAGATTCCTTGGGAAATTTATCTCAAATAACGAGTTACTGGAATTAAATTCTTCTCTGACACCTCTAGAAGTAAAATACACCTGATGGAAAAGACCTACAATGATCATCATTGAGAAATTTTTTCACTGTAATGGGTAATATTAGAACAATGTTACTATTAACTGCCAAACCAGCCAAGAGTGAAGAAGCCTTGAACAAATCATGTTTTATTTGGCAAAACTAATACAATTATGTAAAGTTTAAAAATAAAATAAAATTAGGAAAAAAAAATAAAGAAATCTAAGGTGAATAGCAAAGCAAGCACAGATAATTAAGAGTTGAAGACAGAAAACACTAGAAATTGATAGATCCTACTGAACTTACACCTGTAGTTCAAGTAATCACTTAGAAATGTAGCACAATTAAAAGTTAGGATATAACTAAGAGATTTTACAAGTCATAAAATAATAGTTTCTCCCTCCTGAAAATAAATCAAGGGATATTACAGATGGTTGCCTTTATCTTTGGAAAAATATGTGTAGAATATATAAAAATATAGCTATATATCTTTACCCTATGAAGTGTTTAATAATCATTTGTAGTAAGATAAAGCAAATTTAAGAAGTTCTTTCTTCAGAAATTTTTCTAATAAATCTTAGCTTTCATACAACCAAATAAGAATGTTTTCCCCAGGGAGTGTGTTATTGAACAGTTGGTCTATAATCAAAAGGTTCTTCCTAGAAATCATGTCTGGCTTTCCTTTTAAACATGTACATGGAAAATAATTCCAACCTCTATCAAGCATTGGATTTAGCCCACTATCATGCACAAACGTACCTGCCTGCTAACTTAGAGACTGGGCAGGTATTTTGCTAAGGTGCAGTATTTCTGTCCCAGGTCATAGCTTGAGTGATTCTCCCTTTCAAGGTCCCCAAAGCTTCATCTGTCACTCTTATTGTCAAATGCTCTATTTTTCCTTTCCCTGCCAGCAGTGATTTCAATTTGGGCTTGACTTCAAGACAGGTCACATTGTATCTGTGATGTCAATGGAAAGGGGATAAAAGTCATTAAAGATATTTGTTATTTTGAAAGGTTAAAAGAGTTTTTCTTGGTGGGTAACACTTTCTCTGGAAAGAACCTCAACTAATTGTCTGACCAGGGAATGGGCACCTAAGTGAGAAAAAATATACTTAATAAAGCATTGGCGTCTATTATTTTTCCCCTTTTATTGTCCAGTGCCCCTGGGCCTGGTGGGCTTTCTGGAGGCATCTGAGCTCAATATTCCTTCAAACAGCAGAGCAATGATTACACTGCTGGCTGATTCGCTTTCTGTCTGCCCTAGGTAAGGAATTCTTGCTTCAGACACAATTTATTATAGAAACTGTTGCTAGGGTTCTAGAAATTGTGTGTATATCCATAAAAGAGACCCCAAAAGACAGATTGGGGTTTCACTTAAAATACCGTTTTGTTGTGCTTAATTCTCACCTCACTTAACATCCATTGCTCTGTAGCAAGAGTAAGAAATTTAGAATGTTTTCTAAAGGGCCACTGATACCTATATGATTTGAGTCCTTCCAAGAAAGGCAACAATTTTAAAAGGCAATGAACTCAAGAACAATAGACCAGACTTGCACCAACACACAACATCCATCTGTGCAATGCTTTGAAAAGGAAAAAGAAACAATCTGTGACATTTATATTTGTCAGGTTATGGGGGGAAAATAATCCACAAAGCAAAAATGCAACACTTACAGTTATATTAGATTTTGATTTTTTTTAAAGGGCCCTCATGGATTAAGAATAATCAAAATGTAATAGGTTCATATTTGAGTGGGAAAGAAAAGTTTTTTTTTTTTCTCTCTCTTGATATCGTTCACATGTGGATGGCAACGATTCTCTGACAGTCACCATCTTCTAAAATGTAGTTACCCGAACACATCTGAATAACACAAAAGAGAAAGGCACATTTTGATGTGTTGAGGAAAGTTGTTTTGACAAATGTCAATGCCTGGGTCTTGCTGGCTGAGGCCTGTTGTTAACTTCCCAAGACTACATGCATGCTATAGCTTATGCCACTCTGTCAGGGGAAATTGGACATACCCAACACAATTTCATTTCCATTTCTCTATGACATTACAAGTTTCCTTGGCAGCAAAATCACATATTCTTATCACAAAAATA
The DNA here is from genome assembly GCF_003369695.1 of Bos indicus x Bos taurus. Taxonomy (NCBI): domain Eukaryota; kingdom Metazoa; phylum Chordata; class Mammalia; order Artiodactyla; family Bovidae; genus Bos; species Bos indicus x Bos taurus. The sequence continues at coordinate 84,520,054 of NC_040076.1, forward strand.
AATGAGAGAAAAGAAGACATACATTCCTGTCAAGTTATGTCAAGACATATTTGGTGTGTATTTCACTTCACTATCGCTGACAGCAAAGATGTCATGTATTCTTAATACAAAGTAAAGAAGTATTTTCCTTTTTTTCCCTTGCTAGGCATCAATTTCATTTTATTCACTTACAAGCACTGGTGACAGGAAAGTGTCTTTTTAAAACAAGGCTTTTAAAAAAAAAGCAAAAAAAATAGAAAAATAGTTTTTGTGTTCTACTGGATTCTGAATGGACATATTGTACATGGGTTTAACTTGACAATATCATAACAACCACAATAATAGTCATCTATCATCACTTTATTACCCATTTTCACAACACACATTCATTATTCTGATTTAATTCTTTCCATGCATGTGATAGGATCTGGGTTAAAATAAGTCATGAAGGTAATCATTTTCTGTTAAAGGTGCTAATGGAATGAGAAAGAGAAAGAGGAAGGACAGCAGGATGGAAAGATGAAGGAAGGAAGGAAGGACAAAAGGAAGGAAGGAAAGAAAAAAAGAGAAAAACTTAGTTTACTCAAGAAGTGAAATAGGTTCTTAACACTTGAAGATGCAGCTACTAAGTGTAAGCACTAAGGAAAGTTAGCAGTGAATTGTCATTTGGACAGTTCCTATTAACTGCTTTTCATCTTTTACTACATTATATTCCATTTAACTATGATATTTTTATAAACATGTATTAGACTTGAATTTAGTTAGTTTCCTTGATGGAAAGGGGTGGAGCTCTTGCTTCTAAGAATGGACACCCAAACCACACTCACTGGGCCAACACCACCCAGGACAGCAGGGGCTCCCCGAGCCAATCTTGCTCTGTCTTCAGGAGGAGCCTTCCCCGGGAACCTTTGCTTATAGCTCTTTGAATGCCACAGGACTCTTATCTGTGACACTTATAAATCCATCATTTTAGAAACTATTTAGTCAAACAACTTCATTTTACAGCTTAAAAATGAAAACCTAGAGCAGTTGAGATCAAACAGTTTGTAATCAAGTTGGACTTAGGAAATAGTACCTGATCTGATAGTAATGAAGGACCACTCAAGATGTTTATGTAGGAAAGTATGCAAAGAATTGACTCATTGGAAAAGACCCTGATGCTGGGAAAGATTAAAGGAAGGAGGAGAAAGGGATGACAAAAGATGAGATGGTTGGATGGCACCACCGACTTGATGGACATGAGTCTGAGCAAACTCTGGGAGTTGGTGATGGACAGGGAAGCCTGGTGTGCAGCAGTCCATGCGGTCGCAAAGAGTTGGACATGACTGAGTGACTGAACTGAACTGAATATGATAAAAGTCGTGAGCGTGCATCACTGTTTTCTAGAGTTTTGGATTTCACAGTCTAAAAAAATTCTGAGAAACTCATAGACCTCCTGACGTGTGCACATACATGAAACTAAAGATGGAGAGGGCAAATACAGTGTTTCATCTTTTTTTCTTTTGTCAGCTAGAGAAAGAAAAGGAAATGGACACCTAATAAGTCACTGAATAAATATGTATTCAAGTTTTATATGAGATTCTTTTAATATGGAAAAAGTTACAAAATTCTGAAATTTTTTCAAAACTGAAATTTAAATTACTCCCTGGAGATTCTGATTCCACAGGTTGAGGTTGAGGCCAGGTTTGGGAGAACCACTGATTTATTCTACCCTATCCTCCAAAGAGGGACCCTTTCCCCTAATCTCAGAGAGACAATAGCACAGGCTCTGCTGGATGCCTGCTCCACTTCAGGCCCTTTCTCCTTGAAAGAGTTTTTCAAAATCTGTGTCTGCAACGAGCTGGAGGTTTGGGGTCCAGAGATGGGCACCACAGGCTCAGCTCATTTTCTTCACACATAAAAAGAGGATTATAAGAAGACTTCCCATCACAGGACTGTATTGAGGATTAAATAGGAATATAAATGAGGGAACGTCTGTGTAAACTACAAAACATTCTACAAATATTAGTTACTGTTAATACTATTCAGGAGCTGGCATTTGACTTACCAATTCTCTTCAAGGGTTGAATTGAAAATAACATCCCACCACCCCTCATATGAACACAGAAATTCTCAAAGAACATCCTAAACAGGTAAATTTTGTTCTAAGGAGCCTGCAGTGATTCTTTGGATTTTACTCATTATAACATTAAAATAACTGAATATCAGGAGGGACATCTTGGAATCACACAGTTATTTCCTGGAACCTTCATTAATAAAAAACACCACAATTGCCCCCTTCTCCTGACTGATGTTTGTATTGTATATTTAGAGCATATTCCTTTTCTTAGAGCACCCAAAAGCACAAAAGAGGCCAAGACAGTGCTCATTGGTACCCACACTAGCTAATTCCTACAGCATCAGGAGCATTGAATTCAACTCATGTTAGAGCCGAAAAGTACTTTAGACTTCATAGTTCAGCTCCCTCATTTTATAGATGAGGAAACAGAGACGCTTTCAATGAGGAGTGACTTGCCCAACCCAGCACACATCTCCCGGACCGGGGTTCTTTCTGCAACACCACAACTGTGAAGCCTTATCCAGTTGTTCCTATTCTACCAGCAAATATGCGTCAGCATACACAAATGCATATGTGATCACATATTCATATGTCAAACATACAGAAACAGCAAGCGGGCCTGTGATGATCCTTCCTCTCTGCCTCCAGGGACCGGGTACATCCATTCATTATTCCTTTCTTTGTTGATGCTTTTACTGATGCATTCATTCAACGATTAAGTGATCCTCAAATATTTAGTGTACATCTACTGTATGCAAAGCACTGGGCTTGAGAAAGCAGAAAATAGGAAAAGCAAAGGTTGAACGGCAGAGAAGACTTAACACGTGTGGGAAATAAATCATCACTGAAGTGTCAAGGTCCAGTGCAAAACGCAAGAGTTAGAGCAAGACGGCCCGTTTCAGTAACCCAAAGAATGATATAGATGACTGACAGTAAATTTGCAGCAGCTGGAAAATGAAAAGCTAGGTGAGAAATAAACATCCATTAAAAACAGTCAAACAAATAAGCAAGGAAAATCTGTTAATTAAGGGCTCAGTAAAATGCAGTTTCCGTGCTATCAAGCTCTGGTCTGTCTCATGCACCAGCGTAGCATCAATGCCTAGGAAATGGCCCGGCACACAGTGGGTGTTCAACGAATGCTTGTAAACTGAATGGTATAGGTGTAGGATGTGCACTCCTAGAACACGAGTCCTCAGTGCCTATCCTGGGGTGGGAATTGAAACCATAATTAAGTGGACTTGAGATGGCATACATGTTAAATGTTTGATCCAGAGCTTCGGGCCTTCTCATTATGGCTGGTTTTGAGGAAGTGACAGAATTCAAGGAGTGATTCTTAAGTGAGTTCATTCCTTGAGGAATGAACAGATACCAATTTTTTATTGTTTCAATATTTTTAAACAACTTTTATGTTCTGAAAAAGCTGGATATTTAAAAAATATAAGAACATATTTATAAGGCTGCACATTTTTCCCTTTCAACTCAGGCTCCATTATGGCTTGGCATGGTACTAGTCTTTTCAGTTTTCAATATTTTGTTCATCATGGATTTTTTTGCATTAATTTCAATTTTTAAAAATATTGCATTAATATTGTATTTATTTCGATTATGAATTTTTTGCTCCCCTACTCCTTAAGTTTTGTGCCCAAAGCTAGTGTCTAGCTTGCCTTAAGATAATCCTAACCTGAAGAACAACCGCTTGGATTTTCCTGATGGTCCAGTGGTTAAGAATCCACCTGCCATTGCAGGGGACACTGGTTCCATCCTTGCTACAGGAAGATTCTACATGCCCCAGGCAATATAAGCCCTTGGCCCACAACTACCGAGCCTGTGCACCAGAGCCCTCAAGCTGCAGCTACTGAAGCCTACGCCCTGCAGCCGGTGCTCTGCAACAAGAGAAGCCACTGCAATCGGAAGTCCACTTACAAGTACAGAGTAGCCCCAGCTAGCCGCAACTAGAGAAAACCTGTGAATAGTAACAAAGACCCAGCACAGCCAAAAATAAATAAGTAAAACGAGTAAAAAAAAAAAAAAAAAAAAACCAGCTTCTTCCACAGTGCTTCCTTGAAACCTTGGTGGGGTTTCTTTATACTTCAGGGTCAGATGAATCTGCCTTAGGAGACCCTGGAGAATGAAGTGACATGGAGAAAACAAGTGGGCCCTGAAAAGTTGGGAAAACTCACACCTTTAGCAATAAAATTGCATTTCAGATGCACTAGGGTAGATTCTAAAGGTGAATTTACTAATGTGAATTATTTTAAAGCAAGGGGTCACTTTGTTTATATCATATATTTGATTTTTTTAAACTGGTTTCGGGGCTTCCCTGGTGGCTCAGACAGTAAAGAATCTGCTGGGTTTTTTACTCAAGGCATACATATGCCTTCTTGCTCAAAATGACTATTATCTTCATTTTTTCCCCTCATTAATATATAAGAGAAGGAATAAGAGTGATATGAGATAGAAACTCACCAGTGGATGAAGAGAGGGAACAACTGAGGGAGCAATCTGTGAAAAGCCTCGGAAATCAGAAACTCTGACTTAAAAAATGGTTGGGACTGGGAGATCTGGGTGGGAGAGGAAAGTGTTTAAAAGTCTTAATTCAGAACCAGTTTTAAATCTTCCCATAATAGTTAAATGGAATTTCTTATGGACAAAAATAATTAGCTCCTTTTATGAGGTCTAAAACAACTATAACTGTGCAAGATAATTGTATTGTTTTTTAAACTAATTATAAAAGTATTACATGCACATAGTTTATAAAGTTAGAAAATATTACAATAGAGAAGAAAATAATAATCACCCATAATCTTGCCACCCAGAGATAGCCATTGTTGGTACTTTAGAATATTTCCTTTCAGTCTTATTACTATCTATGTGATATCATACTCCATTTGCAGTTCTGTATCTTTTTAACTTAATAGTATATTAAGTATTCCCCTTATATTTTTAATAATATTAAGATATATCATTTATAGGGCTTCCCAGGTGGTACTAGTGGTAAAGGACCCATCTGCCAATGCAGGAGACATAAGAGATGTAGGTTCAATCCCTAGGTTGGGAAGATCCCGTGGAGAAAGGCGTGGCAACCCACTCCAGTATTCTCGCCTAGAGAATTCCATGGACAGAGAAGCCTGGCAAGCTTCAGTTCATGGGGTCACAAAGAGCTGGACTTGAGTGAAGCTAGTTAGCTCAGTATAGCACTCATATCATTTGTAATAACTGCATAATATTCCATCCTGTGGATTTAACAAGTCCCCTGTTGTTGGACATGAAATTTATTTTTAGTTATTGCCATTATGGAAATTCTGTAATAAATATATTTCTACATATTTTATTCACTGAATATCTGTCTTTTGGCTTAGGATAGATTTCTAAAAGTGGAAATATTTTTTTTTTTAGTTTTGAAGTTTTAGCTCTGTTTTACTTTTTTAAAGATGTAACACATGCTGTTTCTCACTTTGCGATATATGCTTTCTTCTGGTCTCTCTGTTGATTGAGTGTCTATTAGCAATGCCACTGCAGATGGTGATTGCAGCCATGAAATTAAAAGACACTTACTCCTTGGAAGGAAAGTTAGGACCAACCTAGACAGCATATTAAAAAGCAGAGACATTAGTTTGCCAGCAAAGGTCTGTCTAGTCAAGGCTATGGTTTTTCCAGTGGTCATGAATGGATGTGAGAGTTGGACTATAAAGAAAGCTGAGTGCCGAAGAATTGATGCTTTTGAAGTGTGGTGTTGGAGAAGACTCTTGAGAGTCTCTTGGACTGCAAGGAGATCCAACCAGTCCATCACTGATTTGATGGACATGAGTTTGAGCAAACTCTGGGAGTTAGTGATGGACAGGGAAGCCTGGTGTGCTGCAGTCCATGGGGTTACAAAGAGTCAGACTTGACTTAGTTGACTGAACAACTGAATGACTAAACTGAACTGAAGCAATGTCAAGATTATAACAATTGGGAAAATGTATCAGTGAAAATGCTAATACTAGATATTTCAATCAGATTTTTTTCTGATGATGTCAAATGCTTTATTTTTTTCTTTAAAGATTCTTTGCGTTATTAAGAGTTATTAAGTGTTTGCCTTTTTTTCTAATGCTTTGTTGTTTTTTTTACATTATGCTCAAGAAAATAAATAGGAAGAAGTACAGTCTCCTTTGTACTTCAACTCTTCAGACATTTGTTGTTGTTCAGTTGTTCAGTCAACTAAGTCATGTCTGACTCTTTGTAACCCCATGGACTGCAGCACACCAGGCTTCCCTGTCCATCACCAACTCCCAGAGTTTGCTCAAACTCCTGTCCATCAAATCAGTGATGCCATCCAACCATCTCATTCTCTGTTGTCCCCTTCATCTCCTGCCTTCAATCTTTCCCAGCATCAGGGTCTTTTCCAATGAGTCTTCACATCAGGTGGCTAAAGTACTAGAGCTTCAGCTTCAGCATCAGTTCTTCCAATGAATATTCAGGGTTGATTTCCTTCAGGATTGACTGGTTTGGTCCCCTTGCAATCCAAGGGACTCTCAAGAGTCTTCTCCAGCACCACAGTTCAAAAGCATCAATTCTTGGGCACTCAGCCTTCTTTATGGTCCAACTCTCGCATCCATATGTGACTAGTGGAAAAACTAAGAACCAGCGTTGGTTCAATATTAGAGTTGGTGAACTGAGGAAATGACCATATTTCTTTTCCTTTCCAATTTTAGCTAATCTGATATTTTTCAGAAAGTATGTAGACAGATTTATTAGCACTCCCTCAAGCTGTTGGTTCTTGAGTTTATGGATGAGAACCCCAGGGCCCCTTGAGCAGCCTCTTGTTAGCCCCACACCCTCACCAGTCACCAGGGCCTTTTCTCCTACATTGCCTCAGATGGCTGTATAAGTCCTTATGGAGCCAGATCCTCCAGGCCCTTGAAGAACCATTGCCCAGTGAGTTTAATGTAGTTGATGAGCATTAGATACATCTTTGGAACCACCCATGATTGTTGCATCACCTTCTCTCCTCCCCAGCTCCTAAAAATAATCAATATTCATCCTTTTTTCTGTACTTGTGTCAGAAACTGTGCTAAACTCCTTACAAACATCATCTATCACATAGTAACTTTATGAAATGGTTACTATTATTATTTCCATTTTACAGATGAGGAAGCTAAGGCCAAAAGACCGCATGGTTCAGACCCCCGAGCCCATGTAGTCACTGTGCTCTGCTGCCCACGTGCACGTTCTCACACCTTGGTTTCACTCTGAGTAGACAGGATCTGTTAGGTGCCTAATGGCAAACTGAACTCGCCTGACAGGAGATAAGAGAGAAAAAGCTCCTCACTTTGGGGATGGAAGAATGAGGTAGAGGCAGATCAGCAAGTAAATGTCAAAGTGAGGCTCTTCCCTTCTCCTTCCTGAGTCTCTCTTCTCTCTTAGAAACTGCTCTGTCTCCCTGGCCTCTCCTCTACCCCAGGAACTCTTTCTGACTTGGCACTGCCCAAAGTTTACCTCTTCAGTAATCTAATGGCTGCAGCTCCTGACAAAGTGGCTCTCGCTTGAACAATGCCGAGACTGAAGGAGACACTACCTCTTTAACCTCTGCTGAGCTCTGCTCTGTCCAGACTAGTCTGCTCGCTCAGCATTCACACAGCATACCTCATAATGCCGGGCTGCATATTACGTCGAACTGCTACTCCAGCCTATCCTCATCTCCCAAATTAAAGTCTCTCGGAGAACCAGTGTGTAGAAAAACCTTCAGATCAGAGCATTGAGGCCTAGTTTCTTAGTCTCTATTTGCCATGGATTCAGCCGGCATTTTGCAAGTGCCTATAATGGAGCAGGTGGTTGTCTAGACAAAGGGAAGCACACCCAAATGAGAAATATGGATGCCTGTCCTTGAGAAACTCCAATGGGGAGCCATGAAAATTAGATCAACTAACTTGTTATTGTTGTTCAGTGGCTCAGTCGAGTCCAACTCTTTGCAACCCCATGGACTGCAGCATACCAGGCTTCCCTGTCCTTCACCATCTCTCAGAGCTTGCTCAAACTTATGGCCATTGAGTCGGTGATGCCATCCAGCCATCTTGTCCTCTGTCATCCCCTTCTCCTCCTGCATTCCATCTTTCCCAGCATCAGGGTCTTTTCCAATGATTCATCTTTTTGGATCAGATGGCCAAAGTATTGGAGCTTCAGCATCAGTCTGTCCAGTGAATATTCAGGATTGATTTCCTTTAGAATTGACTGGTTTGATAGAAGGGTAATTAATGTTTTCATTGTCTGATACACAGATCGTTAGTCTCTCCATGCCCCACCTCCGTCTTTGAAGGTGTCTGCCTGCCAGCAGATTGCTGTAGAACACAGTATGAATGTGCCACTTCCTTGTTTGAGACTGTCAGTGATGCTCTGTCACCAGAGAGGCAAAACCTTGACTTAGACTGCTGTGCAAGTCTCTTCATAGCTTGATATCTACCTGCCCATCTTGCTTCAGCTCTTTCTGTCCCACATGTCCCTGCACACAACCAGGCCAACTATTTCATATTGTGTTTTCTGTCTCCTCTCCCTGTAACCTTTTCCAACCCCCAAAGTGAAAGTGTTAGTCACTTAGTCATGTCCAACTCTTTGCAACCCCATAGACTGTAGCCAGACTCCTCTGTCCATGGAATTCTCCAGGTAGATCAGGAAGGGGATCTTCCTGACCTAGGGATCAAACCTGTGTCTTCTGTACTGCAAGCAAATTTTTTATTGTCTGAGCCACCAGGGAAGCTCACTCCTTTGGGTTCCCTCTGTCCCGTGCTTACGTTTAATAGCTCTTCTCACTCCATTTGTCTCTTCTACTTGACTGTGAGTTTTGGGGAATGATGACTGTGACTCACACAGTGTCTAGCTCATGTGCTGTGTTGTGTTTAGTCACTGAGTCCTGTCTGACTCTTTGTGACCCCATGGACTGTAGCCCACCTGGCTCCTCTGTCCATAGGGATTCTCCAGGCAAGAATACTGGAGTGGGTTGCCATGCCCTTCTCCAGGGAATCTTCCTGACCCAGGGTCTCCTGCATTGCAGCCAGATTCTTTACTGTCTGAGCCACCAGCTCCCAATATGGGTGCTTAATGAATGTTTGCTGATTGAAAGAGGAAGGGGAAAACCCAAATGATTCTTAGGCTGTATAGAGTGATTGTATTTCAACAGTTTGATCTTCCCAAGCCCCTTAAATAATCACACAGCAGAACTACTGTCTGTTTATGTCCAGTCCTCATGGTGGGAGCAAGTAAATATCTCCAGGTCTCTTGTACTAAGGAAAGAAGCCTGTAATTGCTCGTACTTCTCTTCAAAGGAGCATTTATTCTAACAGTGGAGACCTTCTGGGCTACTCTGGTTCAATGATTATCACCAAGTGTAATTCCATAAGACACAGTCTTGAATAACCCAGTCAGGAATGAGTCAGAGGCTCAACACCATTGTGATTTGGCCCCAGTATGCAGTGCGGACAGCAAAGCCAGTGGGGATCCACCAGGATAGTAGGCGACTCAAGGCAGAGAAGCAGGGAGGACTTGCTGGGAATTGGGTTGGGATACTGAGGCCTTCAGAAAGCTTCAAAACTAAAGAAGTCTTTAGTTCTACCTTCTTTGTCTCAGTCAACTCCAGAAATACTTTCTGTGTTCCAGCTTCCACAGTCCCTCCACTCCTATCCCAGGACCAATGCCCAGCCAGCTCTTTCTCCTGGGGGAGCTTGGGTCCAGATTTCTACTTTCCTGATTAATTTCTGAGAGAAGACCTTGACCAGAGAACCAACTCAGAAAATCACCCTTGGTTCCAGTCCCACTGTGGTCAACCTCACCAGCCTGGGAAGTTTTTATGGGAAAGAGGAGTGTATTCAAATATGAATACCCTCACGTGAAAATGAATGTCGGTCAGTCGTGTCTGACTCTTGGTGACCCCAGGGACTATACAGTCCATGGAATTCTCCAGGTCAGAATACTGGAGTGGGTAGCCTTTCCCTTCTCCAGGGATCTTCCCAACCCAGGGATCAAACCCAGGTCTCCTGCATTGCAGGCAGATTCTTTACCAGCTGAGCCACAAGGGAAACTCAAGAACACTGGAGTGGGTAGCCTATTCCTTTTCTAGCGGGATCTTCCTGACCCAGGAATCAAAGTGGGGTCTCCTGCATTGCAGGTGGATTCTTTACCAACAGCTATCAGGGAAGCCTCTATCCTATTGGGTCACTCACAAAATCCATATCTGAGAATCCTCTTGGACTTTATAATCTATGCTTGCCTCTTAGCATAATCATCTGCCTCATTTATAAAGAGAAATAGAATTTAGAAAAGGTTCTTCTTTCAATCTTGGGTGCCTGATACAAAGAGCCAACTCATTAGTAAAGACCCTGATGCTGGGGAAGATTGAAGGCGGGAGGAGACGGGGACAACAGAGAATGAGATGGTTGGATGGCATTACCAATTTGTTGGACATGAGTTTGAACAAACTCCAGGAGACTGTGAAGGACAGGGAAGCCTGGCGTGCTGCAGTCCATAGGATCACAAAGAGTTGGACACGACTGAGTGACGGAACAGCAACTTCTTTGAATCTTGTATCTAATTTTAGAATTTCTATTTTTCTTTCCAATTACATGCCCTGTTCCTCTCCTGAATTTGCTCTGCTCTCTCTCCCTTTTCTCTCTCTCTCTCATACACACACACACACACACACACACACAAGTACCTTGATTGTTTTCCATTGTCATATCTTTGTTTATGCTGATCCACCTGCCTAGCATTGATATTTACCTAAACCCAACTTCTCCTTCAAAATCAATCTAAGCCAGTCTTCTTCCATATTCTTACAGTACTTTCCTCCTCCAAGCCCATTCTTAGCACTCACTGAACTATGTTGAAGTGGGATATTAATGGGTCTTTCTCCAGACTAGGTTCTAAGCTTCTTAGAGAAAGTCTCCTCCTTATCGGTATCTCTCTCAGGACCCAGCTCATGGCAGACACTCAGTAAATACTGACCAAACCCAATGCTTCTGTGGTGCTTTCCCTGACCGTGGCAGCCCATGCCAATTCCTCCCTCCTTCCAGCTCTGTTTACACCACTCAGGACTGTGTAGTTTGATGCCTATAACTGTTCTTGAATTGGTTCATGCTCTGTCAGTTTTGTTCTTGCAGTTAGATTCTCAAAGCTGGAGATCACGTCATATATTCCTTCTGTCACCCCCAGTGTGCCTAGAAGTGCTGGGTGGAGAGAGCCATAAAAAGTAATCGTCAATTACAGAGTGAAGTAAGCCAGAAAGAAAAACACCAATACAGTATACTAATGCATATATATGGAATTTAGAAAAATGGTAATGATAACCCTGTATGAGAGAGAGCAAAAGAGACACAGATGTATACAACAGTCTTTTGGACTCTGAGGGAGAGGGAGAGGGTGGGATGATTTGGGGGAATGGCATTGAAACATGTATAATATCATATATGAAACAAATTGCCAGTCCAGGTTCAATGCATGGTACTGGATGCTTGGGGCTGGTGCACTGGGTCGACCCAGAGGGATGGTACGGGGAGGGAGGTGGGAGGGGGGTTCAGGATGGGGAACACGTGTACACCCGTGGCATATTCATGTTGATGTATGGCAAAACCAATACAATATTGTAAAGTTATTAGCCTCCAATTAAAATAAATAAATTTATGTTAAAAAATAAAAATAAATAAATAAAATGTAAATAGATTCTCAACATTCCAAACATATTCAAATCATCCAAATTTGGTTATTTATTTGTTGGGTTCTTGTTTCTATTTCTTAAAAAAGCATTTACAAATAAGTGACAACTTTAATTAAATGGAGTTATTACATTGGAGGGGTGGGCAGAACACTGGAAGTTTATGAATAATTGTTCTTATAGAACATAGTTATCTCTACAACAAGATCAAAAATTTACTTTATGTTCCTCTCCTTACATTTTAAGAAAGAGGCTTTTTCATATTTGTTTGAGAATAAAAATATTTTAAGTTTTCACACCTGAAAAAAAAAAAGAAAATTACGATTATATTATTGTAACTGTAAATTGTAAATTATGCTTTCTCAGAAAGGAAGGGCTGATCACAAACTGATCATGAACCACAGCAAAACAGAGGGATTTGAATAATTATGTGGCCTCTGATTTTCTCAGGAGTGGTATTGTCCTGGTCAAACATGGTGAGTTTTAGTTTTTGCAACTAAGTCCCATTTACTGGGAACATTTTATGAGCCAGGCATTTTATTGACCATGTTAAAGTCATGAAGACACTGCAGGACAGATCAGATAATTTTGTCCCCATTTTACACTTAAAGAAATTGAAGTTTTGTAGGGTTTGCTGACTTGCCCAAGGTCACCCAGTTGGACAGAAAAGATCCAAGAGCCAAATGCAGTTTTGTGAAATTCCACAGCCTGGACTCGCTCTGTGCGTTACAAAGTTTAGCCTGGCCAAACTCTCTCTGAGCCTTCTTTCCTGTTGTGCCTCAGTCACTAGAAAGATCCCACCACTGTGTGTGTCTCTGGTTCAGAGAATTAGAGGTGGCCAAGGTTACTGAGTTCCTGTTGGCGATCCTGGACTGTCCAGTTTTCCCTGGGGCTGTGGAAAGCCTAGAGGCTCCTACAGTAATCTGGTTTACCCAGAATCCAAGAGGCTGGGAGTGACCTAGGGCCAGTAAGGAGGCTCCCAAGGGTCAGTGCTAATTGGGGCAGATGCCCTAGGGGTACATAGCCCAGACTGTTCCCAAGGAGTTCAGCTGGAACCAGATTGCCTCAGGAATGTGAGTGAAGCAAACAACTGCTTGATTGTTTGAGCCCCTACTCTTGGTACCGGGTGCTGCTTTCCAGCTAAATGTAGGCCAACAGGATTTCTGAAAACTGTTTGCAAAGCTGAACTGCAACACTTCCTTCATTTGCATTTAAAAAATAAACTCAGCCTGCAAGTGGGCATTAGCCAAGCCCTTCCTGAAAGTTGAGCGAAAGTGTAATGCAATAGACCTCAGCCCCCCAAAAGCTCCTCTCCCCAGTCCACATGCAAGCAGAGGTGGGTTTGTTTTGTAAGCCTCTCTTTCTGTCTCAACTCTAGCTTGAGGCCTTGAACAAGGAGCAGGTGCTTTTCTTCTGTGGTGAAACGGCCTTTTCGAGGGACTTGCAGGTAGTACTAGAACTTCTTTCTAGCACTACTATTTTAGACCCTTCATCTTACATATCCTACATTTTAAACACATGTTTATAACCATCCCCATTCTATAATGTCCGTCACTCGAATTAAGCTTAGGACAACACCTTGATTCCCTTCTTGCTATCTCAATGAAAAGACTCAGTATCAATCAGAAGTGGCTACCACTTTCTCTGGCCAGCCAATCTGCTCCTGCCCTCTCATTCCTGAACTCCTACATCACATGGTCAGCTGAGAGTTTTGTGCACCATTTACTGGGTTTGGAGAAAGCGGTTGCTTCTATCTTACTAGTCTTCTGTATCTCTTGCATTAGATCCAGTCTACAAAATGATAATAATATGCAAATAAAATATAAACTTGGCAAATTTAATCTCATCGTAATATTCCCACTTTTCCAAAATAAAAACTCATTATAAAAGTACCAGGATATAGCCTTTTGGGTCTCACTGATTTTATCTCAGGGAAAAATATATCTGCTTACAGAATGAGTTAACACAAGCAAATTAAGGTTTCTAGATGAGTTCTGAAGATGATCTCCATCTTTTTTTTTTTCTCCTTCTGGACTTTATTCACATCAGTGTTTCCTTACACATGAAAGATGTCACCACTGCCTTGATTGTTCTCTGTGGGCAGATGTGGCTGAAATGGACAATGCATAATCAACATGTGGCCAATATATTTATAAATAAAGTGATAGGGACAATTTCAGGAAATGTTTTTTTTCCCCCTAAAATATTTTCCTGCCTTTTGAAACTTAACATTTATCATCCTATAAGAATGGAGTTTTTAAAGGAAGCAGTAGGTAGAGTCATCTGTTAGATATTCTTGCCTTAGAGGACTAAACAAAATTATTATTTTTCATTGATTTGAATGCAGTTCTGGGTTGTGTTTGCATGTTTGTTTGGTGATGTTATTTATAAAAACTATGATTGTTGGAATAACTAGGGAGTGGGAAAGGATAAAGACCTATTCAGAGAAGTTTGATTTGTTTTCTGTGTCTGTAGTCAAATTACTTATAAATGATATGCCATATTACATAATGTTTGCAATTTTTTTGGTCAGAAACACATATATGTGCTGTGGGGTTGAATTCACCAAAACTTCATTTTAAATCATGTAGGTCTCTGAGCCATTTCCACCAAAATGTGGTAAAATGCAGAAGTTGGCAATTCAATTTTATTCTGCCTTTCAAGAAGGAAGGCCAGATAAGCTTTGCTTGTTCACGTCAGTGATAATATTCATCAGTGAGGCCTAAATCTAATTCTGTAGGCTCGCTATCGCTTTGTTGTACTGTCATTTTTGAACCTCAATCTTCTCTCCCTTTCTCTCTCTCTCTCCCACTCCTTCTCTTTTTTTAATCACAGCAAAAAAGTTTCTTAAGAGCTTAACTTACAGCCAAGTGCCGGCTCCCCTATTTAATTTGTCCTGCTTCCCCACAGCACTTGTACTTTATGTTCAGGCAGAGGTGAGGTCAGTTCTCAGGGCCTGGCTCTCTGGACACCCTCAATGATGACCTCATTAGAGTCACAGATGTTTGCTGCACTTTGGGAGATCTGGAAAAAACAGAGCAGTAAACTAGGCCAGCTTGCAGTAAGGCTGTTACCCACAATTCAAGATAAAATGCTGGATAGTTCCCACTAGGTTCTGGTCGGCTAGGAAACGGCAACTTATTAATCTTGTGTCAGAGAGCCAGCTGCAGCCGTGGCAGTTACCATATTTCACCACCAACTCCATGTCTGGACAGCCATTGTCTTTTTTTTATGAAAAAACTCTACAAATCAGCTGCGTTCTCTCTTTCCCTCTCCCTCTCGGTTCCCCCTTTAACTTAGCGAAGCCCCCGCTTGTCCTCCTTGGAGAAATGGCACTCCAGCCCTGATAGAGTTCGGGTGTGTCGTCCATCCTGTGGTTGGTTTACTAATTCAGAGAGACTGCTTACTTTCCAACTTTAATGATATTCCCTCAGCATATCACTTTGGTTGCCTGGCGACCGGATTTGAGCTAGGCCTCTCATTTGATTCCCACACATCAGACCCTGAAAAGCACTTTTTTTTTTCCCCTGTCCCTCAGCTTTTGATTCTTTCTGCTCTGAAACCCTTCCCCCTGCGGTGTCGGTATGGGTGGGCAGAGCGGGGTAGAGGAGGGCAAGGGTGAAGCGCGGCCTGTGGCGCACTGGTCACACATCAAGGCCTCCAAACAAAGCCTCCAGGAACCCTTCCTGACAAACACAAATTCCCCTCAGAAAAAGCAAATTTGGCTTTCCCTTCATAGTGTGGGTGTCATTTTAAGACTTTGCTTAGATACTTTATTAAATCTGATGCTTTTCATTGTTTTTCATGCTGTTTCTCACCAAAGACTTCCTCTTATCAACAAGTTGCTCTAGGACTGAGCAAACAGATTCAGTGAAGGACTGAAATCATCTCATAAAAGAGAGCCTGTCACCTGTGTCCTTACAGGTTTTAATATTATAATGTGTCTGCTAGTAGAACTGTCTGCTTTAATTTTGCCGTAACACACCCCTTTTCCCACAGTGAAGAACATTTTATGCTAAAATCTGCATGCTAAAATTCAAACTGCTACTGCAGAAGAAAATGGAAGATTTGCCTCTTTGGGTCTTTTTTAAAGAAAAATAGAGATGCTTACATCCATTGTTTGGAAAGGCTCAAGTAAGAAAAATTGCAATGAGCATGTATATGTGTGTTTTGTGGTTGAGGAGACTCAAAAAAGAAGAAAAAAAAGAAAGTAAAAGAAAAATTCATATGAAGTGCATTTGAAATTTTCCGTAGTATTACTTCAGTCATTTAAATGAAATTTCAAGTGCTGTGATTGTGTTCAGTAACAAAAAACAGTGGGAGAATTTAATGAGCTAGTTAGTTGTACTGACTAGCGTTAGTGCCTATACCAATACATGCAGATTTCAAATATACACGTATACAGTTTACATATGTATTTACATACCTGTCTATATAGTTAGATGTATATTTGTAGACGGCTTTTGAAATATTAAAGTCTCCACATACATGTCTTTTTTGATGATCAGTCTATTGTAAAATGTAGTTCAAATATTCGTGTTAGAGTTTATTTTCTCACAGATCCCTGAAAGCTTTGCTCATGTAACTCCCATTCTCATGTGCAAATCCCCTGTGTATTGATGGGCGAATGGACTTCTAATTCCACACTAGAGCTGAAAGTAGGATTCTTAACCTTTACTCTCTTGTTGTTGAACTTATATTAGGCTAACAAAAGTTCTTTACCTTTTTTTCAGCAATGATTAAAAATGTATACAAAGTTACTGCTTTTCCACTAACACCTTTTCGGATTCCTCCCCATACGCTCACCCCCACATCACCCTCCATTTTCTGCTACCTGCTCCCTGATTACTTACTTAGTTACTAAGTAGTTAAGGGAGACAGTTTCATACTGTACATTCCTACATGCCAAAAAAGAATGCTTTCAGATTAGTGTTAAGCTTCGTTTTTTTTCTGTTCAGAGTTGTAATTAATACGTTATTTGCATTTTAGCTGTGCAGATGGGCAAAGTAGATATCTATTTATACATTCTATTGATTCAGTTATTGTAATATTTGGTAGCTTTATACTTCATGTGTGCCAAGAACATTCTGGTTTTTGAAAACTGCATGATATATATATATATTAAACCCAGTAGATATTGAATGAGTGCTATATAAAATATTTCTATGGTCAGAGCTACTAATAAAACAAGATAAGCAGGCTCCCTTCAATTTTATTTTTTCCTTCTGTATTGCATGATTGGTAGATCAGACCAAGAAGATAAAACTCAATATAAAAATACAGTATAAGTGCACCAATGCCAGCATCTCATATTTGGGCTGTGATTAAGGAGGCAGAGGGTCAAGTGGAAAAGAAAATCCGATTGTTTGCAGGAAACTATTCGGGGAAGCGGGCAGTGGGGGTGACATTTGGATACTCAAGACAGAACATTCAACACAGTGAGTGGAATGACTTAAATAACTGTGAAGAATATCTCAAACATCCTTACCCCCAAAAAAGTCAAAACCCCCAATAAAGAGTTGACCTGAGTTTTTGTGATTTTTCATTACTATTCAAATGTTAAAAACTAATACTAAAAATCAATGTTGCATTCTTCCTCTAATTTAATGCAAAGTACAATTATTATTCTATTTACTCTCTACTTCCTCACTCTAATTGAATCTAAGCTAGAAATTAAAAAAAAAAAAACACAAAAAACTAGGAACACCTTGAGAAAGAATTTCCTTAAAATATTTTCAGTCTTGCAAATATCAAGTTTCTAAAAATCCTGTGATGGAAACCTGATCATTTCTAGTTCCTTTTCAGAGTGTAGACCACTGGATCAGCCTGTACTTTTGGATGCTTGCCTAAATTGTTTTGTCTGCAATTCCCACCACTAACTACTCACCTAGGCTGCAGAACTGTCCTCTGATTCTACAGACCCTTGTATATTTGAAAAGAACAGAGAACATGAGTAGGGAATGGGTGGTGTTGCACTCCTTTTCTCTGTAGAGGACAAAAGAGAATCAAGCTTGAGTATGGAAAAATAAAGACTTATTGGTCATAAATGGATGACCATCAGAAACTTAGAATTATATTGTGGTTCGTTATTTTCATGGTGACAGGGTGTACATTTATGTAAGTTAAAAGAACAGGGAGAAAAAAAATTTTGGTTCATGGTTGTTGACCCAAATGAGTGCTTCATTGGCAAAGAACTCACCATGATTTGTACTATTATTATCATCGCTGATGTGTGTGCAAAGCGCAGTTGTATTAAAAGTAGTAAATATGTTCCATACTCAACTGACAACTTGCTATTGTTTATATGCTGCTTTTATAAATGATGCCTATAAATACTGAGGCGTTTCCGTAAGTTGCAACTTATGGAAATGAATAAAAAATGGGGAAATATGGATATGTGTCCTTATCCTTGTCATAATACCTGAGCTTCAGTTTCTTAAGCTGTGTAGCCAGAGAACTGAGTCATGTAGTTTCCTAATAGTTTTCAAAGAATCCTACTGTATGTTCTACAGTCTCTGTGAGGAAGGGCCTCGGTGATAATTCCTGTTTCTGTGTCATGGAGAAGAAAAAAGTTCCATGTACATGTGTGTGAAAATGCTTAAGAACCACATGACTATTGCGGCCTTTCTAACATGATACCACTCAACTGGATCCACATGGTGAATATCTACATTATCACAGTTTTAAAAACAAAGGCTCATGAAGTGGGGGGAATACAAAAAAAGAAACCACCACCCAATCTTGACTCCCAGAAGAAATCGGAAACCCCTCAATTTACTCCTTTTTGTGCATCTGAAAGCTTTTTAAAAGTCAAGACTGGCTTCTTTTTGAACATTTCTAGGAGATCTCACTGTTCTTGTTGTTGCATGCACCGAGTTTAAATTCTCAGCACAGATGAACACAGCCCAGCGGAAGTTCTAATCCTCAAAAAGTAGACAAATAACAGGGAAACTCCAACGGCCCCTTAATACAGCTGAGCTCTCAGGCCTCCCCGGGATGTGGGATTCTGAGTGGTGCCCGAGTTGGGGTTGCTATTTTGTTTGTCCCCATGAGCCCCACCTCGGCGTGCCGATGCACTGATGTAAGAATTCCAAATGAGCTTGCTCAGAAGGGCCCAGATTAGCTGGGTTGCTAGGATCTCGCCATTCCAACCCCCTTTTCCACTTCAGTGGACTGAGCTTTTGACACTATGAAAAGCACCATTTAAAATTAATTAAAGCTTCTTATTTGGTACCAAATCTCATCACTGCCGACTACATTTAATATGTTTTATGTGTGGTTTTAAGTCCCTGTCGCATCATGTGTTGTATGATCCTGCAATGAAGCAGCTGCAAGTTAGAAAACATAGAAGCAACCTGAATTTAGCTCTTTGCTGTTTTATCTGGTGTGTTAAACTACAAAGCTGGTGTTCTAGTCTCCTGGGTAATGCAGATTTCACTAAATGATAGAGTGGTGTCTTGTGTGGCATTGAAGGCAGGAGATCTGAGTTCTAGTCCTGCTCAGTCACTAATTTGTTACTAGGAGGATGGGCAAAATAGTTAATTTTTAAAAACTTCAGTTTCTTCATCTGTAGAAAAAAGGAGCTAGCCTGGAATCTCATACAGTAAATTTAGTTGGAATGTTTTAGGACTCTGAGTGTAGGAGGCAGGGATGTACTGAAGGTTAGACTTCCAAGTTTTGGGTCAACTGATCTAGGTTTAAATCTTGGTTTAACAGTTTAGTGTACAGCGTTGAGCAAGCGACCTTATGGCTTGTTCAAACTCTCAGTTTTATCATCTGTAAGATGAGGTCAATAACTGTACCTCCCACATAAGGATTTTTGTGAAGATTAAACGAGATAATGCATGTAAGCACTTAAACAGTACCCCATGCATAGTAAGTCCTCAATAAATGCAAGCTAGTATCATTATAAGAGCTGTAAAAGGGATCATTTGCTGCTGCTGCATTTGGATTCACTCTCATTAATAATCAAAGTCGTGTGAATTTTCAACTCCCAACATATGCTAGAAACAATGTCTTCAAATTCAAGATATTTTGTCACTTAAATGAGCCACAAATTATTTTCCAGTCTATTTGCTTCAAATGACTGATTAATAACTCTCTCCAAAGTCAGAGGCCAACTTGTCCATCTCATTGTGTTTTTCCAAAAATAATGTGTCAAATAAATTAAATAATAATAGTAATAAAAATAAAAACTTTGAGGCACAGGAAAATCTTGTGGGCAGACGAAAAAGAAGTAAAACCTTAAAAAAAAAACTGTAACACAAATACAAGTAATTTACTTGACTGATGTGCTTCCAGGAGTCTTGACTTTTTATGGTGCCATTTTTAATACAGTTTGCATTGCTAAATTATATTACATATTTGTCTGGACTGTGGCAATCCCTCCTCAGTCTTTTGTGCATATGATTTGACAGAGGGAAAAAAGAAAATTTGAGAAGAAGAGAGTATGATAATCCTGAATTGCATACCAGAAGACTGGTGCATGTGGGAGATGAAAGTTTTTGTTTATTGACTGGTGAATCTAGTGAGAAATATATGCTTGTATAGAATCATTCTCCATGTGTAAGTAATCCAGTATTTGAAGTTTCTTAAAGATTTAGCAAAAGATATCACATTTGTTATCCATGAAAAAATTTGACGTTCAGCAAATAGGGTGCTTCTTAAAACATCATTGTATCCTTTTATTTTTAAATTTTTCATCTGGTTCACACTCTGAAATATAGTTTTAGAAAAGCATCAACATAAAAACTACACAGAAAAACAGACTGATGTGCACAATAAGTGGTGAGGAACCTTCCATTTACCTGATGCAGCAGCAGAAAACACAGGCAGCTGCTCTGTTAATGCTTTAAGCAAGGTCAGGAATCAGCCCACGTTTTAAACAAGTGACTAATTCAAACTGGAAAATTCTTTGGTTACAGTAGTTTGTGGAGCTGTCCTGAATAGAAATGCCCTGCAAAGCTTTTCCATTATTAGGTAAAGCTTTCTTTTTTTTTTTTAATTTTTTATTTTTAAACTTTACAAATTGTATTAGTTTTGCCAAATATCAAAATGAATCTGCCACAGGTATACATGTGTTCCCCATCCTGAACCTTCCTTAGGTATCCGTTGGGAAGTTTATAGATCTGTGTATTGTCTTAATTCTAAAACTTCTGGCAAGTTACTACCTCTGAGTCTCAGTTTCTTCATCCATAAAATGGGAAGCACAATAATATGTTTCTCATGAGTTCATTGCAATGTGTCATTCATGTAATATTTGTAGTATCTGCTATATATTCAGTGCCTGTTACTGGTGCAAGTTTTCACTAAATGCTGTTTGCCATCGCTGGTGTTACAGCAGGGCATGAAAAAGGGTTTAGATATTATTGTGTTTTACCACGAGGCTGATCACATCTGAGCCATCCCTACCAACATTATGTGTAGTTTGGTTTAATAGGACATCAAAACAAAACCCTGAGAAACATATGATTATCTCAAAAAGCACCAGAATGCTTTTCTCAGTGTAGGAGTGCTCCAAATACAAGGGGTTTTCTAGGAGGAGCAAATAAAACTATTTCCTTGCATAGAACCAGCCTTAACATTTAATAGCCAGCATACAGCTACTTTCAAAAGAAAGCCCTACTGTTCTGGACCTTTTGTTTCCTGGGTATGACTGAGAATCTCTGTGTATGACTGAGATCAACAGCTAGATATCCAGGAGCTGGCAGATCAAATATTATTTCCCTCTAATGTTGCTGTTTGCAACTTAGCAAAATACTAGTATGTTTGTTTGACCCTCTAGCTAGGTAAAACAGTTAATTAATAAGAGTCAAATAGAAGTAAGGAGGGAAAAATTATACAGTTATTAGTTATACTTAAAAAGAGGAAATAAATATGAAAATGTTTATTCCCCTTGACAGGCAATGATAGAATATGCACTCAATTTAAATTTTATTTGTGTTTCTGTTTCCCCCCCTAAGTTTTATCATTGTAACATTTTATTAAGTTCAACTCTTAAATGTTTTCAGTTGCAAAAAGACATGTGTGATTCTTAATGTATTGCTCTAACAAAACAATTTATTTGGTAGCAATGGGATCAACTGTGGACATGAGATTTGATAAAACATTAAAATATGTCTCCAAGCAGATCATTTTGTTGCTAAAAATGTACTTTTAACTTAAATTATTACAAATGACCGTGCTTCTTAATGTGTATATATATATATATATACACTGAGAAGTCTTAACATATCTCCCATCTAGTATTGCATCATGCAAAAAAATAACACAGATACTAATTGCTTTTTTCTCCCATTTAGTGTTAAAAAATTATTTTAAGCCAGAAAAAATTAATCAATTTACATGAGCTCTGATAGCAAGCAAACTATGAATAAACTTTTCCGTTTTCATCCTGAGAGTCTGTAATAACATAAAGAAGATAATTAATGATGACAGATCAGGCCTTCTGAACTGTAACTATAGAAAGAAGCTGGTTTTATTTCTTAAGTGTGATAAGAACAAAGTGACCTCACTAATACCTGCTCAAGTTTGGTAAAAAGTGATCTTTCAAATAACCTCAATCCAGAGTCAAGGTATTTAGTGACACCTTGTTAGTAAAAAGCAACAAACCATAGAACCTGCACTGAGTAGAATACAAATAAATGAGTAGAGCTTTTATAAGTCAAAACACAGCAAGGCAGTCCATTTGCAGGTTGCTTTCCAAATTAATGTTGCTACTAGAGGCTACCAGAATAAGTGGTAAAGCTAGTCTATCTCTGCTACACATATTTAAATAATAATATTAAAATTAAGAATTATCTATAACAACAATAGCCAAATAATTGCCCACAGAGATGCAAAATTAAATGCAAAGTTAGTTTGGTCTATAATTTGATCAATTTATAATTCCTCGGTGATGTTTCTGTGTTTGAACTCACATGACTAATATCCCCTCTCCACTTTTGTTAAGCCCCATTTTGAACACAGATTTATCTCAAATGAATCTCTAAAGAGAGAAACAATGTAAGTACACATTCTCCTTTCCTGTCAGAATAGAATCAACAAGGGATTAATCCCTTGTTGCAGGTTTGTTTTTTGTTTTTGTTTTAACATCCTCCCCACTCTTTCCTTCTACCTCCAAAGACTAGGGACTTCTGCTTCCCTTGTTTTCCTAGAGACTCTTTGAAAAACATCAACCCCCCCAGTAGGCTTTAGGAAGTTTGCTGATCCTATCAGCTTAAGCTACATTCACAGGAAGGCCCAGTATCCAGGCTCACTATCTGAAACTGGGTGAAGACATCAGACTCTCTGCTTGCTACTGGTGTATGACAAAGATTAAACATTAGTAACTGGGTACTTGGAACTGATTGATCAGTTAGGATTTCACCCTCCAGTTCCTAAAAATAATTTTCACCTTGTACCAATCACCTCTCTTTAAATCCTGGCTCAAATATTAGAGTAATTATGGATTAAGGCAAAGTTTTTTGGTCTTAGAGAGGAGACCAATACCTAATTTTGAATTCAGCATCCTAATTTTGAACATCCTCAGCTCAAAGGTTGGGGTTGCTCAATTTGACATAGCTAAAGAACATCAATGATTTCACACTTAGGAGTTGGTGAAATACTTGAGATTTGAAAATAGATTTGTTTCCTGTGAAATTGGGTGAAATGCTCATTAACCATCAAGAAAAAGATGTTCCCAGGCTTTACCATTTGGAAAGAATAGGGGAAGAGTGCCATTGCAATGATAGTATCAGATATAAAGCTATGGGAGCCTTACACCTGTACTGTGTAAGGATGAGAGAAGGTAATTCCCCTATTTGGTTGGAAGAATGAAATCCTAGTTTCTACTAGTTAATTAAGCAGTTAGCATAAACAGCTCAGATGGACCAAACAGCTCCAGAAGCAAAGTCCTTAGAACCAAAATAAGTGTGCTTTCCTTCACTTCATAAAAGTACTAGAAGAGGACTAAAGGAAAAATCAAGTATTCATAATTTTGTGTACTTAGCCCCAAACAGTACAAATAATAAATGTGTTTTCTGATTTTAAAAAATTTAGCTTTTTAAAATCCATTAAGATAAGAAATAAAGGGCAAAGAGGACACATCTACAGGGAAAAACAGAGAATCTTTCTTCTGAAGTGAACCCTGCACTACTGAACTTAAAGCCCCCTGTGCCCCATTCATCCTCATTACCTAACCCCTTGACCTCTCAGAAACTTAATACATTTCCTGTTTTACTAGTACTCACACCCCCGGAAGTCTCTTCTTTATGTGGTATGTAGCATTTCCTTACTTTACTATACCAACAGAAAGTCAATATATTATCATGTACCTAGAATGAGTCATGTCTCTTCTCTTGGTATAAATGGAACTCGATATTAAAATTAAAACACAAAGGGAATAGAGTTTTTACAAGTCAGGTAAATGCCAAGTGAATGTTAGGGAAAACAGTTTGCAAAATGGAAAGTGTGATACCAATTAAGGGATTATTACAACTCGATTGTTTCCTTTGAGTGTTTATTTTCACTGGGAAATAAAATGGGGCCTTCAAGAAGGAATTTGTAGTTTATGTTTCGTTTCATTATGTTTCATTTGTAGTTTATGTTTTATTTTCAAAGTGGTAAAACATAAGAACTAAATACTTAAATAAAAATAGTTTTTTAAAAACCTTCCACCGATATCATTTGGATTCTAAATTCTTTGCAGGAATTCTAAATTATATGGCAGACTTGATTTTTTTTGAGTGACCTCTGTTTGATATTGAAGTCATAATAAATGGTATTTGAATTTCAATTTCTTAAATGCACTTGCTTTGCTAAGAAATAAATCATTAATCCAAATATTAACCAACTCACCATCATTTATGGTGGATGAGTACTCAGTTACATTTTTCAAAATCAGTATTTCAAACCTCCCCTCTCTCCCACAATCCGGTCCTCAATATAGGGAAACAAAAAAGAAGGGGCTCTACTTAAGTTAATTCTGTTTAATTCCACATATTTTATCAAAATGTTTAATTTAGAGGTAATAATTTAGTTTAAAGATAGCTGTTTAGACAAACTAGATATGTTAAAGAACTTGATACCAAAAATGTTGAGTGTCAGTGAAATGTAGCTGAAAGCCAATAGGATTGGCCATCTAATGGCGATTAAGTATGCTATAAATTTAAATCTTTGAAATACTTGTTGAGATTTATTCAGGCAGACAAACAAAGATAACAAAAGTCTTTTGTGTGTTTGTCAGTCATTTCCACTCCTCTGTTGTTGTAGTGTCAAATAATGTCAGTTATTTAAGGGCAATTACTGTAATTTTAAATTCTCAACAAATTAAACTATAAAGACTAGAAGTCCAAGAAGGACCCTACTCATTTTTCTACATTTCCTATCTTCAATTTATAAAGGTAAGTTTTAATTGTTTGAATGTTTAGAGAGGAAAAAGATTTTCTGGTATTGGTGATTTTTTTTAACTACCCATGTTTGGGTATTTCTTTTTCATTGAACTGTTTTATGAAATTTTCCCAAAGGCACTACGCTTTCTTAAATGAGTAAGTGAAATGATTTTTAATTAGGCTTTATTTTTTAAAATACTGAATAGCTATATTTTTAATCCTCTTTTACATTTTGTATGTACAATTTAATGATGTTAGGTTAGGGTCTAGAAAAAAAATTGTTCAGGGAAGCAAAATAGATCTTCAGATGTGTGAGAAAAATATACCTTTAATTTGTGTTTGATAATAGAATGTTCTACCAATAAAAATCTTGAAAGTGAAATGTAAGCATAATTAATTTGAATTGGATCATTAAAGTAGTTTCATAAAATAATTTAAAGTGAAGCAGGAAAATAATTACCTCCCATCATCTTTAAGCTATGTTGACAAAGTTTAAATGTTACATAATTTAAGAGGAAGGATTCAACACATTTTATATTTCATGAGATCTTTTTTTAAGATTTAGAGCAGCATCTAGGATTTCTTTGCAGTAATAAAGACAATGATCCATTATGTTCTTCTATTACTAATTATTCTGTAAAGATTGTCTGTTCCAAAAGATAATTAAAAAGGGTGAAATTTAATTCCATTAAACAGAACTCAGCTGGGACATAATGAAATTTTGCTATGAAGTTGAAGACTTTGAAGCCAAATAAAAAGCTTTTACATAGATAGAGCAAATGAGATTGTAAAACTCACACCTTATTTATGCAGGGCATATTTAAAAGATGCTAGGATAGGATTATGTTTACTCATGATGAGTTTTAAGTGTTCAGGTAGAACAAACATTCATAAAGTATGTTTCTTTTCTTTCCTTTGAGAATTTTCATGATGGACAGAGGCACTTTTGGATTCTAGGTTTAGATTCTAGGTTTGTTTAGTCATTTATTAAACAATAATGTTTTGCATATCTGCCCTGCACCTGCCTCTAGACAAAATATTAAGGGTACCAAGACTAATAGGGAGGTAGTGACTGCTCCGAAGGAGCCCGCTGTCTCATTCTTCTATGATGATCAACTGAGTCCATTTCATTTAGCAATAACTTTTAAAGTGTCCACCAAGACTTGAGCTTATCAGAGCTTTTATTAAACTTTTGCTTTGTATGTCTTAAAAGTTTGTACAGATGGAAAGGACTCAGTCCTCACTCTCAAAGAGTTTATCATCCACCAGAGGTAGACATGTGTACTTATAGCTGTAGTAAAATTTTAATGGAGTTATAAGAATCTTTGATTCCCTACCTGACCTCTTGTCTATTACCCTTTACACAACTTTGCACCAGGTTCACTACACTGTCCTTAGCTCTTTAATACATCTTCCACTCTAGACAGGGCAACATGGCAAATACTGTACTGACTGTGTTCACCTCTGTGTTCATATCACACATATGTGTAGCACATGTGATTTGTTGTTGTTTAGTTGCTAAGTCGTGTCTGACCATCTGCAACCTTCTAGACTGTAGCCCACCAGGCACCTCTATCCATGGGGTTTCCCAGGCAATAATACTGGAGGGGGTTGCCATCTCCTTCTCCAGGGGCTCTTCCCGACCCAGGGATCAAACCTGTGTCTCATGCATCGGCAGGTGGATTCTTTACTGCTGAGCCACGAGGGAAGCACATTGTAGGTGTCAATGAGTGAATAGGAGATAAAATGTCCACCAGCCATTGGTGACAAGTTGCCCTCATGGCAAAGACAATGACTCACAGAGTTCCAAAGGATTTAATTTCTCAAAAAGCACATAGTTGTTAAAAGCAAAAATGGGATTTGAAATCAGATCTAGATGGCTCCAAAGGCTCATCCTTTTCAAATACTGGGAGAGTTGTACTGCTGAAAGGGGCTCTAGGTAATAGAGAAGGTGAGGCCAGTTGTTTTATGTTGTTTTTTCAGAAATAATAGAACAGAGTGCTTAGTTCAGAGTTCCTTAGTTCTAAGCAGAGCAGAGTGGAGGAAGCACCCCCAACAGGGGAGATATATACAGAAGAAAATGGACCTAAGAGAAATGGGCCTTTATACAGATAATACAGTCTCACAAAATAAAAGGAAAACAATGGCACCCCACTGCAGTACTCTTGCCTGGAAAATCCCATGGACGGAGGGGCCTGGTGGGCTGCAGTCCATGGGGTCGCTAGGAGTCGGACACGACTGAGCTTTTGACTTCACTTTCACTTTTCACTTTCATGCATTGGAGAAGGAAATGGCAACCCACTCCATTGTTCTTGCCTGGAGAATCCCAGGGACGGGGAAGCCTGGTGGGCTGCCATCTATGGGGTCGCACAGAGTCGGACATGACTGAAGCGACTTAGCAGCAGCAGCATTGCTCACTAAACCTAGCAGAGAAGGCAGGGGCATCCCTAGTCCAAGAGAGAGTAAGAGATCACAGGCTCTAACAAGGTCAAAATCACTAATCCTAGAGGAAGCCAGTTTTTGAAGCCCTCCCTCCAAGTTCAGGAGATCTTGAGAATGGCTTGTACTCAACCAAGAACAGGTTTGTGAATAAATAAGAGCTCCTTTCAAAAAATCTTTTAATGGTCAATCTGGAATGACACTTCATTTGAAGTCCATAGACCTTAAGTATAAAGACTGATGATATTTCAATTGCTTAAATTTTGGCTCAAGGTTACTTTTACTTAAAGAGCTTAGGCCTGAATTATTGAAAGTTCTGGCCATTCTCAATAATGTCTCATTATTTGAGACACTCATTTGGCTCCCAAGATAAAAAGAACATTATGCTGTGTATCTGGGATCCACGTAAAAACCAATTCAGATGCATTGCACCTGCTTGAGCTGGTGGAATTGTTCTCTCTCTTTTCCTTTTCTTCTCTCCTCTTCTTCTCTCCTCTCCTCTTCCCTTCCCCTTTTTTTCCCTCTCTCTCCCTCACTCTATATTAATCGCTATTTCTATCTCTGCTTCTCTACCTCTCCTTCTATCTCTGTCTCATCCTTAGTGTGTCCATAGATCAAAAAGTTTATGGCCCTGTATGGTAGACATATAACAGTCCTCAAAGTGGTCCACAACTTAGTCCCCCAAACTGTAATTACATTACATTACATGGCAAAGAGAATTAAGGTTGCAGATGTAATTAAAGTTGCTATTCAACTGACTTTGAGATGTAAAGATTATCCTGGATTATCCACATGGGCCCAGTGTAATCACAAGGGTTCTTAGATGGAAGAGAGATGTGGGAGAGAGAGAATCAGATTGATTGCACTATGAGAAGGTCTTGACCTAACACTGATGACTTTGAAGATGGAGAAGGAAGACCACGAGCCAAGGAATGTGGATGATCTCTAGAAGCTGAAAAATGTTAAAAAACAGGTTGTCCCCTGGAACCTGAGGGAAAAATATAGCCTTGCAGCACCTTGATGAAACCCATTTTTGACTTTGGACTTCCAGAAAAAAAAATGTGTTGTTTTTAAACCACCAAATTTGTAGTGAGTTGTTATAGCAGCCATAGGAAACAAATACACCCTGGGAGCAATTGATAGCTTTCTAGTCACTGGACAAAGCTAACAACACAGAAAGAAGAGCAGAGATAAAGAAATTAGGCCCTTGGTGAAGTAGTTTAGCCACAGACATCCACCATATCTCTGGGGGAGAAGGAACAAATATTCTTACAGAAGGATCCCAAATAATAAATGAAGAAGCACGAAAGAAATAGAAACCCACCTTTAGAAGACCATAGTAGCAATTGCTCCCAAGAAGATGCAGTGATGAATGCTAAAATTAGTTGATGAAACTTTAAGAAGTTGGATATTTGCATAGTTTTAAAGTATCTCTACCTCAAAATACTTATTAAGTAAAGTGATAGTTCATATTCCACAAATCCTTTGATACTTCTTTCTCTAGGAGATATAGATTAGCCTACCTCCCAGTGAAGTGTGGACTGGGCTTAATGAATCCCTTTCCAATTGAATATGGAAAGAGAAAAATGATAACTTTAGAAGGGAGAAATACAAATTGATCAACATTCTATAAAATATCTGAGTGGTACTGCTTAGAAGTGTAGGGGTCATGAAAATCAGAGAAAGACAGAGCCCATCATGGATTGGAGGAAACTAAGAGGATGTAACAGCTAAATGCGATGGAGGATCTGAATTTAGGCCCTGAAACAGAGAAATAACATTAGTGGAAAAACTAGTGAAATCTGAATAGTCTGTAGTTCAGTCAATAGTATTGTACCAAAGATGATTTCTTCATTTTGGTGATTGTATTGTGGTTATATAAGTTAAAAGTGGAAGCTGGATGGGAGGTATATAAGAACTCTCTGTAGTACTTTGGCAAATCTTCTATAAATATAAAAGTATTCAAAAATAAAAAGTTGAAAGACAGAACAAACTGAGGAAAATACTTAATATAGTTGGCAGAAAAATGATTGACAGCCTTACAAAGGGGCTTTTATAAACCCATTGAAAAGTGGGCATGAAAGATAAATAAGCAATTTATAGTGAGAAATACAAATAGACATATAAGAATAATCAACCTTACTAAGAATCAAAGTTGTGAAAAATAAAATCTGTCCCCCTTTTTCAGCCTATCTAATTAGTAAATGTTAAGAAAAGATAATAAAAATACTTCTTTGAGGTTATGAAAAGAATAGTCTCATATGTTCTTGTTAGAATATAAATTGATACAACTTTTATGGATAATTTATCAACACATAAATAAACCTTTAAAAATATACAAATCTTTAGGGTAGAAACTCCACCTTGTGTTATGGAGCTAACTATAGATGTTTAAAAAATTCTTCTTTATTGTGTGTCTGAATTTTTTTAAACAGTGAGCATGTATCATATTTAAAATTAGGATTTTTAGAAACTATTTAAAAAGAGATAATCACAACAGAATACTATAAAGACAGAAAGATAAGATTAGAAAAGAAGATTTAATGACATAAAGATGCTCACAATATTTTGTGAAGTGAAGAAAATGAGATTAAAAGATATCACTTCTAATGTGATCTATTTTTATATAAAATAAATAGTATGCTTTTTTAAGAGACTGAAAGATTATATACCAAAATGTGAATTGTGGCTATTTTTGTGTGTGATAAGTTAACATATGATTTTCACATTTTTCTTCTTTATATTTTCTCTAAGAAACATATATTGCTTTTTGTATTAAAGTTCTTCCATGAGTAAATAAAAAGTGGCATAAGAAAATGACAATCCGTCCATTTCAATCAGTCTTAGTTATTTATCATCAAAACCTATTTCTGGACTGTAGGTCTGTATGTGCTGCCTGCTTTCCTTCAAGTTTACAGCACTTTCAGCCTATGTGTATTACAGGCTTTGGTGATCTGTTTTTGAAAGAGAGCAACTTTGATCCAGGCCCACAGCTGTGGGAGTGGACTCTGAATTGAGGTTGGCTATGGTTAGAAGCAAAAATAAATCTTTTGTTGGGAATACGACTATTTTTATTGACAGAAAGATAACCCTAAACAGATAATAAGCAAGATTCAAATCAGGCTTACGAGGGAGGGAAACTTCTCATTCATTTTTCAGAAACAGTTGGAGAAGCATTGCCTCATAAAAGAACACAGCTCTAGGTTGATGAAAAACACAGCAGATAAATTCATCCGGAGACAGGAGAACATTCCACAAAAGAGCTCATTGCTAATGCAGGTCTGAGTACCTGTCTCAGAATCTTGGTGTCATCTCTGACTTTTACCTTGGCCTCAGTACTCTCATAGACATTAGTCACAGAAGCTGAGATTAGTGGAAGGATAGTCTAAGACTCTTTGGCACATAAATGGCTAATTAACTCCTGATTGGATCCTATTAAATCCCCATTTCCTTTTGAATTTCATCCAGCCTTTTCCTCTACCCCCTAAAAATTCATAAATACTGTATAAAAAAACCAAAATGGTAGCCGAGGGTCTTAATTACCTAATCTTACTTCTGCATTGGTGTCTGAAAATAACATATTCACTTTTTCTCTTAAGCAGTCACTTAGGTTGCTCATGGGCAATGATCAGCCAGGCAAAACATGCACAAATCCAGGCCCAAACCCACAGTCCCAAACAGAAAAAGGATTCCCATGGGGAAAGGTGATATTTACATTACATAAGTGATACTAAAGCAAATCCTGTTCATTTAGGTGGAAAAACATGAGTAAAACCCTTGAGACAGATTAATGGCAAGGGTGTGTTTCAGAAGTGAGGGCGAAGGCCAAGAATTCCTCTCCATGTGAGTGCCGCTGGTCCTGAGTTTTCTCGCACAGACAGCCCAGGGAGGCCTCTCATGCCTTGCCCCTTTTCCTGCCTCCTCCCTGTTTCAAGAAGGCAGAACAGACCAAGGGAAAACAGGAGAGCTTTAAAAAAAAATTATTTAGCTACACTGGGTCTTAATTGTGGCACTGAGACTCTTCATTGCATCATGCGGGATCTTTTCATTGTGGCACACAAACGCTCTTGTTGTGGCACGTGGGCTCCACAGCACATGGGCTCAGTAGTTGTGGCGCACCAACCTAGTTGCTCTGCAGCATGTGGGATCTTATTTTCCCTGACCAAGAGGGGAACCCACATCCCCTGCTCTACAAGGTGGAGTCTCAACCACCGGGCCACCAGGGAAGTCCCCTTAAGAGAGGACAGCTTTGATGTCAGCCACAATTGTGGTTGCAACCTGTCACCATGAGCCATGTGACCTCAGGCAAGTGAATAAGTCCCTTTGAGGGCCTCAGTTTCCCTCATCTGTAGAATGAGGAATAGTAAAATTCCTTCAAAGACTACAATTGTGAGGACTCAATGTGGCTCTGTGCAAAATAGCAGACACCCTTGAAATGACGGTGATTATCAGCATGACCTTCTCACTTGTGGACTGAGTCTTCATTTGAAAATATGGATCCTGGTACCCTGCCCTGAAATATTTAAAAGGAGTACCTGTACAAAGATGAGGGGAAGCGATCTTTTCCCTCTATTACATAAGTGGAAAGAAACATCTGAATATAAATAGTGTCAGCAGCACTAACATCACATTCTAATGATCTAGTATTATCTGGCTAAAGATAGGGAAAATTCTTCCAGTGATGAATTTTTAACATTGAAATTTGACTTACCTCTTGTATTCCACTACCTTAAATCCATTGTGGAAACAGGCTGAGCATAAATAGTCAACTCTCTCCTGGTTGTTTGGGTGAAAGCAGGTGCTGATTGAGAAGACAGGGGTCAGTGTGTGTGGGGGGAGTTAAAAACAAATGTCTTGTGAGGTAAATAACTTGAACAATAAGAATAGAGATCGTTCTTAAACAGGAACCCAGGTCACTTGAGTGTCTTTACTCTGGGAGCCTCTCTGTTCTGTTCAGTATGACAGTAAGTTGCAAAGCACAGCCTTCTTGGCTTGGCTTGGCTGCATTCTCTGTTCTCTTATCTATTTCCCTTTGTGTCATGCATCAGGATTTTTCTCTCACCTGATTAGCGTTTTTCTGCCACAGTCTACCCTCTCGCCTTCCTTTTGTCCCCAGTGTCCTTCATGTTGGTTCTTACATTACCTTGCCCCTAATTGTCATCATGAGTAGATGTTCAATGCCATCTTTTGTTGGAAAATAGACACAGAGCATCTGAAACTACCCAAATGCCTTCCGTTTCTGCTCTCCACACCAGCCTTACATAAGCCCTTCCTGATTGCTTCGTCAGACGGGATTGTCAAGGGCACCATGGTGTACACTACCTGTTAACTTGGTGTCATTTCCTCTCCTTGCATCACTAAAGGAACATTCTATTTGAGCCCAAAACTTATATTTGGCTTCTGTGTTTAGATGAAACTTTCTTCCCCACAATGTTTTCTCTCTACTCCCAGATCATTACAGAACTCATAGCACCCAATATTGTAATAAACATATTTGGGAACTGTGCCTCCCTCTCTATTAATGCTGGATTATCCAGAGACAAATTAAATACACACTTAGGGTTCTGGGAAAGCAGAGACATTAAACCAAACAAACTACTAAAAATGCCAACACCAAAAACTCTACAGAAACTACAAAACAAACAGCAATTAGAAATTCTGAAAAGAAGCAGTTTTAATTTAGAACATTTCATTTGTGAGTCTTTATAACATTTAAATTGTGTTTTGAATTGCATGTGGGAAGGGAACACCACAAACCATCCGAGATTTAGGACCTGCTAAATTCTTACTGTGTCTGGTCTTAATGAAGACTTCTTAAGTGAAGTCTTGACTAGTCCCCTGAATCTGAACTCAAAATCAAGTGTTTCTGCATAAGGACATTTTTCAGGGGTTAGACTCTCAAAGGGTTCTGAGAGCCTGAACTGTTTAAGAAGAACTGCACTGTTTGATTCACCTTCATTTATCTGGGGCTAGGGCTGTGCCCACAGAGTGGGCATGTAATCCTGGTTGATTTGCAGTGAGTCTTTCTGAGTACTAAAGCTTATTATTTTTGACATTTTTTTTTGTATGAGAGGTAATCAGTGATTCTGTGACCCTACTCTGTCATGGTTATTAATATTTTTATCTACCCGGCTTCAAAACACAATGTTTTTCTTTAATTTCTTAGAGAGTTTTTTCTTTATTAGAGGATTCCTAGTGCTTTGGTAAGCTTAGAAAAGTCTCAGCATTGAATTTAGTAAAAAGGGTCGTTTGCTGAGTTTTAATATCAGGGTTTGCTATCCCTTAAAATCAGAAATGTTTCTCGGTACCCTATCTTCTTGTTTGTCCATTTAAATCCAACCTGTTATTATTTTGCTTGTTTTTAAAATAGGCTGGTGTTGTCTGAAGGCAAAGTAAATCCAGAGAATTTTATTCCCATTATCTGTTATGTTCTCCAGTATCTGTGTGTCCTAGAATCCCTGGGAAGCTTGTTAAACATGTGGATTCTAGAGCTTCACCCACAGAGGATCGAGATAACTGGTCCAGAGTCTGCATTTTTAACAAGGACCTCAACTGATTCTGAGAAGGATGCTCTGACTTTGAAAACCACTGTTCTGTACCGCCTCACTCTCTCCATGAATATTCTTTGAGGTTTTAATATAAATTTGGGAGGGGGGAATGAGCATATATCATTCATAATTCCCCTTTGGTTCTGCCTTTCCTTGAGACAAAGTAAATGTGGAAAACTGCTCTAGGGAAAAGTGACCAGCCCTGTTTGAAACGTGAAGAATTTGTTTTGTTTTTGGAGTCGCAAGAGTCAGACTTAGCTACTAAATCACCACCACCAAACTAATGGGTGAAAACCCAAGTAGTACGGCAGAGAAAGTCCTTCCTTCATTGTCCGCTTCTTCTTGGATGCTGGAGCATGTCAATTTTAACACTGACATTTGCAAGACCCACAACCAATGGACTCCTGAGGATGATGGCAGACATTTATGGCCCTTAGCCCTTCTGTTTTTGTTTGTTCTCACACGCAGCTACATCCTTACTGTATTATACCTATTTGTGGAGTGCTGGCCTGTTGTTGCAGATAAACATGTTGATAGGACTCAGCCTTTCTTCTCACACACAGTCCTGACAAGGGGGCACTGTGCTTGGTTTTGTTTTGTTTGCTCTGAGAATGTTTATTGGATACTTGTGTATGATGACTACAGCTAGTTGACTTTGCATACATTTCGTATAGTTCTCACAGCACCTGCAACTAAGGCTGTTGTTGTTACATTCTATGATATATCACTCTGATGATAATAGTGATACCCATTCACCCCAAGGACTGAAACCCCAACATTCTGCTGTTGCCTTGTCTCCTCCTGGAGCTCTCAGAGGTGCAAGGTGAGCACCATTTCTTTGATGCAGTAATAAGAAATACACTAATTTTAAAAATTGAGGTACAATGACATTGAGTTTGGGGTATATTACACAATGATTTGGTATTTATACATATTTACTACAAAGTCAGTACAATATGTCTATTTCGCCATACACACAAAATTTTTTTTCTTGTGATGAGAACTTATAAGAATTACTCTCTTAGCAAATTTCAAATATGCAACACAGTATTAACTATAGTCACCATATTGTACATTGCATCTCCGTGACTTGTTTATTTTATAATTGGAATTTTGAACCTTTTGACTCCCTTCACCCATTTCCTCCCTCCTTGTTTCTGGCAACCACCAATCTGTTCTATCTATGACAGGCTTGTTTTTTTTTAAGCCTCCACATTGAAAATCATACAGTATTTGTCTTTCTTTGACTTATTTCATTTAGCCCTCAAGGTCCATTCATGTTGTCACAAATGGCAAGTTTTGATTATTTTATATGGCTGAATAATATTCCATTGTATGAGTATACCACATTTTCTTTTTTTTTTCCTGTTTTGATTGTTTTCCTTTTTTTGAATTTCTAATTTAATTAGTTTTAGTTAAAGATAATTGGTTCAGAATATTGTATGGTTTCTGCCATACATCAACATGAGTTACCCATAGGTATACATATGTCCCTTCCCTCTTGGACCTCCCTCCCACCTCTCACCCCATCCCACCTCTCTAGGTTGTCACAGAGCACTGGTTTGAGCTCCCTGAGTCACACAGCAAATTCCCACTGGCTATGCGTTTTACATATGGTACAGTATATGTTTCCATGCTACTGTCTCCATTCAGCCCACCCTCTTCTTCCCTGCTGTGTCCACAAGCCTGACATTTTAGCCATTCATCTGTCAGTGGATACTTGGGTTGTTTCCATATCTTGACTACTGCAAGTAATGTTGCAATGAACGTGGGGGTGCAGATACTTTCTTATTTTCAAAATAAGAAATAATACTGGCATTCTGCCTCAAGGAAACAGCCAAGATCAGCTCATAAAAATAACTGAGATCTAGATGCTGTTTCAGGGTTCTGTGGCCACTGAAAAACGACTGTCAGATAGAAGAGTGCTGGCAGGTGGGAAGAGTTCCGCCTAAAACCTGGCCTCATACTCCACTCTGTCACTTTCAAGCCCTGATACTTGGGGCAAGTTACCTAATCCGCACGTGTGCCTCAATTTCGTCGCATATAAACCAGGAATATGAAAACATGTCTTTTGGCATTGTCACGAGGATTAAATGAGATAACTTGTGTCTGGCACATACCAATTCACAAATACACTTTGCAAATGCTTTTTTTGTTGTTGTTTTTTAACTAGATAAAGATGAATCTTCCCCATTGACATATTTTTCTTTAGAAAGATAACAGTACATGCTTTTAGCATAAACCTGTATCTGACTTCTGTATAGTCATGGGCAAGATAAGGCACCAGAAGTCTTTTAGAATTTTTTTAGGTGAGTTGTATTAGTCGGTGTTAAAGAAGCAAAAACCTTTTACTACAGATTGAGAAGCAAGAGAAAGGAAAAAGTTGGCCTCTTTAAACAATGAGGGATTTTTTTTTTTTTTTTGTCAGTATCTTAAAGAGGCTTTTCTTATATAAACAGGAGTATTTGCTGGTCAGTACCCAGATTTTTTTTTCTTTTGATGTATATTAAAAAAATTAAAAGGAATATTCTTAGAAAGACATCTGTGCCTGGGGTGACTCACATTTGATCAATCCCTGTGAACTGAGCTTTTCAGGGGATGTGCAATTATTTGCTCAGTTAGGCTTAAACTTTTTATTTATCTAATCACCCCCCTGTAATGCTTTGATCTGAACTTCCAAGGCCTATTTTTCAACCACTTTAGCTACATATTTTAAGTCTTATGGTCTAATCAACCCCAGCCCATAAAACATGCAATGTCCTGTTTAATGCATCCTATTAGGAAATCAGCTGCCACATGGATTTTGAAATCTCCCACTTTGTGACTGGGTGCGCTGTTTGGAAGTGTCATTAATGTCATTATTCTGGGAGAGCAGGAGAGAACCGGCAGCGGAGTGCACCCTCCGAGCCCGGGCTGGCTTCCCCCTGCTAGTGCTTGCCGAGTGACTCAGAGGTGAATCACCCATCTCTGCAGGTGTATGCTCCGGAGTTCTGGAAGCCTTCCACAGCCCAGCAGGGGCAAATGTTTACTTCATTAGTTCACGGGGTTACTCAGTAGATCCAGCTTACTTAATTTGACCATATAATAGCTTTGAAATGAGTGTCTGTATATGTTTATATATTTATGTATATATTTATATTCCAGGAGTGCACTGCAACTTAGAAATTGAAAAGTAAAATCTATCACTGAATAATTAGAAACTGAGTTCATTTGAAATCTTTGGAAAGAAAAATAATTCCTATGTATATCATTTTTCTTGCAAAACCCATTCTTGGTAATGGGATTCCTCTGTTCTCTCTGGTTGGCCCATGTGAGGGACCAAGAATTAGCAGATTCTATTAATAATTCCTTTCTCATCCTTGGAGTTTATTTGAGTATGTTCAAAAATGCTGGCACATCAGAGAGTTTTTCTTTTTAAAGAACCCTCAATTTTTCTGTGGAAGCAAAAGGATAAATATAAAGATAAATGTATTTCTTTACTTTGTTAATCTCTGAACAAACCTTACTTTTATATGGTGGTGGTGGTTTAGTTGCTAAGTTGTGTCCAACTCTTGTGACCCCATGGTCTGTAGCCTGCCAAGTTCCTCTGTCCGTGGGATTTCCCAGGCAAGAATCCTGGAGGGAGTTGTCATTTCCTTCTCCAGGGGCTCTTCTCCAGGGATTGAACCCACATCGCCTGCAGAGAGGCAGATTCTTTTACCACTGAGC
Organism: Bos indicus x Bos taurus; assembly: GCF_003369695.1. Lineage (NCBI taxonomy): Eukaryota > Metazoa > Chordata > Mammalia > Artiodactyla > Bovidae > Bos > Bos indicus x Bos taurus. The sequence continues at coordinate 84,557,836 of NC_040076.1, forward strand.
CACCAGGAAGGTCCCCTGTTACACAGTAGCAGTGTCTGATAAAGATAACAGCTCTCAATTAAATAAAGAAATAAGAATTGACGATTGCAATACAGCCACATTGTATAAATTGGCTAAAAATTGATAGTCATTAATCAAGATCCATAACACAACATTGTACACAATGGTAATTGCTAACATTTGGTTTCTTCTTATGTTCCACACCATTTAAAGCACTTTACATATGTCGTTTAATTATCAGAACAACCCTATAACTAATGTTGGTACTATTAGTGTCTCCATTTTACAGATGAGAAACTCTAGGCAGAGAAAGATTAAGTAAGTTGCCCAAGGTCACACACAGATAATAAGTGATGAAGCCAGAATTTAAACCCAGTCAGACCCTAGAGCTTGGATTACAGAGTACCACATTATTATGTTCTAGTGATAGGTTTTTAAACAAACACAGCAGAATGTATACATACAAAGGAATCCTGCCCACTCCAAATAGTCACTCATGTATAGTTATGTTAGTTATTTTTTGTGACATGTACACACTGCTGTGTGTTAGTGTTAGTTGCTCAGTCTTGCCCTACTCTTTGAGACCCCATGGACTGTAGGACCGCCAGGCTCCTCTGTCCATGGAATTTTCTAGCAAAGAATACTAGAGTGAGTAGCCATTTCCTTCTCCAGGAGATCTTCCCGACACAGGGATTGAACCTGGGTCTCCTGCATTGCAGGCAGATTCTTTACTGTCTAAACCACCAGGAAATACTCTATGCTTATTCCAAATGTTCTCATGGCTCAACAAATCTAGAACTTTCTCTCTCTTAAATTTTTTTTTCCTTTTAAAAATTTCCTCAGAAACTAGGGTTTGTTGCTCTGAATGTCACCAGTAAAAGCTTTACTTGTTGAGGTTGGATTTGATTTTTGGAAACAATCAACAGTAATTCAGAACCCAGGTTGGTGAACAGAGGAGGAGTCAAGTTTGGTAAGATCACTATACCCTAAACTGTCGCCAAAGATAATTTTCAAATAAGGGTTCTAAAATGTTTTGTGAAATGGCAATACCATTAAAATAAAGGTATAAGCGTGCAGAGGTCATTCTGGTGAACATTAGAGAGAGAGTAGTAGTAATAGTAATAGATGTATCCGATACAGTGATTCATTCTTGTTTTTTCACTTTTTTAATTGAACTATAATTGATTTACATTGTTGTGCTAATCTCTGCTATATAGCAAAGTGACTCGGTTATACAATGTATACATTCTTTTTTTGATGTTCTTTTCCATTATGGTTTATCATGGGATATTGAATATAGTTCCCTGTGCTATACAGTAAGATCTTGTTGTTTATCCATTCTAAATGTAATAGTTGGCATCTGGTGATGGTTTAGTTGCTAAGTTGTGTCCAACTCTGCAACCTCATGGACTGTAGCCCTCCAGGCTCATCTGTCCATGGGATTTTCCAGGCCAGAATACTGCAGTGGGTTGCCATTTTCTTCTTCAGGGGATCTTCCTAACCCAACGATCAAAACCAGGTCTTCTGCATTGCAGGCAGATTCTTTATAGATTGAGCCACCAGGGTTGGTATATTATATATATGAACCCCCAACTCCTAGTCCATTGCTCCCCCTTTCCCCCTACCCTCTGGCAACCACAAGTCTGTTCTCTATGTCTATGAGAATGTATGTCTATGTCTCTGTTTCTGTTTTGCAAATAGTTTCATTTGTGCAATAGTTTAGATTCCACACTTAAGTGATATCATATGCTATTTGTCTTTCTCTTTTTGACTTACTTCACTTAGTATGATAATCTCTAGTTGCATCCATGTTGCAACTAGAGCTTATTTCATTCTTTTTTATGGCTGAGTGGTATTCTATTGTATATATGTACCACATCTTCTTTACAGTGATTCATTCTCTAGACTTATGAAACCACAGTATTAGGTCACAGTTCAATAGATGCCTTTTGGCCACCTGAACTGGGAGAATACCTTCGACTGTCTTCTGTATATAAATATGCATGTGTATGTATATAAATGTGTGTGTGTGTGTACTCAAGATCTTGCCAAGAAAGAGATGATAACTTAAAATGGGTAAATAAAGCCACAATTGACAGCGATATGAGCAGTTTGTGGAAACCAACAACAGAAAGTGCAGATCCTGGAGGAGCAGCAGGGGGCGCCATCACACCCCTCAGCAGGAAGGGATGGGCGAGGTAAGGAGGATGGGCTACGGAGAGAGCTGCCTCTGGGGCCAACAGAGTAGGTGTCCACTGCTCCCTCTCCTCCTGCTAGTGACCCATTGACCAAACCCACAGGAGTCCAGACAGCAGAGACTATCCATTAGACAGACCCTGCTGCTACTGCTACTGCTAAGTCACTTCAGTCATGTCCGACTCTGTGCTACCCAGTAGATGGCAGCCCACCAGGCTCCCCCTTTCCTGGGATTCTCCAGGCAAGAACACTGGAGTGGGTTGCCATTTCCTCCTCCAATGCATGAAAGTGAAAAGTGAAAGTGAAGTCGCTCAGTCGTGTCTGACTCCTAGCGACCCCATGGACTGCAGCCCACCAGGCCCCTCCATCCATGGGATTTTCCAGGCAAGGGTACTGGAGTGGGTTGCCATTGCCTTCTCCAGACAGACCCTAGAGATCACCTATTTGGGGCAAAGGGCAGTGTGAGAGACATCCCAGAATAGCAAATAAAAGCATAGGGACAGCTGTGTTCAGGGGACCACCCCTGCATGTGATTATTGAGAATCTGAATTTCTACTTTCTTCTCAAGCCTGCTTTCTATCTGGATCATACCTTTCCTAGGAGAGAGGAACTAGGACATAGTAAAGATGTTTCCTATCCACCTTACTTTCTGGTGTCTAAACTGCCCTGGAGGTGGGAGGAGAGGAAGAATCTGCTGTCTATGGAGTAGCTGCTACATGTGCTCGTTGTTATTCCTATGTTAAAAAAGATTCATTATGTGAAGATGGTGTCATTTTACCTCCACTCTCTTCCTCCCCCAAACCTGTACCTACAGGCTAATTATGAGAGAAACATCAGTCAAGGGACATTCTACAAAGTATCTAAGCAGTGCTTCTCAAATATATCAAGGTCTTCAAACACACAGAAGTCTGAGAAACCATCACTTCCAGGAAGAGCCTGAGGAGACATGATCAATAAATGGAACATGGTGTCCTGAGTGGGATCCTGGAAGAGACAAAGGACATTAGGTAAAAATAATGGAAATCTGCACAGAATGTGTTTAGTTTATAATAATGTGTAAGTAGTAAAATATAAATAATGTGTAATGATGTTCATTATAATGTATCTACATTGGCTCATTAATTGTGACAACTGTATCATACAAATGTAAGATACTAACAGGGAATAGTAATAATAATATGCTGGGTACAGAGTATGAGGGAACTCTGTACTATCCTTCACAACTTCTCTGTAAATCTATTTTTAAATAAAAATTTTATGTAAAAGAATAAAAACCTAGTGCTTAGCCTTTTTGGGTTTCCCTGATAGCTCGGTTGGTAAAGAATCCACCTGCAATGCAAGAGACCCCGGTTCAATTCCTGAGTCTGGAAGATCCTCTGGAGAAGGGATAGGCTACCCACTCCAGTATTCTGGCCTGGAGAATTCTTGGGCTTCCCTTGTGGCTCAGCTGGTAAAGAATCTGCCTGCAATGCAGGAGACTTGGGTTTGATCCCTGGGTTGGGAAGGTCCCCTGGAGAGGAGAAAGGCTACCCATTCCAGTATTCTGGCCCAGAGAATTCCATTAGTTAGAGAATAAGAATGAGTAGGAGGAGTAAGGCAAAAAACTCTTCTTAGTTTCCCCATCTTGGCTGTTATTTGGTGGTAATGTCCAGCCAGCATTCTGGCATCAGGAGTTCCTGCCACTTTTTGACTGGGCACCTCAAGCTAATGCTTAAATGTTCTCCCCTTATGATGTAAAGTTTTATATTAGATCAAACAGTAGTCACTTAATATGAAGGGCACCAATAATATTCTCTTAAAAAACCAACCCGCACTGCTTTAAAAAAGGAAAAAAAAGGCAAAACAAAAAAAAAAAAAAAAAGAAAGAAGAAAAAGGTGATGTGCCTGGTAAAAATAAAAAGGGCACTTTAGTCAATATTGTAGTAATACAAAATTTAATATTATAAATAATATTAATAATAGAAATAATGAATTCTACTCTGAAAGCCAGTTTTTAATACCAAAAATTTACCAGAAGACTGTTGTTTTGGAAATGAACTGTCCCGTAGTGATGCCATGGACAAAAGAGCCTGGAGAGCTACAGTCCATGGGGTCCCAAAGCTACAGCCCATGGGGTCAGACACGACTGAGGGACTAACACTTGAATAGTGATGCCAACCACCACTCATACCTCTAACATGTGTGTGTGTGTGTGTGTGTATGGGTTTCCCCAGTGGCTCAGCAGCAAAGAATCTGCCTGTGATGCAGGAGTCACAGGAGGCATGGGTTTGATCCCTGGATCAGAAAGATCCTTTGGAGGAGGGCATGGAAACCCACTCTAGTATTCTTGCCTGGAGAATCCCATGGACGGAGGAGCCTGGTGGGCAACAGTCCACAGGGTAGCAAAGAGTCGGACACGATTGAAGCAACTTAGCACAGCACAGAACATATATGTATATAGGACATATGTGTGTACATAGATATACACCACAGCACAGATCACACATTGTCCACGAGGCATGTGCACAGGGATATAGGAGAACCACTTTTTGGTGTATAAGCCTCTGGGCCATCCTCACAGTCCCTGAGGTCCAGTGAAGGCCACACATTTCACTCTATTTTGTATTGAGCTCCAGTCTCTACTGGGACTGAGAAGCAAGGAGGGTCCGAGGCCGAGGGGGTGCCTGGTAGCCACCAAACTTGCAAAGCCCCTGACACAGGTGGCGCTGCTCTGAGATGCCTGCCCGCTGATTCCCCGCCTACCCTGTTCCGCCCTTCATGCGCATGGGCCGTGTCTCAGCATGGGTGGTGTGTGCACTGTGGAGATGCTGCCCTGGCAATGAGCCTCAGTCTTTTCCAGTACAGGAAAGGTTTGTCTGTTTCCCCAAACACAAAGGAGGAGGAAGAGAGGCAGTGGGGTGGAGGGAGAGGTGTGTGGACTTTGCCGCCTGTGAAACTGGCGTTGAATCGGCTTCCACCCTTTGGCTGTCATGTGTCCTTGGGTCAGTCCCTTAAAGTCTGTTTTCTCATCTCAGAAATAGGGATGTGACCCAGAGAAGATGCCTGTGAACTGTGTCACATTTGATGAGAAGTCATCCAATGGGAGTTATTCCTGGAAGCTAAAGACACGGCCTCTTGTACAAGGCCATGAGCGATAGCATTTTCCTCTCTATAACCCCAGCCACCATTTGCCACGGAGTCACTGTTGGCAGTTTTCGTTCAGGTGTTTAGCCTTTCATTTTTGTCAGCTTCTTCCTCTTTCTAGGCTGAATCTGAGGATTCTTTGAATCTCATACAGCTATCTAGAAAAGATGCACAGGGGTTTATACTAGGCAAGATTTATTCAATGAATGAATCAACCAACCTTTCAAGGCAATTCCATAGCCTGTGTACATGTGGATGCCGAAGTAGGTGTGTATATCACGCATGAGCACAAACAGAACCCCATGGATGACATCCTCCTTCGAGCATACACGGGCAACTCAACAAACACACCCTTGTGAAAGCCATACCGGCGTATTCCTGACTCAGTGAGCTGAGCCACAAGTCCTATGGATTTCAAACAGTTCTCTGCACTAACTTAAATCAATTTTTTAAATGTGTGAATGAATGGATGCTCTGAAATTGGATATTAAAGCGTTTCTGCAAAAAAAGTGCCAAAGAATAGCTACATATATTCATGGACAAATTTCCAACTTTAAGCAGGCTTTTGAAGTTTTAGGAGAATATTGTTTCCAGTGCCTACTTCAAACATGAAAGCGAAGATGTGCCAAATTCTGAAGTGCTCTTCCTACTTCCACTAATGGGAATTCAATTCTGTCAAGATAATGCTATTCTAATTGCTCACCAAAAATAATGGCCACATCCTATTTATGATGAGTTCTTTGCAATTCTAAAAGATCTGTTCTAAAATATTAGGCTCATATTACATTTCCCAGCTCAGACCTGATCAGCATTTTTCTTCTTCACTTTTGGAACATTTTCTCTGGGAGTGACAAGAACATACACAGTAAAGAGTACCTCCAGTCCATCTTGTATGCCCAGAAAGTTCACCAGAAGGCATGTCACATGAAAAATCATAGATATAGAATTATGTGGTTTAAAAGAAAGAATAAAAACGAAAACCACTGACTTTGCAACCTACATCTGGCTTCACTACTTACACGCTGTGTGATCCTGGGAAAGTTAGTAACTTCTCCATCTTATTTCCTCAATGGTAAAATGTGGGGTAAAATACCCACTTCCCTTGGGATCATGGAACACTTTAAATGAGATAATAAACAGAAAGTATCGGGAATATAGTTGGAAGAGTTGGAACACAAAAACTTTGGCTCTAAATTGGATAAAAAAACCAAAAAATTTATGAGAAAGGATCTTTCCTTCTTTGAAGAAACCTCAAGCTCCCTGCCATGGGTGTTGAAATCTGAGCTTCAGTGACCATTAACCTCCATAATCTCCTTGAGTCCTGCGAATCACAAGAAATGAAAGGCCTGACAGTGCCGTGATGACTGTCTAGCAGTGGTGCAGAAATGTGATCTGCTCAGGAAGGTCTCCCCTAAAAACAGCATTTTCAAGACTTGTCAAGCCAGAATTCCTGCATCAGTAATGTCCTTGCTATGGGTGAGAGATGCAACTATAGCCTTACAGTCTCAATAATTCTCATTGCACATCTGCACCCTCCATCATTTGTGTGTACCTAGTGTTCAGCACTATACCTGGCACAAAGCAGGTCTTCTCCAAAGGTTTGTTGATAGAAGGAGGAACCAGAGAAATTTATGGATGAGCTCCCGTTCCTGTTCTCTTTTTGTCATTCTCCATGCATAGTTCCCCACCTATCTTTCCTGCTTCATTCAGGCTATCAGTCCTGCCTTTTACTTATCTCTTGGCAACACTCACCTCCTCCAGGAAGCCTCCCTTGATCTGTCATACTCCCAACCCCAGCCACAGAGTCTAGTGCTTGATCTTTCTTCAGAGTTAATATGGCTTTTGGATAATGCTTTTGCCCTGGAGTTGCCCCATATTTTTATCTAGTATTTTTCCATCAACCCCTTCTAGGGCAGGAATTGTCTTTAATGACTTCAAAAATATTGTATTTTTTTAAAATGAGGTTTTGATGTATTTAGGTAGGAGACCATATACTACAGGTGTACTTATACAAAGTGAAATTAGACAATGGTCCTGTCTTCAGAAAGTTTACTTGACAGGGAAGGTAAGACCTAAAACTACAGAGCAGGAAGTGAAGAGTACAGAAAGACTGACGTGGTGAAGGGATGATGGGAGAGAGGAAAAGTTCCCATCACACCTAGCAGATGTCACCAGCAGGGTGAACTGTCAGAGGAGGCGCCATCTGAATCCTGGAAATACCCTAGGAAAAGCACTGCTGGCAGAGGAGAAAACCTGTGCAAAGGCATGGGAAAGGGAGGGTGGCGGGTGTTTATATCGCATTTTACAATTCTTAAAGGGCGTCACACTCTGTTTTCATTTGTTTCTGCAGAACAGCCAATGAGGAAGACAAGGCAGAGGTTCCCGGGCTACATTCACAGGAGTACAGAGAGGCTAAGGGACTCACCCAAACTGGCGTTGAACTAGGACACAGCTGTGACTGGAACTGAGGTCTGACTCCAGGTCCACAAGTGAAAACTCCCTCTTCAGAGTGATGGCATCTGTGGAAATGACTCATTCTTGCTAAACTGATGACCAATGGCTTAGGTGCATTCAAATGATATACCTCTTGTGCCTGGGAGGCAGCAATCTAAGAAGCTCTGTGGGTACCTGGAAGAACTATGAAAGCCCTGGATGCTGGAGTGGATGCGGATCACAGACGCATTCTTCTGGGTCAGCTCTGAACAGTGGAGGACTGTGTAAGGTGTGTGACATCATAACGGAGGGGAAGCCTCGAATTATGGTGGAGGTTAGGGTCACTGCACCCTTGCTCTGAGCTGGACACTGTGTCCTGTGTATTACCTGGATTCTTCCACTTGATCTTCACACCAAAACTATGAGGTAGGTTCTCATTCCAAGTTTAGAGGCTGGAGAAATGGAAGCTTAGAAAAGTGCTCAGCTGGTAAGGGGTAGAGTCAGCATTCAGATGCAACAGTAAGTGGCTGTGTCTTTACCAGTGAGCTAGAGGTTCATAATCACTTGTGTGCCACAGACTCCTTTAGACATCTGATAAAGCCCACAGACCACTTCTGAGAAAAATGCTTTTAAATGGATAAGATGTGTAGGTCTTATGAAGAAAACCAATTATATTAAAATTTTAATTGCTAAAATATTAGCAAATTTTGTATATAGCAATATAAGTGCTTCTTTGTTAATTAGTTAAATAATTAGAGCTGGTAGCGGGTCATGATTTGGAAGTCCTGATGAATGTCAACAAGATTTTGAGATAAAAACAACAACTGTAATGAAAATATCTGTGATTTCTGCTGATGACAAAATCATGGGTGCCAGTAATACTATTGTTTTGTTCACTCAAAATAGGAGAAAATGCTGAATTTCAGTAAAAAGCTAGTGAAAATTAAAAAGCTGTTGTTTCCATTCCAGTTTAAAATTCTCCTGAATTCTCTTCAGTAACCCGAGGCTAGGGACTCCTGGGCCAGGCTAGATAGTGGTTAGGATCTTGATGGGCAGAGTTCTTGCAGCCCAACCCTTCCTGCAGCCCCAGGGCCACCTTGATTGGTGATGGGAGCTTTAAAACACCTCCTAGGGCAAAGCAGATCAATCTCTGTGGGGTAGGAAACTGTGCTGATGGATCTTACAGGGCTGCAATCTGATCAAAGAGCTATAAAAGTAAACACAGGAGAGAGAGAGGGGCAGGGGCTCTCAGTGATGGAAGATGGGTGGTGAAGGGGTGAGAAGAGGAGGGCCAGGGACTCCAGCCAGGTCCTGCACACAGTGAGTACCTAGAAGTCTGAGGAGCAGAGCTCAGGTGAGGCAAGATGAAGAGCAGGGAGAAGGGGGAGGCGAATACTCTCCTTTTCCTCCACTAGAGATAGCACGAAAGAATGGGAATAGGAAGTAAAACCATATTGTCCAAAACAAATTGTCCTCACTTTCCAGCCCTACAGCCTTAGGTAAATCACATTCCATTTCCAAACCTCCGTTGCCTTATCTATGTGGGAGGAACTGAAACACTGAACTCACAGGCCCTCTGGAGGGTTAACAAACTGATTGGCACTTGGCAGAGTGCCTGGCACATGGTTGTTGCTCAATACAATTAGGCTGAACTATATGAGATTGATGTTTCTGAAGGTCAAGAATGGTTGGATATGGTTAGTTTCATACGATTCCAATTACAGTTCCTGGAAAACAAGGGAAGCTGCTGAGAGCATACCCAGCTCCATGTGGTGGGGTTGGATGTACATGGAACTAACGGCATCCAGTCACCTATATTCCCACCACACCTCCTGTGGGAGATGTTTGAGGGGTGTTCCTGAAAACTTTCTTCCCCACCTTCTTCCCATGCCAGAGTAAATTCTATAAAGAGATGCTCTGGCAGTTTTCTCTTTGGCATTCCAGGGACTGATAAATCACAGATCACTCTAAGGCACAGTATGGACTCCTGTGATCTGTCAGCGAAGAAGAGGCAGATGCAGGAGGAGAAAGGACCTTACTACATTCCTTTGACCAGTTCTCCTATTCATACTTTTCTCAGCAAATAAAAGCACAGAGTGGGGATTGGAAAACCCTGTGGGCTAGTTCAGTTCAGTTCAGTCACTCAGTTGTATCCGACTCTTTGTGACCGCGTGAACCGCAGCACGCCAGGCCTCCCTGTCCATCACCAACTCCCAGAGTCCACCCAAACCCATGTCCCTTGAGTCAGTGATGCCATTCAACCATCTCATCCTCTGTCGTCCCCTTCTCCTCCTGCCCTCAATCTTTCCCAGCATCAGGGTCTTTTCCAATGAGTCAATTCTTCCCATGAGGTGGCCAAAGTATTGGAGTTTCAGCTTCAACATCAGTCCTTCAAATGAACACCCAGGACTGATCTCCTTTAGGATGGACTGGTTGGATCCCCTTGCAGTCCAATGGACTCTCAAGAGTCTTCTCCAACACCACACTTCAAAAGCATCAACTCTTTGGTGCCCAACTTTCTTTATAGTCCAACTCTCACATCCATATATGACTACTGAAAAAACCATAGCCTTGACTAGACGGATCTTTGTTGGCAAAGAAATATCTCTGCTTTTTAATATGCTGTCTAGGTTGGTCATAACTTGCCTTTCAAGGAGTAAGCGTCTTTTAATTTCATGGCTGCAGTCACCATCTGCAATGATTTTGGAGCCCAGAAAAATGAAGTCAGCCACTGTATCCACTGTTTCTCCATCTATTTGCCATGAAGTGATGGGACTGGATGCCATGATCTTTGCTTTCTGAATGTTGAGCTTTAAGCCAACTTTTTCACTCTCCTCTTTCACTTTCATCAAGAGGCTCTTTAGTTCTTCTTCACTTTCTGCCATAAGGGTGGCGTCATCTGCATATCTGAGGTTATTGATATTTCTCCCGGCAATCTTGATTCCAGCTTGTGCTTCCTTCAGCCACGTGTTTCTCATGATGTACACTGCATATAAGTTAAATAAACAGGGTGACAATATACAGCCTTGACATACTCCTTTTCCTATTTGGAACCATTCTGTTGTTCCATGTCCATTTCTAACTCTTCCTTCCTGACCTGCATACAGGTTTCTCAAGAGGCAGGTCAGGTGGTCTGGTATTCCCATCTCTTTCAGAATTTTCCACAGTTGATTGTGATCCACACAGTCAAAGTCTTTGGCATAGTCAATAAAGCAGAAATAGAAGTTTTTCTGGAACTCTCTGTTTTTTAGATGATCCAGCAAATGTTGGCAATTTGATCTCTTACTCCTCTGCCTTTTCTGAAACCAGCTTGAACATCTGGAAGTTCACGGTTCACATATTGCTGAAGCCTGGCTTGGAGAATTTTGAGCATTACTTCACTAGTGTGTGAGATGAGTGCAATTGTGTGGTAGTTTGAGCATTCTTTGGCATTGCCTTTCTTTGGGATTGTAATGAAAACTGACTTTTTCCAGTCCTGTGGCCACTGCTGAGTTTTCCAAATTTGTTGGCATATTGAGTGCAGCACTTTCACAGAATCATCTTTCAGGATTTGAAATAGCTCAACTGGAATTCCATCACTTCCACTAGCTTTGTTCATAGTGATGCTTCCTAAGGCCCACTTGACTTCACATTCCAGGATGTCTGGCTCTAGGTGAGTGATCACACCATTGTGATTATCTGGGTCGTGAAGATCTTTTTTGTACAGTTCTTCTGTGTATGCTTGCCACCTCGGCTTCTGTTAGGTCCCTACCATTTCTGTCCTTTACTGAGCCCATCTTTGCATGAAATGTTTCCTTGGTTTCTCTAATTATCTTCAAGAGATCTCTAGTCTTTCCCATTCTGTTATTTTCCTCTATTTCTTTGCATTGATCACTGAGGAAGGCTTTCTTATCTCTCCTTGCTGTTCTTTGGAACTCTGGATTCAGATGGATATATCTTTCCCTTTCTCCTTTGCTTTTCACTTCTCTTCTTTTCATAGCTATTTGTAAGGCCTCCTCAGACAGCCATTTTGCTTTTTTGCATTTCTTTTCTTGGGGATGTTCTTGTTTCTTGTCTCCTGTACAATGTCACAAACCTCTATCCATAGTTCATCAGGCACTCTCTCTGTCAAATCTAGTCCCTTAAATCTATTTCTCACTTCCACTGTATAGTCATAAGGGATTTGATTTAGGTCGTACCTGAATGGTCTAGTGGTTTTCTCCACTTTATTCAATTTAAGTCTGAATTTGGCAATAAAAAGTTCATGATCTGAACTACAGTCAGCTCCTGGTCTTGTTTTGCTGACTGTATAGAGCTTCTCCATCTTTGGCTGCAAAGAATATAATCAATATGATTTTGGTGTTGACCATCTGGTGGTGTCCATGTGTACAGTCTTGTCTTGTGTTGTGGGAAGAGGGTGTTTGCTATGACCAGTGCATTCTCTTGGCAGAACTCTATTAGTCTTTGCCCTGCTTCATTCTGCACTCCAAGGCCAAATTTGCCTGTTACTCCAGGTGTTTCTTGACTTCCTACTGTTGCATTCCAGTTCCCTATAATGAAAAGGACATCTTTTTTGGTGTTAGTTCTAGAAGGTCTTGTAGGTCTTCATAGAACTGTTCAACTTCAGCTTCTTCAGTGTTACTGGTCGGGGCATAGACTTGGATTACTGCGATATTGAATGGTTTGCCTTGGAAATGAACAGAGATCATTCCGTCATTTTTGAGACTGCATCCAAGTACTGTGGGCTAGACCTGGGTTCAAATCCATGTTCTGTACTTAACACTTAATTGCTTGTTTCACTTGGACCCATCACAACCACCCTGAACCTCAATCCCCTCTTCTGTAGGAAGGGGATGTTAGAACAGAGCATCTCCAAGATCTCGTCCATGGGTAACCTTGACCATGGAGACTTTGGTTTGCTCCTCAGCTCTGCGCTTGGCAGGCCACAGGGTCATTGTAGGTCTCAGTTTAGGGATCAGCTCAGCATTTTAACAGTAACTCACCCCCATGTAGTGCATTTCTTGGAACCCAAGTTTGAAGATGCAGCTGTAGAACAGGGTACATGTCTGAAGAGCCTCACAGAGGGGCCTTGTGATAAACAAAGTTAGAGTCCACAGAAGCATCCGAAATGAGGCAGAGGAGTAACTGTTTAGGTTTGTTTGGCACTAAAGTATATTTAAAAGTTTATTTCATATTAAATTATAAAAACCGTATGGAAAAGTGATTATAAACTCTTTTTTCAGTAATAAAACAGCCCTTGGGGCACAGAAGCACATAGGCTTAATACACCTAAAAATATCTTATTTTTCTACAGCTTGATTGAAACTGATGTAGGTGTGCTTGGCATCTGACTTGGGGAGGTCGTGCCTTTTCTTCTTCTGCTAATAATACTGTTTGGCAGCTTTACACTCTATCTTACCACAGATCTTTGCCAAAACTTGAATTTACTTCCGTCAGATTAACTGTCTCCAAAAACAAACTGGCATTTCTTCTAAGGGCTCCGATTAAAAGGATAAGCTTGAGTGACACTCCCTTAAATGGCTGGATGTTCTCACAGGGCTAGGAAATCAGAACTGGAAAAGCAGCAGGGCTGAATTTAGTCACATGGCTGCTCAGGCATTTGGACAGGGAGAGGGGCTGCCCTTTCCCTCTGCTGTGTTTAGAAACCCTGGGTGAATTATGATTTTGAATACATACTTCTCAAAAAACTGTGAGAAGAAAACCACTGCTTTGTTCTAGGTCCCAACCCTCCAGTTCTTTGTTTTAAATATCATTTTTACTAATTTTGCTGGTCAAATTATGTTGGCTCCCCCAAAGCACCAAGGAAATAGGGGCCTTTTCTAGTTGCACAGCTGAATGCATATGGAATTTGAATGAGTCCACTATGTATGGTCCAACGAACTTTCTGTCTTTAACATTCCAGTAGACAGAGAGGAGAGTCCAGGGAAGACAGAAAGCAAGAAAAGGGGAAGGAAGCACTGGCTAGTTTTTCCCTCTCTCTTGTTTATAATTTGATCCCTCAAGAATAAGAATCAGGGTTAAAATAATTTTCCAAGCAGATATTTTTCTTTTTATCTTTTATTATTGTGTGCAATGTATTTATTTATGTTGAGGAAACAATAGGTAAGGGATAGAGAAGAAAGAAATAGGTTACTGATTCTTGTAGGTTACAAATTTGAATGCCTAACACAAGAAAAAATTCAAGTGAGATAACATTTCAAGAATCACATTGAAATGTGGCTCTTAGACACACATTCACTCTCTCTTTCTTACAACTGTCTATCCCCCTATAAGTAAGAGTACCTTGAAAGAACTCTGTGAAAAATCTATGGAAAACTCTTTATCAGCTGTAAATACTATGTTAAATTTTCTAATCCTATGTTGATATTAACTATCTAAAAATGAAGGACAAAATAGCTATTATTATTAATTTTATCCCATAACTTTTATTACTCTGCCTGAGAAGATATAGGATCAATAATTAATATAATCATTAATTAAATAACTTTTAATTAATGCTAAGGGGGAAAAAAATTTGCTTGGATTGTTATATTGAGTTAAATTTTTTTATTGCCCAGATCCAAATTTCTTTGAGTTAGAGCCTTGGCTTATCTAAGTATGGTTATGCCAAAGCATAAACAGACTGTCATTGTGCTTAGCTTAGCGTGGCTATCAGTGAGCTCTGCTAGGGGTGGGAGAAATGTCAGCTTTGCCATTTCTTGTTCATTTGTATTCACATTATTAATATTACCTTCAACACGTGGTTTCATTGTATGAATGTTTTAAAGCCATTAATCCACATTATGCAGGACACTGTAGTTAAAACTAGATAATGTAATTCACAATTCCCTTTAGCCAAGTGCAGGAGAATTGTAATGCCTGACAATGTACTGAAAACAACCTAAGAGTTGAGGCTGTCTGGTCAGCCCCCTGGGCCATGATCCCTCTACCAGGATCCCTCCTGCTCTGTATAAGACTACACTCATCCAACACATGGGACAAGCCAAGGCCTCAGGGTCAGCCCCCACACTGGGCATTGAAGTCAGAATATATAAGTCAGTTGTATATAAATCAATATATTTGCTTATAAAATTATAATACATAACATACACACACATATATAATAAAAGTGAACCATTTTTTTTTCTACTTTTACCTGTAAGGATAAGCTTAATCTGATTTTGAGGTCACTTCTTGAGGTAATTTACACAAAGATAAAATACATATTGTTATCTTCATTTTACTAATAAGGAAAATTAAGTTGCTGCGGGTCACAGTTAGCAATTTTCCCTTTTTTTGGTAGCCTGTGTTTTTCCATAGTCTTATGAATGTGAAAGTGAAGTTGCTCAGTCATGTCTGACTCTTTGCAACCCCATGGACTGTAGCCTACCAGGCTCCTCTGTCCATGGGATTTCCCAGTGATTTTCCAGGCAAGAGTACTGGAGTGGTTTGCCATTTCCTTCTCCAGCGGATCTTCCCAACCCAGGGATCGAACCCAGGTCTCCTGCATTGTAGGCAGACGCTTTACCATCTGAGCCACCAGGGAAGAGCCATGATTTTCCATAACTACTGGCAGAAAAAGAAAATAAAAACATCAAGTAGTTTCAGATCAGATCAGATCAGTCGCTCAGTCGTGTCCGACTCTTTGCAACCCCATGAATCGCAGCACGCCAGGCCTCCCTGTCCATCACCAACTCCCGGAGTTCACTCAGACTCACGTCCATCGAGTCAGTGATGCCATCCAGCCATCTCATCCTCTGTCGTCCCCTTCTCCTCCTGCCCCCAATCCCTCCTAGCATCAGAGTCTTTTCCAGTGAGTCAACTCTTTGCATGAGGTGGCCAAAGTACTGGAGTTTCAGCTTTAGCATCATTCCTTCCAAAGAAATCCCAGGGCTGATCTCTTTCAGAATGGACTGGTTGGATCTCCTTGCAGTCCAAGGGATTCTCAAGAGTCTTCTCCAACACCACACTTCAAAAGCATCAATTCTTCAGTGCTCAGCCTTCTTCACAGTCCAACTCTCACATCCATACATGACCACAGGAAAAACCATAGCCTTGACTAGATGGACCTTTGTTGGCAAAGTAATGTCTCTGCTTTTGAATATGCTATCTAGGTTGCTCATAACTTTTCTTCCAAGGAGTAAGCGTCTTTTAATTTCATGGCTGCAGTCACCATCTGTAGTGATTTTGGAGCCCAGAAAAATAAAGTCTGACACTGTTTCCACTGTTTCCCCATCTATTTCCCATGATGTGGTGGGACCAGATGCCATGAGTTTCGTTTTCTGAATGTTGAGCTTTAAGCCAACTTTCTCACTCTCCACTTTCACTTTCATCAAGAGGCTTTTGAGTCAACACTGTTTTTGTTTCTCTAAGATTTGTTTTAGGGAGGAAACATTTTCATTGATAGGATATGGGGAAAAGAAACTTGCAAACCAATTACTAATAATGATCAGTAAAACTGAGTGGGATCTAACCTAGAATTAGCTCAATTGTACCCTGATATTAATAATCAATGTTGCATCATTTCTATTATCTGGTTATTCTAACGATCCCTCCATTTTTCTCCTTCTCATCCACCAGTTTTGTCTCCAGATCATCCTTTGCACCAGAACATCTACCAACTAAGGATAGGCTTCTTTTTTGGCACAGGCTCAGAATTTTAATGTTTACATGTAAAATAACTCCAGTAAAATGGAAGGATGATTTTAAATGTTGCTTGGAAGTATAACTCAAGCTCACCTCATTCATTTTATGTGATACTGTTAATATTATAGAAATAATATGTACTTGTTTTATATAAAATTTGGAGAATATAGAAAAAAATGAAAAGAAAAATTACTCATAACCCAATATAATCAAAGTTAACATTTTGGTATATTATCTTCTAATATTATTCATATTTTTCTTTGCATAGTTGTGATCATATTGCATACGTAACTCTTTTTTTGCCTTAAATAAATATGATAAACATCATTCATGTTTACTAATTCTTATTAGAAATATTTCCTAAGTATAAGTTCCTGTGGAAGCATACTTTTATATGCACAAAAATCCTTGAGGTAAGAGAATAAATATTATGTAGGTAAGTGGGAAATAGATGGGGAAACAGTGGAAACAGTGTCAGACTTTATTTTGGGGGGCTCTAAAATCACTGCAGATGGTGACTGCAGCCATGAAATTAAAAGATGCTTACTCCTTGGAAGGAAAGTTATGACCAACCTAGATAACATATTCAAAAGCAGAGACATTACTTTGCCAACAAAGGTCCGTCTAGTCAAGGCTATGGTTTTTCCTGTGGTCATGTATGGATATGAGAGTTGGACTGTGAAGAAAGCTGAGTGCTGAAGAATTGATGCTTTTGAAGTGTGGTGTTGGAGAATTCTCTTGAGAATCCCTTGGACTGCAAGGAGATCCATCCATTCTGAAGGAGATCAGTCCTGGGTGTTCTTTGGAAAGACTGATGCTAAAGCTGAAACTCCAATACTTTGGCCACCTGATGCGAAGAGTTGACTCATTGGAAAAGACTCTGATGCTGGGAGGGATTGGGGCCAGGAGGAGAAGGGGACGACAGAGGATGAGATGGCTGGATGGCATCACTGACTCGATGGACGTGAGTCTGAGTGAACTCCAGGAGTTGGTGATGGACAGGGAGGCCTGGCATGCTGCGATTCATGGGGTCGCAAAGAGTCGGACACGACTGAGTGACTGAATTGAACTGAACTGAAGTATAGTTAACTGCAGATTCCAACTCCAATGGGATATATGAATAGATTGAATAGTTAATTAATTACATTTTCCTTCCTTTTGGTGACTAATTCATGTGAATTTTACTAAGTGGATGAAAGATATTTTGTATTTTTCTAATACTTGTCTTCACACAGGAAAGAGAAAGTAACCCGAGAATACAGTAACTGGCAGAGGGAAACCATTTTTTAAAAAAATTACAAATAATGCATAAATATTATTCATACTTTATATTGTACTAAGTATTAAATAAAAGTTCATTGTGTATATAATATTTTAATAAATCATTTTAAAGGTACAGTTTCTTATTGCTTCTAATACCTTTAGTGTGGATTACTGACATGAAATGTTAGCCACTATTTTATAAATATATTTCTTCACCAGCCAAGATTACCTTAAAAAGCAAAAAGCTAACTTCTACATAACAATTTTCATTCCTTAAAATAGTAAGAAATGTATATAATGAAATAAGAAAAATAAAATGTTTATAAAACTCTCCCTGAATATAAGCTGCTACATGGAGAATAACTACATAAGAAAGTGGGATGATGAAAAGAATATTGCTAATGTCAATTCTGTTTTCTCATAAGCATCATTTTCAATAAAGACGCTTGCTTTATGGCCAGTTATAATTATTTTAAATCAAATAAAGGGACAAATTAAGAAGTGTTTTCCTATGCATATATCCGTGTGTGTGTGTATGTATATATACATATATATTTTTTGATATTTAATACATATAAACCAAATTTGATTACCTTACATAAGCTATATATAGGCATTACATATACATACAGGTACTGTGGAAACAAAAACAAAAATTCTTTGAAAATTTAGTCAATATGTATATGAATATATAGTTCAATTTAGACAAAAATATTTGGATTATTTAATGGCATTCTACAGCTAATTCTACTGCATTTGTTTAAATTTTTTCAGGAAAAAAGCAAAGCTTTTTTGTTTGTTTTCTTACAGATACATATTTTTATTGGCATGTAGTTGTTTTACAATGTTGTGTTAATTTCTATACAGCAAAGTGACTCAGTTATACACATATACACATTCTTTTTTATATTCTTTTCCACTATGGTTTATCCCAAGATGTTGAATATAGTTATGGTCCCCTGTGTAATACAGTAGGAGCTTGTTTATTCATCCTGTATGTAATAGTTTGCATCTACTAATTCCAAATTCCCAGTTCTTCCCTCCTTCACCCTGCCTCCCCCATAGCAAGCACAATTCTGCTCTCTCTGTCAGTGAGTCTGTTTCTCTTTTTTAGATAGGTTCATTTATGCTGTATATTAGATTCCACATATAAGTGATATCAGATGGTATTTGTCTTTCTCTTTTTCACCTACTTTTCTCAGTATGATAATCTCTAGCTGCATCCATGTTGCTGCAAATGACATTATTTCATTCTTTTTTCAGTTCAGTTCAGTTCAGTCGCTCAGTCGTGTCCGACTCTTTGCGACCCCATGAATCGAAGCACGCCAGGCCTCCCTGTCCATCACCAACTCCCAGAGTTTACCCAAACTCATGTCCATTAAGTCGGTGATGCCATCCAGCCGTCTCATCCTCTGTCGTCCCCTTCTCCTCCTGCCCCCAATCCCTCCCAGCATCAGGGTCTTTTCCAATGAGTCAACTCTTCGCATGAGGTGGCTAAAGTATTGGAGTTTCAGCTTCAGCAGCTATTCTTCCAATGAACACCCAGGACTGATCTCCTTTAGGATGGACTGGTTGGATCCCCTTGCAGTCCAAGGGACTCTCAAGAGTCTTCTCTGACATCACAGTTCAAAAGCATCAATTCTTCGGGATGCTGGATCCTATAGTAATTCTATTTTTAATTTTCTGAGAAACATCTGTACTATTTTCTGCAGTGGCTACACCAACTTACATTCCTACCAATAGTGTAGGAGGGTTTCCATTTCTCCACACCTTCTCCAGCACTTAAGAAAGTTTTTAAATGGTTCTTGCTCTTGAATAAAACCAGTCCTCTGTGTTTTGACCACAGAATATATTAAGGTCTAAAATTCTCTGTGGCTGTGAAGGTGCTTAAATTATTTCAGTCCTGGACAACCCCATTTTAAGCACTGAAAAAAGTGAAGAATTTCATCAACCAGATGTTTCTTTCATTTCTTTCTTCTCCATGCTTTCTTCCTCTCTTCCTTCCTTCCTTCTGTTTTTAACTGATTTCATGGAATTTCTTTAACATACTATGGTCTTGTAGTCAAACTATAGACAATCTAATTTGTTAATCTTTTATTTTCTGGAAATTCCTTTAAGTATACTTAACACAGATTCCAAGGCAAGCTCTTTGAATATTTTTCACTGAATTGGTAATTAAAAAAAAAAATCACTTCTTAGTCAAAATAAACTTTGAATTTCAGAAAGGATAGTGTTCTTGCTCCAGAATTCTCAGGTATATCTGACAAACAGTTGGAACCCTGGAGTAATCTCAATGAGCCTCAGTTTCACCATTGGCAAAACATAAATGCTAATAATACTTTCCTTAGAGGGATGCTGTACATTTGAAGTGAAATGGCATTTGTGCACCCTCCTTGGCAGAATGCCTGGCACATAGCAGATGCTCAATAAACAGTAGCGCTCAGTTATTTAATATGTCATTTCCTTGTATGTGTGATGCAAACAGTCCTGAACTCATGCTATATGCCCAAATGTTCAGTTCTTTTGCTCAAGGTAACCAAAGGACTGTTATAGAACTCAGGGTAAGTACATTTAATTCTCAGATGGCATATTTGTTGACATTAGTCATTATATATAAATTGTGGAAACAGAAAGACAAGCAATTATGCCTAGAAATACTAGAACTTACAACAAAGACTTAATTTATAAAACACATTTTTATGTGTTGATTGTGGTCAGGAACTAAAAAGGAATCAAAGTTCTGATAAAAGATTATGAAAATTAAAAGGAGTTGTGAAAAAAAACTATACAAACTCTCCCAAAACACTTTTTTGAATATTCTGAGCCTGGCATGATAGCATCTGAGATTTTTAATATGCTTCGAGGGTATTCTACTGACCTAACAGAATTTCATATATATGCCTAAAAGAAAGCATAACATTTGCTGTATTTAACCACTTTTGAAAATCAGTTAAGGGCCTCATGCACAACTGTTGTTCAGTCGCTCAGTCATGCCCAACTCTTTGTGACCCCATGAACTGCAGCATGCCAGGCTTCCCTGTCTTTCACTATCCCCCAGAGTTTGCTCAAACTCATGTCCATTGAGTCAGTGATGCCATCCAACCATCTCATTCTCTATCACCCCCTTCTCCTGCCCTCAGTCTTTCCCAGCATCAGGGTCTTCTCCAATGAATCACCTCTTCGCATCAGGTGGCCAAAGTATTAGAACTTCAGCTTCAGCAACAGTCCTTGCAATGAATATTCAGGATTGATTTCCTTTAGGATTGACTCTTTCGATCTTGCTGTCCAAGGGACTCTCAAGAGTTTTCTGCAGGAACTTTCCAGAACGCTCGGTGAAAAGCGGAGGAGCGGCGGCTGCCTGAGCTGCACACAGCAACGCGCTCCTTCCCGCTCCCATAAAAAAAAAAAAAAAAAAAAGAGTTTTCTGCAGCACTACAGTTTGAAAGGATCAATTCTTCAGCACTCATGCACAATAGAGAGCAGATATTAGAACAGTCTTGTACTGGAACTTAAAGTTATGATAAGAAATGCAAGAAAAGCTGCTCCACTCTAACAGGTTGGAAATAGAAAACAAAAACAAAAACAGGCTGGAAAAGAAACAAATAAGAGCTTTTCACCTGGGCTTATTTATCTTTTTATGACTTAAAACAAAACAAAGCAAAATAAAATACTCAAACCAAAACCCCCCAGCAATAATTCTGTTGTACAACTCCAAATTTTTATACCATAAACAGTCAAATTTATTTGGTGACTGCTGAGTGGCATGGAGTCTGTCAACATAATGCCTCAAAACGTGAACCAAGGCAGATTGGAAAACAAATTGAAAGCCTAGATTAGAGTGACTGTAGTTTCTTTCAGTTCAGTTCAGTTCAGTCGCTCAGTCGTGTCCGACTCTTCGCGACCCCATGAATCGCAGCACGCCAGGCCTTCCTGTCCATCACCAACTCCCAGAGTTTACCCAAACTCATGTCCATTGAGTCGGTGATGCCATCCAGCCTTCTCATCCTCTGTCATCCCCTTCTCCTGCCCCCAGTCCCTCCCAGCATCAGGGTCTTTTCCAATGAGTCAACTCTTCGCATCAGGTGGCCAAAGTACTGGAGTTTCAGCTTCAGCATCATTCCCTCCAAATAAATCCCAGGGCTGATCTCCTTTAGAATGGACTGGTTGGATCTCCTTGCAGTCCAAGGGACTCTTGAGAGTCTTCTCCAACACCACAGTTCAAAGCATCAATTCTTCGACGCTCAGCTTTCTTCACAGTCTAACTCTAACATCCATACATGACCACAGGAAAAACCATAGCCTTGACTAGACGGACCTTTGTTGGCAAAGTAATGTCTCTGCTTTTGAATATGCTATCTAGCTTGGTCATAACTTTCCTTCCAAGGAGTAAGCATCTTTTAATATCATGGCTGCAGTCACCATCTGCAGTAGTTTCTTTAAAGTGATCTAAAAAACATAAACTTCATCTTATTAAAGAAGAAAATCTCCTAGCCTGCTTGCTTTCTGTAAGGGAAAACTATTCCTTCAAATCATAATTTCTCCACCTTTTGTTCTGTGGCAGAGCTTCATGTTTCAATATAGTAAATAAAGATGTGATTGGAAATGAGGGAAGGTCAAGGCACGCAGCTCTCTCTTTCTCTCCCTAAAGATCTTATGGGGTTTTCAATCAATTCAGTCAAGGGCAAAACGAATTAATTAGTTGAAAGTGATATTTCAAATAAAACAATTAGGACTTTAATGCAGTTTTGTAGGGGGTGGGGACTTCACCCAGACCCCTGCCTTTTGTCAAAATGAGTTTGATTTCAAAGTCAATTTTAAAAATTAAAAGCAAAGCCTTGGATTGCAACAAAAATATTTAACTATTTGTAGTGTGTGAATTTTTACCTACCCTTGCTGAGTGAATGAGAAAGTTTAAACAGATTTCTTCTGCCATTTTATTTAGGAAAAGAAAGAAATGAAACAAACAAAGGTTGGCATTGGGGGGTGTATGTGTGATTTATCCTGCTGCAGTTCTCAGAGGTATTCTGAGTTTCAGAGCTATTCTGAAAACTCTCCCTGGCATACTATTAGATACACAAATGATAGATTAGAGTATGCATGATAAAAATGAGATGTTCAGTTCAGTTCAGTCGCTCAGTCGTGTCCGACTCTTTGCGACCCCATGAATCGCAGCACGCCAAGCCTCCCTGTCCATCACCAACTCCCAGAGTTCAGTCAAACTCATGTCCATCGAGTCAGTGATGCCATCCAGCCATCTCATCCTCTGTCGTCCCCTTCTCCTCCTGCCCCCAAGCCTTCCCAGCATCAGAGTCTTTTCCAATGAGTCAACTCTTCGCATGAGGTGGCCAAAGTACTGGAGTTTCAGCTTTAGCATCATTCCTTCCAAAGAACACCCAGGGCTGATCTCCTTCAGAATGGACTGGTTGGATCTCCTTGCAGTGTAATGAGATGTACTATGTAGTAAATGATCAATGTAAGAGGAAGTCAGCAATTTTTCTATTCCATATTGAGTATAAACATCCTAACATGTTAAAACTTTTGAAATTACATACACACTATATAATTCTATAAGTTAAATTGAAAATATAAATAATAATGTATTTATACAATGATTCATAAATTGTGAGCCGTTTTGCCCGTAATCTACAAAAATGTAAATTAACTCTATAAAATTATAAGGTTAACAAAATTAACCCTATAAAATTTTTTTAAGAGGAACAATGGAGTGGATTTTAAAGTAATATTTCTTAGGACCAAAATCACTGCATGGTTGCTATCTGGGAAGCTAGGTACCACTCCAATTTTAGTATATATAGTGTAATTTAGCAAAGCCCTAAAAAGTGCTAAGCATAATGGGGGAGTACCATTGAGTATTATTGATTGATCTATCAAAGAAAATGAATGCTGTGAATGTAAACCAAACTGCACAGCGAGTAACAACTACAGGCTTAAAATGGTCTCCCAACGGCAAGCCAAATGAGCACCTGGTGAGGACAGAGCGGCAGGATGACTGACGCACTCAGAGGGGCGAGGCTGAGTGGATTCTGCTTGAATCTGATTGATGACCATGTCTTTGGCAGCCATCCTCAGCTGTGCTTCCCCTTGGAAATATTAAAAGTCTGTTGCCCCCAAACCTAGGTAACCATACACATACAGTAACTAAGATAAGTAAAGGGCAAAATAACTTTTTAGTAAATGGAAACTTTCTTACTTCAGAGCCATCCCCAACACTACCGGTCCTGGTCATTCCCCGATGAACAACTTTGATAGGAGTATTTTCAGCCGTATCACTAATCGGTCTACTCTTACTCTTTGCTTTAATGTAAAACCAAAGGGGAAAAAGTGATTTCAAAGGCACCTGCAATCTGACGTGTGTGAGCAGAACTGAAAAATTTTTTTTTCAAAATTGGATTAATTAGCATTATCGGAAAAACAAAAGGGAACAAAGCCACGGGTAAGTAGTGCATTAATCATATTGCTAGTAATTAGTGCCACAATAGAAATACAAGACAAAACAAAGAAGTTGGAAATAGTTCTGAAACTAGTCATATTTTGTAGGTATCACTAGCTAAGAAATAGACATAATTGGACATGCAAAGAGGACAAGAATAAAATAGAATCTCAAAAATCACCTAATGTTGAAAGACTCAACTGCATAAATCCTGAATCCCAGAGAAATGGAGAATTGATGTATTTATAGTGTCTAATATCCAGAGTTTAAAAAACTAGGAAAGAAGAGGATGAGGGAGGATGGGAATAATTGGAGGAACAGACTATATTTCTACTTTAAAAAGAGAGAGCCTATGCAGTTATAACAAAGGTCCAGCCAAACGCCAAATACGCACAGTCATTTTTAAACACAGAAATAGTGAGATTTTTTTTTCACTTTGAATGTATGATTGGATGACATTGGCGAATGCAAAACCTTTCTCAAAGTGATAAAATATTAAATTAATTGTAGCTTTCAAAGAATGAAACCATTTGTATGGTCAATTTCTTGGCCTTAGATTTTCTGTATCAGAGTCTATTCCTAGAATCCTTTATAAAAGTGTTTCATAGGAAAATGCTGATTTGTGTTGATTCATTTTACAAATGGAAACTGAGCCCAGTGAAGTACAGAAGAATAGAGGAAGACTAAAATTTTTCTTATGGTTCTGAATAGCCCATATGAAGTCATTCACCTTCCTGTCCGCCAATTTTTCTTACCCAGAAAAAGAAAAATCGAAAAAATAAATATCTAGTCTGAGGGTTACCTCCTTGAAGATGGCTTTTTGGGGGGTGTATGGGACTTTGTTTTTCTTATTTATTAAAAAAAAAGAAAAGAAAAGGACATACCTCTGTGAATGGAGACAGGTAATGCTGGAGTTGATTTTCATCTCGAGGGCTGTAGAGCCCTAGTGGTAGTTGATAAGAGATATCTCAGAAACCAGATGGATGGGAGATATTTGCCTGGGAACAGCCCTCTTAGACGTCTTCTGGACCTCCACTCCCATTTTCAAGCTTCACTAAATACCTCCCTCAGTCTTTGAACCTTTCTTTTCAGCACTCCCATTTCCCTCTCACTGTGCCTGTCTTCTCCACTGGCTTATCTTCTTTCATTCCTCACTTATCCCTATCATTTCTTTTCTCTTCACAAACTTTTTACACTTTCACAAATTATTTTAATGTTCTTTAGCAAGTGAGTCTGGGAGTCCGTCACCACCTGGCTCTCTCTGTCTCTTACCTTGATCAAGTTATTTTTCAGTTTTGTACTTTCCCTATTTATATGATAGTAATAGCAGCATCTATTATCTTGAATCATCTCAACATTTCAGATTAAGAAAATCTAGTCAACAAAACCCACCCATACTTAACTTGGCTAATTAAGTAGCTAATATATTTTGAATGATCTTTTTAATATTAAAAACAAAAACTTTAGAAATATATCTCCACAAATGGTCATGTGTAAAGAATATACATAGCATCAGGCATCTAGAAGTTATAAAGGAAAAGGGTGATAACTCTGACCATATTAAAATAATAAGTGCTTATATGGACAAAAAAATAAAGTTAAAATATTAAAAACATACTGGGAGGAAATTTGTCTAATATATGTGAAACAAGACTAAACACATAAACAGCCTTTGTGAAATTAATAAGAAAATATGAATCATTCAATATAAAATGGACAAAGGACACAAATAGGCAAATATTAGAAAATAAAATATAAATAGCCAGTAAATTAGTAAGTGTTCATCATCACTCAATAATTATAAAAGTGCAAATTAAAGTGCTAATGTACCACTTTCATCTACCAGGTAAAGATTTTGAAACTTCAACAATGCTATTGTTGACAAAAACCTGGAAAAATGGGTGCTCATTCATAAATACATTAAACAAGTATTTACTGAATTCTACTCTGAAACACTGATGATGGGATGGCAAATTGTGACTCTGAATATACTGGTTCAGAGAACCTAAGGAACCTACCCAAGGTCATCTGCAGCTGACCAAGTTGACATTAGATCTAAACCCCAGTCCTTTGAATTGTGAATCTTTTTTTGTAGAATCAGACCCACTATGGATTCTCCAGAGGTGTTAGTTTACCTTTCCCTGTGATTGATTTTCTTGAAAGTAATGGCCTTCAAACTCAAATCTTGGGATGTCACACTATAATTCTCTGGAATCCCAAAGCCCCAGTCCCTGTTCCCTGATGCAGCCACACCTGAGTTACTTCTGGATGAGAAACCAATTTGACTGTTACACTTCCCCAGTTGTCAGCATGTCTGGGAGAACACCTAGGTGTGCAATGGCAGCCTTCTGAAAGGACCGTGTTTTGTTTACTAACAATGAAGAGGATGATGATGATGATAATTAGTAAATAATGATTTCATGGTGAATTACAGTTTACAAAGGGTTTGACATATATGATTGAAAATGTAGTCTCTACAACAAACCTGTTTACAAAGTGTTATTGTCATCTAAATTTTACAGATGAGAAAACAGAGAGCCAAAGAATCTTTCTAAGATCTGCAGGTTTTAACTGGAAGAGCCAGGAGCAGAATCCATGCCTCTCTGATAACAAATCTCATGCCCTTTACTGATATCTGTGGTTTGCTGCTCTCCCACTTAACAGATTGTTGTAAATGTAGCTAAGAATATCAGTCTATACTTATTGCCAACTTTTAAATTAAAAATCTACCCTTGCATATGAACTTGCAGCTTTCCTTTTGACCATATATAGCTGGATAAAGGTTTTTTCCCAATTAAATATATTCCTAAATTCTCAATAATTTAATCAGCCTTTAAATGAATACTATGCCTTCCTGTTTTTTTGAAATGGACAGCTTTGCTTTTTTTTAAAGATTTATAAAACCATAATTGTATTTTATGAAGCCAGACAAGCTATAAAACTGAAGAAGACTAACATAAGCAAGACTTGGAGATGTAAATGTTATTAATCCACGGTGTTGCTGGTTGCAAAGGAAAGAGAACGGGAATTCCTTTTTCTTTATAAGTGTTGTTTTGCTTCCCTTAGACCTCTCTTTCCTCCAGTTACAGACAAAGAAAGAGGGCCACAAAATGAAGGACAGGGAGTAAAAGGACATTTGTATTAGGTGAGCTTGTGAGCTTGTTAAGGGAGAAAAAAATCATTTGGGGAGGTTTTCTTTGCTTCTTGCTCATCTCCTACCTTACCACATCTCCCAGCCTCCACTCGGAAACTTGGTAGGTTTTTTAGAGAATAGCTAGATTCTTAGTCACTGAATGTTTAGACTTCATTGGAACATTGGAAGCATAAAGCAAAGCATAAAGAGCAAACCAGTCAATGCTAAAGGAAAGCAGTCCTGAATATTCATTGGAAGGACTGATGCTGAAGCTGAAGCTCCAATACTTTGACCACCTGATGCAAAGAACTGACTCGTTGGAAAAGACCCTGATGGGAAAGATTGAAGGCAGGAGGAGAAGGGGACGACAGAGGATGACATGGTTGGATGGCATCGCCGACTCAATGGACGTGAGTTTGAGCAAGCTCCGGGAATTGGTGATGGATAGGGAAGCCTGGTTTGCTGCAGTCCATGGGGTTGATAAGTCAGACATGACCAAACGACTGAACTGAGCTGAAAGCAAATCTGGATTTAGAATCAAGTTCACAAGACTCCCAGACTGTTTCTCCCACCACGAGAGGAATTTGACCAATAATTGCTGCAATGAGTCCCCTCTTCCAATCTTATGCAAATTCATGCTCTTTTATGATGAAGTGTTTTACATAGAATAGAAGAGAACTGCATCCTAAATTTTCCATGCAGCTCTTTGGAATATAACTTATTCAAAAGGCAGAGCTTTCACCATTGACAATAACAACCCACAGACATGGTAGGCAGTATGGTGTGGTGAAAGAACCCCCACTGGCCTGGGAACTGGGTTCCAGTTCTGACAGCATCTTACAGCCTCTAGGAAATCAGGCCTCTCTCTGGATCTCAGTGCCTCACCTTTGTGGTGAGGGGGTTGGACTAGATAACCCAGCTCTAAAGTGTTGTGTCTAAGATGAGCACTGTAATAAAAAAAAATGAACGTGATTATATCAATATGCTTCAAAAGACATTTTATCATGCCACATATACTCTTTCACCAGGGAAGGGAGAAGAAAACACTAATGTGACTTGATTTTACTTTTGCAATGTGTCACTGATCTTTTATGCCTAACTAGGAGAAGGTTTTTACTAAGAGGACAGTGTTTGAAAGGATGAATACACCACCTCAAAGTGGTAATTGGTGCCTTTCTTACCAGTAGGAGCAGCCCCATTTACAATAGTGTCTGCAAAATTGGTGGTTCCAAACCCATGCTTCCTCAATCACAACTCTGAAGAACAAGTCTTTCTGGAGATTATAGAGCCATTTATTGAATTCCCATAACATAGATTAGAATAACATTGAGTCCATTTAGAACCAGGGTTAAATTTACAGTTTCTCTTCAGACTCAAACATTTTTAGTGTGTTCACCTTTTATGCTCTTAAAACTGTATTACTTACTGATGTTGCCACCTGTTCTTATCTTATCTCACCCCATCTTACCTTTCCTTACCTTATCTCGGCCTCTGAAGTCATTGCACTAGTATTAAGACACCTTCTAAACAAAAAGCTTTTGTTCTCCATAGAATATTTCTAAGTCCTCTTTCCCCTCTACCCTGACATAGAAAGGCACCTTGGTTCTCCTTTCTTTCTGAGTTATTTAGATGGAAGTTAAAAAAAACAAACAGGAGCCAAGCAAATATTTTGTTGAATATGAGCAGATACACACGTGCACACATCCCCGTCCCCAAACCAATTAGGAAAGCACACCGCCGTCAATTGCAGGAAGGCCAGGGGCACCCAGGCCTTTTGTTTAAGCAGGTGCTTGGGAAACAAGGAGACATCAGCCAGACTTGGGGCCTTGTGTGAAGGTCTGGCTTCAGTCATCGCTTGTTGTTGAGCACCAGGAGCAAAAATGTAGTCAATAATGCAAAGAAAATCCTACTAAGAGATCTGGGCCCAGAAACTAATCCGGGCAAGTATGACTTGTGTCTCTGTAGTTTCATAAGGGAAGATTGCTTTGGTATTTAATTAGTGAATGGGTGAATTTAACAAGAAAGTATTTCCCTTTTGAGTCCCTGAAAAGTCATAAGCAGTCCAGGAAGGATATTGAATTTTTCACAGCTATCACAACAGCGTGGATGGCATTTCTTGAATACTAGCATGTATCACAATATGCCAAAGTGGAGCATGGCATTTGGAGGAGACTTCTATTTGCAAATATGAGTGAGAATTAAAAATAGACTGGGAGTAGATGGGTGCTCCTTGATGGGGATTATCCATCTCAACAGGTGTGGGGCCGGAATAGGAAAGGAGATGGGGTATTATTTGGCTTTAGTCTTTCAATTTACTGGCAGAGGGTGCCTGTCCACCACCACTACTGGTCATATTAAACATCTACATGAGGACCTCCTTGATGGCTCAGAGACAAGGGTTCAGTCCCTGACCTGAGAAGATCTCACATGCCTCAAAGCAATTAAGCCCCTGTGCCACGACTATTGAGCCTGTGCTCTAGAGCTTGGGAGCCGCACATGCCGGAACTGCTGAAGTCCCCAAGCCCTAGAGCCCATGCTCCTCATCAAGAGAAGCCACTGCAAGTGAGAAGCCTGAGCACTGCAACAAAGAGTAGTCCCCACTCGCCACGACTAGCGAAAAGCCTGTGCAGCAACAAAGACCCAGCACAGGCAATAAATAAATAATTTTCTAAAACACTAGGTGAGCCCACCTGTGAATATGCAGTCCTTATGCCCAAAGAGGGAGAAGGGCAGGAGGAAGGAAGGAAAGAGGGAAAGAAGAGCCACTGACCTTTACTGAGCACTTGCTACATGCCAGTCTTGGCTGTGGGTGCTGGCAGCACCCTGGCTGGAAAGAGGTGAATGAGAGAAGGGAAGCAGAGTTAATGGGGCTTTTGACAGAACTGTGTTTCTATTCCTACTTTCTTGGCCTGGAAACTACTCCTGTCCTCTTCCACTTTTTTTCTTTCCCTCTCTCTGGATGTCATCTGGAGTTGGCTCATCACATCTCTCTCAGGCTCCTCCTAACCCTGAGAATGGAAGCTGAGGAAGGCATACCTCACCTATCCCCTGAGGGTGGGAGGAAAACCGCAGCCTGTCAGGGGCATGGACACTGAGGTGAGAATGCTGGGAACCTACAGGCTCTGCTTGAGGAAGACCTGCTTTGGGTTGCAGGTCTGCCATTTACAGGCCATGGGATCTTGGGTAAATTACTGTGTTTTATTTTTCCTTTGAACTTTATGTAGTGCTTAAAAGCACAGGTTCTTGAGCCAGCCCACCTAGGTAGATTTAAACCTAGGCTCTGCCATTTCTTGGCTAGGTGACCTTGGGCGAGTTATTCAACCTGTTTGCCTCATGTCCTCATCAATAACAATAGGGATGACAGTATCTTTTGCTTGTGAGGGTTAGAGAAGATACTGGGAGTAAACTGGCAGGACAGTGCCTGGCATAGAATAAGTACTCGAAGATTTTTTTCTTTATTTCTAGGCATGTTAACCTTGCTTGACAGATTCGTTGTCATCAATCTTTGAGAAGTAATTTTGAGCATTTTTTTTCCCCCAAAAGCCACTTCTTGGTAACTAGCTAAAGTGTATTTACATATGTTCTTATTTATTTTTTGCTATGGTTGGTTCTTTCTCAGGTTGCAAAGAAATCATCCTGTGGAATAATAATAGTTCACCAAATTTTTGCACCAGTTTTCCCCATGTCCCTGTAGCTTTTTAGATCAGAAGAACCACATCTGAACCACAGCCAGCAGCGCATGAGGGCAATGGCCAGTTATTATTATCTATGTTTCATGTGAGATGATGATGATGACTCACAGAGGGCAGGCGGAATGCAGGACCCAAGGTGGTGCAGGGCACAGGGGGTGTCCCGACCTCAGAACCCAGCTCACCACCAGACAGGTTCAAACCCCACTAGCCGTCCACACTTGCCACTTCCTGAATCCCCACACCCTGAAACAATAATAATCTGTGACTGATTTCTATCCTGTTTTGTAAAGCACTTGAGCACTGTGGTGATAATGTTACATACATGTCAAGTAGAGAAGCAAAAACAGCATCCGGAAGGCAGAAGGCAATTTGAAGCATGCAAAATGGGGTTACTGGCATGGAAACTCAGTGACATCTAATTCCCATTGTGCCAGCATTATGTAAATACATAAGTAGGTGGAATTTTGTTGAAACATTTCTTAATTATTACCGATTACCATTGCATTTTTAAGGCCAATGTTTCCAAGAGAGTTTTGGGAAAGACTTGCACATTTGTAATTGTGTCTTACAGCTAGTAATATTTTCTTGGAACCCAAGCATTTAGAAACTTTTGAGATGCTCTTGGGTTTGTGACTTGAAATTGCCAATAAAATGTAGAGCATTTAGATAAAAATGATATGTGATAAAATCTAGAATTATAGGCTATGAAACTTAAAAGAGGTATTGGTATAGTCTAGTTTGGTGATCTCCCCACTCATTTTTACAAGTGAGAAAATTGGGGTGCAGAGAGATTATTTATTCAGGTTTGCGTTGATTTTTAGTTTTAATAATATTTGTTATACAGTCAGTTGCCAGATTCCAAAACCACTGATTCTTCCACTTCTTTATACTGAGTTTATGAAATCGAGACAATTAAAATGTTAGCAAACAGTGCTAATGACAGCATCACTTAGGAAAGTTCACCTCTGTATTATAATTTATTTTCCCAATTTATAATTTATCTGGGAGGCTTTGCATGTTTATTCACTACATGTTTATGATCAATTCAAAATTGTATAGATTATTCAGTTATAAGTGTTCTCTTAATTCAACCTTTCTGACAATTACATTTGCTTTTGATTCTCCCAGAAAATGGAATTTAAGTTTTATTGAAGATCTTTCAACTCTACATCACACTTCTACACGCCTTCGCTTTTGTGCTTCGGCAAGTGTTAGGATCACTGATGGTCCCATGCCCCAAGCTTTATATTCCCACATGTCTGAGCCTCCCTAAGCCTCACTCCCAGAGAGGAGACTTGTTCTTTCTTTCACATCTGTGCCAAACAGAGCCTTTCTCTCCTTTAAGCCTGCTGGAAAGCTGTTACTAATATCCAAACCAATCTTCATGTTTTATTTCTCCGTTTCATCCAAACCTTTTCTCAGGGAAGTCTATTTCCATTTATCCACCAGATGCTCATTTTTTAAGGTGATTTCTTTAATGAATATATCTTAAAATCATACCCTTTGCCTCTGAGGAAATCAGCGCTTTTAATTTTTTTTTAAGTGACTAATGTCAGCGAATAAGGCACCATCAAAGGGAAATAAATGGTGGCCACATGTCACACACTGCTGTGTGACCACATTCAAAACAGTGAAACCTGCTCTGGCTCTGCTCACCCAGCTTACACGGAAACATTCGTGTGGACCATGTTTTAGTCCTTATGTGTGCGTGTCTGTGTGCATGTTTGGTGCCATTTCTACTTTTCCACACAGGTTAAAAGAAATAATTATATGTTTGTGTTTTTTTCCCCCCAGTCTGAGGTGGGGAGCCACAGTTTTTTCTGAATCACATTTTTCATTTGAGTGCCATGTTCACTTTGATAAGAGATCATTCTCTTGTTTTTATATCTCACTGCCAAAAGGGACTGCTGGTTATCTCTGATTGCAGGCAATTCGAACTTTAAGTAAGCCTGTCTTTATCAACTACTGTTTTAACAGCTGATTAATTAGTGCTGCGGAGATCCCGGGGAGGCCTTTATCTGAAGAGCAGTTCAACCATTAGCAAAGGAAACTTCCTTGTGCACCAGCAGCTCAGATAACAAGGTAAGATAATAGTTCACAGTCCTCCTCTGGCTAATGCAAACAGGAGCACTCCCTCTTATCCCAACACAGAGGCCAGGGAGAAAAGCTCAGCCAAATTCTCAAAATACTGTGATCTCTGCTGGTCAAAATCGGTCATTTTTGTGAGTACTTTTCAGAATAGCACTTTGCAGCTATACAGAACACCTGGCACTTGGAAGCCCAAATAATACTGGACAACTATTGGCTATCTACAGGATTTCCCAGGTAGCTCAGAGGTGAAGAAATCACTGGCCAATGCCAGAGACCCAGGAGACACCAGTTCAATCCCTGGATCAGGAAGATCCCTTGGAATAGGAAATGGCAACCCCCTCCAGTATCCTTGCCTGAGAAATCCCATGGACAGAAGAGCCTGGTGGGCTATGGTCCATGGTGTTGCAAAAAAGTCAGACATGACTTAGCGATGGAGTACACATTGGCTCTTTACGGGAAGTCAAACCCCAGTAGGATTCAGCAAGAAGCATGGTGGGATTTGCCTTATCAGTTGACAGTTTGCACACCGGGAGTCAGCCTCCTTATTAGCTAGTCTCGAACAAGCCACTTATGCTCCCTGTAATGCAGTTGCTCTGTCTGTAAAATGGTGCTAATAATAGTGCTTAGCATTATTGTGAGTATTAAGTGAGCCAATGCTTCCAATGTTCTTAGAATCTGTCTGACATATGAAATGTCAATGTCATTACTAAGTTAGGAAAGATGCAAATAACTTAGGTTCTTCAAATCCTAATAGAATTAACTGGAGGTAACTGAATACAACCAGACTGAATCTGGGGCTGTGATTAGTCATAGACTGTTAAAACTGTTACCCCACTACCACCACTATTAATGATTTCTACTAGCAGCAACTATCTAATCATTGTAATAAGAGTTAACATTATTATAAGCACTTTATATATATATATATTCAACCACTACAATCCTATGAGGTAGGTCCTATTTTTATTCCCATTTTACAGCTGATGGAATTGAAGCCCAGAGAACTGAAATGACCTGCACAAGGTCATGCAACTTATAATGCTAAAACAGATTTGACCTCAAGCTGTCTGACTGCAAACTATATGCTCTTCACCAGTCACTGTTGTGATCACATTATTATTACTCCATACTCATTTGGAGATGTTCAGAGTTGAAGTGATTTATCCAAGACCCATGGCTACTAAAGAAACGAGCCAAAATTCAAAACTAAATCTTCCCTGTTTCCCTTATACTGTGATGGCTATTCAGTGTGGAAGTTTGAGGGAAGGGAATGTCTAGTTTAAGGGAAGAAAAGTGATAAGGGACCCAGGAATGTGGGTTTGACTCATTTGACTTTTACCCCTTGGGATTCCCTCAAAGGCTCTGGCCTTTGTTCTGAACCTGTTTCTTCTAATACTTGGTAGGAAGCAGGAACCCTGCTTCAGTCATGTTTATACCCATCTCCTAACCTAGGTTAGCACATAGTAGGAAGGCATAGGGTAGCTCTAGTAGAAGGCCAGTACAGGGGAAGAAGTATTATTTAAATTAATCAGTGCAGAACATTATAAAAGTTAATAAAAATAAATTATTATTACTGGTAAGAGAATGTGGTTTAACCAGACTTGAAAAGCCCTGTTTTATTAGTTTACTAGATTAGAACAACTAGAATATTTCAAAGGTAAAGTAGAGAAAAGCCTGGGGCATCCTTTGAAGAGGAGTAAAATAAGCCAAGCACATGTTTAGAACTAGAGGTTCATTTCATTTAAGAAGAGGCAGTATGTCATCTGTACCGGATTGCCTTTTTCCTTTATAAGATACTGAATGGTCTGTAGATGTAAAGCGACAGTGCTTTTCTGACTATAATTAATTTTGAATGGGAAACATGAAGGCACTTTTGGAGAGCATAGACTCTAGCATAAACCTCCACTACTTAATTCTCTACCTATCTAGGAAATTCAAAACCACTTTTCCTGCTAAATTTCTCAAAAGATTCACCTCCGGTCTTCTGTGGTAGATGCATCAAAGGGACTAATTGACCCCCTTAGGACATATCCTCAACCATCAGTCCCTCAGCTGAGTAGGAAATGTCACATCAATTACAGAAGAAAGTTGGAAAGACACTGGAATCGGGACTAGGCTACGGTACTTGAGGAACTTGTTCAGCTATTGCATAAACATTTATGACAGACCTAATGTGGACAAGGCTCCGGGGGATGTAGCGATGAATCTCCCATGCCCTTTCCCTCCAGGAGTATTCAGTTACAGCATAAATTACAAGAAGCAGAGGTGTTAAGTGCCATAAAAGATGTGCCAGTGAAATGCTAGGGGAGATTAAGAGCCCAGAGCAGGTGATCAGCTGTGGTGCGGGCTGTGGTGTGCTGTCATCATCCCTGTTCTTCTGCGGCTTTCCCTAAGAGTGAAAACAGAAGATGTCACACGAGATGAAAATGTTTTCTGAGCAAAACCAAGAATAAATAATGTGAAAGTTCATATGTGTGCAAAACTTATTTACATTAGCATTAATTATAAATAAAAGGAACTATATAGAGGATTTATTTGATGAGCTACTCTTCAGCTGTTAAAAAATCACGTGAAATAATATTTGGCAGAAGAAAATCATGGTATATTACTACCATTTTCATGCCTGAAAATGATCATGTGTGTGTGTGTGTGTGTGTGTGTGTGTGTGTTGGTATATAACAAAAGTTTGAAAGCACAAGAGGTGAAATTAACCACGGTTATCACTTAGTGGTAGAATTATGAGTGATTTTTTTTCACTGTGATTCTTATGTTTTCCAGGTTTTCTGAGCTAGCGTGTATGACTTTTGTGTTAGTATTACAAACAAATTTTAATAAAAGGTCCCTATATCCATCCTTTCCAAAACTTGCATTCTTAGAGCCCACAAACTGGGCAGTCAATACTATTAATAGCATTCCACTAGATTGCTTTTGTTTGTTCTTGAGACAGCTTCTTCTCTTTGGATTGTCCTGTTCTCTTGGATATAACTGTGACTAAAACCAAACTGGAAAAGCCCTGTTTTGTTGGTTTTGCCACCATGTAACTTGAGTTTTTACTGGTGACTATTTCTTATTTGGTTTCTCATGGGAATATTTTTCTCTTCTCTCTGTCTAAATATTTGCATGTTTATGTCATACTTGCCTCTCTTGTTTCCCTGGGGCACCTGTCCTGGGGATAACTAGGGTGTGGATGGCAATGGTGGGGATAACCATGATGCCTGATGGGAGCCTTGGCCCAGGGCTGCTCCCAGGAAGGTGGGTTCCCAGGGCTCATCTTTTGGTGAGGGTTCCAGGTAGCTCTGGTCCCTGGAACACATAGCAGTGGGGACTTGCTTCACTGCTGTGGCCCCTCCCTCACCTCTTCCCAGGCTCACCTTTGTCTTACTTCACCATGATTGTCACTATTTCTCTGATTAAATATCCAAACACAGGGAGTTCTGAGGGGTCCTAAGAACTGGCAAGAGGTGGGGAGTTATTAAAAAAAAAAAAAAAAGAGGTGGGCATTTCTTGGTTGCTTGATTCTTTTCAGCCAACCTTAAATGGTTTGCAGAACCAGCTTCATGGGCCTATGATCTGTACACACAGGGCCCCACACGCAGGAGGACCATGTTCCTGACTCTTTGCTGTCTTAAAATTCTTAATAAGTTTTGAACAAGGGACCTTGCATTTTCATTTTACAGAGGGCTCTGCCAATTATGTAGCTGGTCCTGATGGTTTTATCTCCAGCTGGACTCTTGTTTGGAGAGACAGAGTGGAAAGACCATGATATTTAAAATCAGGCAGGTCCATGTTTGAATCCCAGCTCTGCCACCTAGCTGTGTGATCAAGTTGCTTGATCTCTGAGTCTTAGTTTCCCCATTTGTAAAACAGGTATAGAGATACGTGCTTTACAAAGCTGATGTAGAGATGAACATAGGTATAGCTTCTAATATGCATTAGACAATAAATAATACTATCATCATTATTATTATTGAATAATGATAGCTGTAAGACATCTCTCCCCTCAAATATAATCTTGCTCTTAAAGTTTATCTTTCACTTCGATTAAGGAAACTTAAATTAGTTTATTCTAATGCCCAGGCTGGATGGTGTCCAGGTCAGCATCTAGTACCATCTCATGCCAACCCTGAATCTAGACTCGGCGTGTCTCCTTAACATCCTCTACAGGAAGGCTGGGGTGATCTTTCTCTACCCAGTTTTTCTGGAGTGTTACCTGGGGTTACGTGAAACTTCCATGTTTCCTTTCCTTCCTCCCCGAGGTGATAGGGAGCTTGCTTGCTCAGTCACATCAGTCATGTCTAACTCTATGACCCCATGGACTATAGCCCACCAGACTCCTCTGTCCATGGGGATTCTCCAGGCAAGAATACTAGAGCGAGTTACCATGTCCTCCTCTAGGGGATCTTCCCAACCCAGGGATTGAACCTGGGTCTCCTGCATTGCAGGCAGATTCTTTACCGCTAATAAGGAGTCCTTCTGCAAACAAAACTCCTAATGAGTGACTTTGAAGTTCCTGAAGTTACGTTTTAGGTTCAGTCCCTTTCCTGTCCTAGCTCCACAACTGCTTTCAGGTCTCACTTGATCTCAGATCTGCTTTTGCTCTATTGCCTGTATCTAAAGCTCTGGTAGAAAGAATACATCCTTGCATGATAGCTTAAATTTTAATAGAATCTCATCTTTTTCAGAACATTCGTGTCATTTTTGTGCCATTTGATCTCTGAAACTCTACTAAAAAGGGGTTAGAATGCTATCACCATTTTCTCAAATGAGAGAATGAATATTAGCAAGATAAAGTGACTTATTCAAGGATACCCAGGAAGCTGGTGATAAGCTATGTGTAGTGAGAATATGTCCCATTCATTTATTAATTCATTCATTAGTTCATTGAATCTCTACCATGCTTTGTGCTGGGGTCACAGTGGTAATAAAAGCAGACATTGCCCTTACATTCAGGCACCTTAGAGTCTATTTGGGAGACACAGATGTTAAAGGATAATCACAACAATAAATGTAAATTTTCGATTGTGGCAAATGCTGGGAAGAAGCACTCACAGTCAAGTTCTGACTGGTCAAAAGGTTCCTCGATCAAGTTGCTTCTTTGATAAAAGGAAGATGCCACTCTGTGTTTACAAACTTTCATTTATTTGTCTGTTTATGTGATACTTTAGCTCACTAAGTGCAACACAACTTGTTTCACTGAGTATATATTAACAACTTTAGAGTCTTCTTTCCCTTTGGCCATTCTCAACGCTGATGCTTTGCCACAGGGGTAAGCTATAGTGGAGCAATCTGAGTTATGACGGTCTAGCTGGGTAACAGAGAATTGAGAAATATTATACTGTTTTGATCCTTGGGAATCACTTACCTTCAGAAAAGTTTGCCATCTTAACCTTGCACTCTTGACCCAGAGCATCATGGCCCACAGCACCCACCCGCTTGCTGGGGTCCGGAAGGGAAGAGTGGGCACCCAGCAGTATTACACTGGAGGCTGAGGACACTCCTTGCTTATTACCATGCTGATCTTACTCTGACATTTGTTTATGTATCCAAAAACATTCCTCTGGGCACCATGCCAGACACTGGAGACAGAGTAGGAAACATGATGCATAAGACCCCTGGTTCCTGGAGCGTATTGGAGTCAGGCAATAAGCAAACACATGAATGAAAATCTATTGGCAAAATGTGGAAGTTCTATGAGGAAAAGAGACAGCCACCCAGAGAAAAACTAAAATGAGCCTGAAGTAAGTTCTCTCAGAGCAGAAAGTGACAATTGAGCTGAGATGTTAAGATTGAGACAGAGTTCACACAGGTGAGTTGAAAGAGGGCAAGCTTTCCAGGCAGAGGGAACAGCACATGAAGAGAGGCACAAAAAAGAGAGGGACAGAGAGACGGACAGATGTAAGACGCGTCTGAAAAGGCAGTTATTGGTGATATTTTACAAAAGCCTAAATCAAATGCGAACTAAATATCTTAATTCCAGGACAAAGGCACACTTTGTATATTTTTCAAGTTTCTTTGGGTGGATGCAGTTTCATAGATGACGTCTTTACAATGGCCTAAGGTACTGCCACAATCAGAGTGTTTCCTTTTATTTGGCTTTGCTCCCCTTTATGAAGTGGCTTGAATGTTGAGGGCTGCTTTCCCCACCTTTGGCCTATCTTTGTTCTTACGCTAGACCAATTTTCTGCTTTGTATTTGCAGTGCTAGCCTTTGAAACAGAACTTCTACCTCTGTCACCACCTCGAGAGGGGACGGCTCTCCATTGCTCTCCTGATTGTCTGAAAGCTCCTATTCTGTCTGTATCAAGTGATGGCTTCTTTCTCTTGGCCAAGTGCGTGTTACTTTAATGTAGCCCTGAAAGCAGTTTTATAATCTGAAGAATAAACAGATTGCTTGTCAAATTCTCTTTGTTCTGTTATGACCTACTAACATTTACACTGCTTCACAGAAACATGAGGAAAGGGTTGGTTGCCTACATCAACTTTTTCCATTGCAGGAAAACATGATGGTGCTGGCTCTCAGGCCAAGGGGTGGCACCCCCACCTCAAGGCCATAACCAACCCAGTGTGGCTGAATGTTCAGTTGTTTTTCACAATTTTGAATCATTTTAGAAAATTCCCTAGAAAGAATGGATGCATGTATGAGACTATTTTTTTTCATAAAAATTTCCTTCTGTAAAGCCATTGTTTGGGGACTCATTTTTTTCCCTTATTGCATTTGAGTTAGATGTTAAATATGCATTTCTAAGAATCCATGATTTTTAAATTACAAAAGCCGTGAACATGGAGAAGTGTTTCTTAGCGATAAAGGAAGGGCTTTCAGAAAATTCTACAATGGCACTGAGAGGTGATATAGTGAGGTACCCCCATCTCAATTTCATTCCCTCCTCTTATAAACACCTTCAGCCCTGGAAGACCTTCTGTTGCAGCCCATTTCGTCTTTGGACAGCTCAGATCATTAGGAAATTCTTCCTCACATGGAACTAGCATCCACCTTTATTTTCTACCCACTGGCTGCACTCTACTCTGCACAGGGCAGCAGAGACACTTTCTCCACTGAAATATTGTTGAGGAAAGAACAGTGAACTCAATTTCTCTAG
Source organism: Bos indicus x Bos taurus (assembly GCF_003369695.1). NCBI lineage: Eukaryota > Metazoa > Chordata > Mammalia > Artiodactyla > Bovidae > Bos > Bos indicus x Bos taurus. The sequence continues at coordinate 84,597,939 of NC_040076.1, forward strand.
GCATCTGGTTTGAATTAGCTATTTCACAAACCCTTTTCTCCTAACTGGCACCAAATTTCTTTATAATTAAAAATAAAACATGTTTTCACCTTACAAACAAAGATATCCAAACATCTTCACGTGGAAAATGTCCCAATATTTTCTTGTTCTAGGGAGGCAGTTTTCCTTCCAAAGGCTTTAAAGAGAAAATGAACATTTTTCTGAACATAGTGATTTGATTTTTTTTTTCTTTTCATGGAATCTTAGGAAAATATTGTGACTTAGGATGAGCTGAACAGTGAGAGTCAATGATCTCTGCCACCTGGAGACTGGATGCCACCACAGCTGTACCCTTTCCTAAAGCCCCACGAGCACAGTCTATCCCCAAAGAACCCGTGATTGCTGGTCCAAATAATTGCTGGGCTTAGCTGCCAGATTCATTCAGAAATTGCTGGTATTGTCCTCTGTAAAATGATATGTCCCTATGATCGCTCTCTCTTTTCAGCAAACCAGAGTCCTGGATATAATTTGATCTTCATTATGGAGAGGGAAGCTGCATCAGATAATAGGAGACCTGAAGAGTTTAAGTAGCAGAGGATCAACCTCACATTCCCCATCCAGCTCTGCTCTCCAGCCCGGGCAGTTGTTCATGGCTCAAACTAATTCGATAGGACCTGGGGAAAGAATATTTTGAGTCCAAGACCTGAGGCCCTCTCTAAACTTCCATCCACGAAATCTGCCCAAATCTTAGATTTACATCTCACAAAGGGAAATGCCAAGACTACTTTGCACAAGTAGTGCGCCTCTCCCACCTGCCTCCAGAAGCCTCTGGGTAGCAATTTGTCGTAGCCTCTGCATTTGACAGAGGGCTAGGAATTAGAGGAGGTGTTTTGCTCTCCCGTCACTTGTCTCCTCACTGTATAATTATCTGAGTTCCTAGGTGCTGCAGTGATACGTGAAGAAATCCAAAGAAGAAATACAATATGTCTTCATTGTCTTTTGTCATTAGCCCTCAATTAAATATTTCTTACCCTGGGCTAAGGTAGCACAGGGTGGAACAAGCCATGGGCTGCGAGCCAGAAGAGGTGAGTCTTAATCTCTCTTCCACTTACCATCGCTGAGGTTTGATGTTTTCTTCTATAAAACCAGAAGATAAGCTAGATTATATCTGAAATTCCTTTGGGGGCTGAATTTTTTTTTTTTTTTTTTTTTATTCTGTGACTATAATTTGTACTTAAAAGCCTGATTAAAAAAAAAATACTAAGTGAAGTGAAGTGTTAGTCCCTTGGAGTCCCCATGGACTGTAGCCTGCCAGACTCTTCTGTCCATGGAATTCTCCAGGCAAGAATAATGGAGTGACTTGCCATTCTGTTCTCCAGGGGATATTCCCAACCCAGTGATCAAATATGGGTCTCCTGCATTTCAGGCAGATTCTTTACCATCTGAGCCACTAGGGAAGCCCACATACTAAGTGAGGATAGTTAAAATCAGTTGATGAGTATCTATTGAGTTTTCCTCTACAAGGTAATTTTTAAGTTTGCCTGATCACTTGAAATGTTAGGGAGGTGGCAGGACTTCAAGCCTTAGTTTTTATGTAAACAAAGTACTTTTTTTGTTGTTGGAAGCAACTCAGGAAATATTCTAAAGCAACCTATGCACTTCACAGGCTTTATAATAAATTCTGAGAAATGTACTTGCTTTATGTATATGTTTCTCATATCTCATCATGCCTAAAAAGCAGTGAGATTAGTTTCTAAAAGCCACACCCAAAGAAGTCGTCATGTGTCACATACTTCATGTCTTCCTTTCCATGGGAAAGTCACATTTTAGGGATAAAGAATTTAATACCCCTGCTCTTTTGTCATTGACAGAGAAAGCAAGTAAAAAACAAATAAAACCAAAAAATTTCTACAACTAAATTCAGGTCTTAAGTAATAATATTATTTTATATTTGAATGATACTTTAAAATTCTTCAAAGCATTTTCATGTAAATTATTTTATTAGCTTCTCCCATTACCCTTGTGAAGTGCAGAGGAGGTAAAGTTATCTGCACTTTATAAGTCAAGAAACAAAAGCTCGGAGGTAAAACTTACTAGAGAAAAAAGACACAGACCCTGGAATCTTGGAGTTCCATTAAACTGGATTTCTTTCCCAACAGACTTTAGCATTTGGGGAACATTGCATTAATCTTGCTTTTCCTGAAATGAAAAGTCATCAAACAAATCTAAAAGGCAAGCTCCTTGGGTCTCAGATGGCTGGTGTCTCTTGCATGGTGTCAAGCATCCATGGTCCCTCTGTTCAAAGCATTTTGAAGGGAATTTTAAAAAAAAATCCTGACTGTGTCTAATAACCACAGCCTGTGGTAGACATGTAGGGAAATGACATCCAAAGCTCTGAATGTGCTTCGAGAAATTCCATGCAGCCAACCTGGAGGATTTTCTAGGCTGCTGACAGTGACTAAAATCACTGTGTACTTCCTCAGAGAAAAAGTTATTGTATAAAATACAGCTTTGATGCACTCAAATGTCTAAACACTTCTTCAAGAATGGGTTGCCTTTTCTGTGTGAATTTTAGATTGACAAATGAGTGACATCGTGCTGCAAGCGCGTGGTTTGGTTTGGAATCTTTTTCCTATCTCTAATATCCCTGGACTTGAGCAGCAAGGTCAGGGTGGCAGTCACATTATAAGAGTTCACAAGTGTAAGCCAACAGCCTGAAGAGCCATCTTGCATCATTGGAGTGACCCCTGCACACCTCCTGCGGGTCACCGTACACTTCCTAGCTTGAGGCCTTTGCACGAGCCATGCAAGCTGTGAAATGATTCCTTTCCATGAAACCCTGGAACAAAGAAGTTCACTCTGCTGTCTGGTAAGCCTTGCTGAGCTATCTAGAATTGTGGTTTAAGCTCCACAGCCTTGAACTTTTGGCAAACAATATCGTTTCTTTCAAATGATGATAATAGCAAGCGAGGCTACTATCATTATTACTTTCTCTTTCAGTCTTTTTTTTTCCTCCATGAGCATTTCAAGGTTTTGGAGGCAGGAAAAAAAAAAAAATCCAGGTTTGCAGGTCAGTAGTAACAACTTTGGACAAAACTTCTTCAATAAAGCTTCACACTATTTGATTTAACTGATTTGAAAGCAATAACTTGCAGAGACAAGTAACATCTTGCAAAACCTGTTGGTCGTTCAGCTTTGTCATCTGATTTCTTAAGGAGAATACCAAGTACTTTTAGATTTTAACACCCTCTGTTTCATGGTGCCTTAGGAAAGTCAAATATTTCAGAAAAGTTATGTCCTAGGAGAAGTCAGTATTAAAGATTTATTTAATGAAAGGAGATATAATTCATAGGGCAGAGCTAGAAGTACATGAATGGTGTCTGGACTCTAGCATGAAATCACTGTTTCAGAATCCCTCAAGTATCTTTGACTAGGGAAAATTTGGGTTGGTTTAATTTCTTGGAATGCATCAAACTGGTAGAGACTTGTAATAGGAATATGAATCACAGTCTCTTAGAGTTCAGAGGAGCTTTGGTGCCTTTTAGTCCAAACTCCCCTACAATACAGTAATTTCCCCAATGATGGTACAGACTCTGCTTGGACATCCCCAGTGATGGAGAGCTCATGCCTTCACTAGGCAGCGTACCCCATGTTGAATAGTTTTCCTTTTTGGAGATTTCTTCTTTGAGCTAGAACTTTCTAACCTTTTAACTCCCATATACTTCTGGTCTTTGGAATATGGTGAATAAATAAATGTCCTCTTCCACTTAATGTCACATTTGGAGACAAATGTGATTATAAACTTGAATACTTGTTTCCCTGAAACAAGTATCCCTCTGAAAAAAAAAAAATGTCCCCTAGACTACCAGAACTTTGATTTTAAAAATAAACATTTGAGATGGCAGAGATGGGCTTCCTACATGGCTTTGTGGTAAAGAATCTGCCTAACAATACAAGCGACGTGGGTTTGATCCCTGGGTTGGGAATATCCTCTGGAGAAGGAAATGGCAACCCACTCCAGTATTCTTACCTGGAGAATTCCATGGACAGAGAAGCCTGGCGAGCTACAGTCCATGGGGTTGCAAAGAGTTGGCCTTGACTTGAAGACTAAACAACAACAAAATAGCAGAGATAGTCAATGTTCTTGGTCAAGATTTAATATATTAAAGGTGTTATATGTTTCTCATGCACGCATGTGTGCTCAGTCACCACAGTCATGTCCAACGCTTTGTGACCCCATGGACAGTAGCCCACCCAGCTCCTCTGTCCATGGGATTTTCCCAGGTGAGTATACTGGAGTGGGTTGCCATTTCCTTCTCCAGGGGATCTTCTCAACCCAGGGATCAAACCTGTGTCTCCTACGTCTTCTACACTGCAAGTGGGTTCTTTACTACTGAACCACTGGGGAAGACCCACATTTCCCTATAGTAATCTATATATATATATATTCTATATGGTCCCAGTCAATAAATATATAAATTATAAACAATGTAAGTTGTTTTTTCTCTAGAGCTGTCAAAACTCATTCAACTTACTATAGGCTTACTATGTATAAGGCACTATTCCAGCTACTGTGTATAATAAGGCAGATAAAATTGCTTACTCATAAGGCTTACATTCTAGTGCAGAAAGATAGAAAATATTATTTAAGAAAGCTTTAGGTGAGATGAAGAGAATATAACAGAGCAGTAGTGTAGAGAATGACTAGGGTTGATGTGTGAGTGGTGTATTTAGCTAGGATAGGTGGGGAAGCCTCTGGCAGAGATGACATTTGAGCTAAAACCCTGAAAACATCAGTCCTATGACCCACAGGGAAAGGAATCCTCCCAACAGAGGAAACAGCAAAAGTAAAGACCCTGAGACAACCAATTGTGTTCAAGGACTGCAAGGAGGCCAGTGTTGCTGGAGTGGAGTAGATGAAGGTGAGGATGATGTGTGGGGTGGTCAGTCAACAAGCACTCAGGTTCTTTAGAGCCTGCAACTCATGGTGAGAAGCTGGATTTCATCAGAGAAATTGAAGTTGGGTAGTGATAAGGTCTTATTTGAGAAGATCACTCTCTCTACTGTGCAAAGAATCAACTGCAGAGGAATGAGACAGAGGGGAGGCAAGAGTGGAAACAGACCAGTTTGAGGTCCAGGACTGAAAAAATAAAGGCTTAAGTTACAGCAGTAGTAGAGGAGATAGGAGGGAGGAGAAGGGACTTTGTGTTGTATTTCAGAAGTCATACTGACAGATTTTGCTAATGGATGGAATAAGGAGTGTGAGAGGAAGAGAGGAGCCAAGGACAATGCCAAAGTTTTGGCCTCAGCATGAGAGAGAAGTAGCACTGAAATTTGTACCTCTGGTTAAGATTAAGGGGGCAGCAAATGGATATAGGGGACAAGAAACAAGATTTTTGTCTTGGGCATATTAAGTGTGTCCACCAAACACCCAAAGCAGAGATGTCTATAGACTATTGGAGACACGTGTAGAGCTCAGAGGGGAGAGATCAGGGTTGGAGGCATAGAGTATTGAAATTTGTAGCATTAGAGAAGATCAACCAGATGGAGGACAGGAGAGAAGAGTAGAGCAGGGGAGGAGGGGAGACGAGGAGAGGAGAAACAAGAGGGGCAGGTGGGGGAGAGGTGAGGGGCTCTAGCACTTAGAGAGTAGATTTAAAACATGAGACATTTAAAACATAGAAGGAAAGACCAATGAGGATGGACTAAAAGCAGGAGAATGTGGTGGCCTCAAAGACTCAGGAGAAGATATATAAGTAAAGAAAGAGAAATCACCTGTGTCAAATGATATTGAACGTCAAGTAGAATGCAAGCAGAGATCTGACCATGGAGTTGCCAAATGGAAGATAAAAGCTGCTTCAGGGATGTGGTGGAAAGGAAGACCTAATGCAGTGGTTGAGGAGAGGATGGGGCGTGAGAGCAAACACAACTTAAGGATTTCTGCTGAAAAGATGATCAAACAAATGGGGCAAAAAAAAAAAAAGACTGGAAAACAGAGCCAAGGGTTTTTCCTTTTCTTTTTTCTTGAATGGTGATGTTAAAGGCATATTTAGTTGCATAGTTAGCAAGGAGATAATGATGACTGAATATGAAGAACTGCAAGAGCAAAAAGGTATGCAGATGAAGACTGTAGGTGGAGAGAGGCTCCAGATAGGGACAGGAATGCTCTGCTGTGCAGAAGGAAAGGCCAGATGTAAGGTGCAGACTGGTGTTCCTGATGGAGGGATGATCTCCTTTTGACTTGATCACGTGAGTTAATATAATTTTATCTGGAAAAATAAACATGCCTAAGGAACCAGAAAAATGTGGAAAGAGAATAGTGGTGGGGGTATCAGATCTTGCAGAAATTAAAATGTTTGCTATTATTTAAAAATGAGAAAGAAAATCCAGAAATAGAGCATAACACATCTGAAGTCATGTATGATGAAAGTAGCCTTTTAAATCAGTAAAGATGGGTTAATAAATAAAGACATTAAGATACAAGTCTACTTGTTTGGAGGACTATGAATTTTGATCTCTGCTCCACTCTTTAAAGCAAAATAAATTCTAGATGGGTCAAACATTTAAGCATAGAAAATGCCATAAAAATATTTTTAAATGGGAAATTTAAAAAATATATAGTTTTGGCATAGAAAAGGTATGACACAAAACTCAGAAAGGAAAGAAATAGATTAATTTAACTGAGTAAAAGTTTAATTAAAATATAAAATTAAAAAAAACAAATTTAATGAAATAAAATACTACTATGTGAAAATATCCCATAAACAAAGGCAAAAGAGAAACTATAATCTAGAAAATAATATTTGTTGTTATATGTATGACAAAGGGCTAAGTTTCTTAATATGCAAATAACTCAGGGATCAATTCAAGACAAAGACCAATAATTGAACTGAAAAAACAGGTGAAATATATGAGCAGGGAATTCATAGAAAAAGGCATACTAGTTCCCAACACATACAGAATTAATGCTCAACCTCACTCATAAAATAAGAAATGCAAAATACAACAATAATAAGAGACTCCCTTGGCTGCCCAGTGGTTATGACTTTGCCTTCCAATGTAGGAGATGCAGGATCAATCCCTCTTCAGGGAGCTAAGATCCCACATGCCTTGTGCCCAAAAAACCAAAACATAAACAAAAGCAATATTGTAACAAATTCAATAAAGACTTTAAAAATGGTCCACATTAAAAAAAAAATCCTTAAAAAAAAGTAAGATACCATTTTCCACCTATTCTTAAATTATGAAAATAGCTAGAGCTGGTGAAGGGGTGGCTAAACAGACAATTCCAGAGGGGCAATTTGGAAATTATTAATAGGAAGAAGAACAACAAACATTCATGTGCCCTTTGATCCAGTAACATCAACTGTAGGGATTCAAACTGTTTATATTCTTTTATGAATGCACAATGAATAATCAGAAATATTTATTGCAATAAAAAATGAGAGAAAACCTAGATGCTTATCTATAGAATATCACTTAATTTACTATAACAATCAAAAGGAATTGTTAATCAAACTGGGATACATTCATGTTATAGTATATTATTTTGCAACAATTAACAAGAATAAGGTATAATATATATATACATACACACACATATATATATAAGTATTATTTCTATAATAAGAAAACTAATTTAAAAATTATATCCAGACCCAAGCACCTATAAATGTATCATCTAATATGTGCAGAATGCAGTTTGTGACTAACGTGTTCCTTGAAATGAGACCAGCAATCAAATCTCCATATTGGCTTTGAGTTTGTTCACTCATTCATTCATCAAATACTCATGGAGGATCCCCTGGGTCCCAGGCTCTCTCTGCCTTTCTGAAATACAGGCATAAATGAAGCCAACCACACTCCTGTGTGAGTGTCACTGCTGATCACTTTGTCATAACTGTGGGTCAAGAGCTGTTGCCCAAATCATTGCACAAGAACCTGACTGGCCTGCAGGACACATTGGTGAGCAACCTTCCCTGATTAATTACCATCATGGAGTGCTTAGTGGGAGCTTAACAAGAGCTGACCTAAGTATTTTCTCACCATAGATTTCAGGGGAATTTGAACTCACATGTTTCTGACTCACAGGGAGTTTAAGTACACGTTGGGCTGTTGTGACAGGAAGACTGGATATCCAAGATTCTTCTGTCATAGCTATGACTTGAAAGGGTAAAGACCATCACATTCTACCGATAATTTGATAGAATCACAATTGATTCTTTTTTCTGTTTTTAAAATCCAAGCACAGCATGTTTTAGCAGTACCGATTTGGCCCTCCTGTTTTACAAAGATTGATTGGGGTACTATTAATAGTCCACAATGGCAAGGGCTGCCCAAGTGGTGCTAGTGGTAAAGAACCTGCCAATACAGGAGACGCAGAAGACTCGTGTTGGACTCCTGGGTAGGGAAGATCCCCTGGAGGACAGCATGACAACCCACTCCAGTATTCTTGCATGGAGAATCCTATAAACAGAGGAACCTGACGGGCTACAGTCCATGGGGTAGCAGAGAGTCAGACATGACTGAAACAACTTAGCACGCATGTATATGATAGCATATTTTGGGATAAGTAGGAAGGCAAAATTTCCCTCCTGCTGTATGCACCTAAGTTCAGATACACAAACGTTACAAAACAGATTTCTGTACTGGGGAAGAGAGGCTAGATTTTCCTCAACAACTCCTGTTTGTTAGGCATTGAAATCCGTGTTTTGTGTGTATTGTTTGACTTAATCCTCTCCCACCCCCCACTGGTTGATTCCACAGAAGGAACTGGGGAATGGGATTTAGAGACCAAGGCTTAGATCCCAGCCCTGATGTGTATTAGGTGTGCTGTGAGTGAGTGGTCTGTCTGTGCCCCAGGGAACTGGGGCTATAACACCCCCTCTCTGAACTGTGTCGAGACTACACATGGGGTTATGTGAGGGCCTGGCCCAGTGCCTGGTACCTCGCAGTTAAGTAGAGAACATGAATCCTTTTGGTTTCCCTTCCCATTTTCTTTTAAACTGCTTCTTTCCACGTTGTTCCAGAGATTCCCCCAGTCAGTCTGGCTTCAATTTCCTTTTCCTGTCCAGGCCTGGCACAGCTCGGGATCCTCATTGCCCAGGAAGCCGGGCTTGGGCAGCCCAACCTATTCCCAGTCTGCCAGCTTTATGCTCACTTCTTCTCCTTAAATAGATGCTCTTATTTTTCAATCTATAAGAGCTTATTATATATGTCATAATGGAAACTGAATTCAAGTTGGGGGCGAGGTCCTCTTCTAGTATTTACTAGAAGGCACCAAGTTCAAAATAAAAATAAAACATCTCTAGATTCATATCCAGTGAATTTTTACAAGCACATACCACACATCCTGCAGATGGTGATTGCAGCCATGAAATTAAAAGACACTTACTCCTTGGAAGCAAAGTTACGACCAACCTAGACAGCATATTAAAAAGCAGAGACATTACTTTGCCAACAAAGGTCCATCTAGTCAAGGCTATAGTTTTTCCAGCAGTCATGTATGGATGTGAGAGTTGGACTATAAAGAAAGCTGAGCACAGAAGAATTGATGCTTTTGAACTGTGGTGTTGGAGAAGACTCTTGAGAGTCCCTTGGACTGCAAGGAGATCCATCCATTCTGAAGGAGATCAGTCCTGGATGTTCTTTGGAAAGACTGATGCTGAAGCTGAAACTCCAATATTTTGGCCACCTCATGCAAAGAGTTGACTCACTGGAAAAGACTCTGATTCTGGGAGGGATTGGGGGCAGGAGGAGAAGGGGATGACAGAGGATGAGATGGCTGGATGGCATCACCGACTCGATGGACATGAGTTTGAGTGAACTCCGGGAGTTGGTGATGGACAGGGAGGTCTGGCGTGCTGCGATTCGTGGGGTCGCAAAGAGTCGGACACAACTGAGCATCTGAACTGAACTGAACTGAAGCGCACATCCTCTGTTGTACTGTGTATGTGTGCCTATATTTTTCTTATTTAGGTCTCAAAACAATCTGATGAAATAGATTATGCTAGCCTCGCTTGCAGGTAAGAAACTGAGGCTTAGTTGAGAGGCCAGGAATGACTTCTCCATGGTCATTCAGCTCATGGCATCCAAGTCAAGATAGAAAACCCACTCCTTTGACTAACAGATTTGTGATCTCCCCTTGGCATCACAGAGAAGTTGTGACTAACTCACAGCTTCCCAGGAGCACGCAAGGGAACAAAAAAGTCTCCCCAAATCAGCTAGCACACTTTTTCTCAGGGTATAACTGGGCATTACAGCCTTTGTCAACTACATTATACCCATCCTTACCAAACACCTATATTTGCATTCATCTGCAGCAACCCCAAAGAATTCAGAGAACCAAAATCATCCAGTTATTGCTGAAAGCTTTCTCCTGTGTCACCACAGCCAGGATAAAATTGGTTAATGACAACTTGGAGACAACAATGTCTGCCATGTCCTCTTCAGTAAGCTCTTTGACTTAAATGAGAAATTCACTGCGCTTCTTTGTAGCTAAACAAAGCCTGCATCTTGTTGTAAGTAATAGAACTTATTTATACTTGATATCCTTTGAAAAGTGGTGACACTTCAGCAACTCAAGCAGAAAGTCTTCCCTAATTCTTCCAGATGAAGGGACACATCATTATCAGATAAGAGTGTTGTTAATATTTGAATATTGGCGTAAACCTAGCCATCCATTTCCAAAACTGAGATCCACCAGAGGGAGATGAATGTGTGAGTGTGTGTGTGTGTGTGTGTGTGTGTGTCTTGTTGCAGCTTCTCAGTGTTTGGAGAGCATCTGTCATAACAGAAGGATCACTGGGTACCGAATCCTGCATGACCAGTTCATTCTCTGCAGCTCCATGACGAGCTTGTAGTTATGCTTGGCTTCTCTTGTTGTCGAGATTTGGGCCAGCGTTTCTTGCTTGTCATTCTTCATTCTTGTCTTGCATTTTGGGTGAGTCATTGCCATTCTTGTCACTGAAGCTTTATGGGGTGAAACTCTGGGTCTCTTTTTCTGTCATCCCAGATAGTCCTATTGCATGAGTTTACCTTTAATAATGTTTTGTTTTGCAGATACCCAGGTATGTTAGACCAAAGCCAGGATGCAAATTATGCTTTCCTTTTCATAATGCCTGGCCTGTAGGAAAATCCTAACTTTGGGAAAATGGTTGACAAAACTTCCATGTGGTCTTTAAGTCTACCTCCACCCATCACTCCCAACACACACATATTCCACTTCTGGCCCTAGGTTCATACCTTGTCCTAGCCCATGTGTGATGTTCAACAAATCACTCCTTCTCTCTAGTCTCTGTTTCCTTCTCCATAAGATGAGGGTGCAGGTCTCTCTTGGTGTGCTTCATGTCACTGCCCCTCCTATGCTCAAGGAAGACATCCCTAGTTGAACACCAAGCTCTTTCCTTGATGAGACTGGAAATGGCTACAAGATCCTTAATACAACACTCTTGATATACACGTGTAGATGATACATCCTTCAAATAACTTTTGGGGATACTTTCTTTCTCAAAATCTCTCTATCCAAGTTAGACTCTTTTATAGGATATTTGGATTACAGAGTTCAGATTTATAGAAGAAGAATAAAGGGAGTACCAATCATTGATACTCATAAAATTTTTCCCTAATGGCTTAGCAAAAATGGCTTGTGCCAGTTATTCTGGTGAGATTTGCAGGGAGAGTCAGATATCAGAGGTTTTGATAGGTTTAATTGATACTTTTATAAAATTAACCTGAAAATCTTGTCTTTAAATGCTGGTTGGATGGAGGGAATTGCCTTGCTATTTTATTGCAAAGAAGAGATATAATGTTTGGGGAATATTTTATTAATTTTGTTAACAAACACTACAGCATTTACCAAGTGCCATTCTTTACTCGAAGTACATTTCAAATATTGTAAATATTTGAAAATCACAATAGCTCTATGATGTAGGTACCATTAATACCCTCATCTTATGGGTGATGAAATCAAGACTCAGGGTGGTTAAGGAACTTACCCACAGTCACACAGCTGATCAAGGGTGGAGCAAGGATTAAATCTATCATTCCACCCTTGGATGAAGCTCTTAACCACTATGCCCTTTGCCCTATTTAAGTTGTAGAAAATCTACAAGGCCTGAACTGTCTGCTGTGGATTCTTGGAAAAAAAAAACAACGACAAGGAGAGGTTGCCTTCAACCAATATTACCCATACCAGAGCAATAATGCTGTGAGGATCAAATTACATAGTATATGCAAAGGATCTGACACACTAAATGGGTGTTTAAACCAAACTCCTGCTTTCCGTTCAGCCTTTCCCTATAAAGAAGGCTGCAAATACATGAATCCAGAGAAAAATCAAGGATACATGTTCTCTGTACACAAAAAATATTTTAATACTGAATTCTGAAATAAATTGTTATTAAAATTACTGGTGTAGAAATCATATAAATGAATACAACCAGTGATTTGAAGAATATGGAAAATGAAGAGAAATCATTCATTTTTTAGGAAAATTTAGTGGAGTACTTTACATAGAAAATGTATTCTATGGTAATAATCTAAAGCCTCAAGTTCACTGATTTTACACTGTATGAGGGCTGGAACTTCTTACTCCTACGCACCTTTTTGTGGTTCCCTTTGTTATGGAGACATGCAGACACTGAGATTTCTTTTTATTTGACCTGATGAGATATTTATCAAGACTCTTCTCACTTCAAAACACTGTCCCATTCATCTTTTTCTTAAAAGGTAGCATTGAGGTTCTAAGAGTTCAGAGGGTCTCCTGACAACTAGAACTTTCTTCTCAATTCATTCTGGCCATGCTTTTCACTCAGATGCTGTTGAAGGTATTCAGCAATGGACTCCATGGATGGTATCATCCATTGATTGGGGTTCCTTTGTAGGTGGTCCTACTGAGCACAGAACATCCTAATAATGCCTATTTCAGCATGAAAGAGTCAGAGAAGGAGGTACAGAGGAGGCTTGAAGAAGAGTGGGACTTTGAATGAAAGGAGCCATCTGAATTGTCAAGGCATGAGGGTGTGCTGGGCTGGGGAAACTCGAGTTGGGAGCAAAAGGAAGGGAAGAAGATTGACCTTTAGAAAGAGAAAGCTTAATTTTTATTCTATATGCACAGTGATGTACAGGTTAAGTCTGTTTTGTTGCAAGTTGCAACAGAAAACTCATTTGAAACTGGTTTAAATGGGGAGCAGTGGATAGCAAAGGTTGGGGTGTGTCGCTGGTTCACATAACTGAAAAATCCTCACAGCAACTTGGTCTGGGGTTGGCATAGTGCCCAAGGATTCTCCCCTAGCAATGAGGATTGCCAACGTGTTGCTTAAGCCTCCAAGTTTGTTTTGGTGACGTCATCTTGGAGGCAGACTGGAGACTGGACTGGAGATAAGAAAATCATAAGTTTAGCTATCTGAAAGGGCAACCGCTGCTTTAGTTCAGGAAAGAAATGATGAGGGGCGGGACTCTGGCAGAAGTAGTAGGTACAAAAAGGACATTAGGTGGTCTAGTGATTAAATATTAGGGATGCATGGAGGGAGAAACTTAAAACGATTTTTAAGTTCCTGCCTTGGGCAATTGGAGAAAAGTTGGACTTTTCATTAAGATAGAAATATAAGAGGTTTCATGTGGAGAGATAGATAAAACTGATTTTGAATTACCACTGCAACATTCAGGTGCTGATTTCTAGTAGGCTGTTGGATACATTCGTCTGGTGCTCAGAAAACCACCATGGGCTGGAGATATGGATGTGGAGCTCATCAGACCATATGGGCCACCCAATATCATTTAAAGGTTTTGGAAGATGACAGGGAAGATCAGCAAAAGGAAATCAAAAGGGCAGTCAGAGAGGCACAAGAAGAATTAAGACAGTCTCCACAAAACCAAGAAAGAAAGAGGAGGAAAAGTATAAAATTATAGGTGAAATGAGTAAAAAAGAAGAGATGGAGAACGTCCATAGGACATAGCAAATAAAAAGATCACTATCAAGCCAGGTCAATGGTGGAATCTACACCTTCAACAATCAATGCTAAAAATAATCACAAGCACTGATTAAATCAAGCAAATCAACCTGTTTATTGATCAACTGCTAGGTGAAAGACCACATGCCAAGTGATGGAGAAACAAGAATCAAAATCAGTCTGCTGTCTCTGAGCACCAAGAACATAAATTCATTACTTTATGTTTAATTTGAATTCAATCTGGCATTATAACTTAATTTGAAACATGAGCTGAATTTATTCAGAGGGGTTAAGCTTTCTAAAAAGGGAAGGTGGTTTATATACCAAAGTGTGTAATCAAGATCAGAGGATTTAGTTTTAAAAAAATCAATCATGTATGATTGTGCTCATCAAAATTATTCTTCGTTATCTCCATTTAAACCCTAATAAGTAATGCAACTTTATCCTATTTCTGGAGTGTTCTTGCCACTAGAACAGCTTCCAACTCTTCCTGCTCAATGACTGGATACAGAGGAGGCTCTTTAATGACTCCAGTCCCAGCACTGCTTGAAAGCACTTCTTCAGTTTCTCCCTCTATTTTCTATTCCTTTGAATCAAGCATACGAATGGCATCTACCTGAAAGACGGTTGCTTCACCTCGCTTATCTGCCTTTTTAGCTCCTAAACTTCCAGTGTTTCATCTTAGTCTCTCTTGTAATGCAATATGACTTTTGAATTGTACTGCAGTCCTTCCCAGGTCTCTGGGAGAAAGTGAAAAGTCCACCATGCAGAGGAGTCCATAGTTCCCATGACCTCATAGGTACTGGCTTAAATTGTAAAGCCAGCACTTGAAAAGTCTGAGCAGATTTGTGATCTAGTCTGATGCAGGGATTCTTCATCCATATCCATGGATAACCTGTCATCAGATTATTGTGGTTGATAGGTCTTCCCTAAACTCACAAATCTTCAAATATTTCCAGGAGTATCTAGACCAAATCAAATTTTCTGTGGCTTGCATGAACTCAACCAAACTGAAATGGGACTTGCATCTTTTTCTTTCTAATCTCATGGTCTCAGCTGGGCGGTCTCCCTTGCTGTATTTTCCTTGCTCCTGGCCACCATTTTCTGTCTTTTTTCTTCTAATGATGGAAAGTATGTGATGAAATTGAAGGCAAGTGGAAAGAAATTCTGAAGAATATGCTATTTTCCAACCTCCCTGCCTCTGTGCCCCTCCTCTGGTGTGGACCATCAATGGCCAGTTGTTTCTGTGTAGTGTGTATGTGTGATTGGCACTCCCTGCAATTACCCTTTCCACAGCCTCTGCCCCCGAGCGGTGTGGCTTCTTGGGTTACTGATGGCCTCCCAACAAACCTGACTTTGTTCTTTAAACCATCTTCTCTCAATGCCATCTCATTAAAGTATATTGCCAGTGAAAGCAGCCCTGACAAATGTCTTCCCACTTTTAACCTGGTCTGAAACGGCCTGCCCAACTTTTCTTGTTGAATGGGCTAAATATTCCAAGATAGTTTAGTAGAAACATGAAAAACACCAATTCATGGTGTCACCTATATTTTTAAGAAATTGTGTTAAGCACCAGCCACCAGCATATTAAATGATCGTCTTACTCCAATTATGTGACAAGCATAATTTCATTCTGCTTCTTTGAGTCTTAAGTATAAATTGTGACAGGATTCAAGACCTAGGCAGAAAGGGAAACAAGGGGTGGCTGAAAAGTCCAGGGGCCATGGGGACTCCAAATGTTGAGTGTCTTGTGGGAATCTTTGGGAACAGAAGCTTTTTCTTATTCAAAAGTGGTAAAATGTTCTGGTTCTAGATGGAAAGCTGTTAGTAAAAGGTTTTTGAATGTAAAAATAATTACACCGTTAATAATTTCAAATATCATGAAGACAAGACGCAGCCCCATCTCTTGTCAGAAGGCCCCAGCCCCAGCCCTGGTTTATTAAGAATCAATAATAAGGCAGGAGCAGAGCAGGGCCGTGGAGCTGGCAGTTCCTGATGGAGGGCACCACCCTGCTGGCATTGGCAGCAGACAGTGAGCACTTCTTCTGGATCCCTGAGCTTCACACCTAGCTGGCCTATCGCCCTCCTGCCTCCCTGAAGGGAAATGCCTCCTCAGAAAGAAAGGAAGAATTTAAATAAAATAAATTTTTAAAGGAAAGAACGAAAGGAAGGGAGAGTTTAAGGAACGGGCTCCTTGTCCTAGATACCCATTAATTCACTTATTTGTCAATATTTACTGAGCATTTTCCAAGGAGACTACACAGTGAAGTGGCTAAAAGTATTGACTTGGGTTCAAACTTCTTGGGTCAGATTTCAGCTCCACCACTTTGCTGTTCTTTGACCTTAGGTAGCAAGGCTAAGACACAATATTTAGCTTCCTCATGCCTCATCTGCCCCATCTGTAAAATGGGGTTGTAGATTAATTGGGAAAATCTGTATTAAGTGGCTAAGACAATGCTTGGGGCTTAGTAAGCTCTGATTAACTGTTGAGATTATTATTTATGGGGTAAATTATCATTATGTAGGAGGTAAAATTCTAAAAATTACAATAACATATTTCTGCCCTAAAGAAATTTATATGTGCACATCTAATATATGTGAAAAATAAATACACTTAAATCTCCTGAAAGGAGCTGATGTGAAATGTGAAAGGACTTAAAAGTTGAGAAAAGGTATTGAAATTACAAATAGATACGTATTTGACTGACTAGACAGTCTGTTTCATGGTTGTGTTACTATTTACATAGATCTGGTCTTATTCTTTTCAAAAGATTAGAATCTGACATTATTTACTTCTATCCATCTGAATTTTTTTTGCGGCGGCGGGGTGGGGGGGGTGCTTCTGTCTTTTTTTTTAAATCAGGGCTACATTGCTATTTGCAAAGGCAGACCCAGCACTCCTCCTTCACACAGAGTTTATAAAAGCCAGCAGCATGATCAATAATTCATACACATGGATAGTAATACCAGAAAAGAAGGAATAAAAGCTAAAGATCTAACTACTCTGACCTTTACCATTCCAGCTGGATAATAATAGGAGTAACTCAATGTGTGTGGTCTAAAAGCTACTATACGATTTGATTCTCAACGAGATGGGGAGGGAATTAGAGATGCTCAGATGAGCTCCTCCAATTTGAATTATGAACAACAGCAAAACAATTGTACCTATTTATGCCTCCTAACTGTATCCCTATAACACACATATTTCTTATTTTACCGACGTGGAGGCTGACACACAAAAAGTGAAGTGTTGGCTACATCAGCTAAAAGTCATGAGTGTCCATGTGAAAGACATATTTTTTGTGCCAGTGCTTAAATTCACTCAGATGGTCTCTCTACTGATAAATAAATAAAATAAAGTGCAGATAAAACATACCTCTTGCATTGCAGGTATGTTCTTGGCAGCAGAGAAACTAGGGTTCAAACTAGGAGTTGATGTGAAGTCCCTGCTCTTTCCATGATATTATGGACCCTTTTCTTTTTGGTTATTTATATTTGGTTATTTGGTTATGCATGTAATAGGCGTAGCAACAGTAAAGTTAATATTAGCCAACCAAGCCTATGGATTGACAAACAGGTATATAATACTTTTCTACCAGAAGTTGCAGTTAGACTGAAAGGAATTACTCGAGCATTGTTTTTGTTATTGTTTCATAAATAGAGACATGTTTGTCCCAAGATAGATTTCTTAATACATAAATTCAACTGTACATTACAAAGACTGTTTCCACAAATTTAAGGATTAGATTGTACCCCTCTGGCTCAATCAGTAAAGAACATACCTGCAACGCAAGAGACCACCTGAAAAGGAGGAGACCTGGGTTTGATCCCTGGATCAGATCAGGAAGATCCCCTGGAGAAGGTAATGGCAACCCACTCCAGTATTCTTGCCTGGAAAATTCCATGGACAGAGGAGCCGGGTGGGTCCATGGAATCACAGAGTTGGATGTGATTTAGTGGCTAAATCATAAATATTAAATGTTTATGTTTAGGTACTTTACAAACTTTACCAAAGTTTAAAATTAATAGTTAATCACATTTCACAGAGAAGGGGAGGGTGTACAAGAGCTTTGGTGAAATGGGAAATACCTCTTAGGGTTTATAGCAATAAGTACCTGCAAACTTCCATCAGAAGTCAGTCTGTAGCAGTCAAGAGCAGTCATCCTGGCTTAGACCGGAGCAATTTAAACATAGAATATGGAAGCTGCTTAATCTTTCTGATGTTAGTTTCTTTATCTATAAAATGGAATAATAATGGCTAGATGGTTGTGAGAGTTAAATGATATCCCTTGCCTGACACACGGCAGTCACTTGTTAAATGTTGTTTGCCTGCAGTTCCTTCTACCCCACTGATCTCCATTTTTTTTTTTTTTAAAGACTACCTTCAGAATGTACTATTTTCCCAGGCATTAAGTGTGATTTCCCACAGAGAAAGGGACACCCAGGATCATTTTTTTCTAATCTGTCTTTGTCCAAGCTTTGCCCATGTGGCCTGGCACACTTATGTCCCCCAGTGGTGGCATGATCACTCAGAACTTCGGATGGTGCTTGTCACAGAGTTGACTTTCTGTTGCAAACTGTCAACATCTAGAAGCTGAACACTCATCTGTTTATTATCAGGCCCCCTGACTCCTTGAGAGAAAGCATGTCTGCTGGCCTCCTCCGTGGTCTTAAGATGCTTCACCAGATCATTCCAGGGCTTGACTTCAGGGCAGCTGGGGCAGAGGTGCGGGAGATGCAAAGATAGTTATCACTCCAACTTTGAAATGGCCGCAGAGCAGAAATGTAACAGAAATCAAAATCACTAACACTAATGAGGCTTCCTCGTTGAGCCCAGCTCTCTTCCTGTCACCCTCCACGGCCCCAGAAGAGAGTGGAGGATTATAGGTTTGGTGGAATCCTTGGGGCACAAAGAGTCTGAGGTTTTGTTTGAAAGTCTGTTTGCAGACAGTAAAAATGGATTAAATTGCCTCTCCAACACAAAGAAATGCCAGGTCTCAGTAGAGGTAAGACACCAGAGACTTAAAGTGCTACTAGAAGCAAAATAATGAAAAGAGTCCAAAATGCTGGATCAACACTATATCCCTTATGTTTAAGAATATCTTCATTAGTTGAGATGGAAAGAACCAAAGGAATAATCCATTTAACAATATATCTTTTCTTCTTGAAACACAACGGGTTACTTAAAGATCATAGTATATATTATACATTCTTTTTTTAAAAGCACAACATAACATTATTCCTTTTGTTCTATTTTATATTGCTACTCCCTCCTGTACATTTTAGATGCTTTATGTGTATAACTTCTAGAAGTGATGTGGGTGGGTCAAATTGTATTTACAAAGTGCCATTGGAATCCAAAGATTAAATAAAGACGAAACTTCCGAATCTGTTAAATTGCAACAGTTCAAAGTATTCTAAGAGGTTAAGTGATTTCTTATTACTTTAATGCATGTTGAAAGTACCAGATTATGTGTCTATGAGAAAACTGGGGAAAAAAATATTCAAGATGATTATAGCAAGATCATACTAATAAAAAAGACCTATATACTATATTGAGAAAGATACCGATGACTATCTAAGCTCTAACACACTAACATTTTCAACTGATAGTACCTAGTAGAGACCCTGTGAGAAAGACCAATTATGTGAGCATCCCCCCTCCCCCAAAATAGCCTAAATCATTGTTAACATAACACAAGGAGAGTAGTAGCTCTTTCCAAAGCTGAGTTAATATTTTCAAATGTGTAAAATAGACAGCTGGTGGAAACCTGTAGTACAACACAGGGAGCTCAGCTCAGTGCTCTGTGAGGCCCTAGAGGGGTGGGATGGGTAAGCGGTGAGATGGAGGTTCAAGAGGGAATATAGGTATACATATTGCTGATTCACTAAGCACAAACTAACATAACATTGCAAAACAATTATATTCCAACCAAAATTTTTAAAAATGTAAGTCAACATGTGTAAGGTACATTGCATATCTATTTTGTTAGATACTTGTGATCAGTTTTGCCTTTCTTTTCATGTTCCTGTGTGTGTCTGCACCTGTGCCTACAAGTTTCTGGGCAGTCCTCTGTACAACAGACACTGTGCTTGGCATAAGGGCATGGTTCCTGCCCCAGGGTGAGCACCATTCCAAACACTGCAGTGACCTGTGTGTGGGCTAAGGAAGCCTTAAGAGGCATCAGCTATAGAGACGGCATATGGCCTGAGAGATGATAGAAAACTCGAGGAGTGGGCACTCCAAGTGATCTCTGAGGAATATTAGAGATTACTTTGAAAGTGCTTTTCTTTTTATAACAAAACATATCATTTTAAAAAAATCAATAGAATTGTTTTTGGAGCAGTTTCAGGTTTACATAAAATTGAATAGATAGCACAGAGTATACCTCCTCCTTCCCCCTGCCTCCGCCACCCTACAGTTTTCCCTGTTATTAACATCTTGCATTAATAAGTACATTTGTTATAACTGATGAACCAACATAAATTTATTATTAACTGTAAAGGTCACAGTTTACACCAGGGTTCTCTCTTTATGTTCTACAGTTCCATGGATTTTGATAATTGTATAGTGTGATGCCCATCATTATAACATAATACAGAAGAGTTTCAATCCCTAAAAAATCTCTGTGTACCACCTATTCATACCTCCCTCCCATTTTTCCAAGCCCCTGGCCACCACTAATCTTCCTCCTGACTCAATAGTTTTGGCTTCTCCACAATGTCCGATGGTTGGAAGCACATCCCCAGATGGCAGAAATTCCCAGCTCAGGGATTACTGTTTTAATATGGGGGCTTTGAGGACCTCGGACAAAAAGGAAAGTATCTCCCATTGTGGAATTTCAAGTAATGTGACAAGGCTTTAGGCAAAGGCTCTTCGTGGCATTTGAAATACACCGTAATTTTTAAAGTCGACTCAAAAATCCTTCATAATCTCACCAAGAAATTGTTCTGGGTTTGAATTTATTCATATGAGAAACCATATAAAGATGTAAAGTCAAAATCATATTTAGTTATGCATTCTCAAACTGAATCTATTAAAAAGAATGCAATTGCCTGACAGCAGGGCCATCCGCATTCGAATGTCCAGCCACAGCTGAAATGATGACTGGAACCCAGGGGAGAGGTTCAAGTTGTCTGCCCTATTTGGGATTTCCTCTGCATACCCATAATTGTTAAAATGGTGAGAATTCCTAAAATGTCCCTAATATAACATTTTAGGTTATGTCAGATGGTTCCACTAAGAGAGAAATCACCCCTGTTTATACCATCTTCTTTTGAATTGACACATATATTTGGTTTTGAACCTATTATAAATTACCTGCTCTTTGACAAGATTGTTTTTGTGTTCTCTCACTAATATGTGTGTGCATCTCCACGTGACTCCTCTGCCTTTTTCTGTCTGCTGTTATATAAGATCTTACTGCTGTCTTCACCATGATCACACTTCGACAGTCAAAAAAAAAAAAAAAAACGATGTATTTCAGGTGTTTGAGATGAAGGAGGTTGCGTGAGTTTAACCTTCCTTGGTATCCTTGTGAGCTTTCTGTATTTAATACTTGTTTTATCTGAAGCCTGTGGAGGTTCTAAACTATTAGAAGACACACTTTCTGAGAACTACCTTTCTAGTAGCCTGAAGATATATCATTGATGTTGGGCAACAAAGTTATTCTCTGTAATCCTCTTGATGTTGTAAATGAAAAAGAAGACGGAGCCAGCACCATCTGAACTTTGGGCAAACCATTTGCTCAAAAGGATCATCAAAGGACCAAGCCCTGCCAAAATAATATTTTTTTTAAAAAAATCCAGCAGAAAGGAAAACATTGAGGAGCACGCACAAAAAATGAAATTGGTGCAAATTAACTCCATTGTGATTGGAGAGCAATACAAAACAAACTCCCACCACAGCCTCGAAAGGAAAGCCACACAAGACAGACATTGAAGTTGTAGCCTCACAGTAGCCATCTTTTAACAGCTTTCTTTCTTCAATGCTTTAACCTAAAAAAAAAAAAAAAGAAAGAAAGAAAGAAAAAGAAGAGAAAGAAAGAAAAAAAGGAAAGAAAGAGAAAACCTACCCATTGTTAGGCCCCTATTCATCCTTCATTCAAAGTCATTCGCTATGCATTAATTACCATTCTCTTCAATGCACTGGGAGCTCCCAAACACGGCCTGTTTTCAAAGAGGCACACTTCCAGGCCTCTGCTATTTATATGCAGAGCCTGCTGAAATTTTCATCCCAATACTTTGAGATCCCCCTCCATTTTTGCATACTGTAATTGTTCATAAGGGGACAAAAAGACAAAAGGATGATTCCTTGTTTCCAGGACAGTTGTTTGCATCTCTTTCATTTTCTTTCCAGCTGTGACTGGCAGCGGTAGGTTCTTTAGCAGGTGTCCTGCCTGCCCTATGGTAATTTTTAACTTTCCTTCACTTTCTTTTATGTCTGACACATTCGTAGAGACTTCTTTTTTCACCCCTGATGCATGGTACTGTTTTTTCCACCTTTCTTATGTCAGTCTAATATCTGGATTTTTCCTTAATATGTCACTCTCCTTAGGAGCCATTTAGGAAGAAGGAAAAAGACTGAGTCAAGAGTTCAAAATCTCACGTAGACATTTTAACTATTAGTAATTGGATCTCCGACACCCACTTCACTGACAATCCTCTGGGTCTGGTCACTCTGAAATTTGTGAAAACTACGATGTTGGTTAATAAGAAATTAATGTACAGTTGACAAAAAGAAACCTTGTTCCAATGTCACTCCTTGGTAGAAAGCTTTAATTTTCCAAAACTGTTTAAATATCCGAAGATGTAAACAACTGATTCTGCAACTGTACTAATAATTAAAACTTAATTAGGAAACATATTTGTGAGTCAGTTCAGATATTCCTGTTCCAGCTCATTCAGGAGGTAAAAAGAAAAAGAATTAATGAACTGTATACACCTATAGTTCTATACACACTTAATAAGAATGCAAAGATTTCAAGCAAATTGTAAAAACTTAAAATAACACATCCAAACATAGAATGCTGGACTTGAAGAAAGATTATTATTATTATTTTTTTTTAATAGTTGAGGACACTGAGGCTTAGAAAGATTGTGACTTGTGCAAAGTCACTCTGGACTAATGAAAGATATATTCTGGTCCTATGCTACCAACCACAACATATTTTCCATGACATCCTTGCTGCTTAGAAAAGTTTTGTAGACTTTCATGGGCACTTCATAAGCACGCACAGACAAGACTGCACAGTAAGGCTCACCCAACCCTGGCACAAGCACAGGCCATGAACTCCAGCATCCTAAGGAAACAGACACATTTCTGCATGATGATTTACAATGCCTGAAATACACTAGGTTCTTTAGAAATGATTGCTGCTATTATTACTAGTGTTACCATTGGTATCAGTGTGGGTCCCCTTCTGGCACCATTTTTAGTTGAAGACCAGTATCTTCCTTTATGCATGTGGGCAGGTTCCATTTTGAAAATTGTAGCATGTGTGTATATATATATGTATGTGTGTATATATATATGTATGTGTGTGTGTGTATATATATATATATATATATATATATTAAAGGGGTTTCCTGGTGGCTCTGATGGTAAAGAATCCACTTGCAATGCGGGAGACCTTGGTTCGATCCCTGGGTTGGGAAGATCCCCCTGGAGGAGAGCGTGGCAACCCACTCCAGTATTCTTGCCTGAAGAATCCCCATGGACAGAGGAATATGGAGGGCTACAGTCCATGGAGTCACAAAGAGTCAGACACAACTGAGTGACTAAGCACAGCATAGCACATTAATATAGATATTCAGATAAAAGATCCCATGTATGAAGACAAAAGTATCTACTTCACTACCATAATCAGGATCTCTGATAGGTAGAATACCTTGGAAAATATAGTTTATAATAACACTAGCTCAGAGTTGCAAGGGATCTCATGGATTATCTAGATCAACTGCCCTCCCATTGATAAAACTCCTCCTATACTTAGACTTCATACACCAAATAGTTTAATGTGTCATAAAATGGACCTAACAACAATTTGAAAGAAAATGAATCCTAATAACAATAGCCATGGTTTATGAAATGTTTATTTTATCAAGCACTATATTACAGGTGCCTTATATATATAATTATTTCTAGTGCTTACAAACAACTTTCAAGTTAAGTATTCCTACTAATTCTATTTTAGTATATGACCCAGTGGAGTCTGCAAGGGATGAATCGTCGAATGTGTAAGAGTCAGGAAGAGGCAGATCCAGGATTTCAACTTGGACCTGCACAGCAATGAAGTCCAAGTTCATTCCCTGATCACGTCTGACATCCAGATTCTTCGATAAAAGACAAAGGCTCCAAAACTCTGAAGAAATGTGCTTTATTCTTTTTTCCTATTTTCCCTATGAATTACTTTTTGTATTCTATACTGATCATCAAAGGATATTATCTTTGAATTGATACACCTGTTTTTTTCCAATCTGAACCCTGGCCAATTTTTGAGCCATTTTATGCATTCAAGGAATCTAAGCTTCAGACTAGAAATGAGCTAAAGTTCTTGACTTAATCCAGGTGAAATGCCACCTGATGTATGTAGTAGCCTTGAAATGAATAATTTTAGTTTAATCACATGAACATTTACATGACACCCTACAGTGGGAGGTATGTGCATTCAGACCCTGGCTCTGGGGGTCTCTGCGGAGCCTCAGCAACTCTCTGAGCCTCAACTTCCCACCAGTCAGATGGAGAGGTTAGTACCTCTCTTGGAAATGACTCTGATGCTGGGAAAGATTGAAGTCAAGAGGAGAAGGGGGTGGCAGAGGATGAGATGGTTAGATAGCATCACTGACTCAATGGACATGAGTTTGAGCAAGCTCCAGGAAACAGTGAAGGACAGGGAAGCCTGGTGTACTGCAGTCCATGGGGGTTCCAAGGTGATGGACACGGCTCAGCAGATGTCTTAACAACATCAGTCTAATAGAGTGGGACCAGTGCTAGGGGAGGTCATGAGATCCTGCAGGTAAACTGCAGGTTTTATAAACTAAAATGCATGATACAAAATTTCATAATTAATAATGATTCATTTATGAAGCCTCTAGGATTTAAGATGACTTTTTTTGAATATTTGAAAAATAAATTATCTTGGAGTAATAAGGAAATAAAAATTCCTTTGCTCTGAAGCAGTACCAAAATACCACCACCATCTTTTGGCTTCTTGAGAAGAGATACCTAACAGCAACTTCTGTCTCATTTTTGTTGCTTGTTTTTAAAGGCCATGTTCAATTTCTTAAAATAAGGAGGTAAAAAAGTCACCCAAAGTAAGTACGACAGAAATGTAATTTTATTCTTTGGTTCCTAGGCATTTAAGATTTTAAAAAAAAATTATGGGAAAGTAACTAATAAAATATAAAAGGTAATGCAAACATTAGAACTATAGACCCCTAGGACTGGATAAAGGCTTTTAGAAACAATCTAGTCTGCACCCCCATTTGACTCATGATGAAACCTAGACTCTCAGAGAGAAAGTGATTGCCCAAGTTCACCCAGCCCATGAACTTGGAGCAGGAATACAAACGCAGCTCCTTCTAATTCAAAACCCAGGTCTCTTTTTGCTGCACCACAGGCCTTTGTTCCCACCATCAAGGACACCTGGAGGGCTTGCAGTTTACTTTGTTAAGGCTGTAAACTCCTAGTAAAAATGTTTGTCTTCAATTTCACACACCCTTCAGGATATCACAGCTGCCGCAGAAACCCCCCAGGCAGCATAGGCCAGACTAGAGACGCACCAGTGCTGTGTGTGTGTGTGTGTGTCTGGGGGAGGTGGGGGTGCCAGGCAATGGCCTGGAGAGGCAGCACATGAAGGGTTTCTAAGAAAAATTGAAAGCAAAAGATTTCTCTATCCACTTCTCAGGGCTTTCTTTAACAACATCTTCTATAGCTACAACTCCTTATGAAAACAATAAAATGACTAATGCTTTAAAGATAAGAAACGCAAATATTACCCTATCATTGCAAAGCTCCGTTACCCCTTTACAGAGCATGGATTTCCACAGGGAATCACTTTGGATGATATTACCACCAAACGCACGGTTTGAACATCTGGTTATTACTGCTGACCAGGCACCGGACACTATTATCTCCTAGACTGCACAAAATACCTTCCTTTTATTGTCTCTACGCTTATGGTTTAAGAAAGAGTACTTTAGGCCTATTTGTAAGTGTGTTGGAATCGTAAAAAAAAAAAAAGAACATAATCAAGCCAAAAACAAACCCAAAAGACCTTTTAGGGAAAGTTTTACAGGAAGTCAGCCAAAGAACTTTTGTAAAATACAGAAGTTTTTAATTAGTGGCCACAATAGGTAACCAAAAAGGAAACATCCACATGGTGTTATACTCGAAGCTAATGTTTCTCTCCATTTTTAACATTAAAATTGAATAAGATATAAGCCTCCTTTCCAATGTTCACACTTTTTACTTTGGCATTAAAAAATTTTTTTTATTTAAGTATAGTCGATTCACAATGTTGTGCTTATTTCTGCTGTAAAGCAAAGTGATTCCGTTTTACATATATATAATCTTTTTCACATTCTTTTCCAGTTTGGTTTATCACAGAATACTGACTATTGTTCCCAGTGCTATACAGTAGGACCTGATTGTTAATCTGTTCTATGTATAAGTGTTGCACCTGCTAATCCCAAACTCCCAATCCTTCCCTCCTCCATGGCATTTTTTCTCATGTTTTTTACTTCAGCATTTGTTGACCTTATATGAGAAGTCTGATTTGTGTACCACTGGCAGGAAATTTTTGTTTTCTTTGAACATAACAAGTCTGTAGCATTACTTGGAATTCTTCTGTGACAGATACTTGTATAGACATTTATCAGTGATTATGATGGTCATTTTGGGTTACTAGACAGGGAAAGAGCCCTCTGTCAACTGTTGTTTACTTTCTAAAACGTTTTCTTATTTTCCTCTTCAAAAGAGAATTTTTTTATTCATCAAAGATTACTAAGCTCTTAAGGGAAGTATAACCGATTATTAATGTCAGTCTTTTGTAAAAATATTAGTTTCTAACATTGTGCCTTTCGGTAACTAAGTAATGGTATATAAGGCAATTTTCCCTGGTGTACTTAAATTTATAAAGTGTTAATAAAATGCAGTTTTATTATATTTTTTTGAAACCATAGAGCAAAAATAGCTCCCACATGGACAATGGGATTCAGCCTAAATTCCCCCTAACTGGTGTTCAGGGCATATTTAATGTTAATCTTGTGGAAAATCAATAGGCTCCCTCCTTGTAATTCTCCTACTCCACTCCCAGGTTTTCTACCTTCCCTGCCACTTCCTTTACCATTCTGACAAACACTGTGTTAAAACCATCATCTGAAATTCTAAGAAATAAGAATGTAGCAATAAAATAAGTAAAAAATCTACAGTAAATGTCAATACTTAAGAGCTCTCAGAGAAGGTTAATAATATTAATGATGTTTTATCCTCTAACTTAAATGATTGGTCCCCATGTTTTTCAGGTTTTATACCATATATGTTATCCGTGTCTGTTTATATGTTTACATGAATAAAAACCATAAAGTGGTAATATAAAAAAACATTGGGAAAATTCTCTACGGACAGATTTTTAAGAGTGAAAGTTATCTGAAACATTGTCTAAATGCTTTGTAATTGAAATTAGACAAGTCTTAGAACTCTGAAGACAGAGAGTAAGCTATAAATAATAATATCACCATTTATTGAACACCTACTTCGTGTCCCATGCTACCATAGGTGCTCCATGCACTTCGGAGCCTTGCCAGCCTCTAAGGTTAGTGTTATGAACTCCATTTTATAGATTCAAGGATGTTAGAGAGCTTGTTCAGAGCCACAGCTAGTAAACTATAAAGCTACATCTTAAACCCAAGTTTGTTTTCCTTTACAAATGCAGTTAATATAATACATAAATGATTTAGTGTTAGAAATATGGATTGTTAATGGCAATTATAATCTACTTGTGAGCATATGATTTTTTTAAGGGAAAAGTGGAAGAAATGTAATTTTGTTTTCTTCTCTTGATTTCCACCCTGTCTAGTCTTTGAGCGCGGAGATCATTTTTACTTATCTTTATATGCTAGCCTTTGGAACATAATAAGGATTCTCATAACTAGGCCATGTCATGAATTGTGAACTGGCTCTAAATACAATCCAGGGATGCTGCTATGCTACTCTCTAAGATACTGCTAAAAAATCAAATATAACTTGGAGTGTTGAGGGGTAAATTAAGTAAGAAAAAGAATATATTTTAAAATATAAATCTGAATACTTCCTTTGGTTGCCGATTCTTAATGTCTCCTTTACATATAAGCTGCAAGATGATCAAACTGCTAGATTTTCAGGGGGCTCCTCAATGATCCCCAAGGGCAATATGGTGGCGTCACATTGGTGACTGTGGCCTGGGAAGATGTTGAATTTCACCAAATATTTTGTTTTAGCCATTCGAATTGCTCAGCTACATCTTGATTAACATAGCACATACATTAAGAAAGGTTATAGCTTCTTCCTTGGAAAGCAAATTTACTCACAATTACCCTTCTAAGGGGAGTGGACAAACGTGGTTGACAGGTGACCTTTTAACCTCCCAGGCACTTCCATCCCCGGGGCATTTTGCTCTGAAATGTACAGCCAGTGCTGTTTGTTTGCGCTCTCCTCTTTACCCTGTTGTTTGTTTTGCCCACACTGCTTTGTTTGCACTGAACGTAGGTAAAACTGCAGCACCAGCACAGCCCCCAGCCTGACACGGAAACACCACCTGGGCCGGGGAAGCCTCAAGAGTGCTACCCAGTGTGTAGACCCGAAGTGGCAGCATCATTTCTCTCACTGTTCGAAAGACCCTGATTTAGCAAAACACATTTTTAAGGTGCTCATGCACGCTTTCTTTTCCTAAGCTCTGTTCCTGTGCATTGTTTTCCATTAGCAATGGGTATGTGTTCAGGTCACCTTGTTACACATATATCCGATTGCTCATTCATGCCTTAACTCTTGACTCATATTTATGACTTCTCTTTATGATCACGTCTCATTACAGCCATTCCCTCACCTTGATTTCAAGGCTCACATGAAAACAAAATCCATTTCTTAAAAGTCCTGTGTCATTAGGCAGAAGACTTAACTCACCTAGAACTTAGTTTTTCTATTTGAACACTGGGATAATATTTGAGACGTCTATCTCGGTGAAAATAAAAGTAGAGATACCGGCTGAGGCTGGTAAAACTCAAAACTCAATTCTTCCCCTCATTCTGAGTACCGCACATGCCACAAGACAGAGGAGAAGCAGCATGGTTGATAGGAAAGCCTGGTCCCTAACTTGCTGTGTGGTTTGCAGGAAGCCACCCCCTCTCTCCAGGTCTCAGTTTCCTTGTTCCTTAAGGGAGGATGTCTGCTCTCATGTTCTAAGAACTTCCTGCCCAAGAGAAAGCACTTCCGCTCTCCACCTATGCCCGTTGCGGCCTTAACCTCAGTGTATGCTTATAGATCACTGGCTTCATGTGCTTTTCTCCACTTTTTAAATAGTGCAGTGGAACTATCTCTGAGGCACAGGGGGCTGCTCTCCCAGAGGCGTTAATGGGAAAGGAGTAGAAAACAGCTTAGCCATTGGGTGAGGTGCAGTTCCTTGGAGATAAAGATGGGGACTCTGGTCATCTCCAAGGGTAGCAGGCACATTCCTTCCTCCTCACTGGGATCAGCACTGTCACACAGGGCCGCCACCACCACTCCACCAGGGAGGTTTACATCAGCTTGCTCTTCCATCTTAAAAGTCAGAAGATAGTAAGAAAAGCATTTACATTATTGTAGATACTGTGAGGCAGCCACTGTGCTACATGCTTTACACACCTTATCTCATTTCATGCCATGACACTCCTAGGAAGTCAGTACTTGCTATTATCCCCATTGCGTAGAAAAACAAACTAAGATCCTTCCACAGTTAAGTGACCCAGACAGTTTCCAAGGCAGGATCATCTGATTCTCAATGTT
Organism: Bos indicus x Bos taurus; assembly: GCF_003369695.1. NCBI lineage: Eukaryota > Metazoa > Chordata > Mammalia > Artiodactyla > Bovidae > Bos > Bos indicus x Bos taurus. Next base: position 84,627,891 of record NC_040076.1, read on the forward strand.
TTGCTCTTTCTAGTGTTTTCTGCAGCCTCACCTCACCATGGGTGATTCGTGAAGGAAACATCTCAACAACATCATTCTCACTATTATTAGTATTCTATTTAAAAAAAAAAAAAAAAAGTCTCAGGTGGATTTGGAGGATATAAATGTCTAGATAAATATTAAAAATTTCCTTTCCAAAATGGCTCTGCAGCTTTCATCAGACCTAACCTGGTGCCTGGAAACCTTTTGAGCCGCTGGCAGCCAATTGCTCATTTGATTCCCTTACTCTTTGAAGAGAGGCTGGCCATCTATTTTTAAATGAAATAAAACTAATTTCATTTCAAGAATTCTTTGGAACGTTTCATGACAGTCATTGAGATAACTGGGGACATCCTGGAGTGTCACAAAACCAAGGTTGGAATCAGTGTTCTAAGGAGCAAAGAAGCAAATTAATTTTTCTTCAAATAGTTTTCTGTATGAAAACTCAACTTTCTAAGGCTTTCATTGTGTGTTTTGGCTTCCTTTTCCTTATTTTCCTTTCTCTTCTTTATTTACAGTGCGTAGACGGCTGCAGAACTCATTAATGTATCTCTTAACCTAATAAGCTTTCTTCCTGTGAAACAATGCCCTTCGTCCCAGGAATGTGCAGGTTTTTTGAGCCAGGAAGAAGGCTGTGACCTTCTGAACCATTCCGCTGTCAGGCTGAGCAAAGGTGACTCATGAAACACTGTCAAGGTATAGGAAAAAACAGCACAGCAAGACAGTACCCTGTCTTAATAATAGGAAAAATACATTTTCAAAGAGTTGCGCTGGGTTTCTTTTGAAGATTCTGCTCCTGGTTGTCAAGGTATCTGACCTAACCTGATTGAATTCTGGAATAAGCAGAGCTTTAGAAGAGGGAACCTACATGCTGTCATCATGATGTGTTTATAGGCAAAGCCAAAACAGTTCCCAGGGAAAATTAAATATAAATGTCTAGTTCAGGGTGGCCCATTTAAAGCTTAAATCTCGTAAAATTTAAGTATGACTGCCATGCGACCTTTTAAATCTGCCATCTGTCTGTTTACCTGTCAGTGACAATGTTTTTGTTTACTTCCAGTCTCTTCAACGACTTCTTGCTTTACCTTTCATATTTATTTAGTATTCAAACATTCATTCATTCATTCACTCATTCCATTAACCCTGCAAATACAGCACTTCCACAAAACGCTTTTCTATCAGCCAGCTCTGTTACTTTTGGAGAAGTCATTTAACTACTCCGAGTTTCAGTTTCCTCTTCTGTTAAAACGTAGAATTGGACAGAGTCTCTTTCAGCAATTTTATCCTATTACTTCTAAACAAATCCCCAACCCATAACATGGACTTTTATATTGATACATCACTCATCCAAGCCAAGAAGCAAATATAATATTTTGAAGCTTGTTAAAAACAACTCTCCCTACTAACTGTATTTTTGGTAACTGGCAACCCAACCAACTAGCTTGATGCAGGTCTGACCACAGATTTTTGCCAGTGAAGTGGTTGACGTGTCCTAAAAGTCCACAAACTTGATCCTCTGATTATTTTAGTGTTATTTGCTTATTATTTTTTAAGGTCTCTAGCACTGAGTCCATGAAGTAGAACATTTGATACTTAGTACTTAATATTTCCATTGCCTCAGTAATAGAACTAGACTGGGACCAGTCAGAAAGACTGTGGCATAGGCAGCCACCTGTCCTCAGTGTCCACCCTCTTGATTTTCCCTTTAATAGTAAGAGACCTGAGTTGCAGATAAGCACAGACAATAAAAGTCTGCATTTCTCGGACTCCCTTGTAACTAGGTGTACCTGTGAAGCTGCATCTGAGCCAATGAGATGGGAGCTGAAGCGATGTCTGTCATTCTGAGTCATGTCCTCAAAGTCAAACCCACTTGCCATGCATTATTCCTTGCATCCTTCCTGCTGTCTGGCAAGTGCTGATGGCTCAAACGAATAACCCTTGAAACATTGAGAATGCCAGTGTGGCCTACTAGGCAGGAACCATTAGACAGTTAGTAGAAAGAGGTAAATAAACTTCTAGCTTATTTAGAAGTAAATAAACTTCTAGCTTCTAGCTGGGCTTCCCTTGTATCTCAGACAATAAAGAATCTGCCTGCAATCGGGTTTGATTCCTGAGTGGGGAAGATACCCTGGAGAAGGAAATGGCAACCCACTCCAGTATTCTTGCCTGGAGTAATCCCATGGACAAAGGAGCCTGGCAGGTTACAGTCTATGGAGTCGCAAGAAGCGGACAAGCCTGAGCGACTAAACACACACAGCACCAGCTTATTGATGCCATTGTATGTCACAGATACTTTGTTACAACAGCTTAGCCCACACCTTCACTAACACATCCTTAGTTCTGTACCTAACAAAGGAAAATAGCCTCAGAAGGAGTAACAAATATTAAATATTTAAAATATAACATTTAGGGAGGAAGGTAAAATGATGATAGATTATACTGATTTTCAAGTATATTCTGAAGGGTGTAGAGGGGAGTAGTGTCAGAAAAATTAGGGAAAAAATGATGAATGCCATTTAAGGATCTTTTTAAAGTCAGGAGTGACTCCTGTGCCAGCTGAGCCTTAGAATGCAAAGAAAACTTGAATGTCAGAGATAAGAACCTCTGATCAAGCATCTTATTTTGTTCCCTTTTTGTTATTAGATTCTTCTGCCTGGATGGTAAACAGAGGCTTGGCAACACTGAGTTCCTTATTGTTTTGCCACTGACCAGAGGTGACATGCGTCAAGTTACCAAATCACCAAGCCTCAGTTTTCCCACATATAAAAGGGGAACAAAAATAGAATGTTCCATACAGAATTGTTGTAAAAATCAAAATAACATATATACTCTAACGGTGCTTGGTACCTAGTGAGTTCTCCTTGAATAAGGACTATTATTATTATTATTATTATTGTTCTTTTTGATTAGTAGCCTGGCAGTGCTGCTGCTATTGATTCAGCTGCAATCTGGCCAGTATTTTACTTTCTCTGGGTGGACTGAGTGAGGCTTTCTACAGAATGCCCCATGAGAGCAATGCATGCGCTCAACTCCTAACTCCATGTCCGCAGCTCAGGCAGATGGAGAGCAGTCCACAGCTCCCCAGTGTTCGTGCAGCATGAGGGTGAGCGTATTTTCTCAGACATTTAGTAAGAGGCTTTGGGTAACTGGCTACTCTGCTCAGAGTTTCGAACTTCGTAAAATTACCTGAGCAGGCCAAGTTCATATTCCGAGTCTCATTTGCAAATACAGAGCCTCAGGCCCTATGCTCCTCACTTACAAGCTTTCTTCTCCTGATCCTTCTTTGAGGATTATTTTTCAAATAATACTTACACAGCTCTCCAAGCGCCTGCCTCAAAGGACCCTCATCTTTTTGATGCACTTCCCTTCTGCATATTATGGTGCTCTCATTTGGAAAGGGAAGAATTTTAAATGTATGTCACGGAATGTCTGAATCCTCTTACATACTTTCTAGTTACCCTTGAAATATTTTTGTGCAGGTTAAAGGGACTGCACGGTTTCTTCAGAATCAGAACCTTCTTTGTGCTGCATTCAGAAGGTTTTGACTGGGATGATCTCTTCAGGGATCCAAAGTGGGGAGCTGAAACAAAGGACTCTTGCTTCTCGTATTGTCACATTTGCCCAAATATATCCCTCTTATCATCCAGATACAAATAAATCCCAATTAAAGCAAATTAAAAAAAAACTAAACAGGTTGTAAAGACATCATGACCTGTGTGTTCAAAGCTCTTCCAAGTCTACTGCAGCACAGGATTTCCACATTTAAAAAAATATCTGCCTGATGTTTGAGAGTCTAATGATGGTGACATTTATTTCCACTGAATTCAGGCCAGCTCAACTCTTTAGATAGCAAAGATTATTTATCAAATGCCTCCTAGGGGCCAGATAAGACAGAGGGCTTAGGGCTTTGCAGTAGCTAATCCTTCAAGTTAGTAGTACAATTATGCCCATTTTAAAGTCAGGGAGAGGCTTGGAACACAAGGTCACACAGACAGCGAGTGAATGAGTAAAGATTCAAACCCAGGTCTATCAGTACGAAGACCGCTGCCACAGTTAGTATTTCTTCCTCTCGGGCTGGGGACTTGATTGGGATTAAGCAGCTTCACTTCATAATAAAACTGAAGTGCGTATCTCAGAATTGCCTTAGGTGAAGACTAGCCACATTTTACCTTTGTCATACTGCAAGTTCATGGTTTTGGCAGGTATAGCGATCTTGTAACAAAAACAAAAGGAGTTATTTTGTTAAAGATGCTTGTTTCTTTGCTTCTTATTATAGACACAATGAAGGGAAAGAAACTTAATGGGATTCAGTACAAATTCAGATTATTTTAAACTGTATCTCTCTGTGTTAACATGCATACCCCAAATACGTGAAGGGGTATACCCCAAATACTGACAAGTTTCCCTTAATTAATGGAGGATAGAAGGAATCAGTTTGCCAAATTAATTGCCCTTCTTCTCTGCACCCCAAAGATCTCAATCTATAGCCCCTCAAACAATATATCTTTCAAGAAAGAACTCTAGGAATTTTAGGAGAGTATTTCTGTCCAGCAGTTAGCAGAGTTAGCAGCCAGAAAGCACCCAGCGCTCCATGCTCAGCTTTCACCTCAGTCCTTGCTCATGACCATTTAACAGACAGTGTGTAATTTAGGGCAATTACTTGGCTGATGTCTCTTATTATCCCTCCTTGCCCTCCCCCAGGAGAGCCAGTTTCAATCTCTGGGTCGGGAAGATCCGCTGGAGATGGGAATGACAACCTATTCCAGTATTTTTGCCTGGGAAATCCCATGGAGAAAGGAGCCTGGTGGGCTACAGTCCATAGGGTTGCAAAGAGTCAGACACGACTGAGAGACTAACACTTTCACTTTGCCCTCCCCCAAATTTCCACTGTACCTATCCTCTTTCACTATTTACATTTTTCTCAAAAAAGAAATAAAACCTGGAAGTGAGTCAGACTCACTTGGCCTAGAGGCTACACCAGATTACTATAGCAGGAGAGCAAGGTCCCCCCAGTAAGACCAAAGAAACATTCAGCCCAGAGAGAGTGGATGCTGACAGGTAAATCAAGCAGAAGTGGCATGTGACTTGTTGTTTAGCTGCTCAGTCATGTTCAACTCTTTGAGAACCCAAGGACTTTAGCCCACCAGGCTCCTCTTTCCATGGGATTTTCCAGGTAAAACCCAGGAGTGAGTTTCCATTTCCTCTTCCAGGGGATCTTCCCTACCCAGAGACCAAATCCGGGTCTTCTGCATTGGCAGGTGGATGCTTTAGTGCTGAGCCACCAGGAAAGCCCATCACGTGGCTGGGGGGCTGCAAGTCTCTAATCTGACATCTCAGACACTGTACCCTTCAAATGAGCAGTATGTGGAGGAGTAGTAAAGGCAGCATCTTCCATGTAGTGGTTAAAAAAAGAACTAAACAAAACTATTAAACAATTTGGGGAGAAAATTCTTATCTAGAGGATACATTTAAAAACAATTATTTATGAATTTTATAATTTGTTAAGTATTTAACACCTGTGACATCCCTAATAGAAAAAGAGAAACTACCAACAAGGATCTACTGTATAACATATGGAATTTTGCACAGTGTTATGTGGCAGCCTGGATGGGAGTGGGGTTTGAGGGAGATGGATACATATATGGTTTTATCTTGAGCTACCCTACCCTGATATGGTATTAGCATTTTATAGTGAATAGTCATCACATTTAATAATGATAATGATTTGATATATAAAGCTTTGTACTATTTTCAAAGTGCTTTTTCATAACTAATATTTGCTAAAGATTTTGGAGTTTACTATGTGCCAGGAGCATTCTTAAAGCTTTACATGGGTTATTCCATTGGATCCTTGGCAACTTTGTGAGACATCATAATCTCCATTTCATAGATGGAAAAACTAATGTTCAGGTAACTTTTTCAAGATCCAAAAGCAGTAACTGCAGACCTGTGGTTCTCTTCTGTTCCATTCCTGTGTAGTTCAGTTCAGTTCACTTAGTCATGTCCTACTCTTTGTGACCCCATGGACTATAGCATGTCAGGCTTCCCTATCCATCACCAGGAGCTTACTCAAGCTCATGTCTATTGAGTCAATGATGTCATCCAACCATCTCATTATCTGTCGTACCTTTCTCCCACCTTCAATCTTTCAATCTTTCAAGTTTCAGCTTCAGCATCAGTCCTTCCAATGAATATTCAGGACTTATTTCCTTTAGGATGCACTGGTTGGATCTCCTTGCAGTCCAAGGGACTCTCAAGAGTCTTCTCCAACACCACAGTTCAAAAGCATCAATTCTTTGGCACTCAGCTTTCTTTATAGTCCAACTTTCACATCCATACATGGCTACTGGAAAAACCATAACTTTGACTATACAGACCTTTGTTGGCAAAGTAATGTCTCTGTTTTTTAATATGCTATCTAGGTTGGTCATTGCTTTTCTTCCAAGGAGCAATCATCTTTTAATTTCATGGATGTAGGAACCACCCCCAGTGTTTTTGCAGCTCAAGAAAATAAAGTCTGTCACTGTTTCCATTGTTTCCCCATCTATTTGCCATGAAGTGATGGGACCAGATGCCATGATCTTAGTTTCCTGAATGCTGAGCTTTAAGCCAACATTTTCCACTCTCCTCTTTCACTTTCATCAAGAGGCTCTTTAGTTCTTCTTTACTTTCTGCCATAAGGGTGGTGTCATCTGCATATCTGAGGTTATTGATATTTCTCCCAGCAATCTTGATTCCAGCTTGTGTTTCATCCAGCCTGGCATTTCTCATGATGTACTCTGCATATAAGTTAAATAAGCAGGGTGACAATATACAGACTTGACACACTCCTTTTCCCATTGGAATAAGTCTGTTGTTCCATGTCCAGTTCTAACTGTTGCTTCTTGACCTGCATAGAGATTTCTCAGGAGGCAGGTAAAGTTGTCTAGGCAATGACACCCCACTCCAGTACTCTTGCCTGGAGGATCCACGGATGGGGGAGCCTGGTGGGCTGCAGTCCATGGGGTTGCTAAGAGTCGGACACGACTGAGTGACTTCCCTTTCACTTTTCACTTGCATGCGTTGGAGAAGGAAATGGTGGCCAACTCCACTGTTCTTGCCTGGAGAATCCCAGGGATGGGGAGGCCGGGTGGGCTGCCGTCTATGGGGTCACACAGAGTTGGACATGACTGAAGCAACTTAGCAGCATTCCCATCTCTTTAAGAATTTTCCATGGTTTGTTGTGATCTACCCAGTCAAAGGCTTTAGTGTAATCAATAAAGCAGAAGTAGATGTTTTTCTGAAACTCTCTTCCTTTTTCAATGATCCAATGGATGTTGGCAATTTGATCTCTGGTTCCTCTGCTTTTTTGAAATCCAGTTTGAACATATGGAAGTTCACAGTTCTCATACTGTTGAAGCCTGGCTTGGAGAATTTTGAGCATTATTTCGCTAGCATGTGAGATGAGTGCAATTGTGCAACAGTTTGAGCATTCTTTGGCATTGCCTTTCTTTGGGATTGGAATGAAAACTGACCTTTTCCAATCCTGTGGCCACTGCTCTGTTTTGCAGATTTGCTGGCATATTGAGTGCAACACTTTTATAGCATCATCTTTTAGGGTTTGAAATAGCTCAACTGGGATTCCATCACCTCCACTAGCTTTGTTCATGGTGATGCTTCCGAAGGCCCACTTGACATCTCATTCCAGGGTGTCTGGCTCTAGGTGAGCGATCACACCACCTTGGTTATCTATTCCTATGTACTCCGTACTAGTAACCTCTATCATTATTACAAAGCAACAATGAATAGCCTTGGAGCATTTTTAAACAACATTTATCAACATCTACAATCTTGTCTTTGTCATTCAAAGAGAAAAAGATATTTCAATATCCTCTCATACATGTTGCATACTTTCCTAGCATTTAGGGCCTGCCAAGACTTGATGCTAGATGGCCTACCTGATTTCTTGTAGATGGTCCTATCTTGCCTGTGATGCTATTTGAGTATGTTCCATTCATCCAGGGCATTGTTGGAATAGTGACCTAATTATAGACTGCTGTGTCTTCTCTCTGCCTAAGAGTAGATGTGGCCCCAATAAGGTTGAAGCCCAGAGCTTTCCTCTGAAGGCTTAGAGGACAGGGAAGTTCATTCTTTGGAGATGCTTCCTAGAGTGAGGGAAGTTTAAAGTGCAGAAAATGGATAGATATAAGAAAACACATTCCTGACATTTATAGATGAAGACTTATAGTTAAACAATTGAACTATCAGATATTTCATTTAAATATTTTAATTTTGTCAGGCCAGCTCTTTGGAGGTATTTATTTTCATGCATAAGATACAGACTGCCAAAAAGTAAAATAAAAACAATTAAAAAGACTTTGGGGGCTATGTTTATTAAATTGATTGCTATGACTCAATTCTTTCTCTGCCTTAGTTCTTGAAATGAATGTTACAGAAATACAGAGTTTAATTATATACTTACTGTAGGGCTATTTCTAATGTTCAGAGTATTACAGAAAGATAAAAATAGACTTTGTTCCACATTAAGTATCAATTGTGGGTGATTAAGGCATGATGTTCTCTAGAGTCCTAACTACTGAGTCCTATTCTGTTATAATTGACATCCTTATAATCACTATCTATAGCAAAGAATATGGGCTACACACACACACACTCATACATCACATACACATCACATCACATCACACACATACACACATACCACACACCACACAGAAATACACATGCATCACTTGTTCTCCCACTTCCTGAAAATAGTCCCCTTACCATTTATATTGCTTGGATTTTAACATTTCTCATTTCAAGTCAGTGTCTTTAAGATAAGACTATTGAAATCAATGGTTCACATTTTCCATCCCTCTTCACAAAGCAGTATGTCTGATTCAGTTCAAAACTGAGGCATAGGAAGCATATGCTTAAGGGATGCCCATTAATCTGGTCAACTTATCAGGTTCATTAATCTGAGAATCTCAAACTGCCCATCACTCCTCTTGCTTTGCTGCTCTCTAACCAAGTTCCTCATCTTTCATAATTTCACACCGCTGATATCTCATCCTGCCTGTTAGATCCAGTCTTCAAATTGCCTTTTCCTGAATTATGTCACAATTCTTCCTCTAAGCCTCTTTAGGTTCCCATCATCCATGAAATAAAATCTGTCTCTCCTTTTTGCCTAGAGGGAGCATAGCACAAATGAAACTCAAGTTGCCTCAGAACCACCCTCACTGCTTCCCTCAAGGGTCCCCAGCCCTGCCACCAAACACATCCTTTGGGTCAACCAGGCAGAGCCTCTCTCTTAGCCAGGCATGTTCTTCCTCACTCTGTTTGGAATAGAAGAATCCTATTTTTTTCTAAAAGATAAAACTGAAAAAATCATTAACCAAGGAGAGTTTCTCCTTTTTCAAGGAGAGTGAAAAAGTTGGCTTAAAGCTCAACATTCAGAAAACTAAGATCATGACATCCAGTCCCATCACTTCATGGAAAATAGAAGGGGAAACAGTGGAAACAGTGGCTGACTTTATTTTCTTGAGCTCCAAAATCACTGCAGATGGTGATTGCAGCCATGAAATTAAAAGATGCTTACTCCTTGGAAGGAGAGTTACGACTAAACTAGATAGCATATTGAAGAGCAGAGACATTACTTTGCCAACAAAGGTCCATATAGTAAAGGCTATGGTTTTTCCAGTGGTCATGTATGGATGTGAGAGTTGGACTGTGAAGAAGGCTGAGCACTGAAGAATTGATGCTTTTGAACTGTGGTGTTGGAGAAGACTCTTGAGAGTCCCTTGGACTGCAAGGAGATCCAACCAGTCCATCCTAAAGGAGATCAGTCCTGGGTGTTCATTGGAAGGACTGATGTTGAAGCTAAAGCTCCAATCCTTTGGCCACCTGATGCGAAGAGCTGACTTATTTGAAAAGACCTTGATGCTGGGAAAGATTGAGGGCAAGAGGAGAAGGGTATGACAGAGGATGAGATGGTAGGATGGCATCACTGACTCGATGGACATGGGTTTGGGTGGACTCCAGGAATTGGTGATGGACAGGGAGGCCTGGTGTGCTGCGGTTTATGGGGTCACAAAGAGTCAGAGACGACTGAGCAACTGAACTGAACTGAAGGAAAGTTTACTAAAATAGGAAATTGCTTTGTCTAATTCTCACAGGACAGTCTTTTCTTCCATATTCTTTTTACTTTCTTTTCCCATCTCCTGAAAGCTCCAACCACTATCCCTTCTCTGTGATATGACAGAAGCCACCATAGTGTGACTTTCAAATCTTTCTTCATCTTTTCATTTTATTCTGGCTGGTATTAGACTGAGTTGTTTATTGTTTTTTTTCTCTCTCCAATGAAATTTTAAGTGCCTCAAAACGGGGATCATGCATTACTCATCTTTTTCATATGCAGAATTGTATTTTAATTCTGTAGTTTGGCTTTAGACTGAGAATCTGATGCTTTTGCAATAATAAATACAAAAGTCTTAATTTAGCAACTGAAAAACTATATCTACATAAACTGCATAGTACTCACAAAGCAAACATCCAATAAATGTTGATTGGAATATTGACTGAATCACACATTTATAGAATGAATTGTTGAGGCAGAACATTCTCTATTCTATCCTAGTTTAGCTACAGCACAAGCTGATGAAGAACAAATAAAATTGTTGATTAAGTTCTCTTCTTTTGTTTCTTTAATATTTTCTTCATTGCCAACTATAAACCCATGAAAAGGGATTTTTTTTTCCCCTTCAAAAAACTGACACTGGGTTAGTATATACAGTTTTATTAATCTTTAAATAAATGCACATTATTAAGTCAAGTTCTCATTGAGAGATTGGGAAATTTATGCTCTGGCAACCAAACTCTTTAGAAGAAGCTCAAGATACACATAAATCCTCTATACATCATTACAGATGATAATGAATTAGTAACTTACATTTATGAGTTGTTTAGTTGCTAAGTTGTAGTTGATCCTTTTGCCACCCCATGGACCATAGCCTGCCTGGCTTCTCTGTCTATGGTATTTCCCAGGCAAAAATACTGGAGGGTATTGCTATTTCTTTCTTTGGGTGATCTTCCGGACCCAGGAATCGAACCCACGTCTCCTGAATTGGCAGGGGGATTCTTTACCACTAAGCCACCTGGGAAGCCCACATTTATGAGTACTTTGTCATTTATAAGGTGTTTTCACATATAGTATTCTCTGAAGGTCGCTCAGTCGTGTCTGACTCTTTGTGACCCCATGGACTGTAGTCCATGGAATTCTCCAGGCCAGAATACTGGAGTGTGTAGCCTTTCCTTTCTCCAGGGGACTTCTCAACCCAGGGACCGAACCCGGATCTCCTGCATTGTGGGCAGATTCTTTACCAGCTAAGCCACAAGGGGAGCCCATAGTATTCCCTAATCCTCACAGAAAACTTGTAAGGTAGGTTATAACCTCATTTGCAGGTAAAGAACTCATGAGTTTAATGTCTTTCGAAAGGTCATGCAGATAGGATACAGCAGAATTAAGTCTAGAGCCCAAGTCTTTTGACTCCAAATCCAATGCTCTGCATTGCATAACACAGAAATAGAGCAAGCCTGGGTCCCTCTGCATAGAAAAAGAAAAGCAAGGTCTGCACAACCACACAGGTTGAAAACAAATTGAGACTCTGGAGATAATGCTGCCTCCCTTTGTAAGAATTTTGGGGATAAGAGAAAAGTCTTGAGTAATAAAGTGAATCATGCTTGTAGGGAGAAGTATCAGGAAAAAAAAAAAAAAAAAGCAGAACAGAAGCATCCAAGAGGCCAGTACAAAGCTAACACCTCTGAGAAGGCAATTAGAAACAAAACGTCAAACAAGCTATGACTTTATCCTAAAATGTGTTGCACCTGGAATGAAGTTTGGATCACTACTTGACCCCAAGGAGGACTGCAACTGGACTAGAGAATGGTCTCAGCATTCCCAGTGCCTGTCATTGGAGATATTGGAGGCAACTTCTAGTATAGAATTAAACTAACGTAATTGAAATGAGGGTTTCCCAGGTAGCTCAGGGGTAAAGAATCTGCCTGCCAGTGCAGGAGACATGTGTTCAATCCCTGGGTTAGGAAGATCCCCTGAAGAAGGAAATGGTAACCCACTCCAGTATTCTTGCCTGGAAAATCCCATGGAGAGAGGAGCCTGGCAGGATACAGTCCATAGGGTTGCAAAGGGTCAAACAAGACTGAGAGACTCCACAACGACAACAAAATTGAAATGAGTACAGGGATGCTATGCGTGGACAGACCTAAATGTTTTAGTCTTTTCAGTCCAGAAAGGCCAAAACAAAAAGGTACAGGAAAAAAATCTATAAATAGCAAACAGCATGGTTAATGTAAACATGTCCACAAAATCCTAAAGTTAATGGAACACAAGGAAAGCTCCTAGAAGTTAAATAAGATGAATACAGGCTCTGTAAGAAGAAGTCCTCTCTGTATCACGTCAGATACTACTAATGCAAATGTAAGCAAAATGTTTCAAAAGTTGGCTGACCTGGTCAATCATAAGGCTCCATGATTCCCAGCAGAAATAGGGTTGATTCAAACATTTCACATATATTTACTGCTTCATTCAGCAAACACACATTATTGAGTGTGTAGGATGTGTCAGATCTATACAATATGCTAGCAATGCTACATTGTACAAAAACGGCAGTTCTCAGTCTCCTGGAACTTGCAGTCTGACTCACATACGTGAGGATGATGGACTCATGGATATGTCTTGTGGGTCCTGGATAGACCTCAGGTTTGATCTCCAATTGCAGCTTCTGTATCTTTTGCTCTCCCCTCTCCTGCTAATTTGGAGCAGAAAAGCAGGGAGCTGTTGGTGTTGAATGGGAGGATTTAGCACTAAACAAGCAATTATCAGCTATTCACAGTAGCATAGAAAAAGAAAACAAACGACCAGAGACCCTCTAAGACCCAATAGGGGAGCTTCATGTGAATGTAGTCAACTGCTCTGTCTTTTTCAAGCTCTCTAATACAATCTGAATTCCAAATATTTTTATTAAGTAGGCACTATGGTAGAAAATGTGGTACAACAATTTATAGGATATCTGTACCTTTATTACACATGTATTAGTATTATATACCAAGTATATACACCAAGCACTGTCTTAAGTACTTTATGTTCATTATTGAAACTGATCCTCAAAACAACTCAACAAGATAGTTTATATTATTATCACAGTCTTGATGATAAGGAAGCTGAAGCTCTGGGTGGTTCTTTAGTCCAGGGTAAACCTTACCCAAAGTAAGATAGGTACATAAATCCTGAAGTCAGGATTTGAAACTAGTTTTGCCTGATTTCAGAATCCATCTTAATTAGATGCAACAGTGTCTCTAAGCCTCTGCCTTCACTGATCTTAGTCTTCTAGGAGAGAAAGACAATTTAAAATACCATTTTGAGATTAGTTATAGCTGTTGCAAGAAAAGCAGGCATTGGGTTACTATGGTGACATACGGAAAATCATTAAATCTAGCTTTGAGGGTCAGAAGAGGTGGCATCTAAGCCAAGTCCTGAAGGATGTGCAGGCATTAACTTCATAAAGGGTAGAAGGAAGCAAGGAAGAGGAAACAGTACGTGCAAAGATCCAGAGGCAGGTCCGGGGGAAATGCAAGTACCGAGACCAGTAACCACCCAGCCTTCATGTGGCATGTATTGCAAAAATGCTTTCAAATAAACGACCTCACCCTTACCAGGTTGCAGCATGAGGGCACGTGAGTATTCTGGTCATGCTTGCAAATCTGATATGAGTTTAGTGGGAAACCCTACACCCTACCATGAATCACTGCACAGAGGTCTGGAGTCCTGGCCACCTCGGGGCAGTGCAGCCTGGGAGGAGAGCATGCTGACACATGGCCAATGCAGGCTCAGCCGTGGTCACTCTTCTATCTGTGACTGCCTGACAGGTGGTGACTGGCTGTTCCTTCTTTGTCACCAGATGGTGCTGGAATTCTCAGACTTTGGTTCTACATCAAAGCATACATTTGAATGAAGGGAAATAGACTGAGTAACCAAAAAGAGCCAGTTTTACCTTGGCAGGCCAGAGGATGCAAAATATGGAGCTGGGAAGGCAAAGCCATTGGATTTGAGGTGAAGTCACGAAGGAAATGAAGACAAGTCTTTATCATAAGTATCTGTCTTGTGGCATCTTCCCTAGGGCTATTATTTCAGGACTTTCATTAGTTTAAAATAATGTGGACTCGGTGTCATTGATCAGCACAATTTCATGCATTTATTTCTCCATCTTACATGGAGAAATGAAAAGACTTCAGAAACACAGAGACCTGGATTCAAGCCTTGGCCCTAGGACTTACTAGCTGTGTGGCCTTGGGCAAGTTGCTTATCCTTATCTTTAGAATGAGGATAATAATGCAGACTTTCAATGACAGACGTGGGGATTAAAGATGTAATGTATGTAAAGCATCTAGTCTGCCCCTCTGTAGGCATTCAACAAATGGTAATTATTATTATGATTATATTGACATTTAAAGGAGAGATTTTCAGAGACTTAACTCAAATTTTGACTAGTGGTGGGAGTTTAGGGCTGCTGGAGATAGATATTTTTGTAAGTATTGATGATTTTATGAATCAAATGATAATTTAAATTCACTAGGCATTTTTGCCATTTAAAGGAATCCTGTAGTTAAGTAACTATGTTTTAAAATAAGAAATTTACACCAGTATCTAACTGGTACCAGTACATTTATGGGAATAAGAGACAAAAATACTGAAGTTGAAACTCCCAGGAAAAATAAGTCCGTGATTCCTTCATGAAAAGAGATTCTGGTGATTTATAATTTTTGTAACACTTTGAAGCTTTATTGCTTCTGATTAACCAAGTGCTCTAGTACTCTAATGTGAAAAACCAAACTTGCCAACTGGTAGGAAAGAGGGTGTGCTTTTACTTTTCTTCTAAAATTGAATAGACTAGATATTCATGTTTGATTTATTTAGCATCTGTGCTGAAGGAGAGCATTCAAGAAAAGCACAGTTTTGGAAAGATCTCTGGGCTAGGAATCAGAAGATCTGAGTTTTAATTCTGACGCTGTACCAGCTAGGAATAAGAACTTAGGCACACACAAAAAACAGGAAAACACAAAGTTATCACCTTCTCATTGGGATGAAGCGGTGATGGTCACCAGGGTGGTTATCACGCAGAAATCAAGTGTGATGAAACTTACTCTCAGTATCTGCATTCATTTATGGCTAAAAGTTAGGTAGCTCAGGAAGTTTAATTAAAGCATTTAGGCTTATCCATAAAACTCAGTAATTATTTGTCACTCACTATACTTATATGTTTAAAAATCCTAGAGAGCTTTAATTTTATAATGCTAGTCATAATATTAATTAACCTCTTCCCCTTTGATAAATATATTTTGGGATATAACAAATATTATGGGGAAGGTCTATCTTAGCATCCTAAATTTAGAACCCTAGAATATTACTAGAAGATTTAACAGCTGCCAACAAAGGTATACCTTTCAATCTGTCTTAAAGGAATCCTGCTCAATTAGAGAATTTTGCAAACAAAAGACTTTACACAAAATCAATTTTCTAAGGGTCATATGAGTTTTTCATTACTTAAATGAATTTAAGGGCTTCATTTGAGGAAACATAAATCACTTACCTGATTTTAAACCACCCATGTTTCCCCTAATGGTGTTTACTAAGTCTGAAAGGCATTTATTTAAAATAAGTAGAGTAACTTGTACATTGATTAAACTGTCTATCTCTTTAGGTAGATCATGGAATTGCAATTTAGCATATAGAGTTGAAGAGAGCATCAATTAAAGATATAGCTAAGCTTAGTCAGGTGCTCATCAGAGGTAGGATTAAAGACTGTTTTTTTTTTTTTTTTTTTAAAGCAAACCCCTAAGTATGCAAAACCTAAATGCAATAATATAATGAAAGCCCAAAATCAAACCAATTGAGATAAAAATGAAGCACTTACCTAGTATGATCACCTGAAAAGCACGGCAAATTCCTGAAAATTGCAGGAATTCATATTGCAAAGTACTCAGCAATACTTCTGTGTAGTTCTATAGAAAGCACAGAAAATCCTGCAATATCTTGCAAAGTGCTCCACAGGTATCCGATACTTTTGAACTGATATCATTCTACCTTCCTCAGTGGGTCCAAATCATGTAACCACTGGTCTTCAAGTGATGAAAAGGTAAGCCCTGGAGAAATGGAGGATTGGTTTTCAGTTTTGAGGATGGGCTAGAGATCAAAAATCTACTACTCAGAGGTACCCTGGATACCAAAAAAATACAAATAAAAAAATTCCCTTTTGATTATTTTTTAGAAGTATTTGCTTCTAAAAAGGACAGGATCCCCCAACCCTCCAAACCATATTTTAATAACCCAACAATGGGAGAGAAATATTTGACAGAGGGTGTATTGGATGTTGATGGTCTCCAACTGCTTCAAAATCTGCATAAATAAAACTCCAACAAATCCCTACACAATGAACCAACTGAATGGGGCTCTATTTATCTGCCGCTGAAGAATAAAGGGCCAAGCCAATCCTATTGACAGTTAAGTCTGCAGTTTCCAACATATCACTGAGGTCACTAACCCACCACTACAGGATGGGCTGACATAAACAGCTGATGTACTCAACAAAAATTAGGGCTCAAATCAATTCACTGCTCAAACCCAATTTCAGGAGCACTTGGTTTTCACAGTTTGGGTTGATCAAATTAAGAGATCGGATTCGATTCATATTTCAGTAATGAAGATCAGGACTGGGAACTGATATATTGAAAGGTATATTTTTCCGTTTCTTCTCCACATAAAATATTCATAGCTGGCATGTTCTACAGTGTACTCTGACAGTGTAACAGCTGCCAAAAACCTGGTACCTGAGGCCACTTTTACATCAATAAATTATCGAAGGTTACATCTGTAGCAAGATAGCTTTATTTTGCCATGCAAATAATACCAAGGTACATAACATAGTTATCCCAGCTTTTGTTCCCTTGAGGGTGGACTATTGTTACACTCCGTGCTGCAAAGCAAGCTGGGAAGTTCCAACCAAGAGGTAAGGAGGAGAAATACTTGCCTTTGTGCTCTAATAGAGGCAGTATGATGTTAGGGATAGGTCATAATTTGTGGTCAAACATCAGAAGCTGTGTGAAAGTGACCAGATTATTTCACCTCTCTGAAACACAGGTTGCCATCATTAAAATAGGGATGTTTCTCTATGTCCCCACATGGTCATTGAGATCAATAAGTAGACAATGTCTCTAAATGGTCTGCCACAACGTGGACAGTCAGTTAATATAATTCAGGTGCTGCTGCTGCTGCTGCTGCTAAGTTGCTTCAGTCATGTCCGACTCTGTGCGACCCCATAGACGGTAGCCCAACATGCTTCCCCGTCCCTGGGATTCTCCAGGCAAGAACACTGGAGTGGGTTGCCATTTCCTTCTCCAGTGCATGAAAGTGAAAAGTGAAAGTGAAGTCGCTTAGCCGTGTCTGACTCTAGCGACCCCATGGACTGCAGCCTACCAGGCTCCTCCATCCATGGGATTTTCCAGGCAAAAGTACTGGAGTGGGGTGCCATTGCCTTCTCCGAATTCAGGTGCTACCTTCTAACAATATATCACATTGTATTTTAACACCAAAGTATTGCATTTATCACAAGTCCTAGAGAGCTTCTCTCTCTCCTTAGGAAAATTAGCTGAGGGTAGAAATTCAATTTTCTAGAGTTCTGAAGAATTTGATTTCATAAATGGAAGATTTCTTCCTTTGTCATTCTCGCCCTCTTTATCCTTCCTTTCTTGGATCTCTGGAGATTTCCTTCCTGTCCAGAGGAATATGCTGAATATTCCAATAAAACCACTAGCAATATAGTCCAGTATCAATGTTAAAGACTTCGTATTTTGAAAGTACTTTTAAAACTTTATCACTAAACTCTTTTTCCATTAAAAAAAAAAATGTAATGAGAACAAGTGGGGTGACTCACACCAAAGGCCGCAGAAAAATCTGGTAGACAGCATGGGGTTCATGCTTGGCTTTGTGGCTCAGCTCTGTTGAATAGTCATCCTGCCAACTCATGCTCAGGTTCAGTGTCAGCAGTGTGCCAGCCTGCAGGGGGAACTTTAAAAACAAGGTTCTGATTGCTCCAAACTGAGGTAGAATCTCTTGGATGCCATCTCCACACACCCCCAGGCCAAAACACATGCCTGTGAGACTCCTTGCAAAGTGAGACTTTTTGCAGACTAGATTCACTTTTGATCTTTTAGCTACTTAAAAAAATTAATTTAAAAAACCTCAATAATAGGAAGGCTTTCTGGAAGGAAAAGAAATGTAGATGGGTCTTCAGGTTCCCTAGGATTTGAACTCTGGAAGCTAGAGAGTGGGAGTTCTAGGAGAAAGGAATCTTTGTGATACTCCACACTTGTGTGCTGAAGACTTTAACCAAAGCTGCTCTCAGGAGTTGGCATCCTGGGAAAAGAACGGCTTCCAGAAGCAAGGAAGGTTTTGGGAGGTTCCTGGCCCAGTGGATCTTTGAAGAGATCAAGTCCTGAGCCTTTGGAGCGCGAGAACTGACTCCAAGACCTTGGACTACCAGAGAACTAACCCTAGGGAGTATCAAATAATGAGAACTCACACAAAGGAAACCACTTGAATACAAGACCCAGCATCACCCAACCACCAGTAGCACTCCATGCAGGACACCTCATCTAAACAACAAACAAAACAAAATGCAAACCCAATCATCAGCAGACAGGATTACCATCTCACTCAGTTTTGCCATCAGAGGAAAAACAAACAAACAAAAAGCTCAGCACAAATCTCACCCTATACAAAGCTTACACAAACCACTGGACCAACCTTAGGAGGGCAGAAGCCAAAAGGAAGAAAGAATTCAACCTGGAAGCCTGAGAAAAGGAGACCTCAAACACAATAAGTTAAGAAAATAATAATGAAAAGGCAGAGAAATACTACACAAATGAAGAAACAAACTAGAAACACAGAAGTCCAAATAAATGAAGAGGAAATAGGCAAACTACCTGAAAAAGAATTCAGAATAATGATGGTGAAGATGATCACAAACCTTGAAAACGGAATGGAGAAAATGTAAGAATCAATTAACAAAGACATGGAAAGATTAAAGAATAAACATACGGAGACAACACAATTACTGAAATTAAAAATACTCTAGAAGGAATCAATAGCAGAACGTCTGAAGCAGAAGAACTAATCAGTGAGCTGGAAGATAAAATAGTAGAAAGAACTTCTGAAGAGCAGAATAAAGTAAAGAGAATAAAAAGAACTGAGGATAGCCTCAGAGATCTCTGGGACAATATTAGATACACAAACATTCAAATTATAGGGGCCTCAGAAGAAGAAGAGAAAAAGAAAGGGTATGAGAAAATTTTTGAAGAGATTATAGTTGAAAATCTCCCCACAAGGAAAAGAAAATAGTCAATCAAGTTCAAGAGGTACAAAGAATCCCATACAGGAGAAACCCAAGGAGAAACACATCAAGACACATACTAATCAAACTAACAAAGACTAAACACAAAGAAAGAATATTAAATGCAGCAAGGGAAAAGCAACAATTGACATACAAGGGAAACCCCAAATGTTTAACAGATCTTTCAGCAGAAACCCTGCAAGCCAGAAGGGAATGGCAGGATATATTTAAAGTACTGAAAGGGAAAAATCTACAACCAAGATTACTGTACATTCAAAATTGATGAAGAAATAAAAAGCTTTTCAGAGAAGCAAAAGTTAAGAGAATTCAATACCACCAAACCAGCTTTACAAGGGACTTATATAGTCAAGAAATACAAGAGAAGAAAAAGATCTACAAAATCAACCCCAAACAATTAAGAAAATGGCAATAGGGACATATATAACAATAATTACTTTAAATGTCAAGGCTATGGTTTTTCCAGTAGTCACGTATGGATGTGAGAGTTGGACAGTGAAGAAAGCTGAGCACCGAAGAATTGATGCTTTTGAACTGTGGTGTTGGAGAAGACTCTTGAGAGTCCCTTGGACTGCAAGGAGATCCAACCAGTCCATCTTAAGGAGATCAGTCCTGGGTGTTCATCGGAAGGGCTGATGTTGAAGCTGAAACTCCAATACTTTGGCCACCTCATGCAAAGAGTTGACTCGTTGGAAAAGACCCTAAGGTCTTCTCCTTGGGAAGGACTGGGGGCAGGAGGAGAAGGGGACGACAGAGGATGAGATGGCTGGGTGACATAACCAACTCGATGGACATGGGTTTGGGTAGACTCCGGGAGTTGGTGATAGACAGGGAGGCCTGGCGTGCTGCAATTCATGGGGTCGCAAAGAGCTGGACACGACTGAGTGACTGAACTGAACTGAACTGAAACAGATTTAATGCCAAAGACACAGACTGGCTGAATGGGTAAAAAACACGATCCACATATACGCTGTCTACAAGAAACCCACTTCAGACCTAAAGACACATATAGACTGAAAGTGAGAGGATGGAAAGCTATATTCCATGCAAATGGGAAGCAATAGAAAGCTAGAGTAGCAATCCTCATATCAGACAGAATAGATCTTAAAATAAAGAAGATTACAAGAGATAAGGAAGGACACCACATAATGATCAAGGGATCAACCCAAGAGGAAGACATAGCAATTGTAACTATCTGTGCACCCAACATAGGAGCACCTCAATACACAAGACAAACACTAACATACATAAAAGAAGAAATTGACAGTAACACAATAATATAGGAGACTTCAACACCCCATTTACACCAGTGGATAGATGATTAAAACAGAAAATTAATAAGGACACACAAATCTTAAATGATACATTAGATGAGATGGATCTCATTGATATGTTCAGGACATTCCATCTAAATGCAGACAAATATACCTTCTTCTCAAGTGCACATGGAACATTCTCCAGCATAGACTACATCTTGGGTCACAAATCAAACCTCAGTAAATTTAAAGAAATTGAAATTGTATCAAGCATCTTCTCCAACCACAAAGCTGTGAGACTCGATATCAATTACAAGGGGAAAACTGTAAAAAACACAAACACATGGAGATTAAACAATACGCTTCTAAATAACCAACAGGTTATTGAAGAAATCAAAAGGGAAATAAAAAAATTTTAGAAACAAAAGACAATGAAAACACAACTCAAAACCCATGGGATGCAGCAAAAGCAGCTCTAAGAGGAAAGTTTATAGCAATACAATCCTACCTCAAGAAACAAGAAAAACATCAAATAGCTAACCCAACTTTACACCTAAAGCAGCTGGAAAAAGAGGGGAAAAAAAAACAAAAACAAAATCACAAATTAGTAGAAAGAAAGAATCATAAAGATCAGAGCAGAAATAACTGAAAAAGAAATGAAAGGAAAAATAGTAAAGATTGATAAAATTAAAGCTGGTTCTTTGAGAAGATAAACAAAACTGACAAACATTTAGCCAGATTCATCAATAACAAAAGAGGGAAGAATCAAATCAACAAAATTAAAAATGAAAAAGGAGAGGTCCAACAGACAATGCATAAATACAAAGGATTATAAGAGACTATTATGAACAACTATATGGCAATAAAAACGATAACCTGGAAGAAATGGACATATTCTTAGAAAAGTTCAATCTTCCAAGATAAACCAGTAAGAAATAAAAATTATGAACAACCAAATTACAACCACTGAAACTGAAGCTGTAATCAAAAATCTCCCAAAAAACAAAACCCCAGGACCAGATGGCTTCACAGGAGAATTCTATCAAACATTTAGAGAAGCGCTAGTGCCTATTCTCCTAAAACTCTTAAAAAAATTCAGAGGAAGGAACACTTAACTCATTCTATGAGGCCACCATCATCTTGATACCAAAAACCAGACATACACAACACAAAAAAGAGGACTATAGGTCAATATCACTGATGAACATAGATATAAAAATCCTCAACAAAATTTTAGCAAACAATTCAGCAACACATCAAAAAGCTCATATATCATGATCAAGCTGGGTTTATTTTAGGGATACAAGGATTCTTCCATATATGCAAATCAATCAATGTGATACCATATTGTGAAAGATAAAAACCATATGATAATCTCAATTGATGCAGGAAAAAGACTTTGACAAAATTAAGCACCCATTTATGATTAAAACTCATCCAAAAATGGGCATAGAAGGAGCCTACCACAACATAGTAAAGGCCATATATGGAAAGCCTACAGCAAACATTATTCTCAGTGGTGAAAAACTGAAAGCCTTCCCCCTAAGATCAGGAACAAGACAAGGGTGTCCACTTTCACCACTATTATTCAACATAGTTCTGGAAGTCCTAGCTACAGCAATCAGAGAAGAAAAAGAAATAAAAGGAATCCAGATTGGAAAAGAAGAAGTAAAGTTCTCACTGTTTGCACATGACATGATACTGTACATAGAAAACCCTAAAGATAGTATCAGAAAATTACTAGAGCTAATTAGTGCATTTAGCAAAGTTTCAGGATACAAAATCAATACACAGAAATCACTTGCATTTCTATATAATAACAATGAAAAATCAGAAAGAGAAATTAAGGAATCAAGCCCGTTCACCATTACAACAAAAAGAATTAAATATCTAGGAATAAACTTACCTAAGGAGACAAATGGAGAAGGCAATGGCACCCCACTCCAGTACTCTTGCCTGGAAAGTTCCATGGACGGAGGAGCCTGGTAGGCTGCAGTCCAAGGGATCATGAAGATCTGGACACAACTAAGAGACTTCACTTTCACTTTTCACTTTCACGCATTGGAGAAGGAAATGTCAACCCACTCCAGTGTTCTTGCCTGAAGAATCCCAGGGACGAGGGAGCCTGGTGGGCTGCCATCTATGGGGTTGCACAGAGTCGGACATGACTGAAGCAACTTAGCAGCAGCAGCAGCAAGGAGACAAAAGAACTGTACACATAAATTTATAAGACACTAATGAAAGAAATCAAAGATGACATAAACAGACGGAGAGATATTCCATGTTCCTGGGTAGGAAGAATCAATATTGTGAATATAACTATACTACCAAATGCAATCTACAGATTCAATGTGATCCCTATAAAATTACCAATGGCATTTTTCACATAACTAGAATGAACAATTTCACAATTCATATGGAAACACAAAAGACCCTGAATAGCCAAAGCAGTCTTGAGAAAGAAGAATGGAGCTGGAGGAATCAACCTTCCTGGCTTCAGATTATACTACAGAGCTACAGTCATCAAGATAGTATGGTACTGGCACAAAAACAGAAATATAGACCAATGGAACCATATAGAAAGCCCCCAAATAAACTCATGCACCTATGGGTACCTTATTTTTGACAAAGGAGGCAAGAATATACAATGGGGCAAAGATGGCTTCTTCAATAAATGGTGCTGGGAAAACTGGAAAGCTACATGTAAAAGAATAGAATTAGAACACTTCCTAACAAAATACACAAAGATAACTCAAAATGGATTAAAGACCTAAATGTAGGATCAGAAACTATAAAACTCTTAGAGGAAAACACAGGCGGAACGCTCGATGACATAAATCAAAGCAAGATTCTCTAAGACCCACCTTCTAGAGTAATGGAAATAAAAACAAAAGTAAACAAGTGGGAGCTGATTAAACTTAAAATCTTTTGCACAGCAAAGGAAACTAAGCAAAGTGAAAAGACAACCCTCAGAATGGGAGAAAATAATAGCAAATGAAACAACTGACAAAGGATTAATCTCCAAAATATACATGCAGTTCATACAACTCAATATCAGAAAACAAACAACCCAATCAAAAAGTGGGGAAAAGACCTAAAGAGACATTTCTCCAAAGAAGACATACAGATGGCTAACAAACACATAAAAAGATGCTCAATGTCTCTTATTATTAGAGAAATGCAAATCAAAACTACAATGAGATATCACTTCACATCAGTTAAAATGGCCATCATCAAAAAGTCTACAAATAATAAATGCTGGAGAGGGTGTGGAGAAAAGGGAATGCTCTTGCACTGTTGGTGGGAATGTAAACTGATACAGCTACTATGGAAGATAGTATTTAATAATTCCTAGTTATTAAAAAACTAGGAATAAAATCACCATATGACGCAGCAATCCCACTCTTAAGCATATACCCTGAGGATACAAAAATAGAAAAAGACACAAGTATCCTATTGCTCATTGCAGCACTATTTATAATAGCTAGAACATGGAAGCAATCTAGATGTCCATCAACAGATGAATGGATAAAGAAGTTGTGGTACAAACACACAATGGAATATTACTCAGCCATAAAAAGGAAGGCATTTGAGTCAGTTCGAATGAGGTGGATGAACCTAGAATCTATTATACATAGTGAAGTAAGTCAGAAAGAGAAAAATAAATATTGTATTCTAATGCTATACATGGGATCTAGAAAAATAGTACTGAAGAATTTATTTAAGGGCAGCAATGGAGAAACAGACATAGAGAATAGACTTATGGACATAGGGAGAGGGGAGGAAAGGGTGAGATGTATGGAAAGAGTAACATGGAAACTTACATTACCATAAGTAAAATACATAGCCAATGAGACTTTGCTGTATGGCTCAGGAAACTCAAACAGGAGCTCTGTATCAACTTAGAGGGATGTGATGGGGAGGGAGATGGGTTCAGTTCAGTTCAGTCGCTCAATCATATCTGACTCTTTGTGACCCCATGAACCGCAGCATGCCAGGCCTCCCTGTCCATCACCAACTCCCAGAGTTCACCAAAACCCATGTCCATTGTGTCGGTAATGCCATCCAACCATCTCATCCTCTGTCATCCCCTTCTCCTCCTGCCCTCAATCTTTCCCAGCATCAGGGTCTTTTCAAATGAGTCAGCTCTTCACATCAGGTAGCCAAAGGATTTGAGTTGCAGCTTCAAAATCAGTTCCTCCAATGAACACCCAGGACTAATCTTTAGGATAGACTGGCTGGATCTCCTTGCAGTCCAAGGGACTCTCAATAGTCTTCTCCAACACCACAGTTCAAAAGCATCAATTCTTTGGCCCTCAGCTTTCTTTATAATCCAACTCTCACATCCATACATGACTACGGGAAAAACCATAGCTTGACTACACGGACCTTTGTTGGCAAAGTCCTGCTTTTGAATATGCTATCTAGGTTGGTTGTAACTTTCCTTCCAAGGATTAAGCATCTTTTAATTTCATGGCTGCAATCACCATCTGCAGTGATTTTGGAGCCCAGAAAAATAAAGTCTGACACTGTGTCCACTGTCTCCCCATCTATTTCCCATGAAGTGATGGGACTGGATACCATGATCTTAGTTTTCTGAATGTTGAGCTTTAAGCCAACTTTTTCACTCTCTTCTTTCACTTTCATCAAGAGGCTCTTTAGTTCTTCTTCACTTTCTGCCACAAGAGTGCTGTCATCTGCATACCTGAGGTTATTGATATTTCTCCCGACAATCTTGATTCCAGCTTGTGCTTCCTCCAGCCCAGCGTTTCTCATGATGTACTCTGCATAGAAGTAAAATAAGCAGGGTGACAATATACAGCCTTGACATACTCCTTTTGCTATTTGGAACCAGTCTGTTGTTCCATGTCCAGTTCTAACTGTTGCTTCCTGACCTGCATACAGGTTTCTCAAGAGGCAGGTCAGGTGGTCTGGTATTCCCATCTCTTTCAGAATTTTCCACAGTTGATTGTGATCCACACAGTCGAAGGCTTTGGCATAGTCAATAAAGCAGAAATAGATGTTTTTCTGGAACTCTCTTGCTTTTTCAATGATCCAGCGGATGTTGGCAATTTGATATCTTGTTCTTCTGCCTTTCCTAAAACCAGCTTGAACATCTGGAAGTTCACGGTTCACATATTTCTGAAGCCTGGCTTGGAGAATTTTGAGCATTACTTTACTAGCATGTGAGATGAGTGCAGTTGTGCAGTAGTTGAGCATTCTTTGGCATCACTTTTCTTTGGGATTTGAATGAAAACTAACCTTTTCCAGTCCTGTGGCCACTGCTGAGTCTTCCAAATTTGCTGGTATATTGAGTGCAGCACTTTCACAGCATCATCTTTCAGGAGTTGAAATAGCTGAACTGGAATTCCATCACCTCCACTAGCTTTGTTCCTAGTGATGCTTCCTAAGGCCCACTTGACTTCACATTCCAGGATGTCCAGCTTTAGCTGAGTGTGAGTGATCACACCATTGTGATTATCTGGGTTGTGAAGATCTTTTTTGTACAGTTCTATGTATTCTTGCCACCTCTTCTTAATATCTTCTGCTTCTGTTAGGTCCCTACCATTTCTGTCCTTTATTGAGCCCATCTTTGCATGAAGTGTTCCCTTGGTATCTCTAATTTTCTTGAAGAGATCTCTAGTCTTCCCATTCTATTGTTTTCCTCTATTTCTTTGCATTGATCACTGAGGAAGGCTTTCTTATCTGGCCTTGCTATTCTTTGGAACCCTGCATTCAAATGGGTATATCTTTCCTTTTCTCCTTTGCTTTTTGTTTCTCTTCTTTTCACAGCTATTTGTAAGGCCTCTTCAGACAGCCATTTTCCTGTTTTGTATTTCTTTTTCTTGGGGATGGTCTTGCTCCCTGTCTCCTGTACAGTGTCATGAACCTCCGTCCATAGTTCATCAGGCACTCTGTCTATCAAATCTAGTCCACTGAATCTATTTCTCACTTCTACTGTATAGTCATAAGGGATTTGATTTAGGTCATACCTTAATGGTCTAGTGGTTTTCCCCACTTTATTCAATTTAAGTCTGAATTTGGCAATAAGGTGGTCATGATCTGAGCTACAGTCTGCTCCCAGTCTTGTTTTTGCTGAGTGTATACAGCTTTTCCATCTTTGTCTGAAAAGGACACAATCAATCTGATTTTGGTTTTTGACCATCTGGTGATGTCCATGTGTAGAGTCTTTTCCTATGTTTTGGGAGATTCAAAAGGCAGAGGATATATGTATACCTATGGATGACTCATGTTGAGGTTTGATAGAAAACAACAAACTTTTGTAAAGCAATTATCCTTCAATTAAAAATAAATAAATTAAAAAAAAAACAATAACAGTTAAGTTTATTGATTCTGTTTGCCAGATATGATTCTAGTCTCTTTAAAGGCATTATATCTAATTCCCACAAATGAGGCATTTTTTTAAACTCAATTTATAGATTGAACTTGATAGTGAGGATAAATGACTTGCCTGTGTCTAAAAGTCTAAAGAATATGAATCTAGTCCAGTGTGGCTTCAAAACCAGCACTTTCCAAGACTCCACACTGCCTCCTTGAATCAGTTGTTATTTAGTCACTAAGTCATGTTTGACTCTTTGGGATCCTATGGACTGTAACCTGACAGGCTCCTCTGTTCTATGGGATTTCCCAGGCAAGAAAACTAGAGTGGAGGTACATTTCCTCCTCCAGGGGATCTTCCCCACCCAGGGTTCGAACCCACGTCTCCCGCATTGGCAGGCTGATTCTTGACCGCTGAACCACCAGGCAAGCCCCTTGAATCCATTAGTTATATGTTAACACTGAAACATAGGTCAAGGAATCCTCAACCTAACTTCCTTACTCATTAATCCCCTTTGTTGAGCAGTGCCCTGATCCCACCCAGTAGAGTAAGGAGGGGAAGCAACAAAAGTTTGACCTGGTTGCCAAGAAAATCACCCTCTCAGTAGTATTCAACAGAAGCACACCCAGTGAACCTGGCAGGCCCAGTAGCCCAGCCCTGTCTTAGTAACAGGAAGCATAGATTTTTTTTTCCCCCATTGACATTTCAACAAGGGCCTCAGTGAAGGAATATAGGTTCCTACGTGACGTACTGTGATACCTGACCATCACAGGATGATCTCAAATCCGAGTCTGAATCCCAGAGCATCACTGGCTCTTTTCCCTTCCTGGAAGAGGTGGTGCTATTCAGGGGCAGGGCCTACAGTGTGTCAGAAACTACCCAAGCCCTGCGGAATCAGCGCAAAGGGATGAAAGCCTCCATTTTGCAGAAGTTGAGTGTTTTGTTCGTCTGGAAGAGAGCATTTTGCATCTTGGAAAGCTCTTGGCTTCAGGCCCATCCATCCCAGGGGTGTGCCACGAGTTCTGTTCTTCAGAAAGAGGCCAACGTCTGATGCACTTGGTCTTCTGAGTACAGCACTGTGACTTCCATCCTGCCCCCAACTCAGTTACCACCTAGGTCAAATGCCTGCACCTCGGGAGCTTGGAAAACACATCCCAAGATAGTATGGCCTCAAGCAGACAAAGACAGACTCCGAGGTAGCACGTCTCCTCTCTCACTGCCAACTTGCCCAGTATTTGACTTCAGTGGAAATGGCTGTTTGTTGGCTAGGTTCATTAGTGAAAAATGTTTCAACAGCTCCATTTAACAACCTGGAATGTCCTTTGGAGAAGGCCAAATTAATGTGATTTTTTTACCTTAAGAAGCTTAGAAACATAGCTGCTGCTAACTCAATAATTACATTGTCCTGCCAGCAACAATTCAATATTTTTTTCTCGCCGGAGGGTTACAACACATTTGCACCATGGGGAAGCTTTTTCTCTTTACATCTCAAAACTGTACCACAAACTCTTCCTTTATTCATAACTGCGAGATCTCCAGCTGAGATAGGCACTTTTGTATTGCTCTAGATGACAGTTTTCTGTGTTCTTTCCAAGCACAGGGGGTTTAATAAACATATCTGGCAGGCCTTCCATAGCTGGAGGGCCCAGGATGACACTGTGTGCAAACAATATGCTCACGCTGGAGGGAAACAAGTTTATTCAATTATTCAATTAATAGATTACAGTCAAGATACTTGTTATCCTAAATGAAAAATGGGACAAGAACTCCAAGAATTAGGGTAGGTCCCAGGATTAGTAATAGCAGGCAATATGGCATATACAGATCATGATGATCTGGCCCAAAACATGAAAACGCACCGACCAACCATCCATACACACACACGCCTGTTCAAACACATGTGCACATGCACACACACACAGGTACACACACACATACAGGTACACACACATATACAGGTTCACACACACTTGTGACTGTACCCTTAGGTAGGGGGACTTAGACGCCTAGAATCAAATATTATAAAGGCCTTAAAAACTCATTAAATACTTCAGGATGTTTTAGTCCTGAGTCTGGAGCTTAGGGATGAAGAAGAGGTTGGTGTCAGAAGGAGCAGGTATATGAGCAGCCCTATATTCCATTCTCATAGGATTCTAAGAAAATTCTAGAAAGAGATATTGGTAGAAATTTCTCTGTGAAAACAAAGTGTTTTTTCAGGGTTTCATGATTAACTGCCTTTTTGCTCAAGGGTAAGTCCTTTCCTCGATGCAGAATGTTTTAGAATGTTCTCCACATCAGAACTTCCTACTTTGAAGTTTCCTACTTGGTTTCAGAGGGAAGTTTATCCAGTTTGTATAGATAATTTAAGATCTCCTTAATGAAAAATGGATTACTACAGTCAAACGTATGATTTAGGGGCAGGGAGCCACCTTTCAGGGTATTGGTATGTTATGTTGATACAAAAGTCACTTTGAAGAGAGTGGGTGGGATAAATCTGGAAAGCTACCATGTGCTTGATGAGGAAATTTTGATTTTTTGCTGTAGGGAATGGGGGAGGCATTGAAGATTTTTGAGTTGCAGTCATTTTCCTTGCCCTATCCCAGCTGTACCATTTTAATGTCCTGGCTTTTAGTTAGAATCTGCAGATTTAAAGACTTGGGATATAGTTCAAATGTGCCAGAAGTACTCTCAATGAAATGGAAATCTGGTTAGCATTCTAGGCAGCCCAGGAGTAGTTATTTGTAGTGCAGATCAGTAGAGGAGCAATTCTTTAAGTGTTCCAGTCTGGAGTTATTACTTTGAAAGTCTTCTTATCTGTAAAGATATAAACTCCTCAGTTATGCTGTTAATTTGATGTCAAGGTAACTGTAAGTGTATTTTTTACTATACTGTGGTACTGAGGAGACCATTTCCATTTTACTGAGTGGACAATTAAGCCAGTGAAACGTTTTCCAAAAGTGACTAAGGAATAAGACAGGAAATACATTTCCAAATAGTAAAATCTTTTGATTCTTTCAGGAGAGATTGGGAAAGGCCCCCAGGCATCTTTAGTTCTTTCCTCTGTGAGCTTTAGCCAGGTGGGAGGCTAGACAAACAATTTCTCCAGCAAGCAAGTGGGCATAGGAAGTTAAGCAGATGGTGTATTTTAGCTGCTAAGGAAGCTAGCCAAGGCAAGAGCCTGAAGTTGAAAATTGAATCACTCCATTCTCAAGGGCAGAATTGTTCCTAAGTTCATGGTTGTCTCCCAACAAATGGATCAAGACAGCCTTTTATGTGTCTGTCAGTTGTGACCTTGCCCTAGCTCTCCCAGCTGGAGTCACTAATGTTCTCTACAGCAGGCTCAGCCAGTCCCCATCCCACCCCCTGTCCAGTCCCTGGGCCAAACCAGAGCAGGGCAAGCCTCGGCCTGTCCAGATGGCTGGCTCTAATTAGAGGGTGAGGACACCATGGCCAAGCTGGAAGTAAATGCTGCAGATACCTTTTCCAAGAGTGGCAGGTACAGCTTTAAACTAAGTGCATGTATGCAGAGTCAAAGGTTGCATCTAAATGTGCATATGTATGAGAGGGCTAAGCCTGAAAAGGCAGTTTAAAAGGGTTATTCGAAGATGGGGCAGAAATAGATATGCACAGCTGGAACTCTCAAGCATATAGAGACAGGGAGGAAAAAAAGGTAAATGAGAGAGAAGTCTGGGACATTCCTGAGTTAAAGACTACTGCCTATTACCTTGGCTGGTACTTTAAGCCAAGGTTACCAGGTGGTCAGCTGCTTGCAAAAGGACACAGGCAGAAGAAAGAGAACAGGGCCCAGGTGACCAGCTGGTAGGACCTGAAATTAGTCTTGTTACCATGAATTTACTGTCTGGTCTGCCTACCAAGAGCCTAGGGACACATCTGGCCTCTGAGTCCTTCTGAGCCTTTTCTGGTCTTCATCACCTTGGCCATGCTTTCTGCTGCTGTTATCTTGCAAATGGGGCTCTAGATCCCAGAGCTTTTGTCTGGTGCCCAGATGATGCCCTTCTTAAATTTTCCAGGAGAAATCAACACAATATTGTAAAGCAATTATCCTTCAATTAGACAGAAATTAATTTTAAAAAGTATTCCAGCTCTTGGCTCCAAGGACCCTACTGCTTTGGTCTCCTCTTCATGGCATATGTTTTAAGTGGGCTGATGACCTGAGTGCTGTCACCTGAATGACTTTGATTGACAACTGTCCTTAAGACTCTAATTTCTGATTTCCATCCACCAAATTAGATCTGCTAGAGTACTGCCTTGGATCAAATAGTGACTCTATGTACACCATGTATTGGATAACTGAGGTCCTGACGGAGCCAGTCTTATAGCCCATAAGCTTTCCCAGATTTCCTCCACTGCTGCTGGGTTCTTCCTTCTCTCTTTTGAAGAGGGTAGTTGAAGTCTCAGTCCATCTTGTGCTTGAAACTGCTCCAGTTAGGGTGGTGTTTTCTGCATGCCTCCAGCTCTTCCAGTATGAAAAGCTTGGAATTCTCCAGGCAAGAGAATCCTGGAGTGGGTAGCCATTCCCTTCTCCAGGGCATCTTCCTGACTCAGGGATAAAACCTGGGTCTCCTGCATTGCAGGCAGAATCTTTACTGTCTGAGCCACCAGGGAAGCATGAATAACAATTCCATAGAGAGTCTTAGAGTCATTCCACAAAGAAGGAACTCATAAATGATAGGATATATTAAAGAAAAGTGCTTTGTAAATTGAAAAATTCTATGTAACTTAGTACTATTAACGGTGGAGGAGGAGAGACCAATATAAATGAAAGGCATACCACATACACTTAATTCTTAGAGGATATTGGAATACAGTTACTATATTCTTATTTACAGACAGAGCCAATAAGGCTCAGGAAGGTTGAGTAACTTACCTAAGTCACTCAACTCATAAATGACAGATCTGGAATTTCAACCTAGATCTGTCTATTTCTAAAACCCATAATTTTTCTTCCATACAGGACTGCCTCTACATAGCCACCAACATTGCATAAAGTTAAAAACAGAAAACTTATGGATCAAAGAATATATAATAAGATACTAATTATATGGTAATGACAAATTGCAAACGCAGTTTGGGAAGAGCAAAAGACTGAGAGGATTGAGTATCTTTGTGGGTTTCTTAGAGGGGATGGGACTTAAGGTGAGCTTTGAAAATTGGCAGAATTTAGATGAGGGGGAGGGTATTTCTGGGAAGACAATCAGCAGGGGTGAACCCAATGGGTGGAAATGGTGCTGAGAAGGCTGGTGACATCAGTTTGGTTGAATTGTATGGGACAGACAAGCATAGGAACATAAAAAACCAGGCCAAAGAGTTAGACATCATGGGGTAGGAAGTAGGGAGCCAGAATCACATGGAGACTCTAACTCAAAGCAGCCTCAGTCATTATAACGTTTCTTTTTACTCACAGCCAAGAAGGAAGGCTGCAGCCAGCTGGGGCCCCATCTCAAAACTTTCTCCCACCACATTCATTATGGTGAATCACTCATGAAATTAAGGTATGAGCTATGCGCATGATGATGAGGATGTGAAAGGGATAATGTTACACATCCAATATTCCACACACCAAGTTGCTGAAATTGGTTGTCATCTTCCAAACCAGACTTGGAGTAGAACTCTGCTCTCCCATTTTTACCCATAACTACAATTTTTCTTTGACAAACAGGGACTTCTACTTATTTATCTGTTTCTATATTCTTTTCCTCTCAAACAAAAACATGATTGTAAAAATGAATGCAGTGTGGTGGAGAGTGGTGGAGAACAGAGAGAAAGGATGAAGCCAGAAGGGACTGGTCCCACGAGACGAACTGTTGGGTTGGCCTTCCTCCCAAAGTGGCAGCAATTCACTTGTGATATGTGAGTCCAGCCAAATGGAATCACATTTCTTGTTCAGAAAGACTGTTTGAGAGTTCTCATTATTTAGCAAAGGAACAATCCTACTATGAGCTAACTGTGATAGCTTTACTTCTAGTATTCAGTGGCAGAAATGAGGAAAAGGTTGAACTCATTTATAAAGCTCTCACTAGAAAGAACGCTCGATCTTGAATCAGCCCTTATTAATGTTGTAGGGTTGCCATAGGAAAATACGACAGTTTCTTACTGTTTTGGAGGTAGGTTTGTTTTTTCCTGAGACCTCTCTTTGGCTTGCACATGGTTGCTTTTTTCACTGTGTCTTTTCATGGCGTTTTCTCTGTGTATACACACACCTGTTGTATGTTTCTCCACTTATAAAAACTTGAGCCCTGTTGGATTAGAGCCCCACTTTTACAACCTCATTTAATTTTTTTTTTTTTTTTGCTGTTCTAGTATGCCAAGGTTTTCCCTCTTATTATTATTTGTTGTCGTTGTTCAGTCACTAAGTCATGTCCGAATCTTTGTGACTCCATGGATTGTTGCCCGCCAGGCTCCTCCTATGGAGAAGTCAATGGCACCCCACTCCAGTACTCTTGCCTGGAAAATCCCATGGATGGAGGAGCCTGGTGGGCTGCAGTCCATGGGGTCGCTAAGAGTCGGACACGACTGAGCGACTTCACTTTCACTTTTCACTTTCATGCTTTAGAGAAGGAAATGGCAACCCACTCCAGTATTCTTGCCTGGAGAATCCCAGGGACGGGGGAGCCTGGTGGGCTGCCATCTATGGGGTCACACAGAGTCGGACACGACTGAAGCGACTCAGCAGCAGCAGGCTCCTCCTATAGTTCATTTACAATTCGGTGTTAGCTACTGCTGTACAGCAAAGTGAATAGGTTATACACGCATTCACTCTTTTTTTAGATTCTTTTCCCATCTAGGTCGTTAGAGTCTTGAGTTCCCTATGCTTTACAGTAGGTACTAATTAGTTACCTATTTTATATATAGTAGCAAGAGAGTTCCAGAAAAACATCTATTTCTGCTTTATTGACTATGCCAAAGCCTTCGACTGTGTGGATCACAATCAACTGTGGAAAATTCTGAAATAGATGGGAATACCAGACCACCTGACCAGCCTCTTGAGAAACTTGTATACAGGTCAGGAAGTAACAGTTAGAACTGGACATGGAACAACAGACTGGTTCCAAATAGCAAAAGGAGTATGTCAAGGCTGTATATTGTCACCCTGCTTATTTAACTTATATGCAGAGTACATCATGAGAAATGCTGGACTGGAAGAAGCACAAGCTGGAATCAACATTGCAGGGATAAATATCAATAACCTTAGATATGCAGATGTCATCACCCTTATGGCAGAAAGTGAAGAGGAACTAAAAAGCCTCTTGATGAAAGTGAAAGTGGAGAGTGAAAAAATTGGATTAAAGCTCAACATTGAAAAAACAAAGATCATGGCATGTGGTCCCATCACTTCATGGGAAATAGACAGGGAAACAGTGGAAACAGTGTCAGACTTTATCTTTGGGGGCTCCAAAATCACTGAAGATGGTGATTGCAGCCATGAAATTAAAAGACACTTACTCCTTGGAAGGAAAGTTATGACCAACCTAGATAGCATATTCAAAAGCAGAGACATTACTTTGCCAACAAAGGTCCATCTAGTCAAGGCTATGGTTTTTCCAGTAGTCATGTATGGATGTGAGAGTTGGACTGTGAAGAAAGCTGAGTGCCAAAGAATTGATGCTTTTGAACTGTGGTGTTGGAGAAGACTCTTGAGAGTCCGTTGGACTGCAAGGAGATTGAACCAGTCCATTCTGAAGGAGATCAGTCCTGGGTGTTCTTTGGAAGGACTGATGCTGAAGCCAAAACTCCAGTACTTTGGCCACCTCATGTGAAGAGTTGACTCATTGAAAAAGACTGTGATGCTGGGAGGGATTGGGGGCAGGAGGAGAAGGGGGCAACAGAGGATGAGATGGCTGGATGGCATCACTGACTCAATGGATGTGAGCTTGAGTGAACTCCGGGATATGGTGATGGACAGGGAGGCCTGTTCACAGGGTCACAAAGAGTAGGACATGACTGAGCAACTGAACTGAACTGAGCGTTTATATGTCAATCCCAATCTCCCAATTTATCACCCCCCTGCTCTTTCCTCATTGGTAACCATAAGTTTGTTTCCTACATTTGTGATTCTATTTGGGTTTTGTAAGTAAGTTTGACCTCATTTAATCTTAATAATCTCCTTTTAAAGACCTTATCTCCAAATATAGTCACACTAGGGTTTAGGGATTCAACACATAAACTTTGGGGGAGGGCATGATTCAGTCCATAACAAACCTAATACAATTTAAATGGAAATATAGAATTATGGAAAGATTGCATACATGTACATAATTATTAATTAATTTCTCACATTACTTTGAATTGTAGTAGCTTATGTCTAGTGGATTTTCTTCAAGCCACCTAACAGTGAAAGGAATGTAGGGTGAGGGGAGAAAAGTGTGCCTGAGGCAAAGAGCACTGTGGATAGATGAGTGTGGTCCTAGACTTTCCATGTCACCTTGGGAAAATCACTTGACTCATCTATGTGTCAATATCCTTATCTCTTAAAGGAGAGTCTTAAAAAAAAAAAAAATCTCTAGGGTCATTTCTAACTACAATATTTACGAATTTGTGACTTTGCTTTACAATTTTGTCAATCAAAGGTTATTCATTCAGAGATGAAGGAGGCTATAGGTAGTGTCCACTTGCTGAAACTGCTTACACCTGAGCATAAATATTTGCATTTTGCCCAACAGCAATGTCTCTTCAATAGAAGACAGAAGTGAGGTCTGACAGGTATCAGGTTCCTCTGGTCACCAGAGTCACTTTGGGCCACTGAAGCTGTGACTTGGTATCTGGGTAGTTAGGGTTGAAATTGGGGAGACATACGTGCCAAATCTAGACTTTATTTGATGACATATATATATATATTAGTTCAGTTCATTTGCTCAGTCGTGTCCGACTCTTTGCAACCCCAGGAATCACAGCACCCCAGGCCTCCCTGTCCATCACCAACTCCTGGAGTTCACTCAGTCTCACGTCCATCGAGTCAGTGATGCCATCCAGCCATCTCATCCTCTGTTGTCCCCTTCTCCTCCTGCCCCCAAGCCTTCCCAGCATCAGAGTCTTTTCCAATGAGTCAACTCTTCACATGAGATGGCCAAAGTACTGGAGTTTCAGCTTTAGCATCATTCCTTCCAAAGAAATCCCAAGGTTGATCTCCTTCAGAATGGACTGGTTGGATCTCCTTGCAGTCCAAGGGACTCTCAAGAGTCTTCGCCAACACCACAGTTCAAAAGCATCAATTCTTCGGCGCTCAGCCTTCTTCACAGTCCAACTCTCACATCCATACATGACCACAGGAAAAACTATAGCCTTGACTAGACGGACCTTTGCTGGCAAAGTAATGTCTCTGCTTTTGAAAATGCTATCTAGGTTGGTCATAACTTTCCTTCCAAGGAGTAAGCATCTTTTAATTTCATGGCTGCAGTCACCATCTGCAGTGATTTTGGAGCCCCCAAAGATAAAGTCTGACACTGTTTCCACTGTTTCCCCATCTATTTCCCATGAAGTGATGGGACCGGATGCCATGATCTTCATTTTCTGAATGATGAGCTTTAAGCCAACTTTTTCACTCTCCACTTTCACTTTCATCAAGAGGCTTTTTAGTTCCTCTTCACTTTCTGCCATAAGGGTGATGTCATCTGCATACATGAGGTTATTGATATTTCTCTTGGCAATCTTGATTCCAGCTTGTGCTTCTTCCAGCCCAGCGTTTCTCATGATGTACTCTGCATATAAGTTAAATAAACAGAGTGACAATATACAGCCTTGACGTACTCCTTTTCCTATTTGGAACCAGTCTGTTGTTCCATGTCCAGTTCTAACTGTTGCTTCCTGACCTGCATACTGATTTCTCAAGGGGCAGATCAGGTGGTCTGGTATTCCCATCTCTTTCAGAATTTCCCACAGTTTATTGTGATCCACACAGTCAAAGGCTTTGGCATAGTCAATTAAGCAGAAATAGATGTTTTTCTGGAACTCTCTTTCTTTTTCCATGATCCAGCAGATGTTGGCAATTTGATCTCTGGTTCCTCTGCCTTTTCTAAAACCAGCTTGAACATCAGGAAGTTCACGGTTCACATATTGCTGAAGCCTGGCTTGGAGAATTTTGAGCATTACTTTAGTAGCATGTGAGATGAGTGCAATTGTGCGGTAGTTTGAGCATTCTTTGGCATAGCCTTTCTTTGGGATTGGAATGAAAACTGACCTTTTCCCGTCCTGTGGCCACTGCTGAGTTTTCCAAATTTGCTGGCGTATTGAGTGCAGCACTTTCACAGCATCATCTTTCAGGATTTGAAATAGCTCAACTGGAATTCCATCATCTCCACTAGCTTTGTTCGTAGTGATGCTTCCTAAGGCCCACTTGACTTCACATTCCAGGCTCTCTGGCTATAGGTCAGTGATCATACCATCGTGATTATCTGGGTCGTGAAGATCTTTTTTGTACAGTTCTGTGTATTCTTTCCATCTCTTCTTAATATCTTCTGCTTCTGTTAGGTGCATACCATTTCTGTCCTTACACAACCCACATAACATACTCTTTGTCAAAAGCCAAGATGCAGTCATTTGGGCCTCTGTTTTTGTTTTTAATTATGCGTTTTCCTAGACTTCTTTTTTCCCAATGGGCCTATGCCTCACAATTAGCATATACCAACTTTGTTTAATCAGGTTGCTCATTTTAAAAGATGTCCACTCTGCATGTGGTATCCACAGTGTTGCCGGTAAATGATACGTGTAATTGATGATCAATATATGTTACCAAAATGTTTATGGTTATAATGAAAGAAAATGAGAGAAACCCTCCAGGGTGGAAGGTTAGATGTACAGTGAATCTATAGTTAAGGCAAAAACATAATTTTTGCTATTCTTTTGAGATACAAAAGAGGAAAAAATGAAAGATGAGAGAAGAAAATATATACAGATAAAATTAAAACCAATACTGTTTAGTTTAGAATATGTTGAACTTGCATTGTTTTTGAAATATGCTCACTAGTACAAACTACTTACAAAATTAACCTGTTTAATGTTACACTTGTCGTGTCTTACTTGCTCCTATATTAATATAGTATAATAATATATGTAATATAATGTTATATTTGCCATCACATGAGAATTATGGCAACCCAGTGTTTTATGAGGACAGAGTCACAAAAACTTCCTTTTTAATTACTGTAAAGCTTAAAATATAGATTTTCTAAGCAATCTTTAATTTATATTTGTGAAACCACAGTAAAAATGGATCCTTTAATTTAGCTCCAAAAAGTAATGTGCATTCTAGTAGAATTTCCTTCCATAGTTCATCCTATTCATTAGTTGTTTACTTATTCAATAGAAACTATATGCCAAGCATCTGGCTCTGCACTAGTAACTTATTACACTGCCCTTGATGTTCATAGGACCTAAAGTCTAACAAATAAGTAAACACATGCATAGAAAGTAAGTGATGAGTGTAACAAGGGAAATAAGATGATGTGATAAACCAGTGGTTCTCAAAGTGTGGTCCTTAGACCACCACTTCAGAACTTGCTAGAAATGAAAATTTCTGGGTCCTACTGAATGAGAAACTAATGTAACAATCTGTGTTTTAACAAGTTGTCCAGGGAATGTGATGCACAACAAAGCTGAAAAACCTCTATGATAGAAGGATTTCTGGCAGGACACGAGGGAACTTTAGATAGAGGATTCAGGAAATGCCTCTCTGAGGATTTGGGACTGAGGTTTGAATATAGAGAAGGGGCCAGTCGAGAAAGCAACTTGGAGAGGCATTTTTATACAACATGACTAAGACCTTGAGGCAGAAAAGTTCAGTGAGTGTGAGACATAGAAAGAAGGCCAGTGTGGCTGGAACACCACGAGAAAAGTGGCCTGAGACCATGTTGAAGAGGCAGGCAGAGGAGGGTGTGAAGCAGATGGTTGGTAAGTGTCTGGAAAGAAAAAACAACTACAAAGAGTGTGTAGCAAGAAGAACAAATCATTTAGGACTCTACACCATGAAATTCTCTTTACTTAAAAGAAAGATGAAGATTCCCTCTAAATATGAGCCTTTATTTCTCTCTTCATTGACCTGCTTACTCGTATATGTGATAAAAACCAAATTTATATAACTGAATGGGTTTGTTTTAATCTGATTTATGTTTAAAGTAGCATTTAGAATTCTCTAGCCATGAGTTTATATCATATATAATATATGGCAAATTTGTGATCAATATTTCAGCAATGTTGGTAGCAACTGAAGGTTTATTGTTCTTGAGGAACTCACAAACTGTTGGGACAAAAGTTAGCAGCATGCATCTTTGGTAATTTCAATGAAGAATTGGATCTAGTTCTCGGTGCTTTTTAGAGAAGCAACTTAACATATGATCTGTCTCCCCTATTCGAAATATATTCATTAGTGGATTGAGAAAATAAGATAATATGGCAGACAGACTCTACTGGGACTCTCATGATCCTAGAATTCATAGCCTTGTGTGGTTTCCTCTCCTTGAGTGTGGGCAGGACCTGACTAATAGCTTCTAATAGACTATGGCAAAGGTGACAGGAGATTGCATGTATGTGACTCTCTCTCCGTTGGTGGTTTTGAGCAAGCTGCCATGATGTGAGGTTCTATATGGAGAGATCCATGCAATAAGGAGCTAAGGGTAGCCTTGGGCCAGCAGCTGGAGGGAGACTGAAGTCCTCAGTTCAGCAACCTGCAAGGAACAGAATGCTGCAGTAATTTTGTGAGCTTAGACTCCTATACTTCTCAACTGAACCTCTGGTGAGATTGCAGCCCCATCAGATACCTTAATTGTAGCCTATTATTGGGAAGGCAATGGCACCCCACTCCAGTACACTTGCCTGGAAAATCCAATGGACGGAGGAGCCTGGTAGGCTGCAGTCCATGGGGTCGCTAAGAGTCGGACACGACTGAGCTACTTCACTTTCACTTTTCACTTTCATGCATTGGAGACCCAATGGCAACCCACTCCACAGTGTTCTTGCCTGGAGAATCCCAGGGACCGGGGAGCCTTGTGGGCTGACGTCTGTGGGGTCGCACAGAGTCGGACACGACTGAAGTGACTTAGCAGCACTAAAGCAAAGGACCTAGCTAAGCCATGTCTGGTTACAAACTCACAGAAACTATGCAATAATAAATGTGTTGTTTTTAGCACCAAATAATATTGTTATGTAATGACAAATAATTAATATAGGTAGAGTCGGACACGACTGAGCGACTTCACTTTCACTTTACACTTTCATGCATTGGAGGAGGAAATGGCAACCCACTCCAGTGTTCTTGCCTGGAGAATCCCAGGGATGGCGGGGCCTGGTGGTGGGCTGCCGTCTATGGGGTCACACAGAGTCGGACACGACTGAAGCGACTTAGCAGCAGCAGCAGCAGCAGTAATAGCTCATGTTAGTTGAGTGTTTTCCCTGGGCCAAGTGATGTTTTAAATACTTTCAGATCAGATCAGATCAGTCGCTCAGTCGTGTCCTACTCTTTGCGACCCCAGGAATCGCAGCACACCAGGCCTCCCTGTCCATCACCAACTCCCGGAATTCACTCAGTCTCACGTCCATCAAGTCAGTGATGCCATCCAGCCATCTCATCCTCTGTCCTTCCCTTCTCCTCCTGCCCCCAATCCCTCCCAGCATCAGAGTCTTTTCCAATGAGTCAACTCTTCACATGAGGTGGCCAAAGTACTGGAGTTTCAGCTTTAGCATCATTCCTTCCAAAGAAATCCCAAGGCTGATCTCCTTCAGAATGGACTGGTTGGATCTCCTTGCAGTCCAAGGGACTCTCAAGAGTCTTCTCCAACACCACAGTTCAAAAGCATCAATTCTTCAGTGCTCAGCCTTCTTCACAGTCCAACTCTCACATCCATACATGACTACTGGAAAAACCATAACCTTGACTAGACGAACCTTTGTTGGCAAAGTAATGTCTCTGCTTTTGAATATGCTATCTGGGTTGGTCATAACTTTCCCTCCAAGGAGTAAGCGTCTTTTAATTTCATGGCTGCAGTCACCATCTGTAGTGATTTTGGAGCCCCCAAAAAACAAAGTCTGACACTGTTTCCCTGTCTATTTCCCATGAAGTGATGGGACCGGATGCCATGATCTTCATTTTCTGAATGTTGAGCTTTAAGCCAACTTTTTCACTCTCCACTTTCACTTTCATCAAGAGGCTTTTTAGTTCCTCTTCACTTTCTGCCATAAGGGCAGTGTCATCTGCATATCTGAGATTATTGATAGTTCTCCTGGCAATCTTGATTCCAGCTTGTGCTTCTTCCAGTCCAGCGTTTCTCATGATGTACTCTGCATATAAGTTAAATAAACAGAGTGACAATATACAGCCTTGATGAACTCCTTTTCCTATTTGGAACCAGTCTGTCATTCCATGTCCAGTTCTAACTGTTGCTTCCTGACCTGCATACAAATTTCTCAAGAGGCAGATCAGGTGGTCTGGTATTCCCATCTCTTTCAGAATTTTCCACAGTTTGTTGTGATCCACACAGTCAAAGGCTTTGGCATAGTCAATAAAGTAGAAATAGATGCTTTTCTGGAACTCTCTTTCTTTTTCCATGATCCAGCAGATGTTGGCAATTTGATCTCTGGTTCCTCTGCCTTTTCTAAAACCAGCTTGAACATCAGGAAGTTCAGGGTTCACATATTACTGAAGCCTGTCCTGGAGAATTTTGAGCATTACTTTAGTAGCATGTGAGATGAGTGCAATTGTGCGGTAGTTTGAGCATTCTTTGGCATAGCCTTTCTTTGGGATTGGAATGAAAACTGACCTTTTCCCCTTCTGTGGCCACTGCTGAGTTTTCCAAATTTTCTGGCATATTGAGTGCAGCACTTTCACAGCATCATCTTTCAGGATTTGGAATAGCTCAACTGGAATTCCATCACCTCCACTAGCTTTGTTCGTAGTGATGCTTTCTAAGGCCCACTTGACTT
The DNA here is from genome assembly GCF_003369695.1 of Bos indicus x Bos taurus. NCBI lineage: Eukaryota > Metazoa > Chordata > Mammalia > Artiodactyla > Bovidae > Bos > Bos indicus x Bos taurus. The sequence goes on from NC_040076.1 coordinate 84,669,893, forward strand.
CACATTCCAGGATGTCTGGCTCTAGGTCAGTGATCACACCATCGTGATTATCTGGGTCGTGAAGATCTTTTTTGTACAGTTCTTCTGTGTATTTTTGCCATTTCTTCTTAATATCTTCTGCTTCTGATAGGTCCATACCATTAAGTACTTTACATAAATTAAATCATTTAAAAATGACTACCATTTACAGATGAGAAAACTGAGGCACAGAGCAGTTCAGTTACTTGCCGAAGGCTATTTCCTAGTAGGGGAAATAGTTGGGATCCAAACCCAAAGTCTACATTTTTAACCACTACACCATACATGGCGCCTCCCAATCTGCCTCTTTATTACACCAGTTGTAACTATTTAGAAAGCTGAGGTTGGAGATGTCAACAGACCCAAGAAATAATATAAGATATTCAGTGGGAATTTCTCTGAAATCATTTGAAGGTGTCCTATTTTTTCCTTTGATTCTTCAAGATTTATTTGAATTCATACATGTTATTGAGTCAGAAAGTGTCCACTGAGATGATTAGATAAGAATTTAAAATGATTATGATTTGTAAAGAATGAATAAAAGCTATAAATTATTAATGTATCTAATTAATAATTGCAAATTATATTTGCATAGCTCTAATCTTTGTAAAGCACTCTAAGATGTTATCACAGTATTTCCCCACAGTAACCTTTTGAGAGAGAGTGGATATTATTCTCACCTATGAGATGCTAAAGCCCAGTAGCCATGTGGTCCTGTGAGAGTACTAATTACATAATCATACAATCCTAAAGACTAAAGAGGCTTCAGAAGTTGTATGGACAAGTGACTCAACTAAAATTATACCACAGAGGATTAAATCATTCTTTATCCTTTTCCTGTCAAGAGGAGGACTTGACCCCTCAAGTCAGGGAGAGCGGAGTGAGCAGTATTAGAGTAAGAGGTACCAAGCCACAGCCACGGAGGCCACAGATAGAGAAGGAACTAGGTTCAAAGTGGTACACCTTTTTCTCTCTTGTCTAAGCATCTGAGATTGGGAATCAAAGATGGAGACCAACCATGCCTCGCAGGTGATCACTCAGTCTCTACTCAAACACTGTGTGATCTACTTCCTCTCCTGCCTGGTCTCCTACCACTCTCACCCTTGCTGGTTTCATTTTGGCCCCTGTGACCTCCTTGCTGTCTTCAGAACATGACAGACTCTTTCTCCTATCATGGTCTTTGCACTGTCTGTTCCTCTCTCTTAGAAAGTTTCTTTCATCAGACCTTCTCATGGCTTCCAGTTGTCTGCTCAAATATCACCCCCAAGACACATTCCTATCCCAAAAAAGACCTCCTCTGCATCCTTTTATTCCCTTAATCTGCTTGATTTTCTTTCAAAGCACATATCACTACTGGAAACTATGTTTTTTGTCTGTTTGTTCCACTGGAATATAAACTCTGAGTGTGGGGACCTTGCTTTCTTGTTCCCTGTTGAATTTTCAGTTCTTAACAGCAGTGCCTGTGACATAAAAGATGCTCAATAAATATTTGTTGAGTAGGTGAATGAGTGAATGAACCCAGGGCAGAGTCCTGTGGCAGGACGCAGGGCAACTTCTCTCAGCGTGACATGGGCTGATTGCTTAAGCAACTGGAAATCCATCAAAATAATATTACTAATCAATTTCCCTATCAGGTTTGTAAGAAAATTTCTCAAAGATCTTGGGGAATCAAGATACTCCCCTCGCCTACTGTGTCAGTTTCCTATTGCTGCTGTAACAAATAACCACAAATTTAGTGACTTAAAACCACATTGATTTATTACCTTACAGTTTTGGAGATCAGAAGTTCAAATGGGTCTCACTGAGATAAAAATCAAGATATCTGTAAGGCCACGATCCTTCTGGAAGCTCTAGAGGAGAATTGCTTTCTTGCCTTTTCCAGCTTTTAGAGGCTGCTGGCATTCCTAGGCTCATAGCACCCTTTCATCTTCAAAGGCAGCAATGGCCAGTAGAGTCTTTTATAGAGAGCATCACTCTGACACTGACTCTTCTGCCTCCCTCTTCCACATTTCAGAAGCCCTGTGACTATGCTGGGCCCATCCAGATAATCCAGGGTCATCTCCCCCATTCAAAGTCAACTGATTAGCAACTTTTATCCTATCTACAGTCTTAATTTCTCTTTGCTGTATAATCTGATTTATTCACAGGTTCAAGAATGAGGTTATCTTTGGGAGCTATTATTCTGCCTATGGGCTTCCCAGGTGGTGCTAGTGGTGAAAAGCCTGCCTGTCAATGCAGGAGACATAAGAGGCGCAGGTTCCATCACGGGTCAGGAAGATCCCCTGGAGGAGGGCGTGGCCACATACTCCAATATTCTTGTCTGGAGAATCCCATGGACAGAGGAGTCTGGTGGACTACAGTTCATGGAATGGCAAAGAGGTGGACACAGCTGAAGTGACTTAGCACACACGGTCTGCCTGTACCTGCCAATCCATAATGTGACGTGTGTGCATGGGTGTTTCTCTTCAGTAATCAGAAGTTGTTCTTGGAGAATCATGTTAACTCAATGTGTGCTTCTGTCGTCACAGGGATTGAACCCAGGTCTCCCACATTTCAGGAAGATTCTTTACTCTCTGAGCTACTAGGGAAGCCCTCTCTCATTACAGCGTGCTCACAAACTCTCTAACATAAAAATATACTTTTGATAGACAACAACCGTAGGTTCATCATATCAATGCTTCATCTTTCTAACTCTTTAGAAAGTAGGGATGGTGTTTGCCCCTCAGTCGTCTGACTTAAGACGACTTAAGACCAGCGAATCTGGTGCTTTGATCATATCTTTAAGGTATTTCAGCATCCTGGGATGCAGTTCTTCTAAACATATTTTTCTCATTAAGGACACTTATACACTCTCTTCATCTGTCGTGGCTTTGTTTCCTCTTTGCATCGCTTGATCTGCCCACTCAGTTTGAAGATTATTCTTCTTAGATCTGTCTACAGGCAAATAGAAGTAATTCCTGTTAACAAAGCAAAAGATTCCCCAAGCAAGGGTACTTGACATTAATCAGAGTCAGACCTCATCACATTCTATATTCCCCATGGTTTAGAGGACGTGTTTACCTGCGCCCTCCACTTTCATTTCCACAACTCTCTGTCTTATTTTTCTTGCTTGAAAGCAACTCTTTGTGTCTTTACCATTTTCTTTTTGCCAGTTTCAACTCCTTCAGGTTTCATTTGAATACACTCTTTAGGATCTCTCTTTGGTATGTTCGGTATTTATGAATCTTAAACATGGGAGTGAGAAGATCAACTCCAAGCCCTCATGAGCAAGGAATGGTCCATCTCAGGTCCCATGTGGCTGAGCAGGCTGTGGTCTAATCCTGCCACTGTAAGGGCTGGTCCATGGCACTGCCCAGCCAGTGTCTTCCATCCTCATGCTTTCCTTCTTCCTTCTCTCTTAGGAGCCCCTTTAAATACAAGCTCATCAGAGGGCCCCCCATGGCAGTCACAAAAGATTCTTTAGATGTGCCTGCCTTTATTCACATTGACATTTTTCATGCATATATGATCAGAATTACATTTTTCAGACTCCCCTCTCTCCTTTGAGCTATGTTCCCTTTTAAAGTCTCTGTCTATAGAATGATGCCATTTCTTTGATTTAGGGGAAGAAAAATGCATCCTCGTTGCCTAAAGAACACATTTGACTGTGCTCAGTCTTCCCTCCTTCAACTATTTTTAATTCTAAAAACTGTACTTATTTCCTCTCATAATCCCCACCCCTTTCACAGGCCTTCCGTTCCTAACAAAAATTAAGTTCAGAGCAGCAGTAACCTCTGCCTTCTGGAAGATCAAACTGATGGAAAAGCACAGCCAGGTAACTATTTATCTGATTTCTTGATTTTAACACAATAAAACTGCCTGCCAATAGTTTGATGGTACATGTCCCATTTTCTAATTTTGTAATCTTTCTGAACCTTACTTTGCCCATCTATCAAAAAGAGGAAATATCTATCTTATTAGTTCTCTTAGGCTTTCCAGGGAGGATCAAATGAAAAAAAAAATGTGTTAAAATGTCTTGGAAAGTGAAAACTAAATAAAGAGTTCTTATTTGTTTTTCCCAAGGTCCAAAGTATGTGAGGAAAGAACTGCAGAAGTATTATACATGAGCTGCCTGTCTGAGAAAAGGCAAGAGAAATGGATCCAAGTGCCTGACAATACAGAAATGCAGAGTTATTGCTCGCAGGTATTCATACCACGCTCTGTTGCGTGCCTACAATTCAGAAAGAATAAGGAGAACTTGGGGAAAGGGATGCAAGTGTTGGGAAGTAAAATCTATGCAGAAAAATGAAACTGACAGGCCTCAATCAGGAAAAAAAAACTTTTATAAGATGACCCATTTTTTCAACAAACAGTTACTAAGTGTGTAGGGCTTCAGGGGAGGAGTGAAAATGTAAAAGGGATGACCTCTGCCCTCAATGAGTTATCCACTGAGTAAATACTTATTTTCATATTCCAAACATTTACTCAGAAAATGGTTTCAAGTATCTACTAAAGAAACATGAACATCTAACTTGTTGAGTACGGAGCAGTAAAGATAAAAACATGATATTTGTTTACCATATAGAAATATGTAAATAACAGTATAATGTAAAAGCTTCTACATCAGTCAGGATGGGCTGAGCTATGCTGTCATAAAAAGCAACTCCCAAATTTTGATCACATAAAATAATTTCTCCTTCATGCCACTTATCTTCTGAATATGGAGGATATCACCATCAAACCAAGTTTTAGAAGACTGCATCTCATTCCCATGGTTGCCAATATACAACATGGATAGGACCAATATTAATATGTTTACTAACCATGAATGAAGGGTGAAAAGAAATCACGCTCAATGTTTCCAAGTCAGAGTTTCAGGGTGACCTCCTAGAGCTACAAGAGGTCCATTGTTGAAGGCCTCCCTGTCCATCTGACTCTTAGACCTCTCCCTCCATCCTGCCATGTGTAGAACTGGGCTCTTTGAAGTCTCATTCAGGCTACTCCCTCTGCCCAGAATATATCCCCTAACTCCCATAGCCACACCACTGCATAACTAAATCTAGTACTGGGCTAAGTTGGCAGCATAAATTAGACACAAAGGAGTACTTTCTTAAAAGAAATTCTAGTCTTAGAAAACCAGAAGAGTGGTGCTCCTTTTAGCTGGAAAGTTCTAGTATGAGTCCTCCTGAATAGCATTTATCCAACACATCTCTTTGGGGCTGCTGGGTACCAACTGCTGTCCTGGGCACCAGAGCTTCAATGCTGAGAACACTGATCTGTTCTCTGCCTTCGTGGAACTTTGCACAGACGTGGACATTAGTAATTAGTCAGATAATTACACAAATGGATATTCCAAACTGCAACAGATGCTAGAAAGGAGAAAAATGGAGTGCTGTGTTTATAATGAAAATCCTGGGAAGGTTTACTTAGGCAAGTGGCATTTGAGCTGAGACCTGAGGGATGAATTGCAGTTAACTGAGGATAGGAGATGAACTCATGAACTAGGTCAGTAATTTTTTTTAACTTAAAAAAAAAAAATGGAATCCAGACTAATCCAGACTAGTTCTATCGTTGCATCATTCTCAATCACTAGCTTTGAATTCTTCTTCTTTCTGTTGGAAAGTATGGAGTTATGAGCTGTGTACTCTGAACTGTACACGTCTTTGAAGATATTTATTAAGGTGGGTTTTTTGGCCTGTGAATATCATTTCTCCCATGTGTCTCTATGACCAAAGGTTGGGAGCTAGTGGAGAAGATGACTTATCAAAGGGAATTCCAAGCTGATGATTCTACCACGTGTCAGGAGAAAGGTCATTCACAATAGAGAGTGTCAAATATTACAAAACGTGATTTAACAATCCTTACTGGTATGATGTCAACAATAATAGAAGGATGATTGGTTTATTTTTTAAATTTTTTCCATGAAAGATACTTTCATCAGCTTAGTGCTGAGGCAAAAACATCTTAAGTGCTGACATGATACAAATTAAATATCACTTGTTTTTTTAAAAGCTTGCTCTATTTCCTCCTCATATCACAATCCAGTATGTGCCACATGTACATGTATGTGATGCATTTTATACATATTCACCCTCATAACTTGACAGTAAGGAGGGATCTTGCAGTCATTTCTAAAAGCAGACAAAAGGCCGTTGGTTCTGCTCCGCACGATGGTTTGTGAAGACAGCATATCACACGCTTCCGTTAGTGATTATATAGCTCTATCCATCTGTCTGACTCTGGAGGTTGGGAGACAAGATACAGCTCCCACCGTCCCCGTAAATAAAAGTAGACCATGCTGTCACCAGTCAGACACGCCAGCTAATTGGAGCTGTCGACAGACACAATATTCTGTGTCAACAGCTCTAGTAACAGTTTGAAACAGCAATGATATGTTGGTTGATGGTGAGGATGACACATGTGTCTCTAATAGCATGCTAGAAATCTGACATAACTGGAAAAGAATTACTAAAATGTGTTCCTGGCCTCTGGTATTCCTGTTGGTACTTCCCAGCCTCCACAGAGGTTGGGCAGGAGGAGTGGGGGTTAGGGGGAGAGGGTGGTTGTAACACACCTCTCTCCATATTGCTTCACAGGCTGACAGCTTAATTTGAAACTCATAATGTCTAACTTTAAAATGAATCTTGCTAAAAAGACTTGTTTCAACAAGCCACCAAATCATAACCTCTTTGGGAAAATTAAAAAAGCAAAATAACTTATTTGTACAGCTTATTAAGTTGAAACCAAAATAGAATGGAAACATTTTGTAAATTTACCATTTCTATAACTATACGTTTATACTGATCATCAGGAAAGTAATGCTTCAAGTTAGATGTATACAAATGCTCATGTGTATAGATGTGGCTTATTCTTCAACCTCATTTCATGATAGACAAAATAGGCCCAAAATACAAACAGTTTTGACAAGGCTTTAGAACACAAATGCATGATGTACTTTAATCTCTGTGTAAATCTCTGTGTAAAGCTAAGAAGGCTTTACACCAGGTATTATATCAATAAAAAGTTACAGTCCCTTGTAAATTTCTAATAATTTATTTATCCTCTAAATAATTTAATCATATGACTGACTGGGTTTGAACTTTAGCTCAGCCACTTACTAGCTTGGGTAAGTTAGTCAACCTCTCTGGGTCTCAATTTTCTCATCTATAAAATAGAAATTAGATAATCTCCCTCATAGGGTTATAAGGATTAAATGGGTTATTACATTTCAAGTGTGTAGAACAGTACCTGGTACCTCACATAGTAAGCAGTCAATACATATTATTATTATTATTGTAGGCTCATTTCCAAGGAAGCCCTTTAGTGATTAATGAAAACAAGAAAAGAAATCCAAAACATTTCAAACACCAAAGAGCAGAGGCTTGGGAGCCAAACAGGCCTGGATTTAAATCCTTGTTTGGACCTTGGGCAAGTCACTTAACCTTTCTGAACATTTTTCTTTGTCTGCATGAGTTGATAATACCTGCATAAGTGTTGATTTGAGGCAATTTGAAGCACAGAGCAATTCCCAATATATACTAAATATTTTCCATATCATAGCAAGTATTATTATTACTAGTTTGCATTATAGAACACTTATTTTTGACTAATTATCTTATTCTATTACTAATTCTTTGAAATAAAATAATGATAACCACTTTCCCAAGGAAATTATGGTGCTCAGAGTAGTTAAGCAGAGGGTCAGTGGGGATGGAGTTACTGAAGTTTGGTTAAGTTGCTGTTTTTCAGCTCTGGGACCAGAGTGATACTTAGCCATTTCCATTGCCTCTTGGCCAGGTAACCAAACAACTGAAAGCCTCTTCATTTATTTTTTTCATCCAGGCCTGAAAATGTGATGTCTTCAGAGGCCTCTGTCCCTCACGTTTATAATCACCAGGTTTCCCAGGTGGCTCAGTGGTAAGCAATCTGCCTGCCAACGCAGGAAATGCAAGAGATGTAGGTTCAATCCCTGGGTCACGGAGATCCCCTGGAGGAGGAAATGGCAACCCACTCCAGTATTCTTGCCTGGGAAATCCCATGGACAGAGGAGCCTGGTGGGCTATAGTCCATGGGGTCACAAAGAATAGGATATGACTGAGCACATACGCACCAATCACTACTTACTCATACTTCGTTGCTCTTTCCATATTCCTTGGCCCATTATAAAGATGAATAAACTGAGGCAGTAACACTCACCACAAAACCACCACCACCACCACCAACAACAATACAAACGCACATCAAACTTAGATCATCTTGCTCTTTGAAGCTATGAGGAAGACAAAGAAAGAACCTTTCTCTGATAGGCAGGTAAGATCCTTTTATGATTAACAGGCCACAAAAGAGGATTCTGTGCAAAAGGAATTTCTGTGGCCAAGTCAATGGCCTATATCAACAATACATTCTTTAAAAATCTTACTGTTACCGTTTTACATGAATATAAAAATAACCCAACACTATGCAACACAACCTTGTCTGGTTACCTCATGGCACGCGAAACATAAAGTGTTTAGCCCTCACTTCCTAAGAAGATATGGGGCTTTGCCCTCTGAGAGACTAGATGGGCAGCTGAGCTGTGACCACAGGCTTGCTTTCTAGAATTAACAAGTCCCTTTTTGAGAGCATAAGAAGCAGCCTTGGCTTTTTCATTACTATGCTCAGATCACTTGAACCTGCTAGCCTAGCTACTCATCCAGTGCCTCTGCCCTTCACCGCCATTACTAGGACCATGTGTGTGATCCTTTACACTTCCCCCACTCTGAGCCTTTAGCCATGGCCTGAGCCTGATGCACTGCTTCTTTCATGTCTCTACATGACCAAAGTCAGAAAACCCCATCCATTCTTCAGGGACCCTCTTGCAGAGGCTCCCCTTCAGAAAGGTTTCCTTCATTGTCACTACTCTCGTCCCAGGTGGTGGGTAAATTTCTCCCTCTTTTGAATGCTTCCTAATATGGCACTTAGTATTTTCTTCCATGCATTTTAATTAGTTATATACAAGCTTTTTTTCCCCCTGTGTTGTCAAATCCTTGATAGTAGAATTCAGGCCAGATTTGTTTTTGTTTTCTGTATAGAACTTAGCAAGTAGTAGATACTCTCCATATTTCTTGGTTATTTAAATGAATGAATTCCTCTCATCTCTTTACACTTCACATATTTAAACTGCCCATGCATGAATGGATGAAACTTAAATCACGCAATATTTCCAGGAGAAGGAAAGGCTTATATTGAACATGCTGCTGCTGCTGCTAAGTCACTTCAGTAGTGTCCGACTCTGTGCGACTCCATAGACGGCAGCCCATCAAGCTCCCCCGCCCCTGGGATTCTCCAGGTAAGAATACTGGAGTGGGTTGCCATTTGAACACGGTGGTGATTTAAACAATGGAGCTTTAGGTACTTTTTTGACATCAACCTCATTTCTTCTCTAGGCCCTGGGCTACTTGGAGATTGGTTTGCAGCACTGTATTTGCTTTAACCAATTCCATTATTAAAGTAATCAAGGTGTTTTAACTTGAAATCTATCATAAAAGAATTTTCCCCATATGATTATGAAGACTCATTCACATCAGTGATATATTTGCTAATTCCTCCTATAAAAGTAGCTAAATATGCATAAGCCTTAACAAATCACCTTGCTTTTCTACACATAATCTCTAAGTCAAGAATCAATTACAGGTAAGCAGCTTTTCAGGCAATGAAGCAGAGGTGCCCATGGCACACCCTATGAGGTGCAACTCAACAGGGCACAGTGTAAATGGCACCCTGGCATGGTACAGACCACGGCCTGTGTGGCTGCATGAAGTTCTCCAAGTTGCGAAAACTTCAGAGAAACAACCATAGTTTATATAATACAGAGTGTTTTCACTCTTTACTATTTCAAATCCTAAAAGATGATGCTGTGAAAGTGCTGCACTCAATATGCCAGCAAATTTGGAAAACTCAGCAGTGGCCACAGAACTGGAAAAGGTCAGTTTGTATTCCAATCCCCAAAAAAGGCAATGCCAAAGAATGCTCAAACTATCGCACAATTGCACTCATCTCACACGCTAGTAAAGTAATGCTCAAAATTCTCCAAGCCAGGCTTCAACAGTACATGAACTGTGAACTTCCAGATGTTCAAGCTGGATTTAGAAAAGGCAGAGGAACCAGAGATCAAATTGTCAACATCTGTTGGATCATAGAAAAAGCAAGAGAGTTCCAGAAAAACATTTATTGACTATGCCAAAGACTTTGACTATGTGGATCACAACAAACTGTAGAAAATTCTTCAAGAGATGGGAAATACCAGACCACCTGACCTGCCTCTTGAGAAACCTGTATGCAGGTTAGGAAGCAACAGTTAGAACTGGACATGGAACAACAGACTGGTTCCAAGTAGGAAAAGGAGTACGTCAAGGCTGTATATTGTCACCCTGCTTATTTTACTTCTATGCAGAGTACATCATGAGAAATGCTGGGCTGGAGGAAGCACAAGCTGGAATCAAGATTGCCGGGAGAAATATCAATAATCTCAGATATGCAGATGACACCACCTTTATGGCAGAAAGTTAAGAAGAACTAAAGAGCCTCTTGATGAAAGTGAAAGAGGAGAGTGAAAAAGTTGGCATAAAGCTCAACATTCAGAAAACTAAGATCATGGCATCTGGTCCCACCACTTCATAGCAAATAGATGGGGAAACAGTGGAAACAGTGAGACACTTTATTTTGGGGGGCTCCAAAATCACTGTAGATGGTGATTTCAGCCATGAAATTAAAAGACACTATTCCTTGGAAGGAAAGTTAGGACCAACCTAGACAGATATTCAAAAGCAGAGACATTACTTTGCCAACAAAGGTGTGTTTAGTCAAAGCTATGGTTTTTCCAGTAGTCGTGTATGGATGTGAGAGTTCGACTATAAAGAAAACTGAGCGCCAAAGAATTGATGCTTTTGACCTGTGGTGTTGGAGAAGACTGTTGAGAGTCCCTTGGACTGCAAGGCGATCCAACCAGTCCATCCTAAAGGAAATCAGTCCTGAATATTCATTGGAAGGACTAATGCTGAAGCTGAAGCTCTAATACTTTGGCCACCTGATGCGAAGAGCCAACTCATTTGAACAGACCCTGATGCTGGGAAAGATTGAAGGCGGGAGAAGGGGACGACAGAGGATGAGATGGTTGGATGGCATCACCGACTCAATGGACATGAGTTTGATTAAAAACTCCAGAGTTGGTGATGGACAGGGAGGCCTGCCGTCTGTGGTCCATGGGGTTGCAAAGAGTGGGACACAACTGAGTGACTGAACTGAACTGACTGATTTTCACACTTACATCAAGGAAAATGAATAAACCAGTCTTATTATATTTGAGAAATAGTTTCATAATTTAAAATAATTTTTTATTATGTTTGATTACAACTCACTGTGGGGCTTCCCAGGTGATGCCAGTGGTAAAGAATCTGCCTGCCAATGCAGGAGACACAAGAGACATGGATTTGATTCTTAGCTAGGGAAGATTGCCTGGAAGAGGAAATGGCAATCCATTCCAGTATTCTTAACTAGAGAATCCCATGGACAGAGGAGCCTGGAGGGCTACAGTGCATGGGGTTGCAAAGTACATACGAATGAGTAAACCATAATTCCTTATCTTAGAGATTATCACTCCATTCATATTAACCTTTTTGTTGCATTTCCTTCTGGTCCATCTATATGCACATAAAATATATATATGTGTATATATATATATATATATATGTATCCTATACTCTCTCTGCTACTTCTTAAAACTTTACATTATGTAAAATAGCATTTCTCAAACTTACCTATTGACTAAAATAACCTGAAGAACTTATTTTAAATACAGATCTTTCAGAATTCTCCACCTAAGAACCAATCCATTCAGTCTGAGTTGGGGCCTCGAGTTGGTATTTTTAACAGCTACTTCCTACTACATGATTTTTATGTTCAGATGGTAAATCAGTAATCAGAAATACTGATTTAGTACGTACATTCCCCAGGTATTCAGGTGATTTCTGAACAGAAGAATACTGTTCAACCTAATTCTCCCAACCCTTTAAGCCAAGGACAGTAAGTGCTAAGGAAAATTGAGTGCACCGAGCAAATAATAAAGTGACTCTGATGACCCAACTCTTCTTAACATTCCAGCCCTGGCCTCAAAGGGAGTGAAATCCAGACAATCCCCATGAGGTAGGATGGGTTACAGATAATGTTGGTCATTTATATCCCTGGAAACCAGATTCCAGAGACCTTCCATGAAATCTCTTGGAAAATGTCTCTTAGGTCAGAAGGAAGCCATATGTGGTAGTCTGCCTGTTTATTCCCAACCGATGCCTGTTGTTCTGGCACATGTTATTAACAATATAATGCCTTCTCTCACTCACTAATAGTGTTCCAATTTGGGCAATAATTTATATGAACACTAACTTGTAGAGTTACCGCCACCCTCCTCTCTAATCCATATATTAGAAATGAGGTTTACTCTGTATTGGCTCCTTCATATCTAAGATTTTTTTCTTCCAAGTTGAGATCTTATTAATGAATCAACTGCTCTCTTTTATGAAAAGACAACATTTAATAAGACTGAGAATCAAACCATTCTCATGATTAGATCTTCCTGGCCAGTGAAAATTATTATTTTTACTTTTTTTTTTAAGACACTTGCAGTTCATAAACCAGTTAAGATGTGCTCTCTTTTCCTTATTACTCCCAGGAAGATAAAACAAATTTCAAGAGATCTTCTAAACACTCTGTCACAAAAAGTTCTGCAAAAATTGCATTTTCATTGCTATAAAAGCTTCCACTTAACATTCACCTATTATAAACAATTAGCTTTTTTATTTTCAGTATGATAACTATAATTGTGATTAGTATCTCCATTCATGGATCTTCAGTCATTATTTCTTTAGGGCAGAGTCCTAAAAGATAACTATGATATTTTAAAGCAACTTTACTTCCTCAAGAGAACCCTCCCCTTTTCTTCAAATGTTACAATGTTAATGTTACAAAGAATTCTGGACAAAATTAATGGAATAACCTGCAAAACTCTCATGGCTATGCCTAAGAATGTATGACTGATAAAGAGGAGATGCAAGCATTTCGGCTAAAATCTAGGACAACCAAAACATTAGTCTTGCCTTTAAAACAACAGTTAGGTGCCTGAATTGCTGCCTGATACTGAGCCATGGATCTGAAGCTCCTGCTCCTTCCTTCGACTTCCTCAGATGGAACAGGAAGGAATGGTTGCATCTGCTCTGAACTGAGTGCACTAGAGACTAGTTGCTCACCATCATCTGGCTAATTTCTGAAGACAGCATTCCATGGTCACGGAAAAATTAAGACGAGGTGACACTCAGAATTAAGAAAATAAAGTGAGGGTTAAAGAGACATGGTACTTCCTGCAACCAGTTAATAAAAGGAAGACCCACTTAAAAAATTTTTATTTATTTTAATTGGAGGCTAATTACTTTACAATATTGTAGTGGTTTTTGCCATACATTGACATGAATCAGCCATGAGTGTACATGTGTTCCCCATCCTGAACCCCCCTCTCACCTCCCTCCCCATCCCATTCCTCAAGGTCATTCCAGTACACGGACCCTGAGCACCCTTTCTCATGGATCAAACCTGGACTGGTGATCTGTTTCACATATGATAATATACATGTTTCAATGCTACTCTGTCAAATCATCCCACCCTCGCCTTCTCCCACAGAGTCCAAAAGACTTCTATACATCTGTGTCTCTTTTGGTGTCTTGCATATAGGGTCATCATTACCATCTTTCTAAATTCCATATATATGTGTTAATATACTGTATTGGTATTTTTCTTTCTGACTTACTTCACTCTGTATAATAGGCTCCAGTTTCATCCACCTCATTGGAACTGATTCAAATGTATTCTTTTTAATGGCTGAGTAATATTCCATTGGAGTTTCAGCTTCAGCATCAGTCCTTCCAATGAACACCCAGGACTGATCTTTAGGATGGACTGATTGGATCTACTTCCAGTCCAAGGGACTCTCAAGAGTCTTCTCCAACACTACAGTTCAAAAGCATCAATTCTTTGGCACTCAGCTTTCTTCACCGACTCGATGGACATGAGTTTGGGTAAACTCTGGGAGTCGGTGATGGACAGGGAGGCCTGGCATGCTGCGATTCATGGGGTTGCAAAGAGTCGGACACGACTGAGTGACTGAACTGAACTAAACATTCCATTGTGTATATGTACCACAGCTTTCTTATCCATTTATCTGCCGATGGACATCTAGGTTGGAGGAAGACCCACTTTTAAGTAGTTGCAGTCACCAATATTACAATAAGTATGTGATCAATTAGTCATTCACTATTCATTCACTTTGTCTTTCTACAAACATTTATTGAGTATCATCAGTTTGTAATATTTACAAATATCAAATCATTGTCATACTCCTTAGATTAATGTAATGTTGTATATCAATTATGAGAGTCGCTCCATTGTATCCAACTCTTTGTGACCCCATGGACTATACAGCCCATGGAATTCTCCAGGCCAGAATACTGGAGTGGATAGCCTTTCCCTTCTCTAGGGGATCTTTCCAACCCAGGGATGGAACCTAGGTCTCCTGCATTGCAGGTGGATTCTTCACCAGCTAAGCCATAAGGGAAGCACAAGAATACTGGAGTGGGTAGCTTATCCCTTCTCCAGGGGATCTTCCCAACCCAGGAATTGAACTGGGGTCTCCTGAATTGCAGGCAGATTCTTTACTAACTGAGCTATCAGGGAAGCCCTATATCAATTATACCTCCATAAAAATACATATATATTTGTTGAGTAATATTACTGTTCAAGGTAATGAAAATAAAATAATGAACAAAACAAAAATCACTAACATCCTAGAGACTATATTCTAATAGGGGAGATAGATTGTAAACAAGATAAATAAGTAAAATATTTAAGATATTAGTCATAAGTGCTAAGGAGAAAAAAATTAAACAAGGAAGAAGAATATGAAAAGTTGGGGTTTAAATTCTAGTTAGGGCTTCCTGGGAAGATCCACTGAGAAAGTGAGTTTTAAGTAAACACATGTAGAAGAGGAGCTAGCAATGTAGGAGCTAGCTATCTGGGGGAAGAATATTTCCAGAAGAGACCATAGGAAGAGCAAAGGTCCCGGGGCAGGATGGAGCCTGGGGTATTCAAAGAATTGCCAGGCCACTGAGGCAGAGTGAGTTGGGGTCAGAAAGGTATGGGGTGAGGAGTAGTTTTCTAGATCATCAGAATGATGTTTTGGTTTGTATTCTGAAAGAAATAGGGAACCACAGCAGGATATTTTGGTGGAGCAGTTGTTAAGATTTTGAGTGGAAGAGTAACATTATTTGACTTATACTGAAACAATTCCACTTTTGCCTTGAGAAGACTTGATGGGCATGGGGGATAGGAAGAAGGGAGATCAAAAGATGAAGAAGGGTGGCAGACAGAGAAACTGCTTGGAAGATTATGTGCAATAATACCAGGTGAGAGGGGATGGTATTTGTATAATATTGTGGAAGTAGAGGTGTTGAGAAGTGGATAAATGTTGGATGTGTTGTAAAGATGGGGCCAAGAGAATCTGCTGATTGATCAGATTTGGGATGGGAGAAAAAGAGAGGCATCAAGGATGACCCTGCAGTTCTTGTCTTGAACAGGGTGCTATTAGCTGAGATGAAGTCTATAAGATGAGGCAATTTGTAATGTTGGGGGGGAACTCTGTGTACTAGTTTGGTGTGAGATGTCTGTTAACCATCTGAGTGTAGACTTCAATCAGGCAGTTGAATAGCCAGGTATGGAATTCAGGAGTGTGGTCAAGATGGAAGAGATGGGTATGGGAGCCACCAGTATATGGATACTGTGTAAAGCTGTTGGACTTGATAAGAATCTCACAAGGATGTGTTTATATGGAAAAGATGACCAAGGAGGACATACCAGTGTTACAGTGAAATCAGAAACTAAGTTGTTAAAAAAAAAGGTACTTTTCTTGTGTATGTGGGTTTGTCAGCTGGCATGTGTACCATGTTAGAATGTTTCTAGAGGTGCTGTGTGCAGGTGGGCGATCTGACTCACCTATGTCCTCCATGGGGCCTAGCAGAGAGACACTATTAGTAAGCATGAAAGAAAGAGTTGAATTGGCTGGAATAAGTATCATATACATTTAAGATTTAGCTTCACTTTTTCTACCTGAAATTCCTACATTTCAAGTCTTAACGTTCAAACTAGTTGCTGGTAAAATCGTTTTAGTGCGAAAACATTTCTCTAAACCAGAGCATTAAAGTGTAAAACAATTAGATATTTTCATTAAGCTGTCCAGGAATTTAGGAGCTGCTACAATCTAAATGTTGACTATTTTTAAAGAGGGTTTAACCTAGGCTGACCCTAAATGACTAATGATCACATTTTAGAAGCTTTTAAATGAATTATAACAGTTTTAAAAGAGCACACATGACCTGAAATAGTATAGAAATATTCAAGTATTCACATATAGGTGAGTACTAAGAAACTCTAAACTTTAATTGGAACATGAAACACCTGCAAAATAACACAAAAATTACAATCTCAAAGCAAGCATCATTTAAGGAGTACTAATTGGGGTCACAAAAATCAAAATCTATTTGATTGGTTCAGAACCAATACATTGAATGGTTTTGTTGTAACGAACAAAGTGTAATTACTCAAGGGTCTGTGTTCCCCTGGAAAATCAGCCTCAGCTGGTTCAGAAAGTGTAAGTCTGACTCTGGGTTTGGGGGGTAAATTGTATTCCTAAGATGAAATAGGGAAAAATATTTTTATTTTTTTTAAATTTTATTTTATTTTTAAACTTTACAATATTGTATTAGTTTTGCCCAACATTGAAATGAATCCGCCACAGGTAAAAAAATTAAAAGAATAAGAATAGAGAAAATGAAAAAAATAAATTGATAAGAGTTAGAATACTCGTAGTCGGTTTCAGTGTAACTTTATGGGTCAACTCTTTATTCAATGCCAATTCTCTACTTAAGATATTATAAGACTGATAAATTTATAGAGTGTAATTTACTACATTTGAAAACAATACATGTTCTTGGAAATATGTTAAATTCTTCAGTTATTCATTGAATTTTTGTTAAGTGAATGTCTACCTAGAAAACATTTTCGAACTCCAAAGATTAATAAATGGAGTTAGACAAGACAAAAATAACAGTGAATATTTCTTTCCATCCTCAAACCTCCCTCAGCCACAAGACTCTAAAGCACATATTGACATGGAGAGGGTTATGTGTGCATTTTTAGCATGAGCGTTCATTCATGATGTCAGAAGATCTAAGCAGAGATTCCAACTAAACTATTTTCTCCCTGGAGTTGTGCAGCAGGTTCCAGAAGGCCCCAGGAGGAATCAGTATAAACACTGTGACCGTTATTTACTCTAACTGGGACTCCAGCAGCTGGGCTGTTTGCATGATATGCAAATGAGCACATCATTCAAGGAAGAAAGGATGAATGCTCTGGCACTTGCAGGGCAAACATTAACTGCTATGGGAAAAAGGCCAGCAAAAGAGAAAGCAGACAGAAGCGAGTGGGTGGTGAGGGGCAGGACAAGAAACATCTTCCAAAGAGGCAAAATGCAGGAGGCAGACACTGCTTGCTGGGAACCGTTCAGCACTCTCAGCCTCAGTAAACAACAGATGGGTGTGTGCTGCAGCCCATCTCCAGCGGGAACAGTGAATTTCCTCTCCACCCAATTTCTTGCTTGGGACTGCATTCACAAAACCCTTATGTGGAAAGCTACTAAGAGATACAGAGGGAAGATACCAATGGAAAGAGCAAAGACTCAGGGGATTAAGAGGGCATAGAGTAATATTGGGAAAAACATGGCTAGAATCAGACAGAACTTGGCAAAAGTTTCAGTTTTACAACCTAACAGCTGTGGATAGCTGTTAAGAGTCTCAATTTGTCTTTGTCTCAGTTTTCTCATCTGTAAAATGGACATAATAGAATTATCTCAGAGTAGGATCACTGTAGGACTTAATAGATCTTTTTCTATGTAAGGTGGGCTTCCCTGGTGGCTCAGATGGTAAAGAATCTGCCTGCAATGCAGGAGACCTGGATTTGATCCTTGGGTCAGGAAGATCCCCTGGAAAGGGAGTGGCTACCCACTATGGTATTCTTGCTTTGGGAATTCTGTGGACAGAGGAGCCTGGTGGGCTGTAGTCTATGGAGTCACAAACAGTTGGACACAACCTAGGCTTCCCTGGTAGCTCAGGTGATGAAGAATCCGCCTGCAATATAGGAGACTGGGGTTCGATTCCTGGGTCAGGATGTTCCCTTGGAGAAGGGCATGGCAACCCACTCCAGTATTCTTGCCTGGAGAATCATCATGGGCAGAGGAGCCTGGCGGGCTACAGTCCATGGGGTTGCAAAGAGTCAGACAAGACTGAGCGACTAAGCACAGCACAGTAGAAGGTACCTCCTACCAACATAACACTAACTGGTCAGTGTTAGAACTAGGACTTGAATTATCTGGGGCTTTTGACTTCAGAGTGCATCAGATTTTAGGAAGTCTGGAGATCCAGAGATTGTGGAGATGCCAAAGAAATAACCTGATGGCCTTTCTATATTTAAAGTTTGCTCAATTCAATAAAGAAAGTTCACATAGTTCCGAAGCAAGTCTATCTCCAAAAACATAAGTCATAAGACTTGTGAGTAAAATCCATTTTTTAAAAAACTTCAGCTTAACCAAGCCTGGTGGAAGCTTACAGGCTCCAATGCACTTGTTGACTTAATTACATATATGCATAGAGTGTGAAGTAAAAGAATATCAGTACACTGAGTGTCTGTGTACCCACAGCATAATCTGGGCACACCTGCCTCTTCTCCCCACTTAGAAGTAAACCCCACTGAATTATACATTTATAACTCCTGTTTGTCTTTAAACTCTTACCTGATATTTTGTAGCCCTAAATAATATGTTATTTGGTTGGCAAGTTTCCATACTTGAAAGAAATGGATTCATACTATGTTTTTGGTTCATTAGCTTTTAACTTATTACATTTTAAAATTCATGTTACAGGCCATCTATTTTGATTGTTATATAATATTCTCCTATATGACTATTCCACAATGCATTATCCAATATCTTCTCTTGATGTACAGTTGAGTTTTTATTTTATTGTTGTATTTTTGTACCTGTCTCCTGTTTCAAGAGTTTCTCTGAGATGTTTATTTCCTTAGATAATATGAGTATAGGTGGTTGAAAAAAAACATGTATTTCTCATTTGTTGAGTGTCATGTTCTCATGACACTCATGTCATGTATGAGTATACATGACATGATGTATGTATAGTATATGGATTGGGATGTATAGTATATCCATTGGGATGTATAGTATATCCATTGGGAACAAGTGTTATTTACACTGTGTTAAACTTCTATAGCCTTACTTAATTTTTGTCTGTTTGATCTGTTATGTAGAACAGTGCATTGTTTCTCCAACTACAGTGGTGCATGGATAGCTTTATTGATTTTACTTTATGTATTTTGAGGCCATGATATTATAGATAGACAAATTTTAAAATGTTATACTTTCCTAGTTAACTGAACATTTTTCATAATGAAGTTGTCCTCAGTCTTGTTTCCTTAAAGTTCATTTGGCTGGATTTTGGAATATTTTGCCTAGATAATTTTGTGGAGAGTTTCATTTTGAATCCCTTTATTTTCAGTTCTATATCCCTATGCTTTTTAAGGGTCTCATAAGCATCATATGTTTTGTGTGTGTGTGCCCAGTTGTATCGAAGAAGGCAATGACACCCCACTCCAGTACTCTTGCCTGGAAAATCCCATGGGTGGAGGAGCCTGGTGGGCTACAGTCCATGGAGTCACTAAGAGTCGGACACGACTGAGCGACTTCACTTTCACTTTTCACTTTCATGCATTGGAGAAGTAAATGGCAACCCACTCCAGTGTTCTTGCCTGGAGAATCCCAGGGACAGGGCAGCCTGGTGGGCTGCTGTCTGTGGGGTCGCACAGAGTCGGACACGACTGAAGCGACTTAGCAGCAGCAGCAGCAGCCCAGTTGTACCTGACTCTTTGTGACCCCTTGGGTTATAGCCCTCCGGGCTCCTCTGTCCATGAGATTTTCAGGCAAGAATACTGGAGTGGGTTGTCATTTCCTCCCCCAAGGGATCTTCTTAACCCAGGGATTGAACTCGAGTCTCCTGCATTGACAGGAGGGTTGTTTACCACTAAGTCACCTGGGAATTGGGTTTTCAAAGAATCCAATCCAGCAATCTTAAAATAGGCATATTTCATTCATATTGCTAATATATTTGGATTTATCTCTTCCATATTATTGCTGCTTTCTATTTGTCTTTCCTTTTTGTTTCTCTCTTCTTGACTTCTTTTAGGTTAAGTATTTTTCTCTTTCCATTTTCCCCTCTTCTAATTTAGATGTATATTTTGTTTCTATTCTTTCAGTGATTATCCTAGTATTTTAAATGTGTTTTTACTTTATTAAAGCCTACAATTATTGATAATAAGTTTACCCTTCTCTTAAACTATATAACCATATAGTTATATGCTTCTCTTAAACTGTAATTATGCAAAACATAGAACATTAACTCCAACAACAACTTTCCAAATTATATTTTCTTATTGTCCTATGTTTTACTTCTACCTTTTAACCTCACAAATTGGTGGTTATTGTTATACAGCCAACGTCTGCTTAAATTTACTTACTATTTACCATTTTGAAAAATTCTTCCCTATGGTATCTAAAAATTCCCACATGGGATCACTTTCCTCCTGACTGAGGTATATTCTTTAGATGGTATATTCACTCAATATATATATATTTGTCTGAAAATAATTTTTTCATCCTTGTTTCTGGAGAATATTTTCATAAGGAATATAATTCCAGGTTTTCTCAACACCTACACAGCATCACTCCACTATTGTCAAACTTCCATTGTTGCTGCTAAGATGTTGGCTGACAGTCTAATTACACCTTTATAGGTAACCCTTCTTTTGTCTCCAGCTAACACTAAAAAAGATTTTAAAGACCCAGATGACCATGATGGTGTGATCACTCACCTATAGCCAGACATCCTGGAGCGTGAAGTCAAGTGGGCCTTAGGAAGCATCACTATGAACAAAGCTAGTGGAGGTGATGGAATTCCAGTTGAGCTATTTCAAATCCTAAAAGATGCTGCTGTAAAAGTGCTGCACTCAATATGCCAGTAAATTTGGAAAACTCAGCAGTGGCCACAGGACTGGAAAAGGTCAGTTTTCATTCCAATCTCAAAGAAAGTTCAAACTACTGCACAATTGTGCTCATCTCACATGCTACCAAGTAATGCTCAAAATTCTCCAAGCTAGGCTTGAACAGTACATGAACTGAGAACTTCCAGATATTCAAACCTGGATGTAGAAAAGGCAGAGGAACTGGAAATCAAATTGCCAACATCCATTGGATCATAGTAAAAGCAAGAGAATTCCAGAAAAACATCTACTTCTGCTTTATTGATTATGTGAAAGCCTTTGACTGTGTGAATCACAACAAATTGTGGAAAATTCTTAGAGAGATGGGAATACCAGAACACCTGACCTGCCTCATGAGAAATCTGTATGCAGGTCAAGAAGCAAGAGTTAGAATCGGACATGGAAAATGGACTGGTTCCAAATAGGGAAAGGAGTATGTCAAGGCTGTATATCGTCACCCTGCTTGTTTAACTTATATGCAAAGTACATCATGTGAAATGCTGGACTGCATAAAGCACAAGCTGGAATCAAGATTTCCAGGAGAAGTATCAATAACCTCAAATATGCAGATGACACCACCCTATGGCAGAAAGCCAAGAGGAACCTAAAAAGCCTCTTGATGAAAGTGGAAGAGGAGAGTGAAAAGCTGGCTTAAAACTCAACGTTCAAACAACTAAGATCATAGCATCCAGTCCCATCACTTCTTGGCAAATAGATGGGGAAACAATGGAAACCATAACAGACTTTATTTTCTCAGCTTCCAAAATCACTGCAGATAGTGACTGAAGCCATGAAATTAAGATACTTGCTCCTTGAAGAAAAGCTATGACAAACCTAGACAGTATATTAAAGAGCAGAGACATTACTTTGCCAACAAAGGCACGTCTAGTCAAAGCTATGTTTTTTTTCTAGTAGTCATGTATGGATGTGAGAATTGTAGTATAAAGAAATCTGAGTGCTGAAGAATTGATTCTTTTGAACTGTGGTGTTGGAAAAGACCCTTGAGAGTTCCTTGGACTGCAAAGAGATCAAACCAGTTAATCTAAAAGAAATCAGTGCTGAATATTCATTCGAAGGACTGATGTTGAAGCTGAAACTCCAGTACTTTGGCCACTTGATGCGAAGAACTGACTCCTTAGAAAAGACCCTGATGCTGGGAAAGATTGAAGGCAGGAGGAGAAGGGGACAACAGAGGATGAGGTGGTTGGATGGCATCACTGACTCAATAGGCATGAGTTTGAGCAAGCTCTGGGAGTTGATGATCAACAGGGAGCCTGGCAAGTTGCAGTCCATGGGGTGGCAGAGAGTTGAACACGACTGAGCAACTAAACTGAACCATTAAGACTCATTTTTTTTTTCTTCATTGTTCTGCATTTTCACTAAGGCTGGTTTAAATATTATTTATTTTTTACTATTATTTTTAGGTTTCTCTGGGCCTCTCATATCTAAGAAATGTGTTTCTCATAATTTCAGCCATCAGTTTTTCATGTATTGCCTCATGCACACATTCTCTCTTTTCTCTTTTCTGAAACTCTACCTACATATTACTTAATTGCTCAATACTTGGAGCTATTTGTGCTGCATCCTACGTCATTTCATAAGATCTTTCTTCCAATTCATTATTCACTTTTCAGCTATGTATAATCTTCTCTTAATTCCATCCATTGAGTTTCTAATTTCAATTACTATATCTTGCTCTTTTAAAGGGGCTTCCCAGGTGGCACCAGTGGTAAACAGCTGGCCTGCCAATGCAAGAGACATAAGAGATGCATGGTCGATCTCTGGGTCGGGAAGTTTCCCTGGAGGAGGGCATGGCAACCACTCCAGTATTCTTGCCTGGAGAAGTCCATGGACAGAGGAGCTTTGGTGGTCTGCAGTACATAGGGTAACAAAGAGTCAGACACGACTGAAGCAACTTCGCATGTATGCTCTTTTAAAACCGTTGTTTGGAAATGTTTTAGATTCTTGATCTTTACTCCTAACTACAGCCTTTTCTTTTATTCCTTTAAATATATAAATATATTTATTTTACATTTGTTTCAGACATTTCCAATTGAATCTGAAGCTTTTGCTGATCTGATTATGTTGGTGTCTTGTTTTCACATATAGTATATAATTTTTGACTCTGAATTCATGTTTATCAGAAAGTCAATCTTTGGGGATTATTTGGGTCTGAGTAGCCGAGGTAGGTTTTTCCAAACCGTTGCATGTCCTAGATATGTGGGCTGGCTTACCTGGTACCTCTTAACACGTAATTATTGGCTTTTAGGCTTGCAGCCAACCCAGATAGTATGGGTAGGACTTCAAACTTGGGCAAGTAGCTGAGGTTACTCAGCTCCTTGAAAGAAAAGCTATGACAAACCTAGACAACATATTAAAAAGCAGAGACATTACTTTGTCAACAAAAGTCCGTATAGTCAAAGCTATATTTTTTTTCCAGTAGTCATGTATGGATGTGAGAGTTGGACCATAAAGAGAGCTGAATGCTTTCCAAGGATACTCAGATTTTTTTTCTCCTCTTCTCATCATCAAGACTTGAAAGAGGTCATTTTTCATACCATTTCCAGGGAATTCAGGTTTTTACATCTTTACTCTTAATCTGAAGCTATAACTCTTTGAGACTCTGGCTTTATGTCAGAGGTCTCCTAATTAAATCCCCCTCTTTGAGTAGGTCCTATGTTTTGTCTCCTGTCCACAGTGTGAAAATTAAAACTCAAAGTCACTGAGGTTCAACCGGCTTCAGGGTGTTCTGCTTGCCTCTCTGAGTTTCTTCTTCTTTCATTTAGTGTTTGATCTTTCAGGAATCTTTATCTCTTACTATCTCATCAGTACCTTTAAAAATATTTTTAATATATTTTGTACAGCATATATTTAAACAAGAGAGTCAGCCAAGATCTCTAGGTGGCAATACTACTAGATGTGGAAGCTATAATGAATTTCCAGTAAGTAGGAGATGAAATCTGTCCTTCAGCACTTTAAGATCTGTCATATATTTTCTTCCTTAATTTTTGTTGTCAGAAATGTTTTAGATCTAAATACATCAAAATATATTAAGGTGGGTATCATTTTTGTTATAGAAAATCCCATAGGAGCTTTATAATTCAGTATCCAAACACTTTGATGTTGCACAAAGTAAAACAAGCTTTGAACCTCTGGAATAAAAGCTTACCAAAGGCTTTATCATCATCATGGCCTTTTAATATTTTGTACAAACTTAGCCCTCTTTAGAATTAATATCAAGTTGATAGATGTGTGATATTTGTGTTGATCTTTTAAGTCTAGGGTCTCTAAATGAGATGCGCATACCTCTTAAGAGTGCAAAAGTTTATCCCCTGAGATACAGGAAGAAATTACTAGAACTTTCATTGACAAATATTTTTATCTTAAAAATCAAAAGGAATTAATATTTACTAGTGTTTAGTATGAAAATGGACACATATCAGTAACTAATCTGGATATCCTAAAGGAAGAGAAAACAATTCACAGTATGGAGAATTAGCAGTGGACCCTCTCTTTTTCTCCCTGACTGGACACTGCAATTTACTACAGTATACATATACACAGTTCAGTACATTTCCAGATTATAATTTCTGGTTGAAGTTAACCATCTCAAAATGGACATGTAGCTTTTAAAGTTTTTCTGTAAATAAGCTGTGGATCCAAACACCTGTGGCAGATTCATTTTGATATTTGGCAAAACTAATACAATTATGTAAAGTTTAAAAATAAAAAAATAAAAATAAGTACATGTAGACAATAAGGAAATGACAGAGATGATACTTCTACTCCTAGTATAAACTCTTTGCTGACTATATCACAAAGAAAAAATTAATGATGATCTTATGAGATCTAACAAGACATTTTCTTTCTCCAGAAAAATAAAGTATTGTCAAGAAGGCTTTTTGAAATCTGAATTTGCACTCATTGTTATTAATAAATTTGTCATTGTTGTTTAGTCTCTAAGTCATTGTCTAACTCTTTGGTGATCCCGTGGACTGTAGCCTGCTAGGCTCCTCTGTGCATGGGATTTCCTAGGCAAGAATACTGGAGTGGGTTGCCATTTCCTTTCACAGGGGATCTTCCCACTCAGAGATTGAACCCATGTCTCCTGCATTGGCAGGTGGATTCTTTACCACTAAGCTACCAGGGAAGCCCTTATTAATAATAGTCTTGCCTTAAGTGTATTTTTCTCTGAGACATAAGCTAAAGATAGTATTTGTATGTTACGTATTAATAAAATAAATAAGTACAAATTATTGGGATACATACTTAACAATTGCTTATTGTTTGGAATGTTTGAAACTTACTACCTAGGCATCTCTTCAAGAATTCCACACACACACACCCCTAATAATTATTTTCTAATTAGTGTATCTTACACAGGCACTGCTCTTTAACTGATTCACTATTATCCTTTAGAATGATTAATTTGGACAAAGATTCACTCCACGTTCACATGCAGTGATCACCACTCTCTACCCACTTTCAATTATTTGATGAGCTCTACTTTATTTTCAAAACTTTTTACCTCATCTTAGGAGTACTTTCAGCAATTCCATTGCTCTTACAGTTAGTTGGACATGATGGGGTAAATAATTCTGGTAAAACATCTCAGAGCTATGCACAAACACTGGGAATAACAGACCAAGATAAAGTGTGCTGCTTTCACAAGACCATTAATGCCATCGAAGTTGAAATCCTCACGTATGAAGCCTGGTATAGTTCCTGTTTGTGAATGCTTTTAGATTGGAAATTTTTAAGTAAAGCACTTTCTACATATTCAAAAAGCTCTGAGAATCTGTGAAAAATTGCGTTTATTGATATAATGCACCCACCTTAGCCAAACCCAATTGCTGAAGACTGTTTTTTAGCTTGTAAAGACTATGTACGCCCTGCCATTCCAATCTCTGTGAAGAAAGCAGAAAAACCAGTGCAAAACTAGCCAGAATCAGAACAAGAAAGATTGTCCCCCCAATCAGCTGCCTCTTCCCCCCTCTTTTCATGAGTATAAATGCAATGTAAGTTACTCTTGGATTTCAAGAGAACAAGGGTTATTTATTCTGAACATAATAAACTTATGATCTCCTGAATCTCATCATCATTAATTTGGACAAAGATTCAGTTTCCATCACATCATGCTGCTGTGCCCTGAAGTTTCATAATCATTTTGTCTATTGATTGATTTCTTGATGATAAATCAAATACATGAGATTCATTGGTAACATATTAGATGCAAAAGAAAACATACACAAAAGGTAGATTTAAAGAAAAAGTTATAACTGAAAGTTTAAATGACTAAAATATTAACTAAAATACCTAGAAGTTATAAATGAATCACTGTGCAGTACACTTGAAATTAGCACAATATTGTATATCAACTACACTTCAATTTAAAAAACAATAAAACAACAATAAATCAAATAAAAGTTGAAGTGCCACTACTTTATTATTTTGCACATTTCTGGTGCATGGCCTACTTTAGCAGTTGTTGTTGGGAGGGATTGAGGGCAGGAGGAGAAGGGGACGACAGAGGATGAGATGGCTGGATGGCATCACTGACTCGATGGACGTGAGTCTGAGTGAACTTCGGGAGTTGGTGATGGACAGGAAA
This sequence comes from Bos indicus x Bos taurus, assembly GCF_003369695.1. NCBI lineage: Eukaryota > Metazoa > Chordata > Mammalia > Artiodactyla > Bovidae > Bos > Bos indicus x Bos taurus. Next base: position 84,696,735 of record NC_040076.1, read on the forward strand.
GCCTAGCGTGCTACAATTCATGGGGTCGCAAAGAGTCGGACACGACTGAGTGACTGAATTGAACTCAACTGAACTGAAGTCAAGTCTGACTCTGTGACCCCATGGACTGCTGCAGACCAGGCCTCCTTTTAGCAGTTATTGGTGGATTAAGTTTGACAGACTCAAAGAGACTTTTCTGGCTTCTTGGCTTCCTTTGCCTTTTTTACTACCTGAGGATAAATAATCATAAGTGACAGACACAAATTTAAAAGAGCTTGCAAAGAACATTGGGAAATGGTGGAAGGTGGCATAGTATGTAGTTTTAAACCAAAGAATAATCCCAAATTCAACCAGAAGTGGACCTTAGAAGACATCCCTACCACTTACCCTCTTAATTCCTTTCACCTTCTCCTACCAAATGCTTTCAAGTTTTCACTATTACATGGGAATTCTCCTAAGTGTTCATTATCATGAAACCAAAAGCAATTCTTTAAAGACTTGCTGTCATTAGTAACATTGTGTCTTTTTATAAGGTTGCTATGGCTCAGATCAGACTAATGGGTTGTGAGCCAAGAAAAGCACAACAATCCATAATACATGGTACATGACAATCATAAATTGAACGCTCAGTTCATAAAACTACTCCAGGCATAATGATTATTAAAATTCTAACTATGAGAGAATGCAGTGGTAATAAAGGGTATGTGGGAAGGGAATAATACAGAAGAGATGCTCAAAGCACATGAAGATATAGAATAAATCATTTCTTTTGTAACTGCTGTATTTGCTGCTCACTGGTGCCTGCTCCTCATTGTCACTACACCTGGCAAATGACAGGACATGATTTATAATCAGCTGATGAACACAAATATGTGTTTTGTGTTGGAGTTTCCTCCTCCACCTCTTCTCTTCTTTCATTTGCTTTCTTCTTATCCATCTTTTATTTCTTTATTTATTTGAATGGCTATTTCTCACATCCTGCAAAACATACATAAAGCCTCTTACTTGGGCTTTTTCACCAAAAAAGACACCTTTATAATAGATACAAAACTGAGATCAGGAATACATGAGAAGATACATATTAAAATAAAATTAAAAGATTACTCTAAAAGTGTGCTAAACACTTCACTATTCAAATAGGTTGAAATACCTTAAGTGAGAGCATCTGGGTAACCTGTAGCATCCTGATACGTGATAACTGCTGCAACTATCCTCCAAGTTATTTTCACTGTATCTTAGGTGGGCATATAGGCCACAGGGCTTCTTCAGATACAAACTGATGAGCAATTACTGATGAGAGAAAGGTCATAATAGGTTTACAGAAATCTGGGCTGGCTTTGGGACCATTTAGAGGAAACCATTTGGCCATATTGTTAGAAAGATTATAAGGAAATAGTTTAAGGTAGTTAGAGACAAGCAAACAAAAGACAGGCAAACAGAGCTATATAACTTCTACTTTCACCTCCTGCCTACTGCATTACTTCTAGCATTATAGGACAAATAACATGACTGAAAGGTTAAGGAATGGGCAAGGTTTACCTGGTAGAAAGTAGATTGAATACTGTTGGCTAAACCTTCTTTAAAATGACAAGTTGTAACATTTAATAAAATACCAACTGAAAGTAAGAAGTTGGAAAGGACTCAAACTGGATTTGGTCATGGTTTATTTCCTCCTTCCTAAGTGTGTATCTTTTATGAAGAGAGAAAGATAAAATTGAGATGGAGGAATAGGGTGGGCAGGGGTTAGTGGAGAGGGAAAAAGATAGAGGGAATTGTTTACTTGAAAACTAAATGTCTATGATGACACTTCTGCCACTATATTTGCTCCAAATGTTATACAATAAATTGATAAGTTCTAAATTGTATTCAATCAATAAATATTTATTGAGCATTTATTCTGTGTCAAAACTTTCAGTTCAGTTCAGTTGCTCAGTGTGTCTGACTCTTTGTGACCCCATGAGTCGCAGCACCCCAGGCCTCCCTGTCCATCACTATGTCCCGGAGTTCACCCAGAGTCACGTCCATCGAGTCAGTGATGCCATCCAGCCATCTCATCCTCTGTTGTCCCCTTCTCCTCCTGCCCCCAATCCCTTCCAGCATCACAGTCTTTTCCAATGAGTCAACTCTTTGCATGAGGTGGCCAAAGTACTGGAGCTTCAGCTTTAGCATCATTCCTTCCAAAGAACACCCAAGGCTGATCTCCTTTAGAATGGACTGGTTGGATCTCCTTGCAGTCCAAGGGACTCTCAAGAGTCTTCTCCAACACCACAGGTCAAAAGCATCAATTCTTCGGCGCTCAGCCTTCTTCACAGTCCAACTCTCACATCCATACATGACCACAGGAAAAACCATAGCCTTGACTAGATGAACCTTTGTTGGCAAAGTAATGTCTCTGCTTTTGAATATGCTATCTAGGTTGGTCATAACTTTCCTTCCAAGGAGAAAGCGTCTTTTAATTTCATGGCTGCAGTCACCATTTGCAGTGATTTTGGAGCCCCCCAAAATAAAGTCTGACACTGTTCCCACTGTTTCCCCATCTATTACTCATAAAGTGATGGGACCAGATGCCATGATCTTCATTTTCTGAATGTTGAGCTTTAAGTCAACTTTTTCACTCTCCACTTTCACTCTCATCAAGAGGCTTTTTAGTTCCTCTTGACTTTCTGCCATAAGGGTGGTGTCATCTGCATATCTGAGGTTATTGATATTTCTCCTGGCAATCTCGATTCCAGCTTGTGCTTCTTCCAATCCAGCGTTTCTCATGATGTACTCTGCATATAAGTTAAATAAGCAGGATGACCATATACAGCCTTGACAAAGCTCAAATATCTTTCCTTTTAGCATGTAAAACTTCTTTACCTGAGGGCTGTAGGTCTTTTAAAGGTTTATATAAATGGTACTGGTCTCAGCAGACTTAAAAGGTCTGACACCTTTTAAGGTGTCTACCGTTCCTTAGACTAAGCAGACTGGTGAGATTAAGAAACTTAAAAACTTAAAAAGAAAGAAGGAAAGAAAAAGAAAGTTACACACAAATACATACAAAAATACCAGAAAGATACTTTGTGATTTGACAAACAACAATAATAGTCTCTTTACTATTTGCTGGATATTTGTAATATTAATAAAACTGTTTAAATTAATTCAAAATTTCTCCTTTGTTTTAATATGGCTTCTAGTTTTCTAACCAAACGATTTTCATAGGTTTTATATAAGCAATTTAACATTGGGGTCTTTACTGAAATCCCACAGTTCTCTTTTTCACGTCATCTGGCACACTTCAAAATTGGGCATGTTCCTTTAATAAGTAGGATTGGTAAGTGTCTTGGTGAACGTCAGTTAGAGGGAAACATTTATAGGACTAATTTTTTTTAAGCAAATGATTGGAACAAAACAAATATGGCATACTTCTGATCTGAACAAGTAAATAGAAAAGATTTTGGCTTACTCATTTTTAAAGGCTGGGAAGAATGATGTATTGAGTAGATATCTGCCTTTCTTAAATGAACTGTACCACTGAATAACAAAATGAGAACAGATTTCTCTGTATAGAATTATTTCAGTTATTAAATGGAGAAGGAATAAAATAATTATAATACACACTTTGCAATCCCTAATAACAAATCTAAGTAATGCACAGCAATTTGTGTTAACATCAGAAAGTAGGCAACCAGCTTGGACACAGTCTCATGCCCCCTGACTTATATAACCTGCCATGATTTTGTAGCAGAATGTGAGGTAAAATATGACTATCTGATGAAGCGTATACCTTTCTAAACTTGCTTAGTGCCATTAGAATTTTGTATATAGTTAGTGCAGTAATTTTCCTTCATGTCAACAAGAATGGGCACTGAAGATGGTGTGTTCTTCATTCACATATTTCAATTCCTTGCTGTTTTGTTAAATCTTCCCTGAATGGATAAAGAACAATCCTTTAGAAGGAACAGTAGAACCTAGGGTTAATTCCATGAAATTAATCTTATCTGTGCTCTATTTCTGACATTCTGGGTGATTTTTACTACTCCTTATCTTTACTTATCTTTTAAAGGAGAATAACTTTCTCTGAGTCTGGACTAAATTAATTAATAGTTTTAAAATCTGTCCTTTTTTTTTCTCTTTGCCAAAGACACAGATAATTATGATTATGGGTTTTAAAGGTTCTAATAAGAAAAAAATCTCTATACTTTTAATACTGTCTCCTGATTGCTTGACATTAAAGTTTTTTCATGATACAGCTGAGCCTTGGGCCCTGAGAAGAGTTCCATTTGAAAATAGAATCCTGAATTTAAAATATCCCTAAGGTTATTAATTTCTACTTAATTACTATTGTTAAGGCAAGAGGGGAATTTCCATATTTACTGTAAAATTTACTGTAAAAAATATTTACTTACATATTTACTGTAAAATCACTACTGGACAGCTGAATAAGCTTCTCCTTACTTCTGCCTTTCTTCAGGCAAAAATTTTTTTTTTTTATTAATTTCTTTTCTTTTCTTTTCCAGTGCTGTTTGTGGTATGGCAAGGCCTCCTCAGTCACCCTCAAGCCATTCTCCAACTGCCACTCACTTTGGATTATTTTCTTCTGCTACCAAGTTTTTTTTTTTTTATGAATATTTTATGTAATTTATTATTATTTTTTTCCAACTACAATTTTATTTTATTTTTAAACTTTACAAAATTGTATTAGTTTTGCCAAATATCAAAATGAATCCGCCACAGGTATACATGTGTTCCCCATCCTGAACCCTCCTTCCTCCTCCCTCCCCATACCATCCCTCTGGGTCCTCCCAGTGCACTAGCCCCAAGCATCCAGTATTGTGCATCGAACCTGGACTGGCAACTCATTTCATACATGATATTTTACATGTTTCAATGCCATTCTCCCAAATCTTCCCACCCTCTCCCTCTCCCACAGAGTCCATAAGACTGTTCTATACATCAGTGTCTCTTTTGCTGTCTCGTACACAGCTACCAAGTTTTTTAAAAAGAATATATTGGTAGAAGGTTGGGGGAAATCCATGGTAAAGTAGCTGGTTCTCCTCCAAAAAGCCACACCTACTCTCCTGCGCACTGCTGACGTAAGTCACAAGACAATGGCCCACAGTCCGTTGGTCCATTGGCGCTGAGCGCTGAAGGGGAGAGAGCTCTGGCTGTGGTATCGGAAGACCTTCTCTGTGTGGCGATTAACCTCGTGATCTTGAGCAAGTCATTGCTCCTCTGAGTTTCAGTATCTTCCAATGTGAGTTAAAGAGAACACTCTGCCAGGCAGTTGTCAAAAACTTTGGCAAGATTCATTTGAATAATTTTTAATGAGGTGGATGAAACTGGAGCCTATTATACAGAGTGAAGTAAGTCAGAAAGAAAAATACCAATACAGTATATTAATGCATATATATGGAATTTAGAAAGATGGTAACGATGACCCTATATGCAAGACAGCAAAAGAGACACAGATATAAAGAATAGACTTTTGGACTCTGTGGGAGAAGGTGAGGGTGGGATGGTTTGAGAGAATAGCATTGAAACATGTATATTACCATATGTGAAATAGATCACCAACCCAGGTTTTAGGGATGAGATGGGAAGGGAGGTGGGAGGGGGGTTCAGGATGGGGGACACATGTACACTCATGGCTGATTCATGTCAATGTATGGCAAAAACCACTACAATATTGTAAAATAATTAGCTTCCAATTAAAAATAAATAAATAAATTTTTAAAAAATCTTTGACAAGATTCAAATGAGCTAATGTGCATTCTGCACACTCAAGATTGCTAAAATCAATGTACTATTGTCATCATTTCCAGGGTTTCATTTAGGAATTCTAATTTGAAGTATGGTTCAGAGGTAAAGAATTCACCTGCAATGCAGGAGACATGGATTGGATCCCAGGGTCAGGCAGATCCCCTGAAGAAGGGAATGGCTACTCACTCCAGTGTTCTTGCCTGGAGAATTCCCTGGACAGAGGAGCCTGGTGAACTACAGCCCTACAGTTCATGGGTTTGCAAAGAGTTGGACAAGACTGAGCAGTAGCACACACCCACACAATCCAATATCCTGAACTCTGTGGTCTGAAAGATGATTTCAGATCCAACCAATCATTCAGTACCTCTCTCTCTCTCTCTCTCTCTCTCACACACACACACACACACACACACACACACACACACCATTTCCCTGGGGATGGAGGGAAAGAAGCCTATTAAGAGCATTTTTCTGACTTAAAGGATGTTTCCTTCAACATCAGCCACACTTACTTGCCCTCCAGTCTCTAGAACCACCACCTCATCGGCTGGCCCCAGACTCCATCTCCATCTCCATTAGCCCTCTGAGCTGAATCTCTGGGCTCAGTCGGCACATTCAAGATTCCTCACTCATGCTCGAAAAGCCTTTGTCTTTGAAATGTCTCCTCTCCTTGAGGGAGAGGGGCTGCTCCCCTGGGGAGGTCTCCTCTGTTCCCCCTCTCTCACAGAGACCCACTTCTTCACCAGAATTTCTTCTCAGAGGACACTAGCTAGAATATCAGCACATCTGCGTCCAATTAAAATTCCACTTTTCTCTGCCTCAAGTTTCCTGAGCACACCCAGACACCACAGTGATTTTTGCAGAGTTTGCTGCAAGTAAATACCCTTAGTAATATTGTCCCAGTTTGTTCCCCTCTTCTGCCACTGAGGCAGCCCCCTAGATTGCTGGCTGACAAGCTTTTTGTTTTACATGAACACCTGTATAGTCTTCATTTAAATTCATCAGCTGTTATCATACCACAGATAATCTCTCTCCCCTTCTCCTGGCCACACATTCTCTTTTGCCAAATGACCCAAAAGTATGTTGCAGATTTCATGATACTTTACCTGTAAATACCTCTCAAGTATGTATTTCCTCAGTATAAGGACATTCTCTAGTGTAATCATGTACCATTACTGTAACTGAGAAATCAACAGTAACTCAGTACTATCCAATTTTTGAAATTGGAATGAAATTTCATTTCATTTTATTGGAATGAAAAATATCAGTTTTCATTCCAATCCCAAAGAAAGGCAATGCCAAAGAATGTTCAAACTACTGCACAATTGCACTCATCTCACATGCTAGCAAAGTAATGCTCAAAATTCTCCAAGCCAAGCTTCAACAGTACATGAATCAAGAACTTCCAGATGTTCAACCTGGATTTAGAAAAGGCAAAAAGAAGCCAGAGATCAAATTGCCAACAACCGTTGGATAATTGAAAAAGGAAGAGAGTTCCACAAAGGCATCTACTTCTGCTTTATTGACGACACCAAAGTCTTTGTGTAGTCTTTTCCACAAACTGTGGAAAATTCTTAAAGAGATGGGAATACCAGACCACCTGACTTGCCTCTTGAGAAATCTGTAAGCAGGTCAAGAAGCAACAGTTAGAACCAGACATAGAACAAAGGCTGGTTCTAAATTGGGAAAGGAGTACGTCAAGGCTGTATATTGTCACCCTGCTTATTTAACTCATGGACTGCACCCTTCCAGGCTCCTCCATCCATGGGATTTTCCAGGCAAGAGTACTGGAGCGGGGTGCTATTGCCTTCTCTGTATATGCAGAGTACATCATGCAAAATGCCAGGCTGGATGAAGCACAAGCTGGAATCAAGATTGCTGGGAGAAATACCAACAACCTCAGATATGCAGATGACACCACCCTTATGGCAGAAGGCAAAGAAGAACTAAAGAGTCTCCTGATAAAAGTGAAAGAGGAGAGTGAAAAAGTTGGCTTAAAGCTCAACATTCAGAAAACTAAGATCATGGCATCCAGTCCCATCACTTCATGGCAAATAGATGGGGAAACAATGGAAATAGTGACAGACTTTATTTTTGGGGTTCCGAAATCATTGCAGATGATGACTGCAGTCATAAAATTAAAAGACACTTGCTCTTTGGAAAAAAAGTTATGACCAACCTAGACAGCATATTAAAAAGCAGAGACATTACTTTGCCAACCAAGGTCCATCTAGTCAAAGCTGTGTTTTTTCCAATAGTCCTGTATGATGTGAGAGTTGGAGTATAAAAAAAGCTGAAGAATTGATGCTGTTGAACTGTAGTGTTGGAGAAGACTCTTGAGAGTCCCTTGGACTACAAAGAAATCCAACCAGTCCATTCTAAAGGAAATCAGTCCTAAAAATTAATTGGAAGGACTGATGCTGAAACTCCAATACTTTGGCCACATGATACAAAGAACTGACTCCTTGAAAAAGACCCTGATGCTGGGAAAGTTTTAAGGCAGGAAGAGAAGAAGACAACAGAGGATGAGATGGCTGGATGGCATCACTGACTCAATGGATATGAGTTTGAGTAGGTTCCGGGAGTTGATGATGGACAGGGAAGCCTGGTGTGCTGCAGTCCGTGGGGTCGCAAAGAGTCGGATATGACTTAGTGACTGAACAGTACTATCATCCTACATGCTGTTTATAATTCAAATTTCCTTTGTTATCCTCCAAATATCCCTTGTAGCTCCTTTGTTTCCAGTTCAAATGCAGTCAAGTTTCTAGCACTGCATTTGCCTCTTGTGTTTTTTGGGCGCTTCAAAAGATTCATGAATTTTGCCATTAATTAATGTTTCCTATTCATTTTAGTGGCAAGAAAGCTTAGACCAAATTTTCTCCTAATTCCCATGCTATGGACTGAATTGTGTCCCCCACAAAAAAAAAATTATATGTTAAAGCCTAACCCTGGATCAGTCATGTCAGATTCTTTGTGACCCCATGGACTGTATAGTCCATGGAATGCTCCAGGCCAGAATATTGGAGTGGGTAGCCTTTCCCTTCTCCAGGGGATTTTCCCAACCCGGGGATCAAACCCAGGTCTCCCACATTGCAGGTGAATTCTTTACCAGCTGAGCCACAAGGGAAGCCCATATATTTGGAGACAGAGCTGCTAAAGAGATGATTAAGTTCAAATAAGACCATTGGGATTGGCCCCAATTCAATCTGGCTGTTGTTCTTTCAAGAAAAGATTGGGACATATAGGGAAACACCAGGGATGTGTGTGGGCAGAGGAAAGACCATGCGAAGACACAGCAAGAGGGTACCATCTACAAAACAACAAAAGAAGCCTCAGAGGAAACCAACTTTGCTGATACCTGGATCTTTGACTTCCAGCTTCCAGAATTATAAGAGAATACGTTTGTTTATGCCATTCAGTCAGTTGTACTTTGTTATGGCAGCTCTAGCAAATTAATGTAAATTTTGATTGCAAAAAGTGGGGCACTGCCATAACAAATATCTAAAAATGTGGAAGTGGTTTTATAAATGGTTCATGGGTAGAAACTGGAAAAGTTTTGAGGTGAATGTGAGAAAAAGTCAAGATTGCCTTGAGGAGATTGTTGGCAGACATGGACATTAAAGATGATTGTGGTGAGGTCTCAGACAGAAATGAGAGATGTGGTATTAGACTCTGGAAGAAAGGCAATTTTTTATCATAAAGTGGCAGAGAACTTGGCTGAATTGTGATCTAGTGTGGAAGGTAGGATTTGTGAGTGACAAACTTGATTATTTAGCTGGGGACATCTCTAAGCAAAGTATGGAAGGTATGACCTGCTTTGTAGCTCCTTTTTACAGTAAAATGCAAAAGAGGAGAGACAGATTGAAGGAATTATTAAGCACAAAGGAACCAGAACTTGAGGATTTGGAAAACTCAGTTCAGTTCAGTTGCTCAGTCGTGTCCGACTCTTTGCGACCCCATGAATCGCAGCACACCAGGCCTCCCTGTCCATCACCAACTCCCAGAGTTCACTCAAACTCATTTCCATCAAGTTGGTGATGCCATCCAGCCATCTCATCCTCTGTTGTCCCCTTCTCCTCCTGCCCCCAATCCCTCCCAGCATCAGAGTCTTTTCCAGTGAGTCAACTCTTTGCATGAGGTGGCCAAAGTATTGGAGTTTCAGCTTTAGCATCATTCCTTCCAAAGAACACAGCCTATCTCTATTGCAAAAATCTGATAAAGTGTGTTTTGAAGAGAATCAGTTCAGTTCGGTCACTCAGTTGTGTCTTACTCTTTGTGATCCCATGGACTGCAGCACGCCAGACTTCCCTGTCCATCAGCAACTCCCGGAACCTACTCAAACGAATAGCAAGGGCGTTGTTACTAGACAATCACTCCCTAAAGAGACCAAGGGTCAGCCATAATTATACACACAATCCCTCCCTTTTGGGCCTCCCTGTCATCCCCCAATCCCACTCCTCTAGATTATAATTTATGGCATATTTAAAAGTTGTTGTACAGCAGAGATCAACAAAACATTGCAAAAAATAAATTATGTCTTCATCTCCATTGCTGCCACGCAACTAGGTTCATCAGTACCATCTTTCTAGATTCCATATATATGTTAATATACAATACTTATAATTATATATAATAATATATAATTCTGTTTCTGACTTACTTCACTCTGTATAATAGGCTCTAGGTCAATCCACCTCATTAACACTGACTCCAATGTGTTCCTTTTTATGGCTGAGTAGTATTCAATTGTATATATGTACTACAATGGAGATGCAGACATAGAGAACAGACTTATGGATATGGAGGGTGGGAGCGGGGGAAGGAGAGAGTGAGACAAATGGAGAGAGTAACATGGAAACATATACGCTACCATAAGCAAAAAAGATCACCAGTGGGAATTTGCTATATGACTCAGGGAACTCAAACCAGGATTCTATGACAACCTAGAGGGGATGGATGGGGTGGGAGGTGGGAGGGAGTTTCAAGAGGAGGAAACATATGTATACCCATGGCTGATTCATGTTGGTGTATGGCAGAACCAACACAATATTGTAAAGCAATTATCCTTCAATTAAAATAAATTAAAATATATATATTTTAAAATAAAATCACTAAAAAAATAAGAGACCAAGGGTGTGACTCATGTATCCACTCAGCGCATCTCAACAGAAGCCAGAAACAGAGATGGAATGCACAGAAAAACACTTCCAGCTTATACAAAAGGTGACAGAGATGCGACAAAATGAAAGAAGGCTGTTGGACTTGAACTACATCAACTCTTCCCTAGGTCTCCTGCTAGACCACCCTGCAGATTTTGTACTTGCTAGTTTCCATATTTGCCATAACATAGTCTGTTAGCCAATACAGACACACACACACACACACACACACACACACCCTCATTGGCTCTTTTTTTCTGGAAAACCTTGACTGATAGATAAACCCCACAAGTATGGAGATCTATAGTTTTAACATGGCCTGATTTCTCTTTTGTGTCTTTGATATGTCCAAATCTTTATTTTTTCTCATCCATATTTAATATAACTTATTGCATTCCATCGGAAAAGGCAATGGCACCCCAATCCCATGGATGGAGGAGCCTGGAAGGCTGCAGTCAATGGGGTCACTGAGGGTCGGACACGACTAAGCGACTTCACTTTTACTTTTCACTTTCATGCATTGGAGAAGGAAATGGCAGCCCACTCCAGTGTTATTGCCTGGAGAATCCCAGGGATGGGGGAGCCTGGTGGGCTGCAGTCTATGGGGTCGCACAGAGTTGGACTGAAATGACTTAGCAGCAGTAGCAGCAACATTGCATTCCATGTAACTGTGTGAGCCAGTTTATATCCTCTGGAATAAAAAGACTGTAATAAAACCATGAACAAGCAAACCATGAACAAACTACCCTTCCATGTGATCAATCTTTCCTAGGATTTCTAGTCTTTACTTTCATGAATAGATAATACCAGGAATTCTGGTATAGCTTAAAAGTGTGTGAAACTTTTCACTAAGCTTTTCATAAGATTAATTTGGATTCTCTATAGCAAATGTCCTAATGTCATTTTCACATGACCCTATTATTCCCCCATTTGTTATCCTTACTTATATTTTTATGTTTTTAACTAGAGGATAACTGTTTTACAATTTCGTGTTGGTTTCTACCATTCAACAATGCAAACCAGTCATATCCTTACTTATTTTTAAGTAAAAGATTACTGCTTGGTGCTAGACTAATTAAGATTTTTAAATATCTTAAGAACTGGCTTCTAATTGCCATTATTCATAGGAAGATGAAAGTTGGGTTTTTTTCTTATAAGAAGTGTAAGATAATGTTGGGAGAGTCACAAAAGAAATGAGAGAGTCAGTTCATTGGGAGAAATAAGGAAGAAGGGTACAAGAAACAGAGGATTTGGGGGGAGGTTTTTGGGAAAGCAAAGTTCACAGATATATTGAGAGGCCTGAAGTTCTGAAATAACAGAGGGGATGTTCATTACCCATAAAATGTCTAGTTGCCAGTACTGGCTGAGGCAGCCTACCTCAAGTCAGCATTTGTGAGCGGCACACACATAATGGATCGTTACACAAATACGTTTCCAAGGTACTCGTGGAGTTATATAAAAGTACTCCTCTGAGCAACAGCTATTGCCATTTGTTAATAATCAATCAGTCATTAGACTGCTCTGAAAAAATTATCATAACATACAGTGTGAAAAAATGCCCTGTTTAAAAAATAATAGCTCACAGAAATGCTCTGATAATTTACTCTTGGCAAAACAGAGCAGGTTTGCTACTGCTAAAACTTCAAAATAGTTTTGTCTTAAATCACATGTGATCTTAAATGGGGGAATGGGACCAGGGAGCCACACCCAAGCAGATTTTGTGAAGGTGCTCTGCTTTCTTTTTCCAATATTTCTCTAGAATTTTCAACCTCATTGTATGTGATAATTCCTACCTGACTGTATTGTACTAAACCATGTTCTTTTCTCGCCTCCAGCTGTGGTAATGGGAAATAAACAAGGCTGATATTTACAATTCCATTTTCTTACTTGCTGAAAAATTCTGTGATTTTGTTCCCTGATTGGATTCACACAATTACTGGTTTGCTATTTTCCAGGCTATTGAGCTCAGGTTGCAACGAGATCAGAAATTCGACAGCCAGGGTTGCTCACTGGAACGATGCCTTCCTGTGGCATAATTCCCACATTATCATCACTGATTTCCAATCACAAAGGGCAACCTAATTTTTAGATTTTAGAGCTCACTTACATATTTTATTATACCTAATGTGGAAGACTTATTTGAAAAATAACTACAGAGGAACAAGTGAATATTTGTTCATCCATGTGTCATCCAAATTATCCCTTGGGATGTATTTGCTTCTTCCAAAAATGGGAAAACTATATGAATCCCCATATATTTCATTCTGAGGCTTTGGTATGATAATTTTAGGCAGAGAGATGATTTGGCAGTAATGTTGACCTTCAAAATACCATTATGTCATCCTGTAATATACAGAAAACTTTTGTATTAAGTGCCAGAGACCAGGGCCTGTTATCATATTTGCAAAGATGGCTGTTGTCAAATTGCAGTAAAAGGGTGCTATTTTTCAAATTTACCATTTACTTTGGTATTAAGAGAGAAACTTTGGGAAGACTTATAGGTGGCAAGAGTTATGGGGCACTACTCTGTGTGTGTGTGTACACGTGCACACATGCATGACTGTATGAAAGTCTGCTGTTGCTACTGCTGCTAAGTCACTTCAGCCGTGTCCGACTCTGTGCGACCCCATAGACGGCAACCTACCAGGCTCCTCCATCCATGGAATTTTCCAGGCAAGAGTACTGGAGTGGGGTGCCATTGCCTTCTCCAGTATGAAAGTCTAGAGATCACTAAATGAGTTCATGTTGCTGAACTATATATACATCTCTGCCAGCAGATTTACATTAAAATCTGGAAAAAAATAAACTTAAAACTAGAGGCTGTCACAAATAGAAATGAAGTCAAGTTGTGATCTCCAGGACTCAGAATTGTCATATTGTGTTGTTTGGTCCATGAGACACTGGAGAACACGGTGCACTTTTGTTGATGTTACTAGGCTGCTTTGAGGATCCTGAGAATTTGTTCAGTATTCTTTGAAGTACTGAGCAACATCGGTTCATCTCAAAGATCACTTGTGTCTAGTAGCAAAAGGTCCAGAAGTCAGCCTCTGATATTTGTAACTTTAAACTTGCAAAAGAAGTGAAATGTGTCCATTCTGGGGCTCACCTTAGGATATATAAATGTCCTCCTATGTTCTTGAATCAGCATGATTTTACAAAGTTTTCAGTGACTAGACTGAGAAAACCACCAAAAATGATACAGAAAATATTTAACACTCACCTTTTTACTTTATTTAGTGTGCCATAGTGTGAACTCTGAAATGCATTTAATGTATGTTAAGAGCTGTCTGATACATTTAGAATCCTCACTTCTTATTTAGAGCTTTCATGACTTGAGCTCTTCTTACCACATTTTTCTGAACCCCATTCCTCTTTCCGCATATCCAACACTTAAAATTTAAATCTTAAGCTACTTCTTTTTACAAAGTTCAAGACTTTAAAAATCTTACATTCTTCAGTAAAAACACTACTATCCAAAATGGTTATGTCACTTACACACATTAAGTCTCCTAAAAATCAGTATTTCCCCAAATGCAAGATTGAAAGCCAGAATTTCTGAATTGGTGGCATTCCCTTCAGCTCTCAAAGTTTTGAATTTGTTGCTTACTCTGCATTTGCAAAGCTTTCGGTTCAGTTGCCCAAAAATGCGTTGAAAAAATAAATCCTTTTTATAAGTTCCGTTAGGCTCCATTATGAGTCTCTCGAAACAGAGTCAGATTTCCCTGAGAGTGCATTTTTCCATTGTTTTAGGGAGAAATGGATAAAATAAGAAATTGGAGGGGAAAATCAAAATAACTAAAATTAGCTTTATGAAACCATAATTTTTAGAATGCATTTCCAAAAACTTTGCAAGAAACATCAATTCTTCACTTTTCAATTTAATGAGAAAGAGTAAATCTAATATAGTCTTCACAATTTGAAGGTGTCATTAACGATACTGTTTACTAAGGCAGACTTTCTGCCATCCAGATTCTGTACTTTGTGTTCATTGTGGGATGATGGTGTATCTTGAATGAAGAAGACTTAGAATCTGCAGTTAACCACTTATATTGAAAAATTAGGTCTGTATTTGTGAGATCTGACAAGTAGCTTTAAGAATAAACATCTCCTTGGAGCAAGAACTGTGCTTTATTCATAACTGTGTCCCTATCCTTAACTTCTAGTCCAGGATCAGACTCAGAGCAGGCCCTCAATAGCTATTTGTTGAGTGAATGAATCAGTCTTGTTTTTATTTATAACTGTTTATCAGACATCTAAACCTAATTATTAGAGCTACCCTCTTACTTGAGGATATATGGATATATTTTTCCTTTAACATTTTACACAAATTTCACATTTTCTTGGCTTGGGATTAAACTCAAAAGTCTAAAAATTGTTAGAAAATACTATGGTTTTAAGGGAAGACTTCTCCTCAGGCAATTTCCCAAGTCTTTAGAGTAAAACTTTTCATCCAGACATTACCAGACCTTTTAAAACCCTGACATGACACTCTCCTGTGTCAATTTTCATGCTTCATCATGAGAACAAGATGGGTGATGTTATTAAAGGACTTTCTGTTAATTCATAAGCTTTGAAAGCCATTGGGTCCCAAGGATAATGATATTACCTCTAAATTTTATTTTTTGATCTACAGTACATTTATCATGAATTTGCACAGAATGAAAGATGAGCATTAAAATCAAATCATTTTTGCATATTAAAAAACTAAATAAGTTGAAATAAGATAATCTAACATTTTTCTTTGGATCAACTATTAGCCAAATGCAAATTGTGGCAGTCACAGGATCAAACTCTCAATTAAAATTTTAAATCTCAATATGTTAACACTCTTAGTGTTAACATATTTTTAACACTAAGCATAGTGAGATAGAATCATGGAAAACTTAAATAATTGTTTCAATAAGGAAAGGGATTTTGATAAATAACAAACAAACAAAAACTCTGTTGCGTAACAAAGGCTTTAAGGTTGATTTGGGTTTGTTTTTCTTTTTTTTTTTCTACTCTCATGTATTAGAGTCCCTGAATAATAAAACTAATATCTTATTAATATGAAACCACTAATGCCATAATGAGTGTTATGAAGTATTAAAATCATTATCCACTGAGATAATGCTAGATAATCACTAAGCTGAGTGAATGCTTCAGTCTGAATCAACAGTGTGCTCAGTACATCCATTTGGGAAGATTGGTCCCAAGTGGTTAGGGCTGATTTTTTTAGTATGTTTCCATGACAAAATCTCTAAATAGGAAGAAATGACCATCTTTATTTTATCTCTTAAGGAAATGATATGCAAAAAGCATGATCCATTTACCAGGGCTTCATGGTACCAGAAGAATACTCAAATTCAGTTAGGATGGTTTATTTGGTTCAAGAAAATTGGCAGTTTATTTTTTTCCTTTATGTTTTAGTCTTGTAGCTATGTAGACAATTTAAGGCAGAGTATTGCCACTTGAATTCAGAAATTAGGTAACACAATGTAAGCCCACAGAAATGCTAAGAGCTACATCCATGTCAAGCATAATTAATGCCGTTTATTATGACTAATAATTTGTTTAGTATCACTGATATCTCTCAACAGACCTGATGTACACTTTCAGGTCAGTAGAAGAGCATGTAAGAGCCAGCTCAGCCCTGTCCTCCTGGTACCTCCATTTCTTCAGGTGAAATGATCCTTTGCTCCAC
The DNA here is from genome assembly GCF_003369695.1 of Bos indicus x Bos taurus. Taxonomy (NCBI): domain Eukaryota; kingdom Metazoa; phylum Chordata; class Mammalia; order Artiodactyla; family Bovidae; genus Bos; species Bos indicus x Bos taurus. The sequence goes on from NC_040076.1 coordinate 84,713,298, forward strand.
TTAGCCCTAAAATCTTGGATCCAGGAAGTCAGAAAGTAAGGGACAGCCATGACCTTCAAAATCAGTAAATTTCACCTGTATACAAATTTTGGAGGATAACTGCTCCTGATACTGCCTTAAATATTGTATATGTGCATATGAAAGTGAAAGTTCCTCAGTCGTGTCAAACTCTTTGAGACCCCATGGACTATACAGTCCATGAAATTCTCCAGGCCAGAACACTGGAGTGGGTAGCCGTTCCCTTCTTCAAGGGCTCTCCAAACCCAGGGATCAAATCCAGGTCTCCCTCTTTGCAAGTGGATTCTTCACCAGCTGAGACACCAGGGAAGCCCATGTGTGTGTGTATAGTTAGTTCAGTCGCTCAGTCATGTCTGACTATTTGCGACCCCATGAATCGCAGCACGCCAGGCCTCCCTGTCCATCACCAACTCCCAGAGTTCACTCAGACTCATGTCCATCGAGTCAGTGATGCCATCCAGCCATCTCATCCTCTGTCGTCCCCTTCTCCTCCTGCCCCCAATCTCTCCCAGCATCAGGGTCTTTTCCAGTGAGTCAACCCTTCACATGAGATGGTCAAAGTACTGGAGTTTCAGCTTTAGCATCATTCCTTCCAAAGAAATCCCAGGGCTGATCTCCTTCAGAATGGACTGGTTGGATCTCCTTGCAGTCCAAGGGACTCTCAAGAGTCTTCTCCAACACCACAGTTCAAAAGCATCAATTCTTCAGTGCTCACCTTTCTTCACAGTCCAACTCTGACATCCACACATGACCACTGGAAAAACCATAGCCTTGACTAAACAGACCTTTGTCGGCAAAGTAATGTCTCTGCTTTTGAAAATGCTATCTAGGTTGGTCATAACTTTCCTTCCAAGGAGTAAGCGTCTTTTAATTTCATGGCTGCAATCACCATCTGCAGTGATTTTGGAGCCCAAAAAAATAAAGTCTGACACTGTTCCCACTGTTTCCCCATCTATTTACCATGAAGTGATGGGACCGGATGCCATGATCTTCGTTTCCTGAACGTTGAGCTTTAAGCCAACTTTTTCACTCTCCACTTTCACTTTCATCAAGAGGCTTTTTAGTTCCTCTTCACTTTCTGCCATATGGGTGGTGTCATCTGCATATCTGAGGTTATAGATATTTCTCTTGGCAATCTTGATTCCAGCTTGTGTTTCTTCCAGTCCAGCGTTTCTCATAATGTACTCTGCATATAAGTTAAATAAGCAGGGTGACAATATTCAGCCTTGATGTACTCCTTTTCCTATTTGGAACCAGTCTGTTGTTCCATGTCCAGTTCTAACTGTTGCTTCCTGACCTGCATACAGGTTTCTCAAGAGGCAGGTCAGGTGGTCTGGTATTCCCATCTCTTTCAGAATTTTCCACAGTTGATTGTGATCCACACAGTCAAAGGCTTTGGCATAGTCAATAAAGCAGAAATAGATGTTTTTCTGGAACTCTCTTGCTTTTTTGATGATCCAGCAGATGTTGGCAATTTGATCTCTGGTTCCTCTGCCTTTTCTAAAACCAGCTTGAACATCAGGAAGTTCATGGTTCACATATTGCTGAAGCCTGGCTTGGAGAATTTTGAGCATTACTTTACTAGCCTGTGAGATGAGTGCAATTGTGGGGTAGTTTGAGCATTCTTTGGCATTGCCTTTCTTTGGGATTGAAATGAAAACTGACCTTTTCCCATCCCGTGGCCACTGCTGAATTTCCCAAATTTGCTGGCATATGGATTGCAGTACTTTCACAGCATCATCTTTTAGGATTTGAAATAGCTCAACTGGAGTTCCATCACCTCCACTAGGCTTTGTTCGTAGTGATGCTTTCTAAGGCCCACTTGACTTCACATTCCAGGACATCTGGCTCTAGGTGAGTGATCACAGCATCGTATTATCTTGGTTGTGAAGATCTTTTTTGTACAGTTCTGCTGTGTATTCTTGCCACCTCTTAATATCTTCTGCTTCTGTTAGGTCCATCCCATTTCTGTCCTTTATTGAGCCCATCTTTGCATGAAATGTTCCCTTGGTATCTCTAATTTTCTTGAAGAGATCTCTAGTCTTTCCCATTCTGTTGTTTTTCTCTATGTCTTTTCATTGGTCACTGAGGAAGGCTTTCTTATCTCTTCTTGCTATTCTTTGGAACTCTGCATTCAGATGCTTATATCTTTCCTTTTCTCCTTTGCTTTTCACCTCTCTTCTTTTCACAGCTATTTGTAAGGCCTCCTCAGACAGCCATTTTGCTTTTTTGCATTTCTTTTCCATGGGGATGGTCTTGATCCCTGTCTCCTGTACAATGTCACGAACCTCAGTCCATAATTCATCAGGCACTCTATCTATCAGATCTAGGCCCTTAAATCTATTTCTCACCTCCACTGTATAATCATAAGGGATTTGATTTAGGTCATACCTGAATGGTCTAGTGGTTTTCCCTACTTTCTTCAATTTCAGTCTGAATTTGGCAATAAGGAGTTCATGATCTGAGCCACGGTCAGCTCCTGGTCTTGTTTTTGTTTACTGTATAGAGCTTCTCCATCTTTGGCTGCAAAGAATATAATCAATCTGATTTCAGTGTTGACCATCTGGTGATGTCCATGTGTAGAGTCTTCTTTTGTGTTGTTGGAAGAGGGTGTTTGTTATGACCAGTGCATTTTCTTGGCAAAACTCTATTAGTCTTTGCCCTGCTTCATTCCGTATTCCAAGGCCAAATTTGTCTGTTACTCCAGGTGTTTCTTGACTTGCTACTTTTGCATTCCAGTCCCCTATAATGAAAATGACATCTTTTTTCGGTGTTAGTTCTAAAAGGTCTTGTAAGTCTTCATAGAACCGTTCAACTTCAGCTTCTTCAGCATTACTGGTTGGACCATAGACTTGGATTACTGTGATATTGAATGGTTTGCCTTGGAAACGAACAGAGATCATTCTGTCATTTTTGAGATTGCATCCAAGTACTGCATTTTGGACTCTTTTGTTGACCATGATGGCTACTCCATTTTTTCTAAGGGAATCCTGCCTGCAGTAGTAGATATAATGGTCATCTGAGTTAAATTCACCCATTCCAGTCCATTTTAGTTCGCTGATTCCTAGAATGTCGATGTTCACTCGTGCCATCTCTTGTTTGACCACTTCGAATTTGCCTTGATTCATGGACCTGACATTCCAGGTTCCTATGCAATATTGCTCTTTACAGCATCGGACCTTGCTTCTATCACCAGTCAGATCTACAACTGGGTATTGTTTTTGCTTTGGCTCCATCCCTTCATTCTTTCTGGAGTTATTTCTCCACTGATCTCCAGTAGCATATTGGGCACCTACTGACCTGGGGAGTTCCTCTTTCAGTATCCTATCATTTTGCCTTTTCTACTGTTCATGGGGTTCTCAAGGCAAGAATACTGAAGTGGTTTGCCATTCCCTTCTCCAGTGGACCACATTCTGTCAGACCTCTCCATCGTGACCCACCCATCTTGGGTGGTCCCATGGGCATGGCTTAGTTTCATTGAGTTAGACAAGGCTGTGGTCCTAGTGTGATTAGATGGAATAGTTTTCTGTGAGTATGGTTTCGGTGTGTCTGCCCTGATGCCCTCTTGCAACACCTACCGTCTTACTTGGGTTTCTCTTACCTTGGAGGTGGGGTATCTCTTCACGGCTGCTCCAGCAAAGCGCAGCTGCTGCTCCTTACCTTGGATGAGGGTTATCGCCTTACCACCACCCCTCCTGCCCTTGAAAGTGGAATAGCTCCTCTACGCCCTCCTGCACCCACGCAGCCACCGCTCCTTGGATGTGGGGTTGCTCATCTAGGCTGCCGTCCCTGGCCTCGGGCATGGGGTAGCTCCTCTGGGCTACCCCATGTCCGAGGTTAGTATATACAATGTTAAAAGTGGCTTAACAAAAAGTAACTTAATGTTATTCCTCTCTTTATACTCAGAAGTTATTAATATTATATTTTGTTTAAATATTCTAAAAATTCTAAGACATTTAAACTTTTTAAAGAGTATCATAAAAATTAGATTTCAACTTCTCTTTTGAGATTATTTATACTGCAATGAAAATGTACCTGTTTCTCCCCTCAAATTTAAAGCTGTATGAGATTACAGAGGGAGAGGAATGACATAATTGAACCAGTTATCTCGAAAAGTTCAGGCCAAAGTTGCTTTTCTCTCAATTCTTGGAACTTTTCCCATTATGCATATATTCAATCTAGAAAAACCTTTTTTCCTTATTATTATATGTCACAGAACCTCTCCTAAATATATAGATAAAATATATACATTCATTAGGTATTTCTTGAATGTCATTCAGAAAAATCTTACGTTCAGTGCAGTTCAGTTGCTCAGTCGTGTCCGACTCTTTGTGACATCATGGACTGCAGCACCCCAGACCTCTCTGTCCATCAACAACTTCTGGAGTTTACTCAAACTCATGTCCATTGAGTTAGTGATGCCATCCAACCATCACTGTTGTCCCCTTCTCCTCCTGCTCTCAACCTTTCCCAGCATCAGGGTCTTTTCAAATGAGTCAGGTCTTTGTATCAGGTGGCCAAAGTATTGGAATTTCAGCTTCAACATCAGTCCTTCCAATGAATATTCAGGACTTATTACCTTTAGGATGGACTGGTTGGATCTCCTTGCAGTCCAAGGGACTCTCAAGAGCCTTCTCCAACACCACAGTTTAAAAGCATCAATTCTGTGGCACTCAGCTTTTTTTGGTGGCTCAGAGGTTAAAGCATCTGCCTGTAATGTGGGAGACCTGGGTTCGATCCGTGGGTCAAGAAGATCCCCTGAAGAAGAAAATGGCAATCCACTCTAGTATTCTTGCCTGGAGAATCCCATGGATGGAGGAGCCTGGTGGGCTACAGTCCATGGGGTCGCAAAGAGTTGGACACAACTGAGCGACTTCACTTCAGCTTTTTCTATAGTCCAACTTTCACAGCCATACATGACTACTGGAAAAACCATAGCTTTGACTAGACGGACCTTTGTTGGCAAAGTAATGTCTCTGCTTTTTAATATGCTGTCTAGGTTGGTCATTGGAGAAGGAAATGGAAACCCACTCCAGTGTTCTTGCCTGGAGAATCCCAGGGACAGGGAAGCCTGGTGGACTGCAGTCCATGGGGTCACACAGAGTTGGACACGACTGAAGCGACTTAGCAGCAGCAGGTTGGTCATAACTTTTCTTCCAAGGAGCAAGTGTCTTTTAATTTCATGGCTGCAGCCACCATCTTCAGTGATTTTGGAGCCCAAAAAATAAAGTCTGTTCTGTCACTGCTTCCTTTGTTGCCCCATCTATTTGCCATGAAGTGATGGGACCAGATGCCATGATCTTAGTTTTTTGAATGTTGAGTTTTAAGCCAACTTTTTCACTCTCCTCTTTCACTTTCATCAAGTTGTTCTTCACTTTCTGCCATACAGGTGGTGTCATCTGCATATCTGAGGTTATTGATATTTCTCCCAGCAATCTTGATTCCAGCTTGTGCTTCTTCCAGCCCAGCATTTCTCATGATGTTCTCTGCATATAAGTTAAATAAGCAGCGTGACAATATACAGCCTTGATGTACTCCTTTCCCCACTTGGAATCAGTCTGTTGTTCCATGTCTAGTTCTAACTGTTGCTTCCTGACCTGCATACAAATTTCTCAAGAGGCAGATCAGGTGGTCTGGTATTCCCATCTCTTTCAGAATTTTCCACAGTTTGTTGTGATCCACACAGTCAAAGGCTTTGGCATAGTAAATAGAGCAGAAGTAGATATTTTTCTGGAACTCTCTTCCTTTTTCAATGATCCAACGGATGTTGGCAATTTGATCTCTGGTCCCCTCTGCCTTTTCTAAATCCAGCTTGAACATCTGGAAGTTCACAATTCACATACTGCTAAAGCCTGGCTTGGAGAATTTTGAGCATTACTTTACTAGCGTGTGAGATGAGTGCAATTGTGCGGTAGTTTGAGTATTTTTGGCATTGCCTTTCTTTGGGATTGGAATGAAAACTGATCTTTTCCCCTTCTGTGGCCACTGCTGAGTTTTCCAAATTTGCTGGCGTACAGCACTTTCACAGCATCATCTTTCAGGATTTGAAATAGCTCAACTGGAATTCCATCACCTCCACTAGGCTTTGTTCGTAGTGATGCTTTCTAAGGCCCACTTGACTTTACATTCCAGGACATCTGGCTCTAGGTGAGTGATCACACCATCGTGATTATCTGGGTCATGAAGATCTTTTTTGTATAGTTCTGTGTATTCTTGCCACTTCTTCTTAATATCTTCTGCTTCTGTTGTGCCCATCTTTGCATGAAATGTTCCCTTGGTTTCTCTAATTATCTTTAAGAGATCTCTAGTCTTTCCCATTCTGTTGTTTTCCTCTGTTTCTTTGCATTGATCAGTGAGGAAGGCTTTCTTATCTCTCCTTGCTATTCTTTGAAACTCTGCATTCAAATGGGTATATCATTCCTTTTCTCCTTTGCCTTTTGCTTCTCTTCTTTTCAGCTATTTGTAAGGCCTCCTCAGACAGCCATTTTGCCTCTTTGCACTTCTTTCTCTTGTGAATGGTCTTGATCACTGCCTCCTGTACAATGTTACAAACCTCAGCCCATAGTTCTTATGTTGAAAAGAACATAGTTCTTATACTGAAATTGGTGCTTCATTCTGAAGGTAAACACCTTTAATCAACCTCATAAAATACTGTTGATCTGAAAATGGATTCTGGAATGTAAACATTTCAGGGTTTTTCCCCCAGTAGAATGTGTTCTCTGCAATTGCTCAGAAATCAGAACTGAGAAAAAGGCTAAGCTCCTTGTTGAATACTTCCAAGTATTGGATTAACAGGTAAAATGAGAATCACACTTTAAATAACTGTTGAGCATGTGGGAACACGTGGATACATCTCCAATGCTTTGAGTGATGTAGGTTTTACCACTTCCTTTTACAGTGTAACTTTATGTTTTTGACACAAGAAAAATAAACCCCTAACAAAAACCATTTGCTTTTAAGCAAATCCAGTCTATTTTGAGAGATTTGTGCTGGGCTCTAACATCTGACTTTCTGTAAATGACAATAACAACTTTGGTTAATTTCCTTCTCCCTCCCAAGATTCTGTCATGAAGCTCACAAATTCTGAAGGCATTTGAATGTACTGTGATATCACATTTTTAGCTGCCAACCTAGATTTAACTGAGTGCACATTTTGTGTAGACTGGCTGAAAGTACTTGGCTCAGGCACCTATCATGTTAACATTTTTTCTTTCTCCTTCCTCCCTCCCTTACTTTCTTTCCTCCTTCCTTCTTTCCTCTCCTCCCTCCCTCCTCCATTTTTTTGCAAGTCCAAGTAAAAGGTCATTATCCCTGTCTAGACTCTTCTCATAATCAACTGTGCTTTTCAGAACAAATGTTATGTTGAAGAACTGTGCCCAACAGTGTTCACCTTGGTCTCTGATTTCTCTGCTTTGTGGCACTCAGCCTGCATGTGAAAGATTTTAAATAAATACATGCTTTCATACATTCTTTTTGTGAGGTGACTTTGGGGCCACTTGAACTTGGATTTAAAATATCCTTGGCAGAGAGGGAAGTGGGTGGAGGGAGGAAAGACATAGGTAAGGAAGATTAGGCACAAACTTCCAGTTGCAAAATAAATGAGTCACAGGTATGAAATGTACAGTGTGGGGAATGTAGTCAGTAACTGTGCAATATCTTAGCATGCTGACATATTGTAACTCGGCTCACTGTGGTAATCATTTTGAAATGTCCAGAAATATCAAATCATTATATTGTTTAACAGGAACTAACATAGTGTAGTAGGTCATTGATATCTCAAAAACAAACTCATAGAAAAAGAGATCTGTGTTCATCAGAAGCAGGAGTGAAGAAATGAGGGCAGCCAAAGGACACAAACTTCCAGGTATAAGATAAAGAAGTACTAGAGATGTGATGTACAGCATGATAAATATAATTAATACTGTTGTATGTGATGTTACATATGAAATTAAGAGAGTTCTAATCACAAGGAAATTTTCTGTTTCTTGGACTTTATATCTCTATGAGATGATGAATGTTCACTAATCTTATTGTGATAATCATTTCATGATGTATGTAGGCAAATCATTATGCTGTACATCTCAAACTTATACAGTCTTGTTATATCAGTTGTATCTCAATAAAACTAGAAGTAAAAGCAGACAATCAAATAGCCTTGGCATGAATTTATTTTTTCAGATGGAGCTAGCTAACCAGATCAAGTAGAACGGGTTTCCAGGATGTTTCATCCAGGAATGGGGAATGGGAGAACTTTGCCCAGAGAGCAGAGTCCACAGGTGGTGATGCAGAGGAGCTAGAGACAGCACGTTTTCAGCAACTGTAGTCACCTTGTGGCTCTAGCAGTTTCTCTGTTCTGCTCACATTGTTCATTGTGTGTGCGCGCGCATGTGTGTTAGCATTTTCCCATTACCAGGTTTCTCTCACACACTGCCATTAAAACCAATCTCAACATTCTTCAAGAAGCCAGAGGGATGCCTCAACCTGTCAAAAGGTCTTGGAGGGCAGATGTATGTGCATGTCTGCTAAGTCACTTCAGTCATGTCTGACTCTGCGGGACCCTATGGACTGTAGCCCAGGCTCCTCTATTCATGGGATCATCCTGAAAAGAATCTGGAGTGGGTTGCCGTGCCCTCCTCCAGGGCATCTTCTTGACCCAGTGATCCAACCCACATCTTACGTTTTCTGCACTGGCAGGTGGGTTCTTTGCCACTAACGCCACCCGGGAAGCCCAGAGGGTAGATGGAGATTGACTAAAGATCAGAGTCACTTGATCCATATTGGTGTTTTAAGTGGTGCTTACATTCTTTTGCTGTATAAAAGGAGAGAGTCATCTAGATAGTCAGAATACCCTTAACCACCCACCCCCTCGAGGCAGCTGTCAGGGCCCAGGGACTGCAGTACCATTTTTTTATGTTGTGCGTCTTGTAATTAGGGTGACCAGCATTCCATACTGTCTGATAGTTCCAATTTAAAATATTTTATTGTGTCTCCATAAGTACATTTATGATTAATATGTCAAAACACAAAAAATAGGCACCCTTTAGCTCTTGAAATTGAATAGAGTTCTAACATGAAAAAGTCCTCTCCCTAGAGGAGTGACTTAGGACTTGTCCCCTGGCCTTCTGGGGTGGGGGGGGAGCGGTCCTGCTGTTCCCCGTGGGACAAGGAAGCCCAAATAGAAGCAAAGATAATCACATAACACTTAGGGGCATCATAAAAACATCTTAGAATTGGACAGAAAGACCTGGGTTCAAATCCCCACTTTTCCACTTACTACTATGTGAACTTGGCCTTGTTACTTACTCTCTGAGCCTTAGTTTGTGGGTCTCTTAATTGGGAATACCTACCCATGCCTCAGGGGGTTACTATGAACACTGAATAAGAAAACGGATGTAAAGAACAGTGTCTCTCATACAGTCAGTGCAAACTTAGAGCTATATTTCACTTGCTGGGATGAAAGAATTTCAAATTTATGAAGAATTTAAAAGGCCTATTCAAAAAGAATATGACAGAACTTTTCAGTCAGCTTTATGCAATCTCAGTACAAAAATGGAGCCTCTTCCCAACTCCATCTTCACCTGCTACATCAGAAGAAATTGAATGTCTTAACCCCATTTAGTCTTCTGCCCTTTCTATGCCAGTACTAACACAAGTGACCACTTTATACAAACACGAAAGTTGAGCCATAGGGTTCAGTGGTGGTTAGCAGACTCAGAAGTAATATTCTGTTTCTCTAGAGGGTTAAATCCTCAATATCCTATTAATCTCACCTCCCCCATACATACAATCTTGTAACGAATCCCAACTCCCTGTAGTCACAGACATATCCTATCTGAAACTCTTTATGAATTCAGACCTGGGCAGCTAGACTCACCCCGCACTGAAACCTCGTCCATGGATGCCTTCCATGCTGAAGCAAAGACTTTACAGAGTGTTTCAATAGCCGAAGGGCTCACTGTCATGCTTGTTAGCGTCTTGCTCCAGTACACAGAAAAATTGATTCTTTTAACAGGCCAAATTATTTTTGTATTTTTCTTTTTTCATGCACAGTAACTCCATTCTTTTACCTGGTCAGTTCCTTTAAGAAAGATTCGGTTAAGAGAGCTGCATCTTATTATCTTCTGCCACCAATGCATGGTGCAAAGACAGTTTAATTCTTAAGGAGAGAATCATTTAAGTGTGACCTATTGTGTTAGTCTGGATGCTTTTCATATTAAGCACTGTGAGTTAAAGAGGACTTTAATTTGTTTAAACCACATTGAAAATTTACATTGAACTTGAAGTGCCCACTGCCTTTTTCCAATCAGCTCAACTATTCCCAGATCTTCTAAGGTGAATTTTAAATAATACAAAACCTTTAGCTAATGTTACTAAAAGGGATACCCAAACCAGTACAATGGCTCATAGGAAGATTGTTATATGGCTGAAAAGACTTCTCCAAAGTGTATACTAGTTGCCTGAAAAACATTTCACTAAACTGAAACTCTTGGAACTTAACTTCAGCTTTGATCCATGTTCATGCATTAACAGCATTATTGAGGCCCAAATGCACAGTAACAGTATAATCCCAGAACTCTGGCTTATAGAGAACATACTATAGTCTCATGCTGGCTAGATTTGTTATTAATAGCTGCAAAAAGAAAACCATGAAACCCATATAGAGAAAGAGTGTTAGAGATGCAACTGATAATGGATGTAGACTCTACCTGCCCACAAGCCATAGTAGTAATGGTACTGTTAGTCGCTCAGTTGTATCCAACTCTTTGTGATCCCGTGGACAGAAGCCCTCCAGGCTCCTCTGTCCATGGGATTCTCCAGGCAAGAATATTGGAGTGGATTGCCATTCCCTTCTCCAGAGGAACTTCCTGACCCAGGGGTCAAACCCGGGTCTCCTGCATTGCAGGCAGATTCTTTACCATTTGAGCTACAGGGAAGACCTTGCCCACAAGCCATACCTTACTCTGAAATGTAGAAAGGTGAACAGTGCTGTGCTCGGTCACTCAGTTGTGCCTGACTCTCTGCAATCATTTGGACTGTAGCCTACCAGACTCCTCTGTTCATGAGATTTTCTCAGGCAAGAATACTGGAGTGAGTGGACATTTCCTTCTCCCGGGGATCTTCCCTATCCAGGAATCAAAACCGCATCTCTGAGTCTCCTGAATTCACAGGCAGATTCTTTATCACTGTGCTACCTGGGAAGTTTGATTAATAATATTATATAAAAAACAATCGGAGAAGGCAATGGCACCCCACTCCAGTACTCTTGCCTGGAAAATCCCACGGACAGAGGAGCCTGGTGGGCTGCAGTCCATGGGGTTGCTAAGAGTCGGACACGACTGAGCAACTTCACTTTCACTTTTCACTTTCAAGCATTGAAGAAGGAAATGGCAACCCACTCCATTGTTCTTGCCTGGAGAATCCCAGGGACGGGGGAGCCTGGTGGGCTGCTGTCTATGGGGTCGCATAGAGTCGGACACGACTGAAGCGACTGAGCAGCATAACAAACAATAAAAATAACAAATATTTTCTGAGCACTTACTATGAAAGATGTTTTCTCAACATTATCTTATTGAATCCTCAACGAGCTTAGAAAGTACACATTATTTTTATTCCCATTGGAAAGAGAGTCTCTGACATGTACACGTTGCTATATTGAAAATAATTAAACAAGGACCTACTGTACACAGAGGGAACTCTGCTTAATATTCTGTAATAACCTAAATGGGAATGGAATCTGAAAAAGAATAGATATATGTATGTGTATAACTGAATCACTTTGCTGTAGACCTAAAACTAACACAGCATTGTTAATCAACTATACTCAAATATAAAATAAAAATTAAAAAAGAAATATTTGCTTTGTATCCACTGAGATACATTGCTATCTTATTTCTGTCTACATGCATACTCTGAATTTAAAGAATGACCATGTATATCATCTAATTTAAAAATCAATTAAAAAAAAAAAAAAAACAGAGTCTCAGACAGATGCAAATTACCCAGGATTCTAGAGACAGGAAACAGCAAAGCTAAGATTCAGATCCATTTGACGTCAATGTCCATGGCTAGAACCACGATGCCGGACGGCCAGGGTTCTGGAGAGAGTGAGCTCCGGGATGGATGCGGTAGTAACCTGGGTTTCTGTTTGCAAACACTGGCAGCAGTGGGCTAGATCAAAAGAGGTACATGGCCCTAAGTCATATATCTAATAACCACAATGAGGCTTCATCCAGCATGATCCTGCAGCAATTTGTCAAGTATGTTTCTTGGCCAAGAAGCACCCTGTCGCGAGCATTGTGCTTTACAGTAATTTTCCATAGGGCGCTCCTTTGATTCTGATCATCTATTGTGATGGAGATTAACATAAAAACCATATTTAAAGCAAAATTGTTTGGGGGAGTTTGTGGGCTTCTGGGTTTCCTTTTAAAGCCTCTGTGGGCCTAAACGTGCCTGTGCCAGCTGCTCAGGTGTTGTATTGTATTATCCTTCTGCTTGTTCTGATACAGGTGGGGTGAATGGGAAGGGATACACATTCACGAGGGACCCCGCAATGTCTCTGCTTTCAGCGATCCGTTTGTAAAGCCCTCTCATGTAAAGGACACTTCTGCTAGACTTCAGACAAAAGGATTCTGAGCTAGGATTTGATGGAGATACTTTACTGTATCTTTTACTCTCCCACAAACTAAGGGTGGCTTACCTCTCTCCATTCAGGTCTATGCTTACTTAGAGAGACTGAATATTGGAAGAATGGTTTCTATTGCTCTGAGCCAAAAATAATGAAACAATTAAAGTAAGAGCATTTTTTTTTAAATCAACTAAAAACAAACTCAGAAACCAACACAATTAGGGTAAGCCTGCCCTGTGTCCAGTGATTCTGTTGGATATGAAAGAGATTTTAAAGGTATGGAGTGACACAAAAATCTAGGAAAGAGGCTGACCTGGAATAGATAGCCAGGAAGCTGGCCATGAAGTTTAATTTCCATTTCCCATCTTCTAATCTCCTTCACCCAGTCCTCAGCTGGTTCCATGAAGACCTGGAACAGAGTGAGAGGAGCAGATAATCCTCCATTGTTTTCTCTTCAGCCCCCCTGCACAGGGCTTGATTTATTTTTTGGCAAATTTCAAGGCTACCACATTGTGGAGCGGGGGGTGGGGAGGAGTTGGGGGGGCTGGGGCAGTGAGAGGGGGTTGGGGGAGGCTTTTTGGATCCTCAGATGCATCTTAAGCCCTGCAAATACTATCTCTCTGGTTGCTTCTTTCAGGTGCCACACCTCTAGCTGAAGGTCAATAGACAATTTTCCCTGAATGGGAAGCACAATGAACACACTTTATAATGTCTGAGACAATGACTAACAGTAAGTATCACAGGCTAGCCATGCTCCTTTGGGCTTTTACAATAGTTTGGTGTTTTGCAGAGTTCAGCCTATGAGCGCCACCAAACTGTTCAGCAGGGATCCCTGGCCCAGTGTGGTCTGAGTCTCATCATGTGACTGTCCGTCTTGTTCTTCAGATCTCACCTGATAAGTTGAATGCTGAGAGGGCATTTCATAATCCTCCTATTAGCTTCAGCACCTATTTCTCTCCATCAGAGGATGCTGTTTTTTCTTACATGGAAACAAAACAATTTCATAATTATTCTACTTTTTGTGGCCTCTTTTCGGTTTTTTTCTGCTAGAAGATAAAGTCTAAAGGCAGGACCATGTGCATCTTGCTCACTACTGTTTCCCAGGGCATGGGATATGGCAGGTGTCCAGGAAATATTTTCCTCAAAATAATTTGAAAATGACACTTATGAATTATATTTCTATGTTCTTTCATGTCTGATTTTTATATACACTGTGCCATGTGAGTCTCACAATAATATCATGAGACAAACCAGGAAAATGTTACCTTACATTTATAAATAGAGAAACGAAGTGAGATAAGGCTCCTAGAATCCCCATCCTGGTGTAGTCTCCTCCACCACTACTGAGTGCTGGTATGTATAACCAATGGGGTGATGGAAAAATGATGAGTGTAACTTGTGAGGCCAGATCATAAAGATATTTAGGTTCTGCCTCACATTCTTGAATTACCCACATTGAAGGAAACCAATTGCTGCTTAAGAAGGACACTTGAGCCTATGAATTGCATGGGAGGAATTGAGGCCACCTGCCACCAGCCCAGTCCAACATATAAGCCATGGAAGTGAGCAGTCTTTAAAGCTGATTCTCCAGCCCCAATCAATCCTTCAGATGACAGCAGTCCTGGCCAACATCTTGGCTACAGCCTCATAAGAGACCAACCAGATAAGCTGTTCCTGAATTCTGGACTCACAGATACCCTGATATAAATATGTATCATTTCAAGCTGCTACGTTTGGAGGGGCGGGGGGTGCAATTTGTTTTGCAGCTATAGATAGCTAATATTTCAAGACTCAGAGACAAACAGCAATTCTTCATCTTCTTTCTCATCTTTCTCCTTTAACTCTAATCCCAACCTTCCTGCCTCTGCCAAAGAAATTTGGGGTATGTGCATAGTTAATAGATTACAATGTGTAATTATATTATTCCAGTTTCTCTCATTACAGCCACTTCTAGCAGGTAAATAATGACCATTCATATCACTTGAAGAGAAGAAAACCAAAGAAGGCTACTCAAGAAACTAGGCAGCTTATTTTGGTCAAAGTCAACTGTCCAACCTTTGTCAAGACCTCAACAACTCTGAACCAAGACTAGATGACCCAGGGAATCCTTCTAAATGTATTAATATATAATATTTTAAAACCTATTTAAAGGCATTGATTAAAACCTATTTAAAGGGGTGTTGTGTAAGTTAGAAGGATACCATTTAATTTGCAAACAGAGCTTTTAAAGAAAACACATGCATAATGGAGTTGATAAAATATCATTCAACTATTTACATATTGGGAGTCTGAACAAAGTCATATTTATTAATCAATATGCTTGACAAGATAATCTATCATGACACGTATCTGAATATATACCTCCAGGCAACATCCCACCAGTTACTCCCTGATGATGCTCTCCAAACAAAAGAGCTCACGAACAGTCCTTGAAAGTAAAGCCCCCTTGAGATCACTTGATCTCTCTATGCCCTTTCTGAACAAATCTGCCTCGTGACAGCCCCTAAAGAGATCATCCGGGCCCAGCTTATACTTTCTCATCTGCCTAGAAGAGAAGATGGCGAAGTTGTGTGCGTTTATGGAGAATTGCTCCGGAGTGATTCCCAGTGATAATGGCTAAGAGAGTGGAATTGTTTACAGTTATATCTTTTCTGATCACAAACATATTTGCCACTATTGAGAGATGAATTATATCAAAGACATGAATTTACTCTTTATAGTCATGCTCCTTCTGTCCTAGTGACACAGGTTCTTCCTGATGAGTGGGTGAGGTTGTCTCTGTGAGTGTTGAGGGGAGAGGGTGCCTCAGGGCCCTGGTTACTGTGTCTGGTTTCACTCTATCAGTGCCATTCTTACTGGTACCCCATGAATTCCAGATACCTTTGCTCATCCGCAGGGAGATCTAGTGGCTAAGAGAAGAATCCCATCTACCACTGGTAAACTGTGCTATCTGATACACATTATTTAATTTCTCTGAACCTCAATTTCTCACCACCAGAATTATATCATGACCACAATGCAGGGTCTTGTATATGTGAAAGAATTTTTTTTTATGAGAGGTAGATGTACGAAGTATATCATAGCAGTTGCATGTCTCAGTGAAGTTCTCAGCAAGAGGTATTCATGAATAAATGGTAGACTCTGTTGCAATAACCATGGGAATGTTTGTTAATTCTGAGATTGCTATACTTGTATACTAAGACTGAATAAGTAAGTAAATGGTTAGTGCATGATGGGGACCAGATTTCTCATAGATGGAGTAGGAAGTTACAAATAAAGAGGAAAAGCTAGAAAGAATCATGTGGTACTGGTCAGATTCAGAGACATCAGTATAAACTTATCTTCAGCACACAAAGATATAGATGGATATATACAGAAATAATTACAGATACGTGTATCCAGAGGTTAGTATAGACACATTTCCTCACTCTATCCACGGAGAGGACCTAGAAGCAATTACACCCCAGAAGCAATGAGAACACCAGTACTCATATCTTGATTTTTTTTCTTTTTAAATATTTATTTGGCTGTGTTGGGTCTTAGTTGTATCATGCGGGATCTTTAGTTGCAGCATGTGGGATCTAGTTCCCTGATCAGGGATTGAACCTGGGCTCCCTGCATTGGGAGATGGTCTTAGTCACTGGATCACCAGGGAAGTCCCCAGTTCTAAAAGTGGTATTAGAAGTGAGTTCTAATACCACTTTTCAATTAAAGGAACCAGGGCTCCTTGGAGAAATGATTGATTTTAGGGCTGGGACAGGAAATAACACAAATATACAAGAAGGCCTATCTATTCATAATTCTATATTTAGAAAGAAGGCCCTAAAAGCCATGGTTAAGAGATATCTTTGGTAGACAGTGGTAGAAATGAATTAAAAACAATTTTGGTTACAATAAAAACAATTCCTCTAGTTTACTCTAACCTGGCTAAACTGTAATTTCTTCGAAGAATTTGGGGGTGGGATGAAAGGGTTAAGTCCATGAAACACCTCAGTTTTCAGCCACTAACTGTGGTATCCTGGGTAATTACTGCAGCTTACTTGAGACCACACCTTAGATAAACCTGTAGCACTGGAGTTTTCTGCAAACATTTTCTTTCCTGCAAGCTGTGGCTTGTCCCTTTCATATATTTGTCCTAGGTTTTCAACTTGATTTTCCAGTGGCTAGTTTATACTTGGTTGAGCCAACAAATCAGGGTCTGTTGATTTAGCTTCATATCTTCTTGGTGCTTGCGTGAGACAACCATGCCAGCTATGTGGTAATGAACACAGTCAGACTGGATGAATTATTTTCCTATGAGGGGAATTAAGTTAAAAAAAAAAGGAGGAACTGGTTCAGGTAAAGGTTATGATTTAATTTCCCTTGTTTTATCCATTGCTTTTAAAAATAATAAAGATTTTCCTTGTGACTGAAATTTTATTCTCATTTCACTTTTTAAATGAGCATTTGATTTTCTCTCATTTTAAGAGCCCAGTACAAGAACAGTAGAGTCAAAGGACAAAGTAGGTACTTGATGTGACAAAGAAAGAGTGTTCTTGAGGAGGCCAATTCTCCACCATAGTGTTCTACGAAAAGTGGAATTATACTAAGAGAACCATCTTGAGGTCATATCAGTCTATAAAGAGTACAAAGCAAAGTAATTTGTGTTTTAGGTTTTAGTGGGTATAAACTACAAGGTACTTCTTGAACCTGCATATCCATTTAAGAAAAAATAGTCATGATATCTAGTCAATGGGGACACATCTTTGCCCCATTGCGGGGTGGGGTGGAAATGATATTCCCTTCTCACCATTTTCCTGCACATCATTGCCGCCGCCACCATTGCCATCAGACCTAGGAGAAAATGTAGCGAGCAATTGCATTCTAAGTACATTTTGAAAGTTTCAAAAACTTTCAGAGTCTTATGAGGTTAGCAAGAGTGGTAGTATTGTTTTCTTAGTTTTGCATGTAAGATAAAGAATTGGGGCCAAGATACAGACATTTGAAATGACATGCTCAAAGTCCTGAATGAAGCTAACAGTGGTAGCAGGATTACCACCCAGGCCAACTGCTCTTCAAATGCCCTGCAGCCACTTTTTGGGTAATCATCAATGTCAACATCACCCAACAACACTTCTCACACACGCATTAGTGGAATTACTTTAGCCAACTAGTTTGATCATTATCTTGCTGAGGAGGCTAGTATTTGGGAAATAGAAATTTTTACTGGGCTGGAATGGAAGGAACCAGAAGACTTGGCGGAGGGGAGCAGTAGGGGAAAGAAAATGTGTTTATCAACTTTTTATTTTTCATTTCAAAAGGAGTAAATGCTTATAGCAACAAGCAATATAATCCAAAAATATACAGAGATTTTAAAGTGAATAATATCCTGCCCACTCCCTCCTAGACTAGCCAGTATTAACAGCCTAGCCCATATCTTTTGTTTTTTTAAAGTCACAAGAGAAATAGAATGGTGGAACTGGAGGAAGTGAGGCAGGAAGGAAGGAAGGTTCAGGAAAAGGGGTGCAAAAGTCACACCTACCAACATGCTCTCAGCCTCAGCCTGAGGCTGTAGCCAGGATGCTGAATACTCCTCTGGAAGGCTGCAATATCAGTCTCCCCTAGGTCACTGGTCTTGGTTTATAGTCATGAAATCCATGCTCTCCATTTAAGCTCATTTTCTCCATGTCTAATCTCTGTTCTCCCACCCCCACTCCCCATTTGCAACCCCATGCCACACACACTCACCTACGCCTGCCCTGTGGCAACCCGTGAAGACAGAAAACCAAACATACAGATGACAGTTGGTTCTCTTGCTGCTATTCTCTGAAGAGACTGTTGGGGGCATCTGGCTTCCTAAGACCTTGACATAGGGGTCCTGGAATTTCACAGTTTGCTGTTTGCTAAAATCAGAATGGCCACAAATGTGAGGTGGATGGCTGCTCACTGAGTTTGCAGACCAAATGCCTCTGGAGATGTTTCAGACCCTAATGGGACCTGATATTGCTGCTAAGTCCTCAAGGTCAGCTTGAGGTTGTTGGCTATTGGAGCTCACTTCTGGAAAAGTTATTGACAGTCTAGGATATGGGCCAGCTTCAGGCTGGGCAGCCATATTACTGCCTCCTCTACCTATTCCTTCCAACACACAAGTTTGAACAATGTGCCTCCCCAATGAAGCTTCTGTAATATAAATCCAGCCACAGCAAGAACCGCCTTCTTGTAAAACATCATTTCAGAGTTTAGCCCATCTGCCAGTCTAGGGCAACCACTGGAACCTGTGGTTCTTAAGAAGAGAGTCAGGGCAGTGAAGTGAGTTGTGAACTATGACAATATCTTGGAAAACCTTAAGCCTGGATGGAGGGAAGCCATCAGCAAGACTGCTCTGGATTTTGGGGGGACCAAAATGATGACATACCCCCAGAATTCACCCTTCTGTCAGTGCATGCATGCTCAGTTGCTCAGTCATTTGCAACCCCATGGACGGCAGCCCACCAAGCTCCTCTGTCCATGGGATTCTCCAGGGAAGAATACTAGAATGGGTTGCTGTTTCTTCCTCCAAGGGATCTTACCTACCCAGGGGTCGAACCTGAGTCTCCCATGTCTCCTGCATTGCCAGGCAGATTCTTTACCACTGAGCCACCAGGGAAGCCTTTAAGCTCACACAATTCTTATTGGCATATGGTTGGTGAACAAGGCAAGTCAATGGCCTCTGAGAAGTACTGTGTTAGACCATCCCTCCACAGTAAATGTGAGTAGTAAGGAGGGAGAACTTTCCCTAGTGATCCAAGCAGTTCCAGAGTAATATGCATCGCACACTGGAACACAGCAAAAAAGCTATGGGGGCAGTGGTTGACACCGTCTTCAACTTCTCCCTCCTTTTGATCAGGATGAAACCCAGAGGATTGTTTTAACACTGTTATAACTGTTTTTATTTGTTATTTTTGTGTCCAACTCTTTGTGACCCCATTTGTGCGACTCTTTGTGTGACTGTAGCCCACCAGATTTCTCTGTCCATGACATTTCCCAGGCAAGAATACTGGAATGGGTTGCCATTTCTTCCACCAAAGGATCTTCCCAACCCAGGGATTGCACCCACATCTCCTACTTGGCAGGGATTCTTTACCACTGAGCCACCTGGGAAGCCTCTTGGGCTTCCTGTGTGCCAGACTAATTCAGCACTTACAGATGTTATCTCATATAATCCCATAAACCTGATGAAAAGCTCACAATTCATCCATGAAGTCAAGGACAGATTCATTGATCCTACTTTTGCAAATTTGGGTGAATGCCTTGCAAGAATAAAACTATTCTTCTCATATTAAAATTGCTTATTTATCCAACCTTTACTCTGACTAATTACCTGAGTACTGGTTATTAGTATAAACATTGTACTCATTACTTTTAAAACTCTTGACCATTGAAAATAAACTCTCCCAAAGTTAACCTGGAAGAATAAAGTATATGTTGAGTATAGTGATTCAGTTCAGGAAGGCAAGCAGATCAAAGTGTGAATAATACACAGTGATTTGTTACTTTTATTTAAAAAATAATAATAACTAGAATTATTAAAAGTTAAAAGGCTGAGGAAGGTGAGATAAAGTGAAACATACAACATAAACATTTTCATTGTAGAGTGACTTTCAAAAAGCAGCAAAAAGTATTTTCTGAAAACATTGCAAATATCTAAAAATACCTATAAACAACAGATGGTTCCCATTTAGATGGTAATTTGTTTCTGGCATTTTTATTTCATATGAGAGTATAATGACATTTTTTAAGGTAACTTTTGGGCATTTGTCATATCAGATCATGGTAGTGGGGCCACTGGTGGTGGGACTCTTATTCTGGGTACCAAGCAGAATCTTCTGCCTTCAGAAATCATCTCTTGAAACCACCTCCTTCCTTCTTGAACTCACCAACCAATCAGAGGGCAACCTAGGCAGTGTCCACCTTTGTGACTGTTAGTTCAGTTCAGTCACTCAGTCATGTCCAACCCTTTGTGACCCCATGGACTGCAGCACTCCAGGCCTCCCTGTCCATCACCAACTCTTGGAGTTCACTCAAACTCATGTCCATTGAGTTGATGATGCCATCCAACCATCTCATCCTCTGTTGTCCCCTTCTCCTCCTGCCTTCAATCTTTCCCAGCATCAGGGTCTTTTCAAATAAGTCAGTTCTTTGCATCGGGTAGCCAAGGTATTGGAGTTTCAGCTTCAACATCAGTCCTTCCAATGAATATTCAGGACTGATTTCCTTTAGGATGGACTTCTTGCAGTCCTTGGATCTCCTTGCAGTCCAAGGGACTCTCAGAGTTTTCTCCAACACCACAGTTCAAAATCAGCAATTCTTCAGTGCTCAGCTTTCTTTATAGTCCAACTCTCACATCCATACATGACTCCTGGAAAAACCATAGCTTTGACTAGATGGACCTTTGTTGAAAGTGAAAGTGAAGTTACTCAGTCGTGTCCGACTCTTTGCGACCCCATGGACTATAGCTTACCAGGCTCCTCTGTCCATGGGATTTTCCAGGCCAGAGTACTGGAATGGGTTGTCATTTCCTTCTCCAGGGAATCTTCCTGACCCAGGGGTTGAATCCATGTTTCCCACATTGCAGGCAGACACTTTACTGTCTGAGCCACACTTTGTTGGAAAAGTAATATCTCTGCTTTTTAATATGCTGTCTAGGTTGGTCATAACTTTCCTACCAAGGAGCAAGTGTCTTTTAATTTCATGGCTGCAGTCACCATCTGCAGTGATTTTGGAGCCCAAAAAAATAAAGTCTGTCACTGTTTCCACTATTTTCCCATCTATTTGCCATGAAGTGATAGACCAGAAGCCATGATCTTAGTTTTCTGAATGTTGAGCTTTAAGCCAACTTTTTCACTCTCCTCTTTCACTTTCATCAAGAGGCTCTTGTGATTGTTAAGGTATCTCCAAAATGGCACTTTAACCTGCCCCATGAAGAATATGAATGGAACTTGTTAAAGATCTGTACTTACCAAGCAGTCAGTCCACTCTTCTTTTCCATATAGCCTGCAATCCAAACTCTCAAAAACTTGAATTGGCCTCTTTCCTTTTCTCTCAATCCAAATGTGTGGAGTTTTAGCATAAAACTAAAATGAGGAGAGCAGAATTCAATCTGGTGAAGAAAATATTGTCAGTTCTATGTGTTCTGAAGAGAATTCTGACTTCCAGGGATGTATTAATAATGTATGTGTATTAGTTGTTCTGTCATGTCTGACTCTTGCGACCCCGTGGACTGTAGCCCGCCAGGCTCCTCTGTCCATGGGATTCTCCAGGAAAGAATACTGGAGTGGGTTGCCATTTCCTCCTCCAGGGGATCTTCCCAACCCGGATCAAATCTGGGTCTTCTGTATGGCAGGAGGATTCTTTAACATCTGAGCTACCAAAAGCCAGTATTAATAATAGAGGCATCTAAAATGGCATTTGATGGAGAGTGATTCAAAACCAGGTTGGAGAGTTGAAGAGGGAGGTCCAAGAATGTGTCTGGGCAAGGGAGGGCTGGGCTCCGGGATGCTCCTGAGCGACATTCACAGGCCTTGGCCTGCTGCCTCCCCACTGGGGTATGAGTATGCACATGTATGGGGTGATGCCTGCTGGAAGGCGGCTGAAGGCCCAGTGATCCCAAGGTGATAAAGTCAACAGGTCAGGCTGCCAAAATGTGCTGCCTGAAACAGACGGACTTTTCACCACACACATGAGGATACCATTCCTGTTCAAATATTTATTTGAGCTTGTATTCCAGAAAGACTTATTCCTCTGTTAGGTTTATGCACTTCCCCATTCCTTTCTCTCTCTTTTGAAGGTTAGATGAGGAGTTCCTTGTCATTTGTTCTAAAGGACTGGTGTTTTCTTCCTTGAAATAGTAGCTGGAGCCTGAAAATGGTGGATTCAGAGACACACAAATTAAACATAAAAGTTTAAGTCATGAAACAAACCATATCTTACAGTCATACCCTCAGCTCACCATTCTGCAACCTTATCTTTTTTTTTAACTTACCATTTTTAAAAAAGCAATAATAAAATACCCAATCAGATTTTGTATCACTGAAATCTTTCTCAACTGGAGGAACATTTGCAATGAACTTTTTTCCCCCTTAAGATTAAATTCTTTAAAAACAAATTCACTTTTAATATGAATGTTATGATTCACAGCACAAAAAAAACTATAGGCACGTTATAGTTGTGGAAATTATTCAAGAATGAACTATTCTTAGAAACATAGAAGTGATGCAAACCTGAGCTTTTAGAAAATCTGTAACGGCACTTTGGCAGGGATCTCTAGTGGATTCTACTGACCAAAGAGGATAAATAAAGGTCATATTTCTGCCCAGTTCATTAGAATTTACCTTTAATTTTATAGCAAACTATAAAATTGTTTGCTATAAAAACTAGGTGTGTAGTGGCTACCAGATAACAGGGACTCTGTCATAAACTCTGGTCATTTAATCCTTAGAGTAAATCTATAAGGAAGGTATTATTATTCTCAGTTTATAAATGGAAATACTGAGGCTGAATGATTTGTCAGAGTTTTACTGCCATGAAAGTTTCAGAGGATGTAAAATCAGGTTTTCTACCTCTAAATTTGGCATTCTTTTCACTACTTAACACCTCTTAAGCTTGAATATTAAGTATTCAGTGGTTGTTCTGGAAATGAGAATTAATTTAAATTTGTTCTTTCTCATACTCCACTCCAAATAAAAGTGTTAAGGACCAAAGTGCAATATACATAATTTATATACATATAAATACATATAAAGTATGTATTTTCCTTCTTAAAGCAGTCTGCCCTAAATCTTTTTTTAAAAATAAAAATGCACATACATAAAAAACATAGAAATAAAAACTGAAAAAAAAAAGTTTAAGTTTGTGAATTGTCTCAAAACAAAATGGAACTGCACATTATCTGTGAATCATTAGAATGCTAGCAGAGGTTCCCAGAATGGTATCATGAATGAAATATCACATTAAAGCTTTACCAAGAATCCTAATTCAAAAAACTTTGGAGAGACCTTGTCGCTTTAGTTTTAACATGTGAAATAAATATGCCAGTGCAATAAATGCTGATCAAGACATTCTGGCTTTGCAGTTATAGTTTGCTATAGAATTAAAGGTAAATTCTAATGAACTCTGCAAAAATATGACCTCATAGCTAGATAAGTAATGATACCCTCAACTATAAAACAGCCCTCAACAAGAGCTCAAACTTAAAGTCTGATATTTTATTCTTCTCTATATGTTTACTTTTTTAAAATGTCTTAAAGACTATTAGAGGAAGTAAGTTAATATCCTTAAATATTCACTGGCTCAAAGCAGTGGCCATTTATATTCCACTAATGTGTTTAGTTTGCTTCAAATAATACAAATAAAAAGCAGAATGTTCTGCCCTGTCAGCCACAGCAGTTTGTGTGTTGTCTGTAGGCGTATGTAAATGCACATGCAAAGGGTAACTGAGAATAATTGATAACTCTTTAGAATATTTGTCAAGGTAGATTAGCTGGGTTTATGGGGAAAATATGTCCAGGAAAAAAAATGTCACTATGGGTAGTGACAAAGCAAAATGTGGTGCTAGTGCTGTGACATTTCAAACATTTCAGAAGGCAGTTGAAACCGTTAAGCCGGGACTCAAGTGTAACTAATATAGTTTTTGATGAGATTGATTTCTCAGCTGTCTTGTTGCCCTAGGTCTTTACTCCTCCCACAGATTTCACAGTTTGTGCATATCAGGTTCAGTCATTTATCTCGTGAAGTAGTTATCATATTCCACTATTCCATGGCTAATCATGGCATAAGCAGTTAGCTCTTTTCATCTTCCAAGCTCTTAATAGCAGTTAATGAATATAAACAACCCCCTTAGGAGATAAATTAATCACACTGTAACAGTTTCCTTTTCACCAATTGAGAAGCTGAGGTATAGAGACTAAGTAATTGGCCCAAAGTCATTGAGAAAACAATATTTGAAGATGGTGGTGACCCAAGGAGCTCTGAGATTTCAAACTTGAATAAAACGTTTGCTTTTCCATTTGTCTCTTGTACATCATGGCCTAGTGGTAAAGAACCTGCCTGCCAATGTAGAAGAAGTAAGAGATGTGGGTTTGATCCGTGAGTCAGGAAGATCCCCTGGAGGAGGAAATAGCAACCCACTCCAGTATTCTTGCCTGGAAAATCCTACGGACAGAGGAGCCTGGCAGGCCATAGTCCCTGGGATTGCAAAGAGCTGAACATGAGTGACTAACACTACTACTTATATCATATATAAAACCATTGACTAACACTACTACTTATATCATATATAAAACCATTAAACCAATAGCCCAGTGGGAAATATGCTTGTTCTGCTACCTACACTAAGAGCACTGGCATGATTCTCCATGGTTTTAAAGAAGCTGAAAGTATTTTATCACCCCCAAATTTCAGTCTTCAGGTAGCATGCTACCTT
The DNA here is from genome assembly GCF_003369695.1 of Bos indicus x Bos taurus. Classification (NCBI taxonomy): domain Eukaryota; kingdom Metazoa; phylum Chordata; class Mammalia; order Artiodactyla; family Bovidae; genus Bos; species Bos indicus x Bos taurus. Next base: position 84,738,380 of record NC_040076.1, read on the forward strand.
CTGTTACCTGATTCTATCGAATCAGTCCACAGATCTCTATGTTGTTGTTGTTGCTTAGTTGCTAACTCTTGTCAGACTCTCTGCAATCCCACGGACAGTGGTCCACCAGTTTCCTCTGTCCATGGGATTTTCCAGGCAAAAATACTGTAGTAGGTTGCCTTTTCCTTCTCCAGGGGATCTTCCAGACCCAGAGATTGAATGCATTTCCTGCATTGGCAAGTGGATTCTTCACCACTGAGCCACCAGGAAAGCCAGATCTATATGGTGATGAGTTTTGACCTCAGAAATCAAATAAAAATGAATGTCAAACCTATTGATCATTTGCCCACACCACCAAATGCCTGAAATTGAATGGACTTTAGGCTTACTTATCTGAACCCATAGATGTACTGACATTGTTTAGACTTTGGATCAAATCACATTGGATAATTTTCAATAAACAATATGTAACCAATTCAGTATGTTTGATGTGTAATTCTATGGCACATCATGGGTTTAGTAAATGGGATACCCAAGCTGTCACATTTCTCAGTGTACACTGACTCACAAAATGAATTCATTGCTTTTAATCTTTTCTTCTGATAAAAATCTTAAAGTATCCCAAGCTGTTCTTTTTTCTAAATCATTATTGAAGTACCTACAATATCATGTTAATTTCTGTTGTAACCCAAGCTGTTCTTAAGGGTACATGAAAGAAAATCTAGTCTATGGAAGTATATTGGCAAGGTAAAAAGTAAATTTGGAGAATTATCAAAAATTACTAGAACTCTTACCCATATTGTCAGTCTTGATTCTTTCCAGGTGTTGTTTCAACTGGAAACATGTGAATCCATGCTTGTTATCAATCAGTTCATTTGTTATCCACAATCACAGTCCTCTTCTCCCTCTTTGCTTTAGAAAAGTAGTATGTAGATAATGGAGATCTTGTTTTAAATAACAAAAAAAATACAACATAGGCTTTTTTCAACATATTTTGTTCTAGAAATAAATATCATATCCAACCTTATTAGCAATTGAAATAAAATTGCTGAGAAAAAAAAGCATGTAAAAAAGTCATCTTAGGGAAACTTGGAGAAGAGTATATGGAAACATTCTGTACTACTTCTGAATCATGTCCTAAATCTAAAAGTATTCCAAAGTAAAACCCTCTTAAAAGAAAAAGCAATAAAGAATGAGTGTCGTAGACTGAAAAATGGCTCTCCAAGAGATATCCACAGCCTAATCTTTGAAATTTGTGAATATTATTTTATTTTTGGGGGGGAGGGGGAACCTCTTGGAAGGCAAGAATAAATTTAAGGATATTGAGATGGGGAGATTATTCAGGACTATCTGAATGGTCCCTAGATGCACTCACATGTATCCTTACAAAAAGAAGGCAAAGGAATTTTACAGGCAGAGAGAAAATAACATAATATGAAGATAGAGCAGAGAGCTATCTGAAGAAGATGATCCTGAAGGTCAGAATGATCCACCTGGTGCCATAGAAACTTGAAGAGGCAAGGAATATTTTTACCCTTAGAATCTCCAGAGGGAGGGCATCCCTGCTGACTCCTTGATTTCTGTCCAATGACACTGATTTTTAACTTCTGGCCTCCAGAATGTGAGAGAATAAATTTCTGTTGTTCTAAACCACCAAGTTTATGGTCATTTGTTACAGCAGCCACAGGAAACTGATGCAATTGTTAGAGAAAATAAAAGCATCAATGACAGAAGAAGAAATATAAATAGCCAATAAGCACATGAAAGATGTTCAATGTTAGTGATTTTAAAAACTGTCAATTTTAAAAAGTAGTTACCTTATTTGTTGCCTACAAGATCACAGAAATTAAAGAGATGGAGAATTTTTTTTAAGTCCCTTGTTGCAATTTTCATTGAAGACATTAAGGTTCCCAGTCAACCATCATTGCAGCCTGGCCAAGGTCTTACCATCTAACACATTTCATTTGCTTCAGAAAAAATATGGATATATTAAAAATAAAACTCAAGGAATGAGTAAATAATGGAAAACTTTAGCAACTCTTTGGTGCTTTATAAAATATTGTTTATTAACTAAGATTTCAAATATATGCAAACATGAAAAGGACTCATGATCAATCTTGTTTCATCTGTGTTCTTTTCAATCTCTCACAACCTAGATTATTTTTTTAAAAATCCACACAAATCATATTTTATTATGTATCTTGGCCCATAGAGATTCATGCCTATGGATACATATTTTATATATATAATATATAATGTATATTTATTTATGAATCACATATATAACCATAAGTATTCATATATTTTATATATGTGCATGTATCTATTCATCTGTTCTGCTTGGTGCTTTTAATGGAAATCTTTTTTTCCAGAATTAATAATTTTATACAAGGAAGTTTTGAGAAACAGAAGCAAGAGAGAAGACTTTCCTGTGAGGGTCAAAAGGAGTCTAATGCTCTTCCTTTACATGGTAAAGAGACTCATATGTCTGTTGAGGGGGTGGGAAAGTGTGTGTGTGTGTCCTATGTTGTTCCTATTGGATCCCAATCTGTCAACACTCCTTCCTTATCTTCAAGCTCTCTCCCACCTCTTTGCTATTCCTATAAACACATTTAGGACACTGCCAAAACACCCACCTCATCTAATTCCACAGTTTCTCTAGCCATCACCCCATCCTCACTCAACCCAAGTTCTTGAAAGAAAAGCCCACATTTGTCTTCATCTTTTCAATTCCCATTTACTTTGCAACTCAAAGCAAGTGGAGCAAAAATGTTTGTCTAAAACCACTCTCACTGATGAGCATTCATCAAGTGAAGTGATCATGATGGGAAGCAAAACAGACATGGCCCTGCCCTCACGGCTCTGAGACGGTAAGTCTGGATCTCCTGACTGGATATGGGGGGAAGAGAGTGAAAGACTCAGCACTCTCTTCCTACTGGCCATCACTGTCTCCTTCATTCACTCAGCTCTACTCCTGCAAGGACAGGTGAGCCATGGCTTGAACGAGGTTGAAAAACATGGGCCTTGTCCACTGTTCTTCCTGAAATGAAACCTCTGACAGGTCATTGAGATAATAACTGAAAATGGCTATTTTTTTTTTCAGATCCCTTAATGACTGATATGGAAGGCTCACTTAGGACTCTGGGGGTTCCTATGCTTCCCAGGACTATTCATGTCATGTTTATTCATGTTGCAGGCACAGACAGAGCCAGGTTTCCTAACAAGTCATTCAAATGTTCAGCAAGGGCTGATTTCTTAGCATGTCTGAGTCTTCAAGCTCTAAGAAGAGTAAGCAAAAGCATAAAGGAAATAAAACTAAAAAAAAGACTCTAGCGGAATGTTTGAATTTTTGACTTAAACTAAAATAAACTGGAAATGTCTAGGCCGTTTCCAACAAGAAAGTTTAAGATAATTAGAAGAATGGATTAGTTGACAGAAAAGCAATGCTGAGCAATTACATGATAATGTTACATATTAAAATCAATGTTTTGCACAGCCAGGGAGAGATTCTTTACTGTGAATGAGAGAAAATAGATCAAAAGTTGAATCCTTGAATGCTGACTTTTTAAAAACAAGCTTATGAGTGTTTGAAACTAGTCAATAATGGCAAAGTAAGAAAATGTCTTCATAGATAAAGATCAATCAGAGAAACATCATATAAAATATGATGATGGTAATATAAATATAACACTGATCATGCATGTGCACTGAGAAAACACCAGTCTTAGAGGTCAAAAAATGCTGTTAGAGAATTATATGAATTGTATTTTGATACTTAAAAGCAAGGTTATTACTTTAACTGTTGTGTTTCAGAAGTTCATATGTGTAAAAGGTCATATTATTGACCTATAGTGTATATTGTAAAATAGAATTTTATTTTTGAGTGAGATGATTATGTACTCATAACTGAGGGAGAGAGACAGAGGAAATCCAGGAAGTGAGAAGGAGATTTAGTCATTCACCTCAAACAAGCAGGCACAAGATACCATAAGTTCTGTGAGGACAGGAGTCATGTTTGTCCTGATAACTTTCATGCCCTCAGCAGTTGATGAATATAAATTCTTTCCCATCTCACCATAAGGTTCGCTTTTTCAGAGGATAGATGATAAGAGCAAGAAATGATGCAATGAAGGTAAGAATGAAGAGGAAAGATGGGAATTGAGAAATATCATCAGCAACTAGTCTTAGCTGAGAAGGAGTGTGTTGTGGAGTGAATGTGAGAATATGGACTCAATGCGAGTAGTCAATTCTTTTAAAAACTATAGATTTGAAGGAAAGAAAAGGAAAAAGCTGAGGTAGTGGCTGGAGGGGGCTGCTGGATCAGGGGAGACTTTGTTTCAAGGCAAAATGGGAGTAGACAAAAGGGCAAAAATAATGGAGAGGATTCCTGAGAAGCTAGGGGTGGGTCCTATCCGCACACAGTTGGATTGGCTTAGAGGCCACGTGACTTGACCGAAAGAGCAATACAAGGAGAATCAAAGGTGCTTGCCCGGCCTTTGGTCCTCATTCATTTTCTTAGCGAGCTTGGGGAGGTGGCTTGAGTGCTTCGAACGTCAATTTTACCATCTCTGCAGTAAAAACATATAAAAATATGTGGGTTTTTTTAAATCAAAAATTAAACAAGATGAAAGAGCTTTAAGAAAACACAGCATTGGAAGACATAGGAGGCTCTGTTAAAACACACTTAGAGAAGTTTTTGTGAGCTATCACCAGTGACTGTGTCCCTAGGGTGAGCAAGCAATTACCAAGCTGGATAGACCCAACTTCTCTTAGTAGCCCCATTATTTATTTCATCATTGTCCTTTTCTGCACTAATTCGGCTGAGCAAGCCTCTCTGGGAACTCTGGTTTTTAAGCCAGAAAGAACAAACTGAGTAACTACTATTGGTCCTTTTGTATCAAGATTTAGCAATCAGCAAATTAATCATGTCTCGAAGATTAGCATCGGTTTGAAAGGCAAAATTCACACAAAACAATTAATTAAGAGCATTAAAACAAATGCATTGCTGAGGGTGGAATTGGATCCAGGAGACAAAATGGGTTAAAAAATTTTTTTCTTAGAGGAATGCTCTAATTGAAAACTGGCAGCGGCAGAAGACACAGTATAGTTAAAACAGTATCTTATCAGAAAATTAGCAAAATGTAATTTTTATTGGATTTTACAGATGTTATTTTTAACCACATCAAAAATCCCACCTCATGGCTATTGGTACAAATTGTCATAATTACTATAATTTGAAGTCTGAGCGATGGAATGGCTGAGATAGTTATCTCAACCCCAGACTAAGTCTGCATTAGTTGAGCAGCCAGGAGAAGGAGCTCATGTTTTTGTACTTGGTCTGGACTTCATTTGTGTCCTTTATCCAATCTCATTCTTAGGAATATTGAAGAATAATTTTTTTTTCCTACCTGAAACACTGGAGAAAATCAGGAGGTTAATATTAAGAGTGCTGAGGTCACCTTTAATTAACATACCAATCACCTTACCTCCAATCTGCAAGTAAAGTGTTGTATTTTATTCTATTTTTACATTTCCTGGTGAACTCTATCATATTTAATGCATATACTAAATTCTGGGCATAATATATTCAACTACGTATATAAGCATGGCTGATAATGCTGAACTAAGAAAAAAAGGAGCTTTTATATCCCTCCTGATATCCAAGTTAAAATATTTCCTTGCTACTCAGGGAGTAAAACTATGACAAAACATGTCTAAAATATGTCTAACCTATAAATCAGAAAGAGAGATCAAAAAATGCCTTAGAAGAAGTTCTGTAGATAACTCTTACCCACAGATTCACAGTGATATCAAATAATGAAAACAATTATGACTGGGTCATACTTTAGCATTGGGGTTAGATTGGCAGAGAGCCCAGCTTAGAGACTGCAGAAAGACTCAGTCAGTATGAGGAAAGGAGTCTCCAAAAGAGAATAAAGCTCATCAGACTTAAGGATGCACTTTCCAAGAAGAGAAGAATGGCTAATGTGCAGTTTTAGTGATCATCCAGCACTGAGCCATCTGCCTGTCATTTTAGGTCATGGAAAATTTTCACCATGCTTTCTTTCAAACTCTCAACATTTGCTTAACTGAAGGATCAAATGAAGAAGAGGCCTAGATTAAATTTATTCATTCAACAGATACTATGTGCTGGTGCTGCTCTAGGCACTGGACAACAGTAGTGAACAGAAGTGGTACGTCCAGTAGAAGAACACAGACAGGAAGAATGCAGATAACAAACAAGTCAAAAATAATTCGGTAATACTATGATGCCAAGTAGTATGTACACTTTGAAGAAAAGTCACACAGAGTAAAGAAATAGGAGTTGATGGAAAGGTGGCTGTTTGGATATGAATGCCCCTCAATTAAGATGGCATGTGGGCAGAGACCTGAAAGAAGTGATGGAGAAATTCAGGTGGATATGTAGGATATTTCATTCCAGACAGAAATCGCATCAATCATAGATATGAAGTTAGGAACATTCTAGGACAGAGTGGAAGGAGGTAAGGTGGGAAAAGGAGGCAGACTATATCATGCAAGCCTTGTAGGCTATGGTATAAATCTTAGATTTTGTTTTAAGTATGACCAGGAGCCCTTGGTGGGTAGGGAGAGGAAGGTTGAGTAGTAGCATAATGCAATCTGACTAAAGTTACAAAAAAGTGACTCTGCTATAGGTGAAGGGTAGGAGCAAAAACCACAGGAAGAGGGATGAGGCTGATAGAACTAACCAAGAGATAACTGTGGCTTGGACCACTGGTAGTAGTGAAGGGAATGAGAAGTGGTCAGATTCAAGATATATATTAAATGGGGTATCAACAGGACTTGTCAAGGGATTAGATACAATGGAAGACAGAAAGAGAAGAATATGAAATGAAAGAGAAGAATATGAAATGTAATGCCACTCACTGGAATGGGGAAGACTTGAAGAGTATGTGTTTTGGATGTTGGGATGGAAATCAAAAATTAAATTTCAGTCATGCTCAATTTGAGATGCCCATTAGATGTTCAAATGGGGATGACAAAAAGGTAGTTGGATAACAGATCTGAATCCAAAGGAGAGGTCAGGCAAGAGTTGTAAATTTTTAATTTGGAAGCTACCAACTTATATAAACCCATGAGACTAGGTGCATCTATCCAGAGAAAATATGGAGAGAAAAGAGACTCCAAACTGAGATTTGAAAAGAGAATTCCTCAAAAGTAACCGAGAAATATTACTTGACTGTATAAGGCTGTTTCAATACAACAACTCATAGTCAAACAGACTGACTTTGGACAGGTAAGAGGGTAAAATCAGGGGCTTAGAGTAGACCACAATCTAAATTTAATTATTAATAGAATACTAATATGCTACTGGATTTCAGTGGAGAAATAACTCCAGAAAGAATGAAGGGATGGAGCCAAAGCAAAAACAACACCCAGTTGTGAATGCGACTGGTGATGGAAGCAGGGTACGATGCTGTAAAGAGCAATATTGCATAGGAACTTGGAATGTTAGGTCCATGAATCAAGACAAATTGGAAGTGGTCAAACAGGAGATGGCAAGAGTGAACATTGACATTCTAGAAATCAGTGAACTAAGATGGACTGGAATGGATGAATTTAACTCAGATGACCATTATATCTACTACTGCAGGCAGGAATCCCTTAGCAGAAATGGAGTAGCCATCATAGTCAACAGAACAGTCCAAAATGCAGTACTTGGATGCAATCTCAAAAACAACAGAATGATCTCTGTTTGTTCCCGAGGCAAACCATTCAATATCACAGTAATCCAAGCCTGTGCCCCAACCAGTAATGCTGAAGAAGCTGAAGTTGAATGGTTCTATGAAGACCTACAAGACCTTCTAGAACTAACACCCTAAAAAGATGTCCATTTCATTATAGGGGACTGGAATGCAAAAGTAGGAAGTCAAGAAACACCTGGAGTAACAAGCAAATTTGGTCTTGGAGTACAGAATGAAGCAGGGCAAAGGCTAATAGAGTTCTGCCAAGAGAATGCACTGGTCATAGCAAACACCCTCTTCCAACAACACAAGACAAGACTCTACACATGGACATCACCAGATGGTCGACACTGAAATCAGATTGATTATATTCTCTGCAGCCAGAGATGAAGAAGCTCTATACAGTCAGCAAAAACAAGACTGGGAGCTGACTGTAGCTCAGATCATGAACTCCTTGTCACCAAATTCAGACTGAAATTGAAGAAAGTGGAGAAAACCCTTAGACCATCCAGGTATGACCTAAATCAAATCCCTTATGACTATACAGTGGAAGTGAGAAATAGATTTAAGGGCCTAGATCTGATAGATAGAGTGCCTGATGAACTATGGATGGAGGTTTGTGACACTGTACAGGAGATAGGAATCAAGACCATCCCCAAGAAAAAGAAATGCAAAAAAGCAAAATAGCTGTCTGAGGAGGCTTTACAAATAGCTGTGAAAAGAAGAGAAGCGAAAAGCAAAGGAGAAAAGGAAAGATATACCCATTTGAATGCAGTTCCAAAGAATAGCAAGGAAAGATAAGAAAGCCTTCCTCAGCAATCAATTCAAAGAAATAGAAGAAAACAATAGAATGGAAAAGACTAGAGATATCTTCAAGAAAATTAGAGATACGAAGGGAACATTTCATACAAAGATGGGCTCAATAAAGGACAGAAATGGTAGGGACCTAACAGAAGCAGAAGATATTAAGAGGTGGCAAGAATACACAGAAGAACTGTACAAAAAAGATCTTCACGACCCAGATAATCACTATGGTGTGGTCACTCACCTAGAACCAGACATCCTGGAATGTGAAGTCAAGTGGACCTTAGGAAGCATCACTATGAACAAAACTAGTGGAGGTGATGGAATTCCAGTTGAGCTATTTCAAATCCTGAAAGATGATGCTGTCAAAGTGCTACACTCAATATGCCAGCAAATTTGGAAAATTCAGCAGTGGCCATAGGACTGGAAAAGGTCAGTTTTCATTACTATCCCAAACAAAGGAAATGCTAAAGAATGCTCAAATGACCACACAATTGCACTCATCTCACACACTAGTAAAGTAATGCTCAAAATTCTCCAAGCCAGGCTTCAGCAATATGTGAACCATGAACTTCCTGTTGTTCAAGCTGGTTTTAGAAAAGGCAGAGGAACCAGAGATCAAATTGCCAAAATCTGCTGGATTATTGAAAAAACAGGAGAGTTCCAGAAAAACATCTATTTCTGCTTTATTGACTATGCCAAAGCCTTTGACTGTGTGGATCACAATAAACTGTGGAAAATTCTGAAAGAGATGAGAAATCCAGACCACCTGACCTGCCTCTTGAGAAACCTGTATGCAGGTCAGGAAGCAACAGTTAGAACTGGACATGGGACAACAGACTGGTTCCAAATAGGAAAAGGAGTACGTCAAGGCTGTATATTGTCACGCTGCTTATTTTACTTCTATGCAGAGTACATCATGAGAAACGCTGGGCTGGATGAAGCACAAGCTGGAATCAAGATTGCTGGGAGAAATATCAATAATCTCAGATATGGCAGAAAGTGAAGAAGAACTAAAGAGCCTCTTGAAGAAAGTGAAAGAGGAGAGTGAAAAAGTTGGCTTAAAGCTCAACATTCAGAAAAATAAGATCATGGCATCCAGTCCCATCACTTCATGGCAAATAGATGGGGAAACAGTGGCTGATTTTATTTTTCTGGGCTCCAAAATCATGGCAGATGGTGATTGCAGCCATGAAATTAAAAGACGCTTACTCCTTGGAAGGAAAGTTATGACCAACCTAGATAGCATAATAAAAAGCAGAGACATTACTTTGCCAACAAAGGTCCGTCTAGTCAAGGCTATGGTTTTTCCAGTAGTCATGTATGGATGTGAGAGTTGGACTATAAGGAAAGGTGAGCGCTGAAGAATTGATGCTTTTCAACTGTGGTGTTGGAGAAGACTCTTGAGCATCCCTTGGACTGCAAGGAGATTCAACCAGTCCATCCTAAAGGAGATCAGTCCTGGGTGTTCATTGGAAGGACCGATGTTGAAGCTGAAACTCCAATACTTTGGCCACCTGATGCGAAGAGCTGACTCATTGGAAAAGACCCTGATACTGGGAAAGATTGAGGGCAGGAGGAGAAGGGCATGACAGGGGATGAGATGGTTGGATGGCATCACCAACTCAACGGACATGGGTTTGGGTGGACTCCAGGAGTTGGTGATAGACAGGGAGGCCTGGCGTGCTGCGGTTCATGGGGTTGCAAAGAGTCAGACATGACTGAGTAACTGAATTGAACTGAACTGAACACCTTATTATTGATGTTACTTTTATTTGTTATACAAAGTGAGATACTATATAATGAATATATGAAGTACAATTTTGAGTCACTTCCCTTTTTCAGTAAATACTGGATAAGTCAGTTCTAATACATGTGGTCCAAGAATCTTTCTATAAGAAAGGCTTCTCTAATGTGTATCTTGGAAAGGAGCAACAATTAAAGGGAAAAAATAGCAGGTTAGTATATAAGTTCCAAACGTGAAGGTTAAAACACTAATGAGGTTTGTTTTTTGTTTTTTTTTTTTGGCTCAAAAAAGAATAGACTACAGGAGTCACCAAGTTTTTAAGGTGATGAACTATAATTGGTATTAATGAGGAATCTTCATTTTTCACTGCAAATTGTGCAATTAAGAAGAGGCAAAAATAGGAAACTGTGTTAACTTTCAGAAGCATGTTCTAATGTAAGAGTCATGAGAAATTAAAATAAAAATCACTGAGACTCTTGGAAGAACTTAAAGGAAATGGACAAAGATCTCATCCTAGGATTATTTAAAGCAAAAAAAAAAAAAATTATAGAATTACTTAGTTCATAGAATCTCATACCTTTAAAACGTTGTATTTTTCCCTTTGCAAAATTGAACTATATTTAGTTTTCCTTTTCGGTTCAGTTCAGTTGCTCAGTCATGTCTGACTCTTTGAGACCCCATGAACTGCAGCATGCCAGGCCTCCCTGTCCATCACCAACTCCTGGAGTCCACCTAAACCCATGTCCATTGAGTTGGTGATGCCATCCAACCATCTCATCCTCTGTCATCCCCTTCTCCTCCTGCCCTCAATCTTTCCCAGCATCAGGGTCTTTTCCAATGAGTCAGCTCTTCCCATCAGGTGGCCAAAGTATTGGAGTTTCAGCTTCAACATCAGTCCTTCCAGTGAACACCCAGGACTGATCTCCTTTAGGATGGACTGATTGAATCTCCTTGCAGTCCAAGGGACGCTCAAGAGTCTTCTCCAACACCACAGTTCAAAAACATCAATTCTTCGGTGCTCAGCTTTCTTTATAGTCCAACTCTCACATCCATACATGACCACTGGAAAAACCATAGCCTTGACTAGACGGACCTTTGTTGGCAAAGTAGTCTCTGCTTTTTATTATGCTATCTAGGTTGGTCATAACTTTCCTCCCAAGGAGTAGGCATCTTTTAATTTCATGGCTTCAGTCATCATCTGCAGTGATTTTGGACCCTAAAGAAATAAAATCAGCCACTTTTTCCACTGTTTCCCCATCTATTTGCCATGAAGTGATGGGACTGGATGCCATGATCTTAGTTTTCTGAATGTTGAGCTTTAAGCCAACTTTTTTACTCTCCTCTTTCACTTTCATCAAGGGGCTCTTTAGTTCTTCCCTTTCTGTCATAAGGGTGGTGTCATCTGTATATCTAAGGTTACTGATATTTCTCCCAGCAATCTTGATTCCAGCTTGTGCTTCCTCCAGCCCAATGTTTCTCAAAATTAAATTTTAAGGAATCATTTGACATGAGAATCAATTAGAGCAACATGTCCATCTTCTAGAAAGTGGTTTTTAGTAAACATTAAACATTCAGAGTGAAATTGAGTCTATGGTTTTTCTCTATTGTTTATTTGTTTTTTTTTTTAATTAAGACTTTCCTGTCAGTAGAGAGAAAAAAAGGAAGGAAATAATTGAACAGGGAAAAAAAAAACAGTAATGTAACTAGTCAAAAAGATGCCATAATATGTGTTGGGAGCAGTTGGCTTCTGTATTGGGAAAGAAGATGGTATTAGCTCAGAAAATCAGGCATTTGGTTTAAGTTCCTTAAACTAAAAGGAAAAGAGAAGAGAAAAGGAATGGAGACCATTGGAAGTGGCAGAGTTTAGTGCAAGTGCCAGCTACTAGCAAAGGAACCAGATAAGGAGTTAAACTGCCCCCACCCATGAAGATGTCTCTTTCATCTGAGTAACCTAGATAATAGATGACTTAAGTGACCACTCTTCTCCCTTCCTGTGCCCTAATTCCATTCTTATGCTTTAAACTAACAATAAAGAGTGAAGCGTGAAACCCTAGACACCCCACCCTCTGACCATAAGTGGAGAGCCCCAGACCTGATATTTCTCTCTCTCTACCCACAAACTGGCTCTGTGGCCCTCGGGTATGCCTTGTTCCCTCCAGGATCTGTAAATAATAAACCCTGTTGCTCAAAATTCCCTGATGGATTTTGCTGAAGAACTTCATGCAGTCATAATAGGAATCATGGGGTCAGTCCAGCCACAACATTGACCCATTGTGGAAATGTTTGCAAGGCTCACTACAAGTAATGTGGAATTGGGGAATGCCCCAGACATTTCTTGCTGATAGCATCACTATTAATAAACAGACAACACAGAGATTAAAGTCAATTACAGTACCAAGGAGCAGACACCTGATTTGGGAGTCAGCTCAATGAATCCCACAAGATTCTGCAACAGTTCTAGAATCAAATGCCAAGAGCCCACCTCCTTCCAGGAGCTTATTAAAATCCACACAAACCTTAGGCAGCTCAGCCATGTACAAGGAGATGGACAAATTCAGAGAGTTTTAAAAACTCTGTGGCTCTTAGTGACAAGTCTAAATTATCAATATTTTTATTATTTTTTGGTGAATTGTATTTAAAAAGGTAGAGAAGCATATGGCCTGTTTTCAAATAGCTGTTATTACATGGTCAATGAATGAATGTCAGTTGCTCAGTCATGTCCAACTCTTTGCGACCCCATGGACTGTAGCCTGCCAGGATCCTCTGACCATGGGATTCTCCAGGCAAGAATACTGGAGTGGGTTACCATTTCCTGCTCCAGGAGATCTTCCTGACCCAGGGATTGAATCTGGATCTCCTGCATTGCAGACAGTTACATGGTGGGACTCTTATCTGCTATGTATGAGACATGGAGTAGTTAAGACATTGAAAGTACAAAGGTGAGCATGGCAGTCCCAACTCCACAACAGCTGGGGGGCTGGGTGTGATGCTGATGAGAACAAATGAGTAAAACAGATGCTTATAATACAAAATACAAAAGGAAAAAAAAAAAAAAAAAACAGCGGGGAGAGTAGCATAAAATCTGACCAGGACTGACACAGAGATCAGGGAAAGATTTTCGAAAAAGTCAATGTTGAGTTGAGCCCTGGATGCTGAAGAGGAATGTTCAGAGTGAAAATGATTTAAAGATTTGAATTTCATCTATTTACAAAGCAATCCACTTTTTGAAACACCTTGCACCCTCATTATACTAAGTAACAGACATTGTTCTATAGAAGTCAATTCAAGTGGACATCTGGCAGTTTTCATTGTCTTAGCAACGTTTTGAATTTTGAATCAATTCTGAAGCTTAATCAGGTATCCACAGCAGGCAGATAATCCACATATCAGGAATGTAAATTTTTATTCAACATAGGATAGATGGAGATGTTTTCAGTTAAGGGAAAAGGTACTATAAAAACAGGTTATCGTACAGTGAGTCAGGATTTACAATGAGTCAGGATTCTATTGGATATTATTTAGGCAACAAAAGGTATACTACATGTTTTCATATTTCAGTCCCTAACCGAACTAAGATGCAGAGAAATGTAAACTTTTTCAAATCCGAGGTATTCTGTTTTTTGTTCTGTATTATAATTCTTGCTAGCTATTAAAGAAGATTGGCTGCTCCATTTTTCCTTCTTCATCTGGTTTATTCATACTCAGAAACAAATAAAGTAACACAAAAGCATTTTCCAATAAAATATGACTAATGAATCAGAAAGTGCTATCCAGTGCCTTGTGAACATTTCAAAATACTGTAAGCCTTTTTCTTCATTAAGATATTCCCAAAACAAAACCAAAGGGGAAAAAATGAATTTCACTGCAGAAGCATGAAATATGATAACTAATAAGAACAATTATAATCATTTTCTTTAGAATACGGCAACTATGAATGACACATGTAAATAGCTCCAATATATTCATTTAATATTACTGATAATTAATGTGAGCACTAAATTAGAATTCCTTTATCAGTCAGAGTTGTAAAGCACTGTAACAGCCTAGAGATTACTAGAAAAGCTGATACCTGAGTGAAGAATATACCCAGTCTGCTGATAATGAAGGAGTGTACTGACTTTTAATTCCATAAATAAATAGAATGTTTTTAAGCATCAGACTTCATGAAAATTTAGCTGAATTAATTAGTAAACACATGCTGCATGTTTGCCGCAACGCTTTATTCCCTGAGAAGCTAAATACCTTTCCCCATTTGCATCTGTGAGAATATTGAATTGTCCTCATTTTGAGCAAGCCCACAAAATGCATTGGGAGTGATCTCAGTAAATTTTAAATAGTTACATAATTCAGTAAAGTGATATGTTCAATACATTTCTTGACCTTTTTCCCAGATATTATCACAAAAATAAACAAGATCCTTTTTGGCTAGGAAAAACAAGTTATCCCACACCTCTCTTGGAAAACCTTTTCTCCTACACTCAAAACAATATGAATTCAGAATAGCTCCAAATGAAGTAAAATAAATGACTTTGTGGTATATCTAAAAGATGCAAACATATATATTTTAAGTAATTTAAACTGACAGAATGCCAAATCTGGCAGTATTAGAACATCTGATTTGTAATAGGCTCTCAATAAATGCTTGCTGAATGAAACAAGCCTAGTGGAATTTTTTTAAAGTAAAACTTGGATGAAGACATAAAATTAATATCACCTATGTTATTATTTTGGGGGGGGGGCAAAATAATGTTTTATAAATTTGCAATTTTAATATCATGCAAATCCAAATGCTTATTTCTTCTTTCCTCTGACACTTTTAATTCAGGCCATCTTCACCTCACTTCTCAGTGACTGAAACATGCATAATGGGCTTCCTGCCCCATTTCTGCCCAACCAACCGCCCCCCGACACTGCCCCACTCCTCCTCCCATTCTTTTTCCATTCTATAAGCTGACCTTTCTAAAACCTTCTGTATCCCCCCACCCATCCCCTCAGGATAAAGCCCAAAGCATTCAGAATACTTCATTATGTGCCCACAGCCAGTCTCTCCAACCTCCTCCATCTCCACAACGCAACTTCTGGCACTTAGTGCTCCAGTCATATTCAACTCTACAACTTTCCTGCAAGCCATGCCCTCACCCCAGAGCCTTTGCACATGCTGTCCCCTCTATTTGAAAGCTTTACTTCCTGCCAACTCTTGGCCTTCTATCATTTTATCTAGCTTACTCACACTTGTCTTTATGGTTTTGTCTGAGACATTATCTACTCCAGAAGCCTTCTCTGACAGCCCCTCCTCCTCTCTTAGGACTAGATTCATGTCATATCACCCTATGCTTTCACTTAGCTAATGACTCAAAATCATGGGTTTTTTGTTATTACTTTTAACAAATTCCTTGAGTTCCCAACACCTAACATGATGCTTGGCACATAGCTGTCATTAAATAAACACTCTGTGAATGAATTAGGAAAACCTTCAAAACTTCAACTTGATGAAGTTGATCTAGTAATAATTTATATTATAAATGATAATAGTGAAAAAAGAAATGTATCAAAAGAGACCTGGATTATCATCATCCTAGCTCTGCCATTAGCTATAAGTAATTTCTCTGCACCCCAATTTAATTTGCAAAATAGGTATAACACCTAACCCTCCTACTTCGTAATAGGATAGATCCAAAGGGCTCAGTTAAGTGAAAGCACCTTGGAAAATATAAGGAACTAGTCATGCAAGATATTAGTATTACTGTTATTATTAAATGCCTAAATCGCCACTTTGTCATATTCCTGCTCAAAAGTCCCCAGTACCTCCACACTGTCACCCACTCTTCCACCTTCAACAATACTTCCTAGAGCATGGCTATGTGAATTGATTGTCAGTCTCATGGACATTTCTATGTCTCAGTTGGGGGTTTTCTGCCTGGCAGCCACTCTAATTTCACTCTAGGGGAAGTTCTTCTCTTGGATCTCATCCTTTGGGTGAAGCAGATTCTGGCCTAGGACCTCAAATAGGAAGCCTAAGAAGCCAGTGAGCACCCTGGATTCTCCCAGCCAATGGCCATGGTCCCTGGGCCTCCCCAAGCCATGACTCCGCCAGTCCAATCAGAGTGAATTTCAGGACTTCCTCAGGGAGGAGTAGAGCAAAGATGGCCACGCTTCTCTGCTGGGTCAGTTAGTTAGTGTTAGTCGCTCAGTTGTGCCCAACTCTTTGTGACCCCATGGACTGCAGTCCACCAGGCTCCTCTGTCCATGAGATTTTTCCAGGCAAGGATAATGGAGTGAGTTGCCATTTCCTTCTGCAGGGGATCTTCCCAACCCAGGGATCGAACCCAGTCTCCTGCACAGCAGGGAGATTCTTTACCGACTGAGCTACAAGGGGTCAACCAGGCAGCAAACCACCGTAGGAGGTGCCAGCAGTCATATTGCAACAATAAGCAAAATCTGGTAAGATGAAGCCAGCAAATCCACAGCAAAGAGAGACATGAAAATATCTTGTCCTTGGGGCATTCTCTAGCTGCTGAATCATGCCTCGCTTGACACCAGCACTACCCAGCAGTAAAGATAATCAGGAAGAGATATTTGGGCATCTTGACAATTAGTGTGACATCTCTGAGCTTTTCCTCCCAGAAAATAGATCTTTAAAAGTTCTCTTCTTCATCACAATAATGCTTTGAAAAATAAATAAAATTCAAATCCATATTCAACTAATGCTTACAGGTCAAATTTATGAAAACAAATGTTGCTATCTTTATAAGTGAAGGGTTTTATTAATTCAAAGTATTACTGTAAGTGGAATTATCAGCGTTGACTTGATTACTCATCTTCCTTCTTGTTCAGCTGCAGGTCTGCAATGTTGTTGAAATATGAAGCTAATGCATAGAAAAGTGGTTTATTTTCTACAAAATCAGTATCCAAGGGGAAAAATATTAAGTCCATGTGATCTAGGAAAAACTACCCTAAGAGGCACTTATTGTTAAAATTCTAGCTTGACTATCCTATCTAAATCTTTCAAAAATGTTTCTGGCTCTACAGTTTTGGTTAAGACCCAGGTTAACACAGGCTTGTCAGAATTGCTTTCTTCAGTAGTAAGCAGTTAGATCAGGAAATAAACCACAAAAATTCCTTAATTGCTATTCATCTAAGTCAGGTCTTACACTTTGGCTGAAAAAAAATAAACCAAAGGAAAGAAATGCCTAGCAGTCTTTTTCTGGGTATTTTTTTTCCACACAAGCTAACAAAAACACCTTAACCAGCAAAGGAGTCAAAGAATAGAAAAGAGATCTCTCTTCAAACCTTCCTTTCTAGGTAGAATTAGCCATTTAAGCTTTGTCCACATTAGCATTAAGCTAGCAAGGCTGGAGAGTGACTTAATTCATATCACTTTGCCAATTTGTTTACTTAATATTAATCCCATGTGTTTTAGAAATTGGTCTGAACCAAATTGCATTGGAATTGCTCCGAAAAGGCTAAGTCACACCTCAGGAGCATCTTTAACTATTTATTATAATAATTTATTCAGTTTTTAAGACTTATAATGAGTTGATTTGTAATGAATTTATAATTCCAAATTTATAGGATGTTAATATATCATTGGGTGGTTGAACATGGGCCATCTCTCTTGTGTCCTTTTGGTATGAACACTGCTGTTTAATATCCAGTCTTAAATAGGAGAAATCTTTTAGAGAATTTCAAACAAGTAGTTTGTGTGTGATGAGTTCATGGTTCAGACACAGACCTCAACAAGGTTAACCAATTAACAAATAGAGACTAAAAATGACAATAATGCAATTGCTATTTATCCCTCCCTATGGGCCAGACACTGGAGAAGGAAATGGCAACCCACTCCAGTGTTCTTGCCTGGAGAATCCTAGGGACAGGGGAGCCTTGTGGGCTGCTGTCTCTGGGGTCGCACAGAGTCGGACATGACTGAAGAAACTTAGCAGCAGCAGCAGCATACTTCTGGTTGGGCCAATACACAACATTCAGCTTGCTATTGGCTTTTCTGTTTGCCAGGATTTGCTTCTTTGTTTTCCTTTTATTATAATGTGTATAATAATGTACATTTAGGTGTGTGAAAAAATTAGCATAGCAATTCAATATTAGCATAGAATTTTAAATTAGCATAGAATTTCAAGCACAACTCTCAAGAATTATTGATGAACCTGGGACTTTCTTCAGATTACAGTTCCAGGACAGAACCCTTTCACTGAATACAGGACAGAAATGAGGCAGAGAAGAGAATACACACTCCTTGGCTAGCCATGGGGCTCACTAGCTGCAAAGGTGAAGTTTGAGCGGCTCAAGAAGGTCATGAGAACCCTTTGGCCTGTGCAGCTGCTCCTCTGAGATGAAGCGTGTCAACTGGCCACAGGTATTTCATGACAGCAAACGGTGACTGTATATAGGATGTGATTTCTAAGTTTGCAATGCATTCATCCTGGGGTATGTGCATAATCCCATATGATCTTCCCAGTGGTCACGTATGGTAGTGAAAGCTGGACTGTAAAGAAAGCAGAACTCCAAAGAATTGATGCCTTCAAACTATGGTGCTGGAGAAGACTCCTGAAAGTCTCTTGAACAGCAAGGAGATCAAACCAGTCAATCTTAAAGGAAATCAACCCTGAATTTTGATCGGAAGGATTGATACTGAAGCTCCAGTATTCTGGTCACCTGATGTGAAGAGCTGACTCATTGGAAAAATCCCTGATGCTGGGAAAGATTGAGGGCAGAAGGAGAAGAGGCCATCAGAGGGTGAGATGGCTGGATGGCATCACCAATGCAATGGACATGAACTTGGGCAAACTCCAGGAGATGGTGAGGGACAGAGAGGCCTGGCACACTGCAGTCCACGGAGTCGCAGAGAGTAGGACATTACTGGGCCACTGAACAACAACATATGCATAATCATTATGCTTACAGTGTGGTCTGAGTTTTTGTATCCTTAGAGATAATCAAAGCCTGACTTTCTTCTCCACTGAGTCTGCTGCAGGGGAATGACAGTGCTAGGAAGCACAGAAAGCCCATGTTTTAAGGTATCTTCTCCAGGTTGCACTGACCGTTCTAACAAGGGTGGAGGTGGACTGGGAAACTTTTGAAGGGTTAAGATCTCAGCATCTTTCAGCTGCTTTCCTTTTGCTCAAATTTCTCAGGGCCAGGGCATTTGCCTTTCAGTATGACTGTGCTGCTCTCGTTTGGGCTAGACATCAATAGACAAGCATCAACCGATTCCAGGGGAAGCCTCTTCTGCTACAGAGAAAATTCTCTGTAAGTTTCCTCACCTCTGTTTCAATGCCAAACAAGATTTTTTACTGTGAACACTTGGGTATCTTTCCTAACAAAGCTAGCTTCCTGTATGAATAAGAATACCTCTGACTCAGAATGAGATATAATCTTTCAATGCCCTTTCTATCAGGGATCTTAGTACTGGAGCTCTGACGATCATTAGTGAAATGAAATTTGTCTTGAGAATAAAAACCGTCGCAGAGAGAAAAATTATGCAATCTGGTAAAAGAGAGGCCTAGGGAGATGAGTTTATTTTCTAAAATGTTTCAGTCAACTTAAAGAAAAAATTGAAAACTACATTAATTCAAGCTGTGATAGGACTGGAACTTGTGGGAAGTATGAGAAATCTCAGCAACTTTGTAGTCTATCGGCCTGGACATCATGCCCTGAAGAGGACAAGGTGACCTTCTCCACCTAACTCTGAGGATGGGGAGGAGAGAGAGGACATTGAGGCCTTGGCAGGACCTGTGCCCACTGGCTGGAGGTGCTCTGCTTTTATTTACAGGTTGTGATTCTACACTAGATTTATTGGCATAAAAGAGCTTTTGTTGTCACCTAAGAAACTGGTGGCTCACACAGTAAAGAATCCTCCTCCAGTGCAGGAGACCCAGATTTGATTCCTGGGTGGGGAAGATCCCCTGAAGAACTATCCACTCCAGTATTCTTGCCTGGAAAATTTAATGGATAGAGGAGCCTGTCGGGCTACAGTCCATGGGGTTGCAAAAAATCAGACATGCCTGAGGGACTGAGCACACACAGGAGAGACTTAGAATTAACAAAATTGATTTGCACTCATGATTAGTGTGACACCCTAATTTTATACCTGGGGCAACTGAGACCCTAGAAGATGAAGTGGTATGTTCCAGGGCCTCCCCACTAATAGATGACAGAGGTTTCCTGACTTCATCTATTACTTTCCACCTGCCTATATGATGGAGTGTTTTGCTCATAAGTCACTTTTTTTGTGTGTTTCAGCCTTTTTAAGATTTTAATATTTTTCCACTTTTATTGAGATAAATTGACTGCAGCACTGTATAAGTGCAAGCTGGCCAGCGTAACAACTTGACTTATCTGAACTGTGAAATGATCGCCATATGAAGTGAACACCCACAACCTTTTATGGTGTACCTCAGTCCTACTGCAGCCTCTTGGGCCTCACAGGCTTATGGACCCATGTTTAGATCCAAAGCATCAATGCAGCAGGGGATTCTCCTCATGTGAGGAGGAGGCGCCTCCCTCATGTTTGTGGTACTGAAGTTAACCAAAGGTCGATGCTCCCTGATGTAACATATACTGCCAAGACATTCTTTGACTGAGGAAGGTACATTCAGTCAATCAGACTCTCTGGCAAGAAGGAAAATGTGCCTCCTGTGTCACCGGGCTTCTTGTACCAGTGGATGACAGTGATGTATTTACACCAGAACCTTGACAAGCGGCTGACAGGGCTTCAGATCTCAGAATTTGTTTTAGAAGGACAAACCTATTAAGAGCACTGTCCTTGACAACCTGGATCCTTCAGACTTTTAGGTCTGAATGGTTTAACCCAAACGGACTTGTTGCTGTCCCAGAGCCCACCTGCCAGCCTGTGTGTATGGCACTTCTGTGTGAACCCATCTGAATCTTCGAGGCTCAGGTTCATCACATCCTGCCCATCCTGAAAGCTTTGTTGACCTCCTGGATCACGAGTGTGGTCTCCTGGTTCTCATTCCACATGGACCACTCAGGGCATTCATGACTCACATTAACACTCAGACAATACTACTGTCTAAAGATAATAGTTCAAAAAAAGAAGGAAAAAAACATGTATTTAGCACCTACTATATGCCAGAGCTGTGAGAAAAAGAGAAGTGAAAAGCAAAGGATACAAGGAAAGATATAAGCATCTGAATGCAGAGTTCCAAAGAATAGCAAGAAGAGATAAGAAAGCCTTCCTCAGTAATCAATGCAAAGAAATAGAGGAAAACAATAGAATGGGAAAGACTAGAGATCTCTTCAAGAAAATTAGAGATACCCAGGGAATATTTCATGCCTAGATGGGCTCGATAAAGGACAGAAATGGTATGGACCTAACAGAAGCAGAAAATATTAAGAGGTGGCAAGAATACACAGAAGAACTGTACAAAAGAGATCTTCACGACCAAGTTAATCACGATGATGTGATCACTCACCTAGAGCCAGACATCCTGGAATGTGAAGTCAAGTGGGCCTTAGAAAACATCACTACAAACAAAGCTAGTGGAGGTGATGGAATTCCAGTTGAGCTCTTTCAAATCATGAAAGATGATGCTGTGAAAGCTCTGCACTCAATATGCCAGCAAATTTGGAAAACTCAGCAATGGCCACAGGACTGGAAAAGGTCAGTTTTCATTCCAATCCCAAAGAAAGGCAATGCCAAAGAATGCTCAAACTACTGTACAATTGCACTCATCTCACACGCTAGTAAAGTAATGCTCAAAATTCTCCAAGCCAGGCTTCAGCAATACGTGAACCGTGAACTTCCAGATGTTCAAGCTGGTTTTAGAAAAGGCAGAGGAACCAGAGATCAAATTGCCAACATCCGCTGGATCATGGAAAAAGCAAGAGAGTTCCAGAAAAACATCTATTTCTGCTTTATTGACTATGCCAAAGCCTTTGACTGTGTGGATCACAATAAACTGGAAATTCTTAAAGAGATGGGAATACCAGACTACCTGACCGGCCTATTGAGAAACCTATATGCAGGTCAGGAAGCAACAGTTAGAACAGGACGTGGAATGACAGACTGGTTCCAAATAGGAAAAGGAGTACGTCAAGGCTGTATATTGTCACCCTGCTTATTTTACTTCTATGCAGAGTACATCATGAGAAACACTGGGCTGGAAGAAGCACAAGCTGGAATCAAAATTGCTGGGAGAAATATCAATAACCTCAGATATGCAGATGACACCACCCTTATGGCAGAAAGTGAAGAGGAACTAAAAAGCCTCTTGATGAAAGTGAAAGAGGAGAGTGAAAAAGTTGGCTTAAAGCTCAACATTCAGAAAACAAAGTTCATGGCATCTGGTCCCATCATTTCGTGGGAAATAGATGGGGAAACAGTGGAAACAGTGTCAGGCTTTATTTTTGGGGGCTCCAAAATCACTGCAAATGGTGACTGCAGCCATGAAATTAAAAGACGCTTACTCCTTGGAAGGAAAGTTATGACCAACCTAGATAGCATATTCAAAAGCAGAGACATTAGGTCCGTCTAGTCAAGGCTATGGTTTTTCCTGTGGTCATGTATGGATATGAGAGTTGGACTGTGAAGAAAGCTGAGCACCAAAGAATTGATGCTTTTGAAGTGTGGTGTTGGAGAAGACTCTTGAGAGTCCCTTGGACTGCAAGGAGACCCAACCAGTCCATTCTAAAGGAGATCAGTCCTGGGTGTTCTTTGGAAGGAATGATGCTAAAGCTGAAACTCCGATACTTTGGCCACCTCATGCGAAGAGTTGACTCATTGGAAAAGACTCTGATGCTGGGAGGGATTTGGGGCAGGAGGAGAAGAGGACAACAGAGGATGAGATGGCTGGATGGCATCACTGACTCGATGGATACGAGTTTGAGTGAACTCTGCGAGTTGGTGATGGACAGGGAGGCCTGGCATGCTGCAATTCATGGGGTCGCAAGGAGTCGGACACGACTGAGCGACTGAACTGAACTGATATGCCAGAGACAATAATTTTTCCAAGTAGGGATTATCCATGTTTTATACATGAGGGAATGTGAAGTTCAGTGAAAATAAGAAACTTTCCCAAGATCAAATAGACAGTAAATGACAGAATGGCTACTTAAACTTAGAATTCTATAGGCTGAGGTATATATCATTACATAATGTGAGCTAAGCATTCTTTAGGCTGTACATCAACGTCTCTTCTGGGGTATAAGCTACCTGAAGATGTGACCAGTTTCTTATTTGCCCCTTATCACCATGAGGTTTTATACAGCCACAGTCAGCGTGGGTCCTCAATAAGGAAGTGTCATGGTCAGCATCAGGGAGACCACGTTCTGCAAACACAAAATCCTTTAGCACTGGAACTGCTGGTTATACACACACACACACACACACACACACACACACACAGAGCTACCGTCACTCTCAGCATTTGGCTCTCTCTGCCATGTCTGCTGCAGCTTGGCAGTTCTAATATCTGATGGATTAGTGCTGATCTACACTGATTGCTCACACCTGCAATTCAAACTAACCCCTGTTCCGCTTTGTGCAATCAGCCATGCCCAGGTAAGACCATCAGCTTCCCAAATGACAGGCAAACAGAGACCCACCTGACAGGTCGGACCAGACACCTGTGAGATCCGCAAAGTGGAAAGAAAGGGGGAAGGGAAAGGTGGAATTACAAAATTAAAACGCCAAATGTAAACGTAAACCAGTGAGTGCTTCCTCTACTTTTCAGAAAGATTAGAAACTTCGTAGATGGAAAACATCAAAGGTCCCCAGTGAATGAGTAAGTAACTGGCGATGGAATTGTTACAGGCCAGGATTTGATATTTGTGTTTCTATGCAGAGTAAGCTTTAGTCAGAGAAGTTAGACCCTAGATTATCAAAAGTGCCAAACATTGTTGTGCTTTGATTTTCAGTGTTGCCTCCTACCAGCAAATTCTAGACACATTTGCTAACATTGTCCTGATAATCCTCATGGCATTCCCTTCTGGAGGCAAGGGGTGTGGATGGAAAAATGCAATGCATGCAAGGATAGGACAACTTGCTTCTGAATTTCTACCGTGTCCTAGTTTTCAATATGTAGTAACTAATAGAAAAGGAATGGTGTAGATATTTATAAATATATGTATGAAGTATTTATGTACATATTTGTTTTATTAATGATAATAGGCACAGAAGTAAGCCATATCCCCATTTATCATATTACCCTCATCCTTAGTACTTTTGGTATTTTGCTTTCTCAAGGGAATAATAGTCAAATCCTGAGCAACTGGAATAATTCCAGTTACAACCATAAATAATTGGATTTTGGTTTATTTCCTTCTTTGGGGAAAAATTCCCTCTGACTTTTCTAAGTGTCAGACTTTTGCAACAGAAATTTCACTGAATTTGTTCAAGGTATGTGACTATTTTTCAAGGTGTAAAAGAAGAAATATCCGAAGGACAGAGTTGAAGGTGTTAAGTTTAAAGACATTATTTTCCAGATAGAGCTAAATATAAAAGATATCCATCACAATATCTTACATAATAAGTCACCATTTTTCCTGCTGCTACTTATTAAAGAATTGAACCAGGAGAATTTTGTTTTTCTAATTTAAGATTTAGTTTGTGACTTGATGAGCTTATAAACATTAAGGCTCTGACTTCTTCTCAGGACACGTTAGTGACAACTCTAAGCAGCTGTCCTGGAAGTGACTTCCACTCCCCAAGAAAATCATTCCACAGACTTTCATTAAAGACAGAATGATGCAATGAATAACTAGGGTCTTCTCATGTCCTTTTCCTATTTTTCTCTTCAGAGAAGTTATATACCCTATCTAGTGTTATATGTAGAGTATCATCATTATATTAGGCAGATAGTCAAAGTTGGCTCGGGGGACATATTTGAACTTGAGTGGATTCAAGTTCCAATGAGAATACTAAAGCTTGGCTCTAGGAAACACTCTCTCTTTTGGCCAAGTCCTGAGCCAACCTGGATGATGTGTAAATGTGCTTTGGGGTTGAGGTTCGTCTCACCCTGAGAGAGTGAAATCTAGGGCTTAACACTAGACAAAGTGGCTGGGTGTAACTTCTGAAGACTGATGCTCCCATCACTACACCCTTTCTCCACATATCTTTTTATTAAGATGAGGAAGCAAAGAGGCTCAGGGAGCCAAACCACCAGCCTGACACCATTTGACAGATGAAGCCACTGAGAACGCATGCACATCACCTTCCTGTATCTTGTTTCCCTTTTTTTTTTCCTGCCCCAGGTCCTTTGGAGAAAGAACAACTCAAATTTACTACCAGTTGCTACATATATTAATTAGCCATGGGCCAGACACCATAACAATACCTTACACATAATCTCCTTTAATTTCAAAAGATGGCATCAGGGCATGGTTAAGAGCATGGCTCTGGTCCCAAGACTGCCTGGATCAAAATTATGCTTCTTAGTTGTTTGACCTTAAGAAAACTTTCCTTGTCTCAGTTACCCCTTCTGTGATAGAAAATCCTTTCTCAAGAGGTTTCTGAGAACTTCCTCCACTATTTTTGGCTGTGCCACGCAGCATGCAGGATGCGGGATCTTAGTCCCCTGACCAGGGTTGGAACCCATGCCCACCCCCGGAAGTGTGGAGTCTTAGCCATTGGACCTCCAGGGAAGTCCCATCTGTGAGAATTAAATGAATGTAACATGCTTAAGATAGTGTTTGGCTGGCATACTGCTTAAGTGCTTAATACAAGCTGGATATTACTGTCACACAATTCTGTGTGTAATATTAGCACCATTTTATAGGTGAAATTAGCACCTATAATATAGCACCTATACCTGCTAATAGAAGGTAATATTAGCACCATTTTATAGGTGAGAAGATTGAGACTCAAATTGGGTTAATCTGATGGTTCTTGAAGTCTGGTCCCTGCAAACTTGGAAATGCAAATTCTCGAGCCTCACCCAGCACTACTGAATCTGAAACTTTGGGATAGACCTCTGCAATCTGTGTAAATCTAGCCCTCTAGGGGATTCTAAGGATGCATGCTAAAATTTGAGTGTGTGCTTAGTCACTAATTTGTGTCCAACTCTTTGTGACTCCATGGACTGTGGGATTTCCTGGACAGGAATACTGGAGTGGGTGGCCATTTCCTCCTCCAGGGGATCTTCCCAACCTAGGGATCAAACCCGTATCTCTTGAGTTGCAAGTGACTCTTTCACCACTGAGCCACCAGGGAAGCCCAAAGCTTGCGTACAACTAGATAAATCAACTTGCTCAATGTTACACAGCTTTTGAGTAATGAAATAAAGATTCACTCTGATTTAAGAGCCGATGTTCTTTCAACTAAACATGGTATAAATTCAGGACCAAATAGGAACTATGTGTTTTCTCCCAAGGTTTTGACCACACATTAGTGGGATAACTGTCCTCCTTCCACCATATTCCCACACATGGTTTCTCCTTTGTCAATGCAGCAACCCCTGCCTTAGCTCTGCTATGAGAACCTTCTGTTTGTTTTCCCCAAATCATGAGCTCTCATACAGTGGTAAAATCCTGAGGGTGGTGAGAGCTAGGGTGAAATGTTACACTGTGATCAGAAAACCTCATTATTTTGATGGGTGACATTTTCATGCAGAATTTTCAAATATGTGATTAAAATTAAAAAGAAGAAGTTGATATCTGATTTTTCATTCTACCTCCAAGATTGAGAAGGGCACAAGAATATATGCATTTAAGAATAACTAAGCACAAGTAAAATTCAGTCTAAAGTGACTGTTCAACTGTTAGACTATCCAGTCTAAAAGCAACTATCTGGATGTTAGAAATGCCATAATTAACTGCCACTTGGTCATTAATAACTTAGCCAAAACTTCCTGCTGATCTATTCCCAAAGCCATGACTTCAGAGAGGTAACTATCCCCCTCAAATGCTCCTGCAGCTGTATCCTACTCCAGAGTCCACGTATCTTGCCAATTAATGTAAGCCAAGAGTCGTACCCACTTTATCCTCCCCCTCCACTTGCCACGAGCAGCCTTCTTTTCTCACTAAAGGATTCCTGAATAGAAACCATCTCTTCTGTGACCTTACAAAATTCAGATATGCTCTGTTATGTTCTAGTCCCACAGTGACTATCCTCAGATTTGGGATGTCCTATTTCCTGTTTAGTTGTTTAAGACTGTCTTCCTTAAAAGCTGATTAATCTCAGGTCCCTGGAGTGAAGGCCATAAGGCCATGTAATATTGAGGCACCAAGAAGACTTCAATAAGTGGTTTAATGTATTTGCAGTCCCAAAATTAGAACAGCTTCCTTTTTCTTTAACAGCAGATTTTTGTGCTACAATTTACAGTTCTTCCCCCTCTAACAACTTGAGTTAATTTCTACTCAGAAAAAAAAAGGAGCAAAGGAGCCTAAGTAGAGCCATGGACTGAGATAGAACTGGGCAAGTAAAAGAGGGATGGCTAAGCAAGGCAGATCCTGTTGGTGGCTGTTTCCAGTGACCAAGGCATCACTGGGCGCTGAGCATTCGGGCAGAGGCAGATGAAGAATTGGAGAGACCTGGAGACATGTTCCTCAATGGTGACAGTGGGGAGGGGCTCAGGAGTGGGCCTCCAAGACATAAAAGAAGAACCAGGATTTCCTCCGTGGTCCAATGGTTAGGAGCCCGCCTGCCAATGCAGGGGACAGGAGTTTGATCCCTGGTATGGGAAGACTTCACATGCCGTGGGGCAACTAAAGGCCATGTGCCACAGCAACTGAGCCCACGCCCTACAACTATGGAAGCCCGAATAACTTAGAGCCCATGCTCCGCAACAAGGGGGCCACTGCCATGAGAAGTTCATCTGCAACTGGAAAATGGCTCCCACTCGCCACAGCTGGAGAGAGCCCAAGCTCAGCAATAAAGACCCAGTACGAGCAAAATTAAATAAATAAAAATTTTTAGAAAAGAAGAATAAACAGAGGCTATGATGATTAATAAATGTCTCCTTCTGCCAGAGCTAGTTAATGTGCTGTAACACCATTCCAGTCCCATGAAAATAATATGCACATGTACATGTCTTCTTACAGGTATAATAAAATATAGATTATACCATTCAGAGTTACAAGTATTACTTTATATGTCTTATATATAATTCCTAGGTAAATATTAATATATATGTAAGCTCTTATTACACTGTAATATACCCATCATGTTTAAACCTTGGGTACATAATCAAAAGATAGAAAGTGGAACCTTTCCGTTGGAAATGCAACACTCAAAGGCTCATTAGTCCTGAAGCTAAGGAAGCTTAAGCTCCTGGGCCCTAATAAGGCTATTATGATTGTTGATATAATCACTGCTGCTGCTGCTGCTAAGTCGCTTCAGTTGTGTCCGACTCTGTGCGACCCCATAGACGGCAGCCCACCAGGCCCCACCGTCTGGGATTCTCCAGGCAAGAACACTGGAGTGGGTTGCCGTTTCCTTCTCCAATACATGAATGTGAAAAGGGAAAGTGAAGTTGCTCAGTCGTGTCTGACTCTTAGCGACCCCATAGACTGCAGCCTACCAGGCTCCTCTGTCCTACCATTCTCTAAATGTTCTAAGGTTTTGTTATATATCATTCGCATGCATGTATCATCAAAAATGTTAAAATTTTTCTAGACCTGCAATGATCTCATAACGATTGACATTTCCTGGGTCACTATGAAAGCTTTAGCATGATTAAAAATATCTTGCTTCAACCATAGTATATTAGTTAAATCCTGTAACGTCTGGAGATGAGATTACATACCAAGCAGGATGTTTTCCATTTCTGTTCAGTCACCCTTTCATTCAACCATTACTGTTTACTCTGTGCCAAGTGTTGTTAAGTTTTTAAAACTTGTTTTCACATGTAATCGTTACATGGTTATACTCAAGGCTTAAATTTAAGTCCACATTCAAATTTTTTCATTGTTTTCAAACATTTTTTAGGTCTTCGTAATTACCACTTTTGGTTGCTGCATAACGTTCTATTTAAGAATATCTACCACACTGTAACATTAAACTGTTCTTGGGCATTTAAATAATTCACTGGCGGTAGAAATAATGTTGTAATTGAACATTTTTCTACAGAAAATGCTCTTCTCTGTCTTTGGATTATTTCTTTATGTTAAATTCCTTCAGTAAGTCTGAACTTTTTTTGGACAGTTCTTACATTCCATACTTTTCATCTGAAATTTAAGGATACACCAAAATTTTGCAAACACTTAAATTTTGTCACTTTATAAATGCCTGTTAGCAAATATAAAATAATGCCTCAGAACTTCCCTGGTGGTCTAGTGGTTTAGATTCTGCAGTTCCAATGCAGGGGACACAGGTTCAATCCTTGGGTGAGGAACAAGATCCCACATGCTGTGCGATGTGGCCAGAAGATTAAAAAAAAAAAAGCCTCCTTTTTCTTTCAGCTTTGCATTCCTCTGATAACTTGTGAGGTTAAACATTTTCTCGTACTTTTTAAAACACACTTACTACTCTAAATTTTGTACAATAGGGGTATGTGAAGAGCATCAGTCCAAAACGAAATATGGACCAGGCGCACTGTGAGTGTTGGGTATTGAATTAGGTATATGCGGGAATATTTCTGTGAAGGTTATTATGGGGATCATACTGAGTGTACTAGGACTTGGACTGTCCAACCTTGGGTTCATATCCTTCCTCTCCCACTTACTAGCTGGAAAAATCTGGACCTTACATTCAATGTATATGCAATTGTAATAATGATATAAAGCATCCAAGGTGGTAGAAAAATCAAATAATTCAGAAATAGAAATTGCACCCCCAGCACGTAGCACTGTGCCTAGTCAGGAGTAGGCACCCAATAAATATGTGACCTCAATCAAGTCCCAATAACACAAGAAGTGCTCAATAAATGTCAAATTTTAAGATCTCCCTGATGTTCTGGAATTAATAACCTGGATGAGACAAAAAAACATGATAAAATTGTAGTAAGTTCTTTATATGGGTATTACCACACAGGAGGCCTTCAGTGTAGAAATAGCACGTACAAGGAGAGTGCAAAGGACTCTTACAGAAGACACGGGACAAAAATAAACACTACAACTTAGTTCATCTGATTAAGGCAGGAGTGATTAGGCCAGACAAACCCATAGCGAAAGAAAGTATGTCAGTTATTGCCACGGCTCGAGGAAGGCAGGAAATGCAAGTAACTGCTAATGGGTATGGGGTTTCTTTGGGGATGATAAAAATATTCTTAAAATTCGATACTGGTAATGGTTGTACTACTTTGTAAATATACTAACCACCACTGAATTGTACATTTTAAAAGATGAATTTTATGCTGTATGTATTTGTTTCATTGTTTAGTTGCTAAGTCATGTCCTACTCTTTTGTGACCCTATGGACTATAGCCCACCAGACTTCTCTGTCCATGGGATTTACCAGGCAAGAATACTGAAATGGGTAGCCATTTCCTTCTCCAGAGGATCTTCCTGACCCAGGGATCGAACCCAAATCTCTTGCATTGGCAGGCAGATTCTTTACCACTGAGCCACCAGGGAAGCTCAAAATAGGACCTATGTTATTTTCTGTGGTTCTTAATTTAGAATCCATGCCAATTAAGGAAATTCTGAAGCAAGATTAAATAGGGAATTCATTCAGTCTCCAATTTTCCATTTTTGCATGTAATTGAGCCCCAAATTCAGAAATTATGGGCTTGGTGGAATAAACTTTGGTACCAGTTGCCCCCTTCATCAAGAAGAAAATGTGAACATCTCTTGTTATCCTTTCCTATCCTAAATTAGCTATTAGTTTCCTTGAATTTAAATGGTATAAGAATTACTGTTTTCAATTATCCTGGGTCTGTTTAATGTTTAACAGTGTCTAAAAAGCTGTTGAGAGCATATTTATAACTAGTGAGCAGCAGATCACAAAGCCTGGTTATTACTCACAGGAGGGCTGATGATTCCCTGGGCAAAGACAGCAGAGATGCCTTTTAGGATCCCCTAACCAACCAGTCAAAAGGCAAAAGAAGGCAACTACAAGAGGAAACACTACCAGTTACATATTGACTGTCTCTTGTTTCTTCTGGTGCTGCCCTTTGAAATGCTTAGATGATTTTTCTCTTGTCCTTCAAAATACCTGAGTATTTCTGGAGAATTTATTTCAGTATCAAGTGGGCATACAGTGGGTACAGTATCTGTCATATTGTGATTTATAATTAAAAAATACATATTTGATCTTTGTCCAGTTTTAGGCACAGAGTTCCTTGATGCTGCTGCTGCTGCTAAGTCACTTCAGTCATGTCCGACTCTGTGCGACCCCATAGACGGCAGCCCACCAAGCTCCCCCGTCCCTGGGATTCTCCAGGCAAGAACACTGGAGTGGGTTGCCATTTCCTTCTCCAATGCATGAAAGTGGAAAGTGAAAGTGAAGTTGCTCAGTCGGGTCCGACTCTGTGCGACCCCATAGTCAGCAGCCCACCAGGCTCCCCCGTCCTTGGGATTTTCCAGGCAAGGGTACTGGAGTGGGGTGCCATTGCCTTCTAAGCCCTTGGAATTTACTACGTGGTAAGAGCAATAGAAGTGCTGTTTGTGTTTTGTTAATGACTTTGGGCCACACCTAAGGATGGGATGGGGTTCCCTGGAAGTGTGGGGGGAATCTTTGATTGGGGGAAGGAACCACAAGATTAGAGGGTTTGGAGCTTTTAGTCCCACTCCCTGTCCTGTGAAGAGAGAGGGCTGGAGATTGAGTTCAAGAACCAATGGCAAATGACTTAGTCAATCATGCTTATGAAAGGAAGCCTCTGTGAAAATCCAAAAGACGGGTTCAGGGAGCTTCCTGGTGAACACGTGGAGGTTTGGGGAGGTAGCCTGCTCTGAAAGAGGCATGGAAGCTCTGTGCCTCTTTCCCCCTATCTTGTCCTATGTGTCTCTTCCATCTGGCTGTTCCTGAGTTCTATCCTTTTACAATAAACTGGAAATCTAATAAGAAAAAGATTTCTCTGAGTTCTTCGAGCACGTTTAGCAAATTAATTGAACCCAAGGAGGAGATCATAGGAATCTCTGATTTATAGTAACCAGTCAGTCAGAAGCAAAGATGAGGATCTAGACTCACCGGCCGCTTTCAGAAGTGGAGGGCAGTGTTATGGGACTGAACCTTTAATCTGTAAAATCTGATGCTGTCTCCAGGTAGACAGCGTCAGAAATATATTGAGTTGAATTGCAGGATACGCAGTTGTTGTCGGAGCACTGCTCGGTGCCGGGGGGAAACCCACAATTCAGAGAGGGATGCAGGACCCTGAGGGTCGTATACACCAAACAACTACACGTAGCTTAATCTTACGTATAATCTGTATTAACCTATGTAAAAATATAATTTTTCTGCTAAAAAATTCAAGAGAAATACATTTAAAATATATGTATTCCAAGCTTATAATAGACTGTATGAGCAATTATGCAGAACATAATTGTATGACTGCACACACAGTAACATACATTACACACTGTATCAAGCATCAGATTGCCGTGTGTTAAGCATCAGCTTATTCTAAAACTGTTCAGTAATAAATGAAAAATGTGATTTGGCCCCTTGCTGTGTGGTTTCTCTTGCCACACGCTCTCCAGCTGTTACCTGCTGGATCACACTCAGAATACCTGGCTAGACACTCTCAAAATTATCAATCAAACATAGAGGAATCAAAGGCTGGCTCATGTTTCCTGCTTGAGCCAACAAGAAGCAAAAATCAGTCCTCTGCTATTTTGTCCTATTAGAAAGTTAAAAAAAGAAAACTTAAGGGAAGCAAACAAAAGCCTTCTGCTAAAACAACTGATGAAACCTACGCAATAATTAATGACTTCAAATGTCAAATAGGCACCCTAGATTCTTCCCCCTTAACAGACTCAAACGGTAGTTCAATTTGAAAGTGCGTATGTCAGAGGGGAATAAACACAACAAATACATTTGCACTGAATTGAATCTGAGAGCCAGTGGAGAGTCCAAAGTAATGGAGAAAACAAACCCACATTGCATTGTTTCCATTTTATTGTAGGCCATAGGCCATTACAGTTTCTTTTACTGGAAGTTTCTTTCAACCCTTGCTACTTAACAAAAGGAAGCTTACTCTCGGGGAGTTCAAGATTTGGGAAAGAAGTTTAGTCTGCTCACATCATTGATCCCCTCCCCGACCTGTTCTCACTTTCTATATCTTTAAACACTCCCAAGCTCAGTTCCTCCCACCTTAAGAAGATCAGAATACTCTGATAGCCAAGTGACTGGGTAGATGAGATTCTTAGAAGGAGGTTTTCCCAATCTGAACTATTCCCCAACAGTCCTTTCTCCTGGGAAACCTGGCGTTTGAATGAATATCCTTGTCTTCCCTCTCCTGATCTTTCTCTTCCATCCCCTGTCCCACACTCAAAAGCAGTGGCTGGGGAAAGAATCAAAGGAAGGAAAGTCCTCAGAGTTAAGAAAACCCTTCCAGTTTTCCTTCTGATGTGGCTGAGTTTGTGTAGTGGAAGAGAAAGAAAAAAACAAATAATACCCTGTCCTACTGAATCAAAGAAACCAGAATTTCAAAATTGGCTCAGTTTACTCATTCTTGAATAGATTACTTGAGCCCTGTGGGCCTCAGGCTCCTGATCTATTAAATGGATGTGAAATATTTGCCTTTGCTGATTTACTGTGAGGAAAGTATCTGACAAATGGTAAGTGCTTAGGAAAAGCTGTCTGCCGTCCTGCATGTGCTGTGTGTGTGTACCAAAAGAGCTGGATGCATGCCTCTAGCCTCTAAATGGGAAGAGGGCCACATGAATGTGCTGGGTGACCCCCCAAAGTTACAGTCCACTTCAGGCACACTTTCTGAAAGGAGATACAAGATCTCGATTGAAAATCTCAGGTGATACCAGCTTATTCAGGGATCACTTCCTAATACTTTGAGGGCTTCCTTTAAAATGGGACATCATAGAAATACTAGAGGATTTTTTAAGATGGACCAAATTCCTACTGTAGAGCAAACTGTATGCAACAGTGAAATAAACTTAGATCTAATTATGTATACAATAATATATAATACATTTTTGTCTATTATAATCAGCCTTTACTGATAAAAGATGGCAAAAAATGAGATGAGATGAAAAACTATCAATACATAACAAGTAGATGATAGTAGAACAAAATGCTAATTAAAGTAGAACAGCATTCCCAGACAAATTTAATTTAGAGAACTGTGTGTGTGTGTGTGTGTGTGTGTGTGTGTGTAATCTCAGTGGTATCCAACTCTGTGCAACCCCATACTGTAGCCCACCAGGCTCGTCTGTCCTCAGAATTTTCTAAGACTACTGGAATGGATTGCCATTTCTTCTTCCAGGGGATCTTCCCAACCCAGGGATCGAACCCGTCTAATTGCATCTCCTGCACTGGCAGACAGATTCTTTAACAGAACTGTAGAGAACCTTAACATTTCAAGTTTGAAGGCCCCTCAATGAACATGCAATCTAGCCAGAGAGCCAAAGCGTGTTCTACCTTTCGGTGTACATGAGAATTAGAGTCACTTCCATTTTCTCATTTCTCAGATCACTTTTTGAAAGTATCTTACTCAAATTGTTGTGCGTCTACCTATAAATAAAGATACATTTATGTAAATTCATATACATGCCCCTTCAATGCCCTTTTTCCTCTTACATTTTGTTTGACTTGCCCCAGCTATGCTCGCTCACCCATATCAGCACTGCCCAGCAAAGTAACCCTTGTTAACAACTTCATATATATCCATTTATGTTTCTCTAGGATGAGGTAACCCTATGACAGACACACACTTACATAGGGCTGTTTTTGTTTGTTTGTTTTACAGAAATGGAACCATCTTTACACAACCTCCAAGAATGGTTATTCAGATTCAGCCCAATCTTTATCTACATTCCACATCTAAAACTAGCAGCTTTATAATGTTTGGCCTACTACTAGAAAAATCAACTAACATACTTTAAAGATATTTTCAAAAGTAAGGATGAAATAAATGGATTTTATCAAGCGCTCTGTAGTTAACTTGGTGATTTGCACATAGCGCTTTTTCAGTAAAATTCAATTCTGATTTTAAAACCATTTCTAGTATTTAGAAAGCTTTTTTTTTTTCTTTTTGGTGGCTGCTGTTTGAAGCACTATTTATCTACAGTGGCAAACTTTCAGAAGTTTCTAGGGAAAAGTTTTGGCCAAGATGCGTGTATGTTCTAGGTAGACCAGGCACATATACAGACAGCAAAAGTCAAAGGAAAGAGTGGAAACAGAGTGTGTGAGTCACTCTGAAGGATGTTTGAGTCCCCAGGAAAAATGGGTCAGAGGTTCCACCTCACAGAAGCGCACCAGTTGCCACTCATTAATGCCTCAGTCACCAAGGCTCTTATTTAGTTTATTTTTGACGGGGTGAGATAGGAAAAGACCTCAACAAAGCAAAGAGGCTTCAAGTCTCCGATTCCACAGCTTAGGGCCTTCTTTCAACTCTCTCAGGCTCCCAGTGCCCCTGAGATCTCATCCTCATTCCCCACTAAACTGCTTCAAAGAAAAAAATCTAAGAATTATATTAAAAATGAATAAGAGAGCTGAGGCATTATACCTGTCAGTATTGTTTACCTTTAAAAGAAACCAAAGCATTATTGCTTTTCAATTCCAACAATAGATTTATTGTCAAGGATAATAGAAACATAGGAAGAGGGCCTACAGAACCTTTCCAGTACCCCTGAATATACACATAAGCACCCTAAAAAGCTGGCCCAGAGAACCCATTATAAAGAGCACAGGGCCAGGAGTGAAGAAAGTCTGGTTTGGTTGCCACTCAGCCGTGTACAAACACAGGAACTTAACCAGTCACTTCTCTTGTCTGGGTCCCAGTTTCCTCATTTGTAAAATAAAAGTCTTGAACTAGTTGACTTCAAAGTCACATCCAGCTCCAGCAAGCTGGGATTCTGTGAAGACAGCAGCCCTTCAGAGTGGACCATATGATCACCTGGATTTTGAAGAAGTTGCATGCTTGTCACAGTACCATGAAAGACTTCCTGGCAAATCCTGAGTGAAAACCTTCTACTCTGTTCTGGAACCTCCCCAACCCCTCAGCTCCCCTTTATCCCTGAAGATAGAGAGGAGAGAATGGCCCAAGGAAAAATTTAGCTCCAATTCCATATAAGTGTGTGTGTGTGTGTATACACACACACATATATGTGCATATTTACACATATATACACATATGTATATGTGTATATGTATATGTGTGTATATGTATATACGTGTGTATACACATATATGTGTATATATACATATATGTGTGTATATACACATATATACATACATGTGTGTGTATACATATATGTGTGTATATATACACACACATACACATGTATGTGTGTGTGTGTGTGTGTGTGTATATATGTATAGATTGGTAGCTTGACTTCTCATAGAATTATTCCATTTGTTCTGTCTACAAAAATAAACTCTACACTAGTGACAGGATTTTTTTTTAACATGAAGAGCTAATCATGCCAACTCCTGCTCAAACATCTATCATAATTGTTTATCACCTACTGTAGCAAACACTTGATTGCCAACTCTGCAGTCATTTGTCCCCTTTCCCCTACTTTCTCTCAGGCCTGATTTTGCTCCACTTTCCTCTATCTGGCCATGTATTTCAGAAGAAGTGGGTCTTTCCCCCTCCAGGGGGAAAGTCAAGGTTAGGGTGAGCCAGTCATGGTGGTCGCATTCCCCTTGCCAGTGAATGGTTTAGGATTGGGTATGTCATGCAGTTTTAGCCACTGAGCCATGAGGATGAGTTGATGGGAGCTTCTTAAGAAAGCTTTTCCACACTGATTAAAAAGATACACATCAAGAAAGAAAGCAAACAAACAAACCTCTCCTTCTTTTCAATCATCTTCTGCTCAGGAGAAGAGCAAGTCTGAGGATAAACCATCATACCAAGGATGGCAGAGCAGAAAGGTGGAAGGAATCTAGGTCCTTAATGATAGAGTTGAGCTACTGAATTCAGCCTTCTTGAAATATCCCTGCCTTTGAGCATATTATATATGTTGACGGATCTTCTTTAGAGTTTAACCCCTTTGTGTTAGGGATTTCTGACCTTGCAACTGAACACATACTAATACATCTACAGTGTAAAATTAACAGACACTGTGTTCTTCATGTTTTAACCATCTCATCTCCAACACCATACATGAGTTTCTAGCTACCTTAAACTTTGCCTAAAATACCATCCCCAAAATTGTCCAGTTTATTAATAGTAAATGCCATTTACTATTCATTCTAACTTGAAGGTTAGAACCTTCAAGTTCTAACGAAAGTACCTCCTACTTTTCAAAAACTTTGGCCAATCTCCTTGGGCAGACCCTGCTGTCCTAATTTTCCACAGCACTCTGACACGCCTCTACTCTGTTATGATCATTTGCATGCCCATCAACCACACTAGGCTGTGAACTTCTTGAAGACAGGGTCTCCAGGGCCTCTTTCTCTTGTACCACCATCCCCTGAGCACAGGCTTGATTCATGGGCACACAAGCAACATCTACTGAATGAATCTTAACACCTGACTTTATCACTTTAGGAATACTGCATACCCCTAATTTGGAAAGTTTAAATCTTTTTTATCTCAGTATGGGCCTTGCCACCCTGTGGCAACTTCTCCACCAGTTCCTTACTGAGACCTTCCCAGATGTGGAGAGGCAGCTTTGGAGTTGTGTTTGACAGTCTGACCTTCAATCATGTTCTCTTCATTAGAAGAAATGAACAAAGAAGAGAGAGGTGCCCAACTCCCTGTGGGCAGTGGTCACCGTCCTGTTCTCTGGCTCAGTTCCAAGATGAAGAAATGCTAAGGCACCCTGGGCCCCTGGGCCAACCATCCTGAGACCATCAGTGAAGGCTTAGTTGTAAAAGTGACAAAAACTCTCAAAACAGAAATATGAATCAAGGAGATTTCAGACCACAAATCCAAAATCTAAATCTATTCAGCTTGAGTCCTATTCTATGTTGAGAAGCTGCTCAGTTGCAATCAGACATCACCTTCTATGACACTCTGCACTCTGCCACTCCTCCCTAGCTCCCACCCTGCCCCCAACACACACCACACACATGTGCAAACATCTAGAAAATCGGTTCAACTTCCTTCTGTGAAGCTACATTGCTTGTTCCAATAGCTCTGGTGGGTGACTGTAAAAGTCCACATCTGCCCAGATGTGAAACAAAAGACACACCCTGTGATGCAAACGATAAAGCTGTTGAGAACTGGAACCAAACAATTTCAGCAATGCCCTATTCAGGCCAAAGCACTCGTTTGGAAATGTAGTCACGTTGAGTGTGACAGGGGGTGAACAATTACACTAGGGTTGAGATGACTCATTTAAATAGCACAATTCAAATATCTTATTCATCTTGCAATATAATCAAACTCCTGAGGGGCTGCTAAACTCCTCGCAGGAAAGAAAAAAAAAAGTGACAAAGGGGAAAAATGCAGAGACATCACAGGCCTGGTTGGCAGTTAGCAGAGGCTAATAGGAGTCAGGGGGAGCAGGTGCCTCCTGCCATCACAGTAAGAAGTCCCCAGCAGACTTTACAGACCAAACTTGCAAATTCCCATCTCCTCTTCCCAGCCTCACGAGTCCCCACTGGCTGCTCACTCTGTCTCCCTGAAAAACACAGAATGCTGGGCTGAAGCTGCTCCATCATCAGAATGTACTGAGTACCGACTATCTGCTTGTTCTGGGGACACAAAGACAGGACACAGTTTCTCCCCTGGGAGGAGCTCCCGCGATAACAGGGAAGAGAGACAAAACAGGGTGCCCAGTGCTAGAACAGAGAGGTAGAAAAGATACTTCTGAGGAAACAGGGAATTCTACTTGAGACTGTAAGGCAAGCCTCACAAGACACATGTTTAAAGTGTCTTAAAAGATGAATAGAATTCTCTAGATGAGTAAGGATGGATACCCTGATCCCTCTCAGAAATAAGGCAGCGTTTCAAGTGGTAGGGTGCTGGGCATGTCTGTTGCAGGGGGCATTGAAGCATATAAGTGGAGGTGGGAGGTTTCAGCTTTTACATCTATGCACAGCCTTGAGCTGCTTCTCCAGCCTTGACTAATAGTCTGGGCGTGCCCCTCAATGCAGCCTGCTACCTCTCCTGGCCTTCCTGCCTGAATGTGTGCCCCACCCTCCACCTTGATTCCCTCACCCTGTTCCCTTCTCTGCCTGGAACTTCATCTCTCTGTGAAGCCTCCCCACATCCCTGGGCAGATCAAGATGCCTGCCCCTCGGCACTTCCCATGTGGCTGCTTGGCCACACTATGTCTCCACCCCACAAAGATATAGATGTAGTCTCTGCCTTCAGGGAGCTTGGGCCTCAAAGCCCTAAGACACAAAGCAAAAGACACAAGCTGTGAGCACAATTCCTGGTGTCCAGATGGTCACTGTTAATGATAGAGGCTCCAGAGACCCAAAGGCCACAGCCTGAAGAGTTCCACTCCAGGCCGTTCCTTCATCTCTTCCAATTCCAGGGCCCTTCGCTGCTTTGTCTCCATCCATGACCCAATTTTGTTTCATCTCTTTAATCCTCCACGTAAGGATGGCTGTATTCTTTTCTTGCCACATGACCTGTTGTCTTGGGAGATCATACAATGGTAAAGGAGAGCACAAGCTTTGACTTCAGGCAGGATTGGCTGGAATTCCAGCTCCAGCAAAATGATGACTTGCTGTGGAGACTTCAGAAAGTGTCATGGCACTCATTGTTTCAAGACACAGCAAGAACTCAAAAAGCCACAGGTCTTGTGGCTGTTGACTGGCCTTGGGTTATACAATGCGACACCCATTTCCAAGCTTCAGAACTATTTTCCT
This sequence comes from Bos indicus x Bos taurus, assembly GCF_003369695.1. Lineage (NCBI taxonomy): Eukaryota > Metazoa > Chordata > Mammalia > Artiodactyla > Bovidae > Bos > Bos indicus x Bos taurus. Next base: position 84,778,431 of record NC_040076.1, read on the forward strand.
GAGTTCCACCCCATTTTCTTTCCCCCCTGTCCCTTAACCCTCAACAAGAGCAACAGATCCTACACAACTTCACAAGCTTCATCAAAGTGGTGGCATTTCCGATGGGTCTGAAAGACAGGTATCATTTAGACCTGTAGCTCTGGCAGGAAGAGAGCAGGCCAACTAGTGGGAAATGGTGAATAAAGATGGAGTGAGGAAAGCATGTATCTTGTTCCTACAGGCATCAGAGGGGCTGTCCGGCTGGACTGTGGGATCCATGCCAGAGATATTAGCGGTCAGGATGGGCAGAGTCTAGGACCATCATCAGTGGTTAGGGGGAAACCAAAACATGGATGTGTGTGTGTGTTGAGGGCTTGGGAGTTCGAGCAGGTTGTAGAGTGACAGTACGCAGGATGCCCTCAGAAGGGAAGAGACCAAAGGCAGAGTCTGCTCTTTACAGTCGACCTTCTTGTCATGCGAAGCACACTGGTCACAAATTCAGAAGCCCTGGGTTCCAAAATCTGCAACTGATGAGGCAGGTGATCTAGGGACTTCAGTTGATTCATCTGTAAAGTGAGAGGCTTAATTTTCATGTGGGGTCATCCAAGTTCAAATGCCAGCCTGGCCACAACAGAACAGGAGCTCAGGTAAGATTCTGCATGTATTGGTGTCTTCATTTCCCTCATCTGTAAAAAAGATGACAAGAGCAAAATACTCCCTTTGCAACGCTGCTGCAGAGACACCATGCCAACAGCCACGTCTGACACATGGCAGGAATTCTAACAGAAAAAGAAAAACTGTCACTGTCAAAAGTCCTTCAAGTTTAAAAAAAGGAAAAAAAATTCACAGGCCGTTCTATGACAGGAATGACCAGCAAAAAAACAAACAAAAACAAGTCTGGAACTCAACCCAGGGCTAGTCTGTGATACAACATGAATATTTCTTTCTGACCCATTTTTCAAAAAAAAAAAAAGACTGACTTCAGTACATACTGATCCTTTCCAGATACATGTTGTCTACAGAAAATGTAATTGTATTATCAGGAAGACAGTAAAGCAATTGTAAAAGTCCTGAAAGCAATAAAACTCAAGTAAGCCTTTGATTTCTACCTCTGACTTCGCCTGCATTTTGAAGAACAAGAGCTATCAAACAAGGATGAGGGAACCACTTGTGCCCTTGTGTGACTTGTGGAGACCCTGGAAAGCCAACAGACCACAGAACTATAACCAAGGGTTGGCCAAAGTCAACCCAGCCTCAGCTGTCCCGCAATTTTGTCTGAAACAGATGAATACGGACCTTTCCAGAATCTGGCAAGAAAAACATATGACCTATTTGAAGACTCTGGCTAATGAGGTCCTTATTTAGTTCTTAAAAGAAATAATATGAGTCCTAGTCCTATTCTTGGAGAAGGCAATGGCACCCCACTCCAGCACTCTTGCCTGGAAAATCCCATGGACGGAGGAGCCTGGTGGGCTGCAGACCATGGGGTCTCGAAGAGTCGGACACGACTGAGCGACTTCACTTTCACTTTTCCCTTTCATGCATTGGAGAAGGAAATGGCAACCCACTCCAGTGTTCTTGCCTGGAGAATCCCAGGGACGGGGGAGCCTGGTGGGCCACCATCTATGGGGTCGCACAGAGTCAGACATGACTGAAGCGACTTAGCAGCAGTCCTAGTCTCCCCAATACACCTTGCACTGATCTGCTGTTAGGAAAACATTCATCACATTGCACTGGGGGTTCTGCATGTCTATCTACCCGCAAGACTGAATACGAGGGCATGTCTCCTTCACCCTTCGCTCCCCAGTGCCTCCTGTACATCTGTCACCACACGCTTACTATGCATTCAACCTCTGGAATCCAGGGCAGCTGGACACTAAAGTGCACACTCTTACAATTGCCCCTGTCTCCTAAAGAACTGAAGAAAAAGATGCCTGGAATAAAGGATGAAGGAGCATTCACATCCCATGCCAGTCTTGCCACCCTGAATACCCATTCCTCTCATTTTGAGACTCTTCAAGTCTCCTCTGGAAGGCATTCTTCACTGAGCCCCACTGGATTCTGTCTCTTGCCACTCTGCCTTTTTCAGCGCTTGGGGACTTGATGTGCATTAAGAGAAATTGCTGCCTCTTTTCACTCTCAAGCACTCTGCCTCCTTGAGTAGCCCCTCTCTGGGCTCTGTCCTTTGGCTGTCCTGTCTGCTTGTCCACTCAGAAAGCTCCCCACTTCCTAAGCTTCCCTCTTCCAGCCCTCCTTTCCCCACAAAAGATGTATCTCCGAGGGGGACAGAGCAGGACCCAAATAGGAGATTCTCACCTGACTATTCATTACAATCTTTGACAGAGGTTAAAAATAATAACCGATGGCTATGTATGAACATAGTGTTTGGAAGAAAACAGATTTCAAGGAACTGTTAGAAATGTCTGCCTTAGGACCTCCCTCGTAGTCCAGCGGTTAAGACTCTGTGCTCCTAATAGAGGGGACGTGGAGAATTAAGATCCCACGTGTTGCATGGTGTGGTCTTAAAAAAAAAAAAAAAAATGTGTCTACCTTTGGGGAGTAGGACTGAGAGGTGAAAGGATTTTCTTTTCTGTACTATGAATTTTCACTTTGGGCATGCATGTTACTAAATTTTTAAAAAATGAAAAAATTCAGACCCTGCTCCCAGAGATGATTATTTAGTATATCTGAGAAGCCTCAGCATCTGTATTTTACTTAAAGCTCTGGGTGATTTTGATGCAAAGACAGAGTTGGGACTAGGGGAAAGAAGTGTGAATATGAGTGTGTGTGTCTGGTTTGCGTAGGTGTGAGTGCATATGTGGTTGTGTGTGGCAGTGGGGGCAGAATTCCACAGTTAAAAAAAAAAAAGAAAGAGTCCTCCTTCCCAGTATGCCTCATGTCAAAATTTCCCCTGCCATCCCCTCCCAGAAGTCAGATGTCCTTTCATATGGTTCAGCTGGGGCACCTCTTTCTTCCTCCACCAGCCATGACTGACTATCTCCTCTTGCTCGTGGGCTTATGCATTCACCTCCCTTGGAACACTTCAGCGCTTTTCACCTTAGACTGAAATTCGGTCTCTCCTCCCGGGTGGAGGACTCCTTGGCAATGACTCTTGTCTTTTCCCATGTGACACACTCCAAGATTTCAGTCCATTCCCTTCCACAGCTGACATGCTCTGAAACCCCTGAAGAAAGCAAGGGAGATGTTAACTTGGTCTCCATATCAGTGGGGAGTTGGGGGTGGAGGTTGGAAGGCAGGCTTATCTCTGTGGGAAGAAGTTTTTTCAGTAGAGTCTGCAGACACTTGAGAGAGATTGTGTCCTGGTTCTAAAATCCTAGATAATTCACTCCATCAACAGAGTGGCCCCTTGCTTTTTTATTAAAACTGCACAGGAATAACCTTGCCATGCCATTGCCACTATTAATACTGTGCAGACCTTATCACATTACAAAGTGTGTTATGAAAATTGAGTGCCAACACAGGGGAAAACTGATAGACTCAGCTACCTGCTCTGTCGATAAGAGAGCTGACTTCCTTCAGACCTAAGCTAGCTCCCTCCTGGGCCTGTGAATAAACTGTGACCTCTTCAGGCCCAGCCCCCTCTGCAAACTTGCCCTCATCAGAGGACCGACTACCAAGTGCTCCCAGCTGACCTGAAGAACTGGCTCCGTCGGCATCAGGGCCAGCAGTTGCACTCACAGCAACCGGCAGGCCTCTCAGCAGACAGGGACACAGTCCAATCCATACAGTTTGGGGCTCTTATGAGGACATCTCCCTGCAGTTTCCACTTCAGTCTTCCAAACCATGCTTGTAAATAGGCCATCGTCCTCACTTCTGTGATCCCGTCCTATTCTGTGTGAACTAGGAGTTCTTGGAAGCAAAGGCATGGAGCAGGGGCCGGGGCGGTGGTGATCTTCTTACTAAAGGGCCCTCCACTAGGATTTTAGCCCCTTTCTTGCCACCGTGAGTGCGCACACACAGCACTGTGGGGGATTGGAGGGGAGAGGTTTCCATCTCCAGCTCCTTACCGCTGTCGCTGTGTATATCTTCCATAGGAATGGGGCCACCCAAGTCTAGCAACCCAGAGAAGGACTCAAAGGGTCACCTCCTTAAGGCTTCCCGTGCCCACCAAAACCAAACATGGGCTGAAATCAACAAAGAGCTGGTTTATAACTTTCTAAAATAACTTCTTATTCTTTCTGGGAAAACCCTATCCAATGACCCAAACTGATTCTCATTTCCAATGCAAATAGCACACACACACACACACACACACACACACACACACACACTGTGGCGTCTTTTTGTGAGGTAAATACTGGCGTCCAGAACGTCCAAGTTCAGCACCACTTTTTAACTTTCCATCACCAGGCCTTATCTTTCCAGAAAACAGATGAAAAGGTCTGACGGGGGGAGGTGATCATAGAGATGAGACTGGCTTTTATTAAAAGAGTGTTTTCCCAGACCTTAACTAAACCTCATCCACTTTTGTCAGTCAGGGCCGACAGTTGAGAGCAATATTAGAGGAGGTAATTGCATGTATCAGTCAACAGCTTTTGTCCCGCGGCCGCTGAGAATTACAGTAAAACGGGCACAGGAAAACAGCATACTGGATTAAAGGCAAAAAAGATCTTTCTCCAGTTTCTCCCTACTCACCAGCTGTTATGTTCGGCTGCAGAGACAGAAGCGGCAATAATATCTGGGGGAAATCTAGCCTACCACAGTCTGGGTTTTTTTCCTCCTCCTGTTTTCCCTCTGCCTTGCAAGTGATTAATCGTTGACTTTAAAGAGAAACTTTTTCAAAAAGCATTCTGTCTCGCCATAGCAACGAAGCTATTCACCATATATGCATTTTTCTCCCAGTAAAGCATATGAACACATATAAACCTGAAGCTTCTACCACTTCTTAGGCAGACTATAAAACCACCACCTCAGAGCCTTGATGTCACTTGGTAGCAGGTCCCAGCAGTTGCTTAAGTCAACAGTTGGCAAGACACATACACATTTTACATACAGTTGATTACAAATCACACCAAGCCAAACTCAAGCTGATGCAGAGGTGGCATAGGGGTCTGACATTTGCCCCAGATGAGGGGTGAGCTGGAGGAGAAGAGAGAGAAGACATTGGCCTATCCCTGTAGCCCTGGCACAAATATCCCCAGGATACGTGTCATTGTTGCCATGTCCCTGGGGCTTCAAACACCATAGACTGGCCCTCACCTCAATACTGAAGGAATGCCCTTTCTCTCCATCATAAGAAAATGGGAAGACTGTCCAAAAAGCTGCTAGAGTCTAGATTTAAAATAGAATAAGAGATGCATCCTTAGGGGTAAGTCAAGGGTACCTTAGAGGGAAAGCTGGCTGCCCTGGAAAGAACAGAGACCATGTCCAGGGACACAGCAGGGGCCAGAGAACTGTGGTCCCGAGGGATTTCCGAGTGAGTGAGTGAAACAAGGTGCAGAGGTGAGTTTGGCCAGCTCTCCTGTGACTCTGACAGAGGTCAGCTGGGACAACGATGTGGTGGGCCAGAATAGAGATGTTGTTATTCATGAATTTAAGTCTTGAATACTTGAAATCTTACAGTATATCAGGGTAGCCAAGGCTGACTTCATGATGCAACAGGGAGCAGTTATTATTTCCATTTTACAGTTCAAGAAACTGAGGTTTACAGAGGTAAGGCAACTCAACCAGGTTAACACGGCCAATGGGTGTTAGAGGCAGTATTCCAACTCAGCAGTCTTGTTCCTGCCACTACAACCATCTTACCTCTGGGGCGGTGCATGTCCAGCACCACTTGACTGTGGACACCAGGGAGCTATGGGAGAAATCCATCATAGTGTCCTGGGCATCAGATTTACTCAAACATTGGTTGGTGTCACCCTATACCAGAAGTAGGGTGGAATAGGATTAAGTAATTGCATTGATTAGTATGTCAAAACACACTTTTTCATGTTAAAGTCAATGGTTATATTGGAGAGCCAGAGGCCATATTCCTATTTTTGAAAACACTGAATAGGTAATGAATTAATATGATTCAGAATTCCAACACTACAAAATGGTATAAAGTGGAAAGTTTTTCTCTCACTTAACCTCCAAGCCTCAATGCCTAATTCCCTTTTCAATAAGCAAATTATTGTCTATTTTGTGCACAGTTGAACATGACTTAGTGACTGAACAACAATAATATATATGTATATAGTCTTTTTTCCTTTTTTAGACACAAATAGTAGCCCACTAGAAATGCTTTTCCACACTTTGCTCCCTCTCATTTAACAAGAAATCTTGGAGTTCACATCTGTAAATAAAGTCCTCCATCATTTTTGTTTACTGCTGTTAATATTTCATGAAATTGATGCATTATTATTTATTTAACCAATCCTATTACTGGACTTTCGGGATGTTCTGAAAACTGTACTACTATAAACAATATCTCAGTGAATAATCTTTTACATGGATCATTTCAGACATTTGAGAATATATATGTGGGTTTCACTACCACAAGTGGAATTGCTCAGTCAATGAAATTGCATTTCATTTTAATAGATATTAACAAATCTATCTCTAGAAGTCTTATCAATTGGCAGAGAACAATCTCTCAATGTTATCAAACTCTTTTTGTTTGCCATTATGATAGGTGAGAAATGAAATTTCACTGTCATTGCAATTTACATTCTCTTCCTATGAGCATGGCTGAATAGCTTTCGTGTACTTAAGGTATTGTATTTCTATTTTCTGCAAACTATCCTTTGCTCACTTTTTTGTAGGGCTTGGAACTTTTTTTTTTACTGATTTGTAGATTATGGAAACTAGACTTTTGTCTGAGACCTGAGCTGCACAGTTTCTCCATGCCGGACAATCTGCCTTCTCTTGTCAGTGTCCACTGAGAAGCCCAGCCCACAATGGCGGCACCAGCACCAGCAGCCTATCCATCACCATGGTGACCCAACCGTACCTGCATGCATGCGTGCATGCGTATGTGTGTGCATGCGTGCGTGCTCAGTTGCTCAGTCGTGTCGGACTCTTTGTAACCCATGGACTGTAGCCCTCCAGGGTGTTCTCTCCGTGACATTATCCCTGCAGGAAATACTGGGTGGGTTGCCATTTCCTCCTCAATGGGATCTTCCTGACCAAGAGATCTAAACCACATCCCCAGTGGCTCCTGTATTGGCAGGTGGATTCTTTACTGCTGAGCCACCTGGAAAGCTCCACCCATACCTGAACTCTCATGAAACCTACCTGCTGCCTGGCCAAGCTTCCTTCCACAGCCTGGGTTCATCCTCCCCAGTCTGCTCTCCTCCAAAGGACAGCTAAGTTACCCCAATCTAGCTATTCTATCTTCAGGCTCCCCTGAGGAGGTAAAGAGGTGAGGAGAAAAATGAGAACTGATACATATTTTCAACACTAAACCCCAACCCAGGGTTCATACAAACCACTATTTTTCATCCACTGAGCACTCCCAATGTCATGTAGAGGGACTTGATAATAATCACTATCATGTATCAAACATTTACCAAGTGCCAGCCAAAATACTTTATGTATATTAATTCATTTATCCCCAAAATATTTCATGAATTATCATCAACCTATTCTACAGATGACAACACAAGTGATGAAAATGTTAAATGATCTGCAAAGGGTTGTAAGGCTGGTATGAAGCCAGGATTGAAAGCCAAGCATTCTGGACTATATGTCAAGCTAAACATACTCTGGCTGTAAACTTCATCAGGAACTCTGGCCAGCACTCAAGTCACAGATATCACATGAACATACACACAAATACACACGCTGTATTTAGAGAAATACATAGAAATTTGTATAGAGAGAAATTTCACTAATATTTTATGATATTGAGGGAAACATATCCCAGTACCAACGTGACATGGTTGGTGGTCTTATGGCACTTAAATAAACTATGATCAGATCAGATCACATCAGTTGCTCAGTCGTGTCCAACTCTCTTCGACCCCATGAATTGCAGCATGCCAGGCTTCCCTGTCCATCACCAACTCCCGGAGTTCACTCAGACTCACGTCCATTGAGTCAGTGATGCCATCCAGCCATCTCATCCTCTGTTGTCCCCTTCTCCTCCTGCCCTCAATCCCTCCCAGCATCAGGGTCTTTTCCAAAGAATCAACTCTTCTCATGAGGTGGCCAAAGTACTGGAGTTTCAGCTTTAGCATCATTCCTTCCAAAGAAATCCCAGGGCTGATCTCCTTCAGAATGGACTGGTTGGATCTCCTTGCAGTCCAAGGGATTCTCAAGAGTCTTCTCCAACACCACAGTTCAAAAGCATCAATTCTTTGGCGCTCAGCCTTCTTCACAGTCCAACTCTACATGACCACTGGAAAAACCATAGCCTTGACTAGATGGACCTTTGTTGACAAAGTAATGTCTCTGCTTTTGAATATGCTATCTAGGTTGGTCATAACTTTCCTTCCAAGGAGTAAGCGTCTTTTAATTTCATGGCTGCAGTCACCATCTGTAGTGATTTTGGAGCTCAGAAAAATAAAGTCTGACACTGTTTCCACTGTTTCCCCATCTATTTCCCATGATGCGGTGGGACCAGATGCCATGATTTTCGTTTTCTGATGCTTTTGAACTGTGGTGTTGAGGAAGACTCTTGAGAGTCCGTTGGACTGCAAGGAGATCCAACCAGTCCATTCTAGTCCTGGGTGTTCTTTGGAAGAAATGATGCTAAAGCTGAAACTCCAGTACTTTGGCCACCTCATATGAAGAGTTGACTCATTGGAAAAGACTGATGCTGGGAGGGATTGGGGGCAGGAGGAGAAGGGGACGACAGAGGATGAGATGGCTGGATGGCATCACTGACTCGATGGACGTGAGTCTGAGTGAACTCCAGGAGTTGGTGATGGACAGGGAGGCCTGGCATGCTGCGATTCCTGGGGTGGCAAAGAGTTGGACACGACTGAGCGACTGAACTGAACTGAACTGAACTGTGGTGTTAAAGAAGACTCTTGAGAGTCCCTTGGACTGCAAGGAGACCCAACCAGTCCATTCTAAAGGAGATCAGTCCTGGATGTTCTCTGGAAGGAATGATGCTAAAGCTGAAACTCCAGTACTTTGGCCACCTCATGTGAAGAATTGACTCAATGGAAACGACTCTGATGCTGGGAGGGATTGGGGCCAGGAGGAGAAGGGGACGACAGAGGATGAGATGGCTGGATGGCATCACTGACTCGAAGGACATGAGTTTGAGTGAACTCCGGGAGTTGGTGATGGACAGGGAGGCCTGGCATGCTGCGATTCACGGGGTCGCAAAGAGTCGGACACGACTGAGCGACTGAACTGAACTGAACTGAACTTGTGTATTATAGCCTAGGTCTATAAAGTTAAACACCCTCAATTCAAACTTTATCGAAGTAAAGTCTAATGCTGTAAAGAGCAACATTGCATAGGAACCTAGAATGTTAGTTAGGTCCATGAATCAAGGAAAATTGGAAGTAGTCAAACAGGAGATGGCAAGAGTGAACGTCAGCATTTTAGGAATCAGTGAACTAAAATGGACTGGAATGGGTGAATTTAACTCAGATGACCATTATATCTACTATTGTGGGCAAGAATCCCTTAGAAGAAATAGAGTAGCCGTCATAGTCAAGAAAAGACTCCAAAATGCAGTACTTGGATGCAATCTCAAAAATGATGGAATGATCACTATTCCTTTCCAAGGCAAACCATTCAATATGACGGTAATCCAAGCCTATGCCCCAAACAATAATGCTGAAGAAGCTGAAGATGAACAATTCTATGAAGACCTAAAAGACATTTTAGAACTAACATCCTAAAAAGATGTTCTTTTCATTATAGGGGACTGGAATGCAAAAGTAGGAAGTCAAGAAACACCTGGAGTAACAGGCAAATTTGGCCTTGGAGTACAGAATGAAGCAGGGCAAAGGCTAATAGAGTTTTGCCAAGAGAACACACTGGTCATAGCAAATACCCTCTTCCAACAACACAAGACAAGACTCTACACATGGACATCACCAGATGGTCAACACTGAAATCAGATTGATTATATTCTTTGCAGCCAAAGATGGAGAAGCTCTATACAGTCAGCAAAAACAAGACCAGGACCTGACTGTGGCTCAGACCATGAACTCCTTATTGCCAAATTCAGACTTAAATTGAAGAAAGCAGGAAAAACCACTAGACCATTCAGTTATGACCTAAATCAAATCCCTTATGATTAAACAGTGGAAGTGAGAAATAGATTTAAGGGACTACATCTGATAGAGTGCCTGATGAACTATGAATGGAGGTTCATGACATTGTACAGGAGACAGGGATCAAGACCATCCCCAAGAAAAAGAAATGCAAAAAAGCAAAATGGTTGTCTGAGAGGCCTTACAATAGCTGTGAAAAGAAGAGAAGTGAAAGCAAAGGAGAAAAGGAAAGATATACTTATTTGAATGCACAGTTCCTAAGAATAGCAAGGAGAGATAAGAAAGCCTTCCTCAGTGATCAATGCAAAGAAATAGAGGAAAACAACAGAACGGGAAAGACTAGAGATTTCTTCAAGACAATTAGAGATACCACGGGGAAATTTCATGCAAAGTTGGGCTCAATAAAGGATAGAAATGGTATGGACCTAACAGAAGCAGAAGACATTAAGAAAAGGTGGCAAGAATACACAGAAGAACTGTCCAAAAAAGATCTTCACAACCCAGATAATCACAATAGTGTGGTCACTCACCTAAAGCCAGATGTTCTGGGATGTGAAGTCAAGTGGGCCTTAGGAAGCATCACTATGAGCAAAGCTAGTGGAGGTGATGGAATTCCAGTTGAGCTATTTCAAATCCTGAAAGATGATGCTGTGAAAGTGCTGCACTCAATTTGCCAGCAAATTTGGAAAACTCAGTAATGGTCACGGGACTGGAAAAGGCCAGTTTTCATTCCAATCCCAAAGAAAGGCAATGCCAAAGAATGCTCAAACTATCACACAGTTGCACTCATCTCACATTCTAGTAAAGTAATGTTCAAAATTCTCCAAGCCAGGCTTTAACAATACATGAACCGTGAAGTTCCAGATGTTCAAGCTGGTTTTAGAAAAGGCACAGGAACCAGAGATCAAATTGCCAACATCCACTAGATCATCAACAAAGCAAGAGAGTTAGAAAAATATCTATTTCTGCTTTATTGACTATATCAAAGCCTTTGACTGTGTGCATCACAATCAACTGTGGAAAATTCTGAAAGAGATGGGAATACCAGACCACCTGACCTGCCTCTTGAGAAATCTGTATGCAGGTCAGGAAGCCACAGTTAGAACTGAACATGGAACAACAGACTTGTTCCAAACAGGAAAAGGAGTACGTCAAGGCTGTATATTGTCACCCTGCTTATTTAACTTATATGCAGAGTACACCATGAGAAACACTTGGCTGGAAGAAGCACAAGCTGGAATCAAGATTGCCGGGAGAAATATCAACAACCTCAGATAGGCAGATGACATGACCCTTATGGCAGAAAGTGAAGAAGAACTAAAGAGCCTCTTGATGAAAGTGAAAGTGGAAAGTGAAAAAGTTGGCTTAAAGCTCAACATTCAGAAAATGAAGATCATGGTATCCGGTTCCATCACTTCATGGCAAATAGTTGGGGAAACAGTGGCAGACTTATTTTTGTGGGCTCCAAAATCACTGCAGATGGTGATTGCAGCCATGAAATTAAAAGCCGCTTACTCCTTGGAAGGAAAGTTATGACCAACCCAGAGAGCATATTAAAAAGCAGAGACATTCCTTTGCCAACAAAGGTCCATCTAGTCAAGGCTATGGTTTTTCCAGTAGTCATGTATGGATGTGAGAGTTGGACTATAAAGAAAGCTGAGTGCCGAAGAATTGATGCTTTTGAACTGTGGTGTTGGAGAAGACTCTTGAGAGTCCCTTGGACTGCAAGGAGATCCAACCAGTCCATCCTAAAGGAGACCAGTCCCGGGTGTTCATTGGAAGGACGTATGTTGAAGCTGAAACTCCAATACTATGACCACCTGATATGAAGAGCTGACTCATTTAAAAAGACCCTGATGCTGGGAAAGATTGAAGGCAGGAGGAGAAGGGGACGACAGAGGATGAGACGGTTGGATGGCATCACCGACTCAATGAAGATAAGCTTTAGTGAACTCCGAGAGTTGGTGACGGACAGGGTGGCCTGGAGTGCTGCAGTCCATGGGGTGGCAAAGAGTCGGACATGACTGAGTGACTGAACTGAACTGAACTGACTGAATTCAAACCCACCTCTCAAAGCCAAATATGCTGAGCTAGACACCAGAATCCCTCATTCAGCCATGTCTCTGCCAGGCCAGATGAGTCAGGCACAAGTCTGCTCACCACTCCCTTCTCCTTCCCTAGATGACTACAAAGGAAAAAATGATCAGGCTGCATCTTCATCACATCAATGCAAACCAAAATAGCTGTGACTAAAGGGATTTGAAAGCCAGAGACCATCGTTGTGACCGGGTGATTCTTTGCAGGAACTGGCAAAACAGAACCTCCTTGCACTAGCTTTGTATGGGATTCCAGCCAGCATCTATTTTTAAAAACAAAGTCAGATTTTGAATACTCGGTCTAATAATCCAGATGGTGATCTAATTCGATTTTTCGTTCCTTCTACCCAATATTCCATTTTGATTAGTTGCCTATTAATTCATCCCTTGGTACTTAATGCATTGCAGTGACTTGAATGGGAAGGAAGTCCAAAAGGGAGGGTATGTATGTACATGTATGGCTGATTCATTTTCCTGTACAGCAGAAACGAATGCAACATTGTAAAGCAACTATATTCCAATAAACATTCATTTTAAAAAATTCATCCCTTGGGCTAAAGGACATTCCATTTATTTATCACTGCAAAAACTTTTTGTGAGTCCCTATTGTTCTATGGGCACTAGAGCTAAAAAAGACTGAAAAAGAAAGAGTTTCTATCTCTAAAGGAGCTATGGTCTTTTAAGATATAGGATTTTTTTTTAAAACTTTATTTTTTAATAAAACTCTTTGTTTTGTATCAGGATATAGCTGATTAACAATGCTGTAATAGTTTCAGGTAGACAGCAAGGGATTCAGTCACATGTATACATGGATCTATCCTCCCCCAAACTAAACTCCCCTCCCATCCAGGCTGCCACATAACAATAAGCAGAGTTCCCTTTGCTATACAGCAGGATCCTATTGGTTATCCATTTTAAATACAGCAGTGTGTACATGTCAATCCTGAATGCTCTATCTCTACCTCTACCCCCAACCCTGTTCCTCCTCCCTGGTAACCGTAAGTTCAAAAAACCAAGAAGTTTTAAGGGCAATTGCCATGTTATGAAACTTCAGCTTGGTGAAAGTTAAGCACAAGTGCACAGCACGGCCCTCAGAGCTGAAACCAGGCAAGACGGCAAAGGACACCCGAGGCAGGTGACCACTGGGTCACCTGGTAGAGCTGAGGCACCACTGCTGCTGCTGCTGCTGCTAAGTCGCTTCAGTCGTGTCCGACTCTGTGCGACCCCATAGACGGCAGCCCACCAGGCTCCCCCGTCCCTGGGATTCTCCAGGCAAGAACACTGGAGTGGGTTGCCATTTCCTTCTCCAATGCATGAAGGTGAAAAGTGAAAGTGAAGTCGCTCAGTCGTGTCGGACTCTTAGCGACCCCATGGACTGCAGCCCACCAGGCTCCTCCGTCCATGGGATTTTCCAGGCAAGAGTACTGGAGTGGGGTGCTGGTCCAAAGGGAGTGCACAGCACACAGGTATTGTGAGCAGAGGCCTCCAAACGAGAAAGCATCGCCCACATGAGCAGAGACAGAGGTGAGGAACGGCTGTGATTTGCAGAGTGAAGGCTGAGAGAGAAGAAGCTCTCAACTTGAGCATGGGCACTCTGCCAAATGTGCCTTTGATCCTGATGGTGGAGAGGACACAGAAATACACTAAGCAGGTGTGTGCTATGACCAACTCTGGGCTTTAGAGGAGGTCTCTCTGATAATAGAGCTGAAGTAGGCAAAATTAATAAACAGGTGACATTTGACTATTTCCCTCTGGTCTCTCTCTTTTCACAGTCTTTTCCTTGCCATCTCCTCCCTGACTTCTTCCTCAGCCAGATGGCTCAGGGGGTTAAGCACTCATGATAGAGTGCAAAGGACTGATAAGATTTAATCAGTTGGCGTTTTGATAACAGACAAGCAAAGGAATGACTCTGGATGTAGAATTTGGAAGAATCAAATTAAGTTGGTGGGATAGATATCTGAGTGGGAGACACCTCATTAGAATTTTTCAAATCACACTAAATGACATCCACTGCTGGTCTCATTAGCACAAGATCACACACCCACACACCTGCAGAATCACTTATAGGTAAGATTATTCAATGCAGCAATATTTATCATACCATGAGACTGAAAATAACCTAAATATTTATCAGTGTGGGGCTGTTTAAATCAATTATGGCATATTATAAAATGAAATACCATAAAGCTATTTTTCAAAGCCTGGGAAAACACATTATAAACTAAGTTAAAAAGAATACAGTAGTAAGTGGAAAATGCAGAACAGGGACTATACTATACTACCATTTTGAAACAAATGATATGGGGAGCTGGGGAAGGGAAATATGTATGTATGTGTTAGTATAGGCATAAAAGAACTCTGGGGAGAGACCCAAGAGAACAATAATATTTGGTTGCTGATGTGAGAGGGAAAATGGGTGGCTGGGAGAAGCAGGCTTCAGTCTATGAAAAGGTAGTCTCTGTCCTTGACTAGTTCACAGCCAACAGAGACAAACACACTTACCATGGGCAAGAGGTCATTACAACTATCTTACAGGCTATAGCACCAAGGCAAGGAAGGGGTTAAAGACTTGGTCTTGGGTCAGAGAAGACAGGACTTAGATGTTATTCCTCCAACAAGAGCCCATATATCCGTGGGCCCAGTGGTTCTTCAGACCCCTGCTCCTCAGGCTGTATTTAACTCATGATCCAGCATCCAGGGGGCTCTTCCCCTTGCTTTACAGACTGAGGAACTGAGGTGCAGCAGATGAAGGGATTTGCCTCAAGCTTCCCAGGTGGCGTTAGTGGTAAAGAACCCACCTGCCAACGCAGGGAACATAACAGACGCGAGTTTGATACCTGGGTTGGGAAGATCCCTTGGAGGAGGGGATGGCAACCCACTCCAGTATTCTTGCCTGGAGAATGCCAAGAACAGAGGAGCCTGGTGGGCCACAGTCTATAGGATCGCAAAGAGTCGGACGCGACTGAGCGACTTAGCAAGCAAGCACACAAGTGGATGGCAGTGCGCCAAGTCTGAACTCACCACGGTGTCCCTCCCACCGCCACAAACCCGGTCACTTCGGCAGTGCTCAGGAGTGGCTGTGGAGATGCCACTGAGCCGGTCCTCTTTGGAAGCCCTGAACAAGCCGTGTGCTCAAGAACCATTTAGATGCCGCCTCCTCCCTCCTCAGCTGAGGCAAAACCCAGCAAACACCTGAGGATGTGCTCAGCAGTCACTGACTCCACTTGGTCCTGGCCACCTCCTCAGACCAGTATCCCCATCTTGAAACTTTCAGTCTGGTTCTCATGCAGAACAGTGTGGGCCTTCTGTGGAGTTAACCAACTGAAATCTCAACATTTATTTATTAATCTCGCTTAAAACAAAACAAAGGTCCATCCACCCGTCATCAGTGAGCGCACTTCAGCCTTTAATTTCTCTGTAGCAACAGATCGATTTGTTCTCATTTGTAAATCCCCACTCCCCTGCCTGCAGCAGTGAGCCAGGCCTGCAGTACTTACACGGCTTTTAGAAACAGAACAGGGCTCAGCCCGAGGCAGCTAAATTCCTCAGGGATTTCAGAGCCCTGACTTGCTAACACTTCTTTAGTTTTTCCGATGAACTGCTCTTCCCATCCAGGACCTTTCATTTGCTCCCGCAACTCCACATAGTTAACTGTTCAGCTCCCCTCTGCCCTCCTCATCAGCCTCTTTATTCTTCCTGCTCCTTCCTCCGCACTTCCTAGCCACGGCCTGGTCCTAAAAATAGCTTCCCCCTTGATCCTGCCTGCTCTTTCATCTGTGGTGTTATTCCTTTTTCCCTCTCGCTTCTAGGTGCCTTTGGAATAGGAGAGAGAAAAAAATTGCGTTCGGCAAGTTTAATAATAAAATAGTGATGATGTACAGTAAGTAACAAAAGTGGCAAATATTTATTGAGCACTTACTTTGTACTCAGGACCGAGCTAAATACCTAGCAGGTGTGACCTCTGAATAAACACCTTTTCTGTTTTGCAAGCTATTTTTGTCTCAAATAATAAGTGGTCTGTGGAAACACAGGCTATGGTTGATTTCTTCGCAGCCCACCCTCTAAGATGACAATAGTGGATTGTGTTACCATATGACCACTTTCAAGCAGACTTTAACTGTGCGACAGTTACACTCAAGAACCACCTCTCTGCCAACACTCCAGGCTTCCAATGCAGGGGGCGCAGGTTCCTTAGCTGGTCAGGGAATTAGGATCCTACATTCCGCATGGCCAAAAAATAAAGAACCAACTCTCTGGCTATAGGATGCTACGCTGTAGCCAGAAATGGGTGGATGAATAACCACCTTCCCTCCTACCTCAGGGTGCCATGGGACAATACTGTCTCAGTTTTATTGTTAGGCTACCAAACTCAAATTTCAACATCTCTCACCACCACCAAATCCCTCCTGCTTGAAATGCTACCTTCATTTGAAGCTATAAAACATGACAACCCAAGAGCCACAGGATTAAAAGTAGGAAGAGAAATATGTGTGAAAGTGACTTCTGACAATCTCTCCCTTCAACCTACAAGGTTCTTATTAAATTTCACTATTTGGTATGGGCACCTTTTTTTTCTTTTTGGCCACATCGAAAGACTTAAGGGATCTTCCTTCCCTGACCAGAGATTGAAGGTGGGGCCTTAACAGTGAGAACATAGAGTCCTAACCACTAAACTGCCAGGGAATTCCCTGGGATGGGCACTTTATACAACATCTTCATTATAAGAAGATCCCACTATTACTAAGGATGTAAACAACTCATGGAGCTTGTGATACTACATATCCTACTTTTGTACTTTTTTTTTTTACTTTTGTCATATCCTATCCACTTTTGTCTTTTTTTAATGGCTAAGTTGCTAAATATTTGTTTTATTTATTCTATTAGTATATCATCCGAACCTGGTCTCCCTTCCTCAAATCTTTCTCTCCTCTAATCAATCTGCCTTCTACATGTTGCTATAGTGGTATATATAATAAAAATCTTTGAGTAAAATTGTCAAACAGATAATCACTATCTATTTTGCCCACTGATACATCCCAAGATTCATAGGCACTCAATAAACATATTTTTAACAAACGAACGAATTTAAGATCAAAACATATTAACACAGGAAGCTTACTATTGCCTACAAATCTATGTTTTTTTGGTTTGGGTTTTTTTATTTGTTTGTTTGCTTTGATAATTCTTCCCCAGTGCTGACAGGAATGTGATAAATTAAGTATCCTCATATCTTTGACAAAAGAGAATTTAATAACATAGCTTGTAAGAGATTTCATATCCTTTTTCTTCTATGGATTGACTCATAAGAACACGGGGAAGTTCACATAAAAAAATCTTTCCAAAATTTGAAAATGTTTAAAGTTTAACAATAATAAAATGTTAAGCAAATGGTGATGTAACCACTCATGAAACAGTGTGTAGTTATCAAAAAATGATTATTAAATATATGTAACATAATAGGGAAAAAGGAACAAACCATGCACTGTGATAACACCTATGTAAAATACACAGAGACTCAGGCAGAAAATGCTACCAAGGGGAACCAAATTTAAACTCTGTCTGCCCAGTTCACAGATTGTGTTGATTTAGGTGGGTTCATTTCTGTGGTCCAATTTCCTCACATTAACTATAATGTGATAATAATAATAATTAAATCACTGACTTGAGGAGTGTAGTAGGAGGGAAATGAGTGCTGTGACTGAAGAGGGTAAGCACTCAGCAGATGTGCTGACTCCAGTGTAACTATAAGGGTGATGAAACTACGGAGTTTTGTCTTCATCTCCGAAATCCTCCTGCATGCGTGCATGCTCAGTCACATCTGACTCTTTTGTGACCCCCGTGGACTATAGCCCACCAGGGTCCTCTGTCCACGACATTTCCCAGGCAAGAATACTGGAGTGGATTGCCACTTATTTCCTCCTCCAGGGGATCTTCCCGACCCAGCAGTCAAACCCAGGGGGGCATTGTAGGCAGAATCCCTAAATCCTCAGTGATGGGCTAACAGTACATAAGTCATGATGTGCTCTCATCTTTCTTCCCCTCCTCTGGGAGAAATGCCTGGGTCTGGATCACTTCCACTCATGGTGCTCCTGTTTTCTTCCTCCTAGGACCTCCTGTGATGCATCCTGCTGGACAGTGCTTTCATGTGGCCTGGAGTTCATCATTACTGTTTTGTGTACATACTGATCCTTGAATTACCCTACATGGCTCTCAGGAAAGGGCCACTTAGGATCCCTCTTCACGGCCCTTCATCAGTTCAGTTCAATGGCTCAGTTGTGTCCAACTCTTTGCAACCCCGTGGACTGCAGCACGCCAGGCCTCCCTATCCGTCACCAACTCCCAGAGTTTACCCAAACTCATCTCCATTGAGTTGGTGATGCCATCCAACCATCTCATCCTCTGTCATCCTCTTCTCCTCCTGCCTTCAATCTTTCCCAGCATCAGGGTCTTTTTAAATGAGTCAGCTCTTCATATCAGGTGGCCATAGTATTGGAGTTTCAGCTTCAACATACGTCCTTCCAATGAACACCCGGGACTGATCTCCTTTAGGATGGACTGGTTGGATCTCCTTGCAGTCCAAGGGACTCTTCAAGAGTCTTCTCCAACACCACAGTTCAAAAACATCAATTCTTTGGTGCTCAGCTTTCTTTATAGTCCAACTCTCACATCCATACATGACTACTGGAAAAACCATAGCCTTGACTAGATGGACTTTTGTTGGCAAAGGAATGTCTCTGCTTTCTAATATGCTATCTAGGTTGGTCATAACTTTCCTGCCAAGGACTAAGCGTCTAACCAAATGCATCACCACAAATTATTTTGATTTTTAAAACACATTTATTTGGTGATCATATAGATAGAAGATGTTATGTAAAGTGAAAGTGAAGTTGTTCAGTCATGTCCAACTTTTTGCGACCCCATGGATTGTAGCCTAAAAGGCTCCTCTGTCCATGGGATTTTCCAGGCAAGAATCCTGGAGTGGGTTTTATCCATAATTAATCAACATTAGCTCTTTTTTGTCCATTTCTTCCTCAATCATATTTTATTTCTATAGTCAGATACATGCTAAAGAAACAAATCCTGGTTTTCCTTGGCTTTTTATTTCACATCAACTTAATTTTACAACTCAGCAGAGCTTGCAGATTAACTAATTCTGTATCTTTCCTATACAGAAATAAATGCAATAATTGAGATCAGTGATAATTAATTCCTGGGGCGGGGGAGGGATGGTGTACTAAGTATAATGCCAGAATGCCAGAGGATAGGCCATTTAAGACTTCTGTGAAAGAATGCTTTGGAAGGCAGGAAACCTTTCAAATTCAATACAAATGATGCTCCCAATCCGAAGGTAAGTGGTTCTACTCAAAGTTTTTTGTACCCACTGTTTCCCTGGAGTAGGAGCACTGCCAGCAAATACATTTAACTGCACCAGTTCTTTTTGTATTTTTCACAATTAGCTTATCTCCAATTATATAAACATGGTACACAATGACCTTCAGTTATGGAGCTATTACTAGAAAATAAAGGTTACTTTAACTTTGAGAGTTGGTTTGAGGACAAACCAGATTAAACTTATGTGGATATATAAAATAATAGACTAATGCTATTGTCTGCTTCCCTTAGATTATTTTATTAGAAGGAACATACTAATTACAATAAAAGCAAACTTGGACTCTGTGGGTTTCTAAAGAAAATTCCTTTGTAGCATCACGACAGGATTTCCCACCATTTTTCTCTTTCTGATGAAATTAACTCCCCATGCTTGGTCAGCAGGATAATCTAATTTTAGCCAATCAGCTTGGGAGCTGCTGTTGACCTCACAAAGGGAGAGAAAGTATCTGCAGTCATAGCAACCACCCGCTCAGCTCTGATCATCTCTGGACCCTTCCGCCTAATGACAGACACCGGCCTGCTTCTTAGATGATTAATCTTTTCCCCTGTGAACCTCCTTGAATACATTAGCCAAACAAGTCTGATAAATTTGTTTATCCCAAGACAATCATTAGAAAATTACCTGCAAAAGTAATTCTCACTAGAGCAGTTTGTGAATGGAAAGCCATATGGCAGATGAGAACAGAAATAAGCTATAAAATCTCTTGCTGTATATTGCAACAGGTCAGGAAAGTTTTCCCCTTTAAAGTTTATCATTTTACATTGGATCACAATAGCACAGCAGCCTAAAGGCCATTTCAGAAGAGCAGGAGAACGTTAATCCAGTCACTAGCTATTCCTTCTACCAGCTTTGCACACCTACTGTGCATTAGGCTTTAGGGACACAGCACTGAATATGAGCTCTCTCTGTCTTCCACAATCTCAGATCCAGTGGGAGGAGATAGATGTGTAAATAGATAATTGCAGCACACCATAAGGGCCATGAAAGAGAGAATGCAGAGATTGCTGAGAGCACTGGAAGGAAGTGGATAGCTGTCTATTTTCCAGAATCAACAAAAGATGACAAAATAGAAAGAAAGAGACTTAGAAAACAAACTTATGGTTGCCAGGAGGGAAGAATGAGGGGAGGGGACAGTTAGGGAGTTTGGGATGGACTGTGTACTTGGTAGGATAGCATCACCAACTCAATGGACATGAACTTGGGCAAGCTCCAGGAAATAGTGAGGGATGGGGAGGCCTGGTGTGCTGTAGACCACAGGGTCGTACAGTCAGACACAACTTAACAATTGAATGACAACAATGTACATGCTGCTATATGTAAAATGGATAACCAACAACAATCTACTGTATAGCACATGGAACTCTTCTCAATGTTATGTGGCAACCTGGATGGGAGGGGAGTTTGGAGGAGAATGAATACATGTATATGTATGGCTGAGTCCCATCACTATTCACCTGAAACAACCATAGCATTGCTTTTTAATTACGATACCCCAATACAAGACAAAAAGTTTAAAAAAGTATTTTTACTTTAAAAAGAAAACAAAGGATGTCAGTGCAATGACATTCAGAAAAGGCAAAAAAAAAAAAAAAAAAGAATAAGCAGGACTTTTCCAACATAGGAGAATAGTCTAAGCAAAGAGAACAGCATTAAAAAGACACAGACTTCTGGGCACTTGTGATGGACTCCTGGGCAACAGCAAAATGTCTGGAGCAGCTGGGTCTTGGCCACAGCTTCTTCCAGGAAATGGGACTGGAAATATGGGTTGGGACTAGGTTGACAGAACTTTGTAGCATGGCTTGAACACGTTTTCAGGACTTCAAGAAGACTAGACAATGGGGATGGACAGGAAGGGCCAGTTTAAAAGCTCTTCCTGAGCTTGAATCAAGAGAATGTAATTGTTGATATATCCCTGGTGATGTTCCTCATTTGTGGAAAGAATGGGAAGACAGAGAGTGTGTGTTGCAGCCACACAGCTATTATGGACCATTTCCATGTGCAGTCACTGGATCCACTACTAAAAGGTCAGTTCATGAGTGGGAGAAAGGTTAGGGTCCCTGTGTGGTTGAGAGGTTCAAATTTAGAGAATGTATTTCAAGCCCCTGATGAGACAAATATGTGGTCACAAACATACTCATAGCGTACTTGACCCTACAAGCTCTTACAAGCCAATATTAAACGAACCTCTCCAAATCCAGGGATCAGGCTCTGGAAGGCTGGACAGGCAGCCAGGGCAGTCTGAATCCAGATGGGGACTCTAGCAGAGGTGGGTCAAGCAGGATTACGCAAGAGGTTCCAGACTCTAGTGCCATTAAGAGGGCTTCAGAAACACAGACTAGAATAAAAGAAGCCGTGTAGCCAGGCCAATCATTGATAATGCTCTCCAAACCCATTTGGGAACTCCAGCAGGAAAAGTGCTCCAGGCCTGGGCCAAGGCCCAGGGTCAGAGGATTTCTACATCTACAGGTCTGTCTGAGGATCCCAGTTCTGGTCTCCTATGCTGTCACATCTTCCAAGAGTATCACCCGCCACAAACTCATTCCACAAAAACCTGAGAAAGGAGTCAGTCATTAAGCTGAGCAGTTGGTATTTTCTTTATTTTCCATTTTTTTTCAGCAGTGAGTATGTTAAGTTTAGTAATATAAACATATTTGAAAATATAGAAATTACAAAATAAATGACCTCAAATGCTATGTTTCCATAACAGCAAATACATAGCAAGTTGATCATAATCATCACAAGTGCTTACTGAACACCTGTGTGTGCAAAGCCCTCCTCAGCCCTGAGTCGTTTATCTTCTCACAGCAACCCCATAAGAAAGGAATTCTATGAGTTTCTCCATTTTCTTGATGAGAAAACAGAGTTGGAAGTGTATGTCCTTAAGAAATTTATAAGTGCAATTATAGTTTCAGGTAGTCTGTTCTTTAAAAAAAAAGAGAGACGGGCTGCCGGGCTGCCGGGCGCCTCGCGGAAGGTGGTTGGCTGGGCGGGTGTCGGCCTCCCCGCCTCCCTCCTCTCTGCTCGCGCCTGCCGGGGATGCTCGCGCGCGGCCCCCTTGCCTGGAAGCTCGCGGCCCCGGGGGGGCGGCGTGTGTGAGTAGCTGGGAGGGGGCCGCGAGGCGCTGCGTAAAAAAAAAATTAAAAAATTAAAAAAAAAATTAAAAAAAGAGAGAGAGAGAGAGAGGAAGTGAGCACAAACTGTCAGTTCAACATTTGAAAGAGAATATTGACAGGAGGCTGTTACTGCTAATACCAAAAATTAAAAAAAAAAATGAAATTCTATCCTTTGACCATATTCTGAGCACTTGTGTATCAAGCTGTGGAATATAAGGAGAAGCAGGTAATCTGCTGGGGGAGGCACACAGACAAATGAGTGTAAGATGGTGTGATAGATGCCTTAAGAGGGTGGGCTTCCCTGGTAGCTCAGTCAGCAAAGAATCTGTGTACAATGAGGGAGACCTGGGTTCAATCACTGGGTCTGGAAGATCCCCTGAAGAAGGGAATGGGAACCCACTCCAGTATTCTTGCCTGGAGAATCCCATGGACAGAGGAATCTACAGGTGGGCTACAGTCCATGGTGTTGCAAAGAGTCAGACATAACTGAGCAATAAACACATGCCATAAGAGTGGGCTATGCTAAGTATGCAATGTCCTATGATAAACAATAGTGGAAAAGAATACAAAAAGAATGTGTACAAATATATAACCGAATAACTTTTCTGTACAGCAAAAATTAACACATCATTGTCAATCATCTATACTTCAATTAAAAAAAAAAAAAGAGTGGGCTATGCTAAGAGATACAGGAGCACAGAGGAGGCAGAAGTCAACCCATTGGCAACTTTGTCTGAATGAGAACCATTATAGCAACCGCTCTCCTCACTGAATGCCAAGCTCCACGCTTTGATATACATACATACTTCATTTATATCCCATGACAACCTCAGGGTGTGGGTGCTATGCCCCCCTGCCATTGTATAGATGCAGAAGATAGAGGTCAGCAGTAGGGAGTTTACCTGAAGTTCCACAGTTATTACATGATAGCTCTAGGATTTGAGCCCAGGTCTGTGTGACTCCAAAGCCTGACTGTTTTTCACTGCATTGTAAGTCGCAAAAATATACTCTATGCCCATCTTATAGGTTTCAGTTCTTTACTACAACAGGATACTCAACCTGAATTCAGAAATGAATTCCCACATTCATATGGTGAATGTTTTGTTTCTTCCCTAAATTTCACTAACTCCCCAGCTTTTTGTTTTCTTCATTCCCTCATACAAGCAGTATTTTCCAGAGGACCAGGGCACAGAAAGCTTCAAGAGAGTACCTGTGTTTCAATTCCAAAAGACACAAACTACATATTTAATTTTTTTTTTGGATGTCTCCAGACCCTGGAAATTTACTGGAGACAATATTCTTTCTCTTCCACTTCTTTCAACACTGCAAGTCCATAGTCTTCTTTTTACAAAGGAGCTCTCCATCAGTAACAACAGGTCCTCTGAAAGGCAGATGGCCAAGAGGCACATGAAGGATGCTCAACATTGTAATCATCAGGGAAGTGCAAATCAATGAGATATCCCCTCACATCTGTTAAAATGGCTATCATTAAAAAAAAAAGAATGCAAATAATAAATGTTCACGAGGATATGGAGGAAAAGGGAACCCTCCTACACTGTTGGTGGAAATGCACAAAGTTACAGTTACTGTGAACTGTAATTACTCTCTGGTAAGCATGCTAATGGAGAAGGCAATGGCACCCCACTCCACTACTCTTGCCTGGAAAATTCCATGGACAGAGGAGCCTGGAGGGCTGCAGTCCATGGGGTTGCTAAGAGTCAGACACGACTGAGCGACTTCACTTTCACTTTTCACTTTCAATCATTGGAGAAGGAAATGGCAACCCACTCCAGTGTTCTTGCCTGGAGAATCCCAGGGACGGGGAGCCTAGTGGGCTGCCATCTATGGGGTCGCACAGGGTTGGACACGACTGAAGCGACGCAGCAGCAGCAGCAGCAAGCGTGCTAATGTCCAGAAATAATAACCATTTCAACTAGTGAACTAGAGAAAAAACCAGGAGCCAAGACAGAAACCCAAACAAATCAAACTACTATCTCTATCACAATCTCCTGTCTGCTGTTTTCTCAGCTCTAAGGTTTCTTCTAAATCATGTTGCATGCCCTTGACAGAATTATTTCACACCCCTGCTCAAGAACCTACTAAGCTCCTCATTGCCCCCTAATGTTATGGTGATCGTACATCCTGGTTTGCTAGATAGTATGGCTTACATTTGTTATCCTGGTGCAATTACTGATGGCATCTCCTATTATCCTCAACAGTGTTCCAACTTGGATAATTATGTGGTCACCCTATCTCCTACCTACTTCAAATCCCTCTGCCCAACTTGTTAGTCTTTCATGCTCAGTAGCTCTCAAATCATTTTGTGTTCATGGTGACCCATTTAAGAGATTAAATTGGATCCACCATTATAACTTGTTTCTCCCTTCAACACTGAGTAGAGCTATTTACTGCCCTGACTGTGGGTAAGAAGATGAAGGAAAAGGGTTTGACATCCACAAGACAGCTAATGGCAGAGGCCATCACTATCCGCTCCCATGGCTGGTGCTGCACAATGCTGTCAAACAGGTAGTTCCCCAGCACAGCATCCTCACTTGTAACAACGGTGCACTGTACACATGATCACAATTTGGAGGCAGATCTAAGGACTATGTCTTAGGTAGGATTTGATTTATTGGGGGAGTGCTCTCAGGAGAGAGTATATGGAGAAGGAAGAGAAGTGAAGCAGGAATGTAAGCTCAGCTTCAGACAAACTTCCATCTGATCCCAGGGAGAAGCTCTGGAGAACAAAACATATCACCAAGTGAGCCCCCACTTGAGCAAGAGGGCTAGATTTTTACATTCCATGCATAATGGTCATTGGCCAAGGTCTGGAGGGTGTATCCTCCTGGGACTGAATGAAACTGAAGAGAGAAAGTGATACTCATTAATTTGTGGTACTCTTGTGAACATCTGTACCTCCCACTATGCCCGAACAACCTCATGAAGACTTTGGAGGTTTGTGCGTTTATCATGTGTGACTGAAGACAAGTCACTTCACTTTTCTAAACCTCAGTTCCTTTATCTGAAAAATGAAGTTGGTTATATTTAACCTTGTAAGTTATTCTTAGTATTGAAAAATAACACATGTGTAATCGTGGTAGTACATGTGAAGGAGTAACACATCTCTTTCTCACAGCCTGACCTCTCTCCATGCATTATACACACACAGCATCTAGGCTCTTCCACTCAAGCCTTTGCTCCTGCCATCTCTCTTCTCAACCCTGCCCCCAAGAAAGGGGTGCTGAACATGCATGCGCAAAGAACACACGCAGCATTCCTGTCAAGGGGCACGCATCTCAGAAGAACTGTTAATGTATCCTCTGTTTTAAATTCCCATTTCCAAATCCTTCCCACCTCCTACCCGAGCTTTACCCATTTCCTCAAACTCACATTGTTCTTGCCCTTCGCGGAAATTCCTTTTCACTTATTTCTGTTTTAGCTTAATATTTCATTGATTTCTAATTGTTTGGTATTTGTTTGGTCTCTTCAAACCAGATTTTAAATTTCTACTCCTCCATTTTCACTCCAGAACATAGGCAGCCAGGGCATCTAGTGGAAACTCAATAAATCCTTTTGGCTCAGTTAAGAATTATTTCTTGATCAGAAGAACAATGAAATACTTCAGTTAACCATTTCAATTCTCAGGATTCTTAAATCTAGCCAAATCCTTAAGGTGCTTGGCTGACGACCTGGACCAATAGTGCATGTGAAATGAACGATAATGGCTTCCCCTGTAATTTAGCTCACAGATGAATCTTAGGTGAGATTTTTCTATTGGGTTCTAACAGTTTCTGAAAATTGGTGCCCTAGGAGGTGCAAAGTGGAATGCCCAACACAGCTCTGATTATCTGCAGCCTATGCATGCATTACAATAATAAGGGCTAAGCCGCTCTCAGTAACCTGAAATCTTTTACTAAATCAAACCTTAAGTATCTAACATGTACAGATATGTCCTAATTTATGAAACAGGTATGTTTCTGGAAGTTCAGTTCCGTGCTCAATTGCGTCTGACTCTTTGTGACCCCATGGACTGCATTATGCCAGGCTTCCCTGTCCATCCTCAACTCTCAGAGCTTGCTCAAACTCATGTCCATGGAAAGGTGGTATAGACTGAAGTTTTGGGGGAGAGGAGATCAAATTATACTTGAAAATCCCTTTGAACACTCTCTAGTCAATGGCATTAGGCTACTGGAGATTTTTCCTGTAATAATTATCCATTTAGTTAGTTTTAAAATAGACTTTTTTATCTTTTCACAGCAGGATATATCTATACTTTCTCTCTCTGACTTCTAGAGAAATAAATAAAAATTTTGAATTTAAAAAAAAATTAAAGTTACTATAATCCAATAGTGCTTTCTTGCCATATTTTCCCCAATAAAAAATAGGTTATTTTATCTGTTTACATTAAAATACCATCCACTTTTATATCAGAATCTCCATTTTACATGTAAGTAAGTGAAAATTCAGAGGGAAGATATATCAGAGTTAAATCGTGTATTAGTTTGCTGGGGCAGGCATCACAGAGTACCACAGGCTGGGTAGCTTAAAGAATAGACATTTATTTTCTTACAGTTCTGGAGGCTGGAAGTCTAAGACAGAGGTGTTGGCAGGGTTGGCTTCTTCTGAGGCCTCTCTCCTGAGTTTGCAGATGGCCATCTTCTTCTTGTTCCTTCGTGCCTATATGTACTAATCTCTTCTGAGGACATCTGTCATATTGAATTCGGGCCTCCCAGTAACCTCATTAGGGCTTCCCAGGTGGTGCTAGTAGTAAAGAACCCACCTGTCAGTGCAGGAGACCTAAGAAATGCAGGTTCGAACCCTGGGTCAGAAAGATTCCTCGGAAAAGGACATGGCAACCCACTCCAGTATTCTTGTCTGAAGAGTCCCACGGACAGAGGAGCCTGGCAGGATGCAGTCCATAGCACTGCAAGGAGTTGGACACAGCTGAAGTAACTTAACACACATGCAGACATACACAGACACTGACCTCATTTAGCTTTAAATGAGGCTAAAGAGCCTTTAAAGACCCTATCTCCAAATATAGTCACAAATAAATCACTGGGTAGGTGGTTAGGACTACAGTTTGGTGCACACAATTCATCCCATAATACACAGTTACTGAGTGAAGGACTTGGACTAGAGTCCAGCAGCCCCAAAGGCCTAATCCAAGGCTCTTGTCCACTGCAACTTTCTGTCCATGTTTATGCCTAACTACATGTTGCTCATGGAATTATTTTAAGATTATCAAGTAAATATAAGGTTTCATTTATATTCTTACGTTCCATCTACAGCATCTCTGCTATACTACAACATATGCATTATTAAAAAATTCCTTGCCTTCTACAAAATTGCACATGAAAAATACAAGTTTATGGGGAGAGCTTCCCTGGTGGCTCAGTTGTAAAGAATCCACCTGCCAATGAAGGAGACATGGGTTTGATCCCTGATTGGGGAAGATCCTACATGCTTTGCAGCGATTAAGCTGCTATACCACAGCTCTTGAGCCTGTGTTCTAGAGCCTGGGAACTGCAACTACCGAGCCCACGTGCTACAACTACTGAAGCCCGTGAATTGTAAAGCCTGTGCTCCACAACAAGAAAAGCCACCACAGTGAAAAGCCTGCACACTCTAACTAGAGAATAGCCCCTGCTTGCTGCAACTAGAGAAAAGCCTGCGAACAAAGGAAGATCCAGCACAACCAAAAATATTCAAATAACTAAAGATATTTTTTAAAAGAAATTTATAGGGGAAATGGGGTAAGGCAGGCCACTCCACAGCTGTAGACCTTTGGAACAGAACATTAATAAAAACATTAACAGTCCTTAAGAAATCCTCTTGGCATTAGCACCTAGCCTCAAATCAGTCTCTCTCATTTGCAATCTTAAAGCTCAGAGCTTGGGAGTCATCTTCCTTCAAGATGTACATATCAAATAACATTTGCTTCTGTTAGAGACCATTTTCATCAAAATGCAATCATCTAATTTTGAGCATAGTTTTCATAAAGACAGTGTCCTCACACTCTCCCTAATTTTGTTAAGAATATCCAGTTCCTGGAGACCAGTATCTTAATGGGCAAAATACACACATGCTTCTGTCTGCAAGCACTGGTTACATGGTCATTATCACACTAACAGCTACCACTGACCAAGCAGATACTAGGTGACAGGCCCTGGGCTAAGTCCCTTAAACATCTACAGTCTTCAAGAAAACTCTGCAAAGGAGGTATTTTTATCCTTAATTTTCAGCCAAGGAAACTGAGTCTCATGGAATTTATGAAATTTCTTTGAAAACACAGACACCCAACAGTGTGGCAAGGATTTGTTTCTGGATCTTACTGCAGTGTTCAAAAACCTTTGCCTGTTCCACACTTCACAGGTAAGCTGGCCTGTTAGATTTAGGTCGAACCATTCAACCAGGCAGCAGTTTTAGTTAACTGTAAGAATCATCCTCACCACTTTGCTCCCAAAGTGAACATTCTAATCAAAATGTGCTTTCTGACCAACATAGTGTAGTATGACTTTTTATTTCTCATGAGACAGAAAATGGAGCAGCTGAGGTGCTCTATCAGTGTTTCATATAAACTTTTGCTGTGCTGGACTTCCAGCCCCTTCCTGTATGCTTTGATTTTTATTTTGTTTACCTCAATCCAGACCTTAATAGTAATCTCTGTTAGTTTTCATCATGTCAGTTTAAGCCCATTATTCCAGGCATCAGTAATCTTTTTACACCTTTCTATTAACTCACCCCATCACAATCTGAACCTCTCTGCAAATTTGATGAACATAATATATGCCCCATTTAAGTCATTAATAAAGACACTGAACAGAACAAGATTAAGATTAGGACTCTTCTTTCTTCTAAAGAATCCCTCTCTCTGGTCACAGAGGCATCCGTTAATCCATCCAACTCTCCTATCATCTAGATTTTCATGAGAGCTATCATCTTGCTGAAAAGAAGATACAGTTTGTCAATGCATTTGGTTCTTCAACCAAATCAATAACTATGAATAGCTCTCTTTTTCTTTTAGGTACTTAGAAATCATTAGCTTTATGATTTGTTTTCAATTATTGCCCAGGACCAGCATTACAGTTTAGTAGTCCAAATGTTTTTCCTTTGTTGACAGCAATAGCATATGTCCATTTCCTATCTTCTGGCTCTGCTCACATTGTCAACAATGTTTCATTAAGTTTGATGTCTCACTCAATGTCTCACTCATTATCAGCAGTGGATTGGTGGTCATATCTGTAGACCTGTAAGCTCCCTGCATATGTCATTCAAAAATGGAGGCAGGAATCTATTTGAAGCTATGGACTTAAAATTCTTATTCTAGCCTAGTTAAATGTACCTTTGTCTACAGTGTTAACCCTACATTTCAGAATCTGGGGATCATGTTCCTTAATAGATGAAAAGAGTTGAATATATCTTGCTTCTTTCCAACTTTTATTATTATTACATTTTCTTTCCCAAATTTGTGCGTCTTTTTCTTCTTGCTCTGAATGTCCTTTTTTGAGGTCTTTGGTGTTTCATGCAGACTATTGAACATTAAAATTAACCTCTCTTACACCCTTTAAACAAGATTGTATCATTCTTTTGCATGAATCTGCATTTATGTGGCCATTGTCCCATGCTCCTTAACATTTGAGTTCATCAAAGGACTCCCTGGGCAATCACATCTCTCTCTTCAGATACTTCCTCTAATATTTTGAATGATTCCTTCAAGATTCTAGGGCAAAATCTTGTGTTTTTGTCTCAGCTGTCAATGGATACAAAGTATGTATTTGTCTCACAGGCTTGTGGATGTTTGGGAACTATTGTAACACATATACTAGAATTTGCATGCTTTCTTGATTTGCGTAATTTATGTAAGTGCTGAATTTTTTTAAAGAGTATATCAGATCTCATCAATAACTGAATTTGGATCTTATTTTTAAATGTGTTAATGGTCCTAACACATGGCTTTACTTATCAGATACTTTTAATTAATCTATGAATACATATTCTTTATAATTATTAATTGAGCAAAACTTAAAGATACTAACTTTATCATATTTACATAAAAAGAGAATAATCAATTCAGTTAAAATATTTATATTGTTTTAACAGACACTATACTGATTAAATAGTACATTAGTAGTTTCAGTAACATTTTCAACTCAAAATGTTTCAAGCTCTTGAAAAATTTGAGGGCTTGGCAAAAACCAAAACATGTTTTCTCAATATACCTAGCCTTAATTTTTAAATCCACGTGAACTCTGAAAAGGATTTCATTCATCTGTTTTTTGTTAATTTATCCTGAATTCATCAAAATATAGTATTGGAAGAACTACTTGATGTCTCCAGAATTTAAATTATAAGCCATTTTCTAAGAACTATAGTAAGTAGGAATCAATTCCTGAACATCTAAGATTTATTTCAAAATGTATAATTTTAGAGATGAAAACTTAACTAAAATTGCTTACTTAAAGACACTTGGTGAGTTTAAGAACTTACAGATAAACAATGGGTTCTGCTACTCTTTAGAAGCCTAAAGCAGTATTTGCTAAAAATTCATGTCTATAAACAAAAGCAATCAACTCATACCATGCTCCTGACTACATCTCCCCATTAAGTTAACACAGATATCATAATACAGAAAAATTAAACCGACGTACGCTGGGCCTCAGGAATATATCCCAAATAATGATCATTCAAAGTAGTAGGAAGAAGGTAGAATGGGAACTAAAGCTGACACTTGGCTTGGTAGATATCCTGTCCTTGGTCATCTGTGTGTTCTTGGCTGCCCAACACGCATTCATGCTTGGCCCATATAAGATCTTCATAAACATTCTTTATAGAAATGTCCTAATAGGGCTTCCCTTGTGGCTCAGTGGTTGAGAATCCATCTGCCAATGCAGGAACATGAGTTTGATCCCTGATCTGGGGATATTCCACATGCCATGGAGCAACTAAGCCAGTGTGCCACAGCTATTGAGCCTGAGCTCTAGAGCCCGGGAACCACAACTATTGAAGCCAGTGTGTCCTAGAGCCTGTGCTACGCAACAAGAGAAGTCACTGCAAGGAGAAGCTCATGCACCACAACAGAGTAGCCCCTGCATGCTGCAACTAGAGAAAGCTGGTAATAAAGATCCAGCAGAGCCAAAACTAACTAAATAAATAAATTATTCCTTAAAAAAAGAAATGTACTAATGAATGAATTACTCTATGGTCCACTAGTTAGTGGACTTGAGATTGTCCAGAGACTTACTGCTAAAGTCAAGAGTGATTCTGGACCCAGGTGAAGCTGAGCGTACAGAAGATGGGTATCGTTGATGCTGGAAAGAAGTAGCAAGTGTCCAAAAGAATGAAGATAACTGGCAATATGCTAGGAAATGTTTAAGAACCAATTTGGAAGGAAATAAAAATTCCTGATTTGCAACCTTAGTCTGTTTTCATAGTGTAAATACTCCCACTATGGCCAAAGTGGCATCACTGAATGTGGAGTTGGGAAGAGATGAACACAGCCGACTCCCTCTGAAAGGGTATGAGCAGCTGTGCGAGCACCAGTGAGCACATCAGCAGTGTCTAATACTTACGCGTAGGTTATGACCCCTTTTCTTAGCATGTGTGTTCATGATTTTGTTCAAATAAAATGTGAGATTAAATGCTCTAATCTCCAGCTATACAGATATACAATCACTTAAATTGACATAATGGATGCATATTTATTGACATGGAAATATATTCCATATCAATATTTATTGATGAGGTAAATGTCAAAACAGTTAATATGGAATAACACTTTATTGAAAATATAAATACATTATCAAATCCACCCAGAACAGTTCAGAGTAAAAGGGTAGGATCTCAGAGAAAAAGATCAAATATCAAAAGCAATCAGAGAAAATAGACATCTTTTCTACAAAGAACTACATAGATTTCTCATCAGTAGCAAAAGAGACCAGAAAATCATTGAATAGTATCTTCAAAATATTGAAAGAATATACGTGTCACTCTAGAATTCTATAATCAACTAAAGTGTCATGTGAAAATGAAAGACAAATAAGGATTAGAGAGATCATACTATGCAGAAGTAATCACTGAAAGAAATTTCTAGAGGAATCTGAAAGAACTACTTAAAGAAATTAACACAGATGGAAGAAACAGGATGAAAAAAAGAAAGCTAAAAGCATATAAATTGATGTTAAAATTTTAAGAGTAACTAATGAAATCTAGAAATCTAGAAATAGATTCCACAGCTTATAACTCAGTTAAAAAAATCAACATAATGTATATTATGTTTAGGGTCCTTAAAGATGTGCCATTAAAAATCAGGCATGAACATAAAGAGAAAGTATGGTACAATTAGGGAAAGGCATGTTGGTCTCTTATAACCTTTTCTATTAAGTGGCTTCCAAAGATTGGAAAATTATCTGTCTCAAAAGCACCTTGAACTATCAGAAAAATTCACTTTGTGATTAAAAATCAGTAATAATTACATGTAGATTTTTAACTGAGTGAAGATAGAAACAGTCTTCCAATAATTCATACAAACTGTGTCTTCCTCTAAGATTTTTAAAAATAAGGATTTGGATATAGAATGGGTAGCTGGAGACAAGAAAATCTTTGATTTCAGAAACTGCTATATTTTTTTTTCTTGTTGTTGCTTACTCAATAAGTAACCTTGTGACCCCATGGACTGTGTAGCTCACCAGGCTTCTCTGTCCATGGAATTTTCCAGACAAGAATACTGGAGTGGGTTGCCATTTCCTCCTCTGGGGACCCTTCATGAACCAGGAATCAAACTAATGTCTATTGCATCTCCTGCATTGGCAGCTGGATTATTTACCACTGTGCTACCTGGGAGCACAGCGATTTCATTGACTCATATGTAAATAATATTTTGTCCTCCCTATTGCCTCAGTTCAGTTCAGTTCAGTCACTCAGTCGTGTCCAACTCTTTGCGACCCCATGAATTGCAGCACGCCAGACCTCCCTGTCCATCACCAACTCCCGGAGTTCACTCAGACTCACGTCCATCGAGTCAGTGATGCCATCCAGCCATCTCATCCTCTGTTGTCCCCTTCTCCTCCTGCCCCCAATCCGTCCCAGCATCAAAGTCTTTTCCAATGAGTCAACTCTTTGCATGAGGTGGCCAAAGTACTGGAGTTTCAGCTTTAGCATCATTTCTTCCAAAGAAATCCCAGGGCTGATCTCCTTCAGAATGGACTGGTTGGATCTCCTTGCAGTCCAAGGGACTCTCAAGAGTCTTCTCCAACACCACAGTTCAAAAGCATCAATTCTTCGGCGCTCAGCTTTCCTCACAGTCCAACTCTCACATCCATACATGGCCACTGGAAAAACCATAGCCTATTGCCTCAGTTCCCTCTCTTATAATAATTTGGTGGGACATTTTTTTGCCTCTAATCTATTTTCCAAGTTTTCATGGTCTGCTTGTAAAAGTGTTTTTGGTTCTTTGCCCTCCTTTAAGTTTCTCATGTCAGGCTTATTACATCTGAATATTGCTCAGCTATTTGATGGCATAGTTATAAATCCTGAATAAAAAGATCTTCAATAATTAAAAAATTAAATTAAAAGAAGTAAAGTTCTTAAAAAAAAAAAAAAAAAGCAGTCCATAAGTAAAAGTAAAGAGGAAAAGTGGATTGTTGAATATCCTATGTCCAAAATGTCCAAAAGTTTAATCCAATGTGTAGTGAATGTCTACTTAATAAAAGTCATCTGCCTAATAATGTCTGGTTTCAAAACGTACACTTGAGAGTTCTTAGGATCACTTGGGCCAGTATCTACTTAATCAAGCCCCAACAATACCAGGAATAGGATAAGAGAAGAGCCAGGAACAGAAAGCAAATCTGACTCATGGGGAGATCATGCTATCAACAGCCTCTTTTCCTCTCCTTGCCCAATATTATCCCCTCCACCTTTCAGACTCTTTGCCGACTCCTGCTACTGTCATTCACTATTACACCCAAAGTGTCACACCTTGCTTTTTTTTTTTTTTTTTTGTCTCTTCATTTCTCTTTCCACCCCACCTAGATCCCTACATGCAAACTTGGCTCCCTCCTCTGTCCCAGGGATCTTAAACAAATTCCAGAAGCTCTCTTCTCAGTGCTCTATCTACAAGCCAGCAGCAAGTCTTCAAGACCACAAAGCAGTTTTCTCATCTTTGTCTCTTTGGCAAAGTCATCAATTACATGCAAACATGCACACGTGGGTATATGCATGAGTGTACATGCTAACACACATATACACATAAAGAAACACACACACCTACACCTTGCATACCCATGTAATAAAAGCTGATAATGAAACATGTCTCTAGTATCAGATGTCTAAAAATCTAAATGACCATTTTCTCATGGCACAGCATTGTGCTCATTATTATTCATATTAATGATCCTAAGATAGTATAAAATATTAATGTCTCTTATGATACATAGCAAAGATTAATCACTTCTGGATAGTTTTCATGATGAACCAATTTGAACGAGGTCAAAGTCTGCAACTCCTGCCTGAAGGATGCTTTCTTGGCTAACTCTATGAAAGCCATCTCTTTGAGACCAAATGTACATTGGTCCCTGAGGCCTGAGGTTTCTCTTCTCAATGAAATTTAAATGGGGTCTCTAACACACACTTGGAGAAGGCAATGGCACCCCACTCCAGTACTCTTGCCTGGAAAATCCCATGGACGGAGGAGCCTGGTAGGCTGCAGTCCATGGGGTCGCTAAGAGTCCGACACGACTGAGCGACTTCACTTTCACTTTTCACTTTCAATCATTGGAGAAGGAAATGGCAACCCACTCCAGTGTTCTTGCCTGGAGAATTCCAAGGACGGGGGAGCCTGGTGGGCTGCCGTCTATGGGGTTGCACAGAGTCGGACACAACTGAAGCAACTTAGCAGTAGCAGCAGCAACCCATGCCTAAAATGGGGTTTACAGGAAAAAAAAAAAGAAACACCCTTATAAAATTAATTTCTCTTGTCTATCTGTGCATCTGTTTTCTATACATCATCTATGATTTATGATATATAAAGGTTTAGAACTGCTTGGCACATACTAAGTGCCATGTAAGCATACACATTCATTTTAACACAGAATGTCACAGGCAAGACTTACAGTGCCCTTTGAATAACATGGCTTTTGACTCCTGGAAAAAATCCATAACATGGATTTCTCCTCCTGCTGTCTTCCCCTGTGTCATGTAGCATTGTCTCCTTTTTCTCCTTCCATGTATTTGATTGCCACTAATCTTGTCTTCTGGATTCATGCTGAAACGCTAACTGGACAATCAAAAAGCACATAGTACTCTAGACAAATACTCAAAATTCAATCAATAGAACATTAAGGTTTTATTAACCTTAATTATAAGAATTTATTCAATGATTTTCCCTGTTATCTATGTAATGTGAATTTCTGTACCTAGAATGAACTCATTTGACACTCTGCAATAACCCTCTCCTAACTTCTCATGAAGCTTCCTCAGGACACTCTTGAAAGCCTGTAATGAGCCCTATCTGATGGTGGAAAACATTATTTAAAGACCTTGGCAGGTTTAGAAAGGAAAGAAGAGCTTCCTGGAAAAAATGCTTTTTCTCTCTCTCTTACTCCCCAGTTCTGCAACTCAAAGATATAGTTTGCTATCAGCAAGAGGAGAGAGAGAGAATGTTATTTTAATTGCTACCTATGTGCTATAAATTGAACAACTTTAAAGTATTTTGTTGATTTATCTTTGCATCTCTATATAATAACATTCACAATAAATGTTTATTTTATGGATGAATGAAAGTCAGTAAAGCAGATTTCATTTATCAGTAGATCTAATCTCATATCATTCTAACATAAATGGAAATTTATTACTCACACCATCATTATTTGGTACTACTTCATGAAGAAAGAAACAAACATTACAAGGTATTCACCACCTAAAACAAATATGTATATTGATGTGTCCCTGACAAGATCAGTTATGAAACTGAATGGTTCAGAGAGAAGAATCACATCAAACTCCTTCCAGCATGACTTGATCCTACTGCTAAAATCATTTCATTCACACCTAAATCGGAGAGCATTTCCTTCTTAGCAGGTGTTACACTTTCCAGGATAAATCAAGACCTCACTTTGTGGCATTTCACAAAGTTAACTCCTTAGATAGAGACTAGCCAAAATAAGATACTGCCTTTCCTTTTTAATTAAACCAACAGACAAAATCTGACTCTTAAAATTAGCAAATAAAAAATCACAACATATTTTTTTGGAAAGAAAGTGCCATAGAATGTGCAGTAAAAGCTTTCGTAAAGCATAATCCAGCCAGAAAAGTTGAAATGGAAGCTTTCAAGGAAAACAACGTAGTCAGTCTAATTTTAGTTCTGTCATTGTTTTATTCTAATACAAGTTTCTTCTTATTTCTTCAAATGTAAAAGGAAGGCTGAGCAGATTAAGGTTCAAAAACAAATAAGCAATGACTTCTAAAACAAGTGGTGAAGTCTGGGTTTTTACCTAGAAATCAGAGCTCGGAAACCTTTCAGTCAGAGGTCACAGACCAACAGCCTCAGGCTGAATCTGGTGCAGTGCCACAGACAAGCATGCATATATGAAATACTGACATTTAAAAATCATGAATGTTGTGTAAAAATCTAGGTTTCTAATTTCTCCAAAAACCTGGGTTCTGGGATCCTCTGATTTAAGAGGTTCCCCTCTATGGGTAGGAGGTGGGAGCTGAAAAAGCCACAATGGCCCCAGGGATCCTCATGTGCATACCGTCCCTTGGAGCTGCTTGGAAGTAAGTAGGCTGAATCCGACTGGCTTTCTTGCCAATTCAGAGGTCTGGAACAGACTGAAATCTAGATGCAAAGAATGTAATTCTGCCATTTTGAACTTTAGCTTGTTTATCCATTTTACAATCAGTAAAAGCACATGACAATCAAATCTCTAATGCCAAAAGTCGTTCTTACCATTTTAATCTGTGTTAGTATTTGAATAATATTCAGATTGAAACTGGGTTATAATTTGTTAGAGTTTGGTCTGCTAGTAAACCTCAACAGTTTCTAAGTTCTTTGAGAAGAGGGAACTCTTGTCAGGCCCTCTCATGCCATCATCTTACCCCATCACAGCCCTGCAGGTTGATGAGTAAGGTGGGCTGAGTCTCTGAAGGCAAGAGTCGAAACTCGATTATCCTTCAGTAAAAAAACAAGTTAAAAAGAAGTCAAAACTGGAGTACACAGTGGTTACCTTTGCTTTCATATTTAAGTAAATGACATGTCAGGGCATTGTTTAAGAGCATACAAAGGAAGCTCAAAGCACTGAGGTCAGTTCCTAAATTATTCCAGTTAACATTGCTATTTCACAAAACAGGTTTCAGAGTCCAATTTACCCCTAACTGCCAGTAACTGCCTCCATTCATTTCACAGACTACATTACATCAACCATCAATTTCGGATGGGAATATTTAAATAGTAAGGAATGAAATATTTCTTTACCATAATTGATTTTCCTTATGCTTTAAGAGGTTAAATCACCAATACTTTTCATTTAGGAAAAAAAAAATCCAACTTTCAGTCAATGTGTTTTAAGAACCAAAACCATTTAAATGTAAAACTGAAATTGCTTTAAAGTAATTTATGAAAACAGAAACAAAAATCATAAAGTATTCAGAATCTGAAACAAATTCATTTTGTAAAGCAAAATGTACAGAATCAAATATTTTTCCATAGCAATAAAATATAATTTTCCTTAGGGAGTTGGAAAATTTCCTTCAAACTTCTGATTGATAAGCTTTACAAAAGACCACTTTTTGAAGTAGTAAATCGCCTCCTGACATCATCTCCACAAAGCTTCAGTGTTTAATACCAAGCTGCTGGGATACGAATACAAAGACATCAATTATCCCAAAATAGATTGGGGCAGAGTCCAGTTCACTTATTAGTTCTTTAAGCTGTGTCCACAGGGGACAGGGAGAAATAGTGATTTGGCAATCAGCTAGTTAATGTGATCACTGCAGACAACTGCACTGTATAATTTAGGTCAGAAACATACTCCGACCTGGTGTTTCTAATTTGGAACATTCATCAATTAATCAAATAATTGCCAATCCTCAATTTCACTATACTCTGGTAAACAGGGTCTTAGTATCAATGATCAAGTTTTCACTTACAATCATAAACAAAATGTGACATTACATTATCTGGTCATTTGTACCTTGTAGCTGGTGTTCCCCTTGCTACATGGCCCTTCCGAACCCCCTCATTCTCCCCTAAGATGTCAGTCATCTTCCCCAAGATGATCTTGCCTCCTGGCATGTGAAGAAGATGGAGGCTATCAGATCCCACTCTCTCAGTACATACATAAACACTCCTTGTAGCTGCACCCTCCTTAACTCCTGTCCCAACAGGACAGTTTTCTCTCTTCCTTTACATAACTACCTCCTAGCATCTTCTCCAGATCTCACCAACACTGCGTCTCAGGGACCTTTTTCCATCTTGTCTTCAACATTTCATATTGGTTCATCCAACTCATATAAACAAATGAACCCTCTCTCAGGTGAATTAGTAGGTGCTTTCTGAAAAGCAATTTGGCAAAAGGTATGTAAGTGCCTTAAAAAGGCTCAGATCTTTTACCGGATACATTCCTCCTCTAGGAATCAGTTCCAGGAAAATAGTACAAAATAAATATGGACCAAGCTTAGTTTCAAAAATATTTCTAGCAGCATTGTTATGGGGAAAGAGAAAAAGAAAAACTGAGTATTTAACATCAGCCATTGAGAGTAACAATTCTGAAGAGTTTTTAATGTTGGAGGAGTTATCAAGTGAGAAAGTTATACAAATGGAATTGAAAGCTTGTCTGAAGATCTAGCAGGTGAATGCAGTCCCTGTTACCGTAGGAGGAAGTCAAGTCCCTCTGCAGATGACACTGTTCAAATATGAGGAGATGATAAATGTCTGTCTGCTTCACTGCTCCATCCTTCAGCAACTAACACAGTGCACATGGCAGACAACTAATAAATATTTGTTGAATGAATGAATGAGAAGTTTTATCTCTGTCTAATTAAATTACTCCATATGGAGAAACACCCAGGGAGCAGTGAGGGAGGAAGGGGTCTAGCCAATTAGATCAGCCAAATCAACCCTGGTGATTAATGCAGGGACAGATGCTGGAGCCAATTCTCTGTATGTGCAAAAACAGAGCCTATAATGACTCATTTGGTCTCTTCTCAACTCAGTTAAAATACATGGAGAAGACTGGAAGGGAATAATAAAAAATGGTAGCAGTGTTTGAAATAGAGTGGTGGGATTATGAATGATCTTCTTTGCTTTTTAATACCTCCTGTACTGTCTTAATATTCTGCAGAGACCATGTACTCTACCTTTCATTGGAAAAAAATTAAAAATAAAACCCTGTATTGAGGGCCTGGAATGGGAGGTGTTGGGAGCCTTCGTGAACAGGTTAAGAGGTGACCAGAAGGATAAAAGAGGAGACTGTGGGGCCAGAGCATGTCTCTGAGAAGTGCTGGTGAGAGGGGCAGTGGGACAAGGGAAAGAGATTCGAAGTTAAAAGAGGGTGTCTGATGATGGCTCTGGTCTCCTAAGCACTGTCCCTACCCCTTCTCACCCTGTCCTCAATCTGAACTTCATTCTGTTGCTACAACAACCCCAGGATCTCCACCATCAAGCAAGCTCCACCCCCTGGGCACACAGGTCCCTGGACCCCAGTCTTGCTCACAGCACCCACCATGTTTCCCCACTCACGGCAGGAAGCTGCACAATTCATGCCGGTGTCAAATGAGTGGTCACTTCCAGTATACCTTTTCCTTCTTATAGACTCTGGCCCAGGCTTCCCAGGTGGCGGTAGAGGTAAAAAGTCTGCCTGCCAATGCAGGAGATGCAAGAGACACTGGTTTGATCCCTGGGCTGGAAAGATCCCCTGGAGTAGGAAATGGCAACCCCCTCCAGTATTCTTGCCTGGAGAATGTCATGAACAGAGGAACCCAGTGGGCTACAGACCATGGGGTCACAAAGAGTCAGACATGATTGAGAGACTTTCATTGTATATCAAAAAACTGAGGGAAATCATCAATTAATAAAATATCACATCATGTAGAAAGAGGAATAACAAAGTGTTCACTGAAAGAAAACCATGAATGTCATTCACTTTTTGCACTCAATCCTTCTTCTTATGGATCATTTTTCGAACATTATGACATAAAATCAGCTAGAAGCTTTATTATAACCTGAAAGGTTTTTTTGGTCACACAGAAGTACCCAGGTTTTCTATTGCTTGAGAGGGACTTGAGTTCTCTTAGCTGTTTCACTGGTTGAGTTAAATGTTGGGAGTATATTTTTCCCATAAACCTTTGACCCTTTAAGCTAATCTGGACATGGACACATGTTGCTTACCTGCCTGGAGCCTGGGGTGTTTGTGCTTGGTTTCCTGGTGCTTCAGCCCCTCCCCCCCCCCCCACCTCTACCTCCTGGCCATTGGCTCTGACTCACTTCTGGACCATCATGGGGAGGTCCCCAGCATAGTCACAGCACCCTCAGAAGCCAACCACCAGATTCAAATGCTGCTAAAATATTTTAAGGCAGAGCTCTGAAGGCTGGCTGGTTTGTGAACAATCAGGAACTCTTGTCCAGGATAATAAACTCAGTATTTAGAACATAAAACTAATGAGACCAAGATTAAAAGTTTTCTCCTAAACAAATCAGTCTGCTTTGACCTTGCCTAAAGTGCTAAAAACTTTTTAAGTTTATCTACACGCTCTCTTTGACTGTAATCTGAAGTAAATTTGTGTCAATAGATATAAAATATCTGTCTAGACATTCGCCCCTCCTACCATCTTGCCAGAGCTTCTCCTTTGCCCTTGGATGTGGGGTATCTCCTCACAGCTGCTCCAATGCTTACCATCTTACTGGGATTTCTCTGACCTTGGACATGGGATATCTCTTCACGGCTGCTCCAGCAAAGTGTAGACTGAAAACCACAATCACAGAAAACTAACCAACCTAATCACATGGACCACAGCCTTGTCTAACTCAATGAAACTATGAGCCACGCCGTGTAGGGCCACCCAAGATGGACGGGTCATGATGGAGAGTTCTGACAAAATGTGGTCCATTGGAGAAGGGAATGGCAAATCACTTCAGTATCCTTGCCTTGAGACACCATGAACAGTATGAAAAGGCAAAAGATAGGACACTGAAAGATGAACTCCCCAGGTTGGTTCAGCTCAGTTCAGTTCAGACACTCAGTCGTGTCCGACTCTTTGCCACCCCATGAACCACAGCACACCAGGCCTCCCTGTCCATCACCAACTCCCAGAGTTCACCCAAATCCATGTCCACCGAGTCAGTGATGCCATCCAACCATCTCATCCTCTGTGGTCCGCTTCTCCTCCTGCCCTTAATCTTTCCCAGCATCATGGTCTTTTCAAATGAGTCAGCTCTTCCCATCAGGTAGCCAAAATATTTGAGTTTCAGCTTCAACATCAGTCCTTCCAATGAACACCCAGGACTGATCTCCTTTAGGATGAACTGGCTGGATCTCCTTGCAGTTCAAGGGACTCTCAAGAGTCTTCTCCAACACCACACTTCAAAAACATCAATTCTTCGGTGCTTAGCTTTCTTTATAGTCCAACTCACACATCCATACATGACCACTGGAAAAACCATAGCCTTGACTAGACGGACCTTTGTTGGCAAAGTAATGTCTCTGCTTTTGAATATGCTATCTAGGTTGGTCATAACTTTCCTTCCAAGGAGTAAGTGTCTTTTAGTTTCATGGCTGCAATCACCATCTGCAGTGATTTTGGAGCCCCCAAAAATAAAGTCTGACACTGTTTCCACTGTTTCCCCGTCTATTTGCCATGAAGTGATGGGACCAGATGCCATGATCTTTGTTTTCTGAATGTTGAGCTTTAAGCCAACTTTTTCACTCTCCACTTTCACTTTCATCAAGAGGCTCTTTCGTTCTTCACTTTCTGCCATAAGGTTGGTGTCATCTGCATATCTGAGGTTATTGATATTTCTCCCGGCAATCTTGATTCCAACTTGTGCTTCTTCCAGCCCAGCATTTCTCATGATGTACTCTGCATAAAAGTTAAATAAGCAGGGTGACAATATACAGCCTTGATGTACTCCTTTTCCTATTTGGAACCAGTCTGTTGTTCCATGTCCAGTTCTAACTGTTGCTTCCTGACCTGCATACAGGTTTCTCAAGAGGCAGGTCAGGTGGTCTGGTATGCCCATCTCTTTCAGAATTTTCCACAGTTGATTGTGATCCACACAGTCAAAGGCATGGGGTAGCTTCTCTCTGCTGCCGACCCTGACCTTGGGCATGGAGTGGCTCCTCACCCGGGTCAGTAGGTGCCCAATATGCTAATGAAGATCAGTGGAGAAATAACTCCAAAAAGAATGAAGAGATGGAGCCAAAGCAAAAACAACACCCTGTTGTGGATGAGACTGGTGATGGACGCAAGGTCCAGTGCTGTAAAGAGCAACATTGCATAGGAACCTGGAATGTTAAGCCCATGAATCAAGGTGAATTGGAAGTGGTAAAACAAGAGATGGCAAGGGTGAACATCAACATTTTAGGAATCAGGGAACTAAAAGGGACTGGAATGGGTGAATTTAACTCAGATGACCATTATATCTACTACTGTGGGCAAGAATCCCTTAGAAGAAATGGGAGTAGCTATCACAGTCAACCAAAGAGTCTGAAATGCAGTACTTGGAAGCAATCTCAAAAATGACAGAATGATCTCTGTTCGTTTCTAAGGCAAACCATTCAATTTCACAGTAATCCCAGTCTATGCCCTGACCAATAATGCTGAAGAAGCTGAAGTTGAACAGCTCTATGAAGACCTACAAGATCTTCTAGAACTAACACCCAAAAGAGATGTCCTTTTCATTATAGGGGACTGGAATGCAAAAGTAGAAAGTCAAGAAACACCTGGAGTAACAGGCAAATTTGGCCTTGGAGTACAGAATGAAGCAGGGCAAAGGCTGACAGAGTTCTGCCAAGAGAATGCACAGGTCATAGCAAACACCCTCTTCCAATATCACAAGAGAAAACTACACATGGATATAACCAAATGATCAACACTGAAATCAGGCTGATTATATTCTTTGCAGCCAAAGATGAAGAAGCTATATACAGTAAGCAAAAACAAGACCAAGAGCTTACTGTGGCTCAGATCATGAACACCTTATTGCCAAATTCAGACTTAAATTGAAAGTAGGGAAAACCACTAGACCATGCAGGTATGACCAAAATCAAGTCCCTAACGATTATACAACGGAAGTGAGAAATAGATTTAAGGCCCTAGATCTGATAGACAGAGTGCCTGATGAACTATAGATGGAGATCCGTGACATTGTACAGGAGACAGGGATCAAGACCATTCCCAAGAAAGAAAATGCAAAAAAGCAAAATGGCTGTCTGAAGAGGCCTTACAAATAGCTGTGAAAAGAAGAGAAGTGAAAAACAAAGCAGAAAAGGAAAGATACATCAGTTTGAATGCAGAGTTCCAAAGAATAGCAAGGAGAGATAAGAAAGCCTTCCTCAGTGATCAGTGCAAAGAAATAGAGGAAAACAATAAAATAGGAAAGACTAGAGATCGCTTCTGGAGAAGGCAATGGCACCCCACTCCAGTACTCTTGCCTGGAAAATTCCATGGTCGGAGGAGCCTGGTAGGCTGCAGTCCAT
Organism: Bos indicus x Bos taurus; assembly: GCF_003369695.1. NCBI lineage: Eukaryota > Metazoa > Chordata > Mammalia > Artiodactyla > Bovidae > Bos > Bos indicus x Bos taurus. The sequence continues at coordinate 84,822,882 of NC_040076.1, forward strand.
GGGGTCGCTAAGAGTCAGACACAACTGAGCGACTTCACTTTCCCTTTTCACTTTCATGCACTGGAGAAGGAAATAGCAACCCACTCCAGTATTCTTGCCTGGAGAGTCCCAGGGATGGTGGAGCCTGGTGGGCTGCTATCTATGGGGTCGCACAGAGTTGGACACAACTGAAGTGACTTAGCAGCAGCAGCAGCAGCAGCAGAGATCTCTTCAAGAAAATTAGAGATACCAGGGGAACATTTCATGCAAAGATGGGCTCAATAAAGGACAGAAATGGTATGGACCTAACAGAAGCAGAAGATATTAAGAAAAGGTGGCAAGAATACACAGAAGAACTGTACAAAAAGAGATCTTCATGACCCAGATAATCACAATAGTTTAATCATTCACCTAGAGCCAGACATTCTGGAATGTGAAGTCAAGTGGGCCTTAGGAAGCATCACTATGAACAAAACTAGTGGAGGTGATGGAATTCCAGTTGAGCTATTTCAAATCCTAAAATATGATGCTGTGAAAGTGCAGTACTCCATATGCCAGCAAATTTGGAAAACTCAACAGTGGCCACGGGACTGGGAAAGGTCAGTTTTCATTCCAATCCCAAAGAAAGGCAATGCCAAAGAATGCTCAAACTATCATACAATTGCACTCATCTCACACGCTCTAAAGTAATGCTCAAAATTCTCCAAGCCAGGCTTCAATAATACATGAACCATGAACTTCCAGATGTTCCAGCTGGTTTTAGAAAAGGCAGAGGAACCAGAGATCAAGTTGCCAACATCCCTGGATCATGGAAAAAGCAAGAGAGTTCCAGAAAAACATCTATTTCTGCTTTTATTGACTAAGCCAAAGCCTTTGACTGTGTGGATCACAATAAACTGTGGAAAATTCTGAAAGAGATGGGCATACCAGACCACCTGACCTGCCTCTTGAGAAACCTGTATGCAGGTCAGGAAGCAACAGTTAGAACTGGACATGGAACAACAGACTGGTTCCAAATAGGAAAAGGAGTACATCAAGGCTGTATATTGTCACCCTGCTTATTTAACTTATATGCAGAGTAAATCATGAGAAATGCTGGGCTGAATGAAGCACAAGCTGGAATCAAATTGCCAGGAGAAATATCTATTACCTCAGATATGCAATTGATACCACCCTTATGACAGAAAGGGAAGAAGAACTGAAGAGCTTCTTGATGAAAGTGAAAGAAGAGAGTGAAAAAGTTGGCTTAAAACTCAACATTCGGGTTCGATGCATGATGCTGGATGCTTGGGGCTGGTGCACTGGGACGGCCCAGAGGGATGGTATGGGGAGGGAGGAGGGAGGAGGGTTCGGGATGGGGAACACATGTATACCTGTGGCGGATTCATTTTGATATTTGGCAAAACTAATACAATTATGTAAAGTTTAAAAATAAAATAAATTAGAGAAAAAAAAAAAAAAAACTCAACATTTGGAAAACTAAGATCATGGCATCTGGTCCCATCACTTCATGGCAAATAGATGGGGAAACAGTGGAAACAGTGGCAGACTTTATTTGGGGGGCTCCCAAATCACTGCAGATGGTGACTGCGGCCATGAAATGACAAGATGCTTACTCCTTGAAAGGAGAGTTATGACCAAACTAAACAGCATATTGAAAAGCAGAGACATTACTTTGTCAACAAAGGTCCAACTAGTCAAAGCTATGGTTTTTCCAGTAGTCATGTGTGGATGTGAGAGTTGGACTATAAAGAAAGCTGAGCACCAAAGAATTGATGCCTTTGAAGTGTGGTGTTGGAGAAGACTCTTGAGAATCCCTTGGACTGCAAGGAGATCCAACCAGTCCATCCTAAAGGAAATCAGTCCTGGGTGTTCATCGGAAGGACTGATGTTGAAGCTGAAACTCCTATACTTTGGCCTTCTGATACAAAGAGCTGACTCATTTTAAAAGACCCTGAAGCTTGGAAAGATTGAAAGCTTGAGGAGAAAGGGATGACAGAGGATGAGATGGTTGGATAGTATCACTGACTAAATGGATATGAGTTTGAGTGAACTCCGGGAGTTGGTGATGGACAGGGAAGCCTGTGTGCTGTAGTCCATGGGGTCGCAAAGAGTCAGACACGACTGCGTGACTGAACTGAGCTGAACTGAGATGAGAGGTGACTAGAGGAAATGCATGGGAGAAAAAATCTTTTACTCTGAAAAATTTTATATTTCAGGAGACATTATCAAGAGCTCCGTGAATAGTTTATAACAATTTACACAGTTGAAGGCAAGCTTTTATTTTATCTAAACTGTCCTATACTTGAGAGGAAATTTTTTTAAATGACTTTAAGCTAGGAGGCAAAATCAGAAGTATCAGAAGTTGTAACATAAATAATCCTCCTCTTTGAAACTCTCCATCCTCCCTCCAAGAGACACCCATGTGTCCAGCAAAGACAACTTTGCCCAATGGCAAAGCAGTGCTCCAATGAATTTCTAGATAAACAGTAGATGGACAGGGGAGAATGCTGAAATTCAGGCTTAAAGCAATGAGGGAAACCTTGGAGATAAACCAAGAACCATAACCATCTACTTTATAAAAATATACGTGTGTACAAAAATATACAAATAAGAAATTTCACTAAAACAGTTTGCAACATCCCCAAAAGATTGCCTACATGCTTTTCACTATTGGACCAGTTAAATATATTCTTGGTAATGCTCTGCAGCCAACAAAAGGATAGTAGTGTCATGGAAAGATGTCTTGATAGATAATTAAGAAAAGCAAGTGACAAGACAATTTGAAGAGTAAATTTGTTTCTAAATGTGACTGTGCAAGTGTATTCGTGTGTGCCCGTACATGGCTAGAAAGGAAAAGGTCTAGAGCGACACACACTTAATTATGATCAGTGGCAACCACTTAAAGAGGGTGGCAGGAATGGGATAGGAATGCAGCATGGAAGGGCTTTTGCATTTTCATTCTATATGCTTAGGAAACCTTTCTATATAATTACTTGTGTAAATATTTTAAGACGAGTGTGTACTACCACTGTAATTTTTCCATAAAGCGCCATTAGACGAATTGCTAAGCCGCTTCCTTTTCATGAAAAAGAAGTTCTGGGTACCAAGGAGGCTCTCTCTTTCCCCAGGAACGTGGGCCAATGGTTTCCACAAGTGCCGTCAGGTCAGTACCACAGTGCTCAGTGATTAAAACGTGCCTCTGAGCTGCCATTGACCATATAATCTAGCTCTCAATGGGATTCAAATATATCACAGCTTGATTCAATTCCATTTTATAGGATATAATTTCACCCCAAGCCAGGAATCCAGGCCCCCTAGATAACAGATCTTTATTGGGCATCTGCCTCTGACAGCCTGTGCCATGAGGCAGATAGAATTAGTGCCTAAAATTAGTGAGGATGAGGAAGTATTTTTTTTAAGCGTATATTGATTTTAAATGGTAAAACACCTTCTCCCTAGAAAGCAATCTAAACCGTAGCACTGTATATGGTGGAAATAATCTCTCTTTAAAATGTTCATTTAGAAAACTCCTTCAAGCTGAAAGCCTCACTAAGACTCGCCAAAGTCGATGCTTCACTGTGTCTACTGGAATGCGACAGCCACTCATAGCAATTGAAAATGCAGAGGCAGCAGTGATCAACTGAGACCAAGGAACTCGGCAACTGAGACTAAGGATCTCGGCAGCCCACAAGGAGCAGCTTGTAGTGTGCTCCTAAGAAAGGCAGTATGAATCCACTAGCCCTTACTCTCAGTTCAGGATCCAAAAATGCTCTAAATGGAAAGGTTTTACAACTCATTTGCCCCCAGAACTGAATTCAAATGGTAGAAAATCTGAACTGATTGACACTTCTTATGGGCTTTATTATTTCACATATTGTAAATATTCAGTATGTTTCAAAATATGAATATGTCCATATTAGGAAATACTAGTCATCTTGACTCTGGAAAAATTAGATTCATTCAGAATATTCATTGTAGTGTCTCTCTAAAGTTTAAAAACCTACACATTTGAAACCATTTTTGACTTTGAGTGTTTCAAATAAGGAATGAGGACCTGTATATGCTATGATCAATGAAGATTTGAAAGAAATGAGGTGTAAGTTCCCCCAATAATCAAGAGCAATGTAACCCTTGATTGTGCACATGTACACAAACACACACACACACAAGTTCAAATAACTTTTCAATGTCTAATACATTACAGAACGTCTCATTATTAGAGAAATAAAATGAGTTTCTAGGAATAAAGAGATGCAGGAAGGCATGGCAGCCCACCCCAGTATTCTTGCCTGGAGAATCCCATGGACAGAGGACCCTGGCGGGCTGTAGTGCATGGGGTCGCAAAGAGTCGGACGCAATTGAGCAACTAAGCACAGCACAGGAATAAAGAGAAGCAAGTGAAACTAAGCCCATGTCAAAACCATTAGTAATAGGAAATGACTCTTTCCTGCTTTGGTTTTGAAAGATATTGGCCTATACTTGCTAAATGAAATAACACACCAAGAACATTTTAGTTATGGTATAGGAAATAAATATGACCTCCTCAAAGTAAAACCTTTCCAGATCCCTTTAAATGAGCATGATCTCATTTTCTCCTTGGGAAAAGATTTTGAGGGATCAGTAATAAGGAACACTTAGCTGCTTCTGTGGGTACACAATATAACCAACCTTTGAAAGGCAGTCCTGAAAATGTAGGAAAGATCCCTATATAGACTTAACTCCATCGGCCCATTGATTTCACCCTAGGAAGGGCTTATAGAACATTAGCTTCACCTTATCTTTTAAATAACTTATAAAATCACCTTGTTTTTTTTTTAACCAAACTTCTAGAAAAAAACAGAAGATAAAATCTATGTGAGTGGAAGTTAAGCAAAGGTATCTTAGATATGACACCCAAAGCATAATCCACAATAGAAAAAGTTGACTAATTCAGACTTCATCAACATTAAATATTTTTGTTCTTCGAAAGTCACATCTAGAAAAAAAGTTACAACTAAAAACCATGAAAAGATAAGTCATAGTTGGGAGAAAATATTTGTAAATCATATTATATATAAATATATATATGGTTTATAGTCAGAATCTATAAAAGATTACAGTAATAAAAAGCAAACGGCCTGGCTTTTTAAAAAATGGACAAAAGATTTAATTAAACATTTTACCATGGAACATATAAGAATGGCTTTACTGTGCCCAACATCATTAGTTGTGCCCAGCATCATTAATTATTAGGAAAATGCAAGTTAAAATGACACTGTGCTACCATTGCACAACCATTAGATGAGCTATAATAAAGAAGATTGACAATACCAAGTGTTAATGAGGAAGTGGAGAAACAGGAACCCTCATATATTGCTGGTAGAAATGTAAAATGAAATAAGCACTTTGAGGAATAATTTGGCAGTTTTTTTTTTTTAAGTTAAACATATACCTATCATAAGACCCTATGATTCCACTCATAGGTATTCACCCAAGAGAAATAAAAATGTATGTCCCTACAAAAACTTATATGCAAATATTCACAATATCATTTTTTTGTGACAGGCAAATACTGAAAATAGCCTCCAGCTGAAACAGTTCAAATGAACAAACGAAATGAGTCCACCTATGGGTAATGGAATACTACGCAGTGTTAACTGATAGGTCCATCAGCACGCGCGAACCTCAGAAAAATAGTTTGCTACGTGAAAGACTCCGGATACAAAAGGTGACATGCTGTGATTTTATTCATATGAAATTTCCAGATAAAGGCAAAATTTTAGAGCTAGAAATCAGATCAGTTCTAGAGCTGGAGCAGATGTGTATCTCAGGGACGTACAAAAGGAAACTTTGGGGGTAACATGAATGCTGTAAATCTTGGTTGCGGTGATAACTGCACAAGTGTATAAATTTATTTAGAAATCACCAAACCACCAGAGAAGATCACTTGCTTCATTAACATTTGACGCTATCTCTTTTGGGGCACATAGAGATCAAGAAGAATATGTTTTAGGAAGTATGGGTTAAAACAATCTGAGACAATAAAAAATTACTGGGTGGCCACAACTGAATTGGTCCATAAACTTGTCATCTTGTACTCACTGCCCCATTGTTGGCCATAGAAAAACTAGAAATAACCGAATGTTCATCAACAAGGTAATGGTTAAACAAACAAACAAACAAAAAACTCATCTATATTATGAAAGGCCATGGATATGCAGCTGTAAAAAAAGAATTAAAAGATCTCCAAAATATGCTAAGTGAAACACACACAAAAAAGACATAGAACAATAATGACTAGTGTAATTTAAACCTAATGCACCCACACACAAAGTTACATCAGGCTGAACCCCAGGGAAGACTGAGACAATGAGGGTAGAAGGGGACTTTTATATTTAATAAGTTCTCTTCTGTGATATTGTAACTTTTTCATTTTTAATTTCAAAGTATGTACCACTGTTACAGTTTAAAAACACTAAATGTTTTTTACTGGCCCTTGACTAAATATCACTTCTCTTTTGGCAAGCAGGTGGATGTCCTGGTAGCTTACTAGAAATGATAACAATGACAGCAAGATTCTCTGTGCACAAGGTTTCTACTATGACACCACGACCATGCAATGCTACCATCCCTATCTTGAGGGGACTGTGAAGCTCAAGGAGTCAAGTCATCTGCCCAAGCCCACCCAGGTAGGCAGAGTGGGAGTGAGGCCTCTTAACTTTAAAACTGGCCTTTTTATTCAGCTGCCTGCCTCATCAAGGATGATGATCAGCATAATGGTGACCCTCAGGCACTATAGTATCCTAAACGCCTTCTGAATCATCAAAGAAAGGTTTAATTATATTTAGTGCAGTTGGGGTTTTACCCATATGTTATTGTGTTTTAATCTCTGGAAAAGTCTTCAGCCGCTACAACACATACCGTCACCCTTAGTTTGAAGACTGTGGCTGACAGGGCCCCTCTGGCCAGGCTGAAAAACAGAGAACTTACTGGGATTCTTTTTTAATTAATTTATTTATTTTAATTGGAGGATAATTACAATATTGTGATGGTTTTTGCCATACATCAGTTTGAATCAGCCATAGGTATACATGTGTCCCCTCCATCCTGAATCCCCTCCTCCTCTCTCCCCACCCTATCCCTCCTAACACTGAACATATACATTGCTGCTGCTGCTGCTGCTAAGTCGCTTCAGTTGTGTCCGACTCTGTGCGACACCATAGATGGCAGTCCGTCAGGCTCCACCATCCCTGGGATTCTCCAGGCAAGAACTTGGAGTGGGTTGCCATTTCCTTCTCCAATGTGTGAAAGTGAAAAGTGAAAGTGAAGTCGCTCAGTCGTGTCCGACTCTCAGCGACCCCATGGACTGCAGCCTACCAGGCTCCTCCATTGATGGGATTTTCCAGGCAAGAGTACTGGAGTTGGGTGCCATTGCCTTCTCCGACATATACATTACCATATGTGAAATAGAGAACTTACTCTCAGGTTGATCCCATTCATGATCTGAGACTATTTTACTTTCCTCTAAAAGAGAAGATATTTCTTCCCCCTCAAGTCTCTCTTCTCTCAAAGACCGGGTCAGTTCAGTCTTCCCACAGTCGGAGAACAGAAGGGGTCAGGAGGGGGTGGCCTGAGTCACCACCAGCAGAGGCCTCAGGGTGCTACAGCCTTAAGAAGCCTTAAGACTTCTCTCCCAGCTCCCTCCTTCCAGCTGGGGCACTGGTGACTATCTCCTGGTCACCACACCCTCACTCTGGCTGGTCACTGCCACCATCTGTGAATGGGAGCTCTCACAATGAAAGGGAAGTGCGTGAGTAAAGGAAAGCAAGTCTGAGCTCAGGCTGAAGGCCTGAGGCCACACTGCTTTGAAGAATAGCAAACATGGGTCTTTAAACTACAGAGTGAGCTTCTTTGTGACCATACAGGCTACCGCAGCAAGGACAATGTCCTTTTGGGGGTTGATCTGCTCCACACAGGTTAAAACAGACCTTGCATTTTCTATGTGGAGACAAGAGGTAAAGATCTAAGAGTGGGAATCCGGTAGCTCATCCTACAAATAAAGAGACAGAACTGTGCCTAGTAAGAGCCCATTTTAGAACCAGACAAACTTGAGTTCAAAACCAGCCATGGACTCTAACTGGATAATTTGGAGTAATCTATATGCCTCAGCTTCTTTGTCTATAAATCAAGGTAGGGATAATGCTTACTTTGATGCTGTGATTAAAGAGTAATCTATGTAAAGTACTTAGTATCATTCCTGGTACATGATTACTAAAGCGTAGACATTATTACTATCAAACTCTCATCCTGGTTCTGCCACAAAAATGAAAAAAAAAACCAAATAGCTGATTCCTCAAGATCCTCCTAGGTCTGAAACTTTATGATCCTGTTACTGAAATGAGCAAGAGGGCTAACTAACTTGATTACCATGACAAGCCCCTGGACTCCATAAGTTAGGGATTCATTTCCAGGTCTCCAAGATATCCTGATTTCTGCTGCCCCAGGAGCACTAGAGCAGGCTCCAGACTCCACACTGATAAATCACAACCCAGGTGCAAGACTAGATGTCCACTGTAGGATTCATTAACCACAAGGTGAAATGAAAGAAGCACAATTCCTACCTCTACATTATTTCTTCTTAAAGGCTTTTTCTTTAACCCTCTATTGATAAAAATTACCACGCTCTTTGTGGGTTGGCAAATGTTAAAAAACAAAGAAGAAAACTATCAACTATAATTTCACATGCAGCTGTGAATACTTCATTTTATTTCAGATCTTTTACCTACACATATTCCTCCTTTTGTAAGTGAACTCACTGCATGTTCAACTGCCTGTTTCACTTAATATTTTAACAACCAATTCCCCAGTCAATGGTTCTCTACAGAGCTTGTAGCTTGTGGCTGTAGTCTCTATGTCCTGGCAGACACAACCGCACATACTACTCAGTCCATTTCCTAAAAGTCCTGAAGGAAAAAGAGTGCCAGAGAAATCAGCAGTCACCCTCCTTGAAGTCCTTGATCCCCATGATTTTCATAAAGTCTGACGTTATTCCTAGGACACAGTTCTCCATTGGCTTTTTTGATGGTCTCCCTGAAGAAGAAGGACATTGGGGAGAAAAGGGTTTAATTCTTCTCTGACCCCCCAGGTTCCACATTTGACCATCAGACAATGGATGTAGAAGTCTGAAGGGCAGTAAAGTTGGGGGGGAAGTGAAAAGTTAGGTCACAGAGCAACCAGAGTAAAAAAAGCAAAGATCCTTCTAACACCTACAGTTCATTTGATTGGTTTTGTTTAGTCACTAAATCATGTCCGATGCTTCTGTGACCCCATGGACTATAGCCTGCCAGGCTCCACTGTCCATGGGATTTCCCAGGCAAGAATACTATAGTAGGCTGTCATTTCCTACTCCAGGGGATCTTCCTGACCCAGGAATTGAACTCATGTCTCCTGCAAGTCTCCTGCAGACACAGATTCTTTATCACTGAGCCAGGACCAGGAAATCCAGCTGACAGACCACACCTACCTCTAAAAGTCTTGACGTCATAGAGATGTACTCCCCTCTGGCTCGGTGATCACAGGAAAATGCCCAGGAGAATGCAGTTATGATGTTCCTGTGGACTGTTTAAAAAACAAAAGTAAAAATTAAAAAAAGAAAGGAAGAGGAAAGGAAGGAAAGAAGAATATGAAATAAGTGAACATAACTTGAATATTGGCAGTGTCATTGGTGTTAATAAACTAACAGTATCAGCTTGGGACTGATCATTAATAGGGAATGGTAGAGTTGGAATGGTAGTAGTGGTATTGTAAATAACAACACCAAAGAATTATTTTCTTTTCAAAAATGACATTTGAACCAAACATGAAGCCAAAATTCAAAACTATCCACCAGCAGCATCTCTGGTGTTTAGCTGCTAAAACTCCAGATTTAGAAGCATAGCCAAGAGGGGCGCACTGTTATGTCAGAGCTTGCAGTAGGGAGCAGGCTTCTGTCCATCTGCTCCTTCAAGGGAACCGAAAGATTGGCAAAGAACAGTGAGTTCATGTGGCACTGACAGCCACTGGGGATAATTCAGGAGACAGGACAACACAGCTACCCAGATGAGCTGAATGCGAACAGAGCATCTGTCAAGTGACGTACCTGGCCCCTCCTTCTTACCCAACTTCACTGGGTGCCAAAGGGAAATGATGGCATTGGGGGAAAGTTATTTTCATTGCATAGTAAACACTTCTCCTGGGTTGAATAGAACAGAGTTAGCCTGCCTACAGTATCCATTCTCCAGTGCACCCTGTATTGATCTTAATTGTCCAGTGGGGCTAGTGTTGGGGTGAGCACCTATCTGAAAATTCTCTTAACTTTATAATTATTTTGTATATTCCATTTTACAGGATTCTGTACCTATACTAAGAACCAAACATGAACCAAGTAAAGGTATTCATCTCAGATAGTAAAGTGCACTCTTATGAATTATGAGTCTCTCCAGTTAGTCAGGACCCATAGTAATAACATTTAGAAAGATGGAGAAGAGACTGAAAAATCCAAAGTAAGTAAATCCACTCTTATGGCAGAAAGCAAAGAACTAAAGAGCCTCTTGATGAAAGTGAAAGGGGAGAGTGAAAAAATTGTCTTAAAACTCAACATTCAGAAAACTAAGATCATAGCATCTGGCTCCATCACTTCATGGCAAATAGATGGGGAAACAATGGAAACAGTGACGGACTTTATTTTTTTTTGGGGGGGGGCTCCAAAATCACTGCAGATGGTGACTGTAGCCATGAAATTAAAAGATGCTTGCTTCTTGGAAGAAAAGCTATGACGAACCTAGACAGCATATTAGAAAGCAGAGACATTATTTTATCAACAAAGGTCCGTCTACTCAAAACTATGGTTTTTCCAGTAGTCATCTATGAATGTGGGAGTTGGAGTATAAAGAAAGTTGAGAAGAATTGATGTTTTTGAACTGTGGTATTGGAGAAGACTCTTGAGAATCCCTTGGACTGCAAGGAGATCCAACCAGTCCATCCTAAAGGAAATCAGTCCTGAATATTCATTGGAAGGATTGATGCTGAAACTCCAATACTTTGGCCACCTGATGCAAAGAGCCACTCACTGGAAAAGACCTTGATGCTGGGAAAGATTGAAGGTGGGAGGAGAAGGGGATGACAGAGAACAAGATTGTTGGATGGCATCACCAACGTGATGGACATTGAGCAAGCTCCGGGAGTTGGTGATGGACAGGGAAGCCTGCCATGCTGCAGTCCATGGGGTTGCAAAGAGTCAGACACAATGAACGACTGAACTGAAAGCACAATGTATAGTTATAATAGGTGGGAAACCAAAGTTATTCAAAGATGCTTAGACTCAATGTACATCTCAGCTCTTAGGAAGGTTTCTTGCTCCCAGTTATTTCTTCCTCCAACTTACCTAAGTGTTGTCTCTCTTTTAAAGCTTTTCTATTAAGGCTCCTCTAATCACCTTCCCAGAAATCCCTCCTTCCTCTGAACTCCTAGTGCTCTTATTGTTGCTACAGTTTCAAAATGTCAACTGTATTGTTGGTATGTCCCATCTTTCATGTGGGTTATTCTCTCTTTAAAATTAAAAAGCTTCTTTTGATTCTGAAAAATCCCCACAACTCTCAGAGCAGGGTCTGCCAATGTGATGCTCAGAACCAACTCAGAGCCCCATGGGGGAGCACTGACCCACCTGTGACCTCTAATGACCCTGCTGGGTCAGTTCTCACCCCTGCCTCTACTTCATCACCTGCCTCTTAATCTCCAGCCCTAACACCTCTCTCTACGCAAACATTTCCTTTACTAGTTCCCAACTCCCTCAGGCAGCTGGAACCCCAAATGATATTTGATTTGTCATGTTTTTCAGTTTTATTTCATAATCCTCTCATTCACAAGGCACAGAACCCTCTTAGGGGATAGGGACCAGGTGGGTTCAAAGGCCTGTCCTTGGAAACACCATCTTTCTAGTGACAATTCTTGAAGTTCAGTCCAATCTATCATGCAAAGCTCCTTACTTTGGGTGATTTTTCTCTCAGTAGTGTGACATTCCTGAACAGTGCCCCAGTAATCCATCAGTTACAACTGTCAAGGTCTCAATTTCAACTGCCAAGAGCATTCAAATTCTCTCCCATGGTGCACCTGGGCACCAGGCCAATCAGATGGTGACAGGGTCATTGTGTAACCCTGAGTATTCCATGGCAATTAGGAAGAGGGCTTTTCCACCTACAGCACAGGGAGGTCCCTTTGAGGAGGGGAGGGTACCCCTCAGGCCAATGAATTAGAATCTTGGTGCTGACCTATTCCAAACCTTCCAACCAAGAAATAAGTTCCTGAGAAATTAGGGTAGACAGGTTTTCAGTGGGGGTTCCTAAAGTCACATTGTACTGAGCAATACTTGACCGAATGCTTTTTTAGTAAGCAGTTTGCTACTTTTCAAAAATTTGGCACAATGAAAACAATCATGTGACCCAATATATATCTGAAAGAAAACAACACTAATTCAAAAAGATACATGCATCCCAATGTTCAGTGAAGCTCTATTTACAGTAGCTAAGACATGGAAACAGCCTAAGTGTCCATCAACAGATAAATGGATAAAGAATATATAGAATGAATATAAATATATAATGGAAAACTACTCAGCCATAAAAAAAGAATGAAAGTTTGTCATTTGCAGCTACATGGATGGACTTGAAGAGCATTATGCTAAGTGAAATAAGTCAGACAAAAATAAACACTATAAATTATATCACTTATATGTAAAATCTAAAAAAATACAGCAAACTAAATTTAACATAAAAGAAGCAGACTCAAGATGGAAAGAACAGACTAGTGGTTATGAGTGGGGGTGGGCAATATAGTGCCGGGGAAGTAGGAGGTACAAACTATTGGGTGTAAAATAGGCTCAAGGATGTCTTCTACAACATGGGGAATATAGCCAACATATTTTATAATCACTGTAAATGGACATTAACCTTTAAAAATTACATAAAAATAAAAATAAAGTAGCTCAAAGAAGAAAGCCATAGTAAAGAAAAGTTTTTAAAAAGTTGTTTTAATACTAGACAGCTTTGTTGAAAAGGTGCATTGGCCAATTCTTATTAGCATTTCTGTTGTTTTTTAATGTCTGTCTTCACTTGGGAGACCGTGTTGACTCTAACAATTCGTGTGCATTTGTGGTCACCCACCCCTTACAGGTTGCCTTGAACAGCTTTGTTTCTCTCCCTGTGATGGGATATAAGCTCTAACAATAACCAGTCTCCCATTTATTATTGCTGAATAATTCCTTCTCTGTGGCTTTATAATAATAATAATATTTTAAAAAAGAATCCATATTGTTCTGTTTAGCTCCTTTGAGATTCTTAGTATCTCATTACATCAGGGGAGTCTTTGTTTCCTCAAGGTAAAAAAACAAAAAACAGAAACCCACATATTACTGGCCTTTTTATTTAGCTGTCACAATACCAGCAGTGGGAGAGTCACTATGAGGAGGAAACAATAGTAACATGGATCACTTCTCATTAAAATGTGGTACCTAATTATTGTTTTTAGGGGCAGTTAATAAGTGGTACTTGTAGGTGATTAAATACATTTGGCTTTGGAAGACCAATGGGGTGAGAAGAAAGCCACTCAGCTTAGTAACAGTGTGGAGCCAGAGTTTGAGTACCGCATCTGCCTACATAGTCCCATCCCACCCCACCCACAGTGCCTTCTCATGAGTTTGACAATGGGCTGAGAAGGCCTGGGAACCACCCAGCCAATAGAGCCCATTCACAAAGGACAACCTGAGTTTGCTATGTATCATCACAGATGCAGCTTAGCATCCGAGGAGAACAAAAAAAGATGTTAAATGTATTTACAGCTGGTGATGCTGAATAGAAGGTCCCTGAAGATGTCAAATATCAGGAGTCCCTACCCTACAGCATGTATTATACTAGATACTGAGGATGAAAAGGTAAATAATAAGCCTCCCCAGCCCCTGGGAAACTCCACCTTGCGGTGAAGATAGACTCATATACATTAGTATAGATTTAATGCTTGAGTCCCCCCAAAATTCATATATTGAATTCTAACCCTCAAGCTGATGGTGTTATGAAGTAGGGTATTTGAGAAGTAATTAGGTCATGATGGTGGAACCCTTATGAATGGGATTGGTGCCCTTAAAAAAAAGCCCCAGAGAGCTGCCTTCCTCCCTTCCACCATGTGAGGATACAATGAGAAGTCACCCGGGAGAAGGCCCTCACTCAACCATGGTGGCACCCTGATCTTGGACTTCCAGCCTCCAAAACTATGAGAAATGAATGTCCGTTGTTACAAGTGACCCAGTCTGTGGATTTTGTTATAGGAGCCCAGATGGTTTGACAGGCATTTCACTGAAAAAGCACAATGATGAGGAATGCTTTGGTGGTCCAATGGTTAGGACTCAGCCCTTTCACTGCCAGGGCCTGGGTTCAGTCCCTGGTCAGGGAACTAAAATCCAGCAAGCCATATGGTGTGGCCAAAATAACAAAAAACAAACCCACAAAGATGTATTAAAACAGAGGTATAAATAAAACATTGTGGGAGCACAAAGATGAGAATAACTAATCCTGGCCAGTTTGGAAATATTGAAGGGGAAAGAGGAAAAGGTTCTGCGGAGGAAAGGACATTTGAACTAGGCTTTCAAAAAGGAAGAAGAGTTCAGCAGGTAGAGGATTGGAGCCTTCCCCAGAGGAAGCAACATAGCAATGAAAGTTCTGGTTTATATATACAACAGAATATTACTCATTCATAAAAAGGAATGAAGCATGGAGTGTTTTTTAATTTATCAGCATTTTATCATTATTCTATTATGGATCTATATTGCTCTTGAGAAAATTATTTGTTTTAATGAAAAAACAAATGTGCATTGATTTCTTAAGAAGGCACTATAAACATATCCATCAAGAGTTTTTTTAATTAAAATTTTAGCCCAATAATTTTTCTCCCAAGAGTCAGTGTTACAGACAGAGGAACCAGGATTAAAACATGTTGAATGATCACCCACTATGTGCCAGGTACCCAGGCGTGGGACCCCAGTCATACACAAGGCCAGGCCTTGGGAAACTCAAAATTAGAGGTCCTTCATCTCCATCAGGATCACCTAGAGGGCCTTTTTAAAATTTCTTAGAAGCTACCTCCCTCCACTTAAACCTACTGCTCAGGGTCCCCAGGGTGGAAGACAGAAATCTTTGGCTTAAAAACTGCATGGATGACTGATATTATCAGCCTGGAACTAGCCTCAGGGCACTATTAGTGAGGTGGTTCATTGCCATGTCCTTTGAATTCTGAAAAACTGCAAGCTAACTATAAAGAAAGCTGAGCGCAGAAGAATTGATGCTTCTGAACTGTGGTATTGGAGAAGACTCTTGGACTTCCCTTGGAGAGTCCCTTTGAGTGCAAGGAGATCCAACCAGTCCATCCTAAAGGAGATTAGTCCTGGGTGTTCATTGGAAGGACTTATGTTGAAGCTGAAACTCCAATACTTTGGCCACCTGATGCGAAGAGCTAACTCATTTGAAAGGACTCTGATGCTGGGAAAGATTGAGGGCAGGAGGAGAAGGGGACGACAGAGGATGAGATGGTTGGATGGCATCACCGACTCAATGGACATGGGTTTGGGTGGACTCCGGGAGTTGGCGATGGACAGGGAGGCCTGGCGTGCTGCAGTCCATGGGGTCGCAAAGAGTCGGACACAACTGAGTGACTGAACTGAACTGAAGGGCTATGGAAGTTCATATAATTAAATGGGACTTGAAAAAAAACAGGTTAGCAAATTTTATATTTAGTATGATCACAGTTTTATTACATAAAACAAACATGGAGAGAAAAAATAAATGACTAGAAGAAAACTGGTGAAAACAGGAATACCAATATCAACTATCTTATAAAATCTATTAATATTTTCTATTTTTAACTTCCCTGAATTTTTCCAAATTCTCTATAAATGAACACACATTGCTTTAATAGAAAAATAAATTACCTTTTGAAACAACAAACAAGGAATTATTATCCCTTCCCAGTGGCAAAACTCACAGGAAAGCAGGATACTATGGCAGCAAAAACACTGGCCTCTTTCTCCAGTGTAGGCCTTACGTGTTTGCAAGTCCTTGGTTTACAGGAGGCAGGACTTTATGAAATAGGTTTCATGATCCTCATTGTGTAGATGGAGAGGAAGCCTTAGAAAAATCCATTCACCTGTTATTCAAAAGATGCTTACAGCACCCATGAGTCAGTCAGTCATAGAGAGACCAGGTTTCTGCTCTCCCAGTCAGGATCCCACAGACTGGTCATTCAAGAGGCAGATTTGCTCAAAGCTGGAGAGTGGCAGAGCCAGGATGTGTACCCAGGTCCTTCTGCTTTCAGGACTCAGATTCTTTTCAACAGAGCCCTGGGGTTCCTAAGCATGGATTCAAGATACATTAGACTATTTTAGGGCCCCCAAAACAGGCATGGAAGGTGTATGGCTGCACAGTTCAGGCTTTCTTATCTTTAATTCATCCTTTGCAATTACCACCCACATCGTTGCACCCAGGGTTTCCATCTTTCATCAGAGGTGGGGAGAGTGAATGAATAAAAGTGAAAGAATTTTTCTATACATCCATTTTCATCATGTGACTCTAATACTCAAAATTTGTTCAAGGGTTGCCCATTGCCTACAGGCATGGTCATTCAAGGTCCTCCCCTGACTGTCCCTGTACTCCTTCCCCCCATCCCAACCCTGAGTCCCCCTCCCATCCAGTATGTCCCTGCATCAGTCCACTTACTAAGCTACACCTCTTTATCAGCTCCATGGCTTTGGACAGCTTACTTAATATCATTAAATTCCATTTCCCCATTACAAAATGCTTTTTTAATTAATTTGTTTTTAATTGGAGGATAATTGCTTTATAATATACTGTTGGTTCCTGCCATACATCAATATGAATCAGCCATATGTATATGTATGTCTCCTCCCTCTTGAACCTCCCTCCCACCTCCCACCCCATCCCACCCCTCTAGGAATTGTATCTCATCAGGATTTTTTAAATATTTATTTGGCTGTGTCGGGTCTGAGTTGTTGTACGCAGGATCTTCGTTGTATCGCATGGGATCCTTTCCATGAAGCACACAGACTCTCTAGTTTTAGTCTCTGGACTCAGTAGTTGCTACTCCCAGGCTTAGTAGCTCCTTAGGCTCCATGACATATGGGATCTTAGTTCCCTGACCAGGAATGGAACCCCATCCCCTGCAAATTGAATTATTTTCTTTTTTAAGAAAGAGATTTATTTATAGATTTATTTATTTATCTGGTATTTATATTAGAGCTTAGGATCCGGCTGCACAATTTCTCTTTTCGCAAAGAAATTTCAGAAAAATCTGTCTCATTTTGAGTTTCTTCATATCCACAGAGTGCAGGATGAGTTCTTAACCACTGGACCACCAGGGAAGTCCCTATCTCATCAGACTTTATTAAGAATTAAATAAAATGTTTCCTATGGAGCACTTTGCAAGGTCCCAGCCCAGAGTAAATGATCTATAATGTTAATTTATTGCTATTATTATGGTTGTGACTGTTGTTTGTCTTTTGTTTTTTGCTTTTCCCTTCCCATATCTTTATTTATACCTTTTCCTTCCTCTTCTTCATAGCCCAAACCTAAATCATTTAATTCCCAGGTCCTACCTGAAAGCCCTTACAGGTAATCCTAGCCCATAGGAAACACTCCCTCCTCTGAATCCCTTTTGTACTGACAGCAATGTTGTAGTGAGAGTTGCAGGACAACCTAGTGACTAAAATCCTCAGGCTCAGGTGTCAAAGAACCTGAATTCAAGTCCCTGCTCTACTGCTCACCAGTTGCAAGCAAGTTTCATCACCCAGAGTTGGTGTCCTGTCACTTTGGGCTGACCTGGAGAGAAGCCAGCAGACATGCCTGCCACCCTCACCCTAAAGTCTGCTGGGCATTGTGGCAGGGCTGTCAGAGTCCTGTCCCCCAGCCCTGAGATGCAGCATTAGGCATTTTCAAGATGGGGCTGCCTAGGGTTTATCAGGGATACTTTAGAGGCTGGAAATCCCCAAGCAAAAACAACCACAGGTCCTTTGAAATCACGTCACCAAAAGTCAATCACAAACTTGTACTGCAATTGTAGCGCAAAGTCCTAAACTGAAAATTACTGTGTTATAATGAAGTAGCCTCCATCAGCTTTATGGCAAAGGCCCATGTCCTTTAATTACTTTAGAGAACACTTTGGTGACAAAGAAAGCAAGATTAGTTAAAAGTTTTGTCTGAAAAGGCCTAGGTTCCAAATGGGATTTACTCTATCTCTTACTAAGACTTGCCTAAAGTTTATGTCTTGCTAAAGCCTCATGCACACAGTAGGTATACAATCTCTGTGCACGTGCTCAGTCATGTCCAATCTCTGCAACCCCATGGACTGTAGCCCGCCAGGCTCCTCTGTCCATGGAATCTTCCAGGCAAGAACACTGGAGTGGGTTGCCATTTCCAATTCCAGGGGATCTTCCCAACCCAGGAATGAAGCATACATCTCTTGCACCCCCTGCATTGACAGGCAGATTCTTTACCACTGCACCACTTGGGAAGCCTATGATAAACAACATATGCTAGAAATTTATTTAAGCATTAAAAGTCATTTAGCATTAATTAATTAATTTGAAAAGGATAGCAAAATTGGCATCTTTGACTGAATAGAAATTTCAGCTAGAAATACATTCCCCTTTTTGAAGTTTAACTGTGATAGGAAAAAAAAAAGAGACAACCTCAATGTCCATCAATGGAGGAATGAGTAGGTGAGCTGGTATAACCCCACACTAAGAAATACTATGCAGACTCGAATATGCACTAACTTGGAACAATCTCCAAGAAACATTTTAAAATTAAAAAAAAAAGTTTCAAAAAGAGGTATTTCTATTTATATTTATTTTTTAAAATCTCCAAAGAATTTACATTTGTATGTAAATCTGAAAGGAAATTCAAAAAATATGGGGAAAACTTCTGACAGTCAGTCGCCACTTACCTTTTAGGGAGGGGAAGACAGAGTGCATGATTGCGTGTAAAATGAAAGAGCTCAGAGGGGTGGGAATGAAAGTATTCATTTAACCTTTCACAATAATATAATAGTTGTATATTATCTATATAATAAAAAATATACTGTCAAAGGGGAATAAACAATTTAAATTTTGTTAGAAGTAATTTTAGACGTAATTCAGGCAAAAACATATTTGCCAAAGTATGACCAACAGAGTAAAGAAATTATTTCAGATTCATTATTTTCCTCTGTGTGTATGTGTGTGTGTGTTTTAAAAGCTGATTTCCTTTAGGTCATTCTGTTTACACTGCCACTTCACTCTGCCTTATCTGAGAATAAATTCCATGGCTAATGTGTTTTTAAAAATTAGAAAGTTTCCTTACTTAAAAGCCACCAATCACCAGGATTGACGCTAGCAAGTATACTGAGCAAAATCTGATTTAGGTGGAATGGCAGGTCCAGGAAATGAAAATTTTGCATCACACGGCGTTTCAGAACATGACAGTAGTCATTTAACAACAGAGGTCCCTTTATCTTTCCTAAGGAGAGCATTTTAGGGTGGAAGTTGTCTAATTGTTCCAGGACATCCAGGTGAAGCCAGGCTCCATTCACCTGAGCCACCCCTTTCATTGTTCCCTTGAAGGCTTACCTGCCAGCACCCTGGTGGTTCTACCTGCAGTGGCTTAGAGGGCCGGCCCTGGGGGCTGTTTCTCATAGTCTGCGTGCTGCATCTTGCCCTGAGACCCTGAGGAGGCTTTGTGGTATCACAACTTTCAGACAGACAAGCTGCTAAAGTAAACAGCAGGGGAGAACAGGCCAGGCCACACACCTAAAAGACACCTACATTTCAAACATTAGCACATGTCAAGATGGTTTAAGATCGATTAAGATAGTCTTAATGCCATCAGAAGCCTCACTCGCCATCCCCTGAATGAGTTTCTCTTTCTTTTCCCCACTTCCTCAAAACATGGGTAACCAGAGAGCAATTGTCTGAGAAATCCCAGAAATCCAGGGGCAATGGCAAAGTGTCCCAACTAGAATGCTGCAGGACAGCAAGGAGAAAACGTGCCACCAAACATAAAGCAATCAACTGCCTCACAGAATATCTAACACAGTCATAAAGATGGGGAAATGTGTTTTAGATAGCAAAAGATAGTAACATTATCAAAAGGAGATTTGAGCAGTTTTTTTGTACAGGCTAGTTTTAGAACGTGTTTTCATCTGTCAGATAAATTTTAAACATCAAAATATGATTTTGTTTGAGTCCAAAATTCAGGAAGAGGTTGGTTTTATACATGATGGTGGTATATGGCTCTGACTTCAATGGAAGGGAAGGTTGGCAATTATCCAGACAAATCAGATTTTTAAATCTGAAGAAGGGGGACTTCCCTGGTGGTCCAGTGGCTAAGACTCTGCACTTCTAATGCAGGGGGCCCAGGTTCAATCACTGGTCAGGGAACGAGATTCCACATGCTGCAACTGAGAGTTCACAGGCAAGTGATTTAAGATCTTGCATGCCACAACTAAGACCCAGTGCAGTCAGATATTTAAGTAAACATTTTTTAAAAAATAAAGTCAGTTTTTCTCACCCCTCAGGTGAAACAGGATCGCTAGATTAGATTGGAGTTGGGAACAGGCATATCTCAAAGAGACTGTAGGTTTTGTTTCAGACTACTACAGTAGAAAGAATATTCTAATTAAAAAGTCACATAAAAAAAGTTAGTTTAAAAAAATTTTGAGTAAGGTGTTATTAACAGATTTCTACTAACTTTAGATCTGTTTTTTACCAGTGTCTTTGATTCCATTTTGCTGTGAATGATTATTTGCTCAGTTGTATACTGTGAGAGTCCCTTGGACTGCAAGGAGATCCAACCAGTCCATTCTAAAGGAGATCAGTCCTGGGTGTTCTTTGGAAGGAATGATGCTAAAGCTGAAACTCCAGTACGTTGGCCACCTCATGCAAAGAGTTGACTCATTGGAAAAGACCCTGATGCTGGGAGGGATTGGGGGCAGGAGGAGAAGGGGACGACAGAGGATGAGATGGCTGGATGGCATCACCGACTCAATGGACTTGAGTTTGAGTGAACTCTGGGAGTTGGTGATGGACAGAGAGGTCTGGCGTGCTTCGATTCATGGTGTCTCAAAGAGTCGGACATGGTTGAGCGACTGAACTGAACTGCACTGAACTGATACTGTGGAAATACATAGGAACACAGATTAGAGTGAGTATATTTTGCTTTTCCTTTCTTTGAGATCTTTTTAGGGCCAAAATAAGTCAGATTGGGGAACAACTGACATGTAGCTCCTTCTGCCTGCCCCTTACCTCCATATAGAGGTCTCCAGACAGCACTTCTTGACTAAATTTGGGGCTGTCTCTCTCAGCATTCATTCTTCCTATGAGAAATGCTAAGAGAACACTCTAGTCTTTCCCTGTAACAATTCTTACACTAAACCTCACTTTCAAGTGTAAGATCTCCAATGAAACTCTAGGCATGGTTATGAGAACACTGGGTGATCAGATTTCCATTCTGGTCTGTTTCTGGCTTGATTTGATTAAAGTCCACTCAGACTCTGCATCCAGAGTCTTACTTTCACATTCTTCCACCGCCATTTAATCCTTAATTTCCTCTTCTGCTGGAATGCTTCATGCTGAATGATTGGATTAAACTCACAGCACTTCAGGATGTACCTCAATCAGCTTGGTGGTCCAAGACTCCTTTAATTGATAAGTGGTTTTTCCATATTTATCTATGTTAAATGTTGCCTCCTTCTTATTTTCCTTAGTTAATACAAGCTATTTGCAAAGAAGACAGAATTTTGTAGAAGAAGGAATGTCTCTTTTTCAGGGAAGGAGATGCTGGGAAAATACCCCTTACACTAACATTTTTTTCCCCAAAACAAGCATTGAATCTATTCTTTGTCCCCAGCTTTCATGAACTTTTTGTCTTTTCTCTCCTTTAGATCTGTGTATATTCTCAACACCTGTCTCTCTGGGAAGCACATATCCCATTTCTTCAGCTCACCAGAAGTAGACATATATATTATTTCCCTGAGGGTTAAAGAAAGCTATCAAAACTTGGCAACATATAAAGTAAATACCCACTAATTGCAATACATTCATTTAAATCAGGTCTTTATCCTCCTTAGGCATTGTAGTAGGTGGCTTCCTTTGAAGTCTTGTTGAATTGGTCCAAAATTACCTTGCCTGAGGCGGAAGGCTGTTTGGAACATTTGTTCTGAACCGATCCCCAAAGCAGTAAATCTTAGCCTTGGTAACGGCTCACATGCCACAAAGAGGAAATGTCCTGGGTAGGGCATGGATCCAGGCTTAGATCCCCCATTGTATGCAAAGAAAAGAAAGAGAAAGGGAGAGATAACTGCACAACTCTCAGGGATATAATGCTATTGTACAACTCTGATGATGTTATAAACCACAAACCCTATACGTTACTGAAATATATAACCAAAAGCCTGCCAGAGAACTGCTTTTCTCTTCTTCCTGCTGCATCCATGCATGTATGCATCTGTCACTTAACAACGATTTTGTTAGTGTTACTGTTTGTTTGCTTGCTTGCTATAATTGCAAGTAGCTTGTACCCCTCATTATCTTAAACTCATCCAGGGAATTTTATTTACCTATATGAGAGAATCATGCTCCATCAGCATCAAGATATCGATATCATAACTTTCATAGACTCCCATCTTCCCCACAAGTGCACTGATAACCTGATGCAAACAATCATGCTCTGAGGACACAGTCAAGCCTTTGTTTAGGCTGCATTTCATGCCTCTACTATGTACATAAAACAACTTGCAAGTTTTTCTAGTCTGTTGCAAGGCTTTGCTTCTGTTATATCAGAAACTACTGTGCAGTAGGCAATGTGAAAGTGAAAGTCGCCCAGTCGTGTCCGACTCTTTGCGACCCCATGGAACTATACAATCCGTGGACTTCTCCAGGCCAGAATACTGGAGTGGGTAGCCTTTCCCTTCTCCAGGGGATCTTCCCAACCCAGAGATCAAACCTAGATCTCCCACACTGCAATGGATTCTTTACCAGCTGAGCCACAAGGGAAGCCCAAGAATACTGGAGTGGGTAGCCATTCCCTTTTCCATGGGATCTTCCCAACCCAGGAATTGAACCAGGGAGGGTCTCCTGCATTGCAGGTGGATTCTTGACCAACTGGGATATCAGGGAAGCCCATAGTAGGCAAAGAGCTATCTGAACGTGGAGCAAATGATTCTCCAGTTGATTAAGTCATGAAGACAGCCTTCAGTCATGCCCTTTTTGACTAAGGGTGGAATCTAAATCAGGTTGTGGAGCATTTATATGTTACATGACTTAGAGCCATGTGAAAGCATATCATGGGACACACCAGGGAAGAACAAGTCATCCAAATGATGCTCCATTGAAATCTCATCTTTGGATGATGGTAGAGTGAATAAGGGAGAAGGCGATGGCACCCCACTCCAGTACTCTTGCCTGGAAAATCCCATGGACAGAGGAGCCTGGTAGGCTGCAGTCCATGGGGTCGCTAAGAGTCCGACACAACTGAGCGACTTCACTTTCACTTTTCACTTTCATGAATTGGAGAAGGCAATGGCAACCCACTCCAGTGTTCTTGCCTGGAGAATCCCAGGGACAGCAGGGCCTGGTGGGCTGCCATCTATGGGGTCACACAGAGTCGGACACGACTGAAGTGACTTAGCAGTAGCAGCAGCAGCAGTGAATAAGAATTATGAACCTCATCACAGTATGAGTTAATGGAGTTCAACTGTGAGTTAAAATGAGGGAGTAAAGCAAGAAAGAAGGTGACAGGAGACTTAGTAAGCAGGCAATTTTGCTCCATAAAAAGAGAAAATTCTCGGATGCTGAAGAAGGGAGATTATAGAGAATGGGATAGCATTGTGCAGCAGGACAGGGGAATCATTCATCCAGATTAGAGCAGGCAGCAGATTCCAGAAGAATGAATCCAAGAATATGAACTTGATTGAGTACCCAATGTGCTTAAATATACTGACAAAAGATTTAGACAACCAGGGAGCATGTGAAGATAAATTAGTGTCAAAAATCTAGAAAAGTAACCCAAACTTCAAAAAAAAAAAAAGCTAAATGAAAAGCAATTATTATCAGCTTCAGAGAAGACAAAAAGTTATGAAAGATGCTATGAAAAGAAATAAAGAATATCTTTACTCACTACTAGGATCTTACTACTTGTGATCTCCTTGATATATTAAGTTAAATGCTTCCATTGCTCTAAGAATATACATTTGATTATATTAAAAATCAAAAACGGGAAAGAAAAATCATAACATAAAAATTTTAAGATTACCTGTAGGGCAAGTGACATAATAGCTAGAGATTTTTGAATTTATGGGCTTCCCAGGTGGCGCTAGTGGTTAAGAACCCACCTGCCAATACAGAAGACATAAGAGATTCAGGTTCGATCCCTGGGTAAGGAAGATCCCCTGGAGGTGGGCATGGCAACCTACTTCAGTATCCTTGCCTGGAGAATCCTCATAGACAGAGGAGCCTGGCGGGCTACAGTCCATAGGGTCACAAAGAGTCAGATACAAGTGAAGCGACTGAGCATGCACGCAGGCATTGTTTTATAGACTTGACTTTGGATCCAAGTTAACATTTTACACAATCACCGAGCAAAATTAAAATTTAAAATACAATCTAAAAAACTCAAAATTTAAATGAAACAAATGAAGTTCAGTATGTAACCAATTGATGGCATAACCTTACAGATCTATTTCAAATGACTCTTACAACACAGTTGTTTGACTATATGTTCTTAGCAGGATAGACTCTAAGGACAGTAGTTTTCGCTAATTATAGTAAGCATATATTATAGTAGTAACAGTATAATAGCACTGTTGGTATTTTTGTTCCAAGACTATTATATAATCATGCTAGTGTTTTGAAAACTGAAATTTTCAGTATCAATGAAAAGAGATAAATACGTAAGATCAAAGAGGTTGAGAAAAACATCTGAATTGCAACACATGTACATTTTATCTTAAATATATATATATATATATATATATCCTGAAAAAGCCTAGAAAAAATGACCAACCCAGCAGCAATAAGCACTAGTGACCAGACCATGCTTTCTAAATACTGCTGCTGCTGCTAAGTCGTGTCAGTAGTGTCTGACTCTGTGCGACCCCATAGACGAAAGCCTGCCAGGCTCCTCTGTCCCTGGGATTCTCCAGGCAAGAACACTGGAGTGGGTTGCCATTTCCTCCTCCAATGCATGAAAGTGAAAAGTGAAAAGTGAAAGTGAAAAGTGAAAAGTTAAAGTGAAGTCGCTCAGTCATGTCCGACTCTTAGCAATGCCATGGACTGTAGCCTACGAGGCTCCTCCATCCATGGGATTTCCCAGGCAAGAGTACTGGAGTGGGGTGCCATTGTCTTCTCCATCTCTAAATACTATTTCCCACTAAAATGGACCAGTGCTCTCTAGAGATTCTCAGTTCTTGGTCTGGGGCAAAAAATATACAAGATGATCTTGTAATATCATGTCATACTAGAAAGCAAAGATGCTATCAAGGATTACTGAGGTTGTATCAGATGGACTCAGAAGCCAACTTCAGGAGGCTTCTACTGGCTGAAGACTGGATAAATTGATCTTCAGTAAGGACAGTGGGCTTCCCAGGTAGCTCAGGAGTAAAGAGTCCATCTGCAATGCAGGAGACACAGGTTTGATCCCTGGATTGGGAAAATGCCCTGGAGGAGGACATGGTAACCCACTCCAGGATTCTTGCCTAGAGATCCCATGGACAAAGGAGCCTGTCGGGCTATAGTCCATATGGTTGCAAAGAGCCAGACACAGCTGAAGCAACTTAGTATGAACTCATCCTATTCCTTGTAGGACATTTTTTTAAAGTATGCTTATCTAAGTTTACACATATATTTATAGATGTCCATTTCTTCTAAAAGAAATTATGAGTAAACTAATTATATATCTATTATTTTGCATTTTAAAAAATCTAAAGCTGTATTTTGAGGCTCTTTATATCCCAATATATCCAGATTCCCTAATTCTTCTGAATGGGTACACAGTATCCATAACAGGTTTATCTAGTTCTACACTGATGAATAGCTAAGCTTATTGAAGTTTTATATGATCTTTTCTATTTGGTGTTCCTGTTTCACTTTATACATTTATAACTTAATTGACTGAACTCTTCATTAAGGTGTAAAGCCTATTGCGTTTCTTTAATGACACACTGTACGAACTACTGCTTCCACAATGCATCTACTTGGTCCTCCATTTGAAAGGCTCCTTGAAAAATGCCCACAATGAGTTTCAGTACTCTAAATTTCCACAGCTTTACTTTTGAGGTCAGTGACCAGATACTTAATAATTCATCTTTGTTCCTAGAGGAAGCAAGAAACTCTTTACGGGACAGACCATTTAGTGCTTTATAAATCAGAGTTAATACTTGAAATTACACTCAGAGGTGAAGAAACAGTTGCCATAATGAAGAGGACATAAGCTACTTTACACCCCGAGGATTTGGGTCGATTTTGTCTCTGTAGATTTTGTTTCTCCTTAGAGCCATTAGATTTTGTTAGGAAGACAGCACTGTGATTGAACAGTACACCATGTAACAACAAACAAGGCAGCTGCAGTCTCCCATGTTTTCCTCTTCTATGTCATTGGAGATTTGTCACTGCAGTTGGTTCAACAGCTTAGCAAACCCTCAACAACTACCAAATTCAGGGAGACCCTGAAGGTAGTATATATATATTAGAGGTGAATACTCCCTGGCACAGGCTTCCCTGGTAGTCCAGCTGGTAAAGAATTCTCCTGCAATGCAGGAGACCCCGGTTCAATTCCTCAGTCGGAAAGACCCTGATAGGCTACCCACTCCAGTATTTATGAGTTCCCTGGTGGCTCAGACGGTAAAGAATCCACCTGCAATGTCGGAGACCTGGGTTTGATCCCTAGGTTGGGAAGATCACCTAGAGGAGGGCATGGCAACCCATTCCAGTATTCTTGCCTGGAGAATCCCATGGACAGAGGAGACTGGCAGGCTATACAGTCCATGGGGTTGCAAAGAGTCGGACACAACTGAACAACTACACACAGCACACCCCCTGGCACACTAAAGGCTAATTGCCGGGACAGTAAGAAGTAAATAATACAAGAAACTAAATTTTAAAGATGAAGCTGTTTTGTCAGATAAAACAGATTCTGCTTTCCCCCATCCCCGTTATTTGAAGTAAAAATGAAAAGTATTAAAGATTTTTCAGAGGATTTGAAAATTATACTTTTAAATATCAAGAAATATTAGTACTTAATTCTGTGGTCATTTGTAAGGTTATTTCTTTGAAATTTAAGTGGGCTCCCTTTACACTCACTCACACTCACACACACACAAGCACACACACACAGGTGTGAGAAGCCCAATCACTCCAGGATTAGCTGTTCCTCAAAAAGCTCAGTAATGATCTGAAATCTGAAGCCCTACTTGAACTTTTCTACTAATTCAGTAATTACTGCTGTGCCTGAAATTGGCCCCTTTCCTGCAATTACTCAACATGCACTTTCAGTCAAAGAGGTTAACACCTGAATTTAGATTCTAATTAGCACCTAAGGTGGAATTTTTTGTTTAAAGCTTATTAAAATGGGGACTTTTCCCAGCATAAGATTTCACTAGTCTGCACAGGTAAACGCATGTTTTATAGACTAATCTCTTTCTGGTTATCTTGAAAGCAACAGAGGTTAGAGATAAAACCAAGATCAACATTTCCCCATTCAAGATACTAACTTCAGAATAAAGCAAACTCAATCAATATCTGGAGTTGTCAAATTGGACAGATTCTCAATACAGCCAAAGACCACTGTTTCCAAACCCCCTCTAAAGAAATGATTTCTCCCAAAGGAAGATGTAAACAAATGGAGATAAAAAGAAAAAAAGAAATTAATATTGACATAATTGGCTTTCAGGGTTATCTCTATTTCCTTCCATGAATCTTCCTAAGCACTGATAGTTACAGTAAAAACTCAGAATTATGTGGGGGCATGTGGTCTTCAATTCCTCAGGCAACCATTAGTGTGATTTTAACTTCAACCACTTGTGTATCTTCAAGTTAACTATGTGCCCTCTGCCACATAAGTGAAAACTGGTCACTGGGTCATTCCTTGGATACCTTCAGCAATGGGAGACTCACTACTTCATGAGGCAGCTCTTTATCTTGTCAGGAACCCCTGAAAATAAGGATCCCATAAATGATGGCTTATAAACACACTGAATTTGGGGGCATTCTCACCATTCAGTTGACTCATTATGAGCTTTCAATACACACCACTGTTTAACAACTTCTCGCCTCCCCTGTACTTGTGCAATTGACATTTTAAAGTCCAAGTTCAAGAACTTATAGTTAAATCTTTTGAATTTTCCTCTACTTCAGTTTAGCTCTTTGTTCAACTAATCAAGATGATTTGGATTGACTGTGCTCTCTGGTCTCTTGCTATCTAAATATAATAAGCATCCTTTCTTTTTTCCCACTCAAGGATAAACTTCAAGATATATGCAAGGTCTCTCAGCATCAAACCTGACTCAGCTCATACTGAAAGACAGAAATGAGGCTCTTGTGGCTTGTCAGTTATTCTGAGTCATGTCATTTGCAGAGCCAAATTGAGTACAAGAAGTTGAAACAACGCTCGTGTCTTCCAACACAAAGCAAGAGTGTCAAAGGGTATAATAGTAATAATTTGCTAGGGCTGCCATAGCAAAGTACCACAGACTGGTACTTAAAAACTGGTAGCTTAAAAACTAGACATTTGTTTCTAAGAATTCTGGAGGCTAGAAATCTGAGGTCAAGGGTTGATGTCTTCTGAGGCCTCTTTCCTTGGCTAATCGATGGCCTCCTCTCTTTGTCTTCCCATGCTCTCTCCTCTGTACATGTCTGTATTATAATCTCCTCTTCAGATGAGGACACTTGTCATACTGACAACAATCAGCCCACAATGCCAGTTGAGACATTTCTATCATATTCCGAATTATAGATTGTGTTCCTTTAATGTCAGTTTCTCTAAGTGCTCAGTTCTAATCTCACCAGATTTGCAATCTTATTTATTTAATGCACATGTGTTTTCACATTCTTTTTTTTTAAGGACTTCTATCTATACTTTAGAATCTGCCTTCAAATGGGTTGATGTGCAAATGTGAATCTTAAAGTGTTTAACCTCTTTAAATTCTGCAGTTATTTCACAAAAGTTACCTTTCGCTGTTGGACGAATATGTAGTATTCGTCATATGTAGTAAATATTATGTAAGTAATATGTAGTAAATATTACTACATAAATCATATTTTAATCTATGCTTAAATGAGTATCAATATGTAAATATACAAAATTTATAAGTTCACAGCATATTTACTTATATTTCTGCCACTCCACCCAATCTTTCCTTGAGAGCATACAATATGAATGCTACTGCTAAGTCACTTCAGTTGTGTCCGACTCTGTGCGACCCTATAGACGGCAGCCCACCAGGCTCCCCCGTCCCTGGGATTCTCCAGGCAAGAACACTGGAGTGGGTTGCCATTTCCTTCTCCAATGCATGAAAGTGAAAAGTGAAAGTGAAGTCTCTCAGTCGTGTCGGACTCTTAGCGACCCCATGGACTGCAGCCTACCAGACTCCTCCATCCATGGGATTTTCCAGGCAAGAGTACTGGAGTGGGGTGCCATTTATGTAGGTAAATAACCTCAGTTGCCTTGACCCAAGCGTTACTAAGGAAATTGGGTTATTTGACCTCCAGTGAGGTCAAACAAAGGCTATAGATAAATCGCTGGACCAAATATTTTTCTCCCTTAAGTGTGTCTTGGGCTTTCCTGGTGGCTCAGCAGTAAAGAATCCGCCTACCAATGTAGGAGACTTGGGTTTGATCCCTGGGTGGGGAAGATCCCCCTGGAGGACAGTCCATGGGGTCACAAAGAGTCAGACATGACTGAGTGACTAAAGAACAACAACAACAGATGTGTCTCATCACAGTGGAACGCTATACTTGTACCAAAAAGCTCAAAGCCCACAGAAGTAAGGCTACAGGAACATCTTAACGGATGTAAGCCACATTCAATCAGTAATATACTCTCTTTATCCTAAAATTCTTAGACTCTAGATATTATTAGCAACTAGTCAATACTGTGTGTTTGTGAATAAAATGATCTTTTAAAAAACAATATAATTCCCTTTTGACCACCCTCTAAATTATCATATTCCTTTATAGTCACTGCCGGCAAGCACTTAGAAAAAACTGCTATCATGGTTTAAAATTGCTTCAGTTATACCATGATAATATATTATGAAATGATATATTAGAATCACTTTAAATATATATAAATAATATATTATAAAATGATAATATATTAAGTAGAAAAAGTTTGGATTGAAGACAGCCACTAGACTTTAGAACTATCTTGACTGCTAAACTAGCCAGCTCCTTTAATAAGTAACTAGAGGATGTTCGTTTGCCCCCCACCCCTCCCCAATATGCCCATTACACCACCCAACTGTCAAAAGGGCTGGACATCTGTGAGACCAGGCCACATGTGGTCCAAATACACACAACTGTTAATGTATCAGAGAAGCAGGGAGAAAAAGCTAAAGTAAAAAATAACATGCAGGATGGCATGGGTTTTTTTAATAGTACCTATTTATTCCATGGAACAAGAAAATGTGTTTTTTAGGGCATTCAAAACAAGAGAAATTCAAAAAAATTTCAAAAAAATTCAACAAGAAATTCAAAAAAATTCTTGTTTAATTCAAAACAAGAGAATTAAAGATAAATTAAATAAATTCCTTTAAAATATTTTGTTATTTCTTTTTTACAATAAGAGAATAGAAATTTTATCCATATGTTCAATTAACCTCAGCCTTGAGAAGGTGGTATAGTGAGTGAGGGCATGAACCCTGGAGCCAGGCTGCCTGGATGAAATTCTAACCCTTCCGCTTACTCACTCTTAGCACGGGAAAGTTACTTAAGCCTCACCACCCTCACCTGTAACATGAATATATTAGTATCTACCTCTTAGGATTGTTGCAAAGATTAAATGAGGTCAGCCCTTAGGACAATGGCCAGCATGTAGCCAGCACTCAGTCTTAGACATTATTATTTTTTGTTAAAAACATTAATAATCACAAAAACCTATAAGGCATCTGCTATTATCTCTGTTTACGCATGAAAAAAATCAAGATTTGTCCAAGATCAACTGGCAAATGATGGAATTGAGATTTTTGCCCAACTCCTGCTTCTGCTGTAACGTCTGTTATAAAACGTAATCTTATGTGGAAATTGCTTGTCTCCCCAGGACCAAGGGCATGTAGCAGTGGGGGATTGGAATTCCTTTAGAGAACTCAGTCATTACACAGTTCTTTTCTCATGCTAATGAATGTGGCAAATTCAGGCCTAGTCTAGGCAAACACCTGAA
This sequence comes from Bos indicus x Bos taurus, assembly GCF_003369695.1. Taxonomy (NCBI): domain Eukaryota; kingdom Metazoa; phylum Chordata; class Mammalia; order Artiodactyla; family Bovidae; genus Bos; species Bos indicus x Bos taurus. Next base: position 84,854,342 of record NC_040076.1, read on the forward strand.
GTGGCGGCAGACAGAGGACCAGGGGAGGAGCAGAGGCATCAGGCAGTTCCTGAAGTCAGGGCATCAGTGGCATTCTGATTCTGAGCCATCTGCCCAGGAACAGCAGGATGCCAGCAAGTGACAGGTTAGGTTAGGGCAGCCGTCTTTGAGGGCAGAGGCTTGTCTTCTCCAACTCCTGTGACATGCCTAATAGAGCATAATAAATACTCAATAATAACTGTTTGTTAAATTGAGTTGTCTTGAACTAAATTGAACTGGCCAGCCATCCTCACTGGTATTACTTGAGAAACATGAAAGCCTCCACCCCCAACCCCAAAACCACACATGCTGAAATAACCCATTTATTCACTGGTTCGTCAGTGCTTTCCATGGGAGTGCTCCATAATAAGCAAGATGGGCAGGGTCCTGCTATCATGGAGCTTAGAGTCTGATGATGGAGGAAATGGATAATTAAGGAAGTAATTACATACAGCAGGAAGAGTGCTCAGAGAGCAAAGTAGGAGGTAACCCCAGGAGCACATGTCAGGTAGACCTAAATAAAACAGTGGAGAGACAGTATCCCAGAGTACAGGGTCCTTCGAGATGAAATTGAGGGCCTTCAGGCCTGGGTAAAGAGTCTGGGTTCTGGTAAGTGATAATAGGAAGACCTTCAATGTTTTCAACTGGAAGTGACATGATTAGTTTGCATTTTAGAAAGTTCCATTGGGCTCTGTTATGGAGAACAGATTGGAGGAGTTCACACAGCTGCAATAGTCTAGGCAAGAAAGAATGGTGGCTGGGCTAGGGGAAGGAGAAAAGTGGAAAGACTGGACATCTATTTTGAAAGGGGAGGTCAGATGTGGAAGATGAGAGTGAGACAACAATCAGAGAGGAGCCATGGGTTTTGACAGGGAAACTGAGATGACTGTGGTTCCATTCATTGAAATGTAAAAGGATGAGCCCAGGTTTTAATACGTTTATTTTGTAATGCCCCGGGGACACCTGAGTTAGCAGCTGCATATTGAGTCTGAAGCCCAAAAGTAGAAGTAAAGACATTATGTACTGACCTGTGATAATGCAGTAAAGTTGTCAGCATATGCATGATCATTGATTGAGTGAGACTAGAAAGTGAATATAATGAAGGATATTGAGGAATACATTTATTTCAGGCAGCTGACTCCAAACTTAATAATGTATCTGAATCATGGAGGAAATTGTTAAAATATACAGGGCCCCATCCTGTGAGTTTCTCATTTAGAAAGTCTAACCTGAGGCCTTGCTTTTCATTATTATTTATTTTGGGCTGTGCTGGGTCTTCATTTCTACTCGGGCTTTTCTTTAGTTGCTGCGAACCGGGGCTACTCTCTAGATGTGGTACGCAGGCTTCTCGCTGCGGTGGCCCCTCTTGCCGAAGAGCACAGGCTCTAGAACGTTCAGGCTTCAGTAGTTGTGGCTCGCCGGCTCTAGAGCACAGGCTCGGTAGTTGTGGCTCACGGAATTGGTGGTTCCATGATAGGGAGATCTTCCCGGATGAGAGATGGAACCCATGTTTCCTGCTTTGGCAGGTGAATTCTTTACCACTGAGCCGCCAGGGAAGCCGGGGCCTTTTATTTCATTGGACGATTCTGAGGTGGATGGACTGGGAACAATACTTGAAAAACACTGATTTCAGAGAAGGGAAGGGGAAGAGAAATGCTCAGGGAAATCCAAGAAAGAGCAGCGGGAGTGGAAGGAGAGGGACTAGTTGTGGAGCAAAGAAGACAGCTCCAACAAGAGAGGGAGGGGCCTGTCCACCATCTCTCCATCAGCCTGCTTGCACCGGTCACCCTTAAGTGTAACACCCCAGAAGGTCCTGTCAAAATGGGAATGTGTCACCTAAAATGAGTCATACCTTTTTGGTACTTGCAGATCCACAGTCTTGGGTCCATATGTGTTTGCAAATCCAAAATTTGGGAGGTACTGGAATTCCCTGGCAGTCCAGTGTTTAGGACACTGCGCTACCACTGCAGAGGGCTCGAGTCTGACTTCCGGTCAGGAACTAAGATCCCGCAGGACGCAGGACATGCAGTCAAAAAACAAAAACAAACCAAAAAAAAAAGAATTTGGAGGATATTAGAAGCCTGCTTATTCCATATATTATTTAAGTCTCCATCGGGGTCTGAGATAATATCTAATTGCCAGATACAAAAATACTTCTGCAACAAAATGTATAAATATTTATACTGAGCAATACAAATAAAGAAAATAGTCTCGTATCAGTTTAAGCCAGGTGACAAATGAAGCTAAGTTAAATTAACTTTTACCCTAAGCTGAGTTACAAAAACAAGCAAAGCAACCAAAAAATAAAATAAAATAAAACTTCCCTTTAGTTCTCAGAGTTTTAAAGATTTCAAAACTGTAGATAAAAGTTCATGGATCTCTGCCACCTGATCATGCCTTCTATGGAATGTGTTTGTCAGACCACAGTTAATTTTGCTATAACATTTGTTTTGACAACACCAATTTATTTTAATACCATTGATATACTAGGGAACAGTCTGAGCATAACTCAAATTTCACATTTATTTTTGCACATTCTTCAGTTCAGTCGCTCAGTCGTGTCTGACTCTTTGCAACCCCATGAATTACAGCACGCCAGGCCACCCTGTCCATCACCAACTCCTGGAGTTCACCCAAACTCATGTCCATCGAGTCGGTAATGCCATCCAACCATCTCATCCTCTGTCGTCCCCTTCCCCTCCTGCCCCCAATCCCTCCCAGAATCAGAGTCTTTTCCAAGGAGTCAACTCTTCGCATAAGGTGGCCAAAGGACTGGAGTTTCAGCTTTAGCATCATTCCTTCCAAAGAAATCCCAGGGCTGATCTCCTTCAGAATGGACTGGTTGGATCTCCTTGCAGTCCAAGGGACTCTCAAGAGTCTTCTCCAACACCACAGTTCAAAAGCATCAATTCTTCAGTGTTCAGCTTAGGTGAACATAGAAAACTGCATCCAGCTGAACCAACAAGGTAGGAATACACAAAACACACATATCTCAAACTATCAACTACCTGAATTCATCACATGTGCTATTCTATGAGGTTGTGCTTTCTGTTCTTTCACACTTGTGAGCTTTTCTGTATAAATACTCATTCAACATCCCAAACCTAAGAATCCTGATTCAAAACACCAAGCAGTGCACACACAAAGGAAAGTGGCACATACACTTGAGGACCTCAAACGGAAGACCCCAGACCCTGCAAAATGGCTCCACTTTATGCTAGTAGTGGCTGCTTCAGTTGCTTCAAACATCAGTACAATTTTCCAAAGCTTTCAGCTGCCCAGTGAAACTGCAAGAAAATGAGAAAACTACAAAAGAATTTCTAACCATCATACAAATTTAATCGAAGAAAGTTGTACATTAGATCCAATTTTTTAATTTTGATGGAAGATTTTTTTGTAAACAAATGTTTGGAAAGATCTGCATGTCAAAGACAGAAAACCATGCTCCATAATTTAAAGCTGTGAATGATCACTTAACTGCAATCTTTGGATCAGAAACTGAGGACAATGAGTTGCAGCCATTCACATCCTACTATTACGACTTTTTGTGGATTTCAGAAAAACCTCCTTCTGGCACTTCACAATAACTCACAAGAGGCAACCCTCCCAATGCCCACTTCAAGTAAACATCAATTATTTTTCAAACTAAAGTGCCATATGTATTTTAATATTTATGAATGTCATAACCATTTGACATGGTACAACCCCAAGGCTATGGTTTTTCCAGTGGTCATGTATGGATGTGAGAATTGGACTATAAAGAAAGCTGAGTGCCGAAGAATTAATTTTTTTGAACTGTGGTGTTGGAGAAGACTCTTGAGAGTCCCTTGGACTGCAAGGATATCCAACCAGTCCATCCTAAAGGAGATAAGTCCTGGGTGTTCATTGGAAGGACTGATGTTGAGGCTGAAACGCCAATCCTTTGGCCACCTGATGCAAAGAACTGATTCATTTGAAAAGACGCTGATGCTGGGAAAGATTGAGGGCAGGAGAAGGGAAAACAGAGAATGAGATGGTTGGATGGCATCACTGACTCGATGGACATGGGTTTGGGTGGACTCCGGGAGTTGGTGATGGACAGGAATGCCTGGCATGTTGCAGTTCATGCGGTCACAAAGAGTCGGACATGACTGAGCGGCTGAACTGAACTGAAGTTTTATTAAGTTCTTATCTTTGAAAGTTCTCATCTTTGTAAGTTCTCATCTTTACTGACAAAGCTTTTGAGTCCTGTCCCTTTAATCTCATTATCCCATAAGTTCTATGCTTTTTATTGTGCATTTATGCAGATCATGGATATTCTCAGGTGTGCATATAGATCACATTATAAAAGAACTGACTGTACCTCTGACATTCAACAAGATCTTCAAGGAATAAGATTAGAATGAATAAATCTTGATGGGTAGAAGGGTAGAAAATAATCTTAATGGTCAACTGTAATGCTCCCCTCCCCAACCCAAAATGTGTGTGACATATAATAGAAATACAGTAATCAAAAAAGCTAGTAAGTAATTTATCTCTGAGTGACATATGGAGAGTAATTCATTGTCTTTATTCTTTAATGAATATTCCAAGTTGTCTGCAATTCTACTATCTTTATAATAACAAGTAAGCACATAAATTGTTGAGTTTCATTGTTTTGCTATTTTCTTGTGTCTTTTGAAATCTGGATCTCAACCAAGTACTTCAGGCTCAGGTAGGAAATGACAGTTGTGGTTCCCCCACGTTCCTGGATGCCTGCGTTGGGAGTGATAGAGCACCTGAAAAGTCAAGCTTTCCCTTCTCACAATTTTGCCCTGGTCCAGCCCTGCCAAACCTTTTAACCCTCAAGCCTATCCAGGCTTCCCTTGGTACCAGGTTCAGGGCCTTCTCTCAAGGAGACGAGAGTTGGCCAGACTTCCTTTCCAGATCTACTGTCATCTACTGGACCAATTGCTAAAAGGGGATTGGGGATGTCAAAACCAAATACCAATCTCCAGGTCTTAGATCCTATCCTCTTTCTTAGAAAATCCAGCCTTAATCCGGTTTGCATTTTTCCGCAAAAGCAGCTTATTCGCTAATGGAACAGTCAGATTCCTCCACTTGTTCATTTGTTCACACAGAAAAAGCTGCCTGAGAGACCACCTGTATTGGTAGGGCAGCTGACTAAAGGGTTGTTTTTTCTGAAAACAGGTCTTCAGGGTAATTCTCGGGATTTTGTGCATGTCAGAGTCACTTTTCCAAGTAACAACGTGTAGCCCCGACAAGGTAGTTTCCTTGTGTTCTGTGCAAGTCCAACTGCCTGGCAGACAGAACTAAAATGGACGTTAGTTTCCAAAGCAATGAGGTTTCACCTCTCCCTTCCCCACCTGATACAGAGACAACGAAAGTATTCACCCAGTATCTAGAATTTGCCAATTCAGAAATCTATGTTGGGTCCAATTCTAAAGTAATTATTCAGACATAAGTCCCAGTGACTTAAAGGGAATTTGATCAAGGAAAAAAAACAAAACAAAAAAAACCCTACTAAATCATGCTGCAAATACAAGATATATTAGATTGTTAATTTACAAACTGGAGTGTTTTCTGTAAAGTAGCTAAAATCTCCCTTCTCAGAAAGACTGAACTTTTAAAATTGTTTAATAATATTTAAGAGGCATCATTTGCTTTTACTTGATAATGTTTTGTCTCCTTTCCTACACTGCCAATCTCTAACACTGAAGGTGTACATAAGAAGCTGTTTTATAATATAATGACAGGATATGAAAGGCTTCCTATAGGGAAAAAAAAAAAGTTTTAAAGGAAAAACTTCTTTCACCAGCTTTTCTTTACCTGAGACATCTCAAAGTTAATTAAGTGCTTGGCCTATTACCATCAGCTATGTCTACAGTGTGCTAAACCAACTTTTGGAGTTGAAATTAACTGCAGCACTTAGAAATAGTCCTGCTTTCTTTATAAGGGAAGAAAACTTGTCCAACAAAGTGCGTGGATTTTTTATTTTCATAGCACTGAATTCTTCTATGCCCCTAAGGATAAGTTGGAGGAGAACCCTTGTATAGTTAGATTTTAAGAACTCATAGTCAAGTAACACAGCCTTAATTGGGAGAGAAAGGAGATAGTGGTAGAGGAAGAAAAGTTAAGTGAATCATCATGTTGTAGATAAAGGCAAGGTGCACTTAGAAACTTTTCAACCTCTGTCTTTTGTATGCTCTTTTTTTTGTATGTTTTTATCAATTCAGTACATGTTATGACACATTTAAGAATATTAAGTTAATTTTTACTATCCTTGGTGTGGTCTATAGGGGTACTGGGTAATTGTTTGCTAATTGTTTTGACTAAATTAGCAATTCTTTCAAACAACTTGTGTAGCGAATCTAGTTTTTCACTGACTTAAGCAATTTTTTATTTTTCTTACACATTGGACGAGTAAGCCTCAGCACACTTAGCCTCTGAGCAGGTAACCCAGACTGCAGTTCAGTCCCCAAGACTATCTCTGGCTCACAGGGAGAATAGGAAAATAAATCAATCTAAAGGGCTTCCAGACTTCTGAGGTATGCTGGGATCAGCCCTGATGATCCCTTACTCATCTTTCTTCTAGTTCTGGTGAGATGACTCAGTAGTAATAAGATGATTCACCATTGTCTCACAAGCAATTATAAAAATATCCCTGTGTGTGTGGTTTAAAAAAAAAGTTCAGAGATCAAGCTAATGAAGTAAATTTCATGTAGACCTATATACCATATTCTATTAATATAAAGCAAAGTCAGCTTTTCAGCCTCTTCTTATTACTAAAAACTGTTTTAAAGTCCCTCTAGTACAACATCTTCTAAGAAAATCTAGAACAATGTGGATACTCACTGGAACAGAGCCACCCATACATGAAGACAGCAGGCAAGAGAAAATGAGAGCTCTGCTGCATTGAGTGACTACTGTGTGCTCTTTTTAAAGATGGGGAAACAAGGGCCCAAAGATACTCAAACTTGCCTGAGGTCACACAGTTATAAGTAAGATTCAAGGTGAGGTCATCTAACTCCAAAGTGTTTCCACTGCATTGTGGTAGAAAGCCTTACAGAAATGTACCTTCACAACTCTAAATAAAAAAGTTCTCTCCCATCTAAGCTTCTTCACCCTGTAGGAAGCAATTATCAAATTCCCCTGTGCTTTGGGGTCTGGGCTCTCGTGATAGATTATTTGCCATTTATTAATGTATGATCTGGAGCAAGTTGAATAAATTCTTTAAGCCTCATAAATTATATTTTTAAAATATAAATATTTTATATGATTATAAATATGTATGTCAAAGGATGGTTGTGGAAATTAGATGTGATAATGTTCTAAAGGTCTGAGTACATAGTAAGTATTTTATAAGGGACCGTTATTATTAATTATTATTATTTTTCACTGAAATAATGACTGCATAGATATGGTGTTTTTTTTTTTAATCATTGCAATGGGTTAATAACATTCTCTCCTCCTCTCTTTCTAATCTACTTTTAACTTTTTATTAATATTAGCCTCTTTTTTTCTTTGAAACTGTATATTTAACTTTTTATTATAGAAAATTTCAAACATAAATTAGAGATTAGAAACTCCAATATACATCATTCAGCTTCAACAATTATCAACTTGTAATTAACGGTCTAAAGGTTAACACCAGTAGGAAAATTCCTCTTCAATTTACTTGTTATATAGAATCACTTGAGTTTCTCTCATTAAAACGCCAAACATTCCAGAAATTGTTTTCAAATATATTGGGTTGGCCAAAAAGTTCATTTCCTTAAAAGTTCATTTTTCCTTTTGGAAAAATCTGAACAAACATTTTGGCCAATCCAATGTAAATACTGTTCACAGTTATTTCCCTCTTTGCTCATTTAAAAAAAAAAAAAAAAAAGGAGCCCAGTCTTTTTAGAATCACAGTATACAGTATAACAAGCTGAGAAAACTTTACAAATGATATATGATCCAACAAATTCTCAAATCCAGCATGGAATCAAGAAAAGAATATGAACTCGACAAGGGTCTAAGATCTGTGAAAAGCTTACAAATCCTCTAGCAAAGTTTTTTCCTGAATCTGATCCAAGTGTTGGATTCTAAACAAAATACAAAGAAAATGAGTTAAACCAAGCTTTGTCCCCTAGTTAGAGGAATTCCCCATAGCTCTATCATTGAAAATTGGGCCTTTGTCTTCCAATGTGGGCCTCCAAAGTTTAGGTTGTTGATGCAGAACCACTTAAGTTATTGTAAACCATATCTCATGGACTCCAAAAATGGTTTCTTAGTAATGGGGAACTAATTATGTGATTACTAGACTCCCTTCATGTACCATTAGTCATATGAAGCTGGAAAATATGCCTGTTTTCAAGGCAAATTGCTCATTTTGAATTATGCCTCAAAATGGAGCCTCTCCTCTGTAGGCCTAAACTAAAAACCCCCAAGCCAAATTTTCAATTATAACTTCTAAACAGCCATCTTTAGCCAGGCCTGTGAATGGTCTGGACTGAGTTGGGGAATCTTCTAAATGGGAGACAGAAATGAAAAGACTGGAGTCTTCTGCAGATTTTCTTCCTTTCCTACAAGTGCTTGAGGGGAATTCAAATCACAGCCATCTTTTTTCCCATAACTCAGAAAAACCCAGCATAACAGTTATTTCCCCTGACAAATCTATGGTTCACCAAGATACTGGCTCCGCTTCTCTGATAATGACAACTGACCTCATTTTCCAGTCCAGATGCACAGGCTCATCCTTCTGAGGTGGTTATAGCCCTCGAACTAGGAAGACGATAGCAGAGTTAGGAACAGGGCCTGACAGAGTTCATCCACGGCAGAAGGAAAACCTAGCGGCACGTGGTATAAAGAGAAACAGAACCATCACCCCTTCCCCAAAAAAGCGAGAAGGAGTGGGTGGTGGGGGAGGGAATAGAATATGGCTGCAAGAAAGCCAGGGAGAATGAGAGACTCCAAAACTTGCTAGGTCAAGAACTCCTTCAGGCACAAACCACATCCCATTCATTTCTGTAACCACAGTGCTTGGCACACAGTAGGAATGCAATGAATGTTTGCTAAATTCGATTTAATTGAAATGAGAAGAAACAGATTGACCCAATGTAGCTGGCAGTGTCTCTAAACATAATTAATTCTGGAGATTCTCAAAGTCATCTGAGAGTTGCTTGCAGGCTCAGTAATAATTTTCATCTAATGACAGCTCCTTAGACCCGATATGAATTTCATTAAACGAGTCAGCATGCCAGCAGCTAGAATATGAGCAAAATGTTAAAGAAGATCTGTATATCGCCAGGGACAGGGGACAGAACAGGATATGGGTTAATTATGCTCTCTCAAGCTTTTGCTGTATGGAATTTGTTTCCTAGAACAGGAGCAATCTGTTTCAGATGGGAATCAGGGTGATAACAATTAGGATTCTGCCAAAGCGTGTGTGGCCGGGACCAAAGCTGCTGACTTCCAGGATGCTCAGCTGTGGCCAGTCCCAGCTCTGCAGGCACACCCTGGAGGGTGCAGCACAAAAACTGTGCATTCTAGGCCGGCAAGTGATGTCAGCCAAGCCAAAATTAATTGCTCAGATTGGGCTTTGGTCCCCTTTAAAACAACTCTACGAGTCAGTCTGATTTCTACTGTGACATTCGCTGTTTTAAGTTCCAAATGACACTCAAGTTCAATCTTGTTTCAGCACCAAACTTTTCATTCAGGTGTGGCCTCAGCAAAGCTGATAACAATTCCGCACTTTCCCTGACCTTGTCCCAACTTTCCTGTAAACAGGTAGAAGATGGGGAAAGAAATGCAGAATGGTAACCTAATACCAATGCCAGCTCTGGGGTGGCTGGTAACTTGCTCCGTTGTGTGTCTTTCTGCTTTCTGCTACCACTTTAATGTAGTCAAAGGAAAGGATGTGATACTGGAGGTCTAAGAGACAGCACTGTAAATTGTGTCTTCTTTTCATAAGCTGAAGATGAGCCTTATACCAATAAACATCTGGGCCTCCCATTGTTCTGTGTCTGAGTATCAGGAAGTTTTGGTAGCAGAGACAATGCAAAATGCTAGAGACAAAAATAATTACTTTAATCAGTACAAGTTATGCTGGTGTGTTGATTTAAGATGCTCTGTTAGCTACTGTACCAAGTTAGGGCTTGATTTCTTTTTTGTTGTGTTTGCTTTCTTCCTAAGTGAACGAATAAAAGAAGTACAAGACCGGAAACTGAAGAGTACATAAGACAGGTAGGTGGGATTTAATGAGTTAAACCTTTAAGCTTTAGAGAAAGCTAGACTTCTAGGGGACAAAAAGTTGCTGACTAGAGGCTTAAACTGCATGCTTTCATCTTTGGGATGACAGCTAATTAAATATGTCTTTACAGTATCTTAGATTTGATACTCTGCATGACAAAGCATGACCTGACATTGTGTAAATAGAATTTTCTATGTTTCCAAATGCTGTTTAGTAAAGATATATTTCTTTTATAATAAGAAAAAATTAATGTATTAACTATTTGAAAAGTGATCCCTCAGGAAAACAAGAGAACGGATGAAAGATTTGATTCCAATTGAAAGGGTCTGGGTTCAAGTTCTAGCTCTGTTACCTCCTAGCTCCATGAAATTGGAAAATTTCTTTACTTCTTTGTGAATTGCCGTTTTCTCACCTGTGAATAGTGAGTGATGACATCAACCTCTTCACAGAGCTGTAATGGGGATTGAAACAGTAAAAAGTGCCTCAGACTTACTAGTCACTCAGCATATGACAGCTATGGATGGCCATGACTAAAGAACTCCCTTCAGCCCACAGCTGTTGTGAGGAAAAAGCCAATGCCATTTTGCAAAAAAAAAAGCATTTTTTAAAAAACAAGTCAATTCTATATAACCATAAGTTTTTCAAATGCTAATTGAAAAGCACAGAACTGATATGAAAGGGTATTTTTTAACCTTTTTTTTTTGGTTGTACTGCTAGTGGGATTTCAGTTCCCTGACCAGGAACAGAACTCAAACAGGCCTTCTGCAACAAGAGCCCAAGAGCCTAGAATCCTAACCACTGGACCACCAGGAAATTCCCATAAGAGAGTATTTTTAAAGACTGTACAATTCAGTGGAAATAGCCAGGAGGCCTTGGCAGTCCCAGAAAGAAAGCAATCTTAGGTAAGTTTCCTTGTACCTCAGTCTCCTCATCATACCTAGCCCAGGCAATGCTGTGAGGGTCATAAGAAAAGCATGTGAAAGAGCTTTGAAAGCTAAAAGATCTATAGGCACAGAAGATAGATGTTACTATAATTCCATAATTTGAAAGTATACATGCATATTAGTATCTACTCAGAGTTTGGTCATTCTTTTGAAACATAATCTACCTAACTAGCAGCCCTAAAACAAAACCAAAAAAAAAAAAGATTTTGCTTGGTATAAAAAAGAAATCTCCTGATGATCTCATCCTGAGGATGAGAAAAAAATCTTATTTCTATATATACTTTTACAAAAGATTCAGATAATGTAGTATGTATTGATTCTCTGTATGTTCCAGAAAATTTGGAAAAATATCAACAAATCTATAAAACCAAACAGGCAAATGAGCATTACATGCAACAACAACCTACTTTTTTTTCTAGAATCTGAACTATTAGAACTCTTGTTTATTCATCATACACAGTCTCTTTGTTTTATTTACTTATTTCTTATGAATGAATGAGTCAGAAATGGAAGGTCCTGGCAGACAAGGATCCTGGGACATGCCTTCACACATGGCTGGTGAATAATTGATTTAAAATAATCACTTTAAATGACACACATTCATTGCTGGTGTCAGGTTCATTGTTACTAGCCTTTGGAAAGCAATATGGCAAAATCTATTAAGAGCCATAAAAATGCCCATATAGTTTCACCCAGTCATCACATCCCTGGGGGTTTATTCTAAGGAAATAAATCATGCACAAATATGTTTGTGGCAGTTTCATATGTAAAAGTGAAATCACTTAAATGTTCAACCATGGTTTTAACAAACAATACTTATAAAGATAATACAGCAACCCAGAACCATATTAATTAAAAATTATTAAGCTACAAATAATAAGTATAAAATGGTATCCTAACATGATTTCAAATCTATAAAAATTTGATATGTGAATAATAACCAGAAAAAATATGCAAAAATAAAAAATAAGGTGTTAAGAAGATATGATACATAATTTAAATTTTTTTCTTAACTATGGTATTTTTCACAATTAAAAAAATAAATATCAGTTGAAATGTTTTTCATTTGAATAAAGCTGTAAGGGGATCAGCTGGCATGGTCTTATTTGATTTTCAACACAATCCTGGAGAGATGGCAAAAGCGTATCCATTATCATTTGACAAATGGAGTATCTGAGACTTCAGTTCAGTTTAGTTGCTCAGTCGGGTCCAACTCTTTGCGACCCCACGAATCACAGCATGCCAGACCTCCCCGTTCATCACCAACTCCCAGAGTTTACCCAAACTTGTGTCCATCGAGTCAGTGATGCCATCCAGCCATCTCATCCTCTGTTGTCCCCTTCTCCTCCTGTCCCCAATCCCTCCCAGCATCAGGGTCTTTTCCAATGAGTCAATTCTTCCCATGAGGTGGCCAAAGTATTGGAGTTTCAGCTTCAGCATCAGTCCTTCCAATGAACACCCAGGACTCATCTCCTTTAGGATGGACTGGTTGGATCTCCTTGCAGTCCAAGGGACTCTCAAGAGTCTTCTCCAACACCACAGTTCAAAAGCATCAATTCTTCTGCGCTCAGCCTTCTTCACAGTCCAACTCTCACATCCATACATGACTACTGGAAAAACCATAGCCTTGACTAGACAGACCTTTCTTGACAAAGTAATGTCTCTGCTTTTGAATATGCTATCTAGGTTGGACATAACTTTCCTTCCAAGGAGTAAGCGTCTTTTAATTTCATGGCTGCAGTCACCATCTGCAGTGATTTTAGAGCCCAAAAAAATAAAGTCTGACACTGTTTCCACTGTTTCCCCATCTATTTCCCATGAAGTGATGGGACCAGATGCCATGATCTTTGTTTTCTGAATGTTGAGCTTTAAGCCAACTTTTTTACTCTCCTCTTTCACTTTCATCAAGAGGCTTTTTAGTTCCTCTTCACTTTCTGCCATAAGGGTGGTGTCATCTGCATATCTGAGGTTATTGATACTTCTCCCGGCAATCTTGATTCCAGCTTGTGCTTCTAGAGAGATCCAATTTTGTCTAGAGTCCTTGGAAATAACTGAGCCAGGGCTTGAACCAAAAGTGTCTCCTGACCCTTAGTCCAGTGCCCTGTCCCCAAAGTGCCTGAATCTGACCAAGCCTCTAGATCCACATACCAATTTATAAGAAACACAGATGGAAAGTAGAGGAATATGTTAGGTACACTGCAGGGATACAGTCTACAAAATCCAGAAATGAACAGTTCTACAGGCAAACAGTCTCATTTCTTCAGCAAATAAATAACATCACATGAAGAGAGAGAGGGGGGAAAGGAGAGAAACATATAGATTAAAGATTCAAAAAACATCAACAAATCATGTGTGAACTGCATATGACCGCTGATTTCAATAAACTTATAAAAAAGGAAATTTGTGAGACAATTGCAAATTAAAATAGTGACTAGGTATTTGATGATATTAAAGAATTATTGTTAACTTTTTGAGATATGATAATAGTACTCTGTGTTTTTATTTAGAGGCTTTATTTTCTGAGATATGTGCTTCATTACCTATGGATGAAACAGTATGATATCTGGGGTTTGTTTCAAAATAATATGGGACGTGGGAATGGAGGATTTAGGTGAAATAAGAATGTTCCTGAGTTGAAGCTGAGTGTGATGGGTTCATGGGGTTTCATTATACTATTTTTCTATTTATATTTGTTTAAAAATCTTCCTTAATAAAGAGGGGTTTTTGAAAATAAATGGTATCTATATTTGTTAATTTTTATCTTACCCTTCTCCCATCAGTAAAGTAAAAGTTTAATACAATAACCTGGGTTGAAAATGAGAAGCCACAGCTGCATAACTTTTACTTTGTTAAATATTTATCTATTTGGCTGCATCAGGTCCCAGTTGAGGCACACAGTCTGTGTTGTGGTGCACAGGGTCTCTTACGGCTCTCGGGTTTAGCTGCTCCAAGGCATGTGGGAGCTTAACTCCCTGACCAAGGATTGAACCCACATGCCCCACATTGCAAGGTTGGTTCTTAATTACTGGACCACAGAGGAAGTCCCTTACCTTTTTAAATGGAGCAAATGATATCTTTGGTAGGCTACAGAGTAGAGCACAATGAATGAAATTGCCTGATACATTTTCTTCAATTTAAATGTTTTTCTTTGTTTAAAAGATTAAAAAAGAGAGAGAAATAAAACAGAATGGATAAAAGTAAGGAGGAAAGAAAGTGAAAGGGCCAACATAACAGTATAAACTGATAAGGATTTAAATAGGCCACTTGAAAATAATCAAGGCTGGGGGATTGTGAATACAATGAAATCATGGTGTTAGTGATTGTACTGGCATCAGGTTTTCAGCCAGACAGATTTGGATTCCAAGCACTGGAAGTTTCAAGACTAATGACTTAAGTTCTCTGAGCCTCAGTTTCCTTGTCTGTAAGGGGAAGGATAATCACGTCCACCTTGCAGAGTTTGTGTAGAGATGAGATAAAGCATGTGGAATGCCTCCACAGAGGACCGTGAGTACATAATAGTCTGCCTCCTAGTCTAGTGAAGCCAAAGGCTTTGTTGACCAAAAATGTCAGATGAGAGCTCACTTAGCCAATGGGGCATGAGGGGACGCTGAATTCACGGTTCCATGGCTCACCTAAAACGCTGCCACTCAGCAATGAGGCCAACTGTCCATTCACCCACTGCATATCTCTAAGACAAAGAGTTGGCAAAGTCTCTACTCAGTATTTCTGAACACTAAAATAGACTACCGTGTTGACTGGGAATAAATGAACTATTTAACCTCAAACATTTGGACAAGAATTTTTTCATCCTCAGAATATTCATCAGCAACAAATACTTGGATAAAATATTTCCTTTCTGTGACAAAGTCAGTGTCACCCTGGCTTATGAAACCTCAAACCCCCACATATAAACCAGGACCCAGCCAATGTCTTTATCTACCATCACATGGACTTGGAACTGGGAATGAGCATGAATGGCAACATAGTAAAGGCTATGGCTTTTTAAGAGAATTTCTGGGTACTTTCTGCCATTTGATCTTTCCATAATTATGCCACAAGATGCCAACTGCCAAACACAAAAGTGAGAAGCTCTGAGTTCAGTTCAGTCACTCAGTCGTGTCCAACTCTTTGCAACCGCATGAATCGCAGCACGCCAGGCCTCCCTGTCCATCACCATCTCCCAGAGTTCACTCAGACTCACGTCCATCGAGTCAGTGATGCCATCCAGCCATCTCATCCTCTGTCGTCCCCTTCTCCTCCCGCTCCCAATCCCTCCCAGCATCAGAGTCTTTTCCAATGAGTCAACTCTTTGCATGAGGT
This sequence comes from Bos indicus x Bos taurus, assembly GCF_003369695.1. Lineage (NCBI taxonomy): Eukaryota > Metazoa > Chordata > Mammalia > Artiodactyla > Bovidae > Bos > Bos indicus x Bos taurus. The sequence goes on from NC_040076.1 coordinate 84,869,837, forward strand.
GGCCAAAGTACTGGAGTTTCAGCTTTAGCATCATTTCTTCCAAAGAACACCCAGGGCTGATGCTAAAGCTGAGAAGCTCTAAGAGTACCATATAATGTTTCTTTTCTTAAATTATAGTATTATCATTATTATTACTACCAAAGTAACACATATTCTCTGTATCTTCAAATTCAGATAAACAAAAAGAAAAAATTAAATTCCATGCTGTCCCACAGAGCATAGACAACTAATGCCAGGCTAGCACTTTAACATTTTGGAATTCATCTTCCAATCTTTCTATATGGATTTACCTTTTTCCCTTCTTTATCTTTCCATTTTCCCCCAAACTGGGATAATATTGTATCACAGATTTATAATTTTTTTTGGTTGTATAACAACATATCATGAAACTTTTACATTATCTTCTATTGCTCCACTTTTAATAGCTATGTACTATCCCATTATATGGACATATTATAATTTATTTAATAATTCCCTATACTGGGGATTTCCCTGGCAGTTCAGAGATTAAGACTCCACACTTCCACTGCAGGAAGTACGGGTTCCATCCCTGGTAGGAGAACTAATATCCCACATGCCTCAGGATGAGGCCGGAAAAAAAAAAAAACTTGTATTGGGTACTTTCTCTACTAACATAATCTAGTTTATTAGTGAGAGAGTTGGGAAATTCTGCTTTAGTAGATCCAGACTTAATTAAACCTGATATCCAAATTGGCTAAATGCAAGCAAGAAAGCCTGAATCTAAAGTTCAAAACCTCTTTGAACTTCGGCGCTTCCATTCAGGTGCCTCAGAAGACCTGCACCTGTGAGGCCACCGCCCCAGCTCGGCTGGAATTCCCAAAGGGACCATGCCATGCGACGGAGCAGGCAGCTTTGTTTCTCCAGAATCCCATGGGAGCATTCATCTCAGGGTTCAAGCAATGTCATGTTTGCAAAAACTGAGTCAGAACCTCCACCACCCACCAAATGAAAAGCATTTTTACTGTAGCTTTGTTTCAAGTTTTGCCACAGAAATAAAAGGAATGTGGGGGAGGGTAGGAGAAACTACCAAACTTAAAGCATGTTTTCATTTCCAGTTGGGTGGCTGATGCTCCATCTCCTTCCGCTTCTTGGGTTCTCCGCACCAACTCCCATCAGTCACTGGAGCTGCTTTGACTCTCATGCGATCCTAGACATCCAACTTTATACTCTGGGTGGTTTTGCCCAAAAGAAAATGCATGACTCTTGAATAGAAGAAGCAAACCCAGAAGCAACTGTGAAAGGAAGTCAGATGTGGTTGGGGTAGAAAGTCCTTCTCAGAACGTGGCTTTTTCCAGTGTTAATTTTTCTGTACAAACAATATAAAACCAAAAAGCTGGCAACAGGATTCATCCTAAAGAAGAAGAAAAAAATATGTGTGTGTAAATATATACACATTTCTTTACAAATATTTTGGAAACATGAGGCCCAAAAGAATGGTTAGTGTTTTATGGAGGAGAGAGAGACCGAGAGGACAGAGAGGGAGCCAGGACAGGGCACACAAGGACAATTATTAAGGTGCCCCCTCCCAGAAAAAAGAGGTAGAGAATTTTCTGCTAAACCTGGATTATCTCACTGCTTTCGAGTGTTTGCAACGAATACTTTTTTCCTCCAAGCAAATTAGTTACCAGAAAAATATACTGCCTCCCAGCCCCTTGCTCTGCCTGACAGTACCTGTCAAAAAGATAAGATCTTTCAATGAATTAAAGAAGGTGAAAGGCCAATCCCTCCCAGGCATCTGGCTGTGATTTACATCAGTATAATTATATCTTCTATTGCTGTGGGAAATTGACTATACCTACAGGGAAAAGTTACTTGTATATAGGAAGTTTCCTTTTTAATTACTACAGAATGCAAATCTGCAACTTTATTTTTGGACCAATCTCATGTTGTGCTTGGGTGGGGGGAGTATGGTCCACAAACATGGAGACATTTTTTTCTTCATGAGTAAAAAATCTCAAGATAGAATTGGCTTAGTACTAAAGAGAAAAGGAAAGCAAAGGATTGATATTAATTGCAGTAATTCTTTAATTGTGAATATGCATGCACATGCATGTTCTGGGAGGGGTTTGTGTCTTAAGTTCTTCTATATGTTTTATTTCCATACACAAGATAGCTTATTAAACAGATCATACCCTTGTAGTTGTTCCTTGAGTTGCATTTAATCTGAGACTTTGATAAGTATCTTCATACATTTGATGTTTTACTCGTTTGCATCATGCTCTACTTTCTACCTCATGTACCCTAGAATGTTATCACACACAGTGTGTACATAAAAAAGACATGTCAATGTGTACACCCACAAGTATATGTACACATATAAAATATTTTTATTTAGAGAGAGTCTTATCTACAGTCTTCATTTTTCATTGAAGGAGTGAAGCAACTTTAATTATTAATGGGTTCTTCTCAATTTCAACATTAGTCTCAGGGGATGTATTACTTTAAAAACATTAGTCTATGTTGTTTATTTAAAAGTAAGCAAAATTTAAACTTAAATTGAAGAAAGTAGGGAAAACCACTAGACCATTCAGGTATGACCTAAATCAAATCCCTTACAGTGAAAGTGATAAATATATTCAAGGGATTAGATTGATAGCGTGTCTGAGGAACTATGACATTGTACAGGAGGTGGTGATCAAGACCATCCCCAAGAAAAGAAATGCAAAAAGGCAAAATGCAAACAGATCTGAGGAGGCCTTGAAAATAGCTGAGAAAAGAAGAGAAACTAAATGTAAAGGAGAAAAGGAAAGATAAATCCATCTGAATGCAGAGTTACAAAGAATACCAAGGAGAGATAAGAAAGCCTTCCTCAGTGATCAATGTAAAGAAATAGAGGAAAACAATAGAATGGGAAAGACTAGAGATCTCTTCAAGAAAATTAGAGATACCAAGGGAACATTTCATGCAAAGATGGGCTCAATAAAGGACAGAAATGGTATGGACCTAACAGAAGCAGTAGATATTAAGAAGTGGCAAGAATACACAGAAGAACTGTACAAAAAAGGTCTTCATGACCCAGATAATCATGATAGTGTGATCACTCACCTAGAGCCAGACATCCTGGAATGTGAAGTCAAGTGGGCTTTAGGAAGCATCACTATGAACAAAGCTAGTGGAGGTGATGGAATTTCAGCCGAACTATTTTAAATCCTAAAAGATGAGGCTGTGAAAGTGCTGCACCTAATGTAACAGCAAATTGGGAAAACTCAGCAGTTGCCACAGGACTGGAAAAGGTCAGTTTTCATTCCAATCCCAAAGAAAGGCAACGCCAAGGAATGTTCAAACTACCGCGCAATTGCACTCATTTCACACCCTAGCAAAGTGATGCTCAAAATTCTCCAAGTGAGGCTTCAATTTTATGTCAACTGTGAATTTCCAGATGTTCCAGCTGGATTTAGAAAGAGCAGAGAACCAGAGATCAAATTGCCAACATCCATTGGATCATAGAAAAAGCAAGAAAGTTCCAGAAAAACATCCACTTCTGCTTCATTGACTACGCCAAAATCTTTGGGTAGATCACAACAAACTGTGGAAAATTCTTAAAGAAATGGAACTACTAGGCCACCTTACCTGCCTCCTGAGAAATCTGTATGCAGGTCAAGAAGCAACAGTTAGAACTGGACATGAAATAACAGACTGGTTCCAAATTGGGAAAGGAGTACGTCAAGGCTAAATACTGTCACCCTGCTTATTTAACTTACATGCAGAATATATCATGCAAAATACCAGGCTGGATGAAGCACAAGCTGGAATCAAGATTGCAGAGAAAAATATCAATAACCTCAGATATGCAGATGACACCACCCTTATGGCAGAAAGTGAAGAAGAACTAAAGAGCCTCTTGATGAAGGTAAAAGAGGAGACTGAAAAAGCTGGCTTAAAACTCAGCATTCAAAAAAATGAAGATCATGACATTGGTCACATCACTTCATGGCAAATAAATGGGGAAATAATGGAAACAGTGACAGACTTTATTTTCTTGGGCTCCAAAATCACTGCAGACATAGACGGTGACTGCAGCCATGAAATTAAAAGACACTTGCTCCTTGGAACAAAAGCTATGACAAACCTAGACAGCATATTAAAAAATAGAGACATCACATTGCCAACAAAAGTCTGTATAGTCAAAGCTATGGTTTTTCCAGTAGTCATGTATGAATGTGACACTTAGACCATACATAAGGCTGAGAACCAAAGAACTGATGCTTCTGAACTGTGGTGTTGGAGAAGACTCTTGAGAGTTCCTTGGATTGCAAGGAGATCCAACCAATCAATCCTAAAGGAGATCAGTCCTGAATATTCTTTGGAAAGACTGATGCTGAAACTGAAACTCCAATAGTTTGGCCACCTGATGCGAAGAACTGACTCACTGGAAAAGACCCCGATGCTGGGCACGATTGAAGGAAGGAGATGAAAGGGATGACAGAGGATGAGATGGTTGGATGACATCCCTGACTTGATTGACATCATCACTGACTTGATCGACATGAGTTTGAGCAAGCTTTGGGAGTTGGTGATGAACAGAGAAGCCTGGTGTGCTACAGTCCATGAGGTCACAAAGAGTCAGATACAACAGAGTGACTAAAACGAACCAGTATTGTTTCCTGCCTGGGATTAACCGAGTACTTAAGAAAGAAGAAACTTTGTAAGTGCCATTAAGGCTAATTCAGTTGCCCGCCCCTCTTCTCTCTTAAATGGTCTGATTTTATCATATAGGAATGATCCTTAAAATCTAGTACATAGTCTTGCTAATTGAGTTAGTTTAAAAACTGATCTGATATTATTTGTAACTAGGGGAATTATTTTAAACTATCAGTTTAGACTCTGGTCTAATATTTAATCCAGAATATCTCCATGGCAACATTTGATGGATTTTTAATGGACTTTTCAAAAAATTCATTAAATCTGAGCCTTCAACTTGTAAACTTTCTCAAAGGAAATTCCAACTCTCTCTCAGTTACAAATATATCATTGTGACGCTGGATGTTCTCAAATCTCTTGCTATCAAGCACCATCTGATCTATGTGTTGTTTAGAAAAGAGATCACAAGCTCTCTCAGGTTGATGCAGAAAGCTAGCAAGCCATCCGAAATATATGGGCTAATTGTGATCCGCTTTATCTATGTTTAGAAGTAGAAGTCATCACCTTCTTAGTTACAGGTGAGAAAACTGAAGCCTGAAGATGTTACATAATGGTCCCAATTTTAAAGGATAACATAATGGTAAAACTAAGACCATAACTCAAGCCTCCTCAATATCAAATCAATTATCACATTATCTTCTACGATGGAATGTTTCATACATCAAGCTCCCTGTGGAAGATTATCACTCTTTTCAGCAATGGGTTTCTCATAAGGATTTCAGTGTCTCTTTAAGGGAAATATATTCTGGGAGATGGACTCCCCCAGTGGCTCAGTGGCAAAGAGTCCACTTGCAATGCAGGAGACGAGGGTTCAGTTCCTGGGTCAAAGAGATCCCCTGGAGAAGGAAATGGCAACCCACTCCGGTATGCTTACCTAGAGAATTCCACTGGACAGAGGAGCCTGAATTGGACATGATTTAGTGACTAAACAGCAACCACAAAATTCTGAGGGATGATATTTTTCCAAAAATGGCTGCAACGCTATCCGCCATCCGATATGCTCTTACTATAATGTACTGAAGCTTCTCCCACCAAAATGAGGGGTTTATGGAATTTCCCTGGTGGTCCAGTGGCTAAGACTCCACATTCCCAATGCAGAGGGGCTTGGTTCAATTTTTGGTCAGGGAACTAGATCTCACATGCAGCAACAAAGAAAAAAGATTCCAAGTGCCTCAGCCAAGACCTGGCACAACCAAATAAATAAATAAATATAAAAGATGTGGGGTTTATGTTCCATTCCCTCAAATCTGGGCTTTTCTTTGTTGCAGAAGTGATGCTATGTGACTTCTGACACTAATCTTACAAGATGATATAGCTTCTCCCTGGTTCTTCTGGAATATTCACTCCTAGGACCTAACTACCATGCTGTAAAGACATCAAAAACAGCCAGACAAAGAAGCCCTAAGAAGATGCTCTGGCCAATAGACCCAGCTGGGTTCCCAGGCTACAGCCAACATCACCCACCAGATATGTAACTGAATGAGCCCTCAACAGTTTATTTCTCCCCAGTGACCAAGTCACCCCCATCTCTGGATCCACTGACTCCTGGCTGCAAGCACAGCCTTTGTTGTTCACAGTGTATTGGGAAAGGTATGGCAAACAAGCCAGACTCCAAGGCAAGGACAGTCCAGCTTTCTCCCTACTTCTTCCTCACCCTGTTCTCAGCTGCTGAGGAAAGCTCAGCAGGAGTCACTTGGGTCCCCTCTTTTCCTGTCTCCAGTGATTTACTTTTTCTTTCACATGCTATCTCTTCTTTCCTTAAAGACTCAGTTCAAATGACCTCTTTTTCCAAAAGGCCTCCCTTGAACCCTTCACCTGGAATAGCACCCATATGCACCAGTTAAGATTATATCAGCTACAAATGACCAATAAAAATATAAACCTTCTTGGTTCCATCCATATTCAAAAGTTAACATATCTGGTAGTATTCAGTCTTGAGGCTGTGGGAAAGCAAATATTCTTATATGTTACTAGTGAGACCATAAAGCTGCTCATGCACTTTCAAAGGCAAGTCAGCAGAATCTACTGGGGTGGCCAAAAAGTTCATTCTGGTTTTTCTGCAACACCGTACATTTAAAATATTTAAAGTGTTACACTTTTAAACATGCCTACCATAGACTCTATTTCTCCATTATATTTCTAGAGAAATATTGTTGTATGTTAGCAAAGAATTGGAAACAACATATGCGTCATCAATACAGAAATAGTTAAATAAGTTACGATACAGCCATGGCATGCTGTGCAGCAGTGAAGGAAGGATGAAATACACCTATAATTCAAAGATACAAGATTCTCCAAGACATTGTACAGTTTAGAAAAAAATAAGCAAGTTGTCAAATAATGGATACAGCACAAAAAATACTTACATAAACACTTTTTTAACTTAAAAATTATGTATTTCTCTATGTTTATATATTTGTAAACACATGTAAAGTAAAAGGTCTAAAAGAATACACACCAAACCAACAATGGGGATATATGTCGCTTGTAGGTTTTGGTCCAAGAGTCTTTATCTTTATCTGTATTTTTTTAATATTTTAAAGAGAATCTCTTCATATATTACTGGTGTTATTTTAAATGAATGCAATTTAAGAGGTTTGAAAACATGGCAATGCAAAATAAGTGCCCCCGAAAAGTGCCAAAACAGAGATATGAACAAGGTATTATGCAACCCAATAGAAGGTGAAAATAATCTATTTTGTGAATTTTCCAATCCACTAAACATACCTTTATTCATTTTAAAAAATAAATTATATATCTCAAGTGTTCATACACACCCAGAGACTTAGACTAAGCAAAACTACTTTGGCAGTCTGTGACAGCTTTAGAATGCTCATTAATTTACAAAAGTTAGAACCAAAATTATAAAGCACTCAGGCTTATTTGTTATTTCTGCCAGCGACTCTCTGCAGTGTCAGTATCCCCAACCTTAGCTAACAGGTGGGAAAATAGGAAAAGGAAAAGGAGTGTCCTGCCCAGAATCATCCAGTAGTCAGTGGCAAGAGCAGAATTTCGAATCCAAAGGACCTGCTGAAATTGATTGTGTTGAAACTGTCAGATGACAATAGGTGATGGTTTAGAGACATCTCCTCTTCTCGAAAAAGAAGAAAGTGTGTCTGGCCTCACCTATTAGATGTCTTTACAGGGCCATGTGGCTCATGTCCATAGGACAACTGAGACATTTCAGTCCTTCTTCCAGAGAAAAGCCACAGCAAGAGGCAGGTCTCCAGGAACATTCTGAGCCTGCTTCTCCAAGCTCACTCCTCTGCTGCACATCAAATATAAACTCGGCCTCCACACAGTGTGAATCACTGCCTTAGAGAGGTCCTTCTATGTAGTAACAATTTGTCCTTATCTCAAGCTAGAAGAAAACCTAGTGACTTGAATAAATCTCCTAGCATTTTTTCCATGATAAAGTAAAAAGTTCAATTTATCCCTGACTTAGCTTCACAAGTAAAAGTGTTCCTGCATGCCACATGTAATTCACAAATAAAGCCAGCACTCCTGTCAGCCCTCATTTATTCCCAACAGGTGAATCAGAAGCACACGCTGACAAGATGTGATGCTGGGTAACTTGGCTTTTTTTTCTCCCTGATTTAACTGAGACCTGTAATGTTATTTGATGCAGTTTTCTGTATTTAATTAATCTAACATTCCAGATTTTTAATTTGCATTTAATTTAACATTTCAGGTTTTTAATTTACCAGATATTGTTTATCAAATATTCATTTCAGAGACTTTCACTGTATATACAGTGCATACCCCTCTTTAATTAGTGTGTGGCAAATTAATTCTTCTCTCCTTGCTCCTTCATCAGATATTGGATTAAGGAAGTTGCACTGTTTCAACACAGCACGTAAACGCGTTTATTAAACCAAGATGGTAAATTTCCCCATGTATGGCCTTGCTAGTCTGCTTTCATGTTTAACCTGATAAAAGCTGTTTTGGTTAAAACCAGAAATCTATTATTTAAAGCCCATCGCTTGGTTTGACAATGAGAGTGTTACATTTAGTTCAGTTCAGTTCAGTCGCTCAGTCGTGTCTGACTCTTTGCGACCTCGTGAATCACAGCACGCCAGGCCTCCCTGTCCATCACCAACTCCTGGAGTTCATTCAAACCCATGTCCATAGAGTCGGTGATGCCATCCAGCCATCTCATCCTCTGTTGTCCCCTTCTCCTCCTGCCCCCAATCCCTCCCAGCATCAGGGTCTTTTCCAATGAGTCAACTCTTCGCATGAGGTGGCCAAAGTACTGGAGTTTCAGCTTCAACATCATTCCTTCCAATGAACACCCAGGACTCACCTCCTTTAGGATGGACTGGTTGGATCTCCTTGCAGTCCAAGGGACTCTCAAGAGTCTTCTCCAGCACCACAGTTCAAAAGCATCAATTCTTTGGCGCTCAGCTTTCTTCACAGTCCAACTCTCACATCCATATATGACCACTGAAAAAAACCATACCCTTGACTAAATGGACCTTTGTTAGCAAAGTAATATCTCTGCTTTTCAATATACTATCTAGGTTGGTCATAACTTTCCTTCCAAGGAGTAAGCGTCTTTTAATTTCATGGCTGCAATCACCTTCTGTAGTGATTTGGGAGCCCCCAAAAATAAAGTCTGACACTGTTTCCACTGTTTCCCCATCTATTTCCCATGAAGTGATGGGACCAAATGCCATGATCTTAGTTTTCTGAATGTTGAGCTTTAAGCCAACATTTTGTAGTCGAGCCCATTATTGGGTCCAGTTTTGCTCTTTTCTTTCTCCTCAATCTGTGACTTGGTCACCTCCCTTCCTGGCCTTCTTCCTCTCTCTCCCTTCAACCACATTACCAATGTTCTCCCTCCCTAGTATATTGGCTAAAATAAGATTACACTCGTCAACTTTTCTCCAAGACACAGGCTCTCCGAAATTAAAAATTTACCTTCTCATCCTTAAGTTTTACACTTCACTTTTCTCTTACCTCCTTCCTACCTCCCTGCAAATAATAACCAGTTTCCAAAGTGATTACTATGTCTAAATTATATTGGAAGGGACCATTGTGGCCCGAGGGGGTCTTATCTCTCCCATTATGTTGTCAACTTTTTGAGAACACATTTTTCTCAATTCTGCATCCCAAACAGGGTCTACCTAGCATAATATTTTACATAAACTGACAAACAGTCTGGATAAGTGAATTAATAGATGGATGGAGTCATAGATAGCAAGATCTCATCCGTGTGCCTGGTACCATGCTCATTCTTTAAACTATGTTTTCTCACATAAATGTTTCTCATAAGGAGGAAATAGTCCCATTTAACTGATGAAGACACTGAGGCCCAGAAGTTCAGGTAAGGTTTTACTCATGATCTCATGGCTAACAAGTAGCTGAGCCCAAATTTGAATCCAAATTTGTCTGATTGTACTTAGCCAGGACTGGCTGCATAAATGTGGGACTGCTATGATGTGAATGTGTCTCCCTCAAATTCACATGTTGAAACCCTAATGCCCTAAGTATCAGGACCGTATCAGGGGTTGGAAACTCTAGTAGGTGGTTAGGTCATGAGAGCAGAGCTACTCTTGTGAGTGAGAAAGACACTGGGAGACCCCCTCACCCCTTCCCCCACATGAGAAAACACCACCAAGTCTGCAGCCCCCAAAGAGGGCCCACACCTGACCATGCTGGCTTCCTGATCTCTGACTTCCAACCTCCAGGACTGTGAGAAATAAGTTTCTGTTGTTTCTAAGCTACCCAGTCAATTGCATTTTGTTATGGAAGCCTCAACAGACTAAGGTGGGGGCCCTGTGAAAAATTAAAATGTATAAACATTCAAAAATTATTAATAATTTCAAGACAGTGACAGAAGAGCCTTAAACTTCAGCTGGAGCCCTTTTAGGCATGGAATTTGTGGGGCTTCATAGCCAGACACCCATGAAGCCAGCCCAGTTTCTGGGGCCCCTCACTCCCAGGCTGCCATCCAGCCCACCTGTCTAAGGCAGAAGTACACCAGCTGCACCCCAGCTACACACAGGAAACTTGAACCTGGTTCAGACACCTGTGGTTAAAAGTCAGATATACATCCTAAAATAGATTGGGGATGGCCATGGGCAAGGATCACCTCAAAATATGTTTCTATCACATTCTCCATGTCTGTCACCACCAACACCATCAATTGCCCTGATCAGGGATGGCAATGGGAACTAGGAAAATATTACACTTTGCTCTGCAATTTCTCACTGACCAACCAAATAAAGTCCCTAAGAATAGGTGTCCTGCCCTTGCTACTCTGCTGAAACAGATTTAATACATCAGCAGGTAAGGAAGAGCCAGACGGGAGATGAGAACCATGAAAAGTAAAGGGTAACAGTCCAGTACTTGAGCTCATGAGAGCTGAAACTGACCGTGATATCCAGAAAGGATCCTTTCTTTGAAATTCCATGAACCAATATCAGGGCCAGTGAGAGCTAAGTCTAAGGAGACCTAGAGTGAAACTCAACTTCATACAGCCACAAGCTAAATGACTGCCCCTCCTACCCCTAAGGCCATCTCCCCATGGCTACTATTCTTTTCAAAGGAAAGATAATGACACACTGATGGCTATTTAAAGAAATCCTTCAGTTCAGTTCAGTTGCTCAGTCATGTCCGACTCTTTGTGACCCCATAAATCACAGCATGCCAGGCCTCCCTGACCATCACCAACTCCCAGAGTTCACTAGACTCACGTCCATCAAGTCAGTGATGCCATCTAGCCATCTCATCCTCTGTCGTCCCCTTCTCCTCCTGCCCCCAGTCCCTCCCAGCATCAGAGTCTTTTCCAATGAGTCAACTCTTCGCATGAGGTGGCAAAGTACTGGAGTTTCAGCTTTAGCATCATTCCTTCCAAAGAAATCCCAGGGCTGATCTCCTTCAGAATGGACTGGTTGGATCTCCTTGCAGTCCAAGGGATTCTCAAGAGTCTTCTCCAACACCACAGTTCAAAAGCATCAATTCTTTGGCGCTCAGCCTTCTTCACAGTCCAACTCTACATGACCACTGGAAAAACCATAGCCTTGACTAGATGGACCTTTGTTGGCAAAGTAATGTCTCTGCTTTTGAATATGCTATCTAGGTTGGTCATAACTTTCCTTTCAAGGAGTAAGTGTCTTTTAATTTCATGGCTGCAATCACCATCTGCACTGATTTTGGAGCCCCCAAAAATAAAGTCTGACACTGTTTCCACTGTTTCCCCATCTATTTGCCATGAAGTGATGGGACCAGATGCCATGATCTTAGTTTTCTGAATGTTGAGCTTTAAGCCAACTTTTTCACTCTCCTCTTTCACTTTCATGAAGAGGCTTTTTAGTTCTTCTTCACTTTCTGCCATAAGGGTGGTGTTGTCTGCATATCTGAGGTTATTGATATTTCTCCCAGCAATCTTGATTCCAGCTTGTGCTTCTTCCAGCCCAGCATTTCTCATGATGTACTCTGCATAGAAGTTAAATAAACAGGGTGACAATATACAGCCTTGACGTACTCCTTTTCCTATTTGGAACCAGTCTGTTGTTCCATGTCCAGTTCTAACTGTTGCTTCCTGACCTGCATACAGATTTCTCAAGAGGCAGGTCAGGTGGTCTGGTATTCCCATCTCTTTCAGAATTTTCCACAGTTTATTGTGATCCACACAGTCAAAGGCTTTGGCATAGTCAATAAAGCAGAAATAGATGTTTTTCTGGAACTCTCTTGCTTTTTCCATGATCCAGCAAATGTTGGCAACTTGATCTCTGGTTCCTCTGCCTTTTCTAAAACCAGCTTGAACATCTGGAAGTTCACGGTTCACGTATTGCTGAAGCTTGGCTTGGAGAATTTTGAGCATTACTTTACTAGCGTGTGAGATGAGTGCAATTGTGAGGTAGTTTGAGCATTCTTTGGCATTGCCTTTCTTTGGGATTGGAATGAAAACTGACCTTTTCCAGTCCCGTGGCCACTGTTGAGTTTTCCAAATTTGCTGGCATATAGAGTACTACACTTTCACAGCATCATCTTTCAGGATTTGAAATAGCTCAAGTGGAATTCTATCACCTCCACTAGCTTTGTTCGTAGTGATGCTTTTTAAGGCCCACTTGACTTCACATTCCAGGATATCTGGCTCTAGGTCAGTGATCACACCATCGTGATTATCTGGGTCGTGAAGATCTTTTTTGTACAGTTCTTCTGTGTATTCTTGCCACCTCTTCTTAATGTCTTCTGCTTCTGTTAGGTCCATACCATTTCTCTCCTTTACTGAGCCCATCTTTGCATGAAATGTTCCCGTGGTATCTCTAATTTTCTTGAAGAGATCTCTAGTCTTTCCCATTCTGTTGTTTTCCTCTATTTTTTTGCATTGATCACTGAGGAAGGCTTTCTTATCTCTCCTTGCTATTCTTTGGAACTCTGTATTCAGATGCTTATATCTTTCCTTTTCTCCTTTGCTTTTCGCTTCTCTTCTTTTCACAGCTATTTGTAAGGCCTCCCCAGACAGCCATTTTGCCTTTTTGCACTTCTTTTCCATGGGGATGGTCTTGATCCCTGTCTCCTGTACATTGTCACAAACCTCCATCCATAGTTCATCAGGCACTCTATCTATCAGATCTAGGCCCTTAAATCTATTTCTCACTTCCACTGTATAATCATAAGGGATTTGATTTAGGTCATACCTGAATGGTCTAGTGGTTTTCCCTACTTTCTTCAATTTCAGTCTGAATTTGGTGATAAGGATTTCATGATCTGAGCCACAGTCAGCCCCTGGTCTTGTTTTTGTTGACTATATAGAGCTTCTCCATCTTTGGCTGCAAAGAATATAATCAATCTGATTTCGGTGTTGACCATCTGGTGATGTCCATGAGTCTTCTCTTGTGTTGTTGGAAGAGGGTGTTTGCTATGACCAGTGCATTTTCTTGGCAAAACTCTATTAGTCTTTGCCCTGCTTCATTCTGTGTTCCAAGGCCAAATTTGCCTGTTACTCCAGGTGTTTCTTGACTTCCTACGTTTTGCATTCCAGTCCCCTATAATGAAAAGGACATATTTTTTGGGTGTTAGTTCTAAATGCAATGGGTGAATTTAACTCAGATGACCATTATATCTACTACTGCAGGCAGGAATCCCTCAGAAGAAATGGAGTGGCCATTATGGTCAACAAAAGAGTCCGAAATGCAGTAGTTGGATGCAATGTCAAAAACAACAGAATGATCTCTGTTTGTTTCCAAGGCAAACCATTCAATATCACAGTAATCCAAGTCTATGCCCCAACCAGTAACGCTGAAGAAGCTGAAGTTGAACGGTTCTATGAAAACCTACAAGAAATCCTTAAGATACCAATTTCAGAGGTGGTAGCCATTGATAAAATACCACAAAGCAGGGATGAGAAAGTCTGAAAACTTGTGAAACAGCACAAGGTGGTAATGGCAACTCTGCTTGGGACCTAGGAGAGTGCTAAAGACCAACAAATAATAAACAAAACACTGAGGTCATTCAGAGTGAGATGAGCCTCAAATTAGGGGAAAACCTTACTCCTTGACTGTTGAAGGCCACGTTTTTGTGTCCTTGAAGGCAGGGTTCACATCTGCCCTGTCCTTTGAGGAATCCCCCAGGATCTAATGCAGTCACTCAATAAATGTGGGTGGATAGAAGTAAAGGAAAATGTTCCAAGAGGAAAGACGAGACAAGTTTAAAAGGTCCAACTTCCTTTGTCCTTCCTTTGTCACTTTATTTCCAAAATACTTTATGGCATTTGTGTAAATTCTTTGTTAAGATGTACTTGAGTGTTTTACTCTCCGACATACATCACAGCAGGATCCTCTATGACCCACCTCCCAGAATATTGGAAATAAAAGCAAAAATAAACAAATGGGACCTAATTAACCTTAAAAGCTTCTGCACATCAAAGGAAACTATTAGCAAGGTGAAAAGACAGCCTTCAGAATGGGAGAAAATAATAGCAAATGAAGCAACCGACAAACAACTAATCTCAAAAATATACAAGCAACTCCTACAGCTCAACTCCAGAAAAATAAACGACCCAATCAAAAAATGGGCCAAAGAACTAAATAGACATTTCTCCAAAAAAGACATACAGATGGCTAACAAACACATGAAAAGATGCTCAACATCACTCATTATCAGAGAAATGCAAATCAAAACCACTATGAGGTACCATTTCACACCAGTCAGAATGGCTGCGATCCAAAAGTCTACAAATAATAAATGCTGGAGAGGGTGTGGAGAAAAGGGAACCCTCTTACACTGTTGGTGGGAATGTAAACTAGTACAGCCACTATGGAGAACAGTGTGGAGATTCCTTAAAAAACTGGAAATAGAACTGCCTTATGATCCAGCAACCCCACTGCTGGGCATACACACTGAGGAAACCAGAAGGGAAAGAGACACGTGTACCCCAATGTTCATCGCAGCACTGTTTATAATAGCCAAGACATGGAAGCAACCTAGATGTCCATCAGCAGATGAATGGATAAGAAAGCTGTGGTACATATACACAATGGAGTATTACTCAGCCATTAAAAAGAATACATTTGAATCAGTTCTAATGAGGTGGATGAAACTGGAGCCTATTATACAGAGTGAAGTAAGCCAGAAGGAAAAACATAAATACAGTATTCTAACGCATATATATGGAATTTAGAAAGATGGTAACAATAACCCTGTGTACGAGACAGCAAAAGAGACACTGATGTATAGAACAGTCTTATGGACTCTGTGGGAGAGGGAGAGGGTGGGAAGATTTGGGAGAATGACATTGTAACATGTAAAATATCATGTAAGAAACGAGTTGCCAGTCCAGGTTCGATGCACGATACTGGATGCTTGGGGCTAGTGCACTGGGACGACCCAGAGGGATGGTATGGGGAGGGAGGAGGGAGGAGGGTTCAGGATGGGGAACACATGTATACCTGTGGTGGATTCATTTTGATATTTGGCAAAACTAATACAATTATGTAAAGTTTAAAAATAAAATAAAATTTAAAAAAAAAAAAAAAAAAAAAAGATGTACTTGAGTGTTTTAAAACACATAAAGCGGTTAATTTCATCTCTTAGGTGTCATTGCTGTCACCTGAAGTCCAGAACTGAAGTGTCAGCATTTAACTTTCCCTTGATCATCTGCTTTCCCTTCTCCTGTTCACCTGAGTCCTGGCAGCCCCACTGGAACACAGCCCTACTAGATGGCAGCCAGGAGGCTCTGTTATTTGCTGTAAGGCATTTTTTTAAAAACATGTTTTTCTTTTTGGATTAATTTTAGATTTCCAGAAAAGTAACAGACATAGTATAGAGTTCTCATATATTACTTACTTTGTTTCCCATAAGGTTAACTTGCATAACTACGGTAACTTTATTAAAACTAATGTATTAACATTAGTACATTACTATTAGCTAAAATCCAGAATGTATTCAGATTTCACAAGCTTTTCCATTAATGTTCTATTTTTAAAAGATTAATAGAATTTATTTTTTTTATTGAATTTTAGAATTACAGAAAATTTGAGCGGGTAGTATAAGTCCTACATACCCATTCTATTCCAGCCTCTCCACACCTTGCCCACAGTTTCTCTTGTTATTAACACCTTGTGTTAGTGTAGTACATCTGTTAAAGTAAAGGGCTAATATTGATACACTATTATCAACTAAAGTTCGTAGTTTGCGTGAAGGTTCACTCTGTGTGTTGCACAGTTCTATGGGTTTTGACAGATGATGAATGACATTTATCTATCGTTATGGTATCATGCAGAATAATTTCACTGCTCTAAAGATACCCTGTGTTTCACTATTCATCCTTCCCCTCTCTCTCCTGAAACTCCTGACAGCCACTGATCTTTTTACTGTCTCTTTAGTTTTGGCTTTTCTGAAATCTCATATAGTTGGAATTGGGCTTCCCAGGTGGCGCTAGTGGTAAAGAACCTGCCTGCCAGTGCAGGTAGATGTAACAGAAACTGGTTACATAGATCCCTGGGTCAGGAAGAGCCCCTGGAGAATGAAATGGCAACCCACTTCAGTATTCTTGCCTGGAGAATCCCATGGACTGACAGCCTGAAGGGCTAAAGTCCATGGGGGCACAAGAGTCAGACATGACCTAGCAACTAAACCACCATAGTTGGAATCATACAATAGATGCAGCCTTTTTAGATTGGTTTGCTTCTTTGAGCAATGTGCATTTAAGACTATTCCATGTCTTGTCATGCCTAGATTAATGTCCTTTTTCTGTTTCAGGATCCATCCAATACAGAGTACTTAGTATTTAGTATGGAAGCATTTTTTAACACTCCCTTTTCTATGGTCAGAATTCTTTTCAAAGCAAGAGATTCAGTTTAGTGTCCTTTGGTAATTTTTTTATACTTAGTGTTATATTTATTTCTCTAGCAAATACTGGATTTTGGCCATGTCACGCAGAATGTGGGACCTTAGTTCCCCCACCAGGGAGCAAACCCACACACCCTGCATCTCTGCATTGGGAACTTAGAGTTTTAACCACTGGACCACTAGGGAAGTCCCTTTAACAAATATTAATTGTGCTCTTATCATGTGCCAGGCATTGTCTTAAGCAAAGACTATTACAGATATGAGCAAGCGTACAAGATTCTTGCTCCTATAGAGTTTAAAAACCATTCCTAAAATTACTATTCATGGCTGCATACTATTCAATTTTATCAATTTATTTTGGAACAAATCATCTACAAATTTTTCTTATTTTAAATAACACTGTGATGAATACAAATCTTTGACTATCATTCATTCTGTGCTAGGAGACAGTAGTTAAGATATGTATGACAGGCACATTTGAGGTGTTTAATACCTGGTGCCGTATTCCTGATCAGAAAGGATGCAGTTACTGACACTCCCTTCAGCCACGAACGTTCCCATCTTATGTTTACCGTGTCTGCTATCTCCTCGCTGATGTTCCCCCTACTCTTGGTAGTTGCCCTCAGTCCGTTAGCTCTCTTCCAATGCAAGCAATCTAAGCAGTCAGCCTCCAGTCCCAAGTTGCTTTCTTGGCCCTAGATCGATTCATATAATCCACCTCCCACCAAAACTCCTTTTTTCTGTGTGTGTACTGATCATGCATATCTCATTTTTCTGTATTCCATGCCATCTGGGACCCATACTTAAATTCGTCATGGCCAAGTTCCTCACTGTAAAACTGGCACACTCTAATGATGAAGGTTAACCATTACATGGAGAAGGCAATGGCACCCCACTCCAGTATTCTTGCCTGGAAAATCCCATGGATGGAGGAGCCTGGTAGGCTGCAGTCCATGGGGCTGCAAAGAGTCAGACATGACTGAGCAACTTCACTTTCACTTTTCACCTTCATGCATTGAAGGAAATGGCAACCCACTCCAGTGTTCTTGCCTAGAGAATCCCAAGGACAGGGGAGCCTGGTGGGCTTCCGTCTATGGGGTCGCACAGAGTTGGACACGACTGAAGTGACTTAGCAGTAGCAGCAGCAGCAACCATTACATAGGGTTTACAACCATTAGTTGCTCGCAGGTGACCATGCTATATTTCCATGACCCCAGAATGGGATGCTGTGTGTGTGTGTTAGTAGCTCAGTTGTGTCCAACTCTTTGTGACCCATGGACTGTAGCCCATCAGGCTCCTCTGTCCATGGAATTCTCTAGGCAAGAATACTGGAGTGGGTTGCCATTTCCTTCTCCAGGGGATCTTCCCGAACCAGGGATCGAACCTGTGTCTCCTGCCTTGGAGGCGGATGCTTTACCATCTGAGCTACTAGGGAAGCCCCAATGTCATGCTAGACTATGAAAAGTATGTAAACTGAGGGCAATTTTCTGTCATTCATCTCAAAACCCACTCTCTTTTTAACTCCTTAATGTGTCACTATGTTCTTATTAAAAGTACATATTTAAGAGACAACCTCTCATTCTGAAAAGCTCACTGTCTTTATCTCACTGAATGCAGTAATATGCACTAAAAATAATATGGTCTTTGGAAGCAGACATACCTAGGTTTAAAAACTCAGTGCAGCTGGGACTTCTCTGGTGGTCCAGTGGTAAAGACTCCATGCTCCCAATGCAGGGGCCTGGGTTTGATTCCTGGTCAGGGAATTAGATCCCACATGCCATAACTAAAGATACTGCATGCCACAGCTAAGACCTTGTGCAGTCAAATTAATTAGTTAATTTAAAAAAATGTTTTTAAATCAGTGCAACCATTTCCTGATTAAATGGCAAACAAGTTACATAACCTTTTCATGTCCAAATTCCTCCCCTCTAAAATCAGGACATTCTGAAGAACTAGGGCTTCTCTGATGGCTCAAATGGTAAAGAATCTGCCCACAATGAGGGAGACCTGGGTTTGATCCCTGGGTGGGGAAGATCCCCTGGAGAAGAAAATGGCAACCCATTCCAGTATACTTGCCTGGAGAATTCCATGGATAGAGGAGCATGGTGGGCTACAGTCCATGGGGTTGCAAAGAGTCAGACACGACTCAGTGAGTAACACAATGAAGAGTTAACCCTTGGAAAGAGGTTACCATTTGCCAGACACTGTTAAACTGATCCTCATTACAACCTTACAAGACAAGTTTGATTATCATCATTTCCATTTTACAGAGAAACAAACTAAGCCACAGGCAGGGTAAGTGACCTGCCCAAGGTCATTCAGCTAGTGAGTAGCAAAACTGGGATTGAATACTGGGGGAAATGGCTCCCTATTCTAAATTCTTAATCCTTATATACATGTGCTCTCGCTAACACTGCTGACACTCCAGGAAATGATTATGAGTAAGTGAAACAACTTATACCAAGAATCTATTACACAGTGTGCAGGACACATAAATTTATACTCCCTTTTACCCACTCTTGTTGTATGCGTGCTCACTTGTGTCCAACTGTTTGTGACTCCATGGACTAGGGCCCACCAGGCTCCTCTGTCCATGGGATTTCCCAGGCAAGAATACTGGAGTGGGTTTCCATTTCCTACTTCATGGGACCTTCCTGACCCAGGAATTGAACCCACATCTCTTTCGTCTCCTACATTGGCAAGTGGATCCTTTACCACTGGCGCCACATGAGAAGCCCACCTACTCTTGTGAAATTGTCATCTTCCCAGTCCTGGGGACTCAGATCTCAGCCAAACAGACCATTCTGCCTCTGGATCAGACACAGCTTATCACGGCCTTTCTCATTCTTAGAGGGAAGCCTGAGCAGAGAGAGGTGAGACTGTTTTGATGGATGGAAGTGTAGTCATGGAGGGCTTTGAGTGTCCAGAGGGAGGCAGTGCAATGTAGGGTAAAAGACCTGGGCTTTGAAATCAGCTGGGTTTGGATCCCAGCTCTGCCTACCTTATAGGGTAGTTGGGAGGATTAAATGAGATACGGTGAAAATGACACTGACTATACCTTCTCTTAAATTCATTCACACTCACATAGTTGGACCTGTCCAGCTGCCTAAATAGAAATAAGACCAACCTCAGAGTGAAAACTTCTAGAAATATATAGTCTTGGGACTTGCCTGGTGGTCCAGTGGCTAAGACTCCACGTTCCCAATGTAGGGGCCCCGGATTCCAGCTCTGGTCAGGGGACTAGATCCCATATGCCACAAGTATGACCTGGAGCAGCGAAATAAATAAATTAAAGAAAAAAATATATATATACAGGGATTTCCCTGGTGGTTCTGTGTTCAAAAAATCTGCCTTTCAATGCAGGGAACTCAGGTTTAATCCCTGGTCAGGGAACTAAGATCCCACTTTCCGGGGTGGCGGGGAGGGGTGGAACTAAGCCTGAGTGCTGCAACTGCTGAGCCCATGGGCCCTGGAACCCACGCTCACCAATGAGAGAAGGCTGCACACTGCAACGAAGAGCCAGTGAAGCCAAAATAAAGTAAAAAGTATATAGTCCTGTCTTAGGTTTAGTCAGCAAATAGATTGCACTGGCACTGCTGCTGGGAAGGTCTGCTGGGGCCTGAGATCAAGGCAGGCCTTTGTAGGGGAAGGAGGGGTCAGGGGAGGGGAAGCTGGTGTATGTGGTAGGTGATGGTAAGTCTGTCCTTAAAGCGGTGTGCTTGCCCAGGAGTCACCAAAACCTGAATGAAGTAACCCTTATGATTCTCAATCCTTTACAGCTTGGATTCAATATTCACCAAGCAACCTTCTGATGAATACCTAGATCCCCAAAAGAGTGTCCAGGTAAACTGCACAGAAATATTCTGGCCCTTAAGGGGAAAAAAGTCTCTGTCATAAACATACAGAAATCAACTTCACAGAAATTAAGAGCTTCGCTGTCCAGAAGGTAGAATAACCCTTATTCTTTTAACACCCTTTTGATTCTATCATCAAGAAAATTTTGGAAACCCCACCTTGTATCTTTGACTGCCTGAGCACTGACTTTGTGCCAGACACAGTGAGGAATTCAACACTGAAATGACATGGTCCCTGCTGAAACAGCTTAAAACCTAGTAGAGATAATAAGGCAAATACACCAAGAACTGAAATAAGGCACAAGTTGGACAAAATGCCATCTCATTATCACCTTGAGAAACCCCCAAGGCCAAGTCCAGGCCTCCCAGTTCTATTCAATTTAAGGAAGTGATAATGAGGAGAAAATGTTCTTGCCCATTAAAAGGGTTCTAAACTGTAGATCAAGACTAGCTGCTAAATGGTGGGATTATACCTTTCAAATGACATAGGTAACACATGTTAGCTTTTAAGATATATACTTTACAAAGACTATTTCTATGAAAAGAGAGAAAAAAAAAGAGAAATGCATACATAGGGGAACAAAAGCATAATTTATTTATAGATAAAGAAACGGCAGGAGAAGCTGCCGGCAAAGGCCATTTGTCCGCACAGTGATGAGCGAATCAACAGGCATAATTCAGTGACTCCCAAATCAAGCCAGTGCTGGACAGGCTGAGGCTGATGACAAGAGTCTGCACTAGCCCACACCCCACGCTCACAGACAGACCACCCTCCCTCCACACAAGTGCACTCTTCTTCCCCTCTAACGTCTTACCCTGCCTTCTCAGCCCAGACCACAGTGTGTCTGTGATAAGCTCTTCCTGCCGTCAGCTAATAGAAGGTATCCTTCCTCTTCCAAATTCCCACATATGTTGTCTCAGAGGCATTATTGGATTCCTCACATTTTGTCCTCCAGGTGGCTATGAGGTAACAAAAAGAATATCAGAAATTGATTCAGAAAGCCTGAGTTGGTACTCAGATTTTACTGCCAACGAACAGTCTAACAGTAGGAAAGTCATAATCTCCCATTTCAACAAATAGAGAAATTGTGTCCACTTCAAAGGGTAACCAGATTTCAATGAGCAAGTTTATGATAGTGATGAGCCAGCTGCAAGAGCCACACAAAACTGAACCCAGCAGGAAAGCAGAGCACATGCACCTCCTCAAAGATGGTTTCAGGACTTTGCAGGCGGTCCAGCGGTTACTACTCCAGTGCAGGGGACACAAGCTCCATCCCTGATCAAGGAACAAAGATCCTACATGCCGTGCGATGTGGCCAAAAGATTTAAAAAAAAAAAGATGGCTGCAAAGGGGAAAATCTAGTTTTGAGGAAGAGGAGGAAAAACTGATAAAAAGATCCACAGAGGGAATATTTAGCTTATCTGTGATCTTCTAGTGGTGAAAGTAAAATCAAAATAACTGATGTCCCTTATGTTTATGACAGGGGTCAGAAAGAATTACAGACCTGAGAAAAGCAGGGGGATATGTGTTAATCAACTGTGTGTGTGGGCTAAGGTGCTTCAGTCATGTTTGACTCACTGAGACCCTACGGACTGTAGCCTGCCAGGCTCCTCTGTGCATGGGTTTCTCCAAGCAAGCATACTGGAGTGGGTTGCCATGCTTTCTTCCAGTGGATCTTCCCGACTCAGAGATCAAACTGCTGTCTCTTACATTTCCTGCACTGGTGACTAGAGTCACCTGGGAAACCCTGTTAATAAACTAAGTCATATTTTAATTTAAATATATAAACAATAGAGACTTGACTTTAGATAAACAAGAATAACCCCAACATGGACTCCACCAGAATCTTTAGTCTGTTCTGTGGACAAGACAGATGGTCTCTCAGAAGCTGTGTTATTAGAAGTGAAGTTGGGTTCCTATGGACCAGTAGTAACGACTTAAAATCAGTCCAAAGGGAATAAAGAATAAAGTAATGGGGAAAACATCAAATGGAGAATCAGGGGAACCAAGTTCCCATTGTCTCCCTGTTAATGTTTGTGAAGCAGCCTTGGGAGGGTCTCTGGGCCTCTGCTTCTTCAATTGTGTAATGAAACAAAGCCATGATTGCCTTCTCAGGGCCCTTTCAGCCCTGTGCTTCTCCGACAACTCTCAAATCAACAAAGTTCAAGAGGTCAGTAATAAGCCAAGGGGAAAGCCATTCTGCTCACAGTTCCACCTTGAGGTCCTAAATTATAAAGCCTCCATTCTCAAAGCGTTCAGCAAACCCTGTACTGGGCACTACGAGCTACACACAGGTCAGCTGGAAACTGAATCCCCATCGGGACAATCAAAAAAAAAAAACAGCCAGAGAATCAGAAAATCAGATAATCTTAAACCCAAAAGGAATTAGCTCTCTCCTATATAGAGAAGGAAACCAAGCATCACTGACTCAGAAGTCTTTCTTCCCAAGGATGAACAGCTGGAGGAAGATGCAAGAAGTACAGATGGAAAGAGCGCTGGACTGAGAATCCTTGCTGCTCAAGGAGCTAACTGTGCCGCTCGGGGTCGGTGGCCACATCTTCCCAGGCCTCAGTCTCTCCTTCTGGGTAATTGCATCTCAACTACTGCTTCCTCCTTCCTAACCCTCTCGACAGTTGTGACATTGAGATTGGAATCCAGGTCTCCTGATGCTCTGCCCTATCCCACCAAAAAGAAATACGGATGTCACAAAAATGCACCCAATGGCAAAGTTCTGGGAAGATGAGAAGAGGTAGAAACCAGCTTGTCATGAAGCCCATTAGTACCCCCAGGAAACTCATCTGAGAATTGGTTTCTGTGTTTCTCAAAATACTGTTTACCTGGGCATGGAAAGACTTTTACTCATTTACTTATTCAGAAATGTGCAGTTTTTGAAGGGGCGTAAATCTAATAGTGAAGTTAGAAGATGAAAAGGTGTACGTCGACAGAGGCTGTTTTAAAGCTGATAAAAACTTCAGCTCTGAGTTCTTTACTAGCAGGGGCTCCTTCCAAGATGCTGGAAGGGTCCTAGCAGTGGGTTCACATGGCCATATGAGTGTATAAAATTTTCAGAAGTGAGATATTTTTGAATAATTTTTCATAAAGAAGACAATGAGCTTCAGGTCCTGTGAAACCTATATCCACTCCTGTTTTCGGGGCTGAATTCCTTCCCTTCTCTGCTCTTCTCTCCTCCTTCCTTTTTTCTAGGACTGGACAATGGAAAAGTGTGTGGTTTTGTTAATGAAAAGAAATATATTAATGTATTAATACAAATTAAGATCAAGTCAGAGTAATTAAAAATAAGAAGGTATAAAAAGCAAACTCTTAGTGAAATCATCACAGTCCCCTTGAACAAAACAGGTAGGGTGAGTTCTACTATCAGTGTAGTGACGTTTGTTGAAAATACATTGAGTCTGAAACCCGGACTGCCTTTCATCTCATAGAAGTATCAGTCATTGAACTGATTTGACACAACGGTGACAGATCAAAAACAAAAGTTTGTTCAACAACCTGTTAGGCCAGTTTTTAAACTTTTTTATTAACTTGTCTATTCTCCTGATCAGTTAAGTCAAATAAAAACAAATCCATTTGCTGACCTGGTTCACAAATTCATTTGTGAGTGAGATTTGGGGACTCATCACTAGAAGAACCCCAGAGGAGGATTCATTTAACTTCTGACCTCTTCTATCACGGAACAGAAAGGCCAGTTCCATATTTTCAGCTTCGTTGAATAGAAGCCACCAACTGGGTACTGTTACTTTGTAATGGGAGAAGATGTTTTTTTACAGGAAGGGCATCTGGTAGCGTTCCATAGGTATGCCACAGAAACATCCTCTGCGGTGACTAGTCTGTCTTCCTGAGACACTCACATGTCTGACTACAGAATATTGTGAAGGCAATTAAATCAAGTTTCCCTGGTGGCTCAGATGGTAAAGAATCCGACTTCAATGCCAGAGACCTGGGTTCAATCCCTGGGTTGGGAAGATCCCCTGGAGGCAGGCATGGCAACTCGCTCCAGTATTCTTGCCTGGAGAATCCCCATGGTCAGAGGAATCCATGGGGTCTCACAGAATTGGACACAAGTGAGTGACTAAGCACACAGCTGTTAACAGATGCCTCTACTGAGTGCAAGCCTGAACTTTTACATATGGCTCCAAAGATTTCTGAGCTCTGCATTTAAAATAGAAACCTCTGAGAAGAAACTGCAGGTATTTCACGACCTTCTTCCTGTAAGCAAAAATGGGAAAATCAAATATTTTAAGTATGAATCACTAGTAAAGTCTAATGGAGATCCTGAACGTTCTCTCACAGGCCCATGCAAAATGACACCCCGGGAATTGACAGCGCTTGCCCCTTTCTTTCCAGGGAAAGACGTTTATCTTCCAGGTAGAAGAGGTCAGCCTAATGACAGGATGATTCAGTAAAACATCACTTTCCTCTCAAGATTCTACAGTGTTTCCCAAACTTGCCAGATAAGAATTATCTGAGGGAACTGAGCAGATATCCAGGCTTAGGTGGAGTCCAGGAATCTGTTTTTGGCAAGCATCCCAGGTGATTCTTATCAGAAAGCCTAGGTTCAGAGTGGCCCTCAGAGTCATCCTATTACTGGAATCAATACAGCAGTCATGGGGAAATGTACTTTAACCTGTGCACAACTGGGAACCCACTGGGACTCATGGCTTAGAATTTCATCTTCCAGCCAAGATGTTAAACATATCAATGAATGTGAGTTCCTTATTATCACCCATAATGGTTTCCTTCTTCATGTCTTAGGGGAATGCCATATGCCCAGCGTTCCTGGCAGCAGAAAACCAAAATATTAACAGAATAAATTACTCCAAATTAGACATGTGCTGCTTAACTAACCTAAGGTATTTGGAATATTAGCAAACTTGGACCCAGCCAAAGATCATTAATAGCATTGTCCTGTGAGCATATTCTTTGAATGAAAACCTTCAAAATTTGCTTTCAACTGCCCCAGTATTAGCATCTTCATCATTCTGCAAAGAAAGCAAGGCATTGGTTTTGACAGCTCTTCAAAGCTTTGTCTGTGATACCTGCAGTCAAAAACAGCTCACCTTGGGGACCGTGCCAGAACCCCTGGCTGCCTCCTCCCCTCATCTGCCAGTTCCAGCATGACCCAGACAGCTGAAAAATGCAAAGAAGGGTCCTGTTGCTGCTGACGGGAAGGAAAAGACCTACTTCCTCCTCTCCAGGGATACCCTCCAACTAAGAAGAGCTGCCAAGATCCCAAGGTCAACCTCATTACACACATGAATGGTGGGAAGAATCCCAGAATTATGAATTAAATATAAACCTGTGAGAAAATGCCTCCTTACTATCAGACCCTGGGCTCTCTCACATGCTAGTAATATGTCATGGTTCTGTTTCCTCAATGCAAGTGTAAATCTTTATTATTATTATATTAATTTTTAAGATGATACATTCACATGTTTGGGTTTCCCCAGTGCTTCAACAGTAAAGAAACCACCTGCAATACAGGAGATGTGGTTCGATCCTGGAGTCAGGAAGACCCCCTGGAGGAGGGCATGGCAACCCACCCCAGTACTCTTGCCTGGAAATCCATGGACAGAGGAGCCTGGCCGGCTGCAGCCCATAGGGTTGCCAAGAGTCTGACACAACTAAAGCAACTTAGCATGCACACACGCACATTCACTTGTTCAAAACAAACAAGATACAAGATGAGAAGTCTCATTTCTACCTTTGTCTTCCATTTGCTTCATTTCCTTCCTCCAGCCCAAACACTACCACTGCATGTAGTTCCTTGTATAGTCCTCTAGAATTGATGCAAAAACAAACACTAATATACATATTTTCCCTTGCCTTTTCTCACCCAACAAACAGACCTTAGAACTCTTTCCATATTTGTGCAAAAAGAGTAGCTGTGTTCTTGTTTATAGCTGCATAGTATTCTATCATAAGGTGCAACAATTTGTGATGAAGCTATGTTTTCAGTCTGTTTTCTCCACAGTGAAATACTGCTTCCTTGGTGGCCCAGATGGTAAGGAGTTTGCCTGCAATGCAGGAGACCTGGGTTCAATCCCTGGGTCAGGAACATCCCCTGGAGAAGGGAATGGCAACCACTCCAGTTTCTTGCCTGGAGAGTTCCATGGACAGAGGAGCCTGGCAGGCTACAGTCCATGGGGTTGCAAAGAGTCGGACACAACTGAGCGATTAACACACACACACATAGCTGCATAGTACTCTATCATAAGGTGACCAGTTTGTGATGAAACTATATTTTCAGTCTATTTTCTCCACAGTGAAATAAACCAATTTGTTTCAGATACCTGAAAATGAAATAAGACCAGGAACACCACGAGGATTGGCAATGTTGTACAGGTGAAATTTCTGGAGATGCTCAGATGGCTATGACTTGAGACATATACTCTGTTCCATATAATTACAGGAGGTTATTTACTATATCATATTGTACAATAAGAGCAGGCATAAAGCATCTGAGAGAAATTAGAACAGAGCATGAACCCAAATCAGGGTTAATTAAGGGAAAAAAAGGGAAAACAAGAGAGACAGAAGACCAGCTTTGTTTCTGTAAGTCTCTTTCAGCTTTGTTAAACTCCTCAGTTCTTGGAGAGACCAAGGCTTATTTGAAAAGCCTCCTTGAGAACATGGGCTCAAATGGCCTAATTAGGAGGGAAGAGAAGAAACTAGGTAAAGGGAAGGCCAGAAGGAAGACAAGGAGGGCCGTTTCCATGTGTTTTCATTCTAAGAAGCCAAACCATTTCCTAAGTAGTTTTCGTGGTAGTGTTTTCCTCTATGTTGTGATTTTACAAAAGGGAAATTTTTACTTCATAACTCAATGTCTTCAATCACAACAGTATGTAAAGCTATGTCCCTTTGTTTTTTAACCAACCCTTGAACTGTTGAGTCATATATATATCTATAATGTCCACTTTCCAGAGTTTTCCTCTCAGAAGAAGTCAAAACAAGAGATTTCATCTTTGGCTTAAAACCTACTAATACATCAATAAGTACATTTCAAAGCCATTTTAAAGCTCAAAATAAAAATGTTTCAAAAATTTCCAAAAAGTTGGGAGAACTTTAACACAATCTCCAACTTTGTACTCTAGCTGGTGTTCATGACCTGGGATGTTAACTAAATTTAGCCAAAATTAAATGAGCATAATCCAATGCTGATCATAAGAAAGATTATAAACTGGTACCACACTTCTGGAGGGCAATTAAGCATTATAGAGACAAACTGCTTAATACCTGCTTTTTTTCAAATTGAGGTATATTTGATCTACAATCTTATATTAATTTCAGATGAACAACATGATTCACAATTTTTATGCTCCATTTATGGTTATTATTAAATGTTATGCCCCCTGTGCCTATAATAGATATATCCTTGTAGCTTATTTATTTTATAACTTTTAATCCCCAATCTTGCTCGTCCCCCTTCCCTCCCTCACCAGTAATACTAGATTATTCTCTATTATCTGTGAGTATGCTTCTTTTTTTTGTTACATTCACTAGTTTGTTTTTTTAGATCGCACATATAAGAGATTACACAGTAGCTGTCTGTATTTATTCTTAGACTATAAAGTCTAAGATCTCTGAGTTTATACCAAGGAAATGTTATATTTTTCACTGCAGGAATGAAAAGCTCTAGGAGACTAGATTTAGCAGGTGTTCTCAAATATTTTAGTCTCAAGACCCCATTACACTCTTGAAAGTTATTGAGTACACCGCAAAGCATTTGTTTGAGTTGAATCTATTAATATTTGCTATATTAGAAATTTAAACTGAGAAACTGAATTAGAAACTCAAACAATCGCTCAAGGGCTTTTCCTCCAGATGTTCACCGTGACTTCAGCCTGCAGCAAGAGTGCCTTATGAGTACTTCTGATTTCATCACATAGCATATTAAAAGGATATGAACACGTGGGTTGAAATTTCATAAAGTTAGTAATCTGTTATCTAATTAAACCATTACTTAAATGATTATTTAAATAAATTATAGTTTATTCTTTCATTATCTAATTATTACTCAGTTATTCGGAGAAGGCAATGGCACCCCACTCCAGTACTCTTGCCTGGAAAGTCCCATGGATGGAGGAGCCTGGTGGGCTGCAGTCTGTGGGGTCGCAAAGAGTCGGACACGACTGAGTGATTTCCCTTTCACTTTTCACTTTCATGCATTGGAGAAGGAGATGGCAACCCACTCCAGTGTTCTTGCCTGGAGAATCCCAGGGACAGGGGAGCCTGGTGGGCTGCCATCTATGGGGTCGCACAGAGTCAGACACAACTGAAGCGACTTAGCAGCAGCACTCAGTTATTAATTATTATTTATTTGCTAAGTATTAGTTATTACTGCATCTATGCAAAATCAGGCAATAAAAATTGCAAGACTAAAAAAAAAACTATAATACTTACAGGAAAATGGGTTCGGGGCACAATATGAAAATCTTTGTCAGTGACACAATAAAAGGTACAGGAACTTAATTTTTTTTAAAAAAGCACAGGTTTACATAAGTTAAATGTGAATTTTATAAATATGGTGGTAATTTACATTGAAAGAGACCAGGAATTTGTTGTGGAAGCAGGTGTCTGCCTGACTGGCAGGGTGCCCACTGGGGTCCCAAAGCCCAGCATCCTGTGTGGGAGAGGCAAAATACCACAGTGGGGAAAAGGGTGAGAGAACAGCGAGAAGAAAGGAGGAAAATAAGCAGAGCGCAGGGAGAAACAGTACAAAATAGGCTGAGAAGAAAGAGAGAAACTAAAGGCAGGGAGGGTACCCCAGTGCCAGGGGAGGGAAGGGTTACAGGTTGCCTGTTATGCAGAAGTGCCGGCAGGAGGGTTATCAGAACTGGGACAAAAAGTTGTAACATCAGGACTCCCCTGGTGGTCCAGTGATGAACAATCCACCTGCCAACGCAGGGAACAAGGGTTCAGTCCCTTGTCTGAGAAGATTCTACATGCCTCAGGGCAACTAAGCCTGAGTGAGTACCAGGACGCTGAACCTGAGCTCTAGAGCCACGAACCACAACTACTGGAGCCCATGCACCCTAGTGCCTGTGCTCTGCAACAAGAGAAACCACGGCAACGAGAAGCCTGCCAACCACAACTAGAGAGAAGCCTTCACTCTCCGCAATGGGAGAAAGCCCAGGGGGCAGGAACGAGGACCCAGAGCAGTCAAAAGTAAATAATATTTTTCAATTTCCATTTAATTTTTTAAAACAAGTTGTAACAGCAGATGTTGGTGGCTGTGGCTCATTTTCCTTGGGAGGGTGTTAGTGTGTGTATGTGTGTGTGTGTGTGTGTATGTGTGTATGGGTGCGCGTGCAAGGAGCCAGCAGTTTTCTGCATTCACCTGGCATTTCTCCTGCAAGAAACTAAACATACACAAATCTGCTCAATTGCTTCCTGCTAACATTAATCATGTTGGAACAAATTAATGTTTTCAAAACAAACATTACCAGAACCAACTGTATTTAGATGATCTTTATAAATCTGGAAATATGTATACCATGTTGATATTAGTTCTAACTCCATGTAGGATTATAAGTGATTTAAATTTTCTTCTTTCTGCTAATTTGTATTTGCTAAATTTCCTTTGAGCAACATGTATTAATTTCTCATAAGAAATAGAAGAAAATGTTTCTGAGTTTAAAAATCCAGCCAAAGGTTGTGATCTGGTCCTAAAAACCAGTTACAAAATGGATTCTCTCCCTGAACCAATCAAAAATGTTAGTCACTAGCGGGTCTCTGGGGATCACACTAGAACCTCATTTTGCATCTTCCAAGTCAACGAATCAAAAGGTGAAATTCCAGACCGCTGAAGACTTGTCTTGCCCAATCTCTTCATTTTACATTTAAGGAAATGGAGGCCCTAGAAGGAGAAATGACCTGCCCAAGTTCACACTTCCTTGGTGGCTCCGATGGTAAAGAATCTGCCTGCAATGCGGGAGACCTGGTTTTGATCCCTGGGTTGGGAAGATCCCCTGGAGGTAGGGCATGGCAACCCACTCCTGCATTCTTTCTTGGAGACTCCGCATGGACTGAGGAGCCTGGCAGGCTACAGTGCGTGGGGTTGCAAAGAGTCGGACACAACTGAGCGACTAAGCGCAAGTTCATGTAACTGGTAGGTGACAAAGAGGGAACGAAATCACAAAGTCTCCTAGCTTTCAGTTTAATTATGCTTTTCACTCTCACTTGCTTTACTTCCTTCTTTCTTTCTTTTTTCTGCCTAACAGTCACAGAGGTATTGTGGAATTGAGATTGATTTACACAATACCGAATCAACAAATCATTTCAGTCCAAAGAAATCTAACAAAACAAAACTGTCAAAGAGGTGAAAAACAAAATCATGCCAACTTCTTGTTTCACATTGTATAGACAAAACAACCAGTAATTACGTGGATGTTTCCCTTTTCAACTGGTTGCTTTGGCATTGGGTTCTCATAGCCTCAGTATTAGAATAACCAAACATGGTGGGTGGTGGGAGGGAAAGGAAAGAAAATCTTATTTTCTAAAGGCAAATTAAAGTCCTCAAAACCCTACTACTCATATAAATAACTGAATTTGGTTTTTTTGTTTTTTTAAATAACTGAATTTGTACCTTAGATTTAACTGCACTTGCCAGTAACAACTAACACTCCAGACTACAGAAGAAAACATCCATTGAGAGGTCAATCTGCTTGATAAGAATACTAGGTACTCACAAATTCCATGCATTCAAGTATCCTTGATGATCTAACAAAAATAAAATAGGAAATATGACACACTTTGATGCGTCTTCAAAGAAAAATGGAATTGTATCTCAATGACATCAGGCTGTTTTCATTTATCTGCCTTAAATCAATTATCTGTATTAACTATAGAAATTTTTCAATTTGTTTTTAATATGCAGCTGATTCTGTATATAATTCAGCTGGCCAAAACCTCAGTGACCACTTCAGGAAAAAAGTACACCTTTTGAATTAGAAACGGTGGAAAACCTGGCCGGGCCAAACACCCACTGCTCTCAAACTCCTGATGGGAACTAATGAAAGAGGCCTGGTTTCCGGCCTTCAACAATTAAGTAATCAGCTGCCTTTGGTTACCCCTAACAACTCACACAGACAAGGAGATTACCAGTCAAACAGGCTGCGACAATTCAGGATCCAGAGCCAACTGGAGTGCTGAAATGACATATATTCCCAGGGCAGTCACTACCTTCTGGTGTAAAAAAGAAGGAAGTGAGTGGAATTATTTTTTAAAGGTCCAGGTCTTGGCAGCCGTATGCTGAGGTGCATTCATCAACATAAAGCAGGCATAGAAAACCTACTCAAGAGGGCGGTTGCAGTCAGAAGGGTTAGACTGTCTGACAACCAAGGGCCCTTGCCTTTTCCCTTAAGTAATATTTGTTGATGTTTTCACTTTGTCTTGTTATACTTTCTGTAACTTTATTTATGGTAATGCTCAGAAAAGTACATTCTGTTAATGCAAAATAATCACCATCATCAAGCAAATGATCACTTAAATAAAATAAACCATCTTGCACTAGAAATGAAGGATATTACCAATTTAGCAAAGACACACAATAAAATCTTATATTAAGGAAGCCAATTGCTGGATTCAGGGGGGGAATGAGAGAAGAAATGAATTAAAAGCAAAATTTTATTCAAATGGCTTTAACCCAAAGTAGCTTTGGCAGGGGTGGGGAGTGGTATTTCTTTTGAAAAGAAGATTTTTAGTTGCAAATGTAATGTCTCTAATAGATATAGGACTATTCATATTTTCTATTTCTTCTCATGCCAGTTTTGGTAAGTGACCTCTGAAGGAAGATGTTCATTTCTTTTCAAATTATTGACATGAAGATATCCATACCATTTCTTTCTATTCTATTATCTTTTTAATGTCTATATAGGTGATGTTACCTCTTTTATTCCGAATATCGGTACTTTTTTCCCTTGCTGAATCTAGCTAGCTTTTTGAATCATATAGACATTTTTTGAAGAAGTTTTTAATTTTCAAAAGTTGCCCTCTCATAGCAACCTTATTTTATAAACATGATCCATCACTTCTACTTTATTTTCAAGATGGTTCTGTGTGTCCCAGCCCATCACCCACAGCAGACTCTGGTAAGGTCAGCTGGGTGGGTCAGAAGGAAAGTACTTACTGAATCTGTGTGCAGCAGGCAGTACTCACAGCATCCCTTTTTTCATCGTACATTTCATTGACTTCTGTTCTTATTTTCAATGTCTTCTTCTTTTTTTTTTTTTTACTTACTGTGAGTTTAATTCGCTCTTCTTTTTCTTGGTAGAGTGGCTTGGATTGTTGACTTTAGACCTTTTTTCTTTTTCTAGGCAGTTATTAGATTTATTTCCCTCTAAGCATTGCTTCAGCATCAGTCTACAAACTTTTATATTTTCTTTGACCCTAGGGTTATTTAGGAGTAATTGTTTAATTTCCAAACATTGGAGGATATTCCAGGAATCTTACTGTTATTTACATTTAATTCTATTTTGGTCAGAGAATATATTCTGCATTATTTCAAATCTTTTATATTTGTTGAAACTTGCTTTATTTGTTCAGTATATAATCTATTTCGATGAATAGGGAACATGGGCTATGCACCTAGAACCTGTCCTCTGCAACAAGAGAAACCACGACAACAGTAAGCCCACACACTGTAAGAAGAATAGATCCCACTCACTACAACTAAAGAAAGCCTTCGTGCAGCAACAAAGACCCACCAGAGCCAAAGAATAAAATTTAAACACACACACACATACACACATACATCTGGATTGAAGACAATGGTTCTCAAATTTGGCTGAATATTAGAATCAGCTGAGAAACTTTTTAAAACTTAATTTCCAGAACATACCTTAGGCCAGTTAAATCAGAATCAAATAAGAGAAGTGGTGCAGGAGCCTAATAGGAATGGTTCTAGGCCAGCCTCCTCTTGGGAGGCCTTGACTTTCCTTTTTTCTTGCTTTCCTTTCATGAAGGCTTCTTCTCATTCCATATCATCTTATTAGGTCATAAAAGTTAGTGGAACTGGCCACAGAGTAAGAGGACACAGGTGCACATGACTACGAACGATTTGTGAATACAGGGGTTATACCCCAAAAGTGAAAGGGAAAGTGTTAGTCATTTAGTCATGTCTGACTCTGTGACCCCATGGACCCTAGCCCACCAGGCTCCTCTGCCCATGGAATTCTCCAGGCAAGAACACTGAGTGGGTAACCATTCCCTTCTCCAGGGGATTTTCCTGACCCAGAGATTAAACCTGGGTCTCCTGCATTGAAGGCAGATTCTTTAAAAGGATGCCTGAAAATTGATAGGGACCTGAAGAGAATAAGATAATTTAACTGCTGAGGTATTAAAGACAATCTAATTGTGGTCAAATTTTTCCCCCTTTAAAATATTTTTACTCCTGTCACAATGTTGTAAGAAAGATTGAAATAAAGTCAAACTCTAAAAGCCCACCCTTATTTTGGATTATAAATTCCATCTGTAATATCCACTGAGGTTCTCTGGAGCCCTAAAACCCAAGCCTAATATCCTCTCTTCTGTGGTCTGAATATTTGTGTCTTCTCTCCTCCAAAAGCACTTGTTGAAATCCTAACTTCCAAAGATGCTGATATTGGTTAATATGGCTTTTGGGAAGTGCTCAGGTCATGAAGGTGGAGCTTTAATGAAGGGGATTGTTGTTGTTTTAGTCATCCAGTCATGTTGGACTATTTTGCTACCCCATGGACTATAGCCTGCCAGGCTGCCTTGTCCATGGAATTCTACAGGCAGGAATACTGGAGTGGGTAGCCATTCCCTTCTCCAGAGGATCTTCCTGTCCTCCTGCATTGCAGGCCAAAATTTTTATCTGCTGAGCCACCAGGGAAGCCCTGTGAAGGGGATTAGAGCCTTATAAGGCTCCAGAGAGATCCGAAGTCCCTTCCACCGTGTGAGGATATCATCAGAATGCCAAGTCTGTAACCTGGAAGAAGGCCTTTAGGCAGCTATGCTGGCACCATGAACCTGGACTCCCCAGCCTCCAGAGTTGTGAGATGGAAATTTTTGTCCTTTATTGCCATCCAGTCTGCGGTATTTTGTCCTAGCCACCTGAATAGACTAAGACACTCTCCCCCCTTTTCAGAACACTTTACATCTGTTAATTCTCCTTTGTTTCTGCCACGTGAAGGAAAATTTTCTATTCAAAAGCCTCCTGCTTTTATAAGTATAATTTATTAATTTTAAAATATCATGTTATTCTTTATTCTTCATGTAAATTTTCACAGCTTCATACTGCATCATGATTTGCCTCTGAGTCCCTGTTGGACACTTAAGTTACTTTCACTTTTCACTCGTGAATAAAATGTCAGTGAACATTTGTTGATAAATTTGTGGGTTCATTTCTGATTGTTTCCTCTAGATACTAGGCCACACGTCTGGAAGACCATGTTCTCATTCCCTAGATGACATCAGCATTTTGGGCCGCAGCCTGAACACACTGCTTATTCATATCAAGCTTTCAATCAACCCAAAGAGCCCTCTTTCCTCACTTGCTCCTGTTTAACACATCTCCTCTACCCAGAGTCTGACACGTTTTGTTATCAACCCAACATTTAGAGCCTATCAAGATTATTTTAAGTTTTTATTTCTTAGTTTCAAAAGCAGTACAAGTTGAATGGAGGAAATGAGAGAAAACAGACAGGCTCACAGATACAAATAAAAACAATATTTGCCATTGGCATAGAAAACAAATTTATGGAGGGACTTTCCTGGTGGTCCAGCCATTAAGACTCCTGGCTTCCAATTCAAGGGGCACGAGTTCCATCCCTGGTTAGGAAACTAAGATCCCATATGCCGTGTGGTGTTATGGCCAAAATATAAATTCATAAATAATAAAACAACAACAAGCCCAACAAATTTATAGTTACCAAAGGCTGGGCAAGGGGTGGAGAGTGTGGGGAGGGGAAATAAATTAGTGGTAAAGAATCTGCCTAATGGTAAAGAATCTTGCTAATGCAAGAGCTGGAGGAGCCACAGGAGACCCGGGGTTCAACCCCTGGGTCTGCAAGATCCCCTGGAGGAGGAAATGGCAACCCATTCCAGTATTCTTGCCTGAAAAATCACATGGACAGAGGAGCCTGGGAGACTAACAGTCCATGGGGTCACACAGAGTCAGAAACGACTGAACACGCATATAAAAATTTAAAAATAAATGGATTAGTAGATACATACAAAAAATTCTTTTTGCTAGTCCACAATCCCCCAAATTTTTTTTCACAGAATTAAGACCACATAGTTTTTATTCTTGCTTGGGACCCACACCTTATAGGAGACTCTGTGGCGATCTCTCCTCCCCCACATTTCCCACCCAATTCTCTGCCTCACAAAGTAAGACTCACTCCATGACTCACTCCAGATGCCTGGACACGATCAGCCTTGCCTACTCTACAGCTTCCTGGCTTTCTCCCAATTCAGAAGGTTCACAGCCTTTGGGAGATGCCCCACACGCCACTTCCTTAGGTCCATTTCCAGCCTATATTTCATGTCTACCTGCCTCCTTAATGTGGAATCATCAGAGGAATGAGCTCTGCTTCTGGCAGTACTTAATGCAGTGGCCCCTGTTAGGCAACTATTAATGATATTGCAAGTTCTGAGTTCAGCAAATATTTATTATGGGCTTACTATACGCCCAGATTCAAGCTGAGACACCCTCATTCACTTAAGATGCCAAAAAAAAAAAAAAATCTTCCTCCAAAGAGCTCAGAGTTCAACGGGTTTGCATCAAATGAGAAGATAGGGAAGAAACGTTCCTCAGAGAGTAATTCACAGATTGTCTAGAAAGCAAATTTTAAGGTTTCAAAGCTAATGATACAAATAGCCTCACGACACCAGCCATCTTCACTGAGCTGATCACCCGGCTCTTTTGTACTGGAGTGGCAATACCCAGCAGAGCACTTAGCTTACCTTCGGACTTACATATTTACAAACCTGTTTGTCCCACCAAACGCCATGCCCCAATTCCTCGCTGCATGCCCAATACCAGTGCAGTACTGAACAAAGTAGACTGTGAACAAATGCTCACAGAAGGTACAGATATTTTCATCTGTATGTGATTGCCACAGGGAAAACCAGTTTTAAAGTAACAAATACCCCACTTTGAAATCTGTTACTGACTCTTTTGAAATAGTCCTTAAGGATAGGGGAGAGGAGAAAATGAAAAGTATTTTGAAATCTCAAGACTCAAATGTCATTCCCACTATTTTACAACTTTGCAACCTCCTTATGGATTTCCCCTGAGAAGTATTTGTATCTGGGTGGTGAAACCCATGGGATGAAAATGTAGATGCCAAGAAATCTGGGTAATATCTCTGAATCAGATTGCAGGAGAGAAAAAATGAAAGCTCAAAAGTACTCATCGAACTCCGAGCTGACAAAATAAAGACAAATTAATGTAGGCTTTCTGGAAAGTCTGGGCTGAGTAAGCTCTAGTGCTTGGGGAAAAAAAAAAAAAATAGGTAAACAAGCCCTTCTTCTGGTCATTATCTTCTGAAGTGCATGAGACATTAAATAAACAGTCATATTATGTTCAAAATACTTCTAAGATGAAAAAGACTGTCAGCCAAGCATTTGAAGAAGACAATGGCAAAGAAAAGACAACGTTGTAGAAGTAAGACATCCGGAAAATAAAAATCATTTAGCGGGTTTTCAGAGCTGACAGGTTTTGAAAGAGACAGGTTTCTTCCTACCTAAAAAAAAAAAATAAATAAGAAAAAAAGCTTTTAAAAAATAATGTTTTGTTGTTAATTATTTTGTGGCTTAAGGGCTGGAAAGGATTTGGGACATGCTAAAGCTCAACTCTGCCTTTTCCCCACTGACAGGTGAAGAAACTGAGGCCCTAAGGACTTTTCAAAGTCAAGAGCAGAACAAAACCTGGGGTCTCAGTCTGGAACTCCATTGCCTCTGATCCCAGTGAGCAAGCATGTGCATCACCATCCCCTGACCCTGTTACAAAGGACATTCTCAAAGGATTCAGGGGTAACTGCTAGGATTAAAAAAAAAAAAAAAAGTACAAGTATCATGTATTAGAGGCAAATTCTATAAAGCACATTATTGAGATAACTTCTGAAATCTGATTATCAATAATAGTATTTAATAAATGTTACATTTCCTAATTTGATAAATCCTGT
Source organism: Bos indicus x Bos taurus (assembly GCF_003369695.1). Lineage (NCBI taxonomy): Eukaryota > Metazoa > Chordata > Mammalia > Artiodactyla > Bovidae > Bos > Bos indicus x Bos taurus. Next base: position 84,907,822 of record NC_040076.1, read on the forward strand.
GGTTATATAAGAAAATGTCATTTTTCTTAGGAGATACTCCCTGAAGTATTTAGCAGTAAAGTGGCACATGGTGGATGGAGCTTATTCTTGAATGGTCAGAAAAAACACATGTTTTAGAGATAAAGAAATGAAACAAATTTGGCAAAATATTAACAATTGGTGAATCTGGGAGGAGGGTATACAGGCATTCTTCCTATGAGTCTTGCAACTCTTCTGTAAGTTGACATTTTTTCAAAAGGCTCAAAAATATTTCAAAAGTAGATATTCTGTATATTTATTCTGGTCCAGGGAGCAAAAGTTCTTTATGACTCCATCTAGACTGGGCCTGCTCTGAAGGGGAAGGTGACAAGCCCCTACTTAGCACCGTTTGCAGGACACAGAGTTTCCATGAGACAGAATGCTGAGTCACTGAGTCAGCCAAGCTCTCCATTCGAGTCAGAATCAATTGGAAACAGCAGAGGCAGAGCAGAAGCAGCTGAGTTACTTTTTAGGCACAAGCCCTGGGACCTGACAAGCTTACAGTCCTCACTTTGCCGCTCACTGAGGACAAGGAGCTCAACTTCTTTGCATTTCAGCGTGTCCAGTAAATGTTGCTAAGAATATCTACTTCACAGAGTGATAGTAAGCATTAGATTACACAGTGCATAAAAACCTCTAAGTAAAGTGAAGTGAAAGTTGCTCAGTGTCCGACTCTTTGTGACCCATGGACTATACAGTCCCTGGAATTCTCCAGGCCAGAATACTGGAGTGGGTGGCCATTCCGTTCTTCAAGGGATCTTCCCAACCCAGGGGTTGAACACAGGTCTCCCACATTGCAGGCAGATTGCTTACCAGCTGAGCCACCAGGAAAGTCCTGTCACAAATACATGTCAAAAGTACAGGCTGCCAGAAAACATCTTATTCACTCATTCATTCATTTGCCCCTTCACTTAAATCCACAACTTGTATTTCAACAAAAGCTGAGCCAGGCACAGGGTATCCAGCAATGCAGATGACCATTCCCTCCTTCAGAGGATTTACCTTCTAGGGGAAACCAGCAGGTAAATGGACAATTACACTACAAGCGTGACCAGGGATGTGAATGGCCGGCTTGAGAGGAGGCTTAGCACTGGGTGAGAAGACTGGGACAGGCACCTAGGCCAACCTGAGGGCGCCAAGGAAGAGGTGCTATCTCGGCTGAGACCGGGAGGATGGGTAGGAGTCAGGTAGGCTAAGGTGGGTCAAAGAGAAGGCCATTCCTGTCAGTGGAAGCAGAAAATGAGAGAGAGATTGCAGAGCCTTTCAGGAACCAGCAGCCCAGGTATGTACCAAATGAGGTGCCAGGAATGCAGGAGACAACGTGTAGTGAGACATGCTTCCTGGGGATGAGGCGAAACAGCAAGTTTAGAGCCACAGAAAGATCCTCCATGTTGGGGATCTGGGGTTTGTCAGGAAGAAACTTCCAAATGATTATGAGCAGAGGACAGAGGAAAAATCATGCTGACTGTAACCCACTCCTCTAAAACCAAGGCTGCTGACTGGAGATGATGGTGATAGGAGCTCCACTAGATTCTGGAGAATCTGGAGAGAGCATAACAGGATTTGGGACTTGCCTCAGGGTAGTTTAGAAGAGGGAGGAGTCTAGGAAAACCTGGGTTTCTAGGTCACAGGGGATGTTTCCTTGGCTGGATGGTGGCTCCATTAATGGAAACAGGGACTATCTGGAAGGTGGTAGACACACAGATGAGGAATGTTCTTCTGCTACTAGAAATTGCTAAGTTTACTCAGTGGGAGTAGTGGGGAGGGGCAAGGGTGCATCTGGGTGGGATGGGAGAGATAGGGAGAAGGTGGGGCAGGAGAGTAGAATCTAAAAGGGTCAAACGTGACACAGAGATAAAGTTCCCCCTTCTCACAGTTTTGCCAAGGGCCATTGACAAATTAAACATTTTGAGAACTTGTAATCCTCCCACTAAGAACTATGCGAAAAAATAGCTGACAACTGAAAAAATTTTAAGATGCATACACTCTACGAGCCAGCAATTCCACTTTTAGAAACCTGTCCTGCAACTCTACCCGCATTTGTGAGCACAAGATGAATATACAAAGTCTTCCAATGGGGAATTAATAAATCAACTATGATACAACCTTACTATGGAATACAAATAGCTATTAAAAGAATGAGGTAGTAGGGGGTGAATCTACCTGGGAAATGGAAAAATCTCTGAAATGAATTGAAAAAAAAAGCAGACACAAGCAGAAGGACAGCATCTCTAATATTACCCCATTTCTGTTTACTAAAACACCCACATGGATTTGGGAGCCAGGACTGTATTAGGTTTGTGTGCTTGTGGGTATGTGCAGTATAAAGAAATAAAAAGATATACATTGAACAGTTAATATCTCAGGCAAGAGAGTGAAAAAGGGGAGAGAAGGTTAGGGGGAGGATAAAAGGGAACCTGTAATTGCATTCACATGTTCTGTTTTATTTGATTTTTTTTACAATAAACATGTCTTCACATTACATGTGTATTTTTTTAAACCACCCAAAAATTGGAGGAAGACTTTCGGAGATGCAAAGAGGACTCATTCAATAAACTTTCTTTCAGATTCTACTGTGCATCAACCACTAATTAGATGCTGCTGCTGCTAAGTCGCTTCAGTCGTGTCCAACTCTGTGCAACCCCGTAGACGGCAGCCCACCAGGCTCCCCCGTCCCTGGGATTCTCCAGGCAAGAACACTGGAGTGGGTTGCCATTTCCTTCTCCAATGCATGAAAGTGAAAAGTGAAAGTGAAGTCATTCAGTCATGCCTGACTCTTCGCGACCCCATGGACTGCAGCCCACCAGGCTCCTCCGTCCATGGGATTTTCCAGGCAAGAGTACTGGAGTGGGGTGCCATTGTCTTCTGCGATTAGATGCTAGGGATACTGCAGTGAGTAACAATAGCAGGGGTGCTTCCCTCACAAACCTTATAGTCCAGCAGTGAAGGCAGATCATTAAATATGGGATTATATCAATAATGTGCTGTGCTGTGTGTTGTGCTAAGTTGCTTCAGTCATATCTGACTCTTTGTGACCCTATGGACCATAGCCCACCAGGTTCCCCTGCCACTGGGATTCTTCAGGCAAGAAAACTGGAGTCAGTTGCTGTGCCCTTCTCCAGGAGATCTTCCCAACCCAGGGATCGAACTTGTATCTCTTATGTCTCCTGCATTGGCAGGTGGGTTCTTTACTACTAGTGCCACCTGGGAAGCCCATATCAACAATAAGGAATGACAACACCTTGACCAAGAATGATTAGGTCCTACTGGGGCACATGGGAGCCCTAGAAGAAATCAAGGATGGCTTTCTGGAGGGGGTGACATCTAAACTAAGACCTGGAAGATTAGCAGGAGTTAGGAGGGAGAGTTTCCAGCCGAGGATACTGCAAAGGTCACTGAACTGAAGAGACTGATGGTGAGCAGCTGGGCAGAGCTGGAACCTAGTGAGAGAGCAGAGTGAGACCTGAGGCTGGAGGTTTAAGCAGATCTAGGTTATGAAAGAGCTAGTGAACGCCGGGCCATAGAAATTGGATTTTATCTTCACTGTGTGAACCACTGACACATTTTAAGCAAGGCAGTGAAATCTGCAGATTTGCCTTTCAGAAAGATCACTCTGTCAGCAGCTGTTCTCAGTTGTGTATTCAGACATATATAAGTGGGATCAGTTGGAGAGGAAAAAGGTAGAGGATTCAGGATCCCTGGTTTAAAAAAGAGACTGTGGAAGAGCAAATCTGGCACTCTGCTGCTGCTGCTGTTGCTGCTAAGTCGCTTCAGTCGTGTATGACTCTGTGCGACCCCATAGATGGCAGCCCACCAGGCTCCCCCGTCCCTGGGATTCCCCAGGCAAGAACACTGGAGTGGGTTGCCATTTCCCTCTCCAATGCGTGAAAGTGAAAAGTGAAAGTGAAGTCGCTCAGTTGTGTCGGACTCTTAGCGACCCCATGGACTGCAGCCTACCAGGCTCCTCCCTCCATGGGATTTTCCAGGCAAGAGTACTGGAGTGGGGTGCCATTGCCTTCTCCTCTGGCTACTCTAGACCAGTTGAATTAACACGGGCAAGAGATGCAATAACAGAGGTGGGAAACAAGCAGCTGACAGTCTGGTAGAGAAGTTAGGCTGATAACCAGTATGTACAAATAACCATATTAAATATTCAGGCAGAGGTAATTCTAGAAGTCTAAACCCTAGCCCTGGAGCATGGAGGAAGAAGTAGCCGATCCTGAATCAGATCAGATCAGATCAGTCGCTCAGTCATGTCAGACTCTTTGCGACCCCATGAATCGCAGCACGCCAGGCCTCCCTGTCCTGATCCTGAATGGAAGGACCAAAAAGGCCCCTGGCAGGGGTGGTATTTGAAATAGGTGATGAAGAAAGCCTAGAGCCTTCAAGAGGCAAACATACACAGTAGCATATTTTGTTAGAGGGAACTGTGTGGACACAGACATGAAGACAGAAGAGTCCAGAAAGAAATTCCATGGAGTTGGAGGACATTGGTGCTTGTCATGGGAAAGCAAGATGGAAAAGTGAGTTGGGATCTGATTCTGAATATAGCTCACAGGATTGACATGTGTGCAAAGCTCTGTGTTTCATAACAGTTGGCTTAACACGTATGTGTTTCCTCTCCTATCATCTGAATCTGCACTAGCGTGAAAGTTCCATAAGGGTAGGACCTGTCAGTCACATTTACCACTATTCCCCAGTGACTGGCTTTAAATAAGTGCTCAACGAGTATTTGTTGAATGAGCACGTGAATGAGTGAATTAAAATATAAAATATAAAGCATTTATTACAAGAGATGGCACAAACTCTTGAAAAAGTGAAAATGAAAGTCGTTCGGTCATGTCTGACTCTTTGTAACCCCATGGACTGTATGTAGCCTACCAGGCTCCTCTGTCCATGGGATTCTCAGATAAGAATACTGGAGTGGGTAGTCATTCTCTTCTCCAGGGGAATCTTCCCGGCCCAGGGATGGACCTTGGTCTCCTGAATTGCAGGTAGGTTCCTTATTGTCTGAGCCACCAGGAAAGTCCAAGTCATAACTATTATTCATAATAACAGTTATTATCCTCACCATATATTGGGGAGAATTGTAAGGAAATTCAATTCTTCCAATTGGGTTGCAGAATTGGCCAATTATCTTATTAAAATATTGTTTAAATTATTTCATTACTTCTCAAAGATCATGGACTATACTGTAAACTTAAAATCTTTAATTCCAAACTAACTTCTAAGAAGTTCAAGGTCCATTCATTACAAGCTGTTCTTCCCAAATCCCTACCCCTAATATAGCCAAAGTTTCCTTCCTCCTAGCTCATGTGGCAAACTCAAAAGCCTTGGGTGGTGGTGGTGGGGAGATAGATATTAACATAAAGGCATTAAATAAATAATAATAACAATATCCAGCATTAACCCATTCCCCAGAACTATGCTAAAACAAAGTACTCATTAACAATTTACAGGTAGCTATTATTCTTATTCCCACTCCCCTGGGTGAGTAATTTCCCCAAGGTCAGAGTTCCTAGGAGAGGAACTTGGACTTGAACAGCCCCAGGTGTCACGAAGAGGAACTAGAGAGCCTCTTGATGAAGGTGAAAGAGGAGAGAGAAAAAACTGGCTTAAAACTCAACAGGCTTTATTTTCCTGGGCTCCAAAATCACTGCAGATGCAGATGGTGACTGCAACATGAAATTAAAAGACACTTGCTCCTTGGAAGAAAAGCTATGACAAACCTAGATAGCATATTAAAAAGCAGAGACATCACTTTGCCGACAAAGGTCCGTATAGCCAAAGCTATGGCTTTTCCAGTAGTCATGTATGGATGTGAGAGTTGGACCATAAAGAAGGCTGAGCACCAAAGAATTGATGCTTTTGAACTGTGGTGTTGGAGAAGACTCTTGAGAGTCCCCTGGACAGCAAGGATATCAAACCAGTCAATTCTAAATGAAATCAACCTTGAATATTTATTGGAAGGACTGAGGCTAAAGCTGAAGCTCCAATACTTTAGCCTCCTGATGTGAAGAGCCGACTCATTGGAAAAGACCCTGATGCTGGGAAAGATTGAAGGCAGGAGAGATGACAGAAGATGAGATGGTTGGATGACATCACTGACTCAGTGGATGTGAGTTTGAGCACACTCTGGGAGATGGTGAAGGACAGGGAGGCCTGCAGTCCATGGGGGTCACAAAGAGCCAGACATGACTGAGCAGCTGAACAACAAGGGGTCATTGATAAACCACTCAACCATTTCTCTGTGCTGGCTTCAGGATGTCAAGGAAAGGCAGTGAATCCAAAATTTGAATTTTATTCTGAATCAAACTGTAGCTTGGAAGAAGGATCCAGGCTGTATTCAGGGATTGGTTCCCAGTCACATTTTTCCAGAGCCCAAGGTACATTTAAGGAGACAAGTTAAAAAAAAAAGGGGGAGGGGGGAAGCTGGTTGATACGTGATTGCCAGGAAATTGTATTTTACTTGGTAAGAAACAGAGAAACAAAGGGAATTTGAGCAAGAAAGTTATGCAGATAGTTAAGTATTTGTCTGGCACCTCTGAGAAAGCACTGCTCCAGGTGTTTGGCAACATGAGTTGTTTATGGGATGATCACTTGGAGGAGGGCATGACAACCCTCTCCAGTATTCTTGCCTGGAGAATCCCCATGGACAAAGGAGCCTTCAGTCCATGGGGTTGCAGACACAGCTGAGCGACTAAGCACACACGTGGCTAAATGTGATTAGTCATACCGGCAGGAAGTTTATGGTCTAGCGAGGAAGGTAAAGCACACATATACTTAGGCACAAAGTGAGGAGAGCCTGACAAACCCTAGACAAGCCTCACAGAAAGGTGCCTGGTTAGTAGGCAGAAAGGTAAAGGGCTTAAAGGCCAGGAGCTAAAGTCAGTTCCCAGCCCACAGGCTCCTCTTGCTATCCTTTCCATCCCTTTGCTAAGTACTAATTGAAGATAAGGAAGACCTTTATCACTTCCTCACCAGAAATCTGCATTCTCATTCATATGAACTTTTCCCTGGAACCAGAAATCTCTAGTAAAAAATATTCCCCTCAGACCAATCTAGCCTTTTGCATTAAATTAAAGGGCTTCCCAGGCTCCCCAGGTGGTGCTAGTGGTAAAGATTCCACCTGTCAATGGGGGAAACAAGAAATGTGGGATCTTCCTGGGGCGGGAAGATCCCCTGGAGGAAGGCATGGCCACCCACGCCAGTATCCTTGCCTGGAAAATCCCATGGATGGAGGAGCCAGGTGGTTTGAAGTCCATGGGCTGCAGTCTACGGGGTCACAAAGAGTCACAACAGAGTACACAAGCATGGTGCATGGAAACCTAACTACCTCAAGCTGGCCTCCCCTCGATTCTGGCTGCTCTAATGTAATTCGTCATCTGCAAAATGTTGAAGAGAAAGGACACCTCCATGGACCCGCCTGGGTTAAAACCTGGACAGGATAAATGGCTTTTTTTTTTTTTTTCCTTTTGGCTGTGCCACTTGGCTTGCAGGTTCTTAGTTCCCCAACTAGGGGGGTTGAACCCAGGCCTCAGCAGTGAAAGTACCAAGTCCTAAGCACTGGACCACCAGGGAATTTCATATATATATATATATATATATAAATATATATATATATAAAAATACATACACATACACATATATATAGAAAACTAAGAAGAACATATGCTTCGCTAGTTTTATTTTTCACCTGATTTGTTGTTGTTCAGTCGCTAAGTCATGTCCAACTCTTTATGACTCCAAGGACTGCAGCACCCCAGGCTTCCCTGTCCTTCACAATCTCCCAGAGTTTGCTCAAATTCTTGTCCATTGAATCAGTGATACTGTCTAACTATCCCATCCTCTGCTGACTCCTCTTTTTGGTTTCAATCTTTTCCTGATTTCACCTGATTACAAAGGCTATGTCAGGCGAGTGTATGCTCCTCGGTTCTGTCTCGTCACAACAAAGATTTGGAGTGACGGCCATTAAAGCCCTCCGAGCATCTCTTGGGTCTTGGACAAACTGTGTTACAGCTCTTAGACAAATCAGTGCTACAGCTCTATTTTATTTAGAAGCTAGCAGGAGAATCCATCCTCGAAGTGTGAGGGCATGCCAACCCAAAGACGCGAAAAGAGAGTGGAGGAGCGTGCCAGCATGTAGGAGAGAAAGAGAGCTCACACACTGGGTTGGGGGTGGGGCAGGGGGAGAGAAAGAGAAAGCACTTTGGCTCCTCCTTTTATATGTTTTTTCCTCCCCCTGGGCCTGCCCTATGCAAATTGGGCTTAGCCAGGAGTGCTGTTTGTTCTACCTGAGGTCTTCACTCCAGTCCTCGGACCTTCCTTTGTTCTATTTTTGCGGGCTTTTCCCTTCCTTGTCTTTTAGCCGCCGCCATTTTGGACTCCTTTTCCATATTCTACCTACCTAACAGGTAATACATGCAATGAACAATTGAAGCAGTTTAACAGAGACTACATCTTTCATAACCCCACCTGCAACTGTGGTATATATCACCTCCAAATTAGACAACTAGATAGGCAATAGATAGGCAGACAGATAACGTTAATCCACATATACATAAATAAATAAGCAGTATATGCTGTTTTGCATGTTTTGTGGAATTTTCCTTCTTATTTATTGAAGTATAGTTGACAAACAATATTAAAGTAGTTTCAGGTGTATCAACATAGTGTTTCAACATTTAAATATGTTATGAAATGATCAATTTAGCAACCCTCTGTCACCAATTATAATATTATTGACTTTTATGGGGAAACAGTGGAAACAGTGGCTGACTTTATTTTTGGGGGCTCCAAAATCACTGCAGATGATGATTTCAGCCATGAAATTAAAAGATGCTTACTCTTAGAAGGAAGGTTATGACCAACCTAGACAGCATATTAAAAAGCAGAGACATTACTTTGTCAACAAAGATCCATCTAGTCAAGGCTATGGTTTTTCCAGTAGTCATGTATGGATGTGAGAGTTGGACTCTAAAGAAAAATGAGTGCTGAAGAATTGATGCTTTTGAACTGTGGTGTTGGAGAAGACTCTTGAGAGTCCCTTGGACTGCAAGGAGATCCAACCGGTCCATTCTAAAGGAGATCAGTCCTGGGTGTTCATTGGAAGGACTGATGTTGAAGCTGAAACTCCAGTCCTTTGGCCACCTGATGCAAAGAGCTGACCCATTGGAAAAGACCCTGATGCTGGGAAAGATTGAGGGCAGGAGGAGAAGGGGACGACAGAAGATGAGATGGTTGGATGGCATCACTGACTCAATGGACATGAATTTGGGTAAACTCCGGGAGTTGGTGATGGACAGGGAGGCCTGGCATGCTGTGGTTCATGGGGTTGCAAAGAGTGGGACATGACTGAGCGACTGAACTGAACTGAACTGAACTGATGTTGTATATGAACATCCCAGTGGCACATCACTGCTTAATCTTTTTGTCTCTCAGGAAAAATAAAGACAGAAACAACTGTATCATTTACAGTGCATAGTTTCAGAATGTGGAAATATTAGTCAGATCCAGGCATCTGGATTGGTAAAGGACTTTAGTTTTAGGCAGGAGATTGAAGAAGCAAGAGACCTTGATGGATGGAGAAATGCTTTTCTATGGCAAGTGATAATGTTCCAGTTTGGAAAGATTAATTTGGAAATCTCTAGTGTTCAGCTGGAAATTTTACAGTGTTTTAAAAACTTATCTTGGGGGCCACTACATAGAATACATTGTTATCAGACAAAATAAGTACTTTTGTGGTTAGGTAAGGCAGTGCTAGAAACTCTGAAGGGCAGCTTTTCTCTGGGAAATCACACTTTCTTCAAACACAAGAGCTGGTGGCTTTGTGCCACCAACACTCCACAGTCACATGGACACTCCTGCACCTAGAGGCCCCAAAAGAGCAGAGAGGAGAGTGCAACACGTTGGTCAATCAAGTGGAAAAGCCTGTGACTTGGGTGACAGCTCAGATACTGACTGACTGCGCAACCCTGGACAAGCCACTTACCATAGCAAAACGTCTGTCCCCTTCCTTATAAAGTGAAAGCATTTGTAGGATGCTTTCCAAGGTATTTTTTAGCTCTGTAAACTGCCAGATTGTAGGTAAGCTAAAAGTTACTAATTCTCAGAGCTGGTGTGTATCAGATTGGCCTGGAGAGCCAGTAAAGAGCACTGAGGGTAGTACCTGGCCCTGCGATTTTTGTAAAGTTCCTGGGGGATTCTCATACTCACCAAGTTAGAGAACCACTGAGTTAGGGAAAGGGTGAGAGCAGAGTTTTTTGAAAATATGTAGCTATTGTGAGAATTAGTGGACTGATACAGTGAGATGTTAAGTGATGTTAAAATATTTTTTATCCTAGGGGCCCTATTCATTGAACGACTTTACTTCTGGGAAGGATAAATTTTGAATTGTGGTCAGGTCTTTGTTAACTGGTAAAGGTGTCTCCTGCATCGGGTAAACGCATCCCAGTGGACGGTTTGCCCATCTGGCCCTTAGTCGTCACTCTTAGGTGCTATCATTTCCTTACTTCACTTGTGTTTATAGGTCTCTCCATTGCTGAAAATACTAACATCAGCTCTTCCAACGTGTATCTTACTTTGAAGCTTTCAAAGCACTTGCAGATTCATTTTATTTGATTTCACACTCATCCAGTGAGGTAGCAGGACAAGTATGATTATACCCATTTGGGCATGCTAATTTCCCAGGGCTCCCAAATGCCTTTTAGAGACACTGAAATACATGCCCATAGAGAATAGAGGAGGATATCTTGTTCACTGTTGTATTCTAATCAGCTGGAATAGATACACTCACATATACCTACTCACAAAAGAGTAGATATTCATAAGAATCAAATATAAATACTAACTTTTGCTACTCTTATTTCCTAAAGATGCTATATTTTGATCTCAGCAAAGACTATCTCTTGTTAATCTCAACCAGAACTTAACTCTGAGAAGGCGAAGGCAGAGATTTTTGTCTGGTTTGTTGATTGCTATATCCCAAATGTCTAGAACACTGTCTGGCACATGCTAGACCCTCAGTAATTTTTTTTTTAATAAACAAATACATTTTATCTGTGATGCCTAACTTACTGCTTAGACCAGATATAAGCTTACTAAGTATGTGATGAATAAAATACTATAAGAGGAAAAAACCTTAAATATTAAAGCCAAAAAGATAAAATTTTTTCATCTATAATTATTAAATATTATTAAGAACAATTATTAAGTAAATATCCACTGCTGCTGTTGCTAAGTCGCTTCAGTCGTGTCCAACTCTGTGCGGCCCCATAGACAGCAGCCCACCAGGCTCCCCCGTCCCTGGGATTCTCCAGGCAAGAACACTGGAGTGGGTTCCCATTTCCCTCTCCAATGCATGAAAGTGAAAAATGAAAGGGAAGTCGCTCAGTCATGTCCGACTCTTTGCGACCCCATGGACTGCAGCCTACCAGGCTCCTCTGTCCATGGGATTTGCCAGGCAAGAGTACTGGAGTGGGGTGCCATCACCTTCTCTGCTAGGGACTACTAAAACATCAATAAAATGATTATGTGCTGTTTAATTTTTAAACATATATACTTATTTCTTTCAGTGTTAGTCACTCAGTTGTGTCTGACTCTTTGCGACCCCATGGACTGCAGTCTGCAAGGCTCCTCTGTCCATGGGATTCTCTAGGCAAAAATACTGGAGTGGGTAACCATTCTTTTTCCAGGGGATCTTCCCAACCCAGGGATCAAACCCAGGTCTCCTGCATTGCTGACAGATTCTTTACCATCTGAGCCACCAGGGAAGCACCTCCAAAAAAAAACAAAAAAATACTCAGTGGAGGAACTAATTCTGAAGCTGAAGCTCCAATACTTTGACTACCTGATGCAAAGAGCTGACTCGTTGGAAAAGACGCTGATGCTGGGAAAGATTGAGGGCAGGAGAAGGAGACGATAGAGGATGAGAGGGTTGGATAGCATCACCAACGCAATGGGCATGAGTCTGAGATAGTGAAGGACAGGGAAGCCTAGCGTGCTGCAGTCCATGGGATTGCAAAGAATCAGATATGACCTACCAACTGAACAACAACAATGTATTTCTTTGATTAAAAAAATAAATTTAAAAAGTATATGCTTATTTTTTTTGCAAGGTAAGTGAAAAGGCAGCTTTACAATATGATTAGAACTAAGTAGAATACATAAATGTTAAAAAAGACTGGGAAGTTTATGTCAAGATAAATGAGTTAGTGGCTAATTTTTATGTTATTTTCTTATCCATATTTTTTAAATTATCTATACTACACATGCATTGTTTTATTAATAAGGAGAAAAAGGAGAAAATAAAAGAAGAGATGGCAGAAAATGTATTAAAATTCTAACAATGGTTTCATATGGCAGTGAAAAAATGGGTTATACTTTTAAAAATTATTTTCTCTTTCTTTAAACATTTTTGAACTTTTCGACAAAAACAAAATTATTACCAGAAACTTGCAAGAATCTGATTTGCTGTGTAGTCTGAGACATACTCTGCAAAATCAAATATTTGTCAGTAACTTGAAGCACACACTGAGAGTCAAATTTGGAAAAAGGAAACTTTTACAGGTTATCAGTAAAAACCATAGTTGTGACTTCCCAGAAAATCCTAGGAACTTTTAGCTATGGGCACCAAAATATGCCCAGAGTGCTGCTGGTAGGGTGGGGAGTGGAGGTGGGGCCAGGTTGGGGAGGCTCTGTGGAATCCTTAATATTCCCATAGACCTTCTATGGCAGGAATGATTGATGGATGATATATAATTAATTTCACTTGACAAGCATAAAAGAAAAATTTTCCTGAACCACTGTAACCTGAGCTAATGAAACCCTATTTAACCAAGGGTGTGTATTTAGACTGGATCTTACCTTAGTGACTTAGCCATTAGTAGGAATTCACTGTTTACCTTTAGGATTCTTATCAGGACTTAGACTCTGTTTGCATGTGATTTTCACCTGATTGCTCAACTTGCTCAGCGTTATATGATTTGGGAAGAAATGAGAACTTTGCAAGATCACTAAAAGCTAATCTCAACTATCTAATCTACTTAAAACTTTATGATTTTCTCATCTCTTTCAGGATGCACTATGACTTTCTCTGAAAAGATTCTGTGAACAAACAAGACACCTGTTTCAGGTTTTGTAAAATACCAAATCCTTCCCATTCCTTTAAGGCTTTTGGAGACATGGGCCATGTCATCACACATAAACACCCCGCCCCAGTTCCTTTTCCAATCTCACTGGGGCAATTTCTTTCAAGAATCTCCCCTGGGGTCTGCTATCTATGACATCCCTTTTATAGAAAGTTCCAAAAAAAAAAAAAAGATGAATGAGCTCTAAGAGTTTCTAAGGAACTTTTGGGGAACCCACAACTGGTGAACCCCAGACAAGGAACCCAGCACACCTGGATTCTGGTTGTACTTTACCCTGTCTGTATGACATTGGATGAGTTGCCCAACTTTTAGAACCTCCATTTCCTATTTGTGCAAGGACAGGATTGAAGTAGATAACCTATTAAGTCTGTTTCAGTTCTAAAATTCTGTGACTCAGAAGAAATCACCCTTGATGGTCAGTGGCAGGAAGACCCAAGGTGGACTGATGGGCCCTACCTCACAGTAAGAGAAATGGGACCTTAACATGGGCTCTAAGTCTCGGGGGAACATGAGGTATTCCCATGCAGCTCTACTCTTGGAAAACTGGGAAGAAAGAGTGTTAGATTCAACTCTCCTTAAGGCTCCTTGGAATAAAAAATCTGGATGCATCAGGTGAGCTGGCATTTGTCTTTCTCCTGGATGGCTAGAGCTGTGTTTTTATTTCCATGGCAAAGAAACAAGATCATAGCTGTGCCATGCAGAAGTGTTCATGAATAATTAGGGGGCAGTGACAGCGGAACACCAAAAGGATTGTTCTGTGAGCCCTTGGATTTGGGCAGCCTTGAGAACCCTCTACACGAAGACCTAGTCCAGAGCTGCTGTAAAGTCATCCAGCGCCTGGGGCCAGCTACAAGCCCCAGCATTGCCTTGGCTTAACCCCACCCAAACCTCAGTCCTCTGCCAGGTGTGTTCACAGCGGGTGGCACAGATCTGTGGCAGGGGAGGAGGGAGCCCTGCTGGAGCAGCTTTCTCCCCCAACTCCCTGCCCAGGAACCACTTGACGGCCTGCCTTGGTCTCCAGGCTGAAGATGGCTTTTGGAGGACTGCTTAGCCCTCATCTCTACCCATCCCACCTTTGGTGGGATGAAGGAGGGCCTACCTCCCTCCCTCAGCCTTTCTTGAAAGCCTTGACTCCCTGCCTTCTGCAATCTGCAGGTCCCTCAGAACTGAGGGAAACCCTGGAGTCTGGCCCTGTTTCCCCTCCCCCTCCCCCCAACCTGGTCTCACCTCCACAATACTGAGTCAGTCAGCCCAAAGCATCACATGATATCACTTGCCAGTTCAAAAATCCAGTATCACCTATTTCCTAGCAAATGAATCCAGATGTCTTAATCCAACCTTCAATGTTATATTACGAAATTCTATCATATGCCAGGCATTCCAACTCAAATGGAAAATCCCCCCAAAGCAGCCCAGAGTTCTGCACGTTTTTCCCAGTCTACACACACCCCTTTATAGAGCTCATTCATCCTGCTAAGTCTAGCTTAAATGATTCTTCTTTAGGGAAGCCTACCTACCATCTCTCTGCCTAAAATCTTCTAAACTCCCTTAACTCTGATTCACACCTGTTTGGAGACATTCAGCATTTTTCTAGTTAAAATCACAGTATGCTTTTTAAGGAACAAAGAATTGCTAACAATTACAACCTTTCAATCTTTGTATATCTGTAGCAGAATACATGCTACATTGGGGGTTCTCAGTGAATGCTCAATGAACCAAGAGGCCACCCAGATACTGCAGGTAGTTATTACACACCTCAGGGAGGTGAAAGATTAAGCTGAAAAGCAGATGTTAGTACCAGAAATTGGAATCCATAAGTTGGAAATACAGTAGCCTGCCTCCCTACACACCCTGCAATCCTTATCCACAGGGGATATGTCCCCAAACCTCCAAAGGATGCCTGAAACTGCAGATAGTACTGAATCCTGCATACTCTATGTTTTTCTATAAACACATACCTGTGATAAAGTTTAATTTATAAATTAGGCACAGAAAGAGATTAATAACTAATAATGAATTAGAATAAGTATAACAATATACTGTAATGAAAATTATATGTGTAATCATACATAAAATTCTTTCTCAAAATACCTTATTGAACAAATTTAATGTCTGTTCCATCTTAACTAAGCACTTACCACACACTGTGACTGTAAGTTTTGCAATTTGAGGCGCAACAGAAAAACAATCATGAATTCCTTTTTCCTTTTTCATAATTTCACAGGTAGAAGATTTGTTTTTACTGTAGATCTTAGCAATTTCAACATACAATTTCTTTCTTTCCTTATTAAGTCAAGAACTTTCACCTTTTCACCTACAGAAAATATTTTATGACTTCTCTGGCCAATTGCCAGCATCACAACTCTTTCACTTTTGGGCCACCAGTAAGTAAAATAAAGGTAACGTGAACACAAGCACTGGGATAACTCAATCTGATAGCACTGTGATGGTCAATCTGATAACCAAAATGGCTTCTAAGAGACTAACGGGCAGCATACACTGAGCAAAGGACAATTCATGTCCTAGGTGAGACAGAGCAGGCTAGTAAGAAATTTCATCAGGCTTCTCAGAACAGTGCACAATTTAAAACCTAAGAATCATGAATTTTTTGGAATTTTCCATCTAATATTTTGGACTGCAGATGCTCACAGGTAATGGAAACAGGAATGGCAAACTGCTGCTAAGGGAGACTACTATACGTGCTCTTTCTCTTAAAGAATACACTTCTTTCCAATGGAAGATAGTCTTCTTCACAAGTCAAGATGCTATATCTCAGTCACTTTTTTCTGTCACACATTCTTACAAAATCTAAGGAAACTGATGGACCTTCTCCCCATGAAAAGGTACATGTACACTTCCAGACAAATATCCATGTACAATTCCTTATTTGGTGATCATTTCAAAAAGATAATTTATAAAAAGTTGAGAAAAATAAATGTGTTGTAGAAATATCCATATATTCTTTACCCAACCTCCCCCACTTGTTTTATCATTTGATTCATCCAGCTCATTCATTCCTGCTCTGTGTGTATGTGTATACAAGTAAAATTTTTTGTAAACAACTTATGTAATCACAGTAGATTCCACTTTATAAATTTGTATGTTTTTATCTAATTCACCCTCCCTGTTTTGATTGTACACTAATACTATCGTTTTTAGCATTGTTTTCCCCTCTATGATAGGATCCAGTCTAGGGTCATGTACTGCATTTAATTGCCATGTCTAATTAGCCTCTTTTATCTAGATTTCCATAGCTTTTGTCTTTTTTTGATATTAACATTATTGAAGAATAAAGATCCCTCATCTTTTTTTTTAAATTAAATAGAATACTCTTCATTTTGCGTTCATTTAAAGTTTCTTCCTGGGTAGATCGAGGCTCTGCATTCTTGGTTGGCAAACTATCTAGGGGATGCTGTGCCTTTCACCGTCCATCCATGCCTCATCAGTAAGCTTCATTCTGACCATCCAAAAAAGGTCAATTCCTCCACTGTATACTTGCTGTGCTTTTTTCTCTCTTGCACCTATAACAGACAATCTGTGAGGGCACACCTTAAGACAATGCAAAGATTCTGCTCTCCATCAAATGTACTTTCAGAGTAGCTTGAAGGCATTCCTCTCTGAGGGCCATCTGTGCATTCTGAGTTAAGAACACAAGTGATGTGTTTACTGTTTTTCTCTAGCAGGGGCAGTGGGTTTGCATAAGGTGAATCACACATATGTTCCTAGCACTAGGTGGACACTGAAATAAGAAAAATTCCACCTCTTGCCAGCTCTAACTTTTCGCCCAGGTTGCTGGTGAGCATTAAGTGAGATCAGAACAGAGAGCTCCTCCCTGAGTCCCTGACATATGGTCTGTATTTAATCAGTGCTAGTCCCCTTTCCCTCCTGATGAATAATTTAAGGCTACTGAGATAGAATAATCTGTGCCCAAGGATCCAAAGGAAAACTTCGCCCTGTGAGAGGCACTCAGCCACAGTCTTTGTTGCAATGAGACTTCTTAACCTCTTAACCTCTCTGGACATCAGTCTCTGCATCTGTTAACAGGGTTGACATCATCACCTAACCTGTGGTGTTGTGAGGGTTAAATGAATTAATACATGAGAGTACATGGCACAGAGCAGGCACTGTATAAATGTTAACTCTTACAAATAAAATGTAAACTCCATGAGGATAAAGATTTTGCTCCCTGACATACAACTGCTTAGAAGACAGTCCTGCACATAGGAAACAATGATACCCCCAAGAAACGACTCAGAAATGCTAAGAAATCAGAACGAGCCTTGGACTCTCCAGCTGATGTACCATTTTCCTGTTTGGCTTGCCATTGCCTGTAGCTGGCTGAGACCCTGGGTAGGACAAATCTCTTTAAAGAATACTTTGCTCCTACCGACTCCTGGTAGGCAGTTCCTCAGTTGGAAGCTTTGTGCTCTTATCACAGGACAGGAAAGCAAAGGCCAGAAGCAGGTGCAGCCAACCAGGGCAGGCTCAACGGTGACTGGAGGAGAAGCTCCCCCCAGGCCTCACCTCCAGCAGAAAGAGGGAGATAACCACACAGTAGCCCTGCCTCATGGCACCCCACTCCAGCACTCTTGCCTGGAAAATCCCATGGACGGAGGGGCCTGGTGGGCTGTAGACCATGGGGTCACTAGGAGTCGGACACGACTGAGTGACTTCACTTTATTTTTTCACTTTCATGCATTGGAGAAGGAAATGGCAACCCACTCCAGTGTTCTTGCCTGGAGAATCCCAGGGACGGGGTAGCCTGGTGGGCTGCCATCTATGGGGTCAGACAGAGTCGGACACGACTGAAGCAACTTAGCAGCAGCAGCAGCAGCCCTGCCTCATGTGCCGCCTCCTTCCAAAACACTTTGACCTCTGGATTAAGCAACTTAACTGCCAAGTAGGGATTTCCAAGCAGTAGGCTACTTTAGGAGGTTGTAGTTAACAATTGCATATTGAAAACAAGAGTTGCATAAACGGTGAGTCTTTTAAATATGAGCTCCCATCTTCAGAACTTGAAGGCAGAAATTAGGATTTCTGACAGAACAGTTTCCCATCCCTCATCAAAACTGCTGAAAATGCAGATTCCAGGGCCTCACTTCAGAACAGCTAAATCAGTATTGGTGGGGGAGGGGAAGCTGGAAATGGTGATAGGGATGAAATGGAGATGGGGGGAGGTGGAGAGGTGTAGCTGAGCAGGAATCTGCATTTTTAAAATTAATTAATGAACTTTACTTTTTTAGACCAGTTGTAGGTTCACAGCAAAATTGAGCAGAAAGTATAGAGTTCACAGATACTTTGTCCCCCCACACACTCACAACCTCTCCCACTATCAACATCCCCCACCACAGTAGTCCATTTGTTACAATTAATGACCCTACCTTGACACGTCAATATCACCCAGAGTCCATAGTTTACTTTAGGGTTCACTCTTGGTACCTTGCATTCTATGAGTTTGGACAAATATGTAATGATGTCCACCATCATAGTATCATATAGAATAGTTTCACTGCCTTAAAAGTCCTCTGGGCCCCACCTATTCATCCCTCCCTCCCCACTAACCTTCAAGAACCAGTGATACTTCTATATTATAGTCTCCATAGTTCTGCCTTCTCCAGAATGTCATATAGTTGGAATCATACAGTATGTAGTCTTTTCAGATTGACCTCTTCCACTTACTAATATGCATTTAAGATTCCTCCATGTCTTTCTATGGCTTGATAGCTCACTTCTTTTAGTACTGAATAGTGTACCGTTGTCTGGATATACCACAGCTTGTTTATCCATTCACTTACTGAAGAGTGTCTTGGTCACTTCCAGGTTTTGGCAATAATAAAGCCACTATAAACACCTCTGAGTAGGTATTTGTGTGAACATAAGTTTTCAACTCATTTAGGTAAATACCAAGGAGCATGATTGCTAGATTGTGTGGTAGAAGTATGTTAAGCTTTGTTAAAAAAAAAAAAAAAAAACTGCCAAGTTGTCTTCCAAAGTAGCTGTACCATTTTGCATCCCTACCAGCGGTGAATGAGAGTTCTGTTGCTCCTTGCCAACATTTAGTGGTGTTAGTGTTTTGGATTTTGGCCATTCTAATATGTATATAGAGGCATCTCATTGTTTTAGCTTGCAGTTGTCTAACAGCATGTGGTGTGGAGCACCTTTTCATAAGCTTACTTTCCATCTGTTTATTTTCTTTGATGAGGTGTCTGTCCAGGTCTTTTGCCTACTTTTTAACTTAGTTTCCCATTTTCTTATTGTTGACTTTTAAGAGTTTTTTGTATATTTTTGGATAACAGTCCTTTAACAGATGTATCTTTTGTAAGCATTTTCTTTCTCCAGTTTGTGGCTTGTCCTCTTTTTTTATTTGCTATATGCAATAAAGTTCGTGCTTGTGCTTTCTGCTCAAACTAAAGAGTGAAGAAATCTCTCCTTCAGTCACCAAAGTGTAGCAATGCACTTTAATTTGTTTTTAAGCACAATCCTATAAATACTCAAAGTTATAAGTGTATAATGAATATAATTCAAATGTACACTTGTGAACATGCCCAAAAGTATCTTTAATCTTTTTAATCCAGTTTTATGAATATGGACAAAGCATCAGAAAAAGTCAAGAGATCCGGGTTCTAAAAAAAATCTGCTTGCTAATTAGCTTTGTGACCCTGCACAAGTCACTGTCCATCTCTAGATCTTTTTCCTCAAGTGTAAAATGAACGGGGTGAATTAGATGAGCTTTAAATTTCCCTCTGGCCCTATGGTTCTAGGTTTTTCATCAAAGCCAAAGCAAGGTGCATATTATTACCAATGAAACTTCTGAGTAAACATAGGTGGGTACATATTAATAAGAAATGCTTTTGACTTGGCATCCCCTAGACTGTGGGTAACAGTCTTCAAAGTCAGGACTTAACACAGATTTGACTAATGCATAGATGAAACAAGGTTAGTGTCCCCACAAAAGTGCCACTGTGGTCGGTAAAACAAACCCAGATTGATAATGGCTAAATTTAAATGAGAAACTGTGTGTGTACATATACACAATTACATATAGGGCAGAACATAGGAAATTTCAGACTCAACAGAGTTTGTGACTGCAAAGAGAAACAAAAATAGAAACCATCAAATAGCCAGATGGCTGAGCTTTCTATTTTTACATATATCACGAGTTCTGTGGGAGTATGTCAATGAGCAGCACTAAGAAAAATGTGGTAACCTTGAAGGCTTCTATTTTTTAAACAAAACAATATCACACAGGGTGTCAGATAGCAAAGAAATTATATAATGAAATGAAAGCAGTGAATGCTTTTAAGTTTGCGAAGCCCAGCCTTTAATATTACATCGTGATTCAAAGCACTAATCAAACATGCTTCATGCTTGAAGCTACAAGTTATTTACAGTGACTGTAAAATTTCCAAGGAACACCTAAATTAGTAGGTGAAGTTACCTTTTTTTTCCTGCTCTCAAATTTCTACACTCGACTTCTTTTCAAATGTCCTAATATAGTCGTGGCGTAGCCGCCAAACGTGACAGAATAAACACATCCGCGGGTCATCGATGAGCCTAACTCTGTGAAACATCTAAGAAAATGTGTTTGGAAAAGGTCTGCACAGTTTAGAAGAATTTTAGAGTAACTCACGAATCAGCTAACCCAGTCAAAAGATTACTCACTTAAGAATGATATAATTACTTTCAGTTTGCTTAAAGCCCGGGAAGAGTTGACACAGCGATTAAAGGAAAATGGGTGAAAAAAATAGAGTTACATTATACCGACTAAATTCAGGCTGTTCCAAGGAGTAGGCCCAAGGCTTATTTGAGGAAAGATTATCTTGACAAATTGGATAAACATTTTCTGCATGACAGGACGCTGATGGAGAGTCTGTTCAGCAAGCACACCTGGTGGTGGTTTGCTTAGTGTTTGACCAAGGTGTTCAGCTCGCCGGAGTTCTCCCAGGGGCTTTGTTTACCGTTTGGCAGGTAGAGGCAGAGCCGAGGTAGGCCTTGGTAACGGTTGTTGGGCTCTGCAGATGTCTTACCCCACCCCAGCCCCACCCCCATCTCCCCATTTGGGCTAAAACAACTCTTGGCTAGACCAGTCCACAAAAGCCAACGCCAGACTTTAGCAAACAGTCCATGCTTAAGGAGACCTGCAGTCTAATGTCCCTGAGGCAAATAAAAATGGCAAATGCAAATAAATGCACTGGCACCACCCCCCTCCCTTCTTTGGTTTCCCTCCATAGTCTGGGATGGCGAGATCAGGTCCCACATAGGCCATTGCTATGGATGGGAATTTCCAGCACACAAATCATCCCAGTATCAGGATGGAGAAGGTGTGAATTCCACTCAAGGCCATGCTTACCTGAGCCCAAATGACCATAGAATATGGGAGGTTGGTGGCCTCTTCTAAGGCCTTTGGGAAGACTCTCATGCTCTCAAGTTACCTAAAGATCTGTAGGCAGGCCCCCAAGTGTCTTTGCTATGACTTGGCATCCTTGAGAAGCCTTCACTTTCTGGAGGCAATAATTTGCAGAATGGCTTCCGACAGTTGTCTTTCAGTACTTTTTAGTGCTGCTTATCATTCAGGGAAGCACTAATCTGGGGAGCAGCATAAGAGATGTCATTAGACAGTGTAATGTCTAATTAGACTAAAGGGAAAAGAACAAACAAACCCACTTCCAGGATGAGTTGGCATTTTCCTAGGTCAATTTGGTTCATCCAGAATTGCTCTGTGTCAACTAATTTATGTCAGTTTGTAGCCCATTCAGCTGTTCCAAGCATAAAGGCCTCATGTTACCATGTAAGATATGTTGGTTAGAAATTTCATTAGAGGTAACAGTGGTTTTAATTTGTTGAGTCTATAAATCCTTGGGAAGTCAATCCCAGTGCCAGGACATGAAGCACCATTGAACTTCACCCTTGAGCAGCATCCACTTTGCTGTCCTAAAGCTAAAACTTTGGTTTTATAGACTATAAACCATAATCCACCTGATAATGTGAAAGTACCTCGTTTCTTTCCCATCTTCATCTCTCTACCCATCTTCTTAACTTTTTTGTTTTTTTAAACAAGTAAACAAACCAAATTAAGTAAAATAAAACCCTGGGGGAAAGCCAGAACAATGAAAGTGTTTGATTCAAAATTATCCAACATTTAATACATGTCTACATTCCCTATCTTGTATAATCCTCACCTTGGAGTAGGTATTATCTACCTGTGCCTTAAAGATGTGAGATCTCAAGTCTAGAAAACATTATATGACAAGTCCAGGTTCATACAGCTAGAATGTCCAGAAACCAGGAGTGAATTTCATCGACTTTCTGCCTGATTCAGTCTTAGGGCTCATTTTACAAGACTCCAACTCCTATGTCTTTCAAAGATGGATCAAATCAAAGCCAATGATTTTTCTCTGCTAGTAATTTAGGACACAAAAATGAAAAAAATATCTTTAATGTTATATGTTAATTGTACCTTATTTTCTAAGCCTAACATTTGAAAAAATTTTAGTGTATTTTTCTAGTAGATTTTTTTTTTTTAATTTTTTCCTAATGAAAGATGTTTTGTTGTGATTTGGATCTGACTTGAAATTCTGGTTATAACTCTGATGAATTCACGAATTCATCACTTAACCTCTGGTGGCCTCATTTACTGAATTTATAAACTGGGAATAAAGATACTTACCTCCAAAGAGTGTTACTATTACATATTACTTCTTCTGCTCTTTCTCCTTAGACATTATCTGTCTCTCTGTAGACTAGGAACTCATCTTAAACATGAACTTTGTCCTCATTATCTATGTATCTTCCATTCATTTCATTAGATTGTGCATATATTATTAGTGGAGTCAATAAATGATTTATGTGAGGGTACTTGTCACATAGTAGGACCTCAGGAATTGTTCAGTTTTCTTTTGGCCTTGTTTCTTATTGAGAACTGAAAATCTGTCTATTGTAGAAGACAGGAAATTGTTCAAATAAATAACTGTAGGCACTGTAGGCAAAAATAGGGGAGATATGCAATTGACTCCTTTGTCATGGAGCAAAGGATTTTCTCCAGATGACCCACAGTAACAGAGGTACAAAAGAAGCCAAAATAACATGATTTAAGGTAAAATTTCTGTACACATTTTACACATGAGTAATATAGGGAACCCCGTTCCTTGTTGATATCACCTGGGTCTGAAAGCAGATCTGATTTCAGAATGTGCTAAAGCCTTTGATGCAACCTTGAATTGTTTGGGTAGAAGATGCTGAAAGGAGACATACAATTTGGGAAAAGAATACTAATCTTTTTGTGGTATCTAGTTCCTCCATCAGGAATCAAACCTTAGCCCTGGTAGTGAAATCACTGATTCTAATCATTGGACCACCAGGGAATTTCCAGAATACTTATCTTGAGGGAACAAAATGTCAATAATCACATGATTATACCAATGGATATGGAAAAATTTGACAAAATTCAACACTCATTTTTTTATTTAAAAAAAAAACAAACTTTCAGAAGAAGATTAGAGGGGAGCATCCTCCACTTGAGGAAGAACATCTACAAAGGTAATGTTATACTTACTGGAGAAAGACTAAATGCTTTTCTTCTGAGATGGGGAACAAGAGAAGGATGCTTACTCTCACCACTCTTATTAAACATAGTGCTAGAAGTTTTAGACAGAGTAAAAAGTCAAGAAATGTAAATAAAAGGTATAGCTATAAGAAAGGAAAAGGTAAAACCATTTCTATTTGAAGAGAGCCAACCTTCTTCATTGAAAATACAAAAAAAAAAAAAACCCACCCCCGAAACCCTCCTAGAACTAATAACTGAGTCCAGCAAGATCACAGGATATAAGATAAACTAAAAAATGGTATTTTTAAATTCTAGCAACGGACAGTAAAAAAAAAATTTATATGTCAATCTAACAAAATATGTATAAGACTTTTATAATGAGGATTACAAAACACTGATAAAACAAACTGAAGATGCTCTAAATAGAGAGACATATGGTGCTGATGAAGTGAAAAGACTCAACACAGTAAAGATATTTATTCTCCTCAAATTGATTTACAGGCTTAACACAATTCCTATCAAAATCCCAGCAAGATATTTTTATAAATGTTATCAAGATTGCTCTAGAATCGATAAGGAGAGGTAATTTACTAGACAGTTACTGTGTGCCATACGCTGTGCTAGACAGTCTATTAATGCATGCTGTCAGGGCTGCCCCTTGTTAATATAAATCTCCCCACCCAAAAAAAAAAGACAAAAATATTTACTCACTTTGACTCCCTGTGACTTCTGTACATACCAAGTGGCAGAAGTCTATCACCCCTGCCCCTGACTGTAAGAGGGGTCAGCATCAGTAAGAGCACCAGAGCTTGCATTAGAAGGGACTTCCCAGGTGGCACCAGTGGCGAAGAACCCACCTGACAATGCAGGAGACATAAGAGATGCAGGAGAGGGAGATGGACACTCCAGTATTCTTGCCTGGAGAATCCCACAGACAGAGGAGCTGGCAGGCTAGAGTCCATGGAGTTGCAAAGAGCTGGACATGACTGAAGTGACCGTGTTGAATACTCAGCCAACTAGCTGAGGGCAAATCATTCAATCTTTCTGTTTCCTCATCTCTAAAATGAGGAAAGTGACATTAGAAGTATTGTAAAGCTCAAATGAGATAATAAAGGGAAAAGTACTGCTTAAAATTTATATAATTGTTATTTGCTATTAATAAATAAAAAATAACAAAACAGAATAATTAAAGGCTCTGGTGATGTCTAAGTTTGTTAAGGGCACAAGACTCCTTGGAATCTCATTCTGTTGGCATTTCTTCTCTCTCGCTCAGGCACACACACACACACCACTCAACACACATTAGGTTCACTGCTATTGCTTCCCTTCTTTACCATCAGTTCTTACAAAAAAAGAAAAAATGATCTTTTAGTATATGAAAATAAGCCTAGGTTTTCTTGGCTCATGTTGTTCTGTCACTAAGTTGTATCTGACTCTTTGTGACCCCATGGACTGACCCCATGGACTGCAGCATGCCAGGCTTACCTGTCCTTCCCTAGCTCCCAGAATTTGTTCAGATTCATGTCCATGGATTCGGTGATGTTATCCAACCACTTGGTTCATACACAGGGATAAATGTAAAATAAGGAAACAAGGAAAAACTGAGGGATGTGTACTCCCTTCGCTTCAGTGAATACTAATTGTGTGCCTAGTAGGTATTTATACAATGCTCTAAGAGGGCTTCCCAAGTGGTGCAGTGGTAAAGAATCTGCCTGTTAGTGCAGGAGACCTAAGAGATGTGGGTTTGATCCCTGGGTTGGGAAGATCCCCTGGAGTAGGAAACAGCAACTCATTCCAGTATTCTTAACCAAAAAATTCCATAGGCAGAGGAGCTTGGTGGTCCTACAGTCGATGGGGTCGCTAAGAGTTAAACACACACAATACTCTAAGAACGCACAGCTGAAGAAAACACAATCCCTGCCCTGAAGGACTTCACAGCATAGGAGAGGAGACAGAACAGTCTAAAAATAATCTATAAAATGTTATAGAGAGGAAATTACCTGGCAGTCCAGTGTTAGTGGGCTTCCCCAGTGGCTCAGCAGTAAAGAATCCACCTGCAATGCAGAAGACACAGGAGACAAGAGTTCAATCTCTGGGTCGGGATGATGCCTTGGAGGAGGACATGGCAACCCACTCCAGTGTTCTTGCCTGGAAAATCCCATAGACAGAAGAACCTGGCAGGCTACACCGTCCATAGGGTCACCAAGAGTAGGACATGACTGAAGCTACTGAGCACACAGCACACTGGGTTCAATCCCTGGTTAGGGAACTAAGATCCTACAAGCTGCTCAGCAAAAAAAAAAAAAAGTGATAGAGAAACACAAAAATCCCTCAGCAATTCCTTGGTATGTCAAAAAGGACACCTGAGCTGAGCACAGTGAGAAGGACCAGCAAAGGAGCAGGGTGCGTAGGTGATTTCAGGTCCCCTCTGTCACTGAAGTAGCAGCAAATATTCTCTTAAAGAGAAGACCCTATGCAGGTGGATAGAAAACAGGTCAAAGAAAGGTGTGTTTACCATGCTGAAAGCATGGATTTTACTCTCTTAACCATGAGAAGCCACTGGAGAGCTTTTAACCCCAAGAGCAACATGGGCAGAGTTGGTGCTCTAGATAGATTTCCTAGTGACAATGAAAATAAAAGACCAGAGGGGGATAAGAATAGAGGTAGTAGGAGAGGGCTGTGGGTTAGGAGGTGGGCAGGAAGTGTAATCATCCAGGCAAGAGATAAGGGAGGAAAGAATTAGGCAGTGGCAGTCAGAAATATAGGAAGGATAAAACTGATAAGACCGTGATTGATTGAACATGGGGATGGAGGCAGAAATGAAGAAAAAGGAAGTAGTCCATCAGTTCAGTTCAGTTCAGTCACTCAGTCGTGTCCAACTTTTTGTGACCCCATGAATTGCAGCACGCCAGGCCTCCCTGTCCATCACCAACTCCCAGAGTTCACTCAGACTCACGTCCATCGAGTCAGCGATGCCATCCAGCCATCTCATCCTCTGTCGTCCCCTTCTCCTCCTGCCCCCAATCCCTCCAAGCATCAGAGTCTTTTCCAGTGAGTCAACTCTTCGCATGAGGTGGCCAAAGTATTGGCGTTTCAGCCTTAGCATCATTCCTTCCAAAGAACACCCAGGACTGATCTCCTCTAGAATGGACTGGTTGGATCTCCTTGCAATCCAAGGGACTCTCAAGAGTCTTCTCCAACACCACAGTTCAAAGCATCAATTCTTCAGCGCTCAGCTTTCTTCACAGTCCAACTCTCACATCCATACATGACCACTGGAAAAACCATAGCCTTGACTAGACGGACCTGTGTTAGCAAAGTAATGTCTCTACTCTTTAATATGCTGCCTAGGTTAGTCATAACTTTCCTTCCAAGGAGTAAGCGTCTTTTAATTTCATGGCTGCAGTCACCATCTGCAGAAGTAGTCCATAGTGTCCCCTGTTTCTGTCTTGGATAATCAGGTAGGTAAGGTGAGGGTAGAAGTGGGGGGTTCATTTGAGAGCACTTGCATTTGGAGGAGTAGAATGGGACAGGGAAATGGCTACGATGCATCCATTCAGGTGACCCTGGGATGGTAAAGGAGACAAGTAAACAAGAGGAGTCCCTTGGAGGTTTCTTCCTATCAGAAGAGCTGGTGAATGACAGCTAGCTTGGGTTTATACAAGAAATGCTCAAATATTAGAATTCACAGAGACAGTGATGATAAATACCAAGAAAGTCAAAATCTCCATGCTTGCCCCCAGAATACTATCATTCCATCATCCAAACACATAAACATTCAAGAGACCAGCAAAAAGAAAACTGTGACAATTCTAACTTAAAATGGCCCAAAGCAGAATAAGGACACCAGTGTGGTTGGTGTGCTTGCGTCAAACATCTACTCCTCACAGAGCCCAGAGCAGCTACACACAGGCCACTGCCTTCCTGCTTTACCATCTGAATAAGGAACAAGGAAATGCCACATATATGATGTGACAGGGTGCCAGCAGAGAAGCCTCAGAGTCACTTGTGTAAAATAAACACAAGCCAATACTACAGAGTCCACGTGGTCTCAAAGCCCTTGTGACTTTCTGCCCCCTAACTTCTCCCTCCTCCCACACCCTCCATCTCCCTTAGATCACTGAACCTTATTCCTCTTGTCGCAACTCTGTCACCAACTGGGTTGTTTATTGTGTTTCTGTTTGAGGATTACAGAAGCAAAACTCCCTTAAAAAAAAAAATCTGTTCCTCTTACTGCAGGTGCCCCTTACCTATCAAATAACTCATTTGCCCCCATGCACCAAGCAGCTCTGTGCTTTCCCTCTGCTGTTTGCAGTCTTAGTCACCGCTCCATGGAAGGATTAGGTGCAAATGTCACTCTGCTGTTTCCTTCAGTAGATTGTGCAAGTGTAAGTTGGATTGTGTAAGTGAATATTAGCTCTTTCCCCTCCAATGTTAATACAGCGAGCAGTGTTTGAGGGTTTTTTTTTTTTTTTTTTTTCTTCCTTGCAGAGGAATAGAATGAGCAAGCAAAGAGTCATGCCTTTCTTTCCCTTGGCAGGCAGGAGTAGTGAACTGAGAAGCCTGCCAAACTGCCAGCCCACGTATGGAACGTGTCCAGTGACCCAGGAACTAAAATTCAGAATGGCTACTAACTGTTCCGACGGGTTTACTGGAAATGATTTCTTTAGGAGGAAAATCCTTTTTGGGGAGGGGAGAGGGGCAGTGGCGTGGCACTTTCAGTGAAGTTGTGACAGTAAGACCTCCCTTGCACTAGAGGGAGCACTGCAAAGAACACTTTTACTAGAGAACAGTAATTGGCAAACTGGACAAGTGGTATCTTTCTCTATGGTAGCCCAGCAGATCTCATCTCAACTTTGATTAGTCTCGTCACTCTTGCAAACTCAGATCCCACTGCTCCTTCAGATCTCTGTGGACCAGAGAGCTCAAATTCGGTCTGGGGACAAGTGCTTATATTGCCATCTGGTTGATCTGTGGGTTAGCCATAAGTATAAAAATTGGGAGTAAGTCTTTAGAAACATTTATAGCAGTTCAACAGGGTAGTTTACCTAGATCCAGGTGGTTATTTACCTGCCTGCCAATGCAGGAGACAAAGGAGATGCAGGTTCGACCTCTGGGTCGGGAAGATCCCCTGGAGAAGGAAATGGCAACCCACACCAGTATTCTTGCCTGGTAAATTCCATGGACAGAGGAGGCTGGTGGGCTACAGACCATAGAGTTATGTCTGACAAAAAGTCAGACACAACTGAAGCTACTTATCTAAAGGATAGTTTGATACCTAATAACTTAAATATTAGGTTTGTCCTTTTAAATATCATTTTTCTAAGAATTCACTTTTATTTTATAAAAGTATAAATCAGCCAAGGTTTAGAAAAAAATTTTAAGAAGATCTGGATTCCCACAGATTGATAGAGAAGTACTGATAAATAAAGAGCACCAGACAGAATTCAGGTGTCCTGGGCTCCACGCTTTGCTCCTTCATCAACTATGTTGTTATTGCTGTTCAGTTGCCAAGTCGTATCCGACTCTTTACAACCCCATGGACTGTGGCACGCCAGACCTCTCTGTCCCTCACCATCTCCCAGAGTTTGTCCAAGCCTATGTCCATTGCATTGACGATGCCATCCAAACATCTCATCCTCTGACACCCTCTTTTCCTCCTGCCTTCATTCTTTCATCAGCTATATGAATAGACAATTCACTTTGTCCCAGGAGGGTAAAAACTCTTGTCTATAAAGGCCAGGGTAGATGGAGAAGCTCTACACAGTCAGCAAAAACAAGACCGGGAACTGACTGTGGCTCAGATCATGAACTCCTTATTGCCAAATACAGACTGAAATTGAAGAAAGTAGGGAAAACCACTAGACCATTCAGGTATGACCTAAATCAAATCCCTTATGATTATACAGTGGAAGTGAGAAATAGATTTAAGGGACTAGATCTGATAGGGTGCCTGATGAACTATGGACTGAGGTTCATGACATTGTACAGGAGACAGGGATCAAGACCATCCCCATGGAAAAGAAATGCAAAAAAGCAAAATGGCTGTCTGGGGAGGCCTTACAAATAGCTGTGAAAAGAAGAGAAGCGAAAAGCAAAGGAGAAAAGGAAAGATATAAACATCTGAACGCAGAGTTCCAAAGAACAGCAAGAAGAGATAAGAAAGCCTTCTTCAGCGATCAATGCAAAGAAATAGAGGAAAACAACAGAATGGGAAAGACTAGGGATCTCTTCAAGAAAATCAGAGATACCAAAGGAATATTTCATGCAAAGATGGGCTCGATAAAGGACAGAAATGGTATGGACCTAACAGAAGCAGAAGATATTGAGAAGAGATGGCAAGAATACACAGAAGAACTGTACAAAAAAGATCTTCATGACCCAGATAATCACGATGGTGTGATCACTGACCTAGAGCCAGACATCCTGGAATGTGAAGTCAAGTGGGCCTTAGAAAACATCACTACGAACAAAGCTAGTGGAGGTGATGGAATTCCAGTTGAGCTATTTCAACTCCTGAAAGATGATGCTGTGAAAGTGCTATACTCAATATGCCAGCAAATTTGGAAAACTCAGCAGTGGCCACGAGAATGGAAAAGGTCAGTTTTCATTCCAATCCCAAAGAAAGGCAATGCCAAAGAATGCTCAAACTACCGCACAATTGCACTCATCTCACACTCTAGTAAAGTAATGCTCAAAATTCTCCAAGCCAGGCTTTAGCAATACATGAACCGTGAACTTCCAGATATTCAAGCTGGTTTTAGAAAAGGCAGAGGAACCAGAGACCAAATTGCCAACATTCGCTGGATCATGGAAAAAGCAAGGGAGTTCCAGAAAAACATCTATTTATGCTTTATTGACTATGCCAAAGCCTTTGACTCTGTGGATCACAATAAACTGTGGAAAATTCTGAAAGAGATGGGAATACCAGACCACCTGACCTGCCTCTTGAGAAATTTGTATGCAGGTCAGGAAGCAACAGTTAGAACTGGACATGGAACAACAGACTGGTTCCAAATAGGAAAAGGAGTATGTCAAGGCTGTATATTGTCACCCTGCTTATTTAACTTCTATGCAGAGTACATCATGAGAAATGCTGGGCTGGAAGAAGCACAAGCTGGAATCAAGATTGCTGGGAGAAATATCAATAATCTCAGATATGCAGACAACACCACCCTTATGGCAGAAAGTGAAGAGGAACTAAAAAGCCTCTTGATGAAAGTGAAAGTGGAGAGTTAAAAATTTGGCCTAAAGCTCAACATTCAGAAAATGAAGATCATGGCATCTGGTCCCATCACTTCATGGGAAATAGATGGGGAAAGAGTGGAAACAGTGTCAGACTTTATTTTTTGAGGGGCTCCAAAATCACTGCAGATGGTGATTGCAGCCATGAAGTTAAAAGACATTTACTCCTTGGAAGAAAAGTTATGACCAACCTGGATAGCATATTGAAAAACAGAGACATTACTTTGCCAACAAAGGTCCGTCTAGTCAAGGCTATGGTTTTTCCAGTGGTCATGTATGGATGTGAGAGTTGGACTGTGAAGAAAGCTGAGTGCCCAAGAATTGATGCTTTTGAACTGTGGTGTTGGAGAAGACTCTTGAGAGTCCCTTGGACTGCAAGGAAATCCAACCAGTCCATTCTAAAGGAGATCAGTCCTGGAATTTCTTTGGAAGGAATGATGCTAAGGCTGAAACTCCTGTACTTTGGCCACCTCATGTGAAGACTTGACTTACTGGAAAAGACTCTGATGCTGGGAGGGATTGGGGGCAAGAGGAGAAGGGGACGACAGAGGATGAGATGGCTGGATGGCATCACCGACTCTATGGATGTGAGTTTGAGTGAACTCTGGGAGTTGGTGATGGACAGGGAGGCCTGGCGTGCTGCAATTCATGGGGTCGCAAAGAGTTGGACACAGCTGAGTGACTGAACTGAACTGAACCTTCTTGCCTAACAACACCACTGTCTACCCTGGCTAAAATGTACAGATAGTTCTTTAATTTTTTTCCCCTTTATACATATCCAACTGGACAAAGTCCTGTGGATTTTATCCCTGAAATGCACCTCACACCTGCTCACCCTGCCTTCGGCCACATTAGAAAGTGAAAGTGAAGTAGCTCAATCGTGTCTGACTCTTTGCGACACCATGGACTGTAGCCTACCAGGCTTCTCCATCCATGGGATTCTCCAGGCAAGAATACTGGAGTGGGTTGCCGTTTCCTTCTCCACATTAGGTCTCCTCCAAATTGAGCCTCCTGTCTCCAGGTTTGGTTCACATCATATTGTTGTTAGAGGGACCTTAATGAAATAAGATGTGTTCCTCTGCTTACAGGGCTTCCCAGGTGGCACTAGTGGTAAATAACCTGCTTGCCAATGCAGGTTAGATGTAACAGACACAGATTCGATCCCTGGGTCAGGAAGATCCCCTGGAGGAGGGCGTGGCAACCCACTCCAGTATTCTCACCTGGAGAATCCCATGGACAGAGGAGCCTGGCAGGCTGCATTCTGCAGGTTCGCACAGAGTTGGATATGACTGAAGCAGCTTAACATGCACGTCTGCTTACAGAGGAGTGCCTTGTTGCCATATACAACACATTCCAAACTTTGCTGAATCTCCAAAGCTGTCGTTAACTGACTCCGGACTACACTTCTGGCCTCATCTCCAAATACCCTCCTAAACCACCCTAAGCCCCAACCACTCCAAGCTCCTTTCTATTCCTCAGAACCATTGTTACACCTCACCTCCATGCCTTGGTTCACACTGTCCCCTCTTTTTCCTCTTCCATGTCCATCTGGCACTTTCATCCTTCAAAGCTCAGCTCACATCACTATCTCTATGGATTTTCTTTAGCATTGCTCTTCTTCTACCAGATATTATTACTCCTATATGTAAATCTTTCTTCTCACTTTATATTTATATTTATGTAAATATTTCATATAGCTATTAGTTTACCTGTTTTGTTTCTGCTTTCCTTTTCAAAACCAAGATGCCTTATGAATTTTTTTTCTTTTTTTTTTTTTTTTTGCCGTGCCACATGGCATGCAGAATCTTAGTTCCTCTGGCCAGGGATCAAACCCATGCTCCCCAAGTAAGTGTGAAATCCTTACCACTGGAGTGCCAGTCCAGTCCCACAATTTCCTTATGAATCTTAATTATGCCAGCAACTAGTATAGTACCCCACCTACAGGAGACAGTTGTTTATGTCCTTATCATAGGTTGAGACACTTTTTTATTCATTCATTTTGGACCATCATGTGCCAAGCTGTCAAGATTTAATGATGACTAAGATAGACAAGGTCACAGCCATCATGGAGCTTACATTACAATGTAGGAGACAGAAAACCAACAAATAGGATGATAAACAAAAACAAATAAACAAGATAATTAGAAAGGATCACTGAGATCATTGCTATGAAGAATCTAAACAGACTGATGAGATAGAGCCTGCCTGGGGAGGCACATCAGGAACAGCTTCTTTGAGAAAATAACCCTTGAACTGAGATCTGAAGAAGAGCAAAGAGGGAAAGGGCCCGGCCTGTTCAAGGAACAAAGAGAAGGCTGACTTTTTACATAACGAGCATGGTTGAGTCATATGAAATGAAGTTGGAAAAATGGGCCCCAGTATGTAGGACCTCACGAGGGTGTAGTAAGGAGTGTAGATTTTACTCTGGGCTAAGTCTTTGAAGAGTTTTAAGCATGGGGGTTGCCTTGGGCAGAATGAAATCTTAAGAAACTTACTCTAGTTCTATAAAGATTGCATTAAAAAGGAGCAGGGACTTCCCATGTGGTTCTGTTCAGTTCAGTTCAGTTGCTCAGTCATATCCGACTCTTTGTGACCTCATGACTGCAGCACGTCAGGCCTCCTTGTCCATCACTAACTCCCGGAGCTTAGTCAAATTCATGTTCATCAAGTCAGTAATGCTATCCAACCATCTCATCCTCTATCGTCTCCTTCTCCTCCTGCCTTCAATCTTTCCCAGCATTGGGGTCTTTTCAAATGAGTCAGTTCTTTGCATCAAGAGGCCGAAGTATTGGAGCTTCAGCTTCAGCATCCATCCTTCCAATAAATATTCAGGACTGATTTCCTTTAGGATTGACTTGTTTGATCTTCTTGCAGTCCAAGGGACTCTCCAGAGTCTTCTCCAACACCACAGTTCAAAAGCATCCATTCTTCAGTGCTCAGCTTTCTTTATGGTCTAGTTCTCACATCCCAGGTGGTGCTAAGAACCCACCCGACAATGCAGGAGACATAAGAGACATGGGTTCGATCCCTGGGTCAGGAAGATCCCCTGGAGAAGGGAATGGCAACCTATTCCGGTATTCTTGCCTAGAGAATTCCATGAATGGAGGAGCCTTGCTAGCTATGGCCCATTGGGTCACAAAGAGTAGGACACAACCAAGTAACTGAGCATGCAAAGAGGAGAAGGAGATCAGGAAACAGATGAAGAGGTGATTCCAGGGCAGAGGTGATGCTTGCTTAGACTGGGTAAGACTAAGCAAAGGTTGGGGGTGGGGGGGAATGGGCTTATCAGAGATGTCATTTGGAGTTCAAATTTGAAGAGTTGGTGATAGATTGAATATGTGTGGGGCTAGAGGGAACTAATGGGAATGTGGTAATCAAGGATGACCCTGAGATTTTAGCTTGAGTGTCAAGAAGAAATTGGTGGTGTGGACTGAATTGTATTGGACTGAATTTATTCAACTGAATTGAATTGGTGAGGAAGTTTAGGGACTGGGTTCTGTTCAGTGGGCTGTGGGAGAGACTAGGAATTAAGAGTTCTGCTTTGGTAGGAGGTGTGTATTAGACAACCAAGAGGAGCTGTCAAGGATTAAGAAACAATTGATATAAAAGGAAACTGAGGCTGAAAAATGGGTATACAGGTGCCAAGTGTTAGAACTCCACTAAGCTAAGCAACCTCTTCACTATACATGCTTGCTAAGTCATGTCAGTCGTGTCCAACTCTTTGGACTGTAGCCTGCCAGGCTCCCCTCCTCCAGGGGATCTTCCCAACCTGGGGATCAGACTTGAGTCTCTTATGTCTCCTGCTTTGGCACGTGGGTTCTTTATCACTAGTGCCACCTGGGAAGCTGTCTCCACTATATGGAAAAATTATCAATTATTTCTTCCAGCCATGATTAGAATATACGTACAAAAGATTTCGGAAGAGAAAGGTCAAACAAATGGCCAAAGAACAGTTTTTGTTAAATTTGGGGAGGGGAGACTGTTTGTTTTTTCCCAGCATAATCTTTAGAAAAAGAAAAACGAGTGAAACAAAACTTCTCTTGTGGGGTCTAGTTCAGAACACGCAGTCTGCACCAGCTTGGATTCAGATACAATCTCTACCAGTTATCCCTATGTGACCTTGAAAAAGTTTCCTCAAGACTTTACTCCTCAGTTCTTGACGTATGTGCTTCCTCTCTCAGTTGTGTTGGACTCTTTGCAATCCCATGGACTGTAGCTCCTCTATCCTTGGGGATTCTCCAGGCAAGAGTACTGGAATGTGTTGTCATGCCCTCCTCCAGGGGATCTTCCTGACTCAGGAATCTAACCAAGCTCTCTGGCATTGCAGGTGGATTCTTTACCGTCTGAGCCACCAGGGAAGCACTTGGTATAAAACATTTTAAAATGGGACCTACCTCCAAATGTTATCATGAGGATTTACAAGTGCTTCTGGTACTGCCTGACACACAAGAGGTCACAGACCCTTAACTCTAATCTTAGCTTCTGCAAGAAGCCCCAGCAATGCCGAACAATTTCCAGTCATCAGACAAGCCAAGCTTTCTCTCCACTGGGTCTTCCCCCAATTAGACAGGTGTCCTTAAAAACCACCATGCTCTGGAAAAATGTGAAATAAAAGCCACAAGGCTTACAGGAAGATATCTTCCGTGACTCATTTTTAATGTTTGTACCTCAAAGAGCACTATCAAAAGAGTGAAAAAAGAACCCACAGAACGGAAGAAATTATTTGCAAATCCTATACCTGATAAGGGTCCAGTATCCAGAGTAGATAGAGAGCATTTGCAACTCAACAACAGAAAGGCAAACAATTCAATTTAAAAACAGGCAGAGGACTTGAGTAGACATTTCTCTAAAGAAGAGATACAAATGGTCAACAGGAATATTAAAAGATGCTCACTCTCATTAGTCATTCAGATCAGATCAGATCAGTCGCTCAGTCCTGTCTGACTCTTTGGGACCCCATGAATCTCAGCACGCCAGGCCTCCCTGTCCATCACCAACTCCCAGAGTTCACTCAGACTCATGTCCATCGAGTCAGTGATGCCATCTAGCCATCTCATCCTCTGTTGTCCCCTTCTCCTCTTGCCCCCAATCCCTCCCAGCATCAGAGTCTTTTCCAGTGAGTCAATTCTTCGCATGAGGTGGCCAAAGTACTGGAGTTTCAGCCTTAGCGTCATTCCTTCCAAAGAAATTCCAGGGCTGATCTCCTTCAGAATGGACTGGTTGGATCTCCTTGCAGTCTAAGGGACTCTCAAGAGTCTTCTCCAACACCACAGTTCAAAAGTATCAATTCTTCGGCACTCAGCCTTCTTCACAGTCCAACTATCACATCCATACATGACCACAGGAAAAACCATAGCCTTGACTACACGAACCTTTGTTGGCAAAGTAATGTCTCTGCTTTTGAATATGCTGTCTAGGTTGGTCATAACCCTTCTTCCAAGGAGTAAGTGTCTTTTAATTTCATGGCTGCAGTCACCACCTGCAGTCTGAAAATCAAAT
The DNA here is from genome assembly GCF_003369695.1 of Bos indicus x Bos taurus. Classification (NCBI taxonomy): domain Eukaryota; kingdom Metazoa; phylum Chordata; class Mammalia; order Artiodactyla; family Bovidae; genus Bos; species Bos indicus x Bos taurus. The sequence continues at coordinate 84,944,275 of NC_040076.1, forward strand.
ATGATGAAATATTATTTCACACCCAATTTTAAAAAGAAGAAAAGAGAGAGAGATGACCCAGAAATTCCATTTCAAGTTCAGTTCAGTTCAGTTCAGTCGCTCAGTCGTGTCCGACTCTTTGCAACCCCATGAACTGCAGCATGCCAGGCCTCCTTGATAAGAGCCTTTTTAGTTCCTCTTCACTTTCTGCCATAAGGGTGGTGTTGTCTGCATATCTGAGATTATTGATATTTCTCCCAGCAATCTTGATTCCAGCTTGTGCTTCTTCCAGCCCAGCATTTCTCATGATGTACTCTGCAAAGAAGTTAAATAAGCAGGGTGACAATATACAGCCTTGACATACTCCTTTTCCTATTTGGAACCAGTCTGTTGTTCCATGTCCAGTTCTAACTGTTGCTTCCTGACCTGCATACAGGTTTCTCAAGAGGCAGGTCAGGTGGTCTGGTATTCCCATCTCTTTCAGAATTTTCCACAGTTTATTGTGATCCACAGAGTCAAAGGCTTTGGCACAGTCAATAAAGCAGAAATAGATGTTTTTCTGGAACTCCCTTGCTTTTTCCATGATCCAGCGAATGTTGGCAATTTGGTCTCTGGTTCCTCTGCCTTTTCTAAAACCAGCCTGAACATCTGGAAGTTCACGGTTCATGTATTGCTAAAGCCTGGCTTGGAGAATTTTGAGCATTACTTTACTAGCGTGTGAGATGAGTGCAATTGTGCGGTAGTTTGAGCATTCTTTGGCATTGCCTTTCTTTGGGATTGGAATGAAAACTGACCTTTCCCATTCTCGTGGCCACTGCTGAGTTTTCCAAATTTGCTGGCATATTGAGTATAGCACTTTCACAGCATCATCTTTCAGGAGTTGAAATAGCTCAACTGGAATTCCATCACCTCCACTAGCTTTGTTCGTAGTGATGCTTTTTAAGGCCCACTTGACTTCACATTCCAGGATGTCTGGCTCTAAGTGAGTGATTACATCATTGTGATTATCTGGGTCATGAAGATCTTTTTTGTACAGTTCTTCTGTGTATTCTTGCCACCTCTTCTTAATATCTTCTGCTTCTGTTAGGTCCATACCATTTCTGTCCTTTATCGAGCCCATCTTTGCATGAAATGTTCCCATGGTATCTCTAATTTTCTTGAAGAGATCTCTAGTCTTTCCCATTCTGTTGTTTTCCTCTATTTCTTTGCATTGATGGCTGAGAAAGGCTTTCTTATCTCTTCTGGCTATTCTTTGGAACTCTGCATTCAGATGCTTATATCTTTCCTTTTCTCCTTTGCTTTTCACTTCTCTTCTTTTCACAGTTATTTGGAAGGCCTCCTCAGACAGCCATTTTGCTTTTTTGCATTTCTTTTCCATGGGGATGGTCTTGATCCCTGTCTCCTGTACAATGTCAGGAACCTCCGTCCACAGTTCATCAGGCGCTCTGTTTCTCAGATCTAGTCCCTTAAATCTATTTCTCACTTCCACTGTATAATCATAAGGGACTTGATTTAGGTCATACCTGAATGATCTAGTGGTTTTCCTTACTTTCTTCAATTTAAGTCAAATTCACTTACTTCCTAGTATCCTTGAATAGTTTGCTTAATTTCTCTGAGGTCATTCTCCTTATCAGTAAAACAGAGATAGGAGTAATTATCTCATCGGGTTTTTAAGAGGATTAAATGAGACCTTGCTGAATCATAAATCCAGTAGAAGCCTGATTTACTGCTTGAAGGCCCCAAGGGCTCTCCTGTGCCTTCCTGGTAAAATCCAATCAGTTTGGGAAGCTTGGTCAGCCCAATTCACCCAGGCTCTCCCATTTGCCAGTTACAGAAGCCTACTTATGGAGAGCCTTCAATCCTTCATTCACTCAGTACATTTTTTCTTTTCTTTCTTTCTTTCCTTTTTTTTTTTTTTTTTGAGTCTCTGCTGTGAGTGAGGCCCTGGATTAAATGTTGGTAATACAACTATGGAACCAAAGCTGAGGTCTGGTGAGGGCTCAAGGGGCTTCCCAGGTGGCACTAGTGGTAAAGAACCTGCCTGCCAATGTAAGAGACATAAGAGATGTGGGTTCGATCCCTGGGTCGGAAAGATCAGCTGGAGGTGCAAATGACAACCCATTCCAGTAGTATTGCCTGGGAAATCCATGGACAGAGGAGCCTGGTGGGCTACAGTTTATGGGGTTGCAAAGAGTTGGACTGAAGTAACTTAGCACATTTGCACAAAGAAACAAAAACATTACTCACTACTCAGCAATCCACACTGAAATAATTGATTTACTGAAAAATCATAAATGGATGCTAACATTATTAGGTGAAAAATTGGGAAACGGGATGCTCAAAAATCTCTTAAAATGGAAAAATGTAATGATCATCACTTAACCCAAATGATCAAACTCAGAGCTTTCCTCTGACGATTTGACAAGATTCTTCTCCCATATCTTTGATATTTCATTTCAAACTTTATTCTGTCTTCTTTTGCCTATTTCTCAATATATGTGTCTCTAGAGTTTAGTCTTCTGCCCTCTTTCCTTTTTCCTTTTAAATGTTCTTCCAGGGAGAGTTCAGCCACTCCCAAGATCCTTGGACCTGTTTCCATCCCACATCTCTTTCCACCTCTCTAAAGTCTTAGTCTAACTGTCTGCTAGCCTTCCTCATTGGGACTTCCTCAAGTGCAACTTTCTTAGTACTTAACTTCCCCTTTTTCTGGCCCTATTCAATAATATTCCTCATCTTGCATTTCTTCGCTTAATTAACGGCCTCATGATCCATCAATTATCCAAACCAAAATTCTGGTGGTCTTTATTTGTATTGTCAGCCAAGATTGATTTATTTTCTACCAATGGCTGGGTGCTGTGTTTATTGTTAGACATGCAATAGGGGCAAACCAATTTCAACACATACTTACCTGGAGAAATAAACATTGGTTAAGCAATCATACAAATATATGCATAATTATAAACTGAGACAAGTGTTTTGAGAAAAAGGAATCAAAAGCTAAGAAAGTAAAACAGAGAACCTATGCTAGATGAGGGGTGGAGTGGGAAAGGGGACAAGGAAATCAATTTCAGAACATTTTTCTCCAAGAAAATATTTGCATTCAGATAAGAATTTGGAATTAACTAAGCAGGAGAGGGAAGAGGTGGGTGGATAAAGAGGTGGTGGTCTCCAGGAAGAGAGAACACATGCAAAAACCTTGAGGCAGCAATTTTGAAGATGATATGAATGGAACAAGTAGAGTTCAAGATCGAATTGAAGCAATCACTGGGACCAAAACTTGCTGAGTATTTAAAACTATATACAATGTTTTGAATATCATCTTAAAAATCAATGGGAAGGTGTGGATCAGTTTTAAACAGTGTCTGGTGGAAATGATGGTGTCTTTTATAACAGGCAAAAATGGAAATAATCCAAAATGTTTATCAATTGATGAATGGGTAAATGTAATGTGATATATCCATAGAATGCAGTATTTTCATCTAAAGAAAAGCAATCAGAAGTGATATACGCTATAGCATGGATGAACTTTGAAAACACTATGTTCATGGAAAGAAACCAGTCTTAAACATATATATACATTATGATTTTATAACTATAAAATATCCAGAATAGATAGAACTATAGACAGAAAGTGAGGTTAGTATTTGCCTGGTCTGAGGAAGTGAGTGGGGGATAGCCAATGACTGCTAACAGGTAAATGGTTTCTTTTGGAGATTAGAAAAAGATGTAAAAATTAAATTATGGTGAGAGTGGTACTGCTTGGTGAATATATTACAGATCATTGAAACCCTTGATGTTTACAATTTTGTACGCTTTATTAAACTATTTTATTTTATTTATATTGTTTTTGCCCACACACTGCTGGGCTTGTAGAATCTCATTTCTCTGACCAGGGATTAAACCCAAGCCATGGCAGGGAAAGCACCACGTCCTAAGCACTAAACCACCAGGGAACTCCCTGAGACATATATTTTAAATGGATGAAATGTATGGTATATGAATTTACCTCAGTAAACCTGTTTTCAAAAAGGAAAAAAAAGAAACAGAGATTTAGTCCAGATAACAATAAGCTATTTTTAAATAGATGTAATTCCTATTCATTGATTCCAAGGTCCTCTTATTCTAGATATCAAGATAGCTTGGAAACTGGCCATCAGAAGTTTGTGTGATACAGAGAGAATCAAAACAAAAGGAATTTAATGATTTTGAGTGAGGTCTCTCAAATCAGCTAAAAACAACATAATCAACTAGTGACAGATGTATTTATACATTTAGCCTCCTGAGAATGCTGTAGATACTGTGACAAAACTCTGAGGATTCAAATCATTCATTCATTCATCTGTTTACTGAGAGCCTGTTTCTGGTACTTAATAATACATGCTTTAAACAATAGTCACCTTTTTAAAAGTATTAAATCAATTACCCTGAGGGATGGGATGGGGGTTCAGGATGGGGAGCACATGTATACTCCATGGCTGATTCATGTCAATATATGGCAAAAACCACTACAATATTGTAAAGTAATTAGCCTCCAATTAAAATAAATTAATTAATTTAAAAAATCTACTGAAACTTGAAAAAAAAAAGTAGTCACCTTTTTAAAAATATTAAATCGAGACTCACAGTCTGACAATAGCACTGAATATTGAATAGAAATGGAGACTATTCTTTAAATATGACTATAAGCTCTCCTAGTGCACAATTCAATTCTGGATAGCGGGAAGCTGGAAGCAGAAAACTGACATTTATGGATGCCTACAATTTTGTCAAGTACTGTGAATTAATTCAAAAGTATGTTCTGATTTAATCCTCACAATAACACTTTGAGGTGAGTATTATCATCAGATGAGTAAACTATTCAAAGAGGTTATGTAACTTACAAAAAGTCACACCACCTGTAAGCTAGAGAGAAGATACCTGAAACGAGGTCTTCAGATTCTAAAAGCATTGTTTTGCTTTATTTTTGGTTTGTTTTGTCTGTTCTGGTTCCCAAGAAAACGTTTATGAATTAATTAATTTATTTACCAGGGGTTTATACACCATTACCATATGCCAGGTACTGTGCAGGACCCTACAAATGTGGAAAACAATCACTAACCTTGTAGTGCTCACAGTCTAATTAGGAAGATGAATCTTTTAACAAAGACAGCTTGAATCTTCAACATACTGTAAGATTCAGCTCCCTTGATTGAATTTCACTGTTTTCGGAGCTGTGCTATGTGCTTCAGCATCCAGTAAGATGCCAGCCCCAGCTCTCCTTCCCAACAGCATCTCCTGCCACTTCACCCATGACCCTCTGTGCCAGACCCCCTAACCCCTCCCAGCGATGCCCTAGACCACTGCTCTTCCTTTTCACATTCACTCTCCCTCTACTTTTGTATCTGCTTCCCCTTCTGCTGTTTCCTACCTCTTAGAAAAAATGTTAGCAGACTTCAAAATTTCAAGACAGGGAAGGACCTTGCGTTCATTCTGAGTTAGCCTCTTTGTAGCGCAGTGGAAGGTTGCTTGGTCTAACCCAGCTTCAGGGCCCCATCTACAAATTGAGAAAGATAATAACCACCTCACCTGATATCTGTGAAAATAAGAGTGATAAACAAGCAGAGTGTTGGTGCAAAGTCTTTTCAAAAATGATTCTTGAATATAGGAATGAGGATGAGAAATGCTATGCATTAATAAAGGAAGAAATACTTGAGAGTCAGGGATGCTTCGTGAAGAAGGTAAGACTTAAATTACTCCTTGAAACATGAGTAGATTCTGAATAGTCACAATTGTAGGAGAGAGGCTGGATAGAGACTTGCTCTTTTTCTGTGTTTTAAATATTCTCTTACAAGATACACTGTAGAGCAGCATCATGAACTGGCGGTAATAAGAAGGTTAAGCCTCCTTTCTTGAATAGTTAGTGCACTGTGTTTGTAAGAGTGTGGAGATTCTTCCACCCTTTTTACTCTCCTGACCCCAAAACGGCTTAAGAACATCTCTAATTATGCCATCCACCAACTCGGCTTCTGAGCCTGACTGCAGATGCCTCCTCCACACATCTTCTTGCCACAAGCTCACAATTATTCACTGATTCTTTTTAACAATTATTTATTAAGACATATTAAAATCTTAATTTTTGTTTGAACCTTGACTCAGCAGTTATATTATTAGGAATTTATTCCAGGGAAATAGTTATAGTTGAACACGAATACCCAACTATAATATAAGAATGTTTACCATAAAGAAAAAAGCCAGAGATGACCTAGGTGTTCAGCAAGGGGCCTTAGTTATGTAAATCCTTGAAAATTCATAAAAGATAATACCATGCAGCCATTAAGGATGATGTATAAAAGAACACAGTATACATGTGAAAATATCAATGTGATTTCATATCAGTATATTAAGAATAACAACGATTGCATCTGGAGTAGTCTTATAAGCATTTTATTTTTCTCTTCTATAGTGAATACCTATTTCCTGTATTAAGAAAAATATGAGTATTGTTTTGTTTTGCCCACTCCTCACAGCTTGTGAGATCTCAGTTCCCCAGCCAGGGACTGAACCCAGGCCATGGCAATGAAAGCCCCGGATTCTAACCATTAGGCCAGTAGGGAACTCCGTAAGTTTTTTTTTTTTTAAGTTTATTGGGTCTGGTCTTTAGAATGCCATATTAAAAGAAAAAGGTGGAAAATTATGGCAAGAGGCCAAAAAGATACACATGAAGTACCATAACTATTTTTTTTTCTGTAAGTTTTTTTAAAATAAGAAAATGATGAAAGATTAGTTCTCTTTATAAAGAAAATCACCTCTTTTCATCTTTCTCATTTCTATCTTATAAATGCTCAATAAATATTCGTAGTATTTTAGCAGAAAAAGTAAAATGTTGCACAAATATGATATAGTGGCAGAATTGTCACAGTTTTCATCTGAATTGAAAAGTTACTAATATTGAAGTAATTTCGAAGTCCTTTTTACGCCTTTGAAAAGCATGTTTCTTCAAACTAGCAAAGGTAGACTTGAATGAAAAGCAGTTTTCTCTTTCCTCTCTCTTTTTATCTTTTTGTTGAAAGCTCTTGGAACACTTGTTATTTTAACAATTAATAAAAATTTTTAAATAAAATCATATGAAAACAGAATCAAAGTCATAAAGTAAAAGTTAAAAGATTTTTCTGCTTTTCCTTGCTAGGTCATCCATAGTAACTTTATATTTCTTTAAAAAAATTTGTTTTCAAACACAAATGGGATTACATTAACTATGCTGCTCCATAATTTATTATCTTACCATATTTTGATATTATATATAGAATTTATTAATTTTTTCTCATATATACATAATTTTAATGGACTTTTTCATATTCACGAAATCAATGTTCCATCCAATTAATTAAACTAAAAACAGTATCAGCAATAACTTTAAAACTGAGAAAAGAGCACTTTCAGCATTTTGGAAAATCATTTTGTTATATCATTTCTGATTTCTTTCTATGCCAATACATACTAGTATTAGAAAAACAACTACCATTTATTAAATACTACATATGTACTAAGTGCTTTACATATGCTATTCAACATAATAAGATAAAAATATCAGCTTTCCATTTTAGCAATGAGGAAAACAAACTTCAAAGAAGTGAGAGACTTGTCCAAAGTTACATAATGATATGTGACACAGTCTGAATTCAAACCCAGATCAGTCCCCAAAGATCATGTTCTCAAACACATGCATGTATTAATACATATATGAAAAGGGAACCGTATTATACATATTATTTGGTAACCTTTTTTTTCACTTGAAAATACAGACTTATTTTTATCACAATAAATTACAACATTTTCATCATTATTTCTTTTTTTGGTCATATTACACAGCTTGAGGGATCTTAGTTCCCAAGCCAAGGATCGAATTGGGGTCACGGCAGTGAAAGTGCCGACTCCTAGCCACTGGACATCCAAGGAATTCCTTTGTTATCATTTCTAATGACTGCTTTGGCCATCATTATATATAGAGGATCATAAAATATTGATGCCAATTTGTCATTGTTAGATACAGGATTGATTCCAATATTTTACTATTATAGTAATAACTGACATAAATATTTTTATTTGCCGCACATTTTAAAGCAGTCTCTCATATAGAAAATGTCTTTATTATTGCCTACTTCATGCAATAATTTCTTGTAGAACTTCAAAGAAGCCTGCATTAAAATGAATGCAAACTTCTCAAGAATTAATACATGTAATAAAGCAAAAGTAGTTCCTTTTTGTTCTAAAGTTTTACTTGGTTGACAACACTTTGTTTTAAGGAGAAACTGGAAACAATCTAAGAGACTAGCAAATGATTTTAATATAAAGTAGAAATCTGTGCTGTCAAATATGGCAACCACCAGCCACACGTGACTATTTGAATTTAAACTAAATAAAATTCAATTTCAGCACCTCAGTTTCACTAGCCCTATTTTAAGTGCTCAGATGCCACGTGGAACTAATGATGACCATATTGGATAGGGCAGATACAGAATATCTCCATCAACACAGAAAACTCTATTAAATGGTGCTGATATAGAACACTCATACTATGAAATACTATACAGTATTTCAAAAGAATTCAGAAGACCTATATATATTGACATGAGAAGGTACAATTTTTTTTAATTTGTTTTTAACTTTTTATGTAAGTTGACTATATTGACTCATAGGGCCTTGAGATTTTTATAATTTTATAAGAATGTAGTCATATCTGATGTGAATTTTTATAAAGAACCAATTAAAATTTTTTTTCCAGTGAGAATTAAATGTATAGAGTAGTGAAGGGACACAGTGAAGAGATGAAGTCACTTCGATTTAATTTATTGGAGAAAGTTCTCGTAGAAGAGGCAACCCTGAGCTGTCTCAAATGTTAGCAAGTAAAGGGATATAAGACAGAGAAAAAAAGGAAATTTATCTATGGGGATGGACAGAAGACTAAAGCCACAGATGAGGGTTTAAAATCCAAAGCACTTTGATCAGTTTTAAATTTCAGGAGTGTCATGAGAATTAAGTAACATAATATATATGAAAACACTTTGTAATCTATAAAGTACTATCTAAATGAAAAAGATTGTTGTAGGAATCAAAAACCCTAATCTATATACTTTGAAAATTTGTGTACTTTGAAAACAAACTGCATGTAAGATAACATTCTTTATATGAAAATAAATGAAATTATTGATAAACACAATTACAAAAATAATGAATGCCTAGATAGCATTACATATGCATTAAGATTGAATTAATAGAATATTTACTTGTTTCATACACCTAAAGAGTCACTATTACAAATTATTTTCTCATAATTATGTTAAAAAAGAAACAGAAAAGCAAAAACATCTACCCAGAAATATCATTCTACCTCACGATGACTTCGTTTTTCTTTTGCATAAGCCTGTGTCTTTCAAATAATCCACAAGCAAATAGCTCCATTCTGTAGATGAGAAATTATAAAAGACCATGTAATCAGCTGACAAAGGAACTGAAAACAAGCCCAGAGGAAATGCATGGCTGTTCTTACAAAGTCACAATGTACTGTTCTGTTTGCCTCCCACTCTCAAAGTGTATATTCCTGACATTTCTTGTCTTATAATTGGACTTTATGAATGAGAGCTGTAGGATGCTGTCTGGTGAATGATCTGAAAAGGATATACTGAAACACAGTGGAGGTGCTGCAAACGCTGAATGCTAGGTTTTGTGTGGGAACTTAAATAAGAGGCATGAATTAGAAATTCAGAACCCCAAATTTTATTCTGTATAAAATAAGGGCTATTTTCTCAGTCCTTAATGGAGACTTTGAGTAGGTTTAGGTGACATATAATGTGAAAACCAAATGCATAGGCTTGGATTTCAGGATAGTCTGGAGTCCCATGGCTTCCCAGAGTTTACCCTTTACAAATGCTCTGGTGAAAAAGAGCTCAATAATGTTTCCTCTTCTTTAATTTCATTTCTTCATCCTAACTGCTGAGCAACTATTAAAACACATGCCTATTAACGTTTCTATAGCATGTTCTTTCTAACGTGCATTCAATTTCATCTCACATGGTCCAGCTGATGTATATACCACTGGTTACTCAAGAATTAGTTCACTGGGACTCTGGAAATAATCAGCTATATTGGTAAATGTGCCCTGTATTCCTACTATGTGCCACGTGAGAACCAACAGCTGGACAGTTTTATTCACATTCAGACAGGACACAACAAGGATTCTCTTTTGTTGGCAAAACTACTAGGGAAAACGTTTCTGAAGCAGGGGCAGGCAGGAATCAAAAATGTAGGCTTGAAGAAATTCTCCAAGGAAACAGGCCATTATGTTAATGGTCTGTTTGTCTCTGGGTGGTAACATTGTGGGTTTTTTTCCCTTCATTATGCTTTTTTTATACTTTCTAATTTTTTTCCACAATAGGCATATATAACGTATAAACAGAAAATAATAAAGTAAAATCTTAAAAGAAAAGGAGTTTCCAAAAGACTATACAAAACGAGGAAGAGATTCAAATGTAAATAAGTCCATTGATTGGTATAGTTGACTGCCAATCATATTGATGGACAGCATGACTCCAGCTACTTAATGAATTGTTTTTTCTAAATCAAGCATTGGGCCTCAGCCTTTGGTAAGAAGGAAGTATACCATTCACCTTTTGAAGGTATTAACTCTTCCTGGACTCTAGGACTTTGCTCTACTGAAAGAAGAATTCATGCACCAGCTCTTCCCCAGAAGCCCTAAAATAACTTGAAGTTTTCATCTGTTTTTATCAAGGATAATCATGAGATCCCTGAGGAGAATAATATTGCACTATATGTTAATATAATACAGGTTAAAAACAACCACCAAATCAACAACAAAAAGTAGGAAATTCAGTCATTGCCTTTTGTTTTTACATTTGTGTGAACCTTTCTGTCACTAGAAATGTCTAGGCCCAGCTAAGTTCTGGCTAGTAAGAAAATCAGAGGGAGCCCCCACCCCAAGTATGAAAGAGTCATTCATCGAGAGCTGGGCATGAAAGTCCTCCGTCCATAGTGCGTTTTATCCTGAACACATACCCTCCAAGTACAGATGGCTCCTCAGGGCAGAAATTAAAGATGAAGAGAGAAATGGCTCTCCAACAGAACACAGTACGTTAATTCACTTAGAAGGCACAAGGGTGTGTCTGCTTTACTGACTTTTCCGAAGGCACAGAATTTGGCCCTATTTCTAGTTATAGTTAATATGTTTACTCCTTAAAATGTGCCTCTAAATTTCCCCCAAATGAAAGCCATGGCTTATCACCAAATTCTAAGAGAGCTGCTCACTGGTTTGAAAACACTTGGGGCCACTTGGGTCTCAGAGTCACTGGAGGCCCAGACGTCACCTTTGTCTTCACCCTCCCCTCAAAGCTCCCAAGAGCCGGCGAGGCCTTTCACTCATGAGTTCTGGCAGTTGGCTGAGGTCTCCCTGCGGAAAAAAGAAAGGGGGAAAACTGTGCTGGGTGAGGTTGGCCTCTCCTAACGCTTATTAATAGAGAACATGTGGGCTGAGGCTAAGGCGGGGGCTGGGGTTGCTGAGTAAACAGGATGGGATGAGAAAGAGAATGATGCTTTTATATTCTTGTCTATTATAGATCCAGCGAGGCTCTTTAATGGAGATAAAAGGGAGAGACAGATTTAAAGGAAGTCGCTTCCAAAGCTAAACGTGCCGACCACTGACGTCTACTGTCTCATTTCCCGGGAAAGAGAGCTGTGTGGTCCTCAGCACTGCTAACCAATCTGCTAATCAGATTCCACCAAGGTGTTCTTGATCTCTGGCTCTGTTGTACCTCTATCATTTGAGAATTCTATTTTAAACCGTCATTTATTTATTCATTCGGCTAACGTTAATTGAACACTACTATTGCCAGGCACTGTTTGGGGCACTGTGAACACAGCAGTGAACAAAAGAGCTTTCATGGACAGTCTAGAGAGAAAGGCCAGCAAAGAAGAATTAACAGGAGTGCAGACTGCAACACCAACCAGACGTAGGTGCTGGGAAACCGGGGGAGGAAGTACTGACCCCAGCTTTGTCTGGGGAAGGGTGGTCAGGGAGGGCACCCTGAGAAGGAGTCCATGACACCTGAATTGGGCCTGGAGTTAGCCAGCTGGAGAAGGGAAGGGAGGGCTTAAGGCTTGATAGGACAAGAACATTCCAAATGGGGGAAATGCCGCCACTGCTTAGAAAAGTCCCGTTCCTCTTAGGGGGAGAAGGCAGAGGTATCCCAAGGACTTTAAGGAAATATACTATAGAAACTACACAAAAAGGATGCTGGTGTTTCAGAGAACATCCAGGTGAGATGCCACACTTAGAGGACGAATGAGAAACAGTGCTGTTTGCATTTGAAACTTTCTTTCCACACGATGACCTATTTTTGATTCAAGCCCATAAATGCCTTTTTATAGAAAGGGAATTAAAGACTATGAGGCAGGCAGATATGGAAGGGAGTTTTTTCTTTCCTTATTGAAAAATGCTGGTATTTCTACAAATATACAAAGTGTTTAAAGTGTCTTAAGTGTGTTTGTCCGTGTAGTCTTAGACACAGTGTTGCTAAGATACATAAACCATCACATTTAAAATTTTTTGTTGACATCTGAATATTAGGAAGGTTTCTTATTGTTAAAATTTAATTTTTAATACTTTATACATATATCAAATATACTGAGTATTCAGGAGATTGCTATATAAATTTGAATCTTCCCCCAAATTTAGAAAAAATACACAGGAAAGTATCTATGATAAAGTTTTAACCATGAAAAAACATAGTTGTATTAGAGAACTTAGCTGCTACAGTTTTTTTTTTTTCATTTATCAATTTTATTTCAGACAATATAAAAGAATGAGAACTTTGTCAGTATTAAAAAAAAAACTTTATTCATGCCATTATTTCTTTTCAATCTGCTAGCTAAAAACATGTCCATATCAAGCTTTTGTTTCCTGATCCTTATTATAGTCTCCATAAAAATCATTAGAAATATACTGTCTCAAAAAGAGAAGCTGATTCCTCTCCTGTCCAAATTGTTAGTTTTCTGATTGACTTTGAAAACCAAAACTTTACTCTCTGTGAGGGAAAATAATCTATTTTTCCAGAGAATTTCAGTCTGTCAGTCACTCTGATAGACGCATAGCTCCTACTGTATTATTTTTTGCTTCAGCTAACCTATGTTAAAGCAAAATCATTTTTAAAGCTGAAGACAATTCAACATTTCTGATTAGCTCCAAAAGTTCCGCAGTCAGCTGGTGACTGCCAAGTTTTCCCAATGTAAGCCATTATCCTGACTCATTTTCTTCAAGGATCAGACAAGCGTGTGTGCGATCTGCCCTACAAATAAAGTTGCATCTAAACAGTCTGTCTGAGCAAAGAAATTAGAACTGCTAAATTTTTAATGCATATACTTTTCATTTTAAACTCACAGAAAGATACTTTAGCTCCAAGACATGAGATGATTTGTCATTGTTGTTCAGTTGCTCAGTCCTGTCTGACTCTGCAACCCTGTGGACTACCTAAGCACGCCAGGCTTCCCTGTCCTTCACCATCTTCTGAAGCTTGCTCAAACTCATATACATTGAGTCAGTGATGCCATCCAACCATCTAGTCCTCTGTCATCCCCTTCTTCCTGCCTTCAATCTTTCCCAGCTTCGGGGTCTTTTCAAATGAGTCAGCTGTTCACATGAGGTGGCCAAGTATTGGAGCTTCAACTTCACCATCAGACAAAAAGTTCAGAAAGTCTTCACCATTCATCATTTTTAGTCAATGATCCACTTGTATGTTGGCCAAAAAGTACTGTTACAATAAATTACTATATGCAGTCAGAGGCCACAATCTTCATTGATATTTCCTCTTGGGGACCAGAGAAGTCAGTGCTTTGGTCAAAAGTACAGATTGAGTTTAGGTAGTTGGGGATATTTTTCAACAATTCTTTTTCAGCGAAGTACGGCTATGAAAAACTGTTATTGTGCACACTAGCTGTTATATAAGTCAGTCATCCCAAAGAACCAGAACATCCGAAAACATGGCCAAGGTCACTAAGTTGCTATCCTGAAGGAAGAAACCTGATTAAAATGTTAAGTCAGTGGAATAAAATGAGGAAACTAGCTTACTTGCTAGTTTTTACTTCCTCCCTCCCTCCTTTCCCCCTCCTTTCTCTCTTTTCCTTTTTTTTAAATCCAGATATCTTTAGCCTGAAGCCTGTTTGTTACATGTTTTTACAACTCAGACTCATCGGCATTAAACCACACTTCTGTCAGCCAGAATAGTTATAGCATACCAATTATTTAAATTGTCAGAACCCTCAGGTTAAAATTCTTCAGGTGCCAAAAAGCAGCAAGTCTCTTCAGCCTGTGGAGAAGTTGTTTCTCCCCAGGGTTGAGAGCTGGGCTTTCCTCTGAATCCGAGGGACAAACACACTTAGACGTTGAGCGGGAGCTTCTTCCCTGCCGCCTGGAAATGGATGTTCTGAAAGACAACTATGTCACTGACCCACCTCTCCCTGGAGGTGAGCCAGGGGTTCAGAGAGACTACATGAGAGGAAAAGGCAGACACTCTGATTCTCAAAAGTAGCTGCTCAGCAGAGCTACCTGGAAAGTATTAAAAACTATTCCGATGCCTGGATTCTATATAATTGGCCTAGGTATTTTTAAAAGCAGCAAAGCATGAGGATAACTGTTTTGAAGTATGCACATTTCACATTTAGGCCTTAGATAAGCTAAGGTTAAAAAAAAAAAAAACTGCCCCTCATCTAAGCTGGAAAATGTATCCAAGGAAAAGAGAGAAAACAGTTCTTACTACAGTGTTCCTCACGATTATTCTATTGTCATGGCCATCTATAAATCCATGAAGATTGTTAATTAGTTTACTTAGCCCCTCTTCAGAAGCTCTATGTCAGAAACTTTACATCTAAGCAACTGCAAACAGCTGTCAGTACAAACATCCTGCTTCTTTGCTTCTCAGGCCTTCTGCGAGAGAGGAATAGAGAACTAGGTTTCTAGGTACAATACTAGTGAGCTGTCCTTTTCATAGGGTGGCCCTTACCCAGGGCCAGAAATTGTTGTCTGGCCAGAATGTGGGCCCAGGGTCTCCAGATCATCCCATTTTTCAAAAGAACCCAGAAATCTTTACATTTATGTGAAATCTTCCAATTTCTAAATGTTGGCAAATAATTAAATTGTGAATAATCAAAACACATCTGCTAACCAAAATCAAACTGCCAGTTTGCAACCTCCTATATGGAAGGCTCTTCTTCATCTCACCATCTCAACTTCATGTGGCTAGTTCATATCAGCCTTCAATACTCTCTTCTGGCAACAGTTCTTTCAAAATGCCCCCACCCCTACCTCTCCTTTACAACCAGTCTAGTGCTACAATTCTGGGCATTCAAACACACCTCCAAAGTTTGTCTCCTTACATTGCTTATCTCCCTCCCCTAGTAACTATCCACCCTGAGGGCAGAGATAGTGCCTTAGTCTTTATTTTAGGAGTTAACTTTAATATGTTAATCCCAAATTGGATTCTGATTCAGCAAACTAATGCTTATTAAATGTTTACAATGTGTATATATAAAAATTTAACCAATTCAAATTATGGTCCCCTCGAAATATAAGCAAAGAAAATACACACTAGGAAAAAAATACATGTTTCTCCAAATTCATATCTTTAACTTTTTGATTTGCGTTTCCTCCCAGATCTAATTCCTTTGTGAGCATACTGGAAACATCTCCATACGGCACTTTTATCTTTAGTATTGCTTAGTAGTTGGCCTTGGAAGCCACTATGGGTTCAACTTTGGGCTCTACCACCTGGGTGACTTGGGTAAGTTACTTGACCTTCTTATTCTAAGTTTTCTTACAGTATTTAAACTGGGGATAATAATAGAACCTGCCTTAAAGGCTTGTCATGAGGATTAATTATGCCAAGAACTACCTACTGTGCTGGGCCATTACTATTAGTAATGATTGAAGAGAGTGGCCTCCAAGAACCCTTAAGGGTAAGCATTATTATCCCCATCTGATAGATGAGGGACCAATGAGACTCTGATGTCAACTGCCCAAGGTCTCTCTGCTAGTACATCACAAGAAGTGGGACGTGAACACGAATCTGCCACCAAGCCCATTGCTTTTCCAATTATCCTAAGGAAAATTCAACCCAGTCTTCCCAAATGTTTGCCAGATTACCAATACTTAAAATCTGCTTCACATATTAAGTGAGCCCTATTCACCTTAACAAGTCTCCAACTGCAAGTAAATTTCTTTTATCAGTATCCAATATTAATAAAAATAAAAGCTAGCACTACTGAGCTCTATGTTGTGCTAAACACAAGTCTTTCATTGTCTTCTTTAACCTCTGTGGGCTTCCCTGTTGGCTCAGTTGGTAAAGAATCCTGGCTGCAATGCAGGATTCCAAGGTTCAATCCTTGGGCGGGGAAGATCCCCTGGAGAAGGAAACAGCAACCCACTCCAGTAATTCTTGCCTGGAGAATCCCATGGACAGAGAAGCCTGGCGGGCTACAGTCCATGGGGTTGAAAAGAGTCAGACACGACCTAGCAACTAAACCACCAATCTCTGTGAAGCAGTGATTATTATTTTCAGATGAGAAACCAAAACCCAGAAAGTTAAGTCACTTGCCCAAGGACACAAAATAGCAGTTAAGCCTAGACGTCAAACCTCTCTGCCAGGCATTGGAATTTCCCAGACAGATACAATTTCATAAAATAATAATAATAAAATTATGAACCAACTTACCAACTCTTTATTTCAATTCCATTAACTCACAAAAGAAAGAACATTCTAATACACCATGGAGAGTTCATAATCACAGAATAAAATCATTAAATACATTTAACTTTATGAAAAGTTCCTGACATTGTTTTAACTTTTCTGTGTGAACTGGTGGAAGCTGTGTACCATTGCCTTCCTGCCACTGTTATCCCTCATCCTTCCCCTTCTGGTCACCTGCAGCCCTTTTACTTCATATCCTCCTACTTCTTCCTTCCTTCAGAGCCAAGATAATTGCCCGCACTTAGGCTTGGAATCTCCCACGGGAGGAGGAAACTCAAATGCCAGGGTAAGAAGGTGGTTGGCCCAACCAAGACATGGGAAAACGGCCTGGCAGCCAGGATGTAAACGGTCCTCCGTGCGTGGAGTGAGTGGTCGCTGAGGGAGGCCATGGTGTGCCACCATATGCAATGCACAGTCCAGGAAAAGGGAGCAGGACAGGGGGCAGTTCCACCTTCCAAATCCCAAGATGGAGACAGGGCTGAGCCTGTGGCAAGAAAAAGGCCCAGTGACAAAGAATGTTTGAATGCCCTGCCAACCAGCCCACCGTACCTCCTAAGTGCGTTCCTCCCACAGAATCACCCAGATAGGTAGTTGTGCTTCATGGGACTAACACCCAAGAGGACAGTTAACCTGCAATATCTGTTTTAGTTCTTCTTACTGACATATTACCAGGAGAAGGTTTTGTTCTTTTGAAGATGTGCAGGGTTGGGGGAAAGGGGTAAGGGAAAGAAGAGGGCTTCACCAAATCAGAAGAGAAGTCAAGGGCTTCGCTGGTGGTCCAGTGGTTAGGAGTCGTCCTGCCAATGCAGGAGACGTGGGCTCCATCCCAAGTCCAGGAAGATTCCACATGCCCCGGAGAAACTAAGCCCACTATTTAGAGGCCCTGCCCAGAAACTAGAGAGTAACTTCGCTTTGGGCAACTATAAAAACCTTGTGCAGCAACACGAGACCCAGTGGCAGCCATAAATAAATAATTTTTTTTTTTTAAAGAAGTCAAAGCTTGTCAGCCCCATCCCTTGTATCAGGAAATGTGCACTTCTTTTATACCCAATCTGTTCTGAACCTGTTTGACTTTAGGTCAGTGCATGTGACCTGCCGAAGTTAATTCTACAGAACAATGGAATTGAGTTAGCCAGGCTTCATCCTATTACCTTTTGATAACAAATTTTTTTTTCCCCCTCTCACAGTGAGTTCCTGACACTTTCAACTATTGGTGTTGCCAGTGAAAAGGGCTGAGTTAAAAGATGGAACCAAGTGCATTTCCTAAAACTCTTTGGTGGGTTTAAGGACATCTTACTTCTTTTCATTGAACATTTTCCTTTTCTCACTAACTTAAAAGGATAAAATGTGTACATGGGGATGTGGGCAGGATTTGACCTCTAAATTCAGGGGCTGGCTTACGAATTCAGTCATGTTTGCTATTAGATTCCAAGAGGTATTTGCCAACAGAAAGCTGATAAAGTTCTTTAAAAGCCATTCCTGAAACATCGCCTATGATATATTCATAAGTAGAAAACAATTAGAAATATTCATTTTATCACCAGAATTTTGCTTGAAAAAATAAAACAAGCAAACACACGTAAATGCACATACAAGTAAAAAGATTAGGAGGAAATATACAAAAAAGTTAGCCGTGGTTAGCTTTGGATGTTGAGTTTTATTTTCTTCTTTGTTGCCTGAGTCTCCTTTGCAATTTTTCTGCTTGTAATAAATATTTGTCTTTTATTAGGAAAAAGAGTGTTTTAAAAAATTTAAAGCTATTTTGTTTATCCTAGAGACCTCCAGATTCATTCCTGCACCCTGCATAGCTGGGTGACAACTCCTCACCATCCTTGCTAAAGATTTATTCTCTGAGAGTAAAACAGAGGGTCCCTGGGCTGAGGAGACCAGGCACAGCTGAAGACAGAAGTGCTGTAGTGAGTCAAAGGGTGAAGATCTGGAGACACCCCGCAGGCACACCACACCAACACACATCTGGCCAGTACTCTTTCTATACTCAGCTCCTGTCACACCTTCACCCACTAACCAAAAGATGGAAGCATTTCCTCTGGCCACCCCAAAGGAAAAAATCTAAAGACACTTATCCTAGAGTTTCCCCAGCTGGAAGGTTAAATGACATGGCTTCCCAGTGAACCTCAATCTACAAGCCCCCAACAGCTTAGATATGAGCAGGTGGGCAAGACTGACAGACTGCTCAGAAAAGCCTCTAATGTTAAAATAATGTAAAACAAATGGGTGGAAAAGAGAAATATGAATCAAACAATGATTATACAATGAGAAGAAAAATAAAAAAATAAAAATCAATACTATCGGATAAAACATTGCAGTTATGAAACAGGATAAGATTTTTTTCACGAACATTCAGAAAACAAACAAAGAATTACTGGAAATCAAAAATCTGAAAGACACAAAGGTAGGGTTGGAAGCTAAGGCTATTCCAGAAAATAAAGCAAAAAGACCTAAAGATAAAATGAATAGAAAATAGAAAAGATAGAGATACAATATCCAAAGAATAGGAGTTCCAGAAAGAACAGATAAAATATTAATAGAAAGTAGGAACTTACAGTAAAATAATTTTTAACTTTTTTTCTAGTAGAGAGAACATGAGTTTTCAGATTCAAAAGGGCCTACTGACTATCCAGCAAAAAGGATGAAAACAATCCCCCACTAAAGCTATTTTTCCCTGTAATTTTTGGCGTCCCCATGTGGCATGCAGGATCCTAGTTCTCCAACTAGGGATGGAACCCAGGCCCTCTGCGGTGGAAGCACCATGTCTTAACCAATGGACCGCCAGGGAAGTTCCCAACACTAAAGCACGCTAGAGAAAAGTGGAATATCACTGGGGTAAAAAACAAACAAACAAACAAAAAAAAAACGTCTTACAAGACTCTAAAAAGAAAAAAAAAAACATGTCACAATAAAAGAGCTTCAGATTTCTTGATAGCAACATTGGAAACTAGAAAGCAATGGAAAAAAGTCTTCAAAATTCTAAAGGAAAATGATTATTACTGTGGAATTTTATATCTAACCAAACCTTTACCATGTATGATAGTAGAAAAAATAATACTTTCAGAATTACAAGTTTTCAAAACAGTTACTTCTCCTCCATACTTTCTCAGGAAGCTAGAGTTTGGTCAGTAAACAAAAGAGAGGAAGCCATGGATACAGGAAGCAGTATTTCACCCATGGGAGTGGTGACAGGAATGAGCAGGGTGCTCATGATGGGAATCTATGAGGACAGCCAGTCCAAGTTGGTGCAAATCATAACGCCCCTGGGGAGAATCTGCAGGGAGATCAGATTTGTAGAACATGTGATATCTGCGCATCTTGAGGGAAGACAAATACCAAAGATGAATTAATTAAAAGAAAACAACAGTTAAGAAGCAAGAGAACTGTACATGGAACAACAGACTGGTTCCAAATCAGGAAAGGAGTACATCAAGGCTGTATATTGTCACCCTGCTTATTTAACTTATATGCAGAGTATATCATGCAAAATGCCAGGCTGGATGAAGCACAAGCTGGAATCAAGATTGCCAGGAGAAATATCAATAACCTCAGACATGCAGATGACACAATCCTTAGGGCCAGAAGCAAAGAACTAAAGAGCCTCTTGATGAAAGTGAAAGAGCAGAGTGAAAAAGTTGGCTTAAAACTCAACATTCAGAAAACTAAGATCATGGCATCTGGCCTCATCACTTCATGGCAAATAGATGGGAAAACAGTGACAAACTTTATTTTTTATGGCTCCAAAATCACTGCAGATGGTGACTGTAGCCATGAAATTAAAAGATGCTTGCTCCTTGGAAGAAAAGCTGTGACAACCTAGACAGCATATTAAAAAAGCAATTTCCAGTAGTCGTGTATGGATGTGAGAGTTGGACTATAAAGAAAACTGAGGACCAATGCTTTTGAACTTTTGAATGCTTTTGAGAGAAGACTCTTGAGAGTCCCTTGGACTGCAAGAAGATCAAACCAGTCCATCCTAAAGGAAATCAGCCCTGAATATTAATTGGAAGGACTGATGCTGAAGTGAAACTCCAACACTTTGACCACCTGATGTGAAGAACTGGCTCATTGGAAAAGACCCTGATGCTGGGAAAGATTGAAGATGGGAGGAGAAGGGGACGACAGAGGATGAGATGGTTGGACGGCATCACCGACTCGACAGACATGAGTTTGAGTAAGCTCTGGGAGTTGGTGATGGACTGGACGGGGAGGCCTGGCGTGCTGCAGTCCATGGGGTCGCAAGGAGTCAGACATGAGTGACTAACTGAACTGAACTGAAAAGAAAACAAAGCAAAATACATAGGAAGATAAAGCAAATGGGAAGATAAGATAATTATCAGGGAAAACAAAAGTTACACAAGAAAAAAAAAATCATGGTTTATGAGATGACTCAGCTGTGAAAAGTCATTGTAGTATAAACCCTAGTGCTGACCAAACAAAAATTAGAACATAATTAAATCGGGAGAAGAGGGAGATGAGAAGGGTGGTATGTGAGTGAGTGGAGTGGGGGCAAAGAGAGACAAAGCTTAACCTCATCTTCTACCAGAGTGAAAAGTTGTTAGTTGGCACCTACAACTGAAAAAGCAAGAAGCTAGCAATTAAGCAAGTTATATGGAAACGTGGAGGTAAATATAAACAGCAACAGCTGATACATGAAAGTGGTTCTCTCCAGGGAGAGGGAAGTAAGGGTCTAGGAGGTAGAAAACTATTGCTTTTCCTTTTAAACCATATGGAACCATTCTATTCTTTAAGCTATGGGCATGTATAAGCTTGATACAAGAATAAAAACAAAAACTGAAAATTTAAATAGGAAAGGTAGAACTGGCTTTTATGGCTCTACGTTAAATCTTGGGTTGTAGCACTTCTCTACATCTAACCATGCTTAAATTCCTTAACCTCTCTGAGCCAGTTTGTTTCGTCTGTAAAATCAGGACGCTGGTGGTTGTGAAGATTGAGTGAGGTTTTAAGGCCCTTTGCCTACACTGGACAGTTCATGTCAGCTCCTGGTCAAATGGCCAAGGCTTCCACCCTTCATGTGGTCATTGTAGGAGCCTAGCAGCCGGAGTCTTTCTGCCCTTTAAAGTAGAGTTCTAATCACACCAGTGCCCAGTTGTTTCAAGAAAAACTTTAGATCCATGTTAGTTTCAATGGTGGTTCAGTGGTTAGGACGCCACACTCTCACTGTGGAAGTCCTCAGCTGAGGAACTAAGATCCTACATTCCCCACAGCGCAAACAAACAAACAAAAAAGTAGAGCTAGCACTGATTTAGATTATTTTTATTTATTTTTTAGACTATTTTTATTATAATGTTATTTAAATATTGTTTGGGTGTTTAACTCTGTGTATACATAGAACTTAAGCAACAATAAAGTAAAAATAAATTTAAATGAAAGCCAAATCACAAAACCAATAGAATCCAAATAAATATTTACATAATGTGACACAGGTGACGTGCTGAAACCAAATCACAGCTCTTTGAGAGAACATGCTATCGAAGGGTCTTATCGGTCTTCATGACCAGGCTACTGGATGCTGGGTGGTGACCCAAATTCTCCCTACTTTTCTGTGAATCCTTCCCTAGCTGGCTGGGGAACTCTTCAGTCTTA
This sequence comes from Bos indicus x Bos taurus, assembly GCF_003369695.1. Taxonomy (NCBI): domain Eukaryota; kingdom Metazoa; phylum Chordata; class Mammalia; order Artiodactyla; family Bovidae; genus Bos; species Bos indicus x Bos taurus. The sequence goes on from NC_040076.1 coordinate 84,966,657, forward strand.
GCTTGGTACTAGTGTAGTTCTTATGTGATCTTTTCTTATTAGTCAGGTACAATGAAACTTAACACAATTTGGCACCAATTTAATCATAAACGGAAACCCAGGTTCAAAAAATTGAGGAAAACCCTAAATTTAAAATCATCATGGAATTCCCTGGCAGTCCAGTGGTTAGGACTCCACGCTGTCACTGCTGAGGGCCAGGGATCAATCCCTGATCCAGGAAGTAAGATTCCACGAGCCATGTGGCAAAGCAATGTGAGAAATTCTAAGACTGATATATGATATGCTGTGGGAACACAGGAAGGAGCCCCTCAACTTACTGGGATTGACTTTGAGTTGGTCTTCAGGCTGCATTAGAGTTCTTCAGCTTAACAAGAGTGGATGGGGGAAGGAGTCTAGGCAGAGAATATTGCATGAGACATAATAAAGCACAGAGCATGCAGGGAAGAGTAAGTAGGTCTGAGGTTACATAATGTATAGTAGATAAAAATAACCAGAAAAGACATCCTGGAGTAGATGATTACATTTGGATTTTTCCTATTGGTTTTCATTTGATGTGTGTGCATTTCTATGTGTCATTCATATAGATAGAAAGATATATATATATATATATATATGACAATATTTCTGTAAATAAAGCATTGTTCTAGATTTGGGGGATAGAGAGAGAAATTTTTGCAGTACTTCTTGAAAGAAGGATACACAGAGCAAACAATAACTCATAGGAAGTAATTCTATAGGAACCACAATAGAACTGGCCAAGTAATGCTTATGGTTTTTCAATGAATAAAATCTAGAATAGCTAGAATGGATAGACTGCATGTCCTTCAAACAGTTTCTTCATAGATAACATTTCTATCAAGTGGGATAGAAATGGGCAAAAAGTGGTTGATTTCAAAATCTTTGTAAAATCTTAAGTCTGGAGTTGGTTTTCATGGCAACTGGTAGCCATTGAAGAGTTGTAATCAGTAAGCTGATAGGTTAATATATATAAATTTTAGGGGGTGGGGTGTGGAAAGAAAAGCCAGGAGATGGATGAGGGGTCTGTGTCATTGTCTAAGATGAAAAAAAAACAAGACAAAAATGAATTAGGTAGTAAGAATTAAGTAGTAATGATAGACATGCAGGAGTGTATAGATATTAAACTGGTAAAATTGATAAGCTTTATGACCAATTAGTGCTAGGGAGTGAGAAGTGAGAGGAGTTAGATTTCTGGCTTGAGTATCTGAGTGAGCTTCAGTTCTCTTTCTAGAATAGTATGAAACATATTGAGAGAGATGGGTTATGATGATGAGTTCTGGTAAAATTTGATATTAAGACATGAAGACAGATTGGATGTAATTCATTTTTTTTTTGATACAAGAAGACATATTAAGATAGTGAGGGGACTGTACATTGCTACAGCCACATTATGAGGCAATTTGGCAGTATCTCATATAATATTAAAATGCACATACTGCCTGACCCAACAATTGCATTTCTCAGTATCAGCCTCACTAGGAAGACTGTGCCTTGCAGTATTGTAATACAAAAAATTTAAGTTACTTAAATAGCCTTTGATAGGGAAACAGAAAAATAAACCATAATAATGTTTCCAGATTTGCCAAGTAATAAAATCACCTGGGATATTGATTGAAAATCATTTCTCCAACCCCCTTTCCAGTCCTCCTATGGCAATAGACTCTCTTGGGGAGGGTCCTGAATATTTCTGGGGTATATTTTTTTACCACAAGGAAAGTTTACAAGAGAGTTATGAAAGAAAAAAAAAGAGTTATGAAAAGTGTTTTCAAAACTGTATCTAGAAATAAACAAATGCTAGGCAGGATTTAAAAAGAATGAGGGTAGCTCTCTGTGAAATACCTCACAACGAGCTCCAGGATATATTGAGTGATAAATGCAAGGTATAGAATGAACACACAGTATGATACTATTATGCAACCACAGACCCACACACAGAACAATATATTTCTAGAAGTAAATATGGGTTTGAATGTGGTGATTTCAAAGGGAACGTCTGTAATGCTTGGACTTTTTTATGATAAAAAAAGTATGTGTGGGGACTTCCCTGGTAGTCCAGTGGCTAAGACTCTACATTCCCTAACGCAGGGGCCTCAGGCTTGATCCCTGGTCAGGAAACTAGATCCCACATGTTGCAACTAAAGACCTGGCTCAACCAAATTTAAAAAAAGTATTTGTGTGTTAATTCTATAAGTAGAAGCACGTATTTATCTACTGCTGGTGTGACTAATGTGACGAAGGTAGCCTATGCAAAATACGATTTGTCTTAGACCATACACCCTGAAGCATATTCTGAGTATATTATATTATCAAATATTTGAAGTTTTTCTCTACATATATTGAGCTGGTTCAGTGCTTGGAGGGGCCAGGGCAAGGGAGGTGGCAAAGATGGGGAAGAAGTACCCAGAAATTCCCTGCTACTTCCACATCTGCCTATCTTGAGATTCAACTCATATACTGTCTCTAGGTCCCACCAACCTGAATTCATCTCTTCTCTTCTAAACCCCACCCCAGTTCTTTCCTCTACTGATATATACATGTACTCCAAATTTCCCCAAGCCCAGCAGTGGCCTGCATACCTAGCTCTCAGTACTTCGTGATTATTGAAGGAGATGCTCCCAGTTCCGCCTCGGAGGTCTGAGAATGGTCTTCTACTTGCCGCTGTAACTACTGCTCCCTAGAAGTCACTCAGTCCTCTCTCCTCACACATTCTCACCCCAACTCTTCCCTCCTCCTCACTGCTGTCTACAATCCTTGCAATAGGAAACATATGCTTTCATTATATAATTAAAGCTGAGTTTCAAAATTCAGCTCCCCTGGGGAGAGCTGTAAAAGTTAAATGATTGCATCCCATCCTTCCCGGAGGACCGGATGGGCAGGAGTGGGTGGAGAAAGAGTAGATGGTTCCTACAGACCTGGGAAAAGGTGAGGGGCAGGGGTGGGGAATATAAACTCTGTTGATTCTTTACAAAGGAAAAACAGATCAAAATGGGGAGGGGGGAGCTCTCTTCATAAGTCTGCTACATCAGTTACCCACTCCCACGTTATTTTTTCCTTTTTCTACCACTACACATGGCTTGTGGGATCCCAGTTCCCCAATCAACTGAATCCACACCCTCAGCAGTGAGAACGTGGAGTCCTAACCACTGGACTGCCAGAGAATTCCCAACAACCACTCCCACTTATGATCCCCTTGGCTATCCTAATAAGAAAAATCTTGACATGAGACAGCTTATTTCAAGGCTTTCCTTTTGAAGTCAGTCCATCTATTTGAGATGGGGAACATCTTTGGACAGTGTCACCCTTCAAGCCTGCTGTGAGTGGCTCACTTAGAGGCAAGACTGAGGACACTCTCCAAGAAGTGATGCCATGTCTCCATGTGGTTCCAGACTAGCAACCCCAACAAAACGGACAAACCATTGTTCTTTTTACAGATCGTATGCTCTGGAATCTCATGTCTTTTGGCATTAGTGCCATCAGCTCGCTGCTCTAACCCTCCCCGACAGACACATTGATTGTATTACTTATTCAAGATATGTATCAGTCAAGGCGCTGGCAGGAAACATTTGGTAGCTCAAATTGGGTAATTCAGGGAAAGTTCATGAAAGGACTATATACACAGTAAGAGATGGTTTCCATACCTCAGTGCTTTGATCACGGGAAAGGAAGGGCACACGGATCTCTATGAGAAAGTCACCCAACAGGTGCTGGATCTTCCATCAAGGCAATAAATACTCCAATAAAGACCCAATCTTAGTCTTCTTCCTTTCATTTCTTCCCCATGTCTCCTTGGCTGAAGCCTACTGGAAGCTGGAGGGCAAGGAAGCCAGTTGATGGGTCCACAGTCTGTCAGCCCCTGCGTCATGAGCAGATGGAAGTGAGTGGAGGGTGACTCTAGAGGGGCTGATGAAGGGTGTCCAGCACAACTTCCATATCAAATCTGCCTCTTGTTCAAGACACTAAGACCCATGGTTTTTGAGTGGTCTTCCACCTGGAGCAGTTCAGCCCTCCCTCTCCCCACTCTCCCATCATTCTTAGCCATGTGGCAGCACTAGGTTCAAGACACGGAATGACATCCCTACCCAAGTCTCAAACTGTGTACCCTTATGGTTGCCTTGTGCTTCTCTGCCTGGACTGCTCTGCTTCGCTTTCCTCTCCGAGAATTTCTACACGTCTTTCACGGTGAGGATCCCACGTTTCTCTTTGAAGCCCCCTCTCTTCACCTCGGCTTCATTGCTCACATACCTTCCTAACACTGAGGCACTGTGAGTGTTAGTCACTTAGTCGGGTCCAACTCCTTGTGACCCCATGGACTATAACCCACCAGGCTGCTCGGTCCATGGGATTCTCCAGGCAAGAATACTGGAATGGGTTGCCATTCCCTTCTCCAGGGGATCTTCCCAACACAGGGATCTAACCCGTGTCTCTTATGTCTCCTGCATTAGCAGGCAGGTTATTTACCACTAGCGCCAGCTGGGAGGCCCACTTTTATTCAGGACTTTATTCACATACATTTTCCCTGCTGCTATGCTGAGCATGCCTCAAAGATGAAGCCTGCATCTCATCATTACCAGCAACAACCACTATCATCATTTTCTGAGGACCTATTAAGTGCCTGGCCCAGGCACTTTAATTCATGTTCTCAGCTCATTCTTTTGTCTAAAAAGCATGGGTATCCGAGATACCAGTGTAAACACTGATTTTCAGCAGATTGGTCAGCTTGCAGAACATCACTCAGCCAGTAAGCTAGCTGTTGTCACTTGGACTGCTAAACTGAGATTCAAACCCATCTACCTCCCACTCCCAACCTGGAAATTAAAACTGAAAATAATCACAGTGAACATTGCCCCTCAGCTTTGCATCCCTAGAGATGGCCCGGGTCTGGATGATACACGATTAGTGTCCAAGATATGTTTTTGAATAAACAACCAGAAGCGTGATGTGCTGACAGAAATCTTTTGACTGTGTGTGTATTGTTTTCTCCTGACACGAGCTGGCCCACACTCTTGAATTTCTTTTGTCTTTCTCTAGGCTGATGGTTTACAGTCAAGTCCCCTGTTGCTGGTAAACACTGTCTTGACTATGTTTAAGTGGCTTTTCAGAACAGAATCACCAGCAAACTGAATCCCTTAGAAGACTAAGGTATTGGGTTTTCTCCTGGACTGAGTTAGAAAATTTTCCCAAGAACTGGAACAGCTATGTATGAGGAACTTCTAAGCAACATCTCCTTATATTTTTTACATATGAACTGTGAGAGTAGGGAGCTTCCCAGGTAGTGCTAGTGGTAAAGAACCTGCCTGCCCATGCAAGAAATGGAAGAGACATGGGTTCAATCCCTGGGTTCAGAAGATCCTCCAGAGGAGGACAAAGCAACTCACTCCAGTATTCTTGTCTGGAGAATTTTATGGACAGAGGAGTCTGGCAGTCTACAGTCCATGGCGTGGCAAAGAGTTGGACATGAGTAAAGCGACTCAGCTCATACACATGTGAGAGTGGGAGCTGAAGGAGAATGTTTTTTTAAAATCGACCCTGTTATGCCACCATGGGTTGGATACTTACTGTGTGACCAATTCAATGCTTGTTGCTTTACATACATTATTCCTAATTTTTTAGCAGCCCTGCAATGTAGGTCTTACTATTCCCATTTTACAGAACAGGAAACTGAGGCTCAGTGAGCCTAAGTAACTTGTCCAAGGCGTTCCAAACACACATGGTATCATACTTTCTCATCTCTCCACTGTTGCCTTTTTTCCTTACTATTTTCACTGACTGCACAACTTTTTTTTGCTGCTCCATGCTGCTTGTGGGATTTTATTTCCCCAACCAGGGATCAAACCCAGGCCCTCCTCTGCAGTGAGAACATGGAGTCCTAACAACTGGAACACCAGGGAATTCCCAGTTGCACAGATATTATAACAAGAATATGGAAAACAATTAGAAGAAAGTTGTTCATAATTTCAGTACCCCAACATATCAATTATTTTTAGGTTTCTGTTATTTGTCTGTGCATGTGTGCTCAGTCATATCAGACTCTTTGCGACCCCATAGACTGTAGCCCACCAGGCTCCTCTGTCCATGGAATTTCCAGGCGAGAATACAGAATGGGTTGCCATTTCCTTCTCTAGGGGATCTTCAGGACCCAGGGATCGAACCCACATCTCCTGCATTGGTGGGTAGATTCTTGATCACTGAGCCACCTGTCCTTATCCAAATATTACCAAAAAAGCACACACACACACACACGCACACAAATAATTAAGCCCCTCTAGGAGACTTGGTTGGAGAAGGCAATGGCACCCCGCTCCGGTACTCTTGCCTGGAAAATCCCATGGATGGAGGAGCCTGGTGGACTGCAGTCTATGGGGTCGCTAAGAGTTGGACAGAACTGAGCAACTTCACTTTCAGTTTTCACTTTCATTCATTGGTGAAGGAAATGGCAACCCACTCCAGTGTTCTTGCCTGGAGAATCCCAGGGACGGGGGAGCCTGATGGGCTGCCGTCTATGGGGTCGCACAGAGTCGGACATGACTGAAAAGACTTAGCAGCAGCAGCAGCAGGAGACTTGGTGATGATTGAAAGTTGGTGGTCACAAGCTCCTGATTCACAGAATCCAGACAGCCTTGCACACAGTTTCCTCTGAGATAGCATGAATCTTGATATCACAAGCCAGAGAGCTAGAACATTTTGCTCTTGGAGCAAAAGACTTACTCAAAGTTAGTGACCATTCATCTAAAGATTTTTAAAAGAGCCATCACTACCATATCCAAATTCTGATTATGACAATTATTTCTCAGTAGGAAGGACCTTCCTGGTCCTTTGAATGTTATCTTAATAAGAGTGATATTGACCAAAATGTTAACAGCGGTTATTTCTGGGCAGTGAGATTACAGTGATGTTTATTTTCTTTTTGAGTCTCTTTTACATTTTCTGAATTTTCTGCAATGAACATGTACTGTTTTTAGTAAGATTAAAATGAATACCAATGTTGAATAAAATATGAAGTTGATCTAAAGAAAAGAGTCTAGAAAAATTAGAGTCAAGGATATAGATCATATAGTCCCTACAACTGGAGTGCCTACAACCAGTGCCTCCCTCAGATCAGAGAGCCTACTACCCACTAGAACCCAGGAATTATGTAGGATTTCTAGTTCAACTCTCTTTCTAAGATCGGCTGACAAGCCTGTTCTTTTTGTTGTTGTTGGTTTTTGGTTTGGGTTTGTTGTTGTTGTTGTTTTTGTTCCTAAACCATTTGTCAACAGAGAAGATTTGATTCTGAGAATATGTTATGGATTTTCTGTAGCAATGGTCCAATATCATTTAGTAGACAATAACACGCCTAGAAATGTGTGGGAGCCTTGCTGTCAAGTCCCGTAGTGTTTTAATAAAGGAACATGTCATTTTTCTTCAGCTAAATTTCAGCTAGGAAAAATACTAGATGAGGTTTCCTTGCCATTCATTCCATAGCCTTTCTGCAGTTTGGACACCTTAATGATTTCATGCAAAATTCACTGTCTAAAGAGTCTTGGTGGCTTCTGTCTGATCCTGGTTTTTCCTTTTGATGCAGATTACTTACGTGCATCCATCATGGTAAAAACAGCAGAGTTTGGGCAAACACTGTTCTCTCAGACCCCTGCTCCCTTTTAGGCCTGGAGATCCTTCATCTAACCCAGTTCCATTCTTGTGCCTCTTCCCGCTGGCTTCCCCAGTGCCATTTTTATTAAAGCTCCAGCTCATCCTACATTCAGCCGCATGACTTCTTACAGGCTTCAGAATAAATCACCACATTGCTCCGATCTTGGCTTCTCTGCCCTCGGCTTTCAATTAAATTTAGAATTGACTTTAAAGGTACAACCTCAATGTACATGGTTGAAAATGACCTTGTTTCCCCTTTCCCACCACCTGCGACTTCCTGCGCGGGGCTCTTATACTCCAGCTCCTGGTTCAAAAAGTAGAAACAGGAATTTGCTACATGCTCCTGTGGCAAACTATAAGTCTCAAGCTGTTTAAAGTCTTTAAAGTCCCATCCAAAAGGTAAAGTACACTCTGTAGAGAGAAATCTGGGGCCTGAATCTCTGGCTGCCTGTGTTCAGGAAGAGACAGAGAAGGAGGAGAAGAAGAAGAAGAGAGAGTGAGACAGAGGAGGAAAAAAAAAAAACCTTTGAGCTAAACACTTAATTTGTTTAATTTCTACAGTTTGCATTCAGGATGATTAGTCTATTTATAATACACATCACTATTAAAGTAATTATGTTAAGTTAATATAAATGATCTATGACAAGATCACAAGGACACAGAAGCTGACTTGAACATCAAAACTGACTTTTATCTTCCGTCTTGACATTTGTCTTTCTACTCTTAGCAAGGAATAGAGAATAGTAAGCAGTAGATTTGGGCTATTTAGAGTTGGGCGTGCTCCTGACAATTTCTTCCTCCTCCCTTTGGAAGTGTTCTCCAATCAGAATGACTGAACTAGAAAACCATTCTTCCTATGTAAAATACTAATACTCCATTAGTATTTTAAGGCACTTCAGTTATATCTAAAAGCTATAAGGTCCCTCCCAGTTCAAAAGAGAAGGGAAGAATTATTTGATTGCCTGAAAAAAGAATAAAACAAGATCCAGTATGTGAACAGGATGTATAAGTTGAAAGAACTCTACAAGTGTAATGGGTCAATTTATTCACTCCACCGTCACTTAGTTATTGAGTATTTACTATACATCGGGTTCCATGGAGGCTGTACAGTGTTTAAGAGCTTGAGCCTTAGTTTTCTCACTCTAAAATGGAAACAGAAACCCTTCATTTCAGGGTGTGTGATAATCAAGTGAAAGAATTAATATAAATTACCGGAAAACAGTTCTTAGCACATAACAAATGTTGAATGAATAGCCATATATATAAAAATATGAGAGAGGTAGTCCCAAATGCTAAGCAATTTATAGCCAAATGAATTATTATTCAAAACTTCAATTATTATTCAAAAGTTTTTTGCCTTTGACCCTAAAATTTGCGAAACTTTGAAGATTTAGCCATGCAAATCTCAGAACAAAATACTTTCCTACTGGCTGCCCTTTAGAAAGATATATTAAAAATTGTGGGTGCTTTACCAAAAAAGGAAGAAAGGAAAATGAATTAACACTTACCCGCTAAATGTGAGATCTCAATGATTTTTTATCTTTTTTAATTGAAATCTTATTAGATCTTAATTAATAGATAGGGATGAATAGTCTCATGTCCTAGATGGGGATACTAAAGAGAATTAGTAACCTCCCCATGGTCACAGAGCTAGGAGGGAGAAGATTACATTCAAACTAGGTAATAGAATTTCATAGCAAACACCCTCTTCCAACAACACAAGAGACAACTATACACATGGACATCACCAGATGTCAAGACCAAAATCAGATTGATTATATTCTTTGCAGCCAAAGATGGAGAAGCTCTATACAGTCAGCAAAAACAAGACGGGGAGCTGACTGTAGCTCAGATCAGGAACTCCTTTTTGCAAAATTCAGACTTAAATTGAAGAAAGTAGGGAAAACCACTAGATCATTCAAATATTACCTAAATCAAATCCCTTGCAATTATACAGGGGAAGTGACAAGCAGATTCATGGGATTCGATATGATAGAGTGCCTGAAAAACTATGGACGGAGGTTCGTGACATTATACAGGAGGCGATGACCGAACCATTCCCAAGAAAAAGAAATACAAAAAGGCAAAATGATTGTCAGAGGAGGCCTTAAAAATAGCTGAGGAAAGAAGAAAAGCTAAAGGCAAAGGAGGAAAGGAAAGATATATCCATCTGAAAGCAGAGTTCCAAAGAATAGCAAGGAGAGATAAGAAAGCTTTCCTAAGTGATCAAAGCAAAGAAATAGAGGAAGACAATAGAATGTGAAAGATTAGAGATCTCTTCAAGAAAAGTGAAGATATCAAGGGAACATTTCATGCAAAGATGAGCACAATAAAGAACAGAAATGGTATGGACCTAACAGAAGTAGAAGTTAATAAGAAGAGTGGACAAAAACACACAGAAGAACTATACAAAAAAGATCTTCATGACCCAGATAACCACAATAGTGTGATCACCCACCGAGAGCCAGACATCCCGGATTGTGAAGTCAAGTGGGCCTTAGGAAGCATCACTATGAACAAAGCTAGTAGAGGTGATGAGATTCCAGTTAAACTATTTCAAATCCTAAAAGATGATGCTGTTAAAGTGTTGTGCTCAACATGCCAACAAATTTGGATAACTCAACAGTGGCCACAGGACTGGAAAAGATTGGTTTTCATTCCAGTCTCAAAGAAAGACAATGTCAAAGAATGTTCATACTACCACACAAATGTACTCAGTGGAAACAGTGACAGACTTTCTTTTCTTGAGCTCCAAAATTACTGCAGCTGGTGACTGCAGCCATGAAATTAAAAGACGCTTGCTCCTTGGAAGAAAAGCTATGACAAACTAGACAGCATATTAAAAAGCAGAGAAATAACTTTGCTGACAAAGGTCCATATAGTCAAAGCTGTGGTTTTTCCAGTAGTCATGTATGGATGTGAGAGTTCGACCATAAAGAAAGCTGAGTGCCAAAGAATTGATGCTTTTGAGCAGTGGTGTTGGAGAAGATTCTTGAGAGTCCCTTGGAACCGGTCAATCTTAAAGGAAATCAGTCCTGAATATTCATTGAAAGGATTGATGCTGAAGCTGAAGCTCCAATACTTTGGCCACCTGATGCGAAGTGACTCATTAGAGAAGACCCTGATGCTGGGAAAGATTGAAGACAGGATGAAAATGGGGATGATAGAGGATCAAATGGTTGGATGGCATCACCAAGTCAATAGACATGAGTTTGAGCAAGCTCCGGGAGTTGGTAATCGACAAAGAAGCCTGGTGTGCAGTCCATAGGGTTGCAAAGAGTCAGATATGACTGAGTGACTGAACTGAACTGATGGAACTTCAGAGCCCACGCTCTTGGTCAAATTACCAGCTGCCCTCATCCACCATAGGTCCCAGGGGAAAGACTTTGAGTCCTTATCTGAAAACACTAGAGATATTTGGAATCTGCTTAAAGTAGAAGGGGAAATATCAAAGAAGAAAAATACTGCAATAATTAATTTCCTGCTCAAGCTTCTGAACAGTAGTATTATAGTGAGTGTCCTTCCCTTCCATTTAAACTCTTCAAGGTAGAAACTTCTTTTTTCAGTTCTAAAAGATTACTGTTGACAGGCACATGTTTGAAGACTTTGATTCTCATTTCCTTTCTTTCAGTAACACTTAACGCTTTTCTGGGGAAGGAAACCATACAGAAGTTTAAAACTATGAATAGAAAAGTTAGGGAAGAAGGTTATACCATACTGACCCTGTTTTGAAAGACTACAGCCACCCCTAGGTTAACTGATCTTTCCACACTAGCTCTGTATCCACTCTTCCTAAATGAACTTTTCAAGCTCTCAGTCAGCCTTCTTCCATGGACTGCAGAAACAACAGTGATTGCCTGTACCAAGTTCAACCCAGGAGGACAAGTGCCTACAGAGGCTAAAGACTCCTCTGCTAGGCGGGCCTCAGTAGACAGCTCCTTGGGATTTTAAGGGTGTTAAGGAGTTGGGTTCTTATATTTTGTGCCTACCCCCAACTATAGCACAGCTAGACCACACTTGGTCACAACCAGCTCATTAAACTCAGTCGCCCCACAGAAGGTCAAATGGCCACACACAAATAGAAATTTCTCTTTCTTACCTGCCCTGCAGTCTTCCTTCCCTTCCTTCTCTGTCTCTTTTTTTTAGTTTCCAGAAATAATTGTTCTTTTTCTAGTGCCCAAAAAGAAGGCACCCCACAGTTCATCTTACTTGGCAGTAGCCTAAACAGCTTCTTATCCTCTCAATATAGTCTTTAAAGTACAAGGATGAAAAAGGCTGAAGGGTGAAAATACCATTTAACTAAGAGAGTTTACAATTATTTATCACTCCAACAGTTGTGCATGTTTGTGTGTGTGTTTTAATATTCCAAACCTCAGAAATCAAACCCATAATTTTGTTAATCACCAAATAGATACATACTTACAGTAAATTTCTGGGAACTTAATCATTTCTTTTATGTGTACATCATTTTCCTTTTCAAAGTACTTTCACATGTACCTAAGCTGGAGTTAAATTATAATACCCATTCTTCAGATCAGGAAACTTGACTCAGATGGACTAAGGGACATGCCAGGGTCACAGAGCTAATTAATTGCAGCATCAGTATTGGAATTCTGGCTTTCTTTACTGTATTGTTTTATATATATATACACACAAAGTTTATAGCATAGCCTTTGAGATTTCCTCCTGGGAAAAAGAAAGTACTGTTCCACAGTTTGTGCCTTGGAGCTTCTGTCAGGAGCTGACTTTTATGTACATTCTACTGACTTTTATGTAGAATGTACTATTGGCATACCCTATTAGTATGGCTTATGGCTCCAAGGCATTGAAAGACAGTTTGTAGAGAAAAGACCTGAAATCACCATTTGATACAGTATAACTATGGAAATGTTCTTTTACCTCTTTGAGTCAGTTTCTTTACCTGCAAAATGGCAACACTGCCAATCTCATAGAACTGGTATAAGGCTTAAATAAATGACATTTGTAAAGCACTCGGGCAGTAGATTGTGGTGGTAGAATTCTTTCTCTTGAAAAAGTGCTGTTAGAATAACAGAGTGAGACGAATACAGAGTATGGTTAAGAAAAGCTGATGTTGGACTTTCCTAGTGGTCCAATGGTTAAGATTCTTTACTTTCACTGCAGGGGCATGGGTCCTATCCCATGGTTGGGGAACTAAGATCCCATAAACTGTACGACCAAACAAATTAAAAGAAGAAAAAAAAAGAAAAGTTAATGTCCCTTACCCTCCTCAAGGACACTCCACTTGCAGACCACCTCTCCCTCCCAAACTGTAAAACTTAGATAGGAGGAAGGATAGATAGGTAAAGGCCAGATCATGTGATGCCCTGAAGGTCTCAGTATAGAATCAGGAATGAAAGTGAAAGTGTTAGTCATTCAGTCTTGTCCACTTCTTTGTGACCCCATGGACTATATAGCCCACCAGACTCCACTGTCCACGGAATTCTCCAAGCAAGAATACAGGAGTGGGTAGCCATTCCCTTCTCCAGGGCATCTTCCTTACCCAGGGATCGAACCCAGGTCTCCTACATTGCAGGCAGATTCTTTACTGTCTGAGCCACCAGGGAAGAATTCATGGAGTTGGGATGCAAAAACAGGTTGAGGCTCTTCTTTCTGTTCCTCTAAGTCACCAAGCTTGTGCCTGCTTCACAGCCTTTGCACTTTCTGTTTCCTCATTTGAACTTAAGACGCTCATTCCCTCACTGCATTCAATGCCATCCTTCAAGGAGGGTATCTCCATCAGTGTTTATTAAAATACTGTCTTCCTACCCTGGTGGCTCAGATGGTAAAGAATTTGCCTGTAATGCGGGAGACCTGGGTTCAGTCCCTGGTTTGAGAGGACCCCCTGGAGGAGGGCATGGCAACCCACTCCAGTATTCTTGCCTAGAGAATCCCCATGGACTGAGGAGCCTAGCAGGCTACAGTCCATGGTGTCGCAAAGAGTCTAACATGACTGAGCGACTAAGCACAGTCTTCCCACCTGCCCTCAACCCCTTATCTTGACTGAATTTTTCCTCAACACTTACCAATACCTGAAATTATATTGCGTGTTTATTTAATTGTCTATTTCTTCTGCTGGAAAAGTGTGAAAGTGTTAGTCACACAGTCATGTCCAACTCTTTGTGAAGCCTGCCAAGTTCCTCTGTCCATGGAATTCTCCAGGCAAGAATACTGGAGTAGCAATTCCCTTCTCCAGAGGATCTTTCCAACTCAGGGACTGAACTCGGTCTTCTGCATTGAGGACAGATTGAACTCAGGTCTTCTGCTTTGTGGGCAGATTCTTTACCATCTGAGCTACCAGGGAAATCCTTCTGCTAGAAAGTAAGCTCCATAAAGACAGGGACCTCATTCACTCTGCTTCCCCAGTACCTAGAGGAGAAAATGATTAGTCTCAGATATTTAATAAATAACGAGCAGATGAATGAATGAAATATATATATATGAAATAATAATACTAGGACCACAGTTATTAACACTGTGGATTCCTTAGACTGCCATACTTATATTGATTTTAACCACTAAGAACACTTTCAGCATTACGTTAGGATTCTTATAAAGATTAAAACTAAATGACATATTCAAAGAAACTGTAGAAACGTGAACCATTCTTTAAAATTTCACTTAGAATAACTTTCCAAGACTGCTGAGAAAACTTTAAAATGTAAACCTGATCTTGTCACCAGTCAGCCCTAATCTTCAATGGCTGCCATTGCCCCAGGTGATACTTAAAACAGTTCTCCTCTGAAGGACCCTCAGAATCTCTTCAGAGCTCTTGCTTAAACATCATCTCCTGTTCCCCATATAATGATTCATCATACCTCCTTTCACTCTCCAAAGTGTCCTGGTTTGAGTAATGATATATATGCTCATCCTACCTACATACTCCTTTTCTGCAGGGGCTCCACTCCAATCGGGCTTTCCTAGTGGCTCAGATGGTAAAGAATCTGCCTGTAGTGCCCAAGACCTGGGTTCAACCCCTAAGTCAGGAAAATCCTCTGGAAAAGAAAATGGCTACCCACTCCAATATTCTTGCCTGGAGAATTCCACAGACAGAGGAGCCTGGCAGGCTACAGTCTATGGGGTCACAAAGGATTGAACACAATTGAGCAACTAACACTCACTCCAACCAGACCCATCTACCAGCAGGTATCCAAATGGCAGAGACTCTTTCATATCTTCCTTTGAGCAATTTTCCCTCAGCCTAGGATATCCTTCATTCTTCCAGATACCAGCTGTAATATCAGCTCCTCCAGAAAGGCCTTCCCAGAATTTTCCTCCAGCCTAATAAAGATTAGGCAACCCACACAGCCAGAGCTACTTTGGAATTGCCTGAGGAGCTTTTGGAAATACAGATTTCTAGACCACCTAATGCCAGGAGGGGTGGGGCCCAGGAAATCAGTTTGCCCCGCCTAACTGTTCCCACCACATCTTCTGCATATTTCCACAGGTATCCCTGTTATCACCAGTTTACCTATCTGTTTCCTTCACTATAAAGTCCTCGAGGGCAGGACCTATGACCCTCACCTCTAGTGTGTCTCCATTGCCTGGACTGGGCACTCGATGAAGGATACATCAACACGTGAATAATAGTGGCAAATGTTTGCAGAGCCCCTGCTATGGACCAGGTGCTATTCTATGTGTTTTTTGTGTGTTAACTCATTATTTCAGAAAAATATTTAACCCTTAGCATTATAATAGCCTGAACGACAAAGGGTATTAAGGGCATTACAGTACTACTAAGAATTAACTCTGGAAAGTGCAGAGTGTGACATCCAAATTAATTTTTTCAGTAAACATTTAAAAACAGAATACCTCTGAAAGTCTTCTGTAGGCCTGTGCACACTGAAGAGTGTTGATCATTTCCTACGTGAACATCCAATGTAGCTTGAGGGGGACTTCGTAAGGATGGCAGGGAAATACCTACACCCTCACCCCTACTTCCTGACTGCTTTGTGCTTGATCAGCAGATGCACCGTCAAGGGTTTTATCTTCTATTTCTGACCTCTTCGACAGAAACAGCTTCCACAGTGCTGGGGAAGAGAACAAGGATAGAACTTCTTCATTCTTTCAGTCTACATCTCTCAGCTTCAAAATTTAGCCTTCTCTGTGCATATCCTATAAAAACTAAGGGGAGCTTAAGAAGGGCCTGTAACCTACAAAGAGCTTAATGTGTTTTAAATGTACAACTCTGGTAACAGTATCAGATTATGGATTTCCAAATGGCAGCCACAATCATGATTTAGAACAGATGGCCAAAGGACAGGCAACAGAATCAACAGAATTTTCTGTCATTCCCAAGAGGCTAACAGAATCCAAGAGAAGTATCTGACATCACTTAAATTGGTAAACAGCTCAAAACAATCTTAATTAACAGTTTGCTGGAGCACTTAATGACAGAGAGCATGCCTCAGTAGAAATTGGTATTCTTAGGCAGCAACCGTGTGTTATTAACCACATAGGAAGACAGTCTAAAGCCCTGGGAAAAACAATCAAAATTAGGAATTAAGAAATCTTAGTTTGGGCTCTGACACTGGGTGACCTTGGGTAGTAATTTGAACTTTCTGAACCTATTTCCTTGTCTGTAAAATGACATCTGAGTTGCCTTCTCTTAGCTTTAAATATGAACCCAAACCAATCAGGGAATAGGAAGGACTTAAACCATAAAAGAGCAAAACAGGAATCACAAAAACATTTTAGATTACAATGAAGTAAAATTCATCTCTCAACATACAAAGAGACTACAGTAGGTGAAAGTTTACAATTATTGTTTATTTTGCTTACCATAGTTACTATGGCAGAGGATATTATTTTACTGGAAATATTAATGCTTGCAGCAGAGCAAATCAGACTGTCTCTGGTAAGGAGCCTTTCTTAAATCAACAAAATCATGTAACATTGTCAGTTAAGAAATGTTGAACTATTTTTTATATAAATCATCTTCGGTTCTCCATGTTGTCAGTCTTCCGGAATTGGCTTTGAAAAGAATGGGTAATCTTTTCAGCATTGCTTGTTATCCAGTGCAAGAAACTCTGATAAGGAAAGACTTCACAATGAGCCTCAGCAAGTAAGCAAAAAAAGTTTCAGCCTGAAATAACCCAGAACTAGTTAGGTCTAAATGCCAATAGGCAAATTTACTCTGATTTTTTTTTTTTTTTTTTTGCACCCTACCTGTTTCTTTGACCAAAAAAAAAAAGTTTAAGGACTGTGTTCAACTTCTCATGAAAAGTTATATTAGTCATGTATTTTGTGAAATGATGGAAGAAGAGAGGAGAGAGGTTGAAGAGAAGGGACAGAGTAGTAGGGGAAGGGGACAGAATTAAGCTTCTGGGAAGGGAGCCCACTGCTTCTCAAGTTACCATTTGTAAACCCTTTACCCAGTTCTGTTTGGGCTATTGTCCTGGGTAAATCATCCATTGAAAATCAAGCTCCTCAGCTCATTATATATTCTTCATTTGAGGTGACCAGAACTATTTCCTGAAACCTGGTTTGGGTGCTAATTACCTGCCCAAACACCTTGCAAATATCTCCGTGGATTTGTCATAGGAAAATTACACTTCTTAAAATTTTTCTTAAATAGAGCACACTTATTCCAAGTTCCCCTTTCAACTTGCTAGTCATGACACTACAACTGCCTAAACAGAAGAGACTCCTACTCTGGTTACTGTGAAGGGACCCTCCCGCCTCCTCAGTTACCCTAAGGCATAGCTTGCAGCTCTGACTCAACTGTGGAGAAATGTTTACCAAAGTCAGCCACGTATTTCTATACAGAGAAGTAAACTGCTTTTCCTTCCTCAGGCTTCTCTCCCTCCCTCTGCAAGTAGGCAAGAGCCCCCTCCTGCAAATAACCAAAGAACACTGTACAAAATAGACTTGCCCTCACAGACGGTTCTTTCTCTTTAGATTTTAAAATAACTCTTTCTGTCAGCCTACCTCCTCTCCTAACCCTCAGAGGGGGGAAAAAAAAGCACCTCAAACTCATAGCATTTGTCTTGCCATTGTGATAGGATAACATTTCTATCAATTTTGAAACTGAATAAAAAAATTTTATTTTACTGGGGAAAATGTTCATTTATGTATCTCTAATTGATTCAATACAAAATGGTGTTGCCTTTTCTTTCCCTTTCACATCTAAATAAATTTATGTCCAAAAGCATGAATGTAGGTGTCATCTTCAAGAAAAATAATCAAGTAAAGCCAGAAAAACATGGAACATAACCAAACCAATAAAACCAGTATAAGTCAATATTCTAAATACACGTACTTCAATCCCTGGAAAAGAACTGGAAGATAGGAAACACTGCATCCTGACTACACAAGATTTTTTTTTTCTTTCCCGTTTTCCTTAAGAAAGCTGAAGGTGAGGGCTGTCTCTATGTGGCACTGTGGTATAAGTGACCGCTGTTGTGGAGGAGAAAAGCCCATGAAGCTTAAAAATTTTGCAAGGAGAAAACAATCCTCCTGCAGACCACAGTAAATAAAATAACAGCAGTGGGGTGATTTGCAACCATGTAACGGGGCTTTTGTCTGGGTCTATTTCTCTAGGCCTTGAGGGTTTCTGTGTTCCTTCTCCGCAGGATCTCAGTGTTGCGCCCCTCCATCACAAAGGCCCAGGGCTTGAGCCCCTCCTCCAGCTGTTCACCCCCAATCTTGCCCATGCTGAGGCTTACTTACAGCAGACTGAAGAGTTTCAGTGGGGTGCAGGGCACTGCAATTTAGGATTTCTGCAGTACAGGGTGAATTTTCAAGAGTGTATCAGAAAGGGGAGCCAGACTTAAAAATAGCCTTTACTCATCCTATTAACCATTTCATTGCTGAACTAATTTCTAAGGCCAGACCAGCAGGGTTGGGTTTGGTTTTTTTTTTTTTTTTTTTCTCTCTCTCTCTCTCTAGCAAACACCAAAACTGGTACAGCTGCCTCTAGTCATTTGTATAAAGGCAACACTTCACCATGTCTTGGATAACAGCTGAATAGATGTTTTGAGTCGTTATAGAAAAAGCTATTAAAAAACCGTTGTATTGTATATGACATGTTTGAAGGTGGGAAAGAAGGGAAGGGATTAGAGAAGTAGAGGGAAGATGAAGAGTGAAAGAAAAGAGAACGAAAAGAGAAATCTTGGTGAATAGAGGCGTGAAGCCTCTTATTCTGGTTTGTACTGATCTTATTTAAGTATGGGGAGAACTGATGAGTCTGTGATTATTTAAATGACCATGAAACCTGTGCATTCAAAGAGATAAATGAAGCTATGTAATGACCTCCTACATAATATCAAAGGACCATAAAAGGACAAGGAGGAGGGGCGTCATTGTAGAATAATATTTACGTCATACAGTTTACCACAGGCAAAGGTAAACTGGGGGTTGAAGAATTTCCAGGGAAACAAGAGCCTAAGTTCAATACTTTACAGGCCTGATCCGTCTAAGTTATTGAGGCAATAACTGTTTCTATTTTGTATGTTAGCAACGAAAAGATTGATTTTTTTTCTTTTTTTTTTTTATGGTGGCGGGGAGCAGTTGTGAGTAGTTTGTACAGCAAGTAAAACTTCAGAAATGCAACAACACAGAATATACCATCAATGGGCAAACTAAGTCATAGGATGCGAACTAGGTAAGGGTCATTAGGACAATATGCTCTAAATTTTATATAATAATAAAACATACTTGGTTCAAACAAAAGACAAACTGATTATTTTAAATATTATGACATTCTTTTAATGTGACATTATAAAATTATGACTGCTTGTCTAAGGGAAGATGCTAAAATGTGTATGAGACACTGACACTACCCTTGCAATTAGCAAGAAAAAGGCAAATACACACACACAGAGATGAGTAGCAATATGATGTTTTTGGTGGTGGTATAGTCGCTAAGTCCTGTCCGACTCTTTTGCGACCTCATGGACTTGTAGCCCGACAGCTGCTCTGTCCATGGGATTTTCCAGACAAGAATACTGGAGTGGGTTGCCATTGCCTTCTTCAGGGGATCTTCCCCACTCAGGAATCGAACCCATGACTCCTGAATTGCAGGTGAATTTACCACTGAGCCACCAGGGAAACCTGTGATGTTGTTTAATGAGTTCTAATTAGCTGATTCCATCATTTGTAACTTTAGTGAACATTCACATTTAATAAGCTATTGCAGCTAAGAGGAGAAGTCTCAACTATGGACTCTGACAAACCTGGTTTTCAATCCTAGTTCTCCCACTTATTAGTTGCCTAGCTCAAGAAAAAGTGTCTCTGGGCCTTGGTTTTCTAATCTGTAAAATGGACACAACATCATCTGTCTCTTCAAATTGCTGTGAAGATTAAATAAGATAATAAATGGAAGGCACCTGGTTGTATTTGGGCAGGTGCCCAATCAAAGTAGCTATTATCATTCATCCCATTACTCTAAAAAGGTAACAGAAAGTCTTAAGGAAATTAGGAAGCCCAGAAAAAATAAACCTAATTTAAAAAAAAGAAAAACCTAAACCCTTCAAACCATAAAGTTTCTGATCATGAATTTATCATTAATCAATCTCTGCTACAAATACCATTGACAGATTTTTTAAAAAAGACACCACTTAAATTTTAATATCAGATGAACAACAAATATTTTTAGTATTGTAAGATGTCCCATGCAATATTGTACCTAAAAAATTATTTGTTGCTCATCTAAAATTCAGATTTAATTGATTGTCCTCTTTTTTATTCACCACATCAGGCCACCTAACTGCAAACAGTAGAGACCTGAGTTTATTTAATTCCTACTTCCTTTAGCCCAGGTCCCTACTGTGCTAACAGGAAAGAAATCTTTATTTCAAAAAGTTTAAAATAAATTAATAGATTAATAAATTAACATTATTAAAACTTTTCAAATATCCAGAACTTTAGCTTTTTAATATGAGGAAAAAACAACTGCCTTTTTTTTTTCTTCTTCTTTTTCATTTTATAGTGTAGCCATTGGCTTTTGGTTTTTAATCATCTCTCACACAAACCATGGCAATGTGCAGTTTCCAGGCTCCCTTGGCCAGTTCTGAATTTTGTTTTGTTTTGCCTTTCCTCTTTCTCCAGTGCAGGGCTCCATGGAAACTTGATTATGCAGACAGACCTGTGGAACTGAGAGTAAACTGACAAATAAGACCCAAATTGAGATGCTCTGTCAAAAAGAATGGTCCTTTCCAGTAAAGTGGTATTGTGTAGTAAGGCAGGATGTATGTCCAGGAGAGGTTCAGGTCAACCAAGCAAGTGTAAAGGGGCGCAGTGAACATGTTTATGACATTTTGTATTTGCTTGATTAACTGTTGGTATTCCTTCGTTGGTTTATATTTTCCAAACAGGGTGACAGGGTGATAGCCTCCCACAGTTTAATGAAATCAGAAACTTACATTAACAATAAAGTTAATACTTGAAGCTTGAGCTTTGAGCTCTTAATTTTGTGAGATACTACCTATGTATGGAGCACATTAATACGAATATCTGATTTAACTTTGTCAACAAAAGACACCATACTAAAATTTGCTTTCACACATATGTACTTGGCTTTGTGGTAACATGGCTGATAAGATGCATGCTTACATATAAATTCAGGTATATTGTTCACTAACAAGTAAAAGTAAAAATGGTTTCAAGAGTAATTTTATTTTACTGTTGAAAAATGTTAAAAAGTTCAAAAGTGGCAGTTTTTACCTCCGTTAAGTTCCCTTATCCACCACTGACACAGATATGTTCTCTTAATTTTTATAATAATTTTATGATATCCCAATATTTATTTAAAATGCGCAAATCTCTTTAACAACTTCTAAGTAAATGGTAAGAACTGGTTGGCTTTAAAAACTCTTTGTAGATATTATTATCCCATCAAAATCCATAGTTCATCTTAATTTAGAATTTAAAACAATGAAACAAAAAAAGAAAAAGAATTGCGAAAGCAAACAAAAAGCCAAAAGAGCATTAGAACTCCGCATTTTCCTTTGAAGGGCAGAGAAAAATCACGGGTAATTCGGGCGAACTGATTTCTAGAGGACTCCAGCCATCAGAATGACTTTGTTGGGAGCAGCCGCCCAACGGTCCTGGCCATTACATGTCAATCTGTCAAACCAACAAACAAAAACACCACAGGCTTTAGCACAAATGGCATATGACAAATGCAGATGTGCCTCTGAAAAGAATCCTTTGCTTTTTAAACACCTGCAAGAATTCCAAAACAACTGGCAAGCCTTCCACTCTGCTAGAGCCACTTTCCTGACCCTGAGTTCGGAGTGGTAAAGACAAAAATGCCTAGAATGTACAGTCTTCCATTCCTATTTGGAAGAGCAGTGGGGGGCTGATGAGGAGCTAGTACAGTGTTGATATCACAATGCTGTGCACCTGCTTTGGATGTAAAAAGAAAGGGTTTATTACAGAAACTGCAGCATTTTTCATCTTCTCATTAAGCAGTTGTGAGCAAATTCAAGTGTGTCTCCGTTTTATTAGGTTAACCCATCCTGAATTAAAAGGGCTTCTTGAGAATTTTTTCCCTTTTCTTCCCCAACAAGTGTATTGTCCTCCTTTCACAATTAAATTGCCTCCTACATTTTGGTTTAGGCCGATGGGTCATTTGTAGTACTGTTGCAAAAGAGAATTTCTTAGACACTTAACAACCAAAACATAAAATTTAGTTTTACATTTTTATAGATTTTTCTTTAACTTTAAAGACAAGCACCCTCCAAACATTTCTCTATTCAATGAACACTTTTATGTCTAAAAACTATGTTACCAAAGAAACTCATTCCCAGAGAGTATTCCTTCTGTGTGTTTCAGTTGGTGTCTTGTGAAATGGCATCCTTATGAAACCAGTACTGTGAAACCGTGGCTAATAGAAATGTCTTTAAGGTTATCAGCTGGTAGAGGAAAATGTCCCTTGGCCCAGTAATTTTGTTTGCCAGAGGCAATTTGATAGTATTTTTCATTTCTTCCTTAATAAGAGTCTGTTATAATATGTATACCTAGTTACCAAATAGATCTCTCGGGTTAGTCGTCCAGCTATAAATAAAGAGAGGGCACTACTCTGTTATCAGAAAGAATGTCAGCGAGAGCAGGCTGCCCAGTAGCAAATTACAAAGTTTTGGCTCCCAAGAATGAGATGCGTTGTTTCTCTTGCACACTGCAGCTGCCTCCCCACCCACCCCCCCTTTTTGGTGGTTTATTACACACAAGCTACTCATGAATGGGAGCCGCTGTTTTACAGTACACCACACTTACAGGACTTATCTCTAGGCCTACCACACATTTGACTGATCAACAGCAGGGCACCGCCATCATAATTCTTCCTAGAAACAGGAGTATAAAAAGGGGTTTGTTGGAGGTTGGCTGGATCTGCAGAGAATCCTGCCCGCAGGGCCTGCCGATGCCATCACTAGCTGTTATGGTCTTTGGCCTAATAAGGTACAGAAACAAAGATTGTTCACTTATTCAAGAAGACTAAAGCACTAGAATGATGGAAAGTAGAGGCAGTAGGGCACACATCCAAGTGGGATTAAGGCCACAAGTGCAACTTTATAGGCCTGTCTGGGTGGCAGAATAAGGATCTGCGGCTGAAAATCCAGTTCAAACATAATTTATTATATGTCATTCATAGTTAGAGGTGGCTGTCATTAGTGGTTAAATTGTTGCCTTGTATCCTACTGAGTTTGATAAGTATTTTTGTAAGCTGCTTATACCTTATCATAATTCAGAAACAGAGGCAGAAGGTAAACAACAGATGGATAAATAAACATACTTCATGGTAAGAAATCTATCTGGAAAAGGCCACGGTGCTTCATTTTTTACCCATTCTCTACTATAAGTCACACTATGTCCTTCACATTTCTAAATGTTGGCATTGCAGTAAAAGGTCACATGTGGCATCTCCGAGGCTTTCTCAAACTTTCAGATAAACACCAATAAGATGAATTCACCTATTTCCCAACAAAATAAACACAGAAACCATGTTTTATATAGAAGGAAAACTTCAACTTGGAGAAGTCATTGTCCCAGGCCTAAAGACAGTGAATGACCTAGTTGAGAATAAAATTCTGAAGTTAAATACTGCTGGAATTAGAAATGCGGCTTATTAGAAGGGTATTTCCACAATGAGCTCTATACACTTTGAAGTCATCGTACAATAGTTTCTTGTCTGAGGGAGGAATGTACTTGGCTAATGCTTCATTGTATTATAAATGGACTATATGTTCTAAGAGAACAATAATTTAAAGTTAGTTTCATATTTGTAATTAATGAAGGTTTGATTATCTTATTATTTAATAAGAGTGTGATAGGTTATAGATTTTGGGTATGGGAGGTATTAAGTATTAATATCAGTCATACTAATGCCAGATCAGAGTTAATTAAATGTGTCCCATCTCAGAAGACGAGAGGCCAATATGGCTGTTTTTTAAATAATATTTTTCCAAAAGAATAAATAATAAATAAATAAATAATATTTTTCCAAATAGTCAAATAGCAAGTCATCCTTTATACTCCCTCTCCCACCACTATGTTTTATTTATCCTGATTTCAAACCATTTAAGCTTTTAAGATTGGGGTCATAAATTCAATATTATCTGTAGTACTTAGGACCTCACCAGGTTTACTATTTCATTCAGTCTTTTAGTTCATTCTCTTATATCTCTCTGTTCATGCCCACTTTTGCAGCACGTTAACTTATGCCTTGTGCTTATTCCAGAAAGCAGAAATGTCTTATTGTGACATAAGGACCACAATGTCTGTGAAACTGTTTTAATTCAAATGGGAAGATTTGAGACACAACAGTGTGAAACTGTGTTAAACTAGTTCTCGGAACTCTGTCACTTATTAGCTGTTTGACCTTACGCAGTTGACTAAATTTCTCTGAGCCTCCTTTTGATCGTGTATAAAATGGGAATGCCTATATGCCTGCCCCTTCTGCATCTCTTGTTTTATACTCAAGGACAAGATATGAGTAGTGGCTTTGAAGCAGAAATATCTGGAAACAACCTAAATGACCATCAATAGGACAATGGTGAAAGAAATTCTGATTCAACCCTCCTGGGGGATATTAGGCAGCAGTTACAAAGAGTGAACTAGATCGACCTGAGTTATAAGAATGTTTTCCCTGACATATTATGAAGTGAGAAAAATATCATAAAGTCTCATTTGTTTTTAAAAAATTAGTATATATGTAGTCATAATAAGAAGAGTAGTTAACTTCACATAAAATGGTTACTGTGTGCCAAGCGCTGCTCTAAGCAGTTCATATATAAACTCACTTAGTCCTTGCAATAACCCAATGCAATTGTACTGTTGTGATCTTCACTTTAATAGATGAGAAAACTCAGGTGAGATCATACATGGGGTGAGTAGTAGAGTTTGAACCAAAACTTTGACTCTCTAGATCCAGAATCTATGTTCTTCATTCTCTGTTTGCCTATCAATCTATCAACTCCCCATCATCTGTCTGCCTATCTTTCCATCCACCATTCACCCATCCAGCTATTGTCTATCTATCTGAGATCTGAAAGGTTATATACTTTTGGAGAAGTGACAAGGGACACTTTCACTTTTTATCCTACACAACACTTTCACTTCTATAAACCTGTGTATTGTTTGCCATTCCACAGTCAAGTTTAGAAGTACAGTACTGGGGAGATCTGATATACAGCTGCAGTGATTATAAAGGAAAAGCTTTACAGCAAGTGGTCCTTAAGTGGGCACTGAAAGCAATGTCAATAATTTACTTTGGGTGGGGCCTTAAATATGAATATTGTTTGTATCTTTGAGATGGGGGGGTGGGTACGACACTTTTCCTTTTAATTGCAACACCTTTTTATTTCAATAGCACCTACGTAATGCATTGTCTCCTATGAGCACTCAAAAGTTTTGTTTCCTGACCAAAAGGAGACTATATGTGAAGGATTTCTGTTAGAGCAGGACTATAATTTGCGGGTATGTAGAAGGGCAAAGTTAAATTGAAATTAAATAAATGATTCTGGACAATTAACCAGTGCTTTATCCAACTTGATTAAACAGCCACAGATAAGAATAAAGGTTTCTTTTGCCCTCACTGGCTTCCCTGGTGGCTCAGCTGGTAAAGAATCTGCCTGCAACACGGAAGACCTGGGTTCCACCCCCGGGTTGGGAAAATCTCCTGCAGAAGGGAATGGCTACCCACTCCAGTATTCTGGCCTGGAGAATTCCATGGACTATATAGTCTATGGGATCACCAAGAATCAGACACGACTGAATGACTTTCACTTTGCCCTCACAAACTCTCACACCAATCCTCATTATTTACCTCATATTTTACTCGAGTTTGGTGTTTACATTTTCTTCTTAAAATATTTCTTGGACCTGGATTTCTAAGCTTTGGAGCTCAGATTTAATTTCCACTTGACTTGAGGTTTCGTGTTAGGAAGATTGCCACAACAAACATTCCATTCTTGGACTCTCGTGCATTACATCACCAAAAACATTTGTATTCGCTTATTATTTTGATTATTGCAGGATGAGTATGAGGTTGCTAGAATGTATTCAGTGAGCTTTTATTCCTTGCTTCTGTGCCTTTTAGTATCTTTTTATCAGAGACTTTGAGTTTGTTTATACAACTGGCTGATACTTCCTGAGTGCAAGATATCTCAGTAGCCTTTTAAACATATTTAAATGTATTTCTAAACTTTCATTCACTTACATAAGCATGAATGTAGAACTTCGGAATGAAGAATTTAAAAAATGATTTTTTTCCTCTCAAGCTGAAGATTCACTAACTTAAAAAATAATACATTTGGGGACTTCCCTGGTGGTCCAGTGGCTAAGACTCCAAGCTCCCAATGCAGGGGCCGGGTTTGATGCCTGGTCAGGGAACTAGATCCCACATACTGCAACTAAATATCCCCAAAGCCACAACTAAGACCTGGTGCGGCCAAATAAATAAATAAATATAAAAAAATAATAATAATACATTTTAAGATGCAGTATTTATTTGTAATCCTATATTGGAACTCTGAGTGCAAGTGGCACATAGGGAGTGACCCACAAAATATCTTTGAAAAAGTATAATTGATTTTTCATAAAGATCTTCAATTTAATAATTGATATGTTATTTCACAAATATAAGAAAGAGATATCCAGATGGAGATACTGAGGATCACAGAGGCACCCAGATCCAGGAATAAAACAATATGAAAAGCACTAGATTTCTCACACTCAATTCTCATCACTGAATTTTAACTTCCTTTAAGATAAATGCTTTTATTATTAATAAAATGTTTAATGACAGTATTTACTAAATGAATAAAGTATAGGATGACCCATTAAAACAGAATATTCAGCCTCACATTGTGTTATTCTAGAAGCATTTTAAATCCATTAAATCATTTTCTATGGTACACTGTACAATCTCACTTCTCTACTTTCCCCTTCCATATAGAATATGGTCCCATCTCTGTCTACCAGAGCCCCACCTACACTTTAAGGCCCATGTTCTCTATCAAACTTAATACTCTATCAAACAGAAATACTCCATATTTTTAGTCATTTGTTCAGACTTTTACCAAAAACTTATTCTGACGAGACTTCTATACATGCTCATTTCTCTTTCCCAGATAGCTGGACCCAAATCCTGAGCTTTTAAAATATTTTTTAATTCTAATCCTTACTTCCACAAAATTCCACGATGGCAGGGATTTATACTTTTCATCTTTGAATAACTTAAAGGAATACGTTATACTTACTTAGAGGTAGTCAGTTATGCTTATTCAACGGATAGTAGGCACCCAACAATACTCAACATAAACAAGTTACGCTAACAAATTAAGTTCCATAATCAGCAGTTACCAAAGTTATAAGATCAGCATAATCACCAAATCCATAGATGCAGCAGAAACTGCATCTATCAGCAGTCAATTATATAAGATATATTCACAATATTGAGAGACAGAAAAAAATCTGATATTATAGAAACTAATACACAAATAATTGACTGAATTTTCACTATATACTGTGATCTTCTACTACATAGATAAATAATATTCCTTTCAGAACAGTATAAAACATTTTTGTGCTTGGTTGACTTGCTTAAAAACCTCATTGGGGAAAATGTTTGTATCACTGAAAAGAAAATCCTATTTTGCAAAATTATATTAAGTTTTTTAGATTGATAACAGCTTCAGGAGAGAAAGAGGAGAGTAGAGAAAGAGAAGGAAAGAAAGAAAACATATCTTTGATACCTCAGTATATTGGGCAGGAGTAACTTAAAAGAAAAATGAGAAACCTTTAATCTTTATTAATGCTTCCCAACGTTAGTGTGGTGCTTCTATGTACTTATATCCAAGTTTTATGTAGCAATTGATAATATTTCTTTTTGGATTCCTTAAATAATTCTTCTCCTCCTCCTTCTTCATTATCTTCTTTTGCAACATGAGAAGTTTACATGAAAACTAACCAATAACTTAGTTGGCTTAGAAATACTATGAAGACAGCAAGAGGGAGGGACATTGCCAGACTCTATAACATTAAAAGTTTACCCCTAGGAGTAGAGTTTGGCTATCAGAAAACTCTTGGTATTGTGCTTAGCTTCTCTGACTTGTAGGTTCAGCTGCAGTGAGTGTTGTGTTGTGCTGAATATTTGTCTGGCATAAGGCACTGCCTTAGATAAGCCTCTTAACCCAAGCTGGGTTTAAAACAAAACTACTTAAAAACTGATGAGTTAAAAAAAAAAAACTGATGAGTAACATAAGAAGGAGGAAGGGAGGAAAAGAGAGAAGGGAAGGAGGAAAGAGAAGACAAAAAAGAAAGAAGGAAAGGAAAGCAGGAAGGGAAGAAGTGGGGAAGGAAGGGAGGAAGACAGGAGGGAAAAAAGCCTGTTTAGGACAATGGTAGCTGTTAAAGGCAGATAGATTGAGACTGGTAATGTACAAAACAAAAACGGCATCTAAGCAAACATATCAATGTGAATATGAGAGTCTTTATTTTTACATTTCTTAATTTGCAAATTCTAGAGAAGACATAAGAAGTTTGAACTTGGGGGCTTTAACATCTAAACAATTCTCAGTCTAATGTCATATTTTAATTGAAAAACCTTGGCCCAAGAAAGCTTATAATATATGTATGTCATTATTAATACACATTCAACCAGAACACTTGTTTTCCCTTTTCCAGACACCTTTTCATTTTTTCCTAATCCTAAAGATTTTGACTGGATTTGTCTAGCTGCTAGCAAAATTCAGGAGCAAAACCTTGATTTAAGTATATATAAAGTGACTAATTTGAGTATATAAATTTTAAGAAATAAAAAAAGGATTTTTTCATATTATCAATAACATTCACACATCTATATTACATAGTTAAAACAATATAATCAAAAGCCTAATTAGAATCACATGTTGTAATCCTTTCATTTTTTTTTGATTTCTGTGTTTAGATAGGTTACATCAACATCAGGTGAACTAAACCTTTTATTTATCATTCATAAAGTAGTTTGCAAACTTTTTTTTATACACATAGAGTAAAACATCCAAGAGAAACAGGAAGTAGCCCTTCACAACTTTGTTTATCCAAACTTGATAAGATGTTAAAAGTACTAGTTTATAAACACTGGAAAGCAGAGCTGGAGAGTGAGGGAATTAGAGGTTAATAAAAGGGTACAAACTTTCAGCTATAAAATGAATAAAGGTCTGAAAATTTAATGTGTAACATGGTGACTATAGTTTATAAGACTGTATTGAATAACTGAAATTTGTTAATAGAGTAGAACTCAATGGAATTTCCCTGGAGGTCCAGTGGTTGGGACTCCAAGCTTCCGCTGTGGGGGGCATGGGTTCGATCCTGGTTCAGGGAACTGGGGTCCTGCATGCCACTTGGCACAGCCAAAAGAGAGACAGTAGAACTTAAATATTTTCCTCAAAATATATATAAATAAATGCATAGGTGATGGATGTATTAATTGACTGGAGGAATCCCCTCACAGTGTATGCCTGTATCAAATCATCATGATGTGCATTTTAAATATCTAACAATTTTATTTGTCATTTATATCTCAACAGAGCTAAAAAAACAAAACCAAAAAACACTAGACAAGAAACCTCACCTATAGTATTATCGATGGTTTTCATATTCATTTAAAAAATTCCAGGTAGTTATTTAACTTATGTAGGGCTGCCCATGTTTGACTTCTAGAGATTAACTCTGAAAGACCATTGATACATAGATAGATACACACAAAAGAAAATAATAATTAGTAAAATTCATTTCTAAATGAAAAAAAGTTTTTAAATTGTGTCATAACTTTTTTGTGAAATATAAAAACTTTGCTCCTTAATACAAAATCTTGGTTTTTGGGGATATAGAACATAACAACAATTAAAAAGCCTATTGCTATGGGTTAATCACTTGAAACAGAAGCTATAAAATCTGAGTTGGTATCCGAGGTGTCCCATTTATCAGCTGGATCAGTGTGCCAATGACTCAGCTGCCTCCTTGGTAAAATGGGATTAATGATATTATTTCATGACATTATTCTAAGGATCAAACAAAATTATGAACTAAGAAGTGCTTTGTAAGTTACAGGGCATTAAAACAAATTTAAGATGTTTTTAAGTAATAATTTTATCTAGTTGAGAAATTATTATTTATGCAACATATCTTTCCTAACAGTGAGTTTGATATCTAGGCATAGGTACCACTGTGAAATCATACATTTACCAATAGGAAGTAGAATGTCTTTCTGGCCACCTCTCAGACAGATTAACAAACTGTAAGAAAAGGATCCACAGTTTGAGCCATGCTATATTAGGTGGACAGTGTAATCACTAGGACAACTCTGAATACAAAGAAAGTGGAAACATGAGTCTGAAGAGGGGAACTATCAAAGGTACTCTTTATCAAGAGTGAAACTTTGAAATCCATCTATTTAAGATTAATCACTATTCTTTTAGTTAAGCTGTTGTCATCTCTAACTTTCCCTAAGTAGAAAATAATCTACACTTCCAACTAAGTTATTCATGGTCCAATTTGTTCTCAGAATACTATAATAGGCTTTGTGAAGATAAGTTTTATAATAGGGATTTAACATAGTGAGAAGCCAAGACACAGAGGCCTTCAAACACAAAGAGTATATATGTGTATAAACTGCTCAGTCCCCTCCCCCTCTGCTTCCACTCTTCCTGGTTTATTCTCCGGAAAGGACATTCACCCCTACTTAAAATCTTATTTTTACAAAGGATTCAGATGAAATGGCATCTCAGTTTAGCTACCGTAGAGTTGCTCTGGAGCCATTTCAACATCACTGGAAAATGGGGGAAACTTTGAGCAAAGTACCACTGGAAGGAGGAATGTTCCTAGGATAAAATCTTCTCTCTTGGCAGTTTTGTCTTGCTTGATGACCACATTTACATAATGAGTTCACAGGCTAGAACTCTCAAAGAGTACTCTACTTTCTTGGAGGAAATAAAATATTCAGGGTGGCATCTGGGAGAAAAAATTAAAAAATGAAGGAGGAGAAGAAAAAGAAGGAAAAAAAATCATTGATGATTTACACATTTTATATTTATTTCCCAAGCTTCTGATATCTTAAACTATTGAAAATACATAAAATTAATTCTAAGACACTATACATTTATAAATTTGTTCTTTTTTCCTCTTTGACTCTAAAGATCTAACTTTCCCTATTTATAATTTTTACCTCATTTGTATCCAAATGAGTATATCAGCTAGTTGTTTTACAAAGTACCAAGGCACTTGAAGTGAAAAACAAGCTTATCTTCTTTCAGATGGTGACTGTTTCTTTTTAAGGTTCCATATTTTCACATTTTAAACATTTCAAGACACAAGCTCATGAAGTGTAATATTTAAAATACTTGAGAAAGTAAGAGAAAATACCTGAAACTCTTTATCTATTATGTATTTTAATAACTAGCTTTTCTTTTCCCTAGTTTTACATCCCTGCTACTTATTTTGTTGTAAGTGAGGCTATCTTATTTGTATATTTGTAACAAAGTTCATAAAAGGATGAAGCTGTGTGGTTCATTATTTATATTCAAATTTTTTTGATTAAAAAATCTTAAAAATCATGTAAGAATTACACAACCAATAAACATTTTAAACTTTTTTAAGCTAAGAAAAAATTTTAATTGTTTTTTTAATGTGTTTTTAATGATTTCTAGCACTCACACCTCCTTACTTGCTTTCCAAACTGTTTATACTGTCCCCAATAACACTCAGTGGAAAGCTGTCATTCCTGGCTAAATCCTTACTTAGGGTGGATGCTATGCCTCCGTGAGACAGGGTCAGGGGGTCAAAATCGATTTTGGAGGCCACCTGGAGAGTCCAGGCCATGAACTGACTCAAAAAATTTATATCAGAGCCGGAATAGTCCACCTCCCAGGGTCAGATCTGGCCTGACACTCCAACCGCAGGCTGGGGCATGCTAGACCGAGCTCAGAGAGAGGCTAGAGTTGTTGACCCTGCTAGCTGACCTCTTCAAACTTCAGGAGAATTTTTTTGGCAGTTACCACGGTGACTGGGTACTCTAAAAGCTTATCCTTCTTACTGAAAGAAGGAAAAAAAAATTAGGAAAAAAATATGTTAAAACCTACCTTGCAGAGATGCCTATCACAAGTTTTTTTTTTTTTTTTCCAAAGGGAAAAAACTGAAGTTCTAAATTGTCTATGACTTTAATTTCCACTGTTGTCCTAAAGAAATTGGAACTTGTAAGGTCTTTCAAAACCAAATTTCACATTTGTAACAGATACTGTTTTTTTTTTTAAACCAATAACTGAAAACAATTTGAATAATGTATTAAAATACTTTTTAAACAACATAATTTACTTGGAAATTCTATTATCTCTCTGCTTTTCTTTGAGACTAATCAGCTTTTAAATAAGATCCACCATAAATGCTAATTTAGTTGGGGAAAAACACTGTAACTAAATATTCATTTTTGTGTCAAAAACACACTCAAATTTTTTTTCTGACAGAAAAATGTCCATTTTTGCTTGACTTGAAATAGTAAAATTAAGAGAAAAGCAAATGACCATTATTCTATATTTAAAAATTTTTTTTAACTAATGACTTAATAAAATAATGTTTACATTAAAAACAATGTCATGAAAATACTCTAATATAACACAAGAACACTAGGAGGAAAAATTCAAAGTGTACTTTCTTTTAGATCAATTTGAAACTAAAAAAAAAAACAAAAGCTATAGAATATTCTTCTATGTTAATACCAAATGCTATCTTGTCCTAAATTTCTACAGTGATAGAAAGACTTATAAATTAAAATTTAATTCCCATTGGGTAAACCTACACACATTATAAAACTCTGCTAGTTGATTTTTGGTGACAGATTATAATACAAAATACTTTTAAACGGCTCCTATATACATCTTGAAATTAGATGAGAATCATAATACTTTAGAAGTATATTATTTAATTATAATAATACTTGCTTTTTAAAAATGCCTGTGTGGTATATAAGGACTTTTTGTAAAGTGAAATCATGGACTCTTAGTGTTGCTACTGTTCTGGCCTCCTTCTGGTCCTCCTTTAATTTTCTCATCTGCCTCTTACACGACCCAGGTCCTGGAAGTCTTGAAAGGTTTTTCTCCAGCATGTGTGTGTGTGTGTGTGTGTGTGTGAACATAAGCACACACAAACGATTAAGCATTGGTGAGGGGAGGGTGGTTTTGCATTTTAAAAAGCACTGGCTATGTAACAAAACAATGTCTTTGGTCTCGATATCATTTCTCATCTTGACTGTAAGCCAAGAAAGAAAAAAAATGATGAATTACAGAAATGTAGTAACTGACACTCCAAAAATGAATACTGAAATTTCAGAGGAATGCTTTAACCTAATCTGGAATGTTCATTTTGCTGTGACCTATTTTCACTGCTTTGTAATCACCACTAAATTCCTAGAACGGAATGGACATAAAACCAAGTATCTGTTAATTAATCTCAATTAAAAACAAAAAAACATATAATTCAGAATATAATTTCCTTTGGGTTCAAAACATCCAGTGAAAGGAAAGATTGGAGACATATTTTGAGAGGATTTTGCCATGTGATCCAATTGCACTTTGTTAAAACACAGGTCTTTCAATTAGATAGTGTGGTTCTTGCCATTGCAAAGTTGCAATGAGGTTGGTGAGTCACTACAACTGTGGTGCCAGCTCATTCTCTATGATGAACTCAGGCTGTCCTTCCCAGCCGGGAATTCTTGGCAAGCTTCGTTAAAGACCCGGAGGCTGGCAAAGCATGAAGAACTATCAAACAGGAAATGAGGTCCTCCTCAGGTTTTGAAAAGAGATGATAGAAGTCTTAAAGTGAGGCAGGCCAGACCAGAATCTCCTAAACCACAAGCCTTATCTTGAGTGAAACATTATTTCTAAGCTGGATCTGAAAAGGAAAAGAAGTTCAAGTATGAGACAATGGTTCATTTGTATGTAAGAAAACAGTGCCAAGTCTCTTAGTTTGGTTTCCTCAAGTCAAAGTTAGGACCTCTCCCAGGGAAAAAAACAAAAATCACTTATCAGTATTCTGCATAAATTTCTACTAAAAGGACAATGAAATAAATAGATATTTAGAAGATTCATAAACATGGGTCTTCTCTTATGTTGAAAATTGGTTGGTTCTAGAACTACAGAATTCAGGGACTGGGAGGGATTTAAGAGATCATCTGGTCCTATCTCTTTACTCAGATTCTGCTCCGCACTTCTAGCTTAGTGGATTCTCCACTATAATGTGTGATCGCTTCACTGGGTAGAAAGGGTGTTAAAACACCATGCCTGTAGACCTATTCAGAGCCTTGGTGACAGTTATTCTAGAACCATGGTATAAAATGATTGTAAAACTCCTTCAAGTTACACTTCCAGGGAACAACTTTAATTCCATAAAATCAGGTAGGAAACAATACAATAATGTGTGCTGTAGGAAGCTTAAAAATTTTCAGGAACTTAGATAACAAGGGTAGGCTGTTAATATTATTTCTTCAGCTAATTGTTTTTATTGATTTGTTATGGCTAACAGGCACTGATTGATTTTCTTTTAATCAGTATGGAGTCTTCACTCTGCCAGGTTTATAATTAAATACTGAGAAGAAGGGCTCTTGGTGTTAGTCTAAGTTTCCAGTGGTATGAAGGTCTGTCCAAATAACCATGAGCTATGTAAGATTTGATGGCTGCCAGTGTAGAAAGGGCTTAATGTGGTTTTTCTTTAATATTTCTCTAATTAGCTTTAGCTTTAACTTGTTTCTATTAGGATCAGTGGATCTTAAAAATGAAGTAAAAGGAAGCCCCTAGAAAAATATGGAATTCATTGCTCATACCCCAAACTGCCATTTGTCAACTGCATTCAACTATAACATTTATTTTCTATATCATGTATTTTCAGTGCAATCATCAAAGTTCCCTTCTAACTTGTCATGGTGTTTGGGAGAAGACCATGATTGAATCCTGAGAATCTGGTTCAAGGCTCCAGAGGGGAAAAAAGAGTAAAGGATAAGAATTTGAGGGGAGGAGGAAAAGTACTAGGTATGCTGAGGGATTTTAATATGGAAAGAGGCTGGTGTTTAGGAAGATGCTGCTGCTGCTGCTGCTAAGTCGCTTCAGTCGAGTCCGACTCTGTGCAACCCCATAGATGGCAGCCCACCAGGCTGCACTGTCCCTGGGATTCTCCAGGCAAGAACACTGGAGTGGGTTGCCATTTCCTTCTCCAATGATTGAAAGTGAAAAGTGAAAGTGAAGTCGCTCAGTCGTGTCTGACTCTTAGCGACCTCATGGACAGCCCACCAGGCTCCTCCCTCCATGGGATTTTCCAGGCAAGAGTACTGGAGTGGGGTGCCATTGCCTTCTCCGGTTTAGGAAGATAGGTATGTGTGATTAAGAGGTGAAGGCAGCAAGAGTCAGGTAGTCCCTTAACTGCCATCTAGAATTTCAAAGAAATGCTATATCTTTTCCATAGATTCTAATGGGTGTTGGTTAAGGGAGGAATTTGGGGTACTAATTACTTGTTAAAGTTTTGGAGGTGGTGGTGGTTGGGGGACGGGAATGAAAAACAACTCTGAGGTTGAGGGTCAGAAGAGTGTTTGCTTGGCTAGTCAAGGCTCCTGATGAAGTTCAGCTACCTATCCTACAGTTATGTGTGTGAGTCTATCTATCGTTCTGTTTCTCAAAAACACTTCAGTCGTCTCCCCTTTTCCCAGAAGTAGACTTCACCCAAAGGAGAAAGAGCTGTTAAGGGAAACTCCTTTGCAGAAGGAAACTTTTCTATATACACACATTTTTTTCTTTTTGGAATCAAGGATGAGAAGCCAGCCAAGAAAGTCAGTGGGGAATTGTGAGATTAAAGAGTGAGAACTTCCCACCTGGTTCTGAGCTCTAGCCCCAGGATCAGCCAGGCTGTGCTCCAGAAACAATGTGGACGATGCAAGAGCTGATTGTCTTCCCCAGTTTCTTGACCTGTCTTGAGACTTTGCCAGGGCTGTTCCCTCAGTCCAGGTGGGCAGAGCACTCCTGTCTAAAACATCATGGAAAGGATATAGCACTTCTTTGAAATTCTAGACGGCATTTAAGGACTACATGACCCATTGCCTTCACCTCTTAATCACACATAACTGTCTTCCCAAACACCAGCCTCCTTTCCTATAACAATCCACTGCACTGCTCCTAGAAGGGCATAGTCTAGGGCTGCTGCTACTGCTAAGTCGATTCAGTTGTGTCCAACTCTGTGGGACCCCATAGATGGCAGCCCACCAGGCTCCCCCGTCCCTGGGATTCTCTAGGCAAGAACACTGGAGTGGGTTGCCATTTCCTTCTCCAATGCATGAAAGTGAAAAGGGAAAGTGAAGTCACTCAGTCGTGTCCGATTCTTCGAGACCCCATGGACTGCAGCCTACCGGGCTCCTCTGCCCATGGGATTTTCCAGTCAAGAGTACTGGAGTGGGGTGCCATTGCTTTCTCCGAAGTCTAGGGCAGGGGTCCCCAACCTCTAGAATCTAATTAAATGCCTGATGATTTGAGGTGGAGCTGATGTAATAATAATAGAAATAATGTGCACGATAAATGTGTTTGAATCATCCTGAAACATCCCCACCCCCACCAACCCCAACCGACCAGGTCCATGGAAAAGTTGTCTTTCACGGAAGTCGGTCCGTGGTGGCAAAAAGGTTGGGGAGTGCTAGCTAAGGCAACTTGGCCAGTGCCTTCCTTCTGCTGAGACAGGACCACTAGAAAAGGGGCTCACTCTTTTGGCATCCTTCAAAGGCTCCTTAGGAAATTGTTGAAGACAGAAATTTTGAAATTGAATTGTAAAGACTGAGAAAAGAGGGGTGAGGCACCGGCAGCTGCTCCCAAGCAGCTGCCCCAGCTGCTCCCGCCTTGAGAAAGGCCAGCCTCTTGGGCACCACACCCACTAGTCCCAGAAGGAGGCAAGAAGAGGGGCATGAATTGAAGGGGTCAAGTTTAGAGAGAGGGCCCTGGCTCTGAGTGTTGGAGAGACATCCATAGCCACAAACGCCAAGGAAAAGGTGAGCAAAACAAATAAACAGCTATCACTCAGTCCCAGGTTGCTGAAATGACTTGTAGGCCCAAGAACACACATTGTGTGTGCATGTATGTGTGTGTGTGTGTGTGTGTGAGAGAGAGAGAGAGAGAGAGAGAGAGAGAGATGAGGCCATTTTGTGAGGGACCTGGGGGAAAGGGGAGAGCTCTGTAGGAGAAGGAACCAGTTTTCTCTCCTGGATCCCCATGACTTGTATGCTGGAGTGACTGTGGTCACATTAACCCTCATTTCCCTTCTTCTGCCTGCCCGGGGCCACGTCGAAATGAGAGGCAGCACACACGACAATGCCCTCCCACCACCAGCTTTCTCATCCCCAAACTCAAATGCCTGCGAGTGAAACGTCACCAAAAGTTATTGCCAGCGACAAATTGGGGCTGACAAATTGTCGATAATCGCGCCTTCAACGTGCAAGATGACTTGCAGGCAATAAAAAAGCAGACGCACCAAGAGGTGGGCAGGGGGCGCGCGGGTCGCAGCCGGGTCCGCGGTTCCCAGGTGGCGCCCTGCCCCAGCCCGGCGCCACCCCAGCCCTTCAGCCGGGGACCGCGCGCGGTGCAGGACCGCCGGGCTCCCACTCGCCCGCTGGAGCTCTGGTTCTCTTTCAGCAGTCTGAATCAACACAGACCGCAGGAGGAGCCTCTCTCCACCCTCTCCGCCGATTAACCCTTTTGGGCGCGCGTGTCTATGGTCTCAAGCGCCCTTGATTTACAGTCACGTTACCCGAGTTTTCTTTTGTTTGAAATCCTGGGCCCGCAAGACTTTGGCATGTGTTGGACGTCTAGTTACTTCTGCATGCCTGTCTGTATCCTGCGACAGAGAAAATGATTAGGAATTGAGGTTCAAGAGAAATAATATTTTTACCTGTGGATGCATTGGAAGGTGTGCACGTTAAATCGTTTCAGAATTTAAGATAAATCTGAAAAAGCTCTTTCAAAGTGTTTGCAAGTTAGTGCCTCCACCCACCCACACACATCGTCACACGTTCTCCCACCCCCCACCCACACACACACACACACACACACACACACACACACGCCAGATTCACTAGAGTGCCCTTTGATTTGTTTTTTACATTTTGGATTCACTTGTGTTTCAAATTTAAGAGTAACTTCAAACATACACATCGATCTAAACATGAATTCTCTATGTAAGATATGATTTCTTATGTGATTTATCTGTAAACTTAAGGCTTCAGTTTCCATTATCAATCACAGCCCACCTAGGTGGCTGATTTAGCTATTAAAGTTTGAGTTCACAGTTGAAGCCACTGTTCCACTTTCTCCAAGTTGAATTCTGATTTCTGCAAGTAAATACCACACAGTATTTGAATTTAGGGTCTTGTTAAACTGAAGGCGTTTCCCATTTCCTTGAGCTGTATAAATGAACTGCATTGTCACATAATCGATAGGAAAAACTCAGCTGTCACAGATCCTAAGCAATTCCTTGCCACAGAAATAACACGATCTGGCATTTGTGAGTTTGAAAAATATGCTGTTTGGATGACATGAGACCAGAACTACCTAGACGGTTTAAATGTCATGGTCTCTATGATTGGCTATGGATGGACCTGCTGAGATATTTCAAATAGGCTTCTCTCCTGGTTAGAGACCAGGTGCTCCTTTTTTTCTTCTGTTATCCAGTAGTATAAAAACATTGGGATCTGGGATTCAAAGCTATTTCTAACCTCATCTAAGTTTGTCGGCTCTCATAGAGTTTATGAGAGAATTTTAAATCAGGCATTTTCCTCCCTGAGCCAATGAGCAATTCAGATGTGGATTTTGGAGTCGAAATCTGAAACTAAATGTTCAACAACTTCAACACCCATCCTTTGAAGTCCTACATCATTCCATCAATGTGATCAGGATTTCTGCAGTATATAAATCTTTCGGCTCAAAAGTAACTGAATGGCATCTGATCATAAGTAGCAGGAACCCATAATCTCTCTTTTTCTGCCTCAAAGTTGCTGTCTCTAGTTGCATTTTTGGCTTTCTCTCTACAATCTGCCATGTACAAATGCTGCCATATCATATAAGAACATGAAGAAGATGTAATCTTTATCTATATTTTCTCCTCTTTTATCTTAGATAAAGTACTTTCAACTCAATGACTTCTTTCACCACTGGCAGTGTTTTTAAAGTGGTACTGGGTGGACCTACTGTGGAATCTACGCCACTCAATAGATTAAATTATGTGATTAAAAGGTTAATTTATCTCACAAGAACCTTGCTAAAAAGCCTCATGACCTTGACATACTATTTGCATACCATTCTGTACTTGGAATCCTTTACACACCAAAGGTGAAAGGTAATTTCATTCATAGATTTGCTCTGTCAATGAAATGATGTATTAAATAGTACAGCTACACTTAGCCTACCTAGACCCACTTCTACAAAGCAAAGTACTAGATCAGACAGTAGCAAGCTAGGTTAGACAAATTCAGTTTATAAATTCAAAGCATGAAGGCATAAAATTTGTCTTTTCTAAAACTAAAGCTATTGGAATCTGCATTTCCCACATCTACCACGGCTAAGATCTTTGCAGTAAACTAAGAAACACCACCTCTAATTAGTTCATTTGTCATCAGAGAACCACTGCATCAAGCCAGGTATTTTGCTCCTATTCAACTCTAGAAGAAAATGGGACAACGTGGGCTATTATAAAAAGCTCAGCATTCAGTGCCAAAATTTCAAATTGGCTTCATTTTACAAGTTCTCAGAAACCCCCAACTCATTCAGACTATGTCTTGGCAAACTTGTTCCAGCCCCAAACAGGACTGTTAACACAGTAGAGTTTATCCATTATCATAGTTCACAGGCTTCTCCATAGCTGCAAGTTGACATTTGGAACCTGTGACATGCAGACGGGATGAAAATCCATCCAGCAACCAAGTCCCTTATTTCCGAAGTAACTGCCACGGGTAAGTGGGGGCAAGGCCAGAGAAGGGCGGGGAGCGGGGAAGAAATAGGCACAAAATAACTAGGCTGGGAGTAACTGAGTTCTGATCAAGGACATTCAGGTAACTGATGAAACAAGATCTCTTCTTGGATTCTTGCTCAGTGTGTCAATTTATCTTACTCACGATTATGAGAAATGACTGATCCCATCCCAGACTATTTAGAAATGTGGTGCATTAAATCATCTTGTCCTTGATTCTTGAGACATAAATCACATGAGGTCAGTATCACAAATTTGAGAATTTGCCTGAATTCTTTAATCACACAGTGCACAGATATGACACACTGGATACAGATGTACTGGACAACATCAGTGTATCTATGGCTCTGAAATTTTTAAGTTGTTCATTTTTGTCTCTATAATTTCATACACACCCCCTCCACCCCCACCACCACACAGAAAATATTTCTTTCCTTTACTGTCTACAATCTAAATTTAAGAGCACACAAATCATGAGCTGGAGGTAACAGATCTATTTATGAAATACTTCTCTTTTCCTACCCAGGCATCCACCCCAAGGGACTGAGTGATGCATGGTGCTACTCAACTAGGTCTGAGAGAAAAGGCGGGGGTTGAAGAGCATCTTCACCGTTGCAGTACTCTGGCTGCATCTGTTTTCTCAGGCAGTTCCCTGAACTCACTCTAAGCTCAATTTTACAAACACACTATCTGGGTCTCCACTTATCTGTTAAAATGGTTCAGGGTGTGTGCCAGGAGTATTGTGCCACCATAGCTGGCACATTTGTCTCTTCTGTCTAATGTCAGTCATTACACAAAGCATTCTAAAAAGCTCATTTTCAACTCTGAAAAATATACTCTTACTACAGAAGTCATTATATTAGCATAACAAGCACAAAGTTCCAAGTGGTAATTTGGTTATAGATCTCAAATCCTTCCTCTTCCATTAGATTGGTGTTGAGGTATGAGGTTGCCCTGTGGCCACTAGGATCTGAGTCAGTGGATCCCCTGCTGGAGGGAGGTTCTTCTGACCTGAACCGTTTGTCCTGAGGAACTCAAAGTGAAGTAAAAGTTTCAAGTGTCAGCTGCCCTGGTTGGGACATTTCTTACAGATGCCTCCATCTTTTTTTACCTTCCTCTTTCCATACACTTCTTTCCTTGACCACCAAAAAAATGTCTTAAATGATATTCTTCCGCAGGTGTCTCACTGGACATGGGCAGATACCGGTCCTGCTCTCACAAGCAATACGAGCACTGTTCGGTCCTTTTGTTGGGGGCGGGGTTTGGGAAACCTGACCTCAGTCTGCCCTGCCAATTGTGGCCTTGTAGATTAGCTGAGACTCTGCTGAGGCCCGGATGGCTGCGGTGGTGGCAAGGGTCAGCAAGGTTGAGATGTATTCAGATGTTAATTTACACCTGAAAAGGCTGAATGCAGTTACCCACATGGGGGGTGACTGGAGTTTCTCATGAATGCTGGCCTTAAGTGCTTCCTTGGGAAACGTGAAAGTTGAAATGGAGGGGAAAGTCATCCAGAAGTTATGGGAGCAGGGAGAAGGGTGGGGAGTAGGGACAGTCTTGATGAATTAAAGGTAATTTATTTAGCCACCAGGCAATGGCACCCCACTCCAGTACTCTTGCCTGGAAAATCCCATGGATGGAGGAGCCTGGTAGGCTGCAGTCCATGGGGTCGCCAAGAGTCGGACACGACTGAGCAACTTCACTTTCACTTTTCACTTTCATGTATTGGAGAAGGAAATGGCAACCCACTCCAGTGTTCTTGCCTGGAGACTCCCGGGGACGGCAGAGCCTGGTGGGCTGCCGTCTATGGGGTCGCACAGACTCGGACACAACTGAAGCGACTTAGCAGCAGTATAACTCTATGTTCAACTTTTCCTTTTTAGCATAGTTTTAAGGTACAAGGGGGCAGGTGGTAATTTCCTGTTTACTAAATATTTGGAGATTGTCTATCAAATCCAGAAACACTGATATGGAAGGAAGGATGAGAGAGTAGCCTTGTCTCTCTTCTGTCATCAGGATGGGTGTCCTTGTTTTGCTGTCTTTCTGTTTAACAACTGCTACCTACCTTTCTTAGTGGAATTCCAAAGTACTTCATGAGTACTTTGAAAAAAGAAAAACCAACTACATTCCAATACTGCCTTTAACCTCAAACATAGTAAAGGGTTCATTCAGACCCCAGGACCACACTGAAGCATTAATTAGGCTGATGAAATCCATCGAAATGTATGAATTCAGCATAATCAAGTTTCTACCGCAGACTATCGTTAAGGAATACGTGAGCAGCTGGGAGAATAGAAAGTACTGTTAGAGTTAAGTCATGCATGTAATTGAGTATATTTAACATAACCATTTTAATGATCAGTGATTAAAAGTGCATCTTACTTAAATGGTATATCCTCTGCAATTTGTTCATATCAACTTGATAATATTCTCAAAAGGAAAAAATAGGGATACACATTTCTAAACAAGATCTTTTTTGAGTTTGGGGGGGGGAAGCAGGAAAGTGAACTGGAAAAAAAAAGTGGGTTTTGCATGCAAACAGAGACAAGGGTGTGATATAAATTAATCACTGTTTTGGGTATCTTCTGTGCTCAGTTCAAAGTAATAGGAATATATTCAGGTGAGTTTTTTCATCCCTCCAGAAGAATGTAATTTCTTCTTTCTCTGTCTGACAAGATTTTTTTTAAGAGCCAGAGAGAGGGGTCTGCTCAAATCCTGATGATTTTAAAAGCTTTTCTTAGGAACCTGAGAAGTTCACCTTTCCAATCCCACTTCCCACCTTTGGGGTTGGCTGATCTTAGTGGAACTCACCTCCGTGAAGATGGCATTGGGAAGGAGAGAGATGACCCTGGATGTGGTCATCTAGGGCCACAGACAGGAGAAGCTCTCAGGGAAATGAGCTGTTCAAATCAGCTAGTGGCCTGAGTCTAAACTCCGTGTGCTTGGAGGCAGACTCTGCTCTGCTGTGGTCACTCAGACCTGGCCAGATAAATGAAGTCATTGTGGAGTCACTCGCAAGCCAGCCCAACTCTTTTTGTAGTAGTTTCTCAGCTTTTGCTCTCAAAACACGCAAATCACTGATTACCTGGGAAAAAAGAGCTGGATCTAAATCTACAGCTAGAAGTGGGCACATCCCACAACATCTACACATCTACGAAGGCACTATAAAAGTGAGGGTTTAAGAGAGTGGATGCAGTTGTCCCAGCTCCCAAAAGTTGCCTCACAGGACTTTTTTCCTCCCTTCACCCCTGCCCCCACTCCCATAAAGAGGTCAGTCTATTCTCCCACTCAAAATAGGGTTTGAAGAGTGGCACATCTTGAATGTCTAGGAGTTGTACCTCAACTTTTTACAAACCTGAACCAGGAGAAAGGGAGACACAGGCACATAAAACTATGCTGGGGCAAACGATCTGCTTGCTATAAACAAACCAAAAATATATTAAGGGGAAATTTATTTGAAATCCTTTCACCCAGTAGCATGTCTTCCTTGGCTTGGAGGGACAGCTTTTGAGAAATCAGGGCTCTCAGGGAGCTCTCTCGCACCCAATG
Source organism: Bos indicus x Bos taurus (assembly GCF_003369695.1). Lineage (NCBI taxonomy): Eukaryota > Metazoa > Chordata > Mammalia > Artiodactyla > Bovidae > Bos > Bos indicus x Bos taurus. The sequence continues at coordinate 85,010,331 of NC_040076.1, forward strand.
TATAGTCTATAAATATCGTGGAAGAGTCATGCCAGGGGTAGTCCGTGCAAGAGAATCTGGAGTCTTGAAAGCATCTTTTTCTTCTGGCTATGGTGGCACTTAAATGATAATGTGGGCAATGGAGCTAGGAGATTTATATCTTTTGGAAAGTAGGGCGAGCCAGATGGTAATAGCGTCATTAACACACAAACTTGGGATGTGCAAGTGAAGCTTGAAATTGGGAAAGAGATCGGGAGAACAAAGGGGGCTGCTGTTGAAAGGCTACCCCTCTTCTGCCGGCCAAAGCTAAGAGCCTCATGGTACTGGGGTCTGCTCCTGCCCAGAGCTGATAATAAACGACAGCTTTCCTCCTCCCCTGTTGAGACTTAGAAAGCACCGAGAAAACTTTTGCAATAGGCAAATGTGGCACTTATTTATGTGTAACCCTTTGTAGTCTGAAATGGCAGGAATGGGCCTTTAATTCAACTGCAACTCCCACCCTCCACCCCCTACCCTAGTTTGATAAGCTCTTGCAACTGTTGACATTTATTTTATGGAATCAAAGTGCCGCTTGTTGCACGTTTCAGACAAAAGTTCATTTTCCTCCCCTTATATAAACACTCAAAGTAAATATTAAAGGCTGAACAGGCACTACCTTTTTCATTTTGGTGATGGGGGATGGTGTGAAGGTGTTGGTGGCAGGTTAAACTACAGTTTTACTTTTGGAAAGCTTTAATGTTTAAGCTAAACTCCCACTTGCTCAAAGAGATATAACTCAGAGAGAATACAGAGAACATACTAAGACAAGATTAACAATGCCATTAATAATAATAATGCATGTCTATAATAAACACCCACACGAACATCTGTAAACAGGCAGGGCAGTTTGTAACAAAATTAATGACTTCGTTAACATATATATGATATATATATATATATATAGTATACATATAAAAGCAGCAAAGGTAACGGCCATTAAGTATTGAATAGCTTGAGTGATGCCTGTTAGCGACTCAAAGTTGACAACGTCTAAACCAAAATCGAACGTTTTTCTTTTTTTTTTTTCTTCTTAAAAAAAAAATACTGGAGCTCTTTAAAAGCCCGAAGGACTTACCCTCAAGGCATTATTCCGAGAAAAACTGAGACTGGCCGTTCGTCACAGGCAATTGTGAAGGGTTTCAAAGGGCCGATCAAACGATCGCCAGAGTAATCTACATTCAAGTCCGGATGGTGGTGTTACGGCACACACCTGCGGGGTGTTTGCTGTCCGTGCCCCTCGCCGAGCTACAAATCATCATTAAAGCGAGCTGCTTAAGCTTCTTCCCAGTTTCTAGACAAGAGTTACTTGGGACAGTTCACTTTGATATTGCTACAACTCGCAATTGACAACCACGCTATTTTGGAGCTCAAACCCGAGCCCACACCCTAGTTAGCGCGCGGCAAAGTAAGGAGGGTGATGCGGTGCGGGTAAGGGGGGGTGTGTGTGAGCACATTGTAAAAGTCTGTTTCTCCAATTTCCTGAGCAGGCTTGCCACAAAAATGTATAGGAAACCAGGTGAGAAGCGCCTGAAACCTGCCTCGAGTTTTCGACTGAGGGTCTTCCAAAACTTCACTATCTTTGCCACAACTTTTAAACGACTCAGAGAAGAGACAAATCTCAAAACCTCAGTTTCTCTCCTTTCCTCTCTGACATACACACGACTCGGGCCAGCACACTCTCTTGAGTGAAAGATAACATTATGTTTCTCGATCAGGACCGGGTATCTACTTTGAAACTTTCACTTTTGATTCATTCGTTTGGAATTATATCCTCCCTTTCTTTGCGACCCTGCCCTCTCTTGCCATCACCTTGAGGTAGAGAGAGAGAGAAAAAAAAAAATTCTAGAGTTGGGTAAAAAGAAAGGGACGTGGGGGTCGGACAGTTGGAGCACGGGAAAAAGCAGGAAGGTCGGTTTCTGTCTGCTGCCTGCCTGGCTGTCTGCGAGCTCTGCAATCCGTGTGCGCACCATTTGGGGCGTGGGGAATAACCGGTTGCCGGTGATGCCAAAAAATGAACCAAGACTCGGAGCGAATGTATCAATAGACCAATTTTCTGCTCCCACCGCGAGCTTTTTCATTTCAACCCTGAGAGGAGGCGTCTGCGCTGCGCAAGACGCAACAGCACGGTAGCGTCGCGAAAAAGAGGGCGCTAGACACGGGAGGCGCAAATATGGAAATTAACTCATTAGGAAGGGGTGTGGTTACTGCGAAGCCCCCTCCTCCATCCCTTCCTTTTCTCCCTTGCTGCCACCGTCCCGGCTTGCTAAATATGAGATTACAAACAAACAAATAAAGCAGAAGCTGACTACGCAGTCCCAGATCAAACACGCTCCAGATAATGCGCTTCACTCAGCGCTGCGGCCAGAACTACGGCGCAGCGCGGGCCCCTAACGCCCTCGCGGGGCTTCTGCGCCCGCTCCGCGCCAGCCAGGCGTCCCCGGCTCTGAAAGCCAGGGCCCGCGGCGGCGTTTCGAAGGCACAGCACGTGGCCTTGGCGCCCCGTTTGGTATAACTTTTAAAACATCAGACAAACGCTTGCACCAATATGGTAACCCTTAAAGGGCTTCTGCTGATCTCAGCGGTCCTGCCCTGATGCTGCATAGAGGGGAGTGTGGTGGTGTTCTCTTTGGGAGAAAAAAGACCCCAAACTAGAAAGTAGTATCCCAGAGTACATGGTCATGGGGGCTTCCCTTGTGGCCCGGCACCCCGAGAGGGGAGGCTTGAGGTGGAAGGGGGGAGGGGGGAGTCGGCGTTGAGAAAGGCTGGGTCCAGGCTTGGGCGTCGGGTCGATTCGAGCGTTAAAGACCCGGGTTGAGATATTAACCAGAGACCAGGTCCCCAAGAGTGAAGGCCAGGGGGTTGGAAACGCTAGGCTGCACAATTCTGTGTCGAAATAAAATGTTTGGGAGGGGGTGGGGGCAGAATAAGAAAGAAACAAAATGCAAAACCTCTTACATCCCCCTCCCCAGCCGCCCTTCCCCCACGTCCTCAAAGCCGACTTCTGTGGAAGGCTGGGGAGTTTGGGGGGGTGGGGTGGGGTGGGGGAGGAAACTTGTGTTTTTATGGTTTTTCTTTCTGCGCGGCCCGCCTCCCCGGCCCTGTTCCCTGCCCGGCGCTCCCCCAACTGCGGGCCCCTTGGAGGAAGGCCGCCCAGTCCCCTCGTCTCCCGCTGCCTGCAGGCCACCGAGCCTCAAAGCGGGCATTGTCCAGCGGGGGCGGGGAGGCCAGCGGGCCCCTGGAGAAGAATAACACTGCGCCCAAGTCCTGTTAGGGAAAGTTTCCTAATGCACTCCTTGTGGTAAAATATACTTTTAACAGGGCGGGGTGGGGTGGGGGAATAACTTTTGAAAAATCCATGGCCTTCTCTCACTTTCTCAACTCTTTCCTTTGTCACTTTTTCGGTTCTCAGAAAGGGGGAGAGTGGACCGGAAAAAATTGGAAGAGGGGCCGAAAATGTGAAAATGATTCTAGAACCGTCGATGTGACGGTTTTAAAATGCGGGTGGGAAGAAAAGGGTGGGGTGTCTCCACTCAGGTCTGGGCGGAGGACAGCTGCACAGTCGGTACGCCGGGGGAAAGGGGAGAGGGGCCCCGAGGGCGCGTGTGCGGGCGAAGCATTTCGCACCTCTTGTTTATCTTAGAAGCGAGGCGGGTGGGCAGGAGGGGGGCGAATTGTTCTTCCTCCCGACGGGCAGTAGAAGTTAAATAAAATGGAGAGGCGGGCACACGCAAAAAACCAAAACCTGCTGTAGACTCGGAGTCTCTCTCCTTGACCCGAATTGCAAATGGTGAGGGTTCCCTATTTGCAAAAAACTCCAAAGTCTTAAGACCCCCAGAGACAGCGGTCCTCCTGAGTCTTGCAAGAGCCGCGACAGAGAACCGTTAGAATTGGGGCTTTGGGGGCAAATGTGACTCATCTCTCATTCGGGCCACGAGGGCCCATCCTTCCAAGCGTTGCCATCTGCATTTGAGGGGTCTCTGGCTTTCATCTGCTCTTGCAGGCATTAGCAAAATAATGACTCGTGCCTCTTGTAAAACTCTACTTGAAAAAGTATATTCCAAGACACTGCGTTGGTGAATCCGTTTTAAAAATCAAATCAAAACAAAATAAGACTTTTTAAAAGCCCCGAGTCCGTGCTCTCCGTGTCCAACAACCAAAATAACCGAAGGGGCGCCATTAGTGGTTGTGGCTCTTGGGGAGTTGAGCTAATTTGGTATGTGGACTCAATGCCTTAATGCTAAATCGGCAACATAAAGGGCTGAAGAGCAAGCCCGATAAAAGCTCTAATTGCTACTGGAAGATTTGGGTGGTTGCTAGGATCTGAGGACCACCACCACCACAAAAAACCTCCAATAGAGTGTTTGGGCTGAGTACATTGGGGGTGGGGTGGGGGTAGAGTATCTATGGCGAGTAGTGCCCACATCTGCTGGAACTTCCATATCTAAGCTGTTCATTTACGGGAGCCAACTTATGAAATCTCCACAATTAGATCTTCATTGTTCTTCCTCCACAACACTGTCTAGAAAGAAAAGGTCTTCTCGGTCGGGGCCAATCCAACGAAGCGTTTGACGTTATTAAATAATAAAGCGATTGTGATTTACATTGTTGTTCAGAAAAAAAGGCCAATTATCCACTGTTATGTTGCCATAAAGATCATATTAACTCGAATTAGTAATCAAACAATATGCGAGCGTTTAAAAAAGTACAGCCGAACTGGGTGACAGCTACCGCGACGTCTTCACTTTCACCAGCGAACCCACCCGCGCCTGCAGCCGGAGCGATAGAGGCAGTCGCCGCAGACCCGAAAGGAGGGAGAGAGCAGCAAAGTGGTGATTAACGGTCTCCAGTGTTAATTATTCTCAATTAATCCCAAACAGTGCAGACCTTCCCTGGTTCTCTGGGAGTTCCCTGGTTTGGGATGCTCTGAAAATGTCCTCCTTTCTGGGAGGGGTTTATAAGAAATCCGGAAGAGGCAATCTCAGGGCAAGTGTACCTGTGAGCGATGAAGGTGTGTGTACGGAGGTTGCGCGCCGTGTGTGCGCGGGAGGTTTGCTGTCTTTCCCAGAGCCTAGAGTGCAACCGGAGGCGGGGGCCTGGGGCGGGCAAGGCCCGCAGCATCCTCACACTCCTAGTGGATCTTTGCGTCTTCTCTACTCAAATCACTCTCTCTCGCCCTCTGTTATTAGGTTTATAACTCTTTGCCCACTTAAATTTGTGCAGCCAACCAAGGAAATCTAAATAGGTTTGAGTCGCCCCTTGGGTACAGAATGGAGGCTTTAATAAGAAAGATTAATTGTGGGTGTGTACCTGCCGGAAGACGCGGCAGTTATCAAGTGGTGGCGGGCAGCGGGGCTAGGGGAGGGAGACGCCTCTCCTCCGAGGCCCAGACTTTAGTAGGCGCCGTAGGCATACTTATCGCAGGTCATCGGCAACTCGTTGCAGTCCCAAGCAAAGGGCGCCACGGAGATGGTAAGATACATGTCTTCTGTGTTACTTGAGGTTCTTATAGAACTTGGTCCTTATTTACCCTGCTCACCAAATCCTCGGACTCCCGACTCCTTGCCTCCACGCCGTAGGCGAGTGTTGGGTAAGGCTGTGACTTCGGCCCTGGGAGGTCTGCCTATTCCCGCCCCCACCCCACTGAACAATGTTCAGGCGAATGATAAAGGTTTTGCTCCAAGGGCTAGAAAGTTGATATTTTTGTTGCCGCGATTAAAAATGTATACGGTTACATGGTTTTTAAATAAGCAAACAGGGGAGCAATTTTCCTCTGCGCGATGCTTCAGCAAGTCCGGGCACAGAGGGAAATCAGCCAGTGGCAGGGCCATGGAATCTGGCCCCGCGCGGCGGCGGCGCTGGGGGAACCTTCCTGGTCCGCACAGTCCTTTTCTTGCCCCTCCCTCTTTCCACCAAACGCTCGGATCCCAGATTAAGCAGTGCGGGGCGGGTGGGGGGGTAGAGGTTGGGGGCGGAGAAGAGTAGGAACCGCGTGGGGGTGGTGGCAAGAAGGGATGGACGAGAAGAATTTCTTTAGTAGCGAACCCTCCTTGAATAATTCCATTTAAAACTTGAGGCACCGAGGCCTGAGTTTAAACAAATGTAAAAATGAAATCTTCAGAAGGTCCGGCCCTTCAGCTGCGGGGCAGCCAAAGGGTGGTCGCATCTTTGTCGAGAGTTTTGGAACAGTTGCTGCCTTTCCTAACCCCCTTCTCTATCTCCCAGTAAAACCAATTCAAAAGGGGACAGACTCCACTCCACCAGATTAATGTCCGTTCATTTGCAGGATTAACCCTCTTACGAAGCATAATAAAATACTAGAGGTTCTTTTAAATTTAAATAAACACCCCAAATTCGTGCCTTCTCTCCCTTCCTGTTTGGTCTCTCTCTCCAGACATCAGAAAACAGCGTCTTGGAACCTAGTGAATCTTAGAAGAACTTTTAACTCAGAGTTTTCAGATCATCTGGGGGCGGAGGGGCGGGGGTGGCTGTTGTGGGCATGGGTATTGGGAGAGAGTGGAGAGACCAGCTTAACTTTAAAAACCTATGGCTATACGTTTTGATTTGGAACTCTCGATTAAAAATCTATTTGTTCCTCCCAGGGCTCAGCAGATTTCAATGTTGGTCATGGAGCCACAAAAATGTTCATTAAAGGAACCTAACCAAGGCTACTGTATGGCCACTTTGTGAACTCAGAACTATGGATGGGGGGAAAAGTATGAAAGTGTGAGTTGATGTCACGCTGGCTGTCAGTGTGTGGTCTATTGTGGAGAATGGTGCTTTTTGACTGAACAGAGGGAGCCCCCCCTCTCCCCCTTCCCCAGCTCTACTGCACCTGCACTGGATGAGGGAGTCTCTGCCATTCAGCCCATCGCAGATTGTTCAAACAGAAGACATCTCTGACAGCACTCAATTCATTACATTTCTTCCTGCTTTTCAAACCAACACACACACACAAAATGAGTATTGCCAGCCAGTGACAGCCAAAAAAATCTTAAAATACTTTATATGCAGCTAATTTGGAAGCTCACACAACTAACCATGAAATATTTTGTATCCTTAACGTGTAAGCCTTCTTGAGAAAAGATTACCTGATTTTTCCTATTGAAAACATACCTCCATATTTTACACCGGCATAGTAAGTTTGCAAAAAGACACTGCAGCATGGCTCATGGAGAAGTTTTAATGGGAACGAAAGTAGAAATTTGCAAAAGAGAAAAGCCCCTGATTTATCTTACAGAACGGTGACTGGAAATGCATTCATAATTTATGCTGGTGAACCAACTTGCTAATAGAGGTGAGGTACCCAAGAGCCAAGGGTGGGCAGTGAGCAAAGTGAGAGAGGGTAGTAAGGGAGGCAACCAGGCTGAAGTGTGAGTTAAACATTTAAATCAATTTTCTAACAATAAAGTCTTCCTCCCATATGCTCAGGTTTATTTTGCCATCTTAGACTCCAAGATGTTTTTACACCATTTTATAAAACTGATGAGAGAGTGTTTAGAAAGCTGATGAGAGAGTGTTAGTCTAGTTTAACAGAAGTTGGAGTAAACAAACTCTCACAAGGCAAACTTGAGTTTATGAGATTTTCCTTGGAGGTAGGAGTAAGGGGGGAAACAAAGAAAGGGAAGAGGACTTTGAGCAGAAGGAAACACAACTTTGCCAGTTAGTATTTCAGACTGATTAAACTGTAATATTATGCAATAACCTAGAATTGAGTTACATGTGATAGTCAAATCAACCTGGATGTAAGTTGATACTAAACTGACTGTATGTGAAATATTGGCTCATTCTCAGCAAATCATTAGTCTAGCCAATATAAGGCCCTGCAATCCTTCCTGTTGCAAGGGCATTCGATGAATTACATTGGGTCGTAAATAAAACTTGAGAAATGCAGAGGTGTTTCACCTAACACATAATTTTATCCATTTCATATGGAGTGCACAGACCAAATGTCATTCTTATCTACAGTTTAAATCACTGTTCCAAGGAGTTCTCTCAGCAATACTTTTTTGATTCTAAAAAAAGATTATTACAAGCTACACAAATTATTAGGGATGGAGAAGGAAAGAGAAAATCGAAATGGCATAGCAATGGCAAGCCAGAAGCAACTGTCCTAATCACCTCTCCATATCAGAATCGGAAAACTTTTGGGAGTCCAGTTCTCCAACCACCAGTGAAACTTCTGCAGCACCAAATAAAATAAGGATGTGGTGTACTTTGTAAAGGTGTTTAGTGTAATTTTTTGATCATCTCAAAACACATGTAAATCAAAATCAACTCATTCAGACTTCACAACAAACTCTAGTTAGCAAATCAAAAAACTATATTGTTCTTTACATATATGTAAATGGATAAATATATAAATATATAGAGTGCCAAGGTGATGGAGATGGTTGTCCTGTGGCTAACTGTATGTGTAGTGAAGACTCTTGCTATCGCTGTGTTTGGTTGTGTTGAGGCGGAGACTTCAAAAGCTGGAGCTGGGTGCTGGGGAAGAGGGCCAGCTCCCCTGGCCTCGTCCTGCAAGTGTTCGGATGGTCCTTTCTGGGACGCTCAAACGAATCATCTCATCCCGGAGGCCCTGCAGACCCTGACGTCACGAGGTGGGGGTGGGGGCGCAGTCCTGTTACTGGTCTGGCCGCCAGCGATAAGAACCCTTGGGAAGAATTTGCTGCTCCTTTTAATACAGTAATTATTTTTTCTGCCTTTTATGGGTGGGGGCGGCTCCTGCCAGGAATATCTGTATCCCTCCCTTCAGAAAGATGCCCAGGGGTGGCAAGTTTGGAGGATAACTTCCTAGGCGAACCCTAAAGCCAGGAAGGGCACTGGAAAAGGGAGCAGGGTGGTCCGAACAAGGCTAATTTCATGGCCAAAGACCAGCAAGCAGAGGAGGAACCCAAATGTCGATATTGAACTCGGAGTCCAAATGAGACTCTTTTGACTTCCCTATCACCTTCCCTATTACCATTGGGCAGTAAGAAAAGTAATAGCTATTAATCCTGTTCAGCGTCAGTGACTTTCTACTCATCTTCTGCGGGGTAACTATATATTATCCCTATTTTATAAACGGGAAAGAGAGATCTGCATCCTCCCATCCCCACCTACTCTGATCCTAGAGGGGGAGCAATATTCCCGGGAGCCCACATAGCTCCTGTAGCATCCCACAGCCATGTCTATCCGCAACCTCTGGCACTGGGAAGGACTAAGATCAAGATAACTCATGCTGAGCCTCGGCGCCAAACAAGGACAAACAACCCCTTAAAAATAAGGGTCTGGGTTAAGAGGCAAAAGGAAGGCAGAACTTGAGTCAGTGAGCCTCTGATTTGGGAAGTCTAGAGTCTAGAGCTGTCTTTGGCGTCACGATGTCAACGTGGAGAGGGCTGGGGTACAGGAGCTAGAGCACTCTGGAGGGGCGAGAGCTCTCAGCACCTCGGGAGACTGCAAACTTGCCTGACGCGGGCACGGCCCAGGGCCTAGAGAGGAAATCGGGCAGTTTGGGCAGGGTCCGCGCGGAGAGAACTCGAGCCCCACGCAGCACCTTCTCAGGGAGCCCGATGGAGGCCGTGGTTACGGCCGCGGTGACGTCAGGGCCCCGGCCCAGCGCTTGGCCGCCTCAGCTTCCATCTGCCGGCGCATCCGCTCCCAGCGCTGGGCGCGGCGCGCTCCCTGGGGCAGACGGTGGGAGGCCCGCGCGCTCATAGCCCTGAGTCGCGCCCCGCACAGAAGCACGGGGAGGGAGGGAGAAGATAGTTCAAAGCGCTGAAATCTTTACTAATACTGCACATTTCATCTGTACATAAAGGCAGACGAGGGTAATGAAACGAGTGACTCCTGGGAGCTTTTACATCACCTGGCACTTCTTTGCAAAGTAGAGCAAGCCTCTCAAGTCCAAAATCCCAAAAGTAACAAATATCTTTGCGTCCTGAAAAGAGAGGACGTCCTATTTGCTTTTAACAGAAACTAAGTGCACCGCTCAAGGAATAAGAAATACTACCGTTACACCAAGATATAAAATAAAATCCCTTGAACCCGCATACAGAAAGAGAGCTGTCCACCATGGGAAATCTTGGCCTTGTCTTAGGAGCCCACGCTCCCAAAGAGAAGTCTCTTAGTTAAAATAAGAAAGTCAAATCTATAATTTCCTAAAGGCCACATAAGCAAAACAAAAAATTGAAAACAAAAATTGTAAAACTGGACAGCATCGTCAGAAGGGAGTGATGTTACAACGTCTCTCTGGGTGATATTAGAGGTCATATTTCCAGGAAAGTTTTTAAATAGAAAATAACTATGAAAGACACTAAACCAGTTCTCTGGTTTGGGCTATTTCCTTATCTCTGGAAAGCTCTTTCCACATTTGCTTACTCTAGAACTCTGGAAGCCGTGTCCCTTTGGACTTTAATCCATATTTTCATAGTAAAGGTCAAGAGTTTCTCCCTCTTCTCCTGTCTTAAAGGGATTCACCTCATCGAGGAGGTCCCTAAGGAAATCCATCCAGCCATCTTCCAAATTCGGTCAAAAAAAAAAAAAAGCAACGAAAATAAATCAATCAACCCTACCCCCAATCTCACTTGTAGTTGTCCTGAAAACAGCCTTTGCTCTGAGAGCAAGGAAAGGCAGTATAAAAAACAGTGAGATGCAAATTATTTTAAGGCAATATTGGGGGGGGGGGGGGGGGGTCGGGGGGTGGAAAGGAAGTTCAGGAAAATGTTAATTCAGGCCTCTGCTAAAGCTCATGGCAAAGGCAATTCCTTCCACAAAGCAAAATATAAGAACCCGTTTTGCAAAATCCTCCAAAAGCAAGAAATAAAAGCAGGGGGGAAGGATATTTTAAAATCTTTTAATTACAACAAATAAATTAATTAACAATGCCAGATATCAGGCAATCAAACCACAATCAAACTTCAATCTCAGGGCATTTAGCTATAAACTGTTAGCAGTTGAAAAGTAAACCTTGTGCACACAAAGGCACTGTTTAATTTTCTTCTTGTAAGGGTTCTAAATGAAGACCCCATCACTATGCAGTTAAACGGTATTTCTTGTCCTCCTGAGGTGCTGATCAGTTCTTTATAATGTGAGAAAAGTGGCAGCTCAAAACCCATCAATGGAGCGCCCACAACAAAAGTTCTGAAAAGCTGAATGAATTGGGTTTGTAATTACTGCATCCCATTCCCTGTTCCCCCACCCCTTGCAGCTTATCTCTTATTCATTCACCTTATATTATTGTCAAAGAATCTTACTCTCAAAATCATTCTCTTCCCATTTTACCTGGGGTCTCAGAGGAACTTATGACAGGGCAGAAATGGAACATTCACCCCCCCACTACACCTGGAAAGGTTCATACCCAATAGGTAGAGACAGGAGGAGGGATTATCTTGTACCCTAATTTACTGTGAGACTACTAGAACTCAGTACTCAATCTACAGAATCTTCCATTTTAAAACCTGAATTTTACTGGCAAATGGGAATCTGTATCCTTTCTAAATTCAGAGCCTGCTTGAGTTTCTGAAATTCTGTGACATCTCCACTTAGAAAAGGCAAAGGTTATAAATAAATCTCCTCCCCTCTCTCTCCAAATTGCAAGGCCCTGAAAGACTATGCCAGACATGATGCAGAAATAAGACAACTTATTATGTTCTTGTTTTCTTCCTTTGAAACCTAAAACCAGTAAATAAAATAGAAAAAGAGACTATAACCCCCCTCCCCCTTAATACACATACACATACTCCCAATCCAGGAAAAGATTTTATGAAAAAGTCAGCTTTAGAATGCCAGGGCTCTGTGTGTATTTCAATTCAAGGCACTGCTGATGGAGAAGATTCTCCTGAGATTTCCTACTATAAGAATGTGTCGGTTCTAGAAATAAGTACAGCTATTACAACCAAATCTACTAGCAGACTAAATAATTAATTGAAGCGTTGCTCTTTGACCCTTGAAAAGTCCAGTAGGGACACGTTTATAGTAATAATACCTCCGAATGAGCCCTTGTCAAATATTCATTTAGTGGTTAATGTGAGCCATTTTCCCCTGGGACCATCTGTAATACCCGCTTCCCAGCACTGGCAAGAAACCTTGCTAATCTACTACAGCTCAGCAAAATATTTTAACACTCTTTATTTAAAGTATGGGAGGGGATGCAGGGAGAGAAAAAAACTGCAGAGGGAACAAATAATCTCATCCTTCTGCCCATTTCTATCCTGTGTATAAGGTTAGCAAAACATTAAATTCACCTCTTTCACTGCAAGTTGAATAGTTTTAGTGAGCAGGATAATATCCCAAGGAAGGAACTGAACACTCAACAACTTTAGCACTGGGAGATAATCATCTCTAGGCAAGCTTATGGGTTTACCCCCTTCTTGGAAATCATGTTATAATTAAAATATCATATGTTCAGTATCGATCTAGCCATGAAACTACACATCTTGGGGAACCGTTTAACCCAATCCAATGAGTGATGAAATATGCATCATTTTCCTCAAACGCGGTTTATCAAAAGCATTTATATTTGCAAACAAAATGTTTTTCCATTCATTGGTTAGGACATATGGAGGGTTAGGAGGGAGAACGCAAGTACTCTCCTTTCAGTAGACAGTAACAGTCATTCAAAACTAGTTCAACTTCCCACAATATCACTCTTGCAAAATATTTGAATCTGAGCATTTTGCCAATAAGTTTTTTTCTTTTTCAGTCTGATCCTGTGGGGCTTTTTAAACAGGTTAGTGCAGTGCAATTACTCCAAACCCCAATACATATTTCTAATATATCTTTTTTTTTTTTTAAATATATACACTCTATATAGTTGATTGGCTCAAATTCCGGGAATATTCTACCCACCCCCCAGCAAGATCATTTGGATCTTTATTCAAAGTTTCTTTTATTCGTATGTGTGAGCAAGAACTGGCGAATGTGCTCATTACCACGTGAATAATCTGTATATGCATTACAATGGCTGGCCAGGCCAGGGGAAATTCTTTTAGAGTCTCTGCATTAATTAGGGGGGGAAATGCCTCACTTAGAATTGGGAACTGGCATAATAATTGTCTTTCTCAGTACAATATTACCCTAAAAATGAGGATGAAAAAAGGGAATAAAATAAAAAACCAACACATAAAGCAATCCATATGAAATAAAAAGAGAAAATATGAGGATATCCTCAGCTGAGCCCAGAACTAATATAACAACACCACGAGAGAGAAATACTTTCTTGGAAAACGAGAAGATGCAAACCAACGGGATGAACTAATTTAGTGGCTGCAGCCGATACTTTACTCAAGGGTGAAAGGCGCAGCTGGATTCCAACTTCTCCAAAGTTGTGGCAAGTTCACACAACAAGCCCTTGAAATTGTAGGAAGGAAACCCACGCTCCTAAGGCAGGACTCTAGGTTCCTGGTCCCCTTCGGTAGGGGAAGATGAACGACTTAAGTAGTGAATAAAATAAAAGTCCCCGAGTCGGTCTTACAGATTCTCTGCGCCAAAGCGCGCGGGTTCGCTGCGAAGCTGAAACATCGCTAATTCAAAGACCGTGGCGATTCCCTAACTTTTCCGCTCCCACTGAGGATAACTACAGTCTTTCTTTACCTTTCCTAGGGCAAAAGAAAACAACAAATCCAATCTTGTTTCTCCACCCCCTTTCCCCTCCCCCTACTTCTCTACTACTCTAGTAAAACATGGTTAACAGATCAAAAGCACAATCATCTCTAAATGTGATTAGACCGGACAAAGTAAAATATCTACCTCAGAGTTGATTGTTTTCTTCTTTAATATGGCTGTTGCCTGGCTTCTCTTTTGCTTGTTATCAGCTGCAGAGATTATCCGATTTGGGGCTACAGGCTTGGACCCACGCTGTCAATTTAAGAAATGGAATTCGTGGAGGGAGAGAGAGGAAAAAAGAAAATAAATAATAATAATAAATAGCTGTGATAAGTCGGGGAGTTTTTGCAAGCCGCTCTCTGCTTTCCCTTGTCCCTAAACAGGAAAATGTAGAGAAGAAAGTTTATGAAGTGATGGAACAAAGAAGCAAACCACTTGTTTCTTCTCAGACAATAGCAGGGCCAGAGTAATCTAAACACCCACCCAGCAGATGAGCACTTTGCTTGTCTAGTTTGCAATTATTCCTATACAAGAAGCATCATTTCCCCCTATAACCACGTTTCCAAAGGGCCATTGTGCTGTGAAGAAAACGAAAACAAAACCAGCCAACCTGGTTCTGATTTGGCTCAATACCCCATCTGCTAAGCTACATGAAATTTTTCAGAATTGACTCCTTTCTGGCAACAAGTGGCATAAATCAGTTTAAGTCCCCATCATGCTTATTCATGCTGCTTAGAAAAGGAGGGGGTGGGTTTACAATATATGTCCCTAGTTTCTATTTTGGAAATGACATAAGCATTCCCATTTTTTCGAGAATACTTATTCAATTAATCATCCAGCCATTTATTTGTTGCTGTTAACATTAGCACATGCTACCGGACTAGAATACTAAGGTTTTAGGTACTCTGCGTTCTTGGCTGAGCACAGTATATTCCCCGAGGAGCTGGGTTATAATCACAATGTTATCCAAATAAATGAAAGACTCAAGCATAATTTCAGTGTCCATATTTCAAAAATTTATTTATCTCAAACTGTGCATAATGGAGTAAAAACTTAGGTTGAAAATGTACCTGTTATAAGGATGGTATTAGTTCAAATATATACATGGATTCTCGGCAGACTGATTCAATAATACAGAGCCGAATCTTTAAAATACAACTACGGAAACTAAAAGTGGGAAAACCTTAAAATATCACAATAAATTTACAGAAATATTACAAACCATAAGAAAATATTTCAAACACAGTAATTTCATGTTGGTTTTTCATCTGAACAAAATGGAAAGTTGGGAAACAAAAAAGCTATTATAAATTACCAACGATGTCAACCTGCATGGCCATTTTTGCTTTTAACAGTTAAGTTAAAAAAATTTAGTACAATCTAAAACTTTTGCCCCTTTAGAGACCACGGAGATGGTTTTGCCAGTACTTATTCTAATTTTTTCCTTTTGTACAATTTTTAAACAATTAAAATGCCCAATCTGATTACTTTTCTTCTTTGCACGTTTGCAACTGTCCTAAATTTCAGCTGCAGAATCAAAATTCAGCAAGAAGCCTCTCCTTGAAAAATATTGGCAAATTCTCAGCTTATAAACAATGGACATTTTGATTGCCATGTTTATCTCGATAAATACTGTACAAAAGTTGCTTGCAAATATTAAAACATTTTTTTCGTCGCTTGGAGACTAGCTCTAAATATTATTGGTAAAGACTTTTGCAAACTTTCTGCAAAGCTCCTACCGTATCACTAGAACTTTTAAAAAGTTTTGCGTAGTTTTCTTTCCTCCAGATCTATACAAGGTCCATTCCCTCGCCCTCCCCACCTGCCCACCCCAGGTTTTCTCTGTACAAAAATAGTCCCCCCGAAAGAAGTCCAGGATCTCTCATAAAAGTTTTCTTGCCGGCATCGCGGTTTTTGCGTGAGTGTGGATGGGATTGGCGTTTTCTTTTGCAGCTGTCATTTGCTGTGGATGATTTTTTTTTTTTTTTTTTGAGCGTACCGGGTTTTTCTCCATGCTGTTTCTTGCTGTCCTCCATTTCCCTCTTTTTCTTTGAAAATGTCTCCCCCGCCCCCTCCAGTTCACCGTCCGGCCCTCACATGTGCGAGAGGGGCAGTGTGCCGTTAATGGCCGTGCCGGGCACCGGGCCGCTCTGGTAGTGCTGGGACATGTGAAGTCTGCTGGGGGCGGCGGGCTCCGGCACCTCGGCGCCGGGGAGGTACATGCTGATCATGTCCCGGAGGTCCCCGGCTTGGCAGGGCGCCCTGGAGTGGGAAGAAGAGGTAACCACGGGGGGGCTGGAGCTGGCCTCGGACTTCACCACCGAGCCCATGGAGCCAAGCGCCATGCCAGGGGTGCCCTGCTGAGAATAGGACATGCTGTAGGTGGGCGAGCCGTTCATGTAGGTCTGCGAGCTGGTCATAGAGTTGTACTGCAGGGCGCTCACGTCGTAGCGGTGCATGGGCTGCATCTGAGCGGCGCCGTGCGCGTTGAGGCCCGGGTGTTGCGGGTAGCCCAGCTGGTCCTGCATCATGCTGTAGCTGCCGTTGCTCCAGCCGTTCATGTGCGCGTAGCTGTCCATGCGCTGGTTCACGCCCGCGCCGAGGCCGGCGCCCACCCCGACCCCGCTCGCCATGCTGTTGCCGCCCGGGGCGAGCAGCCCTCCCGGCAGTGTGTACTTATCCTTCTTCATGAGCGTCTTGGTTTTCCGCCGGGGCCGGTATTTATAATCCGGGTGTTCCTTCATGTGCAGCGCTCGCAGCCGCTTGGCCTCGTCGATGAACGGCCGCTTCTCCGTCTCGGACAAAAGTTTCCACTCGGCGCCCAAGCGCTTGCTGATCTCCGAATTGTGCATCTTAGGGTTCTCTTGGGCCATCTTGCGCCGCTGCCCGCGGGACCACACCATGAAGGCGTTCATGGGCCGCTTGACTCGGTCCGGGCTGTTCTTCTGGTTGCCGCCCGCCGCCGCCGCGGTGGAGTTGCCGCCGCCGCCGCCGCCGCCCCCCGAAGTTTGCTGCGGGCCCGGCGGCTTCAGCTCCGTCTCCATCATGTTGTACATGCGGGCGCTGTGCGCGGGCCCGGCCCGCCGGCGGCCGCCGACCCTCGGCCCGGCCGGGACTTTGGGGGGCCCGCGGGCGGGGGGGAGAGGTGGAGGGGAGGCGGGCGGGGGTGTCGGGAGCGCAGGGCTCCGCGAGGAAAATCAGGCGAAGAATAATTTGGGGGAAGAAAAGAAAGAGGCAAACTGGAATCAGGATCAAAAAAGCGCTTCCCTCCTCTTCTGGCCGATCCAGCCGCCGCCGATGATTGTTATTATTATTTTTTGGAAAGGCTTAAGCCTGGGGCTCAAACTTCTCTCCCTTTCTTTCTCTCTCTTCTTCTTTCTCTCAGTCCTAGTCTTAAAGAGGCAGCAAACTACTTTCCCCCTTTTGCAAACACTCTCTTCTCTGCCTTGACAACTCCTGATACTTTTTTGAACAAGTTAATAGACAACCATCCATGTGACGGGGGCTGTCAGGGAATAAATGGGTTTCCAGCGACCAATCAGCGCGCGGCGGCTCCTCCACTCGAGCCCAGCCTTGCCGGCGGGTTTTGCATGAAAGGGGGCGGGGCCTGCCGCGCCGCCAGCCGCGCGGGGGAGGCGGGGGGGAGGAAGGCGCGGGGGGGAGGGAGGGGGAGGCGGCTCCCACAGCCTGCCTGCCAGCCACTGAGAAACCTTTGTATCCCCTCTCGCAGCAACAGGTCACACCACACGCCTTTTCGGAGGAAGTGGGTAAACAGCCCTAAGACTACGATATTTTCTTCTTTAAACTTAATCTTGAATTTACTCTTTTGGTGCGGACTGCTGAAATGAGGAGGGGGGCGCGAGAAGCTGAGGTGGGGGGGTGGGGTAGGGCAGAGAAGGTGGCTCAGTGAGACTGTCCCACTAATATTTCGGGAAACCAGCCGTGCTGGAGTTGGTGTGTCATTGTTCTCCCGCTCCTCCGCACACTTCCCCCAACTCCAGCCGCTCCAGCGCTTCTCCCTAAGCTGGCTTCTCCGCTCGCCCGGCTCGCTCCAAGGGCACCGACACTCTCTCGCCCCCTTCTCACACTGTCCCGACAAGAAGTTCTGTCCTCAAAACCTTCTTGCTTCCACGTAATGTACTCTGTTCCCCGCCCCCCACCCCCACCCCAATAAATCCTGCTCCGACTGTGCGGTTGCCTCCAGAGCTGAGGTCAGACCAGGCCTGTGTGAGCAGCCGAATCCACCCTCTTCCCGGCCCAGCTCAGCCCGCGGGGCAGGAAACCACAGCTTGGTCCTCACCCTAGCCACAGCTCCCACCCATCTTCCTCCACTCAGTCCGTGCAAAATGGGACGTTCGTCCTCTCTCCCCATTCTCCTGAGCTCCCCGCCCCCACCCCACCCCCGCCCCAAGGAGGGATCTCAGTGGAGCGGGGTTCCAAAGGGGGGCTGGGGGAAGAAAAAGATCAACCGAAGGGCCCTGAGAAGTGCAGGCTGTGGGGGAGGGTAGTCTCAACTTCCTGGCATCCCCGGGCACTGCTTGGAGGTGGCTTTTGAGCCGCACTCACAAACTCCCTCCCACGCAGAGTTCCCAGGACTCCAGCAGAACCAGCCCTGGCATTTCCCCCACTGACTTCTACCGCGGTGGCCGCATCGCCCGGGCAGCCTGGGTCTGGGCTGCCCTCGAAGGGGGTTCCGGGCCTGGGAGGCGGGGGTGGTGCTCTCCAGGCACAGGTGCAGGCCAGGCAAGGCAAGAGGAAGGCGACCTGGGCTGGAGAAGGGAGCGAACCCGGCCAGGCCCGGGCTGGAGGAGGATGGGATGGGGGCGGGAGTAGGGGCTCAGGAATCCTGCCCTCCCAGGACCCAAGAGGGTAATTTTAGCCGCTCTCCCATTGTCCCGACGTAAAGATTTCAATAGGTAGGCGCTCAATGCGCAGAGCAATGGCAGCACGTCCGTTACAAATAGGTAGTTTTGTTTCTCTTGTTGTCGCTACACGGAGTCAAACAAAGCCCCGTCTAAGTTTCCTTCCACTCTCTTGTTGGGATCTTTGTGGCTAAAATGCACTTGACTACAAAGCGGGGGTGGGGGTGGGGCGGGGGGGACGGGAGGAGATGGAAAAAAAAAAAAAACCTGATGCCATTTCTTTTTTATAAAGGGCTTAAACCATCAGGGTTACTTATTTTCTTTCTTCTATAACACTCTCTCCGCCTCCCTCCTCCCCTGATCTACCCTTACTCACCCAAAGAAAATGTACTGAATAGTATCTGTCGGCCACGTTCCATTTATTATCTTTACAAAACTGTGCATTGTTTTGTTCCTTACTAACCTTCTTCCCATAACCTACCCCCTACCCCATCCCCCGCTCCAGCTTCCCGATCCCTGCCTTCCCAGGCTTTTCTGTTCTAGTCAAACTCAAGTCTGCTCCCTGGAAACCCAGAAAAGTTGTGGAAAAGTTGCAGACTTTTCTTAGTAAAATATTATTTCCAATCAGCCTCTCCTACCCCTGCAGTTTCTCTTATTAGCACTTAAGTTATGATTAGTTGTAGTTATCAGGAATCCGGGAAGGATGATGCTAGTTCGAAAACTTACACACTCTTCAAAATAAAGCAGAACCTTCTATTTTAAAGTCTTTAATGTTTTCAGTTTATTCGAGGTGTAATATTAAGCTAAACAGAGACCTGGAGTTAGGAAAGAGAAAAGGTTGAGAGGATCTGGGTAACAGAAGGCGGCCACCGGCTTTTCAGCGCGTCTGATTTCAGGGATGTGGCTGGTGCGCCCCCTACTGGTGGATTCACTTTTCCAAGACTATTGCTTTTACCTTTAAAATAAGGTGTTTGGAAATAATTAAAGAAAAAAAAAATGAGGGGGATGGGAGTGAGACCAAACTAATTGCACGTAATCTAAACAAAAGAAAAGTTAACATGTATAAGCTATGAAACCAAATCACAAGAATCGGATTTAATTTGCTTAGCTTAGAAATGTACATATAACCTCGAGATAAGTGGGAGGTTAAACCATGGGAAAAAATAGGTACAAATTATGAGATTCAACATATGAATGAATTGTGATTGTCCAGACGCCATGAAGGGCAGACCAAGCATTCACTTTATGATTGTGTATGCATTGGTCTGCGCTTAATAGCATTATCGGAAAACTAAAAAAAAAAGGTTATGGATAATTAAGTTTGAAGAAAAAAAATACAAGGGGTTGATGTGGATAATGGTGTATATGTATTAAAATAAATACTAATAATGGATGGTTATAGAAGCAAACGTTATTAATCTCTCTCAAGGGTAGTAGTAAGAGGCACAAATTTTTCCTTGGTATGATATATAAAAGCTTTTATACATTCTCAGATGCATGTGTTTGTGCCTGAACTCTATAATAATGCATTTAAGAGGTTAAAGGGGCTGGCTAGGTCTTTTGTTAATTGCTTTTATCATATAAATAAGCTATGGAAATACATTACAATTGTGTTATCATTGGTTGCATTTATTTACAGCTTTATTTTAATTAAGCCTGCTGTACTTATCAAGGCAATAAACTAACTGTGGCTGGCGTTTATGCATAATAATGTGCTATGAAAATAAGATTAAAGAAGATGGTGATAGCAGAAACAATTTTCTCATTAGATTTTTTAGAACATATGCATTAAAAAAATCAGATCACCGGCCACTCTATTTCAATCCAGCACCATCACTGGGCCTAAATATAATAATAACTATAACAATCATAATAGATGACAGAAGCAGCCCGGCTTTAGGCTTCTAACAGACGGCTACAGTACTAATAACAATACACCATTGACTACTGAGGAATCAAAATAAGACTTGGAAGAGGGTGCTTCATCCTCTGAGAATTTAAAATGTTGCCACTGGCACAGTTTATGAAAATGTGAAAGTGCTTAATCTAAAGATAGTGTAACATTTCCCTTCCTTGGGCAGCAAAAAGCTGCACACTTTCAGAGTAAGCTTAGAAATTAAGAATCCTTAATGCCCAGGATATTTTGATTCGATTTTGTTTTATTATAGGCCCCAACTCCAAATCCTTAACTGATTAAGTGTAACTCAGTTTTTTAAAAAAACCTTTTGCATTCATATTTCCCTCCTGAACTCCTGCATCCCTCCTCAAGTGTTGTATCTGAAGCCAACTAACAATTTTGTGGAGATGGGGGACTGTAGACTTATTTTTTCTCCTTAGTGGCAAATAGAGGTTTAACTTGCAGTAATTAGGTGAGAACTAGCCAGGCATCTTACTATTATGATGCTTGTTAAAAAACGCTTCTTTTCTGCATCTGCATTTGAGTGTGTTCCCCTCCTCTCTTAATCTTCTTATGGAAATGAAGGCAAACGGCAGGGAACCTGCAGAGTCTTGGAGAATGTCCTTGTTAACTGGAATTTCTCAGCATTGCTAATTAGCAGAGTTTGACGACCACCAGTATTGGGGGGAAAGCTCTGTTTAACCACTCACAAACCATTCCGAGGAAGAGCAGACTAATTTTATTTTGTAATTAAAATCTGAAAAGGGTCCTATTTGACAGTTAGGGCTATGAGAGTTTTATCTCCCCGTGAAATAATTACTGCCTTGATAACTCAATTTTCTGAAAAATGTCAACTGTGGGTTCCAAAAGTTTTAATTTCATTATGTAAGGAAAAAAAGAGAGAAAAATAGAAGAAAATGTACAGAAAGAATTTCTAATTCTGGAACTGGTTAAATATATTAGGAGTTGGATTTGGCCAAATGAAGGGTTTTTTTTTTCTCTTCTTCTTCTTCCTCTTTTAAATCATATTTCCTTCGAATGCTAACCTTCCAACCAGCTCCAGGGAAAGTGACCATAGCAGTGATCATACTGGAGTGAAAGAGATCATACCAGCAGTATGGGAAGTAAGAGGCGAATACAACTAAAAAGAGAAGTACGGCAACCCAAGGAAAGTTCCTGACTTTAAAAGACAAAAATAAAGGAGGATTTTCGGTGTTTGGGACAACGTTGGTGCAATCTGGTAAGATGAGATTTTATTGACATTTAGCTCCCAACGCAAGAAAAAAGAAAACTGAGAATTATAAAGAAAGGAAACTGGTATAAGTCAATTTTTAAAATGCTTCCTTCCCCCTTCTAAACTGGAAAAAACCTCAGTCACTCCAAACTGGATCATGCCACAAGACTTTCAAAATGATCAACACTTGAGTCTCCAAGATTTATCAAACAAACATAGGTAAATGAAGGTAAAGAAAGAAACGTATTAGAGGATTTTTTTCCTTAAAAAAAGCACCATATATTTCCCCAGAACATCAATACAAAATAGTCTGGAAAAAGTTAGAATACTGAAAGGAAGAGCAAAAATTAGAATAGAATTGTCTTGTTACCAAACTTCATTTGCTTTAGGAAATCCAAGAGGGGGATACTTCAATTTTTATAAAGCAATTTTCAAAATGATAGAAACTTTCACTTGTATTTCTCCCATTTTCTTCCTATTGGCAAAGTTGTCAGGTTTTGGAAGTGTGGAGGATTACTGACAGCAACAGAAACAATAAATGTTTCTAGCTGATACAAAGGACTAGCATATACCTCTATCCCTTTTTATTTACTAAGGCATAGACATGCATGTGGATGCATGATAGAGTGACAATTTTAAATTGCTTAATCATATTTTTTTCTTCTTGTCTGTCTCTTCAGCACCTTGCATTTAATTTTCAGAAGTGGTATTACACATAACAAATGAATAAGGGGATAACAAATGCTATTTCAGTCCAGACCCAATTTCACCAAATAATTTCACTCAAGAGCTGTAAGGACCCTTGAAACCTAAGGAATGCAGGGCTACTCTGCATTCAGTTCCTTTTTATACTCATTTCTTTCATCTAATTCCCACTGATGAAATAAATACATTTTAAAAAGAACTCAATAGTTATAAAACTAAATATATTTCTCCTTTCAAATTACAGCAACAGAGTTATATATAATCACTTGTGTATGTCTTTAGGGTTGTATATAATAATAATCATATTGCTTATAGTATGTATTTGTGTGTGTGTATATATATATATATATATATATATATATACACACACACACATCCCTGTATATTCCAGCTTAAATATTTTCTGGAAAATACTTAACACAATTTCACAATTTCATTTCTATTCCTGAATTATCAAGCAGTTTTAACATAGGATTCAGTCTCTGTACTGCAGCTATTGTGCAGGGAAAATTCAGTGTGGCCATTAAATAATCTAATTATTAAAATAGAAATTCTCTTTTTAAAAAGACAAACTGAAAACTTAAAGGCTGCCATTCTGGGGGAGAATGGATACAGGTATGTGTGTGGCTGAATCCCTTTGCTGTCCACCTGACACTATTACAACATTGTAAATCAGCTATATTCCAATACTACATAAAAAATTTAATTAAAAATAAGTAAATAGCTGCCACCAGTGGTTTTCATTTGCACTGAAAAAAAAAAAGATCCTCTGATTTTGATATTAAATTTAGGAGAAGCAAATGAAAAATAAAAATCAGCATATAGATCACCAAGAACTGCAAATGGCCCAAAAAACACATGGGCCTTTTCCCACCTCTAAATCATTGCTTGTGAGTCTAAATACGTATCTCCCTGATTGACCATACTATCTCATGCAACTAATCATACCAAAGGAACAGGGTTTCCTTAGAATCCTAATTTTCCAGCGACTAGGATTGTTGCCCCCATTTTGGGAAAAAGACGATTGTCTCAAATTTTCCAAATGTGATTATTTCAGTTGACTATGACCACAGCTTTTATGTGAAAAACAAATCTAAGTCCTCCTTAAAGTTTCTCTAGACCATATTAAATGACAGATAAGTAACACCAAAGTGTGGGCTGGGCTCCTCACAGCCTGCACCGGCGGCCCACCAAGCAGAGAGAACATCTTTCCCTTAGCCTGGTCCCTTCCAAGCCACAGTAGTGGGGTTTAATTTCCTTCCTTTTGGAGATCTCATGGTGCACACTGCTCCTGTGTTACCTGCAAAATCCCCTTTCCAGAAGTACAGTCAGGCATAATACAAATTCCCCAAGAGTGACAACTCAACAACCTCACAAGGCAGAGGTATCTGACACCCCAAAAAGCAAGTTGGGGGAAGAAAGATCTGCTTAATTAAGGTATGTGTGAGGGACAGGAACACTATCAAAGGAAAAGGAATTAAGATTTTCACCTGTTTCCATGAAAATACACTGAAAGAAAACCATTAGAACCAACAAATAAACACCATA
Organism: Bos indicus x Bos taurus; assembly: GCF_003369695.1. NCBI lineage: Eukaryota > Metazoa > Chordata > Mammalia > Artiodactyla > Bovidae > Bos > Bos indicus x Bos taurus. The sequence goes on from NC_040076.1 coordinate 85,034,179, forward strand.
CAATCACCATCAGCTCTAAACAAAACTGTTACCCACTTTTGCTCCAAGATTTGCAGCAACATCTAGCCCTGGAAAGCACTGTAAATGAAAGTGCACACCCATACTGGATGGACTGGCATCTTTAAGGCCTCCCCTCTACATCTGGAGTACTCTCCCCAAAGCTCTTCTGCTCTCAAAAGAAATGTCTGAAGAGTCTGCCTTCCCAGGGGCCCACTTCTGCTCAAGCCCTAGCACCCCTGCTTCCAGACCTGGCTCAGGCTCACATGAAGTTGGGCTTCCAAATCCATCCCAATGGAATTCTCAGATCGCTAGCCTGATAATCTTTAAAGGCTCCTTGGGAGCTGGGGCTCTGACTTTTATCTCCCCTCCCACACTTCTTTCCTTTTTGCAGGCTCTCCTTACTCCTTTTACCTCCCGCCCCACCCCTCTCCTTAATTTGAAGATCATTGACACGATAGGCTGTAATGAGTCCTTCAGAAACTGTTATGATCTACGGTGACAATCTCTGCACCTAATTCACAGATTATTGACAAGCACTGTGGGCTCAGTGGTGTCAAGTTGTACTTGTAGTTTCAACACCCTTCAGCAACCCACATAGCAGCTGGGCCCTGGATTAGGACCCACACTCTGGCAGCACTTATCTGCCCACTGAGTGGTGGAGAGGTGAGTATCTGTCTATACCCCAGCTCCTGCCCAAGCTGGGCTGTACTTTCTCCCTGGTTCCCTGTCTGTCTCAGGGTTGGATCAAATGAACTTAAAGATCTTCAAAGTTTAAAGACAAAGTAAAAGAGCAAACAATAATAAATGAAGGTTCATCCTTATAATCTTGGTTTTAATAATCATTTTCTACACTCCCAAATAGCTACAAAACTCCAAGCCTCATATACTGGCTTTCAGAAGGAGGGTTTGTATTCACCAGGAAAGGTGTGAGAGATGGAGGGGAGAGGGGTCTGAGGACTTGGCACCCAGTGGGCCCAAAGCTAGGCTAGCCCATCCTCCTGGATCGCCCTCAGAAACGGACAAGATTGACTACTTACAAAGCAGGGGGCTCAGCCAACAGACGCGGGCACTGGCGTGGACACTGGGACAAGAGACCAAAAATGCCCGCCCCGCCCCTAAAGGGCACTTTGCTCCTGCAGAGAAAACGCAGCGGGTTGCCAGCGTTGCGGCTTTGCCTGCTACCACGGAGTCAGTTGCTGCCTCCTCCCTAGGCCCCAAAGATGCGAGGCTGCTTTCCTGCTTGCCAGCGTGGGGCGTGAGATTTCTGCAGGGGCTGAGGCCGCCTGAAACCACAGCAATGACACTGTGCTGGGAGAGCTGGGTGGTATTTCCAGGCCTAGGCCACCCACTTGTTCAGTTCTTTTTCCTAAACTTGGGGCTGTGCTTTCTCCCTGGGTCCTGGGAATCTGGGGGCTCATTGCTTGCCCTCTGGCAGCCAGGTGCAGCTCCTTCCCTAGACTTCTCCCAGTAGGTTGGGACCCCCGCGGGGCAGAGGTTGCGAGGGGTGGGGGGGGAGGGGAGCAGGGCGCGCGCGCGCGTGTGTGTGTGTGTGTGTGTGTGAAATCTCGGCCTCTGCTTTTGCAAATTCTACATCACTTCGGAACAGCAAGCATATATCTAGCCCCTTTAGCTGGTCACCTCCAAGATTCTGGTCACCTCCAAGATTCTGCTGGTTTTGGCCTCCCTACGCCTTAGGCAGCCTTGGACCGCGGCTGTCAGAGCTCAGTTTGTCACCTTAAGGAGGTTGGCATGAAAGTTTGCCCAGACTTAATATTTCTGTAATGGGGACTAACTAGCCTTTCAGTGAAGCAAAGGGTGGGGGGGGGGGGGGAAGGGGGGAGGGGAAAGTCTGCTTGCCTGTCTTTTCCATAGAATTCCAGGTAAAAACGGAATAAAAGCCTTGAATCTCTATCTGCCACTGTTTCTGAACTCAAGTATTGAGAAACAGAAACCAAGATTTGATTCTGGAATCAGGGAGAGAAAACATCTCTCCTCTCACCCAACAGCAATTTCCCTGAAAACACAATCTCAGATCTGCTGACTGGGAGGTGAGAACAAAGGTAAGACCAACGTTAAAAACAACTTGTGTAGCCACAGTATTAAATCTTTTAAAAAGTAATTCTATTATGAAAATTAAGCTAGTTTCCTTCAAAAGGCAAACTTCAAGCAAGCAAGCAAGCCTTAAACTTCTTAAGGTTTTTATCTAAAAGTTAGAATTGTAAGTACAGCCCTCAAGAACCATATCACCAAACACCTTGCTGAGATCATGTGTGTTCATTTAGCACACACGTCGTTTCAGTTTGATCTTAAACACCTAAACAAATCCATGTTTCCCCACTGTTTTAAATTCAGAGAATGTGTCATTTTTATAGTTAATCTTTCTGAACGATTTCAAAGTGTACCTTTGCCCTCACTCCCAAACCAAAGAAAAAGTCAAAGCTCTTTCTTACGTAGACAGGTAGTTTTTGAAAGTGTAAAAAAAAAATACTCCTTTTCCCCTAGGATGATTTGGATTCCTAGTCAACGAAAATGCTGAATTCCAAAAGAAAATACTCTTTACCGCCGGCACAGCTTTCCTGGAATCCTACAGCTCCGGGTGGGGGTGGAGGGTGGTGAAGAGAGAGGGAGAGGTATCAGGAACTTGTTTCTTAGAGAATACCTGGAATTTAAGCGCTAGCCGGAAAAGGAAAAGTTTGATCAAGATTGGTCTGGGGGAATGGAAACATTCAAAGAGACTGGCCTTTTAATTACACTCTGAAAATAAATTTTTAAAGGAGCAAGTTATTTCGTTTAGTCAGAGACTCTGTTACTACATGTGAAGGACCTCTTAGGGCAACAAGATGCTGTGGACAACATCAATACAGCACGCAACAGCATCTTCGGTTTTTTTTTTTTTTTTTTTAATGTGTACAGAACGGGAGAGGTAACTTTTGGTTGGTTCTCCACTGCTACAGAGGAAAATCCTCTTTCTCTCTCTCTCTTTTTAAAATCATGCTTCTGTACCTGTTTTACTCTCGCTGAATCTTTAAAGAGAGTACCAAACCCAAACGGGGGACAGGATGTGGCTGCGGGATGTGAGGAGGGAGAATAGATTCGTCTTTTTTATTGAATTAAAATTGTGTTATCTCCTTTTAGTTTTTGTTGAATTAAACTTATATTATCTTTCAAAGATACAAGAACTTGTTTCCTGGTCCCATCTCCTTTTTGGACGGTAATAAAGCGTGTTATCTTTAACCCCAGAGCAAGGTTCTAGCGATTTCCAGGACTGGCGCTGCGCAGCTCCGACTGTGTCCAACAGGGGGCGCTGGGCTCGAACCTGCGCGGCGGCTCAGCGCCGCTTCACATCTGAGCCGGGTTCTAGCCCCTGAAGGCGAGAGCCGCTCACGGGGTCGAGTACAGAGCTTTAGTCTTCGTGGATAAAAAGAGATTAAAGGCTAAATTCTTTTTTGGGGTGTGTGTGTGTGCGCGCGTGCGTGTGTGTGTGTGTGTATGTGTGTGTGTGTGTGGCGGGGGTTTATCAATTTTAACCAACTACGAAAATGTAGAGCTTTTTATCCTTTGATGTTCTATATAAAGAGACTCCTATCGGTGGGGGAATTACATGGTTTCTGAGCCAACACTGCAGCTACAGTGTGAGGGAAATTATTTAATTAAAAATATATTTTTCCATCTGTTCACATGATCTTTTTAGAAGTACTTAAAAAGCTGACACTGATCTCTTTGGCCTGTTCACCCTGCCCCAAGTTTCAAATACTTTAGCTATTTCGAAGGCCCTTCTATTAATTTGAAGGGGGAAAAAGAGACCCAAATATTTAAATCCCCCAAAACAGTTACTCCTCTGCATCCTTTTTTACCCATTTTCTTTCTTTAAATAGGGACTTTTATGTGATTGACACATTTCACGTTGCCTATTCTGCAAAGCCATGTATAAATGACAAGAAGCGACTCTAAAAAATTTTTTTTTGATGTTGGACTACATAACACCCAAGTGTAAGATGAAATCTAAATAAAATTGTAATCCACCCACCCCCACCCTAACTTAAAAAAAAAAAAAAAAACCTTCACCTGTATTTAAATAGCGTGTCTTTAATTACAGCAGTTGGGGATGCATGAGGCTGAAATGAAATTAGCAGTCATTACCAGTCCTTTAACTCTGTGGTGCTTTTGATCAGCACTAAATTAGCTTTCCAGTCCTAACAAAGACTCTACAGCAAGCAGTGGGCTGTAAATAAGACAGCGCGACCTGCCCTCAACACCTTTTCTCTTGTCAATCATAGTTCTATCATTCAGCCCAAGATTAACCTTTATCTACCAAATTTAGAAAAAAAAAAAAAGGAAAAAAGCAACGAAAGAAAGAAGAAAAAGAAAAAGGAGGCGGGAAGGAAAGCCCTCTTACCACCGCATGTCGAAATAACAGAGGTTCCTAAGAGACCCCTTAAAATTGTATTATAATGAACCTATGTCAGAATCTGCAATTTCCAAATCTTCCCTCCTCACCCCAGCCCGCTGCATTTCTCCAGTGTAGTAAGAGAGTCAGAATGTTGTTCAGGTGGGAAAGAAATCTTTTCCCCCGAATTACTAATTGGGCATGGGCCACCCTCCATAAGTCAGTTTGCCATTAGCCTCTCCTTTTCTATTACTCTTAACAAAATTTTGGAAGAGGACGAATGTTTGAGGAAAATATACTGATAATTTTAAGGCACGTACATAAGTTTCCAGGATGAAAACAATTAATTTATACAAGTAGTCTACAGTTTCTAAGTCTGCGGGGAGTGGTGGGGGGGGGGCGGGGGGGGGGGGAAGCCCACCAACGGTAACGACAAAACCCAGCTGCTTTTCTGTGTAGACTTGAGAAAGTAAAACGTTGGTTTAAATTGCCATTAGAGGGCACCAGAGAGCAAGCCCTATCACCCCTTCGCACAACTTCCCACAGAAGCCCTCCTAGCTTCCAGCTTCGCCATGCTCTGTAATTCCTTCTCTCAGGTAATATTTCCGGCTTATCCTGCCCTCTTGCTTTTCTAGCCTCCTCAGTGTCAATCTCTCATAAAGAACAAGGTGTCGCCATGTCCTTTTCCTTCTCTTTTCACACCCTTCCCCTCAGCCACCACCAAAATAGTAAGATGCCAGATAAAACAGCAGCAGCCCCTTAATGATATATACCTTTTGACGCAAATCACTCGTTCTACTCTGTGTAATCTAGGTATGGAGAAGGTTCTTTGTAGAGATGAAATGTTAGAATTTAATATTTTTGAAATGGAAGCCTGAATTGTTCATTTCTGCATTTCTCTCTGGGGGCTCACAGATTTCTTCATTTTCATAGAAAAGGAAACACACACCAGGGAAGGCAACTGATTATGTTCAGTGCTAAAACTGCTCAGAAGAGAATAAAATAATGTCATTTCATTTCTGCATTTGTTAAAGAAATCAAAATTAGTGTTTAATTCCAAAAGTTAACGCTTTCAGACTTAAATCTGTATAAAATGACTGCCACACAGAGTGTATTTCCAGATCTCTTAAAGGTCAAAAAAAAAAAAAAAAAATAGAATGAGAGGAAGAGTGAGTTGGGGGGGGTGGGCGGAGAGGAGGGAGCTAGCAGTGAATGTCAAAGTTGGGTTGCAAGCTACTTACATGTCCATGCCAGATCAGGGTGTTGTCTTGTAGCAGTTTGATTGGCAGGTAAAAAAGCAAAAGAACGTGAGGGCTCCCTGAGCCTCTTGTCAGCCCAAGCTTGATCACTTCTCACCGGACAGAACGAGTTGAAGGAGCTTGCAATTCTCCTCTCGTCCTCCATCCAAGGCACCATGAATCCATTTCGGCTTTTCTTCCCCCCAGTCTCTCCATCAGCCCTCCTGCCTTCACCCGCTTCGCCTTACACCAGCCTCCAAGACCTAGCCTAGCTTTGCCACTGCAATCCCCTGCAACAAGAAAAATCGTTTATGGCTTAAAACCCCAAATGGCTGATTTTTTAAAAGAGAGAGAGAGAGAGGGAGAGGGAGAGAGAGAGGAGAGAGAGGGTGAGGGGGAGAGAGAGGGGGAGCGAGAAGAATGCACCCAGAGAACAACAAAAAAGTCAGTTATCCTAACACTGCTCTATCCCCCCACCGTACAGAAGAAGAATAAAAAAAAAAAGCTTTATGTTTTTTCAGTGGGTATTCAAAGATAATTTGATGCCATTGTTTCTGCTACAGATGGTTCTTTTAAATACAATAACACGGCTCTTTGTGCAGGCTACCCACAATAAAAATCGAAAGCGTTCCCCTGAATAACCATTTTGTTCTCTCTTGTATGGGGCCAACAAAAGATGCCGTGAGGTAATGGGTTCTGTTTATTGAAGCCATAGAATAGGGGTTTGATAAAGATTTTTTTAAAGCAGAAGACCTTGCAAGGTCGGGCTGATCTCTTCATATTTTTTATTAAAATATTTGTCCAATAGATTATTCCTTGGTGCAGCTGCAGGTTTCCTCCTCGATTCTTAATCAGCCCAAACATCTGTCTCTTTGAGGAAGCTTTAAAAAAAAATCTGCAATTGTATCAATGGTGCAGTAACCTTATCAAATCTTGAGTTTTTAGGCTCAGTGCAGGCAAAGGCAATGGAGTTTCAATTCTGTTTCGTTCTGATGGGGTGAGGTGGAGGGTTGGGGGAAGAGGAAACACACCAGCCCCAGACAGAGTAACTGTGGGGGGTGGGGGGGAAACAGGCTTTCCTCCCTGCCAACCCCCACCCCCTGTTGGCCATGCATAACTGCACAAGCCAGACACACAGATCACTGAGGACTTGAGATGTGTCTGCTGATCTCTGCAAGCTCCACCCGTGCGTGCATGTTGGACAGGGGTTAGGCATGTTTTCCTACTATGCTTCCCTTCTTCTCTAGGTAGATCTCCAATCACAGAAAACCTAGGATGGGATCCCAGGGGGAGGACTAGAACAAACTAGAGGTTAGTCTTTAGTACCCAAAGGGTCCTACTCTTGGCTCTCTTTCATTTACTATTAGTTAGCTTAGACTCATGGATTGCTATCCTGCAAGGGGACTGTTGGCCACAGCCCTCCTGCTACAGTGCCCCATGCCCTCAGGGTTCTTATAACCACCCTGCTTCCCCCTTGGTTCCACAGAGAACATCTGCTTCCCCTCACAGGGGGAGCCCTGACACCTAGACTCAGCTGAGGTCTGTATCAACTTTGAGCCCTGAACCCTAAGGCAATGAGGGTGCTGCAGGAGAAGTGCAGAAGATGGCTAAATTCCTCTACCTTTCTACAGGAATTAATGCCAGGGCTCTCTGGGCCTCCAATAGTCCAAAGTGACAGTAACCCACTTTCATGACTTCTGTTCTGTGTATTGTCACTTGTGGAAAGACAACAGTCTGGGGAAATGGCTTTAGTCTTAAAAACAAGTTTTCATTGGCTTCTCTTGCCCCCTTCATCATTCAGTCCTCCCTTTCTTCCCACAAACCATTCAAAATAAAAGATGAATACTCAAATGAATGTCTTGACAGAACTGATCTTAGCTTCTACTTTCCCTTTTGGAAACTGTAATGTTATTTGTTTACAACTGGTCTGAAATAATCTAATAAGGAATTCTTGGGGCTATTACTTAGACACTAATTAAAGCCTTTCCTGCAAAACTTGAAAAACACAAACAATAAAACAGAAAATTAAACAGTATTCCACATGGCTGTTTCTCAAAAATTCATTTTGTGTCTCAGGATGAACACCTTAATATCAGTTTGAAAGGAATGAAAGTTAAGGCAATACTAAAAAGTTATGTACCTCTCTGCATGCTCTGGATCAAGAAAAATGTGCCTGTATAAGTGTATTTTGGTGAAGCAAGCAAGTGGAGAGTGTAAATCAAGAGCAACCTTTAATAGAATAGGCTGAGGAGTGTTACTTTCCTCACCAGGGGAAAGGTGTGTGTGTGGGGGGGGCATTATGCAAAACTGAAAGTCAATAGTAGAAACACCTCCTCCAACTAAGGTGGAGTGGGAGAGGGCAAATGTAAAATGTTTATTCCAGGGTTTCATAACTTTGCACTACAAAAGTAATCCACTGAAATAAAGGAATGATCTCTTCCTGCTTCCCCTGTCCTATTTTTTTTGAATGTCAAAATTTATAAAGGAGGTCCCAACCTGCTGAAAGCTATTTTCCTTTCCATAATGAACTGAAAGAAGATTCTGAACTGCTTGTCCTTTTTCCAACAAGGGAGGGGTTTGGGACTGAATGTGTCTGTAGGCTAGGAAGGCATCAGTGAGTACCCTGAGGTGTCTAAAGAGTGAGTAAACCTTACATATTTTATCAACTAATCTATTCAATCCCAGTCAAAAGGAAGTTTAAAATCTCTCAGGTGGCCTCACTCTCTCTCTGGTTAAGGATAGGAGGACAGTTTTGTAGGTAAGCCTCCAAAATTTGTCTAAAAAGCTGTAATGCAATTCATTCTATCTGACATGTGAGGAGACTTCAGCCTATGACTAAAATGTGGAGTGGGTGATGATGAAGGGAAAGTGACTAACTGCTTTAGTAGGTGAGGGAATCAAGAACCAGCTGCCTTCAATTGGAAAACTGCTTAAAAAAAAAAAAAACAAAAAGCAAAATAACCTTTCTGTATCCACAAACTAATTTGACTGGTCAGCTCCCCTCTCGTTGGAGCAAGCACACACCACAAAAACGACTCTTAAATTACAGGGCCGGCTTTCTGACGGGGGGGAGGGGGTGGGGAATACGTGTGCACTATATAGGGGCGTTTATAGGTGCCTCTGAATCGGAAACTTCACTGTTCAAAAGTGCTTTGGGGCCAAATGAGCTCTCCAACTCTACAAGCAGAAAGCCCTACTGGGGATATGTGGAGGGGGGATATTCCACCCCCACCACCAGACTAGGCTGCATTCAAGAAAGACTCAGATTGAGGGAGGGAGGGAGGAAAGGAAAGAAGAAAAAAAAAAAAAAAAAAAGGAAGGAAGGGAAGGAAGAAAGGAGGAAAGAGAAGAGATTTTTTAAAAAGAGAGGATTTAATTGGACTTAGTGGCAGAGGGGATTAGCAAGAGGGGCACTTGTGACCTGGTTTTAAATTGGCGAGTGCTTTTTAGAAGAAAACACTGTACGCAAGATCAGGGTCTGGGTGTTCCAGCGAACTGATGACCATACAAATCACGAGTTTCACAGGGATGACATAGTGTCATGCTTTAGCCATGAGCTATCGTGGAAACTAGCCTCCCTCTCGTAGGCAATCCATCATTCACTAACTGGCCGCTCCACCATTCCACACGGAAAGAAGTCGGACTCGGAGCCTCCGGCGCGGGCTGGGTCTGGGAACCCTCTGCGGGCGCGGGTGCGCGGGCGGGCGACCGAGTGCCGGCCAAGCGGGGCTCGGATGGGAGCGGCCCGCGCCAGATCCGAGGGCGATTGCCTCTCCAGCCTGCGGAGGGTACGGCCGCGAGTGCCTCCAAATCACTAGGGGACTCTGAACGTGTTGCTCCCGTCAACTCGCTCAACATGATTCATTTATTCACTTAGATAAACCACCACCGCCACACCAACCTGCCACTTGATGCGCACTTAAAAGGACAGGGGAGCGCGGGCCAGGCAGACCCTCCGCCGGACAGGACTCGGGGAGAAACGTGTTTTAAAATCCAAGCTCTTGAGCTTCTAACCAGGGAGCGCGCGCGAGTGTGTGAAGAGGCTGAGAACCTCGGTTTTCAGAGACTCTAGAATAAACTTCTCGCCCCCCTCTCCTCCCGAGGACAGTCGGGACTGTGGGTGATCGAGTCTCATTGGGTCGGGTCGGCCTTCTAAGTTGGCGGGGCCCTGCGGGACCGGTCTGCTTGACCCGACCGCGCTCGCATTGGAGAGCCGAGGCTCGATCGGTCTGCCGGGCTGCATAACCCCCGCCCCGCAGCAGCGGCGTCCCTCGCGCGCCGCCGCGTTTCCCGCGCTCTCGGCCCGTACTTCCCGGCGCGGCCTACAAGGCCCCGCGCGGCCCCGCCTCCGGGTCCCGCTCGGTCTCCGGCTGCGAGAGGGAAGGCGGAGGTTATCCGCCGAGGGACAAGCGGCGCGGACCGAGTAAGTGGAAGCTTGAGTCCCGGGTCGCCTGCAGGCCTGCTTTCCAGGCCACCCTTTCCCACTCTGGTCGCCCCGAGGCGCGGACGGGCGCGCCTGCCTCCCGGACTCGAGACTCAAGTGTGTTGAGACTCGCTCGTATACTCGAGTGCACTGTATGGTGGGTTTGGTTCTATTCCCACTACGCCGCGTGTGGAGGCCGAGCCCGGCACAGCCCAGGAAGAGTGGAGAGCGTGGTGTCCTCCCCGGGGCTGGGTTGTGGGCATCTCGACGGCTCGAGGGATTCAGGGACGTTTAGTCGGGAGAGGAGGGCAGACCCTCCCAGGGGAGGCGGCTCGCGGGTCCGCGGCCACTACTTGGGAGGCCCAGGTGAGAAGCCGAGGCTGCAGGCTCCAAGGCGGCCTCTTTCCTCGCTGGTCACATGCGAGGCGTGGTCTTCCTCCCCACTAGTGTTCAAACTTCTGGAACTCTCTGAGGATCCCCCAGTCTTTGTTTTACGTTAAGAAGGGACTAAGAAGGATGTGTTTTTGTAATTAAGAGGCAAGTTGGGAGGTAGGAGTAAGGCCTGTTGAGTAGCATTCATCAATGGCCTCCTTAAACTTTCTTGAGATACATGAAATTATTCATGCAATCGTATGTTCTGTGTTTATGTGTTAGCACTTAAAAGTGTTGAACATTGAAGATATGCCACACATCTGTGACTTTTGAAAAAACTTTCTTTATCAGTTTTAGAGTTTCAGTAAATGGAAATGTCTCTGGTCTTTCAACCTCTGAGGGTAGTGGAATATTTGTTTTGTGTCCCTTTGGCATAGTCATACTAGTACTATGCTCCCAAAATAAAGTAATTTGCGTTTTAGTTCAAATAGTATCACCATCTACTGGACTTCAAGAATGACAATAAACTGAGGATATTCTCCACACATATACCTTATTCAGTAATGTAACTACCAGTATGCAGTTGGATTTGATAGGCTTGTAACTGAACTGAAATGGTGGAGTGCGGCTCCATAACACCCTTGAAGACCCAGTGCAAAAGTTTTATGTACATAAATGTTTAAAAAGGTACCTCAGAATGTGGTGATTATTCCTTGCTTCTCTATTTCAGAGGCCCAAGGATGGGCAGTTGGTATGGGTAGATTACTGATACATTCTTCTTTATATATATATATATATTTTAATGGGTTCATTTACAGTGGTGTGTTTCTGATATACAGTAAATTAATTCCATTATATATATTAATAAACTTTTTCATATTCCTTTTCATTATAGTTAATTGAATATAGTTCTGTGTGCTCTACAGTAGGTCCTTGTTTATTTTATATATAGTAGTGCATATCTGCTAAACCCAAACTCCTAGTTTAAACCCCCTTCCTTTTCCCTTTGGTAACCATAAGTTTGTTTTCTGTCTGTGAGTCTATTTCTGTTTTGTAAATAAGTTCATTTGCTGACACATTCTTAGAGTAAAAATTGTGCATTTGGGGAGAAAAGGACCATCCCATTTGAAGTTTTGCCTGTGGAAAGTAGTTAATGATCCAAGGAAACTGATTCTAGGGAGAATTCCTACTTATATCTTCCCTTCCAATCCATTTTTCCAACATTCTTTCTTCACTGTTGAAAAAAGAGCAATATTCTATTTGTTTGAGGGTAATAAGAGGAAAGATCCTAACCTTTAATGGACATCTATTATGTACCAGAAACTTTCTCATATTTAATTTTCATAATCTTATAAAATGGAATTATTATCCTCTTTAAAAAAGTAAGGGAAAGATCCAGCTGGTTTAAATATCTGTGCTCACACAGGTGGCAATAGTTAATCTAGGTTTGAAATCTAGCTCTATAATTCTAAAATCCAGCTCAGTGTTTAGAATCTGGTTAACTGAGTCTAAATAGACTCAAGCAAGCACCATTGGTTACTAATTATTGCAGGTTCAGGTGGAAACTGTGAACAGTGTGTCATTTTATCTTTTTTTTTTTTGTTTTTCTCTCCTTTTTCTAGAAGGCAAGGTCTTAATTCTGGCTCTCCTTAGGATCTTTTGGCTATGAAGAGACAGATTTGAAGCAGGGATATAAAATTTTGTGTCTTTTTCCTGTGCCATACCAAAACTGAACCTACAGTTTAAACGCAGGTTTTCTGCATTTAGGTCTCAATTGGCATCAGATGTAAGGCTACCCATAGGCTGGCTTGGTCAAGGTATGATTTCGTGAGGATAGACTCAGGTCAAACTAAGTATCACTCTTAAAACTCCAGCCTCAGAAATGAAAAGGGTGGGAGGGAAATATAGTAATAACAGAACACATGATTGCTAATTAACCTTATTAACAACTGCAAGCCAGTGAACATTTATATTTTTATTTTCTCAAAGGCAATTAATTTTTTTTGCCTTCTATTAACTACCTTTCCCCCCCGATAATCACCTATATCAAAACCACCCTTTAAAAGGTCAGTAGAAATTATTTTAAGACATTCAAATATAAAAAAGTATTGTTATTTTAATAGGCACTGTGGATAGTTTAATTTGTATCTTGTATTAAATTAAACATATGGTGAACAGGGTATAATAGATTTTCCATAATTTAGCTGCCAATGTGGCAACAGCAGCCAGTTACTCTCACCAGCAGACTTGTCAGTGGTTTGTTTACTAGCTTATTTGAATTAAAATAAAGCTTCGCTTCTGCTGACTGCACATCATTATCTATGAGACCATAATCCTGCTAGCAAATCCTATATCTTCCAGAACTGGCTCTTTTGTTTGGGATTACTGAGAGCTTAGCCTATAACAAAGAGGAATAAGGCATCCCTCTCATCCTCATAATTAAGTGTGGGGACTAATTTAGAAACAAACCCAGAAAGATGTACTATTTGGAGTTATATTTCGATACAGAATGGGAGAGAAACAGGATAGGCCAAACACCTGATTGTTAACAGAATGTTTAAACTATTAAGCAAGTGTACTACAGGAATCCAGCTTGTTAAAATTAAGAGCAACAGCAAATAAGGCATTGATGGCCTTTGCACGGGGCAGTAATTCTATATGAAGGATCTAAAGGTATGTTTGGGAAGAGGAAGTATTAGGTTGTCAGGCAGCGGAAGATGTGCTATTTGCTTTGTGAATGCCATTTATTTTATTCTTTCATTATCCTAACAGCCTGTGCAATTAATAGTTATTGTTATGAGCAGAGTTATTAAAATACTGAAATAAAAAATAAAACACTTTTATTCACTAGAAAAAATAAAACTGTCTTTGGAAATAGTTAACATTTTACTTTCATGGTGCATGAAATTTAGCAAAAAGAAAAGAATAGGTGATTTCCTGGCTCTTGCCATCCACTCAGCTCTAAACAGAGCTTCATGAATTCTGGTAGCCCAATAAAATCTATGTTAAGGAAAGAACTTAACAACTAGGATGTATATAAAAACAGCTTTTACAATCCACAGTCCATATATAAACGGATGCCTGTTTATTAAAAAAGAGGGAAGACACACGGGTTGATTTGTCAACGTCTTTAAAACTAATTGTCACAGATGGGAATTCTGAGGACCTGTGTGAAACCAAACCAGACCCTGGTGAATTATAAAGCAGGTCTTTAGACTTTAAAAACATTTAGGCAAAGTGACAGTTCAGAACATCTGTTAGCCTTCTGTCTGAGTATAAACTAGATGTCATGGAGTGCACAGCTGTAGGCATTTTAGGCTTTTTTGCCAACATCTGTCACAGCAGTACAATAATATAGGTAATTATCAACACCTTATACAAACTGTTTGCCATTTTAATTTTTAGAAAGAGTAAAATTAGTGTTACAGTCCTTGGCAAAAATAATTGAGATGAATATAGTCATTTTTATCAGATGAATAAGTGATCTGATCATTCTTCGAAAAACACACATTTTAAATATTTTCTGCAGCCAATATTGGTATTATGCCATTTTGAAAAGAAAAATTCTAAGTGCTTTTTTATAAAAAGATTAAGTTAGAAAAAGAAAAGTACAAGTTAAATAAGAGGGAGGGCAGAAAGAGGCCAGTAATTTGCTATTCAGAGCAACCAAAGGTGTTATATGTCTTATGATAAAAAGATAGGTTTTAATACCACATAATTGTGATATTGATTCCATAGTCATAAAGATTAATAATTTGTTTTATAATGTCAGTATAGCGAAATCTGTATTGATGAATTATAAAAATTGCCTTCCTCCACTCTCCTTGCCATAGAGCTTCTCTGTCCTAGAATTTTGCAGAGAAATGGCATATAAAACTAAAATTCACATCTTGCCATCTTGGTAACTAAAGTTAATTTGAAAGGGTTGGCACATCATATAAATTCAAGGACTATTCATTCTTTTAATGCCACCTGGGTATGGATCATCTACAGTGTTCATCCTAAGATACTGGGAATTATTGTCTCATATCTGATTCCCTTGACCTGTGCAGTTGTTGTGTTTCAGTCTAAAGAACTCGAAGCAGCAAGACTGTATTCCGAATCACCTGTTCTGGGGAAGATGCCAGTCAATAATGTCTTATTGAAAGACCAGGCCCAGCTAGAGAAAATGAAGGAATTGAGCTGCAGTTGGATTTCATCATCTAAACATGCAATGTAATCTTAACCAATTCATTACACACTCCTTTTGTTTCCACTACAAAAGGGATGTTGCCATTGTCAGAGGTTGTAATTCCAGTATGTTCAAGCAAAGACAAGGGAGAAATTGAAAAAGTGCTATCAATTCTACCCACAGCCAGGAAGAACTGTAGGGTCAGAAGGTCATTATCACTGTCCTATGTACAGTTCACACTAGACCATGGATAGCTAAAGTTTCCACATGGCAATAGAAAGGTATAATAAAGGAGACACAGAGAAAATATTGAAAAGGAACAGGAGTAGGAAATCATATTCTTAAATACGTTTGATTTAGCACATGAAGAATCAAATGAAGGGAATGTCTATTTGGACAGTAGTTGTGGATGCTTAAAATTATGCTTGCTTAGAACAGTCTTGTGGAGGAGGGAAATTTTATTCATGAAAGGCCGCCTTGGCAAAAAATGAGTCACAAATGTCAGCGTTTATAATCTAAAGGTCTGAAAAGAGTCAAATGAGAAAAGAAGGGAAAATAAATATAGATATAAAAGGCAGACAACTTGGCCCAAAAGGAAGGATTAAAAATAAAAGACCATGAAAAGAAAAATGTGATACTGATGAAGAATAAGGCTTATGGGGTTTCTGGGAAGAGTAAAAGAGGATATTGATTACCAAATAGAGTATTAGGGACCAAATGAAAATTTAGGGCCTTGTGAGTGTCAGCACTTCCTAAAGAGAGTTATCAGCTGTAAGAACTTAGTCTTGGAGAGAGAAACATTTAGAAACAATTGCTTAGTAGTATTGTTTTGAGGTCTCTTAAGGTGAATTTACTTGACACTTCTTGATGCCATATTTCTTTATCATTGAGTAAAAGTCAATATAGTTGATGCCTGGAATGAGAGAGGGAGAGAAAGTAACCCATTTCCCAAAAAACTTGGAAAATACTTATTTTTAATGATGAATTCCACTCCTTAAGGATATTACTTTTTTTCCCGTCCTGTTTTGAACATTTGGGACAGAATAGTAGAACAAGAACATCTGTAACATCAGATATCAGAATGAGCTTCAAAATGGTTGGATTAAAAGAGTCTTCACTACAGTGGTGGTTTAAATGAAATACACATGATTTCAGAGTTTATATTGTGAATATAAACGTACATTTGTGTTTAAATATCCCTCCTTAATTACTTGGTGCTCCTTAAATGATAGGAATAATACATTTTCAGGGTCCATTTTATATGTTGAAAATTATTTGCTCAAAGTCACAGCTAACTCTGATCAATCCTCTGAAATAGAGAGTACACTGTCAGCATGCTCTCATCTTCCCTCTTTTGTTGCTATCACTTCCTCTGTTTGTACCCACTGCCCTCATCTTCCTTCATTAAGTATCTTAATCCTGGCTGATCTTTCTTAGGTAATGTCCCAGCTTTACCCTACCATTCCGCTTTTCAAAATCTGAAACAAATGGCCAATAGATTCAACCTAATATACTAATGACTGGTAATAACATTGTGTTCTTTCTTCAAAGTTGCTGTTACTGAAGGAGAAGGTGGGCAGAGATCTTAGAGTCATTTTTGTATCTTTGTATCACTCATTAACGTCTTCCCCATAATAAATATACTATACATTAAATCCTAAAGGAATATTTGTTGCTTTATGTTTTTGTCCGCACATCTAGTTGTATATAATTGAGACTAATCTTATGTTTTTTATTTTTAAATTTTATGTATTTATTTTTTAGGCTCCAATGGTTAGGTATAGCAATCAAGCAGAACTGGTCTTTAAAAGTGATGTTAATTTTTCCTTACTGATATTTATTAAAAACACATTAAAGGGAAAGTTTAAAAGGAAACTGTCCTCTATAATACAACCAACCTAACAATGTAAATAACTTAAATTTTCTGTATTCCTTTCTGATCTTTGGCCCATAGATAATTAAAAATTATATTTGTAGTACACATAGTTTTTTATTTTTATGTTTGCTTAATTTTTTGTTTTTGAAATTGAATCTGTCATTTAGGGAAGGGACAATGACTTCCCTAAATATTAAAATCTCTAATGATAAAATTTTATACCTTCACAAAAAAGGAATATTTTTGAATTGGGGAGACTTTCAGATCTCAGTAAGGGCAGTGTATCTGAAAGCAGCTAATCTTTTATGGTATAAATCATAGGATCTTCTGTTTTAGAAGAAGAAATTAGAAACATCTGATTTTAGGGACATAAAGTAGGTTTTGGGGAAAGAGAAGATCCAAAATGAGATTTAAGAGTAGGTATCAACTTCTGAATGTTGATAACTGAAGGTATTTACCTGTCCTTCCCAGAGTCTATCTAGAAAAAAGCCTGAGCTTGCTGAGTTTTTCTATCATTGTTTGGTCAAACGGATTTGGATTGGTAGGCCATATTCACCAATGTAAAGAGCAATTAATTCTTTAATTATCAATCTGATCAGTCACAATCACTTTTGTAGATACCTCAGAAGGAAACAGTGGAATGTTTTGTTAAGCAAGGCATCAGATTGAACACTTTAATGTGTTATGTAATTAGTGTGTGTGTATATATATATGTGTGTGTGTGTGTGTATTTTACCACTATTAGTCAAAAAGATTTAGAAGAACTGCTGCAGTGTGGAGGTTAGCCTTGAATGTCCATTACCAGCAAATGAATGATTAGAAGAATATTAGAAAGTAGTACATTAGAAAGATACACTTTAATGCAGTCCATTTCTTTCCTTTTTACCTACATTGTTATGACCTTATTATTTGTTGTGATATTTACATATTCATTGCAAGTAGTGATCCCCTGTCTTACACGTGTTGTGTGTGTGTGTGTGGGCTGCCCCTTGACTCCCAATTGCAGGGAATGATTCATTGCAGGGAATGATTCATTGTGCTATGCAGTTTAATCCAGCATTTCTTATTTAAGTAGGATGGCAGCTAGAGTATTTTCCTTCCTAATATAAAACTAAAATCTTACAACGTGTAATATTATCAGTCTAAACATAGGAGATTGCTTCCTTTCTAAAGTAAGTTAGAGTTCATAAGATCATAGAACAAAGCCCTCTGGAATTCTCCCCTTTATAACTCAGCTTGTCCTGAAGGGGCCAGAAAATCAGGCCACAGCCCAGACAGAGAAAATTGTGCTACATGGAAAATGCAGAGCTGAGTCTCATCTCACACCTGCAGAATCTGCTGTCAGCTGTTCAATTCTAAGTTCTGTGGCTTTTCTCCATTCCTGCCTGTTTGGCTGGCTAATTTGTTAACTCCTTGTTATCTGCTGCAAAAACTGCATAGGGAAATATTTACGGATCAAGAAAACCACAAGAATGAAAGGGTGATTGAACCGGCTGACTGAATTTTGTGTTTACTTCACTAAGCCATTGCTGACAGTGGTCTTGACAGCTGCACACAGTCCATAGTGGCATCTCAAAATTAGGCCTTGACTCCCTAGCCTAGCTTCCATTCATTCCACCTTCAGCAGCCATCTAGCTATTCTGTACACCATCCTCATTTTATGTTGCAGGCAAAAAGCCAACAAAAATATAGTCACATTTAAAAGCCTTTTAAGCAGTGAGCACCTCCCTCCTTTCCCAATTGTTCCCTGCATTTTCACATTCCTAGTTAATAGGTTTTTAAAGCAGTTTCCCCAACTCTTTTCCTGCCACATACTGTCTTGCCTGGCATCTATGCAGCAAAAGGCTGTTCTTCAAGAGGCTTTTAAATACATTCTACCTCTTTGTGCCTTTCAACTGCTAACTCTTCAGGTATGGGCTGTGTTTCTTGCTTAGTATATTTTGCATTTTCCAAGCCATTCATGGCGGCTACAGCAAAAGTGAGGATAAAAATATAAATAATAAATACAATCATTTTAAGTGAAGTTTAGGGCCATGTATACCATTTTCTATTTGCTCAAGGTGTCTCAGTTACCTAGCAAGAGGAACATCTTCAGGAAGCGTACAGTTTTGAGTTGAAATATAAATAGATTTCTTTTCTCCCTCCCTCCAATCCTTACTTTCTCCTTTTTAAATTTTTTTTTTTTTTTTTTGAGAATTAAAGTCCCTGGGTCAGGATAGTCCCCTGGAGGAGGAAATGGCAACCTACTTCAATATTCTTGCTTGGAAAATCCCATGGATAGGGGAGCCTGGAGGGCTGTAGTCCATGGGGTTGCAAAGAGTTGGACACAGCTTAGATAATGAACGCACACACAGTAATTCTTGGGGCTTTAGTTTGTTGGATCACCAGTAAACCACAAATTAGACTGTTTAGAAATATCCCCCTTGTTTTTATCAGTAGAAGAATAACAAAAGTATGCAAACGATGAACATTAAAAACTTGAATATTGCGAGCTGGAAAGGATATAAAGGTCTGTATTTACATTTTTCATTGAATAAGTATTTATTGCCTGTTAAGTGCCAGAAATTGTGCTTGGGCCCTAGATATAAAGATGAATAGGAAATAGTCTTTGTCCTAGAAGAAGCTCACGGTTTAGAGAGGAAAAAGCCCAGTAAATAAGCAGTTAATTAAATACATATTTTGAGAAATAACGCTTTGTGACTTTGCTTGAAATTAAAATGATTTACTTAGCTCAGAGATAAGAAATCTCAGGCAGGTAAGCATTCTGTTAAAATATGAAGTAAACAGGCCTTTTTCCTCTTGACTACAGAAAATAATTATGACTAGCCCCCTCCCCCCCCTTTTTTAATGGTAAAAGTACAATTATTAAACAAATTTTTCTTGGCATCTAGTTGATTTACAGGGATTCCCAGATGGCTCAGTGATAAAGAATCCGCCTGCTAGTGCAGGAGACATGGGAGAGACGGGTTTGATTCCTGGGTTTGGAAGATTCCCTGGAGGAGGATTGTTTGTATTCTTGGTGGGGAAAATCCCATAAACAGAGAAGCCTGGCGGGCTACTTGTCCATGGGGTCGCAAAAGAGTTGGACATGACTGAGCATGTGTGCAAGATTGATTTTTTTTTTTTAGCGTTTTGTTAGTTTTAGGTGTACAATAAAGTGAATCAGTTATACATATATCCCCTCTTTTTAAGGTTCTTTTCTCATATAGACCATTACAGAGTAGAATTACCTGTGCTGTAAGTAGGTTCTTATTAGTTTAGCCATCACTTTTAAATACTTGCAATTGTATGTTGTTTTTAGGCCCTACAATGCTATATGCTGCTGCTGCTAAGTCGCTTCAGTCATGTCCGACTCTGTGCAGCCCCATAGACGGCAGCCCACCAGCTCCCCCGTCCCTGGGATTCTCCAGGCAAGAACACTAGAGTGGGTTGCCATTTCTTTCTCCAATGCGTGAAAGTGAAGTCGCTCAGTCCTGTCCGACTCTTAGCGACCTCATGGACTGCAGCCCACCAGGCTCCTCTGTCCATGGGATTTTCCAGGCAAGAGTGTTGGAATTGGTTGCCATTGCCTTCTCCTACAATGCTGTATGCTTTTCTTCAATTTTAAGATCAGTGATCTCATCATTTGCCTAAATGAACTGAAGTTTTCTGAGTAATATAGCCATTATTCAAATACTTAAGTCTTGTAAAATATTCTTTTTTCTTGGTTTTGTCTGGTGAATGATCTTGTATAGTAATTTATAGAAAAACTAGCAAAGGCTCTAAAGGATAAAACTGTTAACAGTTTTTTTTTTCCTTTTTCTGTGTTGCTGCTATACCTGGCACAAACTTTACATTTAGATTATTTTCTCATCATTTGTTTCTAATTGTGTCTCTCTTTTAAAGAAGGGCTCATGTCTTTATCCTACTGGATACCCTTAGTGCCTACCATAATGATCAGCATGTAGGATGAATTTAGGAAGGAAGGAATGAAGGCAGGAAAATGTTCAATCTTTTCTTCACCCGGAAGTAATAAACAGATTTTTCAGCCACCTGTGCCACTCCATCTTTGAAGCTACAAGTTATTCTTTTATGTATATACTATATAACACTTCATAATGTAGCTTTTAAGATGAGCGGGTCACTCAACACATTCAATTTCTGACAGCCACAAGTACCATATTTATTTTTTGTTTGCACTGGTTATCTACAAAAATACAATTAGAATAATTCCATTCAAGTAGGTTTGGATGGTAGTGTCACTAAAGAGGAAGTAACCACATAGTCTTTCAGTTAAAGGCCCAGAGTTCTTATTCTACTCTTTCTTTAAAGGAAGATTGACTTGTGCCAAAGTCACACTTATTTTTGGTTAGAGACCATGCAACAGTTTCGGGCTTCCCTGGTGGCTCAGATGGTAAAGAATCCACCTGCAATGCAGGAGACCTGGGTTCAGTTTCTGGGTTGGGAAGATCCCCTGGAGGAGGGCCTGGCAAACCACTCCAGTATTCTAGCCTGGAGAATCCCCATGGACAGAGGAGCCTCGAGGGCTACAGTCCATGGGGTCGCAAAGACTGAGTGACTAAGCACACAAACACATGGATCATGTTGTGATCAGTCATACCTTAAGTTGGATTTCATCTCTTGTATGTAGTTTATAGAAAATACAATCTTTTAAGAATTCAGAATAGACAACTTACGGAGTATAGGTATGTATGCATTTGAAGAGAAAAACTATTGGACTTCCCTGGTGGCTCAGTGGTAAAGAAACTGTCTGCCAATGCGAGAGACATGGGTTCAATTCCTGATCTGAGATGATCTCACATGCTGTGGAGCAACTAAGCTGGTGCTGCACAACTGTTGAACCTGTGCTCCAGAGCCCGGGAAACTCAGTTACTGAGCTCTTGCATTCTAGAGCCCATGCTCCACAGTAAGAGAAGCCACTGCAGTGAGCAGCCAGAGTACCACAATTAGAGAGTAGCCTCTGTGCACCGTGATGAGATAAAAGCCCATGCAGCAATGAAGACACAGCCAAAATAAATAAAATTTAAAAAGAAAAACGATTAAAAACAGCAACCAAAAAACCAAAAAGCAGGTGGTTTCTAAATCTTTATTAAAGGAAAGAAAACTTTGTTTCTGATGATTTGGTCTCATTGATTTAACATAAGAATTGCTATTTATTGACTGCCAATACTGTAAAGGGGTTATACAGGTGCTATGAGGGAAACAAAAATGATTAAGAAATAGCCCCTGTTCTCAGGGAACTTTTAATCTGGTAAAGAAGAAGACAGTACACATGCAGTGTAAAGCAAAATATGATTAATATGATTGATGTTCTAAGGGAGGCACATTAGGGAAGTAATGTTTGAGCTGAACTTTGAAGGATTTAAAACAGCAGAGGATGTGACGAAGAGAAAAGAGCACATTAAAGCTCCATGATAGGAGTATAGGGAAAGTGTTGAAATGAAGGCTTGTATCAGTTTAAGGTCATATAATAGAGACACTTGAATATAAACTATGAAATACAGACTTAAATTTGGGGAATCCTGGGCAGTTATTTTTTAATTTAGAAAATAGAAATGTTCTGTTTTTTTAAGGAGGATTAGGTTGTCAGTCTTTTGGAAGGCTAGGTATGAGGGAAGGAAAAACTATCAGTGGGTAGCTAAGTTGGAAGTCTGTGATAAGATTCCAGGATAAGAGGCTCATACTGGAATTTGGCTGTCGTGACTGTAAACAAGGAGATTAATATTGGATGAATAGTGTGGCTGTAGGAGCTGCTAAAATTTGTCAAAGTAGAAGTGATGGAAAGCAATAAAAAAGAACCAAGTATGTCACCAAATTTTGGGCTGGGATGACAAGGAGAATGATGGTATTAGGAGTAGAAAGAGGAAAATCAGGTGGAGAAACTGAATTAGTGGAAAAGATGTGATTTTAGTTTTGATCCTGTTGTATCAGCATTGTTAGTTTCCTCAGGTTGAATGAAGATAGCTATCAGAGAGTGATGAAAATGGAGGGACTTGGGAGGGAAATCAGGACTAGAGACAGAGATCTAGGAATCATTTGCCTTGTAATTATAGTTGAAGCTTTATGGGGAATACAGTCTCAGAGAGATAAGATGGTGAGAGAAGAGTTGTTCAGTCGCTCAGTTGTGTTCGATTCTGCGATCCAATGGCCTGCAGCATACTAGGCTTCCCTGACCTTCGCCATCTCCCAGAGCTTGCACAAACTCATGTCCATTGAGCCAGTGATGCTGTTCAACCATCTCATCCTCTGTCACCCCCTTCTCCTCCCATCTTCAATCTTTCCCACCATCAGGGTCTTTTCTAATGAGTCAGCTCTTCACATCAGGTGGCCCAAGTATTGCAGCTTCAGCATCAGTCCTTCCAATTAATATTTAAGGTTGATTTCCTTTAGGATTAACTGGTTTTATCTCCTTGCAGTCCAAGGGACTCTCAAGAGTCTTCTTCAGCACCACAATTCAAAAGCATCAGTTCTTTTGTGCTCAGCCTTCTTTATGGTCCTACACTCACATCCATACATGACTACCAGAAAAACCATAGCTTTGACTACTCGGACCTTTGTTGGCAAAGTAATGTCTCTGCTTTTTATTTTTATTTTTTTTTGACTGTATAATTCCTTTTATATGAAGTGTCTAGAATAGGCAAATTCATAGGAACACAGTGTGGTTGCCAGAGGTTTGGGGAAGTGGTAATGCGAAGTGACTGCAAATGGGTAAGGGCTGTCTTCTGGGGGTGATGGAAACAGCTGGAGTCAGTGGCGACACCCGTACAATCTTAGGAATACCCTGCTGCTGTGTTCCTCAGTTGTGTCCAATTCTTTGCAACCCCATGGACTATAGCCCACCAGGCTCCTCTGTCCATGGGATTTCCCAGGCAAGAATACCAGAGTGGGTTGCCATTTCCTTCTCCTGTCTCTGCTTTTTAATGCACTGTCCAGGTTTGTTGTAGCTTTTCTTCCATGGAGCAAGCGTCTTTTAATTTCATGGCTGCAGTCACCATCTGCAGTGATTTTGGAGCCCAAGAAAACACAGTCTGTCACTGTTTCCATTGTTTCCTCATCTATTTGCTGTGAAGTGATGGGACTGGATATCATAATCTTTGTTTTTTGAATGTTGTGCTTTAAGCCAGCTTTTTCACTCTCCTCTTTCACTTTCATCAAGAGGCTCTTTAGTTCCTCTTTGCTTTCTGCCATGAGGGTGGTGTCATCTGCATATCTGAGGTTATTGATATTTCTCCGGGCAATCTTGATTCCGCCTTGTGCTTCATCTAGCCAGGCATTTCACTTGATGTACTCTGCATGTAAGTTAAATAAGCAGGGTGACAATATACTCCTTTCCCAATTTGAAACCGGTCTGTTGTTCCATGTCCAGTTCTAACTGTTGCTTCTTGACCTGCATAGGGGTTTCACAGAGGGCATGTCAGGTGGTCTGGTATTTCCATCTCTTGAAGAATATTCCACAGTTTGTTGTGATCCACACAATCAAAGGCTTTGGCATAGTCAATGAAGCAGAGGTAGATGTTTTTCTGGAATTCTCTTGCTTTTTCTGTGATCCAGTGGATGTTGGCAATTTAATCTCTGATTCTTCTGCTTTTTCTAAATCCAGCTTGAAGATCTGGAAGTTCTTGGTTCACGTACTGTTGAAACCTTGCTTGGAGAATTTTGAGCATTACTTTGCTAACATGTGAGTGAGTGAAGTTGCTCAGTCATGTCCAACTCTTTGAGACCTGGTGGACTGTAGCCTACCAGGCTCCTCTGTCCATGGGATTCTCCAGGCAAGAATACTGGAGTGGGCTGCCATTTCCTTTTCCAGGGGGTCTTCCCGACCCAGGGATCGAACCCAGGTCTCCCGCTTTGGAGGCAGACATTTTAACCTCTGAGCCATCAGGGAAGCCCTGGTGGGCTAGTGTGTGAGATGAGTGCAATTGTGCAGTAGTTTGAACATTCTTTTGCATTGTCTTTCTTTGGGATTGGAATGAAAACTGACCTTTTCCAGTCCTGTGGCCTGGAGTTGAGTTTTCCAAATTTGCTGGCATATAGAGTGCAGCACTTCCACAGCATCATCTTTTAGGATTTGAAATAGCTCAACTGGAATTCCATAACTCCACTAGCTTTGTTTGTAGTGATGCTTCTAAGGCCCAATTGACTTTGCATTCCAAGATGTCTGGCTCTAGGTGAGTGATCATACCATTGTGGTTATCTAGGTCATTAAGATCTTTTTTGTATGGTTCTTCTGTGTATTCTTGCCACCTCTTCTTAATATCTTTTGCTTCTGTTAGTCCATACCATTTTTGTCCTTTATTGTTCCCATCTTTGCATGAAATGTTCCCTTGGTATCTCTGATATTCTTGAGATCTGTTGTCTTGCCCATTCTGTTGTTTTCTTCTATTTCTTTGCGTTGTTCAGTTAGGAAGACTTTCTTATTTCCCCTTGAAATTCTTTGGAACTCTGCATTCAGACAAAATCCAAACACTTAAATGGAAGATTTTGTTGTTTAGCCAGTCAGTCATATCTGACTCTTTTTCAACTCCAGGCTCCTCTGTCCATGGGATTTCCCAGGCAAGAATACTGGAGTGGGTTGTCATTTCCTTTTCCAGGGGATGTTTTTGACCCTGGGATCAAACCCATGTCTCCTGCATTGCAGTTGGGTTCTTTACTACTTATCCACTAGGGAAGATAAGCCCATAGGGGAAACAGGTAGAGTTGTCAAACAGATTAAACAAATGTTAGAATTGTGAAGCATTATAGGGACCAAGAAAGGAAAGAGTTTAAAAAAATGAGACGAGATCAATAGCAACCAAAAATGTTCACGTTTCCAAACAAGTTCTCACTGTCTGTGTTTTATCTGCATGCTTTTGGTGTAATATATGTCACAAGTGTGTTCTGTGTTTGGAAGGATATACACCAAACTATTAATAATTGTTAATCTGTTGGAGTCGGAGTTGGATTTTCTCTTTTCATCTCCATATCAGGGTCTTGGGAGAAAACAGATGGTACTTTCAAATTAGGATAATCAAAACAGTTAATAAAGAGACTGTTTACAAACATGTGGATGAGGTGTTGGGAAACCACAAAAATTAGTGTAGTATCCCAGGCCTAGCAGCAGCAGGGACTGTTAACACTTTGAGGCCCAAAAGAATGAAGAGAAGGAGCAATTTCTGGAATTCAGAGACAAAGAGTGGAGGAGGGACAGCTACCTTGGGAGGGGCTATGACTTTGGTCATGGAGGCAACAAGCCCAACAGGGGCGTGAATGCTCTGCTCCCTCTCTTGGATTTCTCATTGCAGATTGCCTAATAGTCAGGGAGCTAGAATCTAGGCAGCATGTCTATACGGGGCAGCCTCCTGAGGCAGAGCAGGGTGGGAAAGGGTCTGGATGGGCAAATGGAAGATACTCGGCACAGACTGCATTGTATGAATTTAAAAATATGATGGTGTCTTCTCTGTTTTTTTAAAAGGTGTGTGTATAATTTTCTGTATAACTTACACATTCACATAATACAAGGTTTATAAAGTATGTGAGTGTATATATAATGATTAAAAGAAAAAGAAATTATAACCTCTCTACCAAAATAGGCTCCCTCACTTAGATGGTTTTCCAATGGAATTTTACAAAACTTTCAAGGGACAAATAGTATTTATTTTATATATGTTGCTCCAGAAAATGAAAAAAAAAAAGAGCAAGAGAAGAGCTGCCCAGTTGCCCAGCTCATTTTATACAAAGCTTTATAATCTTGATTATCAAGTCAAGGAAAATGAAGATATAAGACAGATAAGGAAGATACAAGATACGAAAAGCATATATCTGTTTCATTATGGATGTTGGTGCACTAATTCTAAATACAATATTAGCTAGCCAAATCCAATAGTATGTTTTAAAAAGTACTTTTTTTTTTGGCTGGTTCCCTGAACAGGGATTGAACCTGGGCCCTGCCAGTGAAACCACTGACTCCTGGCCACTGGACTGTCAGGGAATTCCCTAAAAAGTACATATTGATTAAGTAGTGTTTATGCCAAGAAGGAAAGGATAGTTCAGTGTCAGAAAAATTGTATCTATGTATTTCATTTTAGTATTAGATCAAAGAAGAAATATATAATGATTTCATGAGACACATAAAAAGCATCTTATCTATGATAAAAGTTGCAGAATAAAGTATTAATACTTATTTATGAAATATTAACACTGAAACCATACTCACAGAAAACTAGTCAATCTAATCACACTAGGACCACAGCCTTGTCTAACTCAGTGAAACTAAGCCGTGCCCGTGGGGCAACCCAAGACGGGCGGGTCATGGTGGAGAGATCTGACAGAATGTGGTCCACTGGAAAAGGGAATGGCAAACCACTTCAGTATTCTTGCCTTGAGAACCCCATGAACAGTATGAAAAGGCAAAATGATAGGATACTGACAGATAAACTCCCCAGGTCAGTAGGTGCCCAGTATGCTACTGGAGATCAGTGGAGAAATAACTCCAGAAAGAATGAAGGGATGGAGCCAAAGCAAAAACAATACCCAGCTGTGGATGTGACTGGTGATAGAAGCAAGCTCCAGTGCTGTAAAGAGCAATATTGCATAGGAACCTGGAATGTCAGGTCCATGAATCAAGGCAAATTGGAAGTGGTCAAACAAGAGATGGCAAGAGTGAATGTCGACATTCTGGGAATGAGCGAACTGAAATGGACTGGAATGGGTGAATTTAACTCAGATGACCATTATATCTACTACCGCAGGCAGGAATCCCTCAGAAGAAATGGAGTGGCCATCATGGTCAACAAGAGAGTCTGAAATGCAGTACTTGGATGCAATCTCAAAAACGACAGAGTGATCTCTGTTCATTTCCAAGGCAAACCATTCAGTATCACAGTAATCCAAGTCTATGCCCCAACCAGTAACACTGAAGAAGCTGAAGTTGAACGGTTCTAGGAAGACCTACAAGACCTTTTAGAACTAACACCGAAAAAAGATGTCCTTTTCATTATAGGGGACTGGAATGCAAAAGTAGGAAGTCAAGAAACACCTGGAGTAACAGGCAAATTTGGCCTTGGAATACGGAATGAAGCAGGGCAAAGACTAATAGAGTTTTGCCAAGAAAATGCACTGGTCATAACAAACACCCTCTTCCAACAATACAAGAGAAGACTCTGTACATGGACATCACCAGATGGTCAACACTGAAATCAGATTGATTATATTCTTTGCAGCCAAAGATGGAGAAGCTGTATACAGTCAGCAAAAACAAGACCAGAAGCTAACTGTGGCTCAGACCATGAACTCCTTATTTCCAAATTCAGACTGAAATTGAAGAAAGTAGGGAAAACCACTAAACCATTCAGGTATGACCTAAATCAAATCCCTTATGATTATACAGTGCAAGTGAGAAGTAGATATAAAGGCCTAGAGCTGATAGATAGAGTGCCTGATGAACTGTGGACTGAGGTTCGTGACATTGTACAGGAGACAGGGATCAAGACCATCCCCATGGAAAAGAAATGCAAAAAAGCAAAATGGCTGTCTGGGGAGGCCTTACAAATAGCTGTGAAAAGAAGAGAAGCGAAAAGCAAAGGAGAAAAGGAAAGATATAAACATCTGAACGCAGAGTTCCAAAGAATAGCAAGAAGAGATAAGAAAGCCTTCTTAAGCGATCAATGCAAAGAAATAGAGGAAAACAACAGAATGGGAAAGACTAGCGATCTCTTCAAGAAAATCAGAGATACCAAAGGAACATTTCATGCAAAGATGGGCTCGATAAAGGACAGAAATGGTATGGACCTAACAGAAGCAGAAGATATTGAGAAGAGATGGCAAGAATACGCAGAACTGTACAAAAAAGATCTTCACGACCCAGATAATCACGATGGTGTGATCACTGACCTAGAGCCAGACATCCTGGAATGTGAAGTCAAGTGGGCCTTAGAAAGCATCACTACGAACAAAGCTAGTGGAGGTGATGGAATTCCAGTTGAGCTATTCCAAATCGTGAAAGATGATGCTGTGAAAGTGCTGCACTCAATATGCCAGCAAATTTGGAAAACTCAGCAGTGGCCACAGGACTGGAAAAGGTCAGTTTTCATTCCAATCCCAAAGAAAGGCAATGCCAAAGAATGCTCAAACTACCGCACAGTTGCACTCATCTCACACGCTAGTAAAGTAATGCTCAAAATTCTCCAAGCCAGGCTTCAGCAATATGTGAACCGTGAACTTCCTGATGTTCAAGCTGGTTTTCGAAAAGGCAGAGGAACCAGAGATCAAATTGCCAACATGCTCTGGATCGTGGAAAAAGCAAGAGAGTTCCAGAAAAACATCTATTTCTGCTTTATTGACTATGCCAAAGCCTTTGACTGTGTGGATCACAATCAACTGTGGAAAATTCTTCAAGAGATGGGAATACCAGACCACTTGATCTGCCTCTTGAGAAATTTGTATGCAGGTCAGGAAGCAACAGTTAGAACTGGACATGGAACAACAGACTGGTTCCAAATAGGAAAAGGAGTTTGTCAAGGCTGTATATTGTCACCCTGTTTATTTAACTTATATGCAGAGTACATCATGAGAAACGCTGGACTGGAAGAAACACAAGCTGGAATCAAGATTGCTGGGAGAAATATCAATAACCTCAGATATGCAGATGACACCACCCTTATGGCAGAAAGTGAAGAGGAACTAAAAAGCCTCCTGATGAAAGTGAAAGTGGACAGTGAAAAAGTTGGCTTAAAGCTCAACATTCAGAAAACGAAGATCATGGCATCCGGTCCCATCACTTCATGGGAAATAGATGGGGAAACAGTGTCAGACTTTATTTTTCTGGGCTCCAAAATCACTACAGATGGTGACTGCAGCCATGAAATTAAAAGACGCTTACTCCTTGGAAGTAAAGTTATGACCAACCTGGATAGCATATTGAAAAGCAGAGACGTTACTTTGCCAACAAAGGTTCGTCTAGTCAACGCTATGGTTTTTCCTGTGGTCACGTATGGATGTGAGAGTTGGACTGTGAAGAAGGCTGAGCGCCGAAGAATTGATGCTTTTGAATCATGGTGTTGGAGAAGACTCTTGAGAGTCCCTTGGACTGCAAGGAGATCCAACCAGTCCATTCTGAAGGAGATCAGCCCTGGGATTTCTTTGGAAGGAATGATGCTAAAGCTGAAACTCCAGTACTTTGGCCACCTCATGCAAAGAGTTGACTCATTGGAAAAGACTCTGATGCTGGGAGGGATTGGGGGCAGGAGGAGAAGGGGACGACAGAGGATGAGATGGCTGGATGGCATCACTGACTTGATGGACGTGAGTCTCGGTGAACTCCGGGAGTTGGTGATGGGCAGGGAGGCCTGGCGTGCTGCGATTCATGGGGTCGCAAAGAGTCGGACACGACTAAGCGACTGATCTGATCTGATCTGAACAGAATATTAGGAATATCAAAGGACTTCTCAGACAATTTACAGAAAACTTACTGGAATAAATTAGAAGCATTTCCATTGAAACAAAGAGCAAGAGAAAGATGTTTAGAATTTTCACTATCACTTAAACATAATATTACAGGTCCCACCTGTCTTTTAAGGCAGGATGACTGAGCGACTTCACTTTCACTTTTCACTTTCATACATTGGAGAAGGAAATGGCAACCCACTCCGGCGTTCTTGCCTGGAGAATCCCAGGGATGGGGGAGCCTGGTGGGCTGCCGTCTATGGGGTCGCACAGAGTTGGACATGACTGAAGTGACTTAGCATCAAAGGTATGTTAGAATTGGAAAGGCACATATGATTATCTATGTAGAAAGTTCAATTGAATGAACATACTGTGAGTAGTAACAAAAGTTTAGTAAGATGAATAGAATTTGTATATTTCTGTATTTTTTTATCAACTCAAAAAAGTACTCCTTTAAATAAGGTATTATTTTAAGAAGCATAATTTTTTTGTTTCCTTTAGTAGAAAAATAGAAAAGTACATAAGATTTTAATAAATGGGAACAGATACTGTGTGCACTGTTGGTATTATTTAACCTAATAAAGTTATTAATTCTTTCCAGGTATACATGCAAAGTAAGTGAAATTCTAGTCAAAATTCTTGAGGATTTTTTAGGAACCCAACAAATTCTAAAATTTATATGGATGGCTGATTGTTCCAACATTTCTAAAACTGTGCATAGAAAAAGATAAGCCAAATTGATAGTCACCCTTAGTCATCGGATAATATATGTTGTAAATGGTGATGGTGATGATGCTGCTGTTGTTCCAGCAATGTATAAATAAAACAGAAGTGAGAGCTCAAAAATAGATCTAGGTGTATATAAAGACTTATATGATAAATGTTTGTATCACAAAACAGTTGAAAAAAGATAAGTCATTTAGTAGATGATGTGAGGATAACTATCTCATTATATAGAGAAA
The DNA here is from genome assembly GCF_003369695.1 of Bos indicus x Bos taurus. Taxonomy (NCBI): domain Eukaryota; kingdom Metazoa; phylum Chordata; class Mammalia; order Artiodactyla; family Bovidae; genus Bos; species Bos indicus x Bos taurus. Next base: position 85,065,027 of record NC_040076.1, read on the forward strand.
AATATAAACCTCTAACATATAAAGATTGGCCCCTAATAAAGTGAGAGATAAAGGTATAATGCTAGTAGAAGATAATAGAAGAAAATGTGAAATAAAATCTTTGTGGCCAAAGGATAGGAAAAATATTTTAATTTTATTGCAGTATAGTTGATTTACAATGTTTATTAGTATTAGGTGTACAGCACAGTGATTCAGTCATGTGTATATATACTTTTTCAGATTCTTTTTCCTTATAAGTTATTACATATACATATACACATATGTGTGTGTATACATATTCTTTTTCAGGTTCTTTTTCCTTGTAAGTTATTATAAAATATTAATATCCCTGTGCTATGCAGTAGTTACTTCTTGGTTATCTATTTTATATATGGTAGCATGTATATATTCATCCCAGCCTCCTAATTTTTCCCTTCCTGACCCTAGAAAAGACTTTTTCTTAGAAGCTCCAACTGAAAGTCAAAAAAGAGTGGTCGGATTTGGTTACACCACAGTTGAGGATTTTGTTCAGTGCAGTATTCCATAGATGAAGTTGATGAATAGATGTTAGATTGGGAAAGGATATTTGCTGTATTTAAAACCAGCAAGGGATAATATCCCCATCTTAAATCAACATGAAAAATATGGAGAACCCAAGCAAAAAACTCTAACAGAATGAACAGGTAATTCAGAGATGTCTGAGTAAATAGCAAATGTATGAAGAGCTGCTACAGTTTATGTCTAAGGAGGTGAAGTGTAAATTAAAGCAATGATAAAATACCACTTTACAAGTATTGGCATTTGAATGGCAGCAGTTAGAAAGGTGAAAGAAAAGTGAAAGTGAAGTCACTCAGTCATGTCCGACTCTTTGTGACCCTGTGGACTGATAGCCTACCACGCTTCTTCATCCATGGGATTTTCCAGGCGAGAGTACTGGAGTGGGCTGCCATTTCCTTCTTCAGGGGATCTTCCCAACCCAGGGATCAAACCCAGGTCTCCTGCACTGCAGACAGACGCTTTACCATCTGAGCCACCAGGGAAGCCTTGGAAAGGTAGATAATACCAAGTATTGGAGAGGATATGGATAGGGGAAATTTTTGCACTGCTGATGCGGTTTCCCTGGTGGCTCAGATGGTAAAGAATCTGCCTGCAGTGCAGGGGACCTGGGTTTGATCCCTCGATTGGAAGATCCCCTGGAGAAGGGATTGGCTACCCACTCCAGTATTCTTGCCTGGAGAGTTCCATGGACTGAGAAGCCTGGAAGGCTACAGCCTATGGGGTTGCAGAGAGTCAGACACAACTGAACACAGCAGTGAGTGATGGGGATATAAATTGCACAATCATATGCATAGCAGTACTACTCATGGGTCTGTTTTCCAGAGAACTAGCAAAAGTTTTAGTGAGGACATGTTCATGGATATTATATTCCTGCAAATGGAGGTAGAGAGTTAGATGCATCTGAGATTATATGCATGGATGTTATAATATCACTAGTGTTGGTAGAGAGATGCATCCAATAAATAATTTTAATAAGTAAAATAGAGTGGATGCATACTATGAAGTGCTATGCAGCAGTAAGAAGCAATGAACTCATTGATCATGGAAGAATTTTAAAAACATAATGATGGTCGGGGTTTCGTACGTAGCAGAGCAGCTCCCTCGCTGCGATCTATTGAAAGTCAGCCCTCGACACAAGGTTATTTTTTTTCTCTTATTTTTTTTTTTATTTTAATATATAAAAAAAATTTTTTTTAATATAAAAAAAAAACATAATGAAAGAAAAAATAGAAAACATAATGAGTTATAGCACAAATGCTATTTATTTAAACAGAACACACATAATTCTTTACAAAACAACTATATCTGTTTTATAATGCTACACATTTATTTAAAGATATATCTATTATAATGCTACACATATTAAAGATGTATCTATTTTATAATGCTACATGTATTTATAAAGATATATCTATTTTATAATATTTTATAGTAGTATTTTATAATACTACACATAATTAAAGATACATGCTAATCTCTTTAAAATGGGTTAATACTCGAGGGAATTGAGGTGCAAATTGAATAAAGAGTGAAAAGTAAAGATCAAAGTGAAGAAAGAATAAAGCAAAGGAAAGGGATCTGGCATGGACTAGTGACGACAACATGTTGAGAAATTAAGGCCACAATTAGATGCTGTCTGTGTGTCTGAAGTTCAAAATCTAACAACAGATCAAACAGGTCGTTTTTAGTCTTTTGCAACAGTGGCTATCTTTATCATACATTACTTTGTAATTTAAAAATGAAATTTTTTCTTGCACTATGCATTTCTTAGATGTCTTCTGTAGTCCTGTTCTTTTCTGAAGTACTTTAGGCAGAAGTAAAATCATAGTTATGTGCCTGGCAAGCATCAAGGGTATTCACATGAACTGCTTGACTGATCCTGACAGAAAAACACTATTTAAGCAACTTTCAAAGATTTTGGTCTTGGGATCTCTATATTCTTATTATTGAGGATCCTAAGAGCCCTTGTTATTTACCACATTAGAAATAAAAATGTTAAATATTTAATTTTAAAATAATAATCATAAAACATAAAATGTTAACATAATATTTTTAAATTAAAAATAATATTTTGCAGTGCAAACATTTAGTGAGAAGAGTGGCATCATTTTACATGTGTACAAAGCTCTAATGTTTGACTTAATAGAAGACAGCTGGATTCTCATATTTGTTCTGTATTCATCTCTTGTAAAATGTTGTTTTGATTTAAATATATCTAGAAAATCCAGCATCACGGATATGTAGTTAGAAAAATGAGGGGTATCTTAACAGCCTTTTCAGTTAATTGTGGATATTTTTCTTTGATATTGCACCAAAGCTCGACAAGTGGTAGTTTCTTGAAGGTGATTTTCAATCACCTTCTGAGATCTGAAACTATTATCAATGAACATTTTGTAGTTCGTTACTGGTGTATCTTATATTTTGATGAATCTTTAACCATGCATGATTTTATAATTTCATGCGTTGGTCAGTTGGAAAATTCTGCTTTGCTGAGTTTGTGTATCACTATTTTGTTGTTTAGTTACTCAGTCGTGTCCAACCCTTGCGACTCAATGGACTGTAGCCCACCAAACTCCTCTGTCTGTAGGATTTCCCAGGAAGCAATATATAGAGTGGGTTGCCATTTCCTTCTCCAGGGGATCTTTCTGACCCATGGATTGAACCCAAGTCTCCATATTGGCAGGTGGATTCTTTACCAGTGAGACATGAGGGACCATATACAATTAAAAAAAATGACATTTGTTAGTTATAACACTGATCTCATCAGGAAAGTGCTTAAGTATTGGGAAACTTTGAAGTTCCCAGCAGTTGCATACAGGTTTTCCAAAATTTTAGTTTTCATTGCAAGTTATCATTGGCAACTGTCAATTTTTCCCCTTCAGGTTATAGACTCACTCTACTTCTGAGAAAATACCAAGTACCCAAGTCTGAATAAACCGTAGTTTGTTTGCAGTCTTTTCTTTCAGATAAAAATGGTGTTCCATGAAAAAAGATACTAGTAGTTCAGCTTGCAACTCAGGTACAGCACACAGTATCGTGAGATATACACAGGACTTTCTTTGGGGTGCCGCAGAAGTGTTTTGTGTATACTTCCCATTTTATAACCGAGTAGTAAAAAGGCTTGTACGGAAGGGTTGCGATTTAATAAAACTAATGATCTCTGCTGACTCATGGAGGACATTCTTAAATGGATCTGTCTTTCCTCCTAGCATGGTGCTGAATGACAATGAGAGAATGGTTTGGTGCCACTATCTTTTTTTTTTTTTTTTTAAATATATCATTGTGATGTGGATTACATTATTTTATTTATTAAACTATACTTGATTTCCAATTTGTGTTAGTTTCAGGTGTACAGCTTCAGATTCTTTTCTATTATAGATTATTATGAGATAATTGAATATAGTTCTGTGTGTATACGGTAAATCCTTATTTATTTTATATATAGTGCTGTAGATTTATTAATCTCCTACTCTTAATTTATATCTCCCCCTCCTCTTTCCCCTTTGATAATAAGTTTATTTTCTATGTCTGTGGATTTGTTTTTGTTTTATTACTAAGTTGATTTGTGTTATTTTTTTAGATTCCATGTATGAGTGGTATAATATGGTATTTGTCTTTCTCTTTCTGACTTACTTCACTTAGTTTGATAATCTCTATCAGAATCAGTGTTTCTGCAGGTGGCAATATTTCATTCTTTTTTTATGACTGAGTAATAGTCCACTGTATATATGTCCCACATCTTCTTTATCCGTTTGTCTGTTGATTGACATTCCAGGTGCTTCCATGTCTTGGCTATTGTGAACAGTGCTGCTGTGAACACTGGTGTGCAGCTATCTTTTCAAATTATTTTTTGAGTTTTATTCATTTCTGATATTTGCCCAGAAATGGGATTGCTGGATCATATGATAACTCTAAAGTTTTTAAAGGAACCTCCAGGTGGTTTTCTGTGGTGGCTGCAACCAATTTACGTTTCTCACCAACAGTGTAGGAAGGTTACCTTTTCTCCACACCCTCTCCAGCATTTATCATTTGCAGAATATTTGATGATGGCCATTCTGACAGGTTTTGAGGTTAGTTTTGATTTGCATTTCTTTAATAATTGGCGATGTGGAGCATCTTTTCACATGCCTGTTGATCAACTGTTTGTCTTCTTTGTGGAAATGTCTGTTTAGGTCTTCTGCCCACATTTTGATTGGGTTGTTTGTTTTCCTGTTATTGAGTTGCATGAGCTGTTTATTTTGGAAATTAATCCCTTCTTGGTCGCATCATTTGCAAATATTTTCTCCTAGTCATACATTGTCTGTATATCTATCACCATATATTTTGTTTTGAAAAAAACTGAACATGTACCCATTACATTTAACAGATTTTTTAAAATGGTTTATACTACCTGGCAGGTACTAAATTTCTCTCTATGGTTGCAAAGATGGAAAATGGGAAGAAAAAGAATCCATATATTTTCTGATACGTGAAATTGAAATTATGTACCTAGTATTTTCAGTAGTCACTTAATACATATTGAATTAATGAGTGAAAAAAATGGACAGTGACATTGCAGTGCTATTAGTTATGATAATGTTACACATGAGATAAAACTCACTTTTAGTTCCATGGTCTTTCTTCCTTGGGACAGTATCTTATTTCCTACACCTCCTTTCTCTCTCTCTCTTTTTGTTTTTATAAACATGAGCTTCCAGTCATGCTCCACTTCCCAGACCTGAATAAAAATATGTTTGAGCAAAGACTACTCCATGTGAATGGACAAATGTCTATATAAGAGCTGGGGGTTCTGAATTATGCCCTTTTTTTTTTTTTTTTTAAACAAACAGTAAAGCAGGGTCCATATTATACCAAATAAACTGATTTAAATTGAAAAATTTATTTACCTTTTTGTGTACAGGTAGACAGAAACCAGATTGTTGAGTTCTGGGACTAGTCACAGAGCTTGAAATTTTATAATCCATTGATTCCTGAATTTTCATACTTTTCTTACATCAGTCAATCACTTGGTCAAATAGAACATATCCCATAAGAACTGAAAATCCAGTAAATCAAAGGTATAAATTTACATTTATAACTTTATAAATGTAAATAATATATACTTAATGTAAGTGAATAATAATAACCTCTTACTGTTTCCTCAAACTCATGAATCATACATAATACAAATTATTATTGTAAGCTCCTTGTGCATATACTGTAATTGCAATAAGTTTTCTCTTACTATTTTTTTTTTCTTTACTCTGGGCAACAGAATACGCTTACATGGTGTCAGATTTCTGACATATAATTGGAAAACAGAGGAAAGATGCAATTCAGTTTGTTTGAAGCATTTTACAGTTTTACATGTCTTTATGGACCTACACATATGTTGATACAAAATAATCCACTTACCACTTTTTAAAAAGCTTTCATTAATGAAAAATGCATATTTATAACTGACATAATTGTAGCATTCATTTTTGATATAGCACCTTCATCATTAAATTATTCATTATTTTTCCAAGTAATAATTATTTTCTAACAGACTCAACTTTAATAACTAACAAAATTAAGGTCAAAATTTTCTTAAATTTGTTCTACATGAGATCAAACTACATCATTTTTATTTCAAATGAAGTTTTATTTTTGGAAAAATAGATAAATATTTATGTTTAGAAGAAAAATCAGAAATTACTCAAATGAGGGCTGAATCAATTTTTTAATCTTTTTCTGTGTTGCACAGAAATTTCTGGGGATGGCATCATTTCCGGCTTGGAGGCATCACTGTTCTATTTTCACATGTGGTTGGAATGAGAATTTCCTTGCAGAAACTGCCTCCCCTTCCCACATGGGAAGAGCAAGAATACAGCTATGGAATAGTCTGTCAAAGATTTTTCTCATTATTAGTAGACACGTTATATTGTCTGCCTGCCTGAGAATGTTTATGGGAACTTGTGATTTCTGCATCTGGAATTCATTTCTGAGAGTGCATGCAAATCGAACTATTGAATAGGTAACAGATATTTTGCTTCCCTACAGACACAACTTGCGGGCTTGTGTATAACTACAACACATCTTCAAAGTTCTCCAGCATGGTTTGAAAACTCCAAGATGGTTTATCCTGAGAACTCTTGGAAACTCTTAGAAATTGCTTTTTTTAAATAGGGTGCATTCTCTCATTTCTAAAATGGCTTTATTAAAATCTCACCTGGAAGTAGAGATAGGAATTTTCTTTTTTTTTTGTCTTAAAAACTTAGTTGTTTTGGTCAGCGAAGACTAATGACAATTTATCTAAAATTTAAAATTAGGGCAGCCAGATTTTTACAAATACTTTTCAAATACAATTCTTAAAATAATTGATAGGTCTAGACTTGGCGTACCCTATATTATTGGTTCCTAAGTAGTGATTCATGATTAAATTTACACCTGTCTGTGGTAAAATAGAAATATTAGAAGAACATAGTAAGTTTTTCATCATTAAATTTAAGTTTATATTAGGACTGTCCTTTACACTGAGATTATGTTATTTCCTACTTTAAACATTTTTTAATTTATTTTTGGCTATTCTGGACTCTCATTGCTGCCCAGGCTTTCCCTAGTTGTGGTGCAGGTTTCTCATTGTGGAGGCTTCTCTTGTTGATGAGCATGGGCTCTAGGGTGTGCAGAGGGCTTCAGTAGTTGTGGTGCTTGGGCTCAGTAGTTTCGACTCCAAGGGATCTAGAGCACAGGCTCAGTAGTTGAAGTGCAGAGCCTTAGTTGCTCTGTGGCATGTGGAAACTCAAGCCTGTGTCTCCTGCATTGGCTGGCGGATTTTTTACCTTTGAACCACTAGGAAAGTGTGAAAGTGAAAGTGTTAATTTGCTCAGTCGTGTCTGACTCTTCGTGACTCCAGGGACTGTAGTAAAAAGGCTCCTCTGTCTATGGAATTCTCCAGGCAAGAATACTGGAGTGGGCTGCCATTCCTTTCTCCAGGGGATGGAGATTTGGCTTAAAGAAATGGGATTTTAAACGTGGTTAGGTAAATCTAGATTAAAGAGGAGAATTATCACTTTTGTAACTTTGGATTAAGAATGATATAAGCAGTTGGTGATTAATGAAGGCTCAAAGGTAATTAAACCTGGAGTACAAAATCTTTGCCTGTCTTGTTTGCTGCTCTAGTACTGGTTCCTAGTGGGCTTGCCAGGTGGCACAGTGGTAAAAGAATCCACCTACCAATGCAAGAGACGCAGGTTCAATCCATGGGTCAGAAAGATCCCCCGGAGGAGGAAATGGCAGCTCACTCCAGTATTCTTGCCTGGAAAATTCCATGGACAGAGGAGCCTGGTGGGCTGAGTCCATGGGGTTACAAAGAGTTTGACATGGCTGAGCGACTGAGCAGGCACACACTGGTACCTAGTAGATGTTCCATAAATATATGGCGAATGAAGAACATGAAAGAAGAAAGAGAAGGTGGCTGCTGGGGAAGTAGCAGTGGAGAACTGTGAAGAACACCAGGAAGATGAATTTTAAAAGTAGCTAAGACATTTCAGAGTTTTTTGAAGGTCTCTTTTAACCCAGGCAACATAATCTTATTGTCAGTTGCTCTGCTCTACTAACTGAAAGTGTGGATGGCAAAAAGATTTTGTATTGATTATCAGCTACTGTTTTTGTTCAGTCGCTCAGTCGTGTCCGACTCTTTGTGACCCCGTGGACTGCAGCATGCCAGGTTTCCCTGTCCTTCACCATCGCCAGGAGTTTGTTCAAACTCATGTTCATTGGGTTGGTGATGCCATCCAACTATCTCATCCTCTGTCATCCCTTCTCCTCCTGCCCTCAATCTTTATCAGCATCAGTCTTTTCCAGTGAGTTGACTCTCTGCATCATGTGGCCAAAGTATTGGAGCTTTAGCATCAGTTCTTCCAATGAGTATTTAGGACTGATTTTCTTTAGGATTACTGGTTTGATCTCTTTGCTCTCCAGGGGACTCTGAAGAATCTTCTCCAGCACCACATTCGAAAGCATCAGTTCTTTGGTGCTCAGCTTTCTTTATGGTCCAACTCTCACATCCATACATGAGTACTGGAAAAACCATTGTTTTGACTGTATGGACCTTTGTTGATGAAGTGATGCCTTTGCTTGTCTTTTTTTTACTTTACAAAAAGTATTTATTTTTAACTGATTGATGATTGGCTTATATTATTGGTTTGATTTCTGTCATACATCAACATGAAATAACTATAGGTGTGTCTGTGGTTGAATCTCCCTCCCACCTCATGCCTATTCCCACCCCTCTAGGTTATTATAGACTCCTGTTTGAGTTCCCTGAGTCATGCAGCAAATTCCCATTGGCTGTCTATTTACATATATTAGTGTATGTCTTTGCTTTTTAATACACTAAGTTTGCCATAGCTTTTCTTCCAAGGAGCAAGTGTCTTTTAATTTCATGGCTGCAGTCACCATCTGCAGTGATTTTGGAGCCCAAGAAAACACAGTCTGTCACTGTTTCCATTGTTTCCTCATCTACTTGCCATGAAGTGATGGGACTGGGTGTCATGATCTTTGTTTTTTGAGTGTTGCATATTAAGACAGCTTTTTCACTGTCCTCTTTTCACTTTCATCAAGAGGCTCTTTAGTTCCTCATCGCTTTCGCCATTAGGGTGGTGTCATCTGCATCTGAGGTTATTGGTATTTCTCCCAGCAGTCTTGATTCCAGCTTGTGCTTCATCCAGCCTGGCATTTCGCTTGATGTACTCTGCGTATAAGTTAAATAAGCAACCTTTATGTGCCCCTTTCCCAATTTTGAACCAGTCTGTTGTTCCATGTCTGGTTCTAACTGTTGCTTTTTGACCTGCATACAGGTTTCACAGGAGGCAGGTAAGGTGGTCTGGTATTCCCATCTGTTTAAGATCAGCTACTACTACTGGAATTTACATGATAGCTAGAAGATAACAGAAATCTATGGTTTCAGTTCAGTTCAGTTCACTCAGTCGTGTCCGACTCTTTGCGACCTCATGAATTGCAGCATACCAGGCCTTCCTGTTCATCGCCAACTCCCAGAGTTCACTCAAACTCATGTCCATCGAGTCGGTGATGCCATCCAGCCATCTCATCCTCTGTCGTCCCCTTCTCCTCCTGCCCCCAATCCCTCCCAACATCAGAGTCTTTTCCAGTGAGTCAACTCTTCGCATGAGGTGGCCAAAGTACTGGAGTTTCAGCTTTAGCATCATTCCTTCCAAAGAACACCCAGGGCTGATCTCCTTCAGAATGGACTATTTGGATCTCCTTGCAGTCCAAGGGATTCTCAAGAGTCTTCTCCAACACCAAAGTTCAAAAGCATCAATTCTTCGGTGCTCAGCCTTCTTCACAGTCCAACTCTCACGTCCATACATGACCACTGGAAAGGTCATAGCTAAGATGGTCCTAAATCCATTTGTAATCCTAAAACTTTAGTGAACTTTAAGCAAAGAACTTCACTTCTAGTTACATATTTATGGGCCTAAAATCATTATCAACTCTTAAAATTACCAAGTAATAGCATTGGAAAATGATTCCAGAGATTATTTCTATCATCTTTCCTGAAAAACTAATTTTCAGAGATCTTATTGATATTCTGTACCATATTGAATCAGGCCTACTTTAAATTTATTTTTGAAAAAAAATATATAATTCAACATCTGTATACATGACAAAGTGATCACCACAAGTCTAGTTACCATCCATTACCATACAGTTAACTCTGTTCACCCACCCCCAATCCCTTTTCCCCTCTGTTATCCACTAATCTGGTCTTTTTCTCAGTGTTTTTGTTTTGTTTGTTCATTTGTTTTTTGCTGTACCACATGGTATGTGGAATCTTGGTTTCCTGACCAGGAATTGAACCCATGCTCTCTGCAGTGGAAGTGCAGAGCTCTAACCATTGGGCCATGAGGGAATTCCCTATTCATTTGGTTTGTTTTTTTAGATTCCATAGACTTCCCTGGTGGTTCAGACGGTAAAGCGTCTGCCTATGATGTGGGAGACCTGGGTTCGATCCCTGGGTCGGGAAGACCCCCTGGAGAAGGAAATGGCAACCCACTCCAGTACTCTTGCCTGGAAAATCCCATGGAGAGAGGAGCCTGGTAGGCTACAGTCCATGGGGTCACAAAGTTGGACACGACTGAGCGACTAAACTTTAAACTTATGAATGAAATCATACAGTATTTGTCCTTATGTGACTTATTTTACTTATTGCTAGCATAATACCTTCAAAATCCTTCATGTTGTCATAGGATGATAATAGGATTTCATTCTTTTTTATGACTGAGTACTAGTTTGTTATGTATTTGTATACCGTATCTTTATCCATTCAGTGATCCATGGAGACCTAGGTAGTTTCTGTATCTTGGTTATTGTAAATAATGCTGCAGTAAACAGGGATGCCTGTATTTTTTGAATTAATGTTTTTGTGTTCTTTGGATAAATACTCAGAAGTGAAATAGCTGAGTCATTCCCTTGTGACTCAGCTGGTAAAGAATACGCGTGCATTGCGGGAGACCTGGGTTTGATCCCTGGGTTGGGAAGATCCCCTGGAGAAGGGAAAGACTACCCACTGCAGTATTCTGGACTAGAGAATTCATGGACTGTATAGTCCATGGGGTCGCAAAGAATTGGGCACTACTGAGCAGGGAAAAAAAAGGTAGTTCTATTCTTAATTTTTTGAAGAATCTCAATACTGCTCTCCATAATGACTGCACCGACTTTCAGTCCCACCAACACTGTATGAAAGTTCTCTTTTCTTCACATTCTTTTTGGTATTTATTACTATTATTATTTGATAATAGCCATTCTAACAGGTGCAGGGTGGTATCTCATTATGGTTTTGACTTTTGCTTCTCTAATAATTAGTGATGTTCAGCATCTTTTCTTGTGCCTATTGGCCATCTGTATGTCTTCTTTGTAAAAAATGTCTTTTGAGAGCCTCTGCCCATTAAAAATTTGTTGTTGTTGCTGAATTGTATGAGTTCTTTATATGCTTTGGATATTAGCCTTTTATGTGATATATCATTGCAAAGTCTTCTTCCCTTAGTAGTTTGACTTTTCATTTGGATGATGGTTTCCTTTGCTGTGCAGAAACATTTTAGTTTGATGTCCCATTTGTTAATTTTTGCTTTTGTTGCTCTTGTTTTTGGACTCAGGTCCACATAAACATCACTAAGCGCATGTCATTAAAGTTACTGCCAATGTTTTTCCTAGGAATTTTATGGTTTCAGGTCTTATATTCAAATCTTTAATTCGTTTTTAGTTAATTTTTGTATCTGGTATAAGATAGTAGTCTAGTTTCATTTTTTTGCCTGTGGCTGTCCAGTTTTCCAACAAACTGCTTATAGTTTTTTCTTATAAGTTATTTGGCCAAACAGTCAAAATTTGGTAAGGAAGAAGTATGAATGAGATTCATGAAAATTCATCTTTTTTTCCAAATAACTTTTTGAAGTATGATTAAATATAAGATCTATTTTTCATTTCTCTTCATTTTACAGTACTTCATTTCTGCGTAAACCGAAAGGGATACCACTGTAGGCTATTGTTATAAGAAAATCGCATCTTGGTAAATTAATTTTCAAATATATAAAAGTCCATATAGCTGTAATAAATAAAATTTCGGTGTCCTATATATGTAATAAGTAGACAACAGAGGACTATTTCTGTGAGATATTACAATTTTCAACAGTAGAATTGCTCTCACTGGTTCATCTCATGTTAGCATATTTATGTTCCTTTTCCTAACTCCTCCCCCAACCCTGTCTCAACACATGAGGTATAGCACTCACTGATTATTGTGTGTGTTAGACATTTGAAAGTGTGTGGTCTTGCAAAACTGTGAGGCATATTGAAGTTCTTTATAGCATAAAGTTAGTGACATGTAGTTGCTTTAAATCATATCCACTCTTCTGGTAGCCAAAAGAAATGCAATCATGTATTAAAAGTTTCCTTGTTTATGAATAATTAAAGGTTCTCCCAAAACATTTCTAATTATTATTAGAAAATAATTTCTCTCATTTAGCAGAACTTGGGTTTGCAAAGTGCATATTGTTTTCCTGAAGGCTATTGCTTGTGAAACGTGTCATTTACTTGCATAAGAGCATATGTGTGTTAACTGTTAAAAACAGTCATGGAAGCAAAGACAGAAATTCACTTCATCAGATTAGCAGTGTTGAGATCAGTTTATTGAACATCTCCCCAATCTTCTATTTTGACTGTAGTATTTGTCCATCTTTGCAGCCCAGGTATTCCCCAGGAAGTAGGCCTCAACAGTGTCTCCTCCCTGTGATCTACTCAGGCTTGAATGGAATATGCCTTAACAGCCATTCATGTTTTCTGTCTATTTTCTCATCTGGGGACTGCTCTTTGCCCCAGACTCTGGTTGTCTCAGGAGGGAGAGCATCTTATTTCTGAAGTACGATTAATGTCTGTCACGTGTGAAGGAAGCACTCGATGAAGTTACTCTCACCTCATTGCCCTTATTCTCCTCTTACTGCTGTTGCTTTTTGAAAACCATCCCCTTCATCACCTTTCACCAAAGTATGCTTTGCTAGTTTGGGGAGGTTTATGATTGTATATCTCAACTCAAATGGAGAGAGTATGCAAGTGAATTCTAATAGGGACCATCCAATAATTTTTCCACAGGTTTTAAGCAATGTGTTTTCCAGACTTTCTAAAAAGAGGGTAAATATAACACAACAGTTTATACCTAGGAAACTATCATTTAGTCCAACCATAACTTATGGAACCTTATATTAAAAGCACTCCTGTATTTTCTTCTTTGTGGGCCAACGAAAGTGTGCATGTACAGGAGAAGATAGAGATATGAGGAAGAGGGGAGTCTTTTCCAACTCTCCTTGCACACTGAGCCTTCTGAACTCATATGAGTGTGGAGAGAATAAGTAATATATGTCTGAGGATTTTTTAATTTAAGGTTAAATTGTATCCATCTGCTCCAGCTGTTTTTCACATTTGAATATTTACAGTTTTACTGAAAGTGGAAAGCAGCTATTGAGTGTTGCATGTATCATTGTAAAAAAAGGAACCTTTTCTGTCCTTAATAGGTAGAGTATCAGAATTGTACAAGAGGTTAGAGACCAAGGCTATCTTATTCAACACTGAGTTTCCAGAGGCCAACCTGGTACTTGATATCTTGTAGGTGCTCAATATATATTTAAGAGAATGAGGAATGATGATTGTTGTCCTGGTTGATAAAATACATAATGATGCCTACATTAAAAGTTTATAACTTTGTGAAAGTCAAAAGATTAAATTGCCTTTGATTATGTTTGCATAGGTACATGTATTATAAACTGTATAATTAAAGGCTTTTTATAAAAATAAAATTAATTTTGGTTTTGGCTGTGCTGAATCTTTGGAGCTTCATGTGGGCCTTCTCTAGTTATAGCTTGCTGGCTGTAGAGCACAGGTTGTGGCACATGGGCTTAGTTGCCCCTCAGCATGTGGAATCTTCCTGAACCCGGGATTGAACCCATTTCCCTGCATTGGCAAGTGGATTCCTCACCCCTGTACCACCAGGCAAGTCCCCTTTTAACTGTTGATTTGCTTATTATTATTTGCTTTCCCTGGTGGCTCAGTGGTTGAGAATCTGCTAATTCTGGAGATGTGGGTTTGATCCCTCAATCAGGAAGATCCCCTGGAGGAGGAAATGGCAGCACACTTCGGTATTCTTGCCTGGTAAATCCCATGGACAGAGGAGCCAGGCAGGCTACGGTCCATGAGGGTGCAAAGTAGGATATGACTTTGCAAATAAACAATAGCAACAAGCATTAGTATTTGTTTTTTTAAACTAAATTTTAAAATCTGGTAATCTGAGAAAATTTATAAGAGGAATATTTACAGCAGTATTTTCCTGTTTCAGGGCAGTTTGAAACATACATGAGTTATCATGTTTTATTTTATTTTATTTAAGGTTTTTAAAATAACATTTATTTCTTAAAAGTTAACATGTGCATAATAGGAAACCAAAAAGCACAAGAAGCAAAAAACGAAGTCATTCAGAATCACAAGCAGTTTACCGTGACATGTCCTTCTAGGTCTCGTTTGTGTATCTTCACAACTAAGCATCCATTTTTATGTAATGAAGACCTACCGTATCAGTTGTTTTGACCTAACTAACCACTATTTCCTCTATAGTTGACTCTTGACGCCTGTGGGGTTAGGGATACTAACCTCCTCATGCAGTCAAAAATCCAGGTGTAACGTACAGTGGGCCCTTCTGTACCTGGTTCCTTCATCTCTGTGGTTACTTGGTATTCATGGTTCCAAATTTGAGCATTACTATTGAAAAAAATCAGCCTGTTAAGTAGACCCATGCAGTCTACAGACCCATGTAGTAGAACAACCAGTGTTGTTCAAGGGTCAACTCTAGTCTAAAATTCAAAACAGAAAGTTTTCTCCCCCATCCTTGACCCCTAGCCACCTAATCCCCCTCCTCCCAGTTGATGTTGTTAGTTTCTTGCATAATTTTCCAGAAATAATTAGTTTTGAAAATTCAGCTAATTTAAATCTATTATAGAACTTTCTGTATCATTTCATATAGAGTGTATTCATTCTTTTTTGTGGCTTCATTCTCTGCTGCATGAGTCTACTACAATTTATGTAAACAATTCCTTGATAATGAACATTTAAGTTATTGCCAATATTTTACTGATACAATGATGACATGAATAACTTTGTAAAAGTCATTCTTTACACAGGTTTTCATTAGAATAAATTCCTAGATGTAAAATTGTATTAAAGTATATGTATTTATAATTTTGATAAATATTTTCCAAATTGCTTAGAGGATAGGTTTCAGTGATTTTTTTTCTTAACAATTTGCTTGACTCAAACTATTCTACCAGCTGATTTTCTAATATTCTGTAATCACACCACATAAAATTGAATCCCATAGTCCTTAGGTGAAATAAGCAACCGTGTTGATGATATGATTTAAGGAGCATTGAGTGTCCTACAGTCCAAGTATCTGTAAGTCAGCAGTGTGTCATAATGTCATTTGAGGCCATCCGTAGATCTGTATGATAATCATACCCAATAATTTTTTTGGTTATAATTATTTATATTCATATCTTGATAAACTATAAAATGTATCTCCAAAACTTTTGTGTGTGTGTGTGTGTGTGTGTGTATATTTACAGCTTATTTACTGAAAGTAAATGACAGACCATGGCCTTTTTACTATAATAACCTCTGAAATATCCAAGTTACACAGAATATTGATATTACTGTGAGGGGTGGCAGGGAGCACAGGAGGAAAGAAAGAGAAATTTAATTCTTCAAGTTTTTTTTTCCCCTTGGTTAAAATGCCTTGGAAAGTTCTAGATTTTGATGGAGATTGCACTGTACATCTGCACAGTCATTGTTTATGAACTTGTTTCTGCTGATGGAGTTAATTTTGTCTGGGCAGATGAATGTCATTCTGGAAAAAGAGTGCTGTAATCTGTGGACACTTACTGATCCCCCACCTCAAAACACTGAACATTAACAGGAGAGGGGAACTGTGGCCCCGGTAAGAGTTGAAGGTTGGTAGCTTCGGGAGCTTCCCTGTGGTCCAGGGGTTAGAACTTTGCCTTCCAGTGCAGGGGATGTGGGTTCCATCCCTGGTCAGGGAGCTAAGATCCCACATGCCTCATGGCTAAAAAACCAAAACATAAAAAAGAAACGATATTGTAACAAATTCAATAAAGACTTTAAAAATGATCTACATCAAAAAAATCTTAAAAAAAACATTGAGGGTTAACTTAAAATTGGTAATTTCTGTTTAGACTAAATAGTATGGTTGTAAATTGTAGTCATCTAGGAAGAATTTTTTTCCCCTAAGATTTACAGTATTTGCTCGTTCTTTTTCTTTCTCTTTGGAGGTTAGTAATACCCCAGGAAAACCACCTCAGGAGGGTATCAGTGGGATGGAATGAAGGGAACAAGAAAAGTAAGCCAAGAGCAGATGAAGCAGAAGGGGATCTCTATATAACAATGTTAGGTACAGTTTTTAAGTCATTCTTGTGTTATAAATGAGAAATTTAGCATCATGGAAAACTGGAGAACATGAGCAAATAAAAAAGGCTTTGGATCGAATGAGATTATTAACAGAAGACTACTTTTCACTGCTAATTTCTATCACTAAAATCTAGTAAATCAGTGAAAAACATTTTCTTCTTGATGGTCTGTGTATGTTGTCAAACGTGAAAAAGAAAATAACTGTGATAGAAAAGGAGAAGCTTTGGAGATCTGTGGTTTTGGTTTATGTAAAGCTGCTCTACAAGCAGTTTCTTGTTGAGTCAACAAGCCTTGTGTGTTTTGGCATAGAACTGACAATGCTAATGCCTAATCCTTTTAGAATAACCCTTTCAGGGATGTTGAGATATCCAGGCAACAAATTGATGGCAATAGAGGAGGATGAAATGTTAGGAGAACTATATCATCCATTAGGAAAAGTTGCAAAAACTGAATTTGCTGGTTTGTAGACTTGCAGTTTTCTATCTAGATGATTATTGGAATTTCTGTTACAACTTTCAGAGAATAACTTTCTCTTGGGGTAACAACGAATACTTATATCAACAAGGCAGCATAGTATCAAGGAAAGAATGGAATTTGGGAACCAGGTAGATCTGAGATTGAGTCCCATCTCTGCCACTTTTTAGCTGTGTTAATTTAGACAAATTTCTTTACATTGCCAAGCCTCAGTTTCCTCACTGGTAATATGGAGGACAATAGTTGTAACTTGAAGTCTTCATAAGGACTAAATAGGATATTTTATGTTAACCAGCTTCCACAGTGCCTGAACTATGATAGGACTCCTTAAGTAATGGGACTCTAAGTGATAGTCTTCCCTCAGCTATCTTCTTCCTGACTCCAGAGATGCAGACAGTTGAAGTTTTAATAAATATATATGTATGATATGTCTTTAGAAAGTATTTAAGGTGGTTATAATTTGGTGATTGGACCTAATGATTTCCTAATAAAATTTGAGAATGAAGAAGTTATTTTTCCTTTTTCTTGAGAGACATTTTAAGGTTAATAACCTTTACCTTTTTTTCCTTCCATTCTGTGCATTATATTTGACGATTTTTAGGATAAGTAGTCTGGCAGCATATTGGCAAATCGCACAACAGTGTACTGGATGTCAGTAGTGGTAAATTTTATGTGTGTTGTATCACAGTTAAAAAAAGAGGAAATAGAACAATAGAAATAGTTCTAACTTAAAAAATATTGGCAAAGCCAGTGGTTCCAGATAAATAGCATCTGTTCATCCACTGCTTTATAGCTGAAGCATACAGCTAAAACAAGTTTTTAAAAAATGGCTGAAGATTTTGGATTGTGAAGAATATCTTTAAAAACTCATTCATTGCAAAGATGTTTATCACATAATTGTTTATAATAATGAAAAGATTGAAAGCAATCTAAATGACTTATGTTTGATAAAATGAGTAGCAACAGTAGTAATTAAAATTTATTCAACACTTACTGTGTACCAGACACTTCTAAGTTCACACCAGATACTTTAAGTATTAAGGCTTCCCTGGTGGCTCACTCAGTAAAGAGTGCCTGCAGTGCAGGATACCCAGGTTCTATCCCTGGTTTGGGAAGATCTTCTGGAGAAGGAAATGGCAACCCACTCTGGTATTCTTGCCTGGAGACTTCCATGGACAGAGGAGCCTTGTGGGCTCCAGTCCATGGGGTCACAAAGAGTCAGACATGACTGAGTGACTAACACTTTCCTTTTTCCTGTACCAGACACTTTAAGTATTTTATATGTATTAACTCATTTAATCCTAATAATAAAACTATGAAGTAGGTAGTACTGTTATTCACATTTTTACAGAGGAGGCCCAGAGGTGTTAGTAAATGGCCCAAATTCACACTGCTGGTAAATGGCAGAGCAGGATTCCTACCTAGGCATGTGAATTTGTGCCCAAATTTGAGGTATTCAGATAATGTAATATTTTGCAACGTTAAAATACTGCCTAAAACTTTTTTTTTATGACACAAAAATGATTATGGTATAACAAAGCAAAAATAAAAGTAGGATAAAAATTGAATGTGTGGCGACTGCTGGGCTCCAAACTGGGCACCAGGCCAGGTACCCATCCTCCTTCTGTGCTCTTGGACCCAGAGGCATCTGCAAATCCCTAATTGTTGCCACAGGTTCTTTCAGGTCTACGTGTCTATTGTTCCCAGAGCTCTGTAGGGCTAGAGAAAGAGGAGGAACCTATCCAGAATCTCCACAGAACAGGAAAAGGAGGGGACACTCAACAAGGAAAAACTCTTCAGTGAAAATGAAGGAAAGCCTGAGAACCAAGGCAAGATGGAAAACAGAGGCGAGCCACTGGATGTGGCAAAGCCAGGAGTAGTGTGTACTGTGGAAGACAAGGAAAAGTTAGAAGACAGGGGAAGGACAGATCACAAGGGAAAGATGGAAGATGAGGAAATTCTAAAGGATAAGGAAAGGTCAGAGAGTGAGACAAAACTAAAAGAAGGAAACCCAAAGAGCCAGGGAATGCCAGTGAATTAGGAAAAGCAAAAGAAAGAAAAGCAGAAAGCACGGGAAAACTAAAAGAAGACAAGCCAGCCAGCGAACCAGGTGCCACCAGAAAGCACTCAGCTGGGGAGAATGTACCCAGGAAGGCCCAAAGAAAAACCAACAAAAAGGCTGGCTCTAAGTGTCTTAAGGAAATGAGGAGGCTGTACACGATATGCAATTGAGCAGTGAAGAGAAGAGAATTGGATGAGATGGCCAGGGTGGAGGATGAGGTGAAGAAAACCAGACAGAAATTGAGGGGGTTTATGTGGATGCAAACAAGTTTATAGGACCCCTTCTACCTGTGGGGCCCAGGGGAACTCAGGGTGGCTGCAGGGCCCCACAAAGGGACTTGGAAGACATTCCTTTTGTGTAGTGCCTCTGGCAGGCGTTTACCAGGCCTTGTGCTTTATTTAACCTTATGCTAATCTTGTGCTTTAGGTGTCACTCTTGTTAGCCAACTGCAGCCCTCTGTGTTTCAGTGGCAGATTTCCATTCATTGGATGGAAAAATGTTTATGATGCATTGTAAATTAAAAATGAAAGCAGTTTTCAGACCATAAAATTTGTATGAGCAATAAATTTTCAACTTTGGAAAAAATTCTGCAGAAGAAAAAGGGTAGAATTAAGATTATTTTCTCTTGTGTTGGGGTTGGCCAAAAAGTTGTTACATAAGATGTTACAGAAAAACCCAAATGAATTTTTTGGCCAGCCTAACATATGTGTTTTGGTACTATATTAATCTTTTCAGTTGATATACATTCTCTTTATATTCAGAAAAAATAAACTATTTACAATAGCATCTCACTTAGCATTTTTATGAATCTCTAATAAAGAAAGCTGAGTGCTGAAGAATTGATGCTTTTGAACTGTGGTGTTGGAGAAGACTCTTGAGAGTCCCTTGGACTGCAAGGAGATCAAACTAGTCAATCCTAAAGGAAATCAGTCCTGAATATTCATTTCCTGAATATTCATTGGAAGGACTGATGCTAAAGCTAAAACTTCAATTCTTTGGCCACCTGATGTGAAGAACTGACTCATTTGAAAAGACCCTGATGCTGGGAAGGATTGAAGGCAGGAGAAGAGGACGACAGAGGATTAGATGGTTGGATGGCATCACTGACTTGATGGACATTAGTTTGAGCAAGCTCCAGGAATTGGTGATGGACAGGCAGGCCTGGTGTGCTGCAGTCTGTGGGGTCGCAAAGTCGGACATGACTGAGTGACTGAACTGAGAGTATTCTACATAAATGAAATATTGTTTTAGTTTTGTAAAGGACCATCTTGAGGTGATTTGTCTTCCAGCCAGTGCTTAAATCCATTCAACAAAACCCATACCAAGAAACTTTTAAAGTTAAATTTGAATACTCATTTGTTGATGGAAAATTCACTACTTTTCAAGGCAGTACAATTCATTTATAAAGATCTTTTTACTCTGAGAACTTCCAAAGCCTATGCAGTCTTCCTACTCTGGAGATGATGCTAATGCTGATAATGTTTAGAGAGATTAAATAATTAACCCAAGATCACGAAGCTAGGGAATGGGAGAGTTCGGACTGTATCCTAGGTCTTTCCATTGTTAGTGTTCTTTCAGTGTCACTATACTGCTTCTGTTCTTAAATGACAACTCTTTTCTTGACTCAGGATCATAATGATGAACATCAGTTATTGTACTGTGCTGTTGCAGCAATGGCAACTGTAGAGGCTATAGGTTTATAGGTCATAGAAACTTTGCTTTGGGAGTTTTCTATCCTCTAACAATGAAGCTGTCAGGTCCCGTGCTGCTTATGAGTGTGCCAGGCCCATTATATTTTCTGATACACAACTTTTTATAGACCATGTCTGGCATTAGTTAAATGAATATCTTAATGGATTGCATTTCATGGAAGATTCAGTAAACTTTGAGGGAAGGTTTGAGGGGCTTCTCTCTTGTTTCTTCGTAGGCACATGAATGTTAATGGATGTGCTTTGCCACTCAAACTCGGTTCTGGGCTAGTCCATATGGCTGAGCTTGCTGACTAAGTCAGATGAGGTATGTTTTTAACTACTTTACCAAAGTCCTATCAATCTGTAGCCCCATGGACAGATTTTATAAATATACGTATCAAATGCAGAAAAATAATAATTGTCCATATCTCCTTACCTACCGCTGCTTAGTTGCTCAGTCGTGTCCAAGTCTTTGCAACCCCATGGACTGTAGCCTGCCAGGCTTCTCTGTTCATGGGGTTTTCTAGGCAAGAATATTGGAGTGGACTGCCATTCCCTTCTCCAGGGGATCTTCCCAGCCCAGGGATCGAACCCATAGCTCCTGCATTGTAGGCAGATTCTTTACCGTTTGAGCCATCAGGGAAGCCCTACCTACCATTACCTCTGCTCCAAATCTTGTCCTTTTCTTTCTTGCCTTTAGGTAGGGTGCCTATACATCTGTTTCCCAGAACTATCCTGGGTTAATAATCTTTATAATTATATAAATATTATTAATAGCACCTCTTCAATTATTAAAAGAGTTATAAGTGATAAGGTGTATGATGACTGTATCTTCATGGCTGTGCTGACTGTGTGGCACTCCTTCTGTGTGGGTCTTTTCTTTGGAAATCCAGACACTGAGCTTTAACATCTTGATATTCAAGAGTAATTGTCAAGACTTTTTTCTTGCCCTTTTGTTTCTTAGAATCTGTTGGGCTACTCCAGCGGTGTCACATTCAAGCAGCTCTTGCCATGTTTCTGAGATCAAAGGAGACAGAGTACCTCTCACAAAGAATCTCAGGAACAGGAGTAGCAGCAATAACATCACTATTGAGTGCCTGCTGTGTGACAGGTGCTGTTCTAGGAGCTGTGCGCTCACTCTCACTAAGCCTCTTAACAATCCTGAAATATAGTATTATGTTCTTTCGAGGATGAGGAAGTTAGCTTCAAAGAGTTAGGTAATATTCCCAAGATCACCTGGCTGGGGTTGAACTCAGGCCTCTATTTCCAAAGATGCTCTTTCTACTGTAGTTGGCCATGCATTGCTAAGACAATAAACTTCTTATTTTCATACTTCAGTCAAGTTTTCAAATTTAATGACTTATTTATCCTCTTCTACCCTAGGAGACAGTACTCTCTGCCCTCTCTGAATGCCAGTATTCTTAGACCACTCAGAAGACTCTAAACCATATCCTGCTTGGCACTGTAGCTATTGGCACACACTGTCTATCTCCCTTGTTAGCTATACTATGTTCCTAAAAGAGTCATTTTCATCTTTGTATTTCCATACCACCCATCCTTACACATGGGTTTCCCAGGTGGCGCTAGTGGTAAAGAATCCACCTGCCAATGCAGGAGATGTGAGACCTGGGTTCAGTCCCTGGGTGGGGAAGATCTGCTGAAGAAGGGAATGGCTCCCCACTGCAGTATTCTTGCCTGGAGAATCCCATGGACAGAGGAGCCCGCAAAGAGTCAGACATTACTGAAGCAACTGAGCAAGCACAATCAAGCACGCATCCTTGCACACAGTAGCTACTCAAGAAACACTTGCTGAATAAGGAGTGAATGAGTGTCACATAGTGTTAGTGTTAATACTGAGATACACGTACTTCAAAACCTGTCTGAGCACGATTAAGAGTAGCAACTGGCTCCCTAGCAGTTTTCTCCTCAGATGTTAACTGTATATGCATCACTTTGGAATTGTGTTAAAATACAGATTTTGGCTCATTAGGTCTGGAGTAGGGCCCCAGATTCTACAGTTCTAACAAGCTGACAGGTGATGCCCATGCTGCTAACCTGCTGTTCACACTTTGGGTAGTAAGGCCCTAGAATGAGGAAAGTGAAGAAAACACTGTGGTACTTAGTTTTGTTTTTTTTTTTTTCCTGTTGACACCAAAGGGAACTCTCAGCAAATAAAGGGAGTGTTTACTTCAGAGGCAGATTGCAGTGGTATGTGTTCAAAGATAAATCCATGCACATATGGACACCTTATCTTTGACAAAGGAGGCAAGAATATACAATGGATTAAAGACAATCTCTTTAACAAGTGGTGCTGGGAAATCTGGTCAACCACTTGTAAAAGAATGAAACTAGAACACTTTCTAACACCATACACAAAAATAAACTCAAAACGGATTAAAGATCTAAACGTAAGACCAGAAACTATAAAACTCCTAGAGGAGAACATAGGCAAAACACTCTCTGACATACATCACAGCAGGATCCTCTATGACCCACCTCCCAGAATATTGGAAATAAAAGCAAAAATAAACAAATGGGACCTAATTAACCTTAAAAGCTTCTGCACAGCAAAGGAAACTATTAGCAAGGTGAAAAGACAGCCTCAGAATGGGAGAAAATAATAGCAAATGAAGCAACTGACAAACAACTAATCTCAAAAATATACAAGCAACTCCTACAGCTCAACTCCAGAAAAATAAATGACCCAATCAAAAAATGGGCCAAAGAACTAAATAGACATTTCTCCAAAGAAGACATACAGATGACTAACAAACACATGAAAAGATGCTCAACATCACTCATTATCAGAGAAATGCAAATCAAAACCACTATGAGGTACCATTTCACACCAGTCAGAATGGCTGCGATCCAAAAGTCTACAAGTAATAAATGCTGGAGAGGGTGTGGAGAAAAGGGAACCCTCTTACCCTGTTGGTGGGAATGCAAACTAGTACAGCCACTATGGAGAACAGTGTGGAGATTCCTTAAAAAACTGGAAATAGAACTGCCTTATGATCCAGCAATCCCACTGCTAGGCATACACACTGAGGAAACCAGAAGGGAAAGAGACACGTGTACCCCAATGTTCATCGCAGCACTGTTTATAATAGCCAGGACATGGAAGCAACCTAGATGCCCATCAGCAGATGAATGGATAAGAAAGCCGTGGTACATATACATAATGGAGTATTACTCAGCCATTAAAAAGAATACATTTGAATCAGTTCTAATGAGGTGGATGAAACTGGAGCCTATTATACAGAGTGAAGTAAGCCAGAGGAAAAACACCAATACAGTATACTAACGCATATATATGGAATTTAGAAAGATGGTAACAATGACCCTGTGAACGAGACAGCAAAAGAGACAGTGATGTATAGAACAGTCTTATGGACTCTGAGGGAGAGGGAGAGGGTGGGAAGATTTGGGAGAATGGCACTGAAATATGTAAAATATCATGTATGAAACGAGATGCCAGTCCAGGTTCGATGCACGATACTGGACGCTTGGGGCTAGTGCACTGGGACGACCCAGAGGGATGGTATGGGGAGGGAGGAGGGAGGAGGGTTCAGGATGGGGAACACATGTATACCTGTGGTGGATTCATTTTGATATTTGGCAAAACTAATACAATTCTGTAAAGTTTAAAAATTAAATAAAAATTAAAAAAAAATGGTGCATGCAAGTGTGAGCAGTGGAAGGTGATGAGTTTGTAAACAGTAACTAGATAATAAAACGCCAGGCATTGTTCTAAGAAAAAAGTATGGGAAAAGGGTTAGAAATTTGGGAGAATTTAGAAGTCAGCTCTTTCAGTCAACAAGCATTTAGTAAGTTCCTACTCTGTGTAAGTCACACGAGGCACCATCAAACATGTTTTTCCCAGGTTGCAGTGGACTGGGGACTACTGCTAACTAGCTGTGTGTTCCCCATGAGCATGGGTTCACAAATACATATGTGCACTAGAGTCACCTGGAAAGCTTGTTAAAATGCTCTTTCCTGGGCGCGTTTCTCAGAGGTTTATATGGAGCAGGTGGGAGTGGGGCGCATGATTTTGCATTTCTAACCATCTCACAGGTGAAGCCAAAACTGCTGTTGTGAGGTCTACACTTTGAGAATCACTGCTCCAGGGCAGTGAACTCACTCTCTGAGGTTCCTTTCAGTGCAAAACCTGAAATTGATGTTTACCCTGAACATATTAATAAATACAAAACTTTAGGTTAGCTGGCCAGAGACCTGGGTCAGTTAACCCAGTCACCTGTGCTTTGTAGGCAGTGGGAGCACCTGAAGGCGTCTACTGATACAAACAGCAAGCTCAGCTTTAATGAGACAGTTGGTTAAAAGATACACAGTTAGAAGGAGCTACAAAGAATGTCAGCTTTGGTCACTTATGGATGATTGTTTCATATTTTTATGTACATTATACATTTTAAATAATGGATAGAAAAGTTTTCTAAGTAGAAAACAAACTTTTGTTTTTAAGCCAAGGTGCAGGGTCCCTGCTATGACCTTCACATATACTTTTTCTATAAAAACATCCTTCAACTAAATGATACATGAATCACATTATTATCAACTATATTTTGACATAAAATAAAAAGTTTAAAAACCCACAAAAGAGGTAAAATTATTATATAAATGGAATAATAGGTAAAGTAGTTAAAAAAAGTAACACATGAACCAAAGTTACCTTTTTTCAAGCATAGCCCCCAAAGAAGGGCTATCGTTTTGATTGTGTTTTAGCAATAATGTCTTTGGAAGGCAGCTCTAACTGAAATAGAGACACATTTTAATTAAGTATTCTACAGCAAATCTTTCATCTAGGGGCAACTTATGTATACTTCTAAAGTACACTTCAGTCAGTATGTATTACATATGCATGTGAATAGATACGTGTGCATGTGTGTGTTTGTGCATGTGTGTATGTTTAAGTCAGAAGGAGGTACTGTGAAGTGATCAAGTTTACCTTCAGAGTTCTCACTGGCTTCTATCCGTCTGTCTCCTCAAGAACTCAGAGTTGAAACCTGGCCATGCAAGTCCTTTGACTCCCAGTCCCTAGCCCAGTAGACACACACACACACCTGCTCTGAATCATTGTTTCAGCAAAGCTTCTATTCCAATCAGACGAGTATCTTTTCTTTTATTGAAGTATAGTTGATTTACAATGTTGTGTTTCTGCTGTACAGCAGAGTGACTCAGTTATAGATATATATTCTTTTTCATGTTTTTCCATCATGGTTTATTACAGAATATTGAATATGTTCCCTGTGCTGTATGGTAAGACCTTGTTTATTTCTGTCACCCCCAGCGAACACTAAACTGAAGGCCTTTGAGGACAGGTCATTTCTATCTATTGTTCATCCACCGAAGGCACCCGCACAGGGCTTGGTTAATGTTTTTGAATGAATGTTACTAGGTTCTGTCACCCTCAAACAGACACTTGCTGTCACTCTTCCCAGCAAGTATTTTCCCCTCTCCTTTATAAGGTCTTTTGAGGCTGCTTCAGTCTTCTCCGGAGCAGGCCTTTCCCTGAACCACTAATGCATTGAAATCTCCACCCTGTAGGTTAACATATGTACTCTAATATTTTTGCACGCAAAGATTTCGACCTTCCACAGGATTACAAGTTCTGGCAAGATTTTGCTTGCCAGATTTTTTTTTGTTTCACAGGATTACAAATTCTGGCAAGACCGTTTTCCCACAGTTTTAGAGCAAGAATGTAATTCTGAGATTAATTCTTCTCCCCTTTTTGTTTCCTGGAGCAAATTTTTCATAAGTGTTAACGACTGTTAATCACCTGATGCATTCTTTTCTCCACTATGATACATAAGCATCAATATATGTTCTATATCACCTTTTCCCCACCCTTCCTTGCTAACTTAACCCTCTTCAGTGGCTCTCCTCCTCCTCAGGATGAAGTGGGCCCTTCGCGCTCAGCTTGTGTTCACTTTCTGTCTTTGTCTCTTACACTTCCTTCCAGCTCTGGGGTCCCCGTGCCTACGCCTGCCACCTGATAAGTCTCACCTCACTTTGTTGCAGCTTGCCTTCAGATCTCCTGAGTGCTTGACACACATCCTAACCCTGTGCTAACACATCGTTTTCTACTTAAATTATCTTATTTCTGCTCTCGTTCCCATCTAGATTTTAAATGCCTTTAGGATAGAGCCCAGTTATTATTCATTTGTCACTTTTTAAGGAGGGAAGCATAAAGAACATGTGTTGGGCACATAGATTCTTAGTAGATATTTCTTCAGTGTTGAATATGTAAATAATTCTTTGTCCCAAAGGAATGACTCTTTAATGTGGATGTGTCAAGCACTTCAGCAAGTCCCTAGAGGACCTATTTTAGAGGTGGGAGGACTGTTTTTCTCAGATCATACTAGAAGGTGGTTATCTGTGCCTTGCTCCAATCTTAGATATCTTTCAACCAAATTGCAGACTAGAGGAAGAGAGAAAACAGCTGTTGCTCTTTTCTCTCCCAGTCCTTGGCTTCTCGCAAATGGACATGAACATTCCTTCAGTTCAGTTCAGGTCAGTCACTCAGTCGTGTCTGACTCTTTGCGACCCCATGAATATTCCTTAGGGGGTGGTATTTTGGAATCTAGAGCTTTGGAACTGTTGGCTCATCATTCTCAGGAAATAATGGTAAAAGGAAAAGTGGCTCTGATTGCTGGTGTTCAAACGTACATGTCTACAGTCAGCCCACATCCCAGAATCTTACCCCTCTTCACCTCTGCCTGACTGCGTTCCTAAGGCAAAAACTGTGTTTCATTATATACCAGCCCACTCAGACTGTATATTACACAGAGTTGTCCAGTCAAAGAATTCTGTGCCACGAAGGAGACCTGGGTTGTGATTCTAGCTTTAGGAAGAAGGGGCTAATTTATACTTTGGGTCTCACTTGGTACATCTTCCAGTTGAGAAAGTAGAACTGCATTGTCTTGCTACATTATCTTCAGTTTTCCCTCTGATACTCATTTTAACCTGATGTCATTAAAAAAGGAATGAGATAATAAGAGAAAAGAAAAGTGGTAGGGGTGTTTGACAAGATCATGGTTTGGTTGAGGGTTCACATTTGGTGGCAATTTTGTCTCCAGAACTACATCCCTGGATGTGACAAGTGTAGATTCCATCTTATTGATCACGCAGGCTCATCCCAATGGATTAGGGATCCTCTAGATCAGTACACTGCCTGGAAAAAGCACAGCTAATCTTAGAGAATGCTTTTTGAAAAGTGGAGATACTAGATTTAAAGTAACTTGCTTTCATCCTTTCTGTCAAAAACCCCAATTCATATTATTGCTTGCTTGCTCAAAAGCTGTTATTCCAGTGTGCTTTAAAAAGAGTTCCTGAGCATCTAGGTAATTAGAAAAAGATCAGTTTTATCTCTCCAATGATATATCAGTTTTTGATTATTGGAAAAGCCAGCTGAATTTTCATACTCTAACTTACACAGCATTTACTTACACATGGAAATGTGTTTTCTAGGCAAAACCATCGAACTTCTTAAAAATCTTCATTTAAATAATTACATTTGCTAGAATAATAATCTTCACTGCTCTGAAACACTATTGGTTTTTTATCTTAGAATTGCTTAGTTTATTTTAAAAAGTGCAGTATGTGTTCCTTGCTGGAAAAAAGTCAGAAAATATAATCAAGTAAAAAGAAAGTAGAAAAGATCCATCCATATAGAGACCACTTTAACATGTTTCTCTCTCCCTGTCAGACTTTTACATTTATGTATATACATGTGACTGCACTATACGTACTACTCTTCAGTTGCCTTTTTTTCATATTAGTATTTTGCCAATATCCTCCTATGTCTGTGTACACGTGGATCTTCAAAAAGCTCCAGATTCAGAGTGAGACAGTGGTATGTTTTTGGGCTGCTTAACCTAAGTCTCAGCCCTGTCATCTTTAAAATGACAATTCTAACTACAGCTGCTTCAAAACATTGTTGAAAGGATTGAAGGAGATATTGCATTTAACTCAGAGTTTGGCCCTAATTATAGCTACCTCAAAGCATTGTTGAAAGGATTGAATGAGATACTGCATTTAATTCAGAGTTTGGTCAGTGGAACTTGACAAAGTTAATATTAATACTATTCATCTTAATGACTTTATAGTATTCCATTATATGGAAGCACCATGATCTATTGAACCATTTACTTACTAATGGACATTTAGTGTCCCCCCTTTTATGTGCAGTTATAAACACAAAATGCCATGCTGAACATCCTTTTACACACATAATGGACAATATATACAATTATTTCCTTGGCATAAACTCTTGTAAATGGGAAGGGATTGCTGGGATACAGGGTATCTGCATTTTAAATGTGCATATTAATGGATTTCTCCCTAAGAGATGCTGTACCGTCTGAACTCCTCTGACAGTTTTTCTTTCAGTTTTTCTTAGTGCTGTTTGTTATACAGAAGTTTGTTGCTGTTGTTTTCTTTTATACCTTCTGGCTTTTATTTAACCATAATAAGGTTAAATAAATAGTTTCGTATCATTCCTTTTAGAAACTAACTTTATAGCTTAAAGTCACAGCTAAGGTAATACGTAAGAAGTATATTTTTGTATATGATTTGAGGTAGATAAGGATTAATGAAAATCTATGTCATTTTTTTTTTCACGGTGAATGGTGCACTATACATGTATATATACCTCAAGCATAAAATACTTTATGTAGTAATATTCTGAAGCTTGTTTTTTCTCACTCAGTGATATGTTTTAGGAATCTCTTTTGTGCCAGTATAGAGGGATTGATCTCACCCTTTCCTACTTATGTATTATATTCATAGTATTTGGCCAATCCCCTGTGGTCGTTTGTAGTTTCCGATTTTTCACTGCTCAGCTAGTGCTGTGACCTTGTACTTGTGCACATGTGCCAGTGTTTGTCATGGGAAAGTGGAATTGCTGGGTCTTGGGCTATGCATGTCTTTCATCTTAACAGATACTGCAAAAATTGGCTTCTAAATTGGCTTACCAATTTTACATTCATACCAGTAGTGTCTGAGAGCAGCCCTCTCTATTTAAAATGTTGTTTTTACCGCTACCAAATTCCCAGATTCTGTTTATTATATTGCTTTGTCTGTTTCACTAACATCTTGCTTTTTTGGCAGAATTTGGGAGATCCATGAACCAGAGCCAGGCCTAAAAGCCATAGATAGTTTCTACTTTTTCAAATCATATATGACAACTTTTCCCTATAATCAGCACCAAGAATGCTTGAGTGGGCTTAGGTGTAAGATTGTCTTCCCTTCTTTCCTACAAAGGTGTTAGAGTTTTAAAGTAACTATTTGGGGGAACATTCCCCTGGAGAAGGGAATGGCAACCCACTCCAGTATTCTTGCCTGGAGAATTCCATGGACAGAGGCTATAGTCCATGGGGTCAAGAAAGAGTCAGACACGACTGAGCGAGTAGCACTTTCAGTTTCACTCTAAAACTATTTAAAGGCATAGAGGTTAATACTGTATAACTTTGACTAATGCAAGGAGACAGGAATTAGGGAGAGTGTAAAATATTTCTCTGTGTGCCCTTTTAAAATTCTACCTCTCTGTGAGATGGGAAAATAGACAGAGTAACAAAGTTTTCCAGTTCTTACATGCTTCTGTGATAGCTGTCACCTCCCCCTTCGTCTTCTCCTAGGGGTCAAACCCTAGGAATATTGATAGGAAGAAAAGGTCTCTCACCATTGCTGCTACTGTTTTGCCTGTTTTCTCCCCTTTGGGTTTGGAGAGTGATTTAGACTATATGACATTATAATTTAATAATGAACATCATCATAACTGGGGGCCCAGGAGATACAAATTATCTACTCAGGAGATACAAACAGAACACACACTGTTTAATTATTGAAGCTTTACAGAATGCTTTGCCACCTGGTAGAACAAATCATTTCTCCTATTTCTTTCTTAACATTTTTTAGACTGTCATCACACATTTATTCTTCCAAATAGAGTTTAGAATTAGTCTCTAAGGTTAAAAATGGCATTAGGGCTTTTATTTTGTTTATATTACATCTGTACACTTAGTTGGAAAGAATCTGTTTATCATTGAGTCTTCTCAGTCAGAAAAATGGTATATCTTTCCATTTTTTAAAATCTTCTTTTGTATTCTTTAGTAGAGTTTGAGTTGTTTTTATAGATATATTTTTTCCTGATTTTACTTTGTCCCCATTTAAAAAAGGTTTGATTGCAATATTAACTATAATAGACAT
The DNA here is from genome assembly GCF_003369695.1 of Bos indicus x Bos taurus. Taxonomy (NCBI): domain Eukaryota; kingdom Metazoa; phylum Chordata; class Mammalia; order Artiodactyla; family Bovidae; genus Bos; species Bos indicus x Bos taurus. Next base: position 85,096,014 of record NC_040076.1, read on the forward strand.
TCCCAGAGTCAAATGGTTTTACACACACACACGCACACGCAAACACAGTTGTTATACTAAGTAGGGCTAGCAGGAGTCATTAGAACTTTATCTCATAGTCATTAGAGAAAAGCCATTTCTAAATTCTTTGATCATTGGAGTAGAGTTCAAAATTCTGTGTCCCATGGGAAAATAGATACTGTTTAATATCTTGGCTATCTTTAATATTCATTTATGTGAAAATATTGGTCACTTGGAAGTAACATCTTCTATTAATGATGTTTCTTTTATCAGAGGAGTTTTGGAATAGGGTTATTAGTGTGTAATTAGCCACATTAAAACATTCCCATTAGACCAATTGATTAATCTCAATATTTCATTGTATTACATATATATTATAGCAAAGCTACAGATGCTATTTGTGGGTTATGGCATTTTGTATGTGATTTCATTTTCTTTTTTATAAAATTAACTATTTTATAAAATATTTCAAAAAGATTTCAAAATACCACCTGAACATAAAATCCCCTTTATTCCACATTTCATCCTTCTTCCCAAGGCATTTCTGGATGGAATGAGGCCCTACTACCAACAGATCTCAAGATGGTTCCCTGTTTTGTTGACATTGCTATTGCTTCTCATCATGATGAGTAAAATTATAAAGTCTGTATTCTTTCTGGAGGCCCACTGTAGAACTGAGGTCACCCTAGATGCAATAAATTCTTATTCAAGAGTATGTGCAGACTAGGTTATATTTCTGTCCAAAGTCCAGGACCTGGATATTCAGAGTTGACTGGAATAACCTCATAGTATTTTTCTTACCAGGGACTGAACTGGGTTCTCTTTCAACTAGAGTTGTTTGGAGCCTCATAGATAGTATCTAGCTAGGAGAGGCTGCCCTTGGAAAACTATGGACTCCTTGATCCTGGTGGCTTCAGATACTTTATTTAAATGGGATTAGAATTCACAATAGTGTATAATTCACTGTTAGTGTTAGTTGTTCAGTTGTGTCCAACCCTTTGTGACTCCATGAACTATACTCCATCAGTATCCTCTGTCCATGAAGAATTCTCCAGGCAAGAATACTGGAGTGGGTACCCATTCCCTGCTCCAGGGGATCTTTCCAACCCAGGAATCGATTCCATGTCTCCTTCATTGCAGACACCAGGGAAGCCCTGCAAATTGAAATCACTGCAAACTGAGGCCAAACTAAAGCAATGAAAACCCAAAAGAATAGTCAACAGAAAGGTCATTGTTTGGAACTTCTAGCAACTCTCAAAGGTTCCAGTTGGCTCCCATTTGCTGATTCATGGACCCTCCTGGGAAGTCTTCAAGAATTAACATGGTTTTAAAGAAGTGAAAAAGTAAGATTAAAATGTTAGTAAGAGAAGCAAAACAAAGTGAGGAGAATTAGGAATCAAACTTGATTTTTTTTTTGTCTATCATCATGAATTTAAAATTGGGAGTTACTATTTAGTTAATTTCAAGAATATTTCAAGTATTAGGGATTTGAAGAAGATACAGTTTCTTTTGCTTTGCTATTGGGTTCAATTTAAGTTCTGTTAAATCTCTAAAAATCAATATTAAGTATATGTATTATGTGACAGTTCCATCTAAAGTATCTCGTATAGAATATAGGGCAGATAAAATGGAGCGGCCAAGCACATGTAATTTACCCCACAAATCTAAAGCACTTCTACATTGATTTTTTTTTTTTTTTTGCAGTTTTCTAGCCCCCAGTCACTGAACAGAGAAAAGATGGCTTACTTTCATAGCATGGTGATACTTAACAGCTACAAAATGTTCATCTGTCATGCCCTCTAATTCAGGACTGTCTTTTTGTTACCTTTCTTGATAGGCTTTTTTAGGTCATTTAAAAAATTCTTGTCTTCTCTAAAATGTTATGACAAGAAAATCAAATGGTTTTTAAAATGTTCTGATTTGTTGATTAATTTTGCCTCTAAAATTATATTATACTAGTGTTGTTTTTAATGCTTTAACTATTTCCAAATGTAATTATCTTGAAATAACTATGAATAGAAAATTGTGTATAACTGAAAAGACAGGCTTTCATAATGTATTAAAGTACCTAATTTAGTAACTAAGAATAAAAAGGACACACAGAAACCATTTTTGAGACTGTAATTATAAGTTAAGTCACTATTAAAATGACATGTATATATATTTCCAGTTTAAAATAATTAAAGCTTTTTTCCCCCAAATGCTTTCACTCACAAGAGGAGACAGTTGTGAACTTATGAGTTCATATATACACAAAAATATTGCATGGCTTCATGTACCATACATAACAAAAAAAGGATTATCTCTATTGTTCAGAGCAGTGTAAACAAGTGATATTTGATTCCCTCCACCTCACCACCTTCACTAAATGCACATTTGCTTACATTTTAACCAGTGTAGCCAACTGTGAAATATGGTCAGATTAATATTTGAAAACCTGAATAATAGTAGAGTGACAATACTTAAACATAACCAAGCCTTAGGGATGTTGTATGTCTCTAGCTGTAGCTGCCCTCTCCCATTTTATTTACTCATAAGTATCATTAATACCAAAGATATATAACCTTTGGTGCCAATGCGTCACTTTCTCTCTTCAAGTCTTTAGTAGTTGCATGCTTATCTATTTCAGTCAAATGTATTTCTTATCAAAAAAAGAGTGAGAGAGCTGACAATACAGTGTTATCGAATTTTTTCAGCTGAGACCCACATGTCATTCAGCATTCAGACATGCTTGCGCTTGATTGATGGATGGGTTTGTGACAAATAAAACTAGGATCAACAGCTTTGCACCTTTTCCCCCATCAGAGACCAGAGTAAAGCATAACTCTGTAACAATAGTGGGATTAGGGATGCATTAGCTCTCCATCGACCAAAACCATCCATTCCCATCAATACTTCGCACGTAATAACCTGAAGCTATGATAAGGAAACAAAAGAAGGAGAAAAGGGACAGGAGAAAACAAATCAATAATAGAAGGGAATGTCTGGAAGATGCACTGTCCAAATGAAGATTTTTTTTTTCCCACACTGCTGGACTAATGTCCCTGAATGTGGAGACAATACCTCACCCAGAATTTTGGTGGGGGAGCAGATTGGTACTTGGTTTAAACACAGGTTTGATATCTGAGGATTGATATTTAGACTAGGGTTTTTTTTTTTTTTTTTCCCTTCAGGGCAAAAGAAGCATTACAGAATTTACTGTTAACCTGTGTCCCTAAAACTGCTCTTAAAGAAAAGGGGTGTTTTCACCTGAATGATTCAGACTGTGTGGCCGCTTCAGGGATAATTGGAACTCTCCTGTGTGGATATGGTTTTAATGTCCAGATGCTTAGCCTCGTCACAAATATTCCCTTAAATATGGGTTAGTATGAAGAATCTTAATTAACCAATTTACTGAGATTTACATAAAGCATATGTTTTCCCTTACCAGACACAGACTGATGCTCCCTTTATGAAAACTAATACCTGTCCTAGAAGAGTCTTACTTTTTTAGATAGATTTTTTTTTGTAAAATCTTTCCACATAAAAATGTATCTTCATTCTCAATTCATAGAATATTTTGATGATAATTTCATCATTTCCCCCACAAACAATGGACCGTTAAGCTTATTTATTCAGGTTTTTTGTTCCTTTTCTTTTGAGAGCTTTTGATTTTTGTATTACCTATCATATTTATCCTAATTTACAATTTATTCTAATTGGCCATTGAGTGGGCCAGTATGGTTTTCTCCTGGTGAGGATGAACATTAGTGATATTTGTTCAGAAGAAGAGGTGTGAAGGGAGGAAAAGCCCAAGTTCTAATTGTGGAGCCACTGATCTTGGGAAAGGCACTTCATCATTTTACTTATAAGAAGAGAATGATATTGTCTAATTCATCATTATCATCAATGTCACCATCATTATTAATATTATCATTATTCTGCATTGACATGCTGTAGGGCTTCATTTTCTTAAAGTTTGCAAAGTGTTGAGAAGAAAAAAGCCATTTAGTCCCATTCTCTTTTTCTAGTTCTGTGGGTAGATGGATGTCCAGTCTCTTTATTTTAGAGAAAGTAGAAGGAAAAGAGAGAAACCGTTCCGTATCCAAACAACTGTGTACAAAATCCTTAGGATAGTTGACAGTTTTTTCTAAACTATAGGCTGGGGAATCCAAGAGATTAAAAAAATTTCTAGAATAAAAAAATTTTAAGGATTTTCTACTATCTTATTCATAGAATAAATTCTACTTGCATTCCTTGAGCTCAAATCTTATTTCAGGCAGTAAAAGTCAATTATATGTGGTTATGAGATCATCTGTATGTGTAAAGGCAGATTTTGGCTTATGTTAATGAAGGTCATGGGTATAGTAGTCAGGAAATGTAGTGGTGTTTATAATTATAAAGAGACTAACTGCATTTTAATTATGATTTTAGAAGTTTTCTTTGGACCTGAAATAGTTAAAATTGTTAAAGCCACATATATCTGACATTTCAGGTCATATAGCAATTATATAAATATATATATCATCATAGCTGACACTTTCTCTGAAAATTTCTGTCTGAACTGAAAACCTTTTAGGTAACAAGCTTGATTAAAGGCATATGGTCCACTTTTTTTGGACCCCAAATTTGACCCATTTTATAATTGGTACGATCCAGTGGGTATTTTCTTTAAGATCCTAATACAAGACCAATCTTGGGGGCACTCCAAGTAAGTGATTTTGTGGGGCACTTCTGCTGAAGATGAATGAGCCCCAACATCCAATTCTGATACCTGTGACCAGGTTTGTTTCATCTTCAGTGAGACCACTCATTGCTTCCACATACGTTCCCGTAACATTTAAAGCTGATGCTGGCCTCTGACTCTAGCCACCTTTATAACCATATGGAGGAAGAGTTCCAGGGTTTTTCAGAGGCCCAGGATTTTAATATAAAAGATCATTAATAAGCCCAGTCTGTGTTTTAATGTAAATGGGAGCATGACCTATGCTACTATTACAAAATATATAGTATGTGGCTGACCGATAGCTTTTCTTTCCTACATAGTCAAACTTCAAGCTTTCTGTAAAAGCTTTTTAAAACACTTCCATCTATGACCTTATACAGAACTCTGTAATTTGGTTCCATTTAAGGGTCTGTAAGTGAAGAAACAGGGTTCACATATATATGTATGTGTAGGAACTCAGACAGGACAAAGCAGTACCCCTGCATGCCAGGAATACATGTAACCTTTGGTTGATGTTTTAATATATGTTACTTTACTGTATTATCTATTTGCTTTGTGTATATCTTCCAGTTCAGTTCAGTCCCTCAGGCTCTTTGCGACCCCACGGCTGCAGCACGCCAGGCTTCCCTGTCCATCACCAACTGCTTGTAGCCTACTCAAACTCATGTCCATCGACTTGGTGATGCCATCCAACCATCTCATCCTCTGTCGTCCTCTTCTCCTCCCGCCTTCAATCTTTCCCAGCATCAGGGTCTTTTCAAATGAGTCCGTTCTTTGCATTAGGTGGCTAAAGTATTGAAGTTTCAGCTTTAACATCAGTCCTTCCAATTAGTCTTTGATTAGAAATCAGTCCTTTAGGATGGACTGGTTGGATCTCCTTGCAGTCCAAGGGACTCTGGAGTCTTCTCCAACACCGCAGTTCAAAAGCATCAATTCTTCAGCATTCAGCTTTCTTTACAGTCCAACTCTCACATCCATACATGACTACTGGAAAAACCATAGCTTTGATTAGATGGACCTTTGTTGGTAAAGTAATGTCTGCCTTTTTAATATGCTGTCTAGGTTGGTCATAGCTTTTCTTCCAAGGAGCAAGCATCTTTTAATTTCATGACTGCAGTCACCATCTGCAGTGGTTTGGAGCCCAAGAAAACAAAGTCAGTCACTATTTCAATTGTTTCCCCATAGATTTGCCATGAAGTGATGGGACCAGATGCCATGATCCTAATTTCCTGGATGTTGAGTTTTAAGCCAACTTTTTCACTCTCCTCTTTCACTTTCATCAAGAGGCTCTTTAGTTCTTCCCTTTCTGCCATACGTGTGGTGTCATTTGCATATCTGAGGTTATTGATATTTCTCCCTGCTATCTTGATTCCAGCTTGTGCTTCATCGAGCCTGGCATTTCACATGATGTACTGTTTATATAACTTAAATAAGTAGGGTGACAATATATAGGGTCCTTGATGTACTCCTTTTCCGATTTGGAAGCAGTCTGTTATTCCACGTCCAGTTCTAACTGTTGCTTCTTGACCTGCATGCAAATTTCTCAGGAGGCAGGTCAGGTGGTTTGGTATTCCCATCTCTTGAAGAATTTTCCACAGATTATTGTGATCCACACAGTCAAAGGTTTTGTCATAGTCAAGAAAGCAGAAGTAGATGTTTTTCTGGAACTCTCTTGCTTTTTCAATGACCCAACGGATGTTGGCAATTTGATTTTTGATTCTTCTGCTTTTTCTAAATCCTAAATCCAGCTTCAACATCTGGAAGTTCAGGATGCACATACTGCTGAAGCCTTGCTTGCAGAATTTTAAGCATTACTTTGCTAGCGTGTGAGATGAGTGCAGTTGTGTGGTAGTTTGAACATTCTTTGGCATTGCCTTTCCTTGGGGTTGGAATGAAAACTAACCTTTTCCAGTCCTGTGGCCACTGCTGAGTTTTCCAAATTTGCTGGCATATTGAGTGCAGCACTTCCACAGCATCATCTTTTCGGATTTGAAATAGCTCAACAGGAATTCCATCACCTCCACTAGCTTTGTTCGTAGTGACGCTTCCTAAGGCCCACTTGACTTCACATTCCAGGATGTCTGGCTCTAAGTGAGTGATCACATCATTGTGGTTATCTGGGTCATGAAGATCTTTTTTGTATAGTTCTGTGTATTCTTGCCACCTCTTCTTATATCTTCTGCTTCTGTTAGGTCCATACCATTTCTGTCCTTTATTGTGCCCATCTTTGCTTGAAATGTTGCCTTGGTATCTCTAATTTTCTTGAAGAGATCTCTAGTCTTTCCCATTCTGTTGTTTTCCTCTATTTCTTTGCACTGATCACTGAGGAAGGCTTTCTTATCTCTCCTTGCTATTCTTTGGAACTCTGCATTCAAATGGCTGTAGCTTTCCTTTTCTCTTTTGCTTTTTCCTTCTCTTCTTTTCACAGCTATTTGTAAGGCCTCCCCAGACAGCCGTTTTGCTTTTTTGCATTTCTTTTCCATGGGGATGCTCTTGATCCCTGTCTCCTGTACAGTGTCACGAACCTCCGTCCATAGCTCTTCAGGCACTCTATCAGATCTAATCCCTTGGATCTGTTTGTCACTCCCACTGTATAATCATAAGGGATTTGATTTAGGTCATACCCAAATGATCTAGTGGTTTTCCCTACTTTCTTCAATTTAAGTCTGAATTTGGCAATAAAGAGTTCATGATCTGAGCCACAGTTAGCTCCCGGTCTTGTTTTTGCTGACTGTATAGAGAAAGCTTCTCCATCTTTGGCTGCAAAGAATATTATCAGTCTGATTTCGGTATTGACCATCTGGTCTTGCTTCATTTTGTACTCCAAGGCCAAATTCCAGGACAGAGTAAATCCCTGGAAGCAATGTTTGTGTCTTGTCCAGGACTCTGTACACAATGAAATATAGTGCATGTGGGCATTCTAGAAATGTTAATCATATTGGGAGGATTATACAAATATATTCATGAGGATAAATATATACACATTTCCTATGGGATTGGCAATCATAAATAATTATAATGTTTTTGGACAAATTATACTGAAAACAAAGCATGCAGCATAATATTAAATGGAAAGGTCTATTTTTTGTCATTTTGGTACTGAACTGAACTGAGAGTCGTCTTCATAAAATTTGTATCAGTTTGCTTAATTGAAACTATGTATACTAACTCAGGTTCTATCAGAATACAAACATAAAATATTAAGTCTAATGTAAAACACTGTGACTAGAATATAAAATATAAAGTAGATTTTCTCCAAGCTTGAGAAGTTTTTTCTTCTCTTTTCCTGCCAAGTGCCAAATCTCTTCCTGGTTTCTCTCATATTCAGAAAGGATCAGAAATGCTCTAAGACTAGGTTCATCTAACTATTGCCTGCCTGCCTGCTGCCTGTTTTCCTAAGTGAAACTTCCTTATAACACAGCCATACCCATTTTTAAACTGAATTTTCTGTGACTGATTTTGTATTACAAGAGCTGAGTTGAGTAGTTGGGACAGATACTCTATGTTATAGGTTGAAATGTGTGCTTCCCTCCCCACCAGCTCCATTTGTTGAAGTCCTGACCCCAGTATTTCTGAATATGATCTTATTTGGGGAAATAGGGTTATTGCATATTTAATCAGTTAGGTTAGGATGAAGTCATATTGGAGGAGAATGTGACCCTGATCCAATATGACTGGTATCCTTATAAAAACGAGAAATTTGGACACAAGCATGTACACAGGAAAAGCACCATGTGAAGCTGACAACAGAAATGAGGGTGATGCAGCCAAGGAATGCTAAGGATTGCCCGCAAACCACCAGGGTTAGGTAAGACGTGAGACGGATGGCTTGCAGCCATCAGAAGGAACCGGCCCTGCTGACACCTTCGTCTTAACTTCTAACCTCCACAATTGTGAGGCACTACTTCCTGTTGTTTAAGCCACCCAGTGTGGAGTCCTTTGCTAGAGTTGCTCTCGCAAACCAATATATTGTATAACTCACAAAGCCTATAGTATTAAGTAATGGCTTTTTACAGAAAAAGTTTGCCACTTCTGCTGTAGGGCTCTGGCTTAATCTTGGTGGAATTAGAAGTAAGAACTAGTCATAAGTGACTTAATGGTTGGGTTGCCCTGGTGGCTCAGCAGTAAAGAAAACTCCTGCCAATGCAGGAGATGTAGGTTTGATCCCTGAGTCGGGAAGATACCCTGGAGAAGGAAACAGCAACCCACTCCAGTATCCTTTCCTGGGAAATCCCATGGACAGAGTAGCCTCGCAGGCTACAATCCATGGGGTCACAAAGAGTCAGTCACAGCTAAGCTCGAGCATGATTTGATGGTGGGTTATGGATCATTTTTCCTGAGGTCTTTTTTCTGGCTTCAGAAAAGTTTAGACACGATGCTTGTTGATTTTGCTTGCAGGCATGTTTTAAAATACATATACACTCACAAGTTCAAGTCTCTGCATACTGTAGCTTTCTATGAAGAAGTGTGAATAGATAATAGTGAAAAAAAATGGCTAAATGATTAAAAATTAATTTAATCTGAATCTGTGAGGTCAAAAACGGCAAGGTCAAAACAGTCATTTGACTGGATTTAGGCTTTTCAGATCTGAATGCTGTTCAATTTAGCTCTTTGCCAAGGCCCAACTTTGGTCTTAGCAAAACAGTGTCTAGTAGTTTGAAGCTCCTAAACAATCAGAACTCTTTTTATGAGAAATGTCAATGCTTTATGTATTAGTGGAACACAAACATGTGGCTTACATTTCCCTTGAAATGCGCGTGAGGTTAGAATTAAAGAACTGGTTACTTGGCGAAGGTCACCATTTGGCAAGAGAATGCTTAGTTTTGCTAATCCCATCCCTATTTGGAAAACAGATGGAGACATTTTTGCCTACCTCAAAAAAGGTCTCAGTCTTTTAGTTTATAATTGATGAGCAGAAGAGAGAAACCAGTTTTGGATCCCAAGGGTAAAAAATCATCACATGCTTAAGGATTAAAAATATTTTATGTAATTCAAGATATAGTATCTGTGCCATTTTCCTCTGAATCAATACTTATTTTCCAACATTTTATTGATCCATGACCAAAGTGACAAAAGAGACTGAGTTAAAGGAAGATCCCTGGAGAATTTTCTTGTTCTGGAGAAAGAGCCTCTGTGGCGGTTAGAATAGGTGTTCTCTTGACACTGGTTTCCTGCAAGGGAGCTCTGCAGACCAGCAGCATCAGTGCCACCTGGAAGCCAGTTAGAAATGCAGAATCTTAACAGGTCCTCGTTTTAACAAGATCTCCAGGTGATTCATAAGCACATTAAAATTTCAGAAGCACTGGCCTTTGTTTCTGAACTGTTGAGACATGGACCAATGAGACAAATTTTAGCCACTTTATGCTGGCTTGTCTCCATTCTTTTGCATGACATAAAAGTATTTAGATATTGAATCTTCTCTTTGCCAGTTTCTTTCCGTCATCCTTGAGGTCCTTGTTAGAGAATTTGGATTTTACTTTGTGTCAGTAACTTTTCTAATTGTTTTACATATATTATTTAATCCTTGAAACAAACTTACGAAGTAGCACTATTAATCTCTAGATTTGACAGATGAGGAAACTGAGGCACACAGGAAAATCTTGCCCAAACTTGGACAGCTTGTACATGATGAAACCTGTACAAACCTGTACAAACAGAACCACTAACCACTACACTGAATTGCATCTCAGTAGGATGTATATTATGGAAACCCTGTTCTGAGTGTTACAGTATCCACGAAAAGTAATAGTAAGGAAGATACCATTTCATAGAAATGACAGAGGAGTCCCAAAATATACTGCAAGTAAGAGAGGCATCTTGGGTCATGAACTATTTCTTTTTTTGAACTTAAAATATAGTTATTTTTAGTATTTTTGTCCTGCTCTATGGATTGTTTCCTTTTTATTATTATTTTTTTTAATTAAAATTGATTTACAGTGTTATGGCACCCCACTCCAGTACTCTTGCCTGGAAAATCCCATGGACGGAGGAGCCTGGTAGGCTGCAGTCCATGGGGTCGCTAAGAGTCAGACACGACTGAGCGACTTCACTTTCACTTTTCACTTTCATGCGTTGGAGAAGGAAATGGCAACCCACTCCAGTGTTCTTGCCTGGAGAATCCCAGGGATGGGGGAGCCTGGTGGGCTGCCGTCTCTGGGGTCACACAGAGTCGGACATGACTGAAGCGACTTAGCAGCAGCAGCATGCCAATTTTTGCTGTACAGCAGTGAGTCAGTTATACATATATGTGTATACATTCTTCTTTTAATATTCTTTTCCATTATGGTTTATCATAGGATATTGAATATAGTTCTCTGTGCTATATGATAGGACCTTGTTTATCTATTCTGTATATAATGGCTTATATTTGCTAACCTCAACCTCCCACTCCATCCTTCCCTGAACCCCTCCCCCTTGGCAACCACAAGTCTGTTCCCTATGTCTGTGACCGTGTTTCTGTTTAATAGATATGTTCCTTTGTGCCATATTTTAGATTTCACATTTAAGTGATATCAGATGGTATCTGACTTACTTCACTTAGTATAATAAGCTCTAGCTGCATCCATGTTGCTGCAAAGGACATTCCTTTTTTCTTTTTTTATGGCTGAGTAGCATTCCATTGAATATCTGTACCACTGCTTCTTTATCCATTTGTCTGTTGATGAATGTTAGGTTGTTTCTATGCCTTGACTATCGTGAACAGTGCTACTATGAACATAGGGGTACATGTACTTTTTTGAATTATAGTTTTGTCTGGATATATGCCAGGGAGTAGCATTGCTGGATCACATGGTAATTCTTATTTCAGTTTTCTGAGGAACCTCCATAACTGTTTTCCACAGTGGCTACACCAACTTACATTCCCACCAACAGAGTAGGAGGGGATCCTTTTTCTCCACACACTCTCCAGCATTTATTTGTAGACTTTTAATGATGGCCATTCTGATGGCATGAGTTCGTAAGTCACTGTAGTTTTGATTTGCATTTCTCTAATCTTAGCGATGTTGAGCATCTTATGTACTCTTTCTTATACTTGCCCAAATGAGTAGGTAGAATCCTAGCATGTGTTAAAAATAGATGCAGAGGCTAGAACTTTTAGAGTTTATGCTGCTCACAATTCCAAGTAAATTTGATAGATTGGAAAAACCTGGTCTTATATTCATTTCAGTTCTGCTGCGAATGTATTCTGCCTTTATATTGTTCCTGTAAGATGCCAAGCCCCAAATCCCTTGGTTTTTCTGAATATGTTTGGATACACTGAGGGCACTTCATGGCATGGTACTCAGGGTTCATTCTGTGAGACTGTTCTATGGGATTAATTCCCACCATATTCTAGACTTACATGGCTACAGAGGACTCAGAAGTTCTTCTGAGCCATTTTCTGGTGAAAATGGAGCTGTGGCCTTGGTTTAATCCATATTCTCCATCCAAATCCTTGCTCTGTTCATAAAATGATTCCACCTTCCACGTGCCCCCACAAAAGAAATGATATCACATACATGTTAATGGAAACCCATCCACATGCTAATTACCTCTCTCAGTGAAATAAATTTCAGATACTAGCAAGCAGATAGGGATATATTTGTATGTCTTTGGCAGGGTCTACTGTTGTACTCTAAGCTATTTTGGTCATGTGAGAAGTAGGGGTAGAGGGGATTACTTGAGGAGGTTAATGGATATACTTCCTGCTCCACTGAGCAGGACAAACTTCCTGTCTACTTTCTGGGATCGACTGGTCCTCAGCACAATTTAGTGTCACTGGGAGATGTAAAGTGGTGGTGTAGTACAAAGAGCACTACATTAGGATTTTGAAGACCCAATGCTAACTTACTAGCTATGTAAACTTGGGTGAGTTACTTTGACAATACTGGAAACAGGGGTTTGTGATTCTTACCTAAGGATCTTCGTGAGAATTAAATGAGGTCACTTGTGTAAAGGTCCCAGCATGATGCCTGCTACGTTGTAAGTATTCAGTACGTGTTCATTTTTTTCCCCCTTTCTTGTAGCTGCCGTCTTGGGACTTGGGGTCCACTTTGTGTTTTTTGTTGTTATAATTTTATTGAAGTATAATTGATTTATAATGTTGTATTTAATTTCTGCTATACAGCAAAGGGACACAGTTTTATATATATATATATATATTCTTTCTCATATCCTTTTCTATTATGGTTTATCAAAGGATATTGAATATAGTTCACTGTGTATACAGTAAGATCTTGTTGTTTGCATCTATTAATCCCAAACTCCTAGTCCTTCCCTCCCCTATCTGTCTTGACAGAAACTAATTTTTTCTTATGTAACTGAAACTTTTTGTTTTAAATTGGAGTAAGATGCACAGTGGTAAAGAATCCTCCTGCCAATGCAGGAGACACATGAGACTCTGGTTGGATCCCTGGGATGAGAAGATCCCCTGGGGGAGGAAAGGGCAACCCCCTCCAGTATTCTTGCCTGGAAAATTCCATGGACAGAAGAGCCTGGCGGGCTACAGTCCATAGAGCTGCAAAGAATCAGACATGACTGAGGACACACACACACACACACACACACACACACACAGTTGCTTTACAATGTTGTGTTAGTGTCTGCTGTACAGCAAAGTGAATCAGCTATACATATTGGGGTCAACTTTGAGCATAAGTTCACACAACTGGTGAGTTCTGCTGTCGGTCCTCTACCCCTTTAATTCGTTCCCGTAAAGTCTTCCCCTCCAAGTCTTCTCCTGGAGAACATACAGCCATTTTCAGTATCCTGCCCTGGCTTTGGTTTCTCCTCAGTCTTGCTCCTGTAGTATGACCCTTATAACTGATATCAGCCCCATGGCCAAGAGTCTCAGCTATCTTGAGTCCTGCACTCCCGGCAGGCTGGGTGGGAGCTAGAGGCTCAGTAGAGAGCTAAACTGGTGAGGACCAAAGCACTTGGGTTTCTAGTGGCTTTGGTTCTATGCATGTATGTGTTTTAGGGAGAAACTATTATTAGTACTAAAACATAACAGTTTTATAGATTACTTATCATATGCCATGTGCTTTATGTTCCTTTCCTCACTTATCCTCATAGCAGCTTTGCAAGATAGATATTATTACTGCCACTTTGCCAGTGAGAAAATACGCTCTGAGAATTTAAGTAACTTGCTTAAAGTAATACAGTTTGTAAGTGGCTGTGGTAGAGAAAAGGCTATTTCTGCATGCTCAGTCATGTCTGACTCTTTGTGACCCCATGGACTGTAGCCCGCCAGGGTCCTCTGTCCATGGGATTTTCCCAGCAAGAATACTGAAGTAGGTTGCCATTTCATCCTCCAGGGGATCTTCCCAACCCAGGGATCGAAACCACGTGTCCCGCATTGGCACTGAGGTTCTTTACCGCTGAGCCACCAGGGAACCACACTATTTTTTCTAACTGGGCAAGTAGTATTTACCAGGCTGTCTTGTAATTCAGTTCGGGTTGTGTGATTGTTTTTTAGCTGATGCATCTGGATGGAAGTGACGTAAGTCATTTCCAGGACCGATTGTCTCTAGGTTCTGCTTTCCCTACCAGGATAGCAGAGGTACAGGATAAAGGAATTATCATCTCTTATCAGACTTATGACATGAACAAGAATAAATCTTATTGAAGATTTTGGGGCTTAGTTGAGTGACAAACTGGGTTTTAGAGCAAGTTGTTGGGACCCCAACATTCTAACACACTGTGCTGTAGTGTCTTGATATTGACACTAATGACAGACATTAGAGAGTGAACAAAATTTGAATGAAGAGAAAGATAAAAGCTAAAAATGTGCTTTGCTTTTGAAAAAATAATATTGATTACAATTATTTGAGTGAATTAACACATAATTACCACTCAAAAATGACTATTGGTAAGCATTATTTCATTTCAGAGTTGATTCTCTATATTTAAAGGTGTGAACAGTAAGTTACAAGCCATGCCCAGTCTCAGTGCTTAGAGATACACATTTGATGGCCATAATTGTTCTAGGCATAATAGTCATGTTCACAACTGTAAAAAGTTAGAATAATATGGGTTACAAGTGAACAAATGTTGGAAGAAGGCCATCCATTTTAAAATTCTTAAACATAGTGGTTACAGGCTGACCTGAATCATAGTGAATTTTAAGCCACAATGAGATATTATACAGATACTCCAGAGGCTGTTGGAAGAACCTCAAACTTTTTTATTTTTTTTTTAGTCATGTATTTACTCATAAGTAGATTAGTTTTATCAGTTGGGCCACATAATTAAAAATACCTCAAAGGCACTGTTTGTGTATTATAGGTTTTATGTAACATATAAACATATATACAAACCTCTAATGGAATTATAACAGTTACTTTCTTGAACAGTAAATTGATTAGAATATTCCCTTTTAGTATCAGAAAACTCAGACCTGAGAGTTCCCTGGTGGTCCAGTGGGTAAGAATCTGCCTGCCAGTGCAGGAGACAGGGGTTTGATTCCTGGTCCCAGAAGATCCCGTGCACCACGGGTCAACTAAGCCCCTACGCCACAACTGCTGTGCCCAACTACTGAAGCCCTGGTGCTAGAGCCTGTGCTCCACAGCAAGAGAATCCTGTGTACTGCAACAAAGAGCAGCCCATGCTCACTCTAACTAGAGAAAGCCTGCACAGAACACGGAAGATCCAGCACAGCCCCCCGGCTCCAAAAAAAAATAGATTTTTTTTTTTTAAAAAGAAAGAAAACTCAGACCTTTTTAAAAGGAACTTAAACACAGAAGGGTGTATTTTCAATAATAGCGAACTTACAAAGCATCCTCTCTAGACATAGACAGCTCTCATTTAATTTTCACAATAACCCCAGGAAGAAATGGAGGCCAGAGAGAGGTTGAGTAACTTCTCTAATGTTGCACAGCTTGTAAAGGGAAGAGCCAAAATTTGAACTCAGCCAGTCCAGTTCAGAATCTGTGGTCCTTCACCACGCTATGCACACTGCTGCCTCTCAACAACACTGTGGTAATGCTACCTACGGGCCGGGCACTGGTGAGGCATGCTCACTGTTTACTCCTCTTTTTGTCTGCAGAGAGCTTAATCTGACAAATCAGTGTGGACTTGCCCAAACCTTTATTTTGATCATGTTTCAGACTTATGCCCTTAGGGTCAATATCTTGCTGCCAGAGAAATTAGAGGAAATTTAATGAACAATTCAGTAGGTAGACTATTCCAGCACAAGGATTTTGAAAAGAACTTCCAGTTTTGGCAGACAAAAATTATGATTAAAAGGACAGGGTAATGCCAGAGTTTATGAAAAACCATACTGAACAACATTAATAGATATTACTTAGAGTTTTCTATGGGTCAGGGTCTAGGTTTTATATCATTATTTTACTTCTATCTCAGAACAACTCCATAAAGTATATATTATTTAACCAAATCTCACATGTCATAGATTATAAATTCCACAATTTATTTACTAGTAAGAAAAAAGCTTTACTATTTAAACCAAGACATATCATCAGTTTTAAGATGCATTCTTATATCAGAGATGTTAAAATGTGAAAGAATATGCGCCTTAACTCTGAGGACTATGATATACTCCCCACACTACAGAAGAGGAGATAGACTTAATGAGGTTAAGTTGTCAGAGATCACATGGTTAGCCAGCAGTAGAGCCAGGGCTCACATTCAGGTGGGTCTAAATTGAAGGCCATGCTCTTAACTGTTTGATGGAGTATGTCTCAGTTTGTCATCCTTTTAGCTTATAATGAAAAAAGAACATTTTTTCATATAAGATTTTACTTTATGAAGCCATTGCTTGGCCTGCTGTTCAGTTCACAAACAAAGTACAGTTTTCTCTACTTTTAATAACTCAAGATGTTTCATAACTATGTCGTGGTTTGAGATTTGAGAACAAGCAAACAAGACCACACGAAGCTTAAAGAAGCACAGAACAACTTCATAAAAATATTTTTAGCAATAAAGACCCACAGGACAGAAAAACAGAAAATGCATACGTACTTGACTCAGAGTCCCAGTTTTCTTTTTTTTTTTTTCCAGGAGGCGACAGCAGCTTTAAACATTGCCTTCCTCCTGCGTAGGACTATGCACGCACAGTACACAACTGCAGTTCTTGTCCTAAAAAGCACTGTGGGCCATTGTTTTGTGAGTGTCTCTTGAGGCCGAGGGAAAATGTTATTGGTGGTCTGAAAGAATAGGTTTTAATATAGACATTTAATTCTCTTTCCATATACTCCATGATTAAAACAAGGTTTGCCCCATGTTCTATTTTTTTTTTTTTTTAAGCCATCTTTACTCACATTAACAAAACAGCATACTGACTGTGGCTGTGACTTTGGCGTTGACTGTCTTAAGTTTATTTATTTTAAAAATTTATTTTATCTAGGTATAGTTGATTTTTAGTATTGTTTAATTTCTGCTGTACAGCAAGTGACTCAGTTACACATATATGCATTCTTTTTTTCCATTATGGTTTATCACAAGATATTGAATAGTTGCCTGTACTGTACAGTGAGACCTTGCTGTTTATCCATTCTCCATGTAATAGTTTGCATCTACTAGTCCCAAATTCCCAATTCATCCCCTCTGGCCTTTAAGAACTACAGATCTGTCCTCTATATGTCTGTGAGTCTATTTGTTTGACTGCCTTCAAGTTTAGATCGAACTTGATTTCTGTCTCTCATATTATATCCAGGTATTGAATGAAATCTGGTTGCACTGACAAAATGTAATATTATTTGTCCTCCCCCAAATCCTAAACTGAATGGCAATATAGTTTATTGATAGATTTAATTGTTTTTAAAATTAGTTTATAAGATTATGAAAAGAATGTACTACTCCTTAGCAATTACTGAAATAAGTAAAACATTTAAATTCACAAAGGCCCCGAACAGTGAAGCAAAAAAAAAAAAAAAAAAATATATATATATACACACACACACACACACACACACACACACATGTAAAAATATAAGTATAAATGTAATTTACAAAAGTGAGATTTGGAACATTCAAAGTTATTGCTGTCACTCATGGTAATAATAATGTATCTAGGCTATAGAAATAATATGCATTTTATTTTAAAAATCTGAAAATATAGACAAATACAAAGAAGAAAGTGAAAACATCCTAGATCCAACTTCTGAGATTGTTATAGTTCTGAGAGATTAGAAAGTTGGAAGAGTAGCAGTTTAGATTCAAACTCAGGTTTAACTAGAAACCATATACTTTTTTTTAACTATACTGTGTTGCCTTCTAATATCACTTTAAACTATACTCACTGGGTGCTAGATCAACAAATGTAGTTTCATTCGAAGAAGGCTGAATATGGAACATTCTGATAAGACTTAACACTTACATAAACATAGCCAGAAAAGAAAATGTTAAAATGTTCACACAGATTGGAAGCCTGGGCTTGGGTCCAGTTGTTCAGACGCTAGGATAAATGTCTGAGTTCTGTTGGGATTACATGGTCAGTTCTAATCTATTCAGTTTCACTGACATGAGCTCTTATTATGTGCTGGATACTGTGTGAGGTATTTTATACATACAGCATTTCTCCCCGGTAACTCTGCAAGTTTGGTAATTATTGGCACATACTTTAAAGATGAGAAAACAAAAATAAAGATGAGAAAAATGGAGCTAAGACAGGTTAGGAGACTTATTCTGGTAAATGGTGGAGCCTCATGAGATATGCACCCAGCTCTGTGCACCCCAAAGTTATGTTCCTTGATGTCTGGACAATACTGGATCCCATCCTCAAGGAACTTAGAGTCTAATAGGATATGATATAATTGTAGAAATAACTAAGACATAAGAAAGGATACAAAACCAACCAACCAAGATATAAACAGAGTGTTAGAAGAATTCAGATCCAGACATGCCTATCTAGCTCTGTGTGGGAGTTAGGAATGAGAGGAGATGGAGAGCAGGAAAGCACTCCCATTAAGAGCCTGGATGGGAAAAGGGACTAAAAGGAAGAATGAAAGAGATGTGATGAAGGCTGAGTGGAACAAAATTGAATCAAGAAGAAAAAATAGAAATCTAATGTGTTGGTGACATACAAGGTGTGAGTAAGAAGTAAGGAGGGATAAAATTAGAAAGGCAACTTTGGCTATAATATTTTTGAAGGTTTGAGCCTCGAGGGGAGAAGTTTGTATGTAATTCACCAGGCGGTGAGGCTCCCTGGGAAGTGTCTGAGTAGAGGGAGACCTTAGGAAGATTGATCAGGTGGTAGTATGGAGAGGAAGCAGGCCAGTTCATTGAAAGTCAGTTCCCTTGGCTTTCAGCAAGATACATATTACTATCCTCATTTAAGGATGAAGAAATTGAGGGTCAGAGGGACTAAGTAGCTTGCCCCAGATTACAGTAAATAGAAAAGCCAGGACTTGAATCAAGTCCCTCCAACTCCAGAGCCTCACTCTGTGACTAGACTAACTACTTCAAGTGAGGTCCGTGGACTGAAGTCTCGGCCCCCAGACCACCAGACAACTCATTAGAAATGCAGACCTACTGAGTCAGAATATGCGTTTTCACATGATATACGCCCCCTAAACTACTAGGTGACATTTTTTCCCCTTAGAGTGATCTGTATAATTACTGGAAAAATCATTTAGTTGGCTGCAAATCCAATTGTTTGATAGTTTCCTCACATAAAGAACTATCTAAGGAAAGGGGCCTTCAGGATTTTGTACTCACTGGCAGACAAATCAGGAATTTAAAACCCGAAGTTCTAACTAGCTGTGTGGCCTTGAGCAAGTCCCTTCACCTCTTTGAATTTTAGTTTCCTTATCTGCATAATAGCCTGTAGGAATTAAATAAGGTGATACCTGTGAAAAGAGCTCATACACTGGAAAATCATCATAAACATAAAAAATGCTGTTATTAGGAGATAGAGCAATGAGATACCTTATTAAAAAAAATAGGAAAGAAAAGGAGGGAGGTCAGGGAAAGAGACGAAGGAAGGAAGAAAGGGTAAAAAGAAAAGAGAGGCAAGGACAATATTTAAAAAAAGCAACAGAAGGAAAACCAGTCACTGCCGCAGGGGTTTGGAGAACTTATGGGTAGAAGAAGGTAAAGGAATCTGGGAAATCTAATTTCTGTTCCACATAGGTGTTGATGAAGATACCGAGACCACACCGCACATGGAATTGGGAAGAGTGTTAACAAGGGCCTGTGTGGTCTTGGCCCAAAGTAACAAACTCGAGGCCGGTAAAGTCATAAAAAATTAGTCAGATAGTAATTAAAGGAATGAGAAACAGTTCATCTGAGGAAAAATTACTATAGATTTTTAATCTTGAGCAGAGACGCTTACATACTGAATTAATAATGGAACATTTGTTATCCATTTACTGTAGTTACCACATAAAACCAAGATACACTAATTGATTTCAAGCAGGAGACTCTTTAGCTCAGACAGTGAGGGAGGTTAGACAACGAACACATTAAAAGGAGATTATGGACTCCTCATTCCTAATTCTGTTGGTATGTATTTATTGAAGGCCTACTATTTGCCAGGCATTGTGCTAAGTGTTAGGACTACAAAATGCATAAAACACAGTTTCTTCCTCAATTAAGTAACAATTCAGCAGAAAAAAAGATACAAGTTATTATAATGCACCATAAAAAGTGAAAAACTTCATAAAATGGTTATAAATAAGAGGATAGGAAAATTTAGAGGCAAGAAAGTATTAACTTCAGATGTAGAAAGTATCAAGAAAGGCATACTACCTTTTATAAAATTTTATTCTTTGGTCTTCTAAGAATAGAAGACCTGAACTAACCATCTGCTGAGATTCTTTCTTATTTTGTAATACTGTGACTGTTCTTACCATGTTATCAAATAATCGATTAAGTTTGAATACATTTGGAACTGTGGGAAAACTAAGGGAGCAGTAACCCTGGCATCACTTGACTATGGAAAACCATGTCTATACAATATTTCAAAAGTAAGAAAAAACTGAGGGAAAAAAAAGCCTCAAGTTTTAATTCCACCAAACAACCAGTCAGTGTATTGAGACACTAATGTCAATTCATTCTGTTGATTTGTTGGTCCCATGGTGACACAAACCTATAAAGAGAATATAAATGTATAAAAAAACTAATCAACCACTGATCACCCCCCTTCCCTCCTAAATCCATTTAA
The DNA here is from genome assembly GCF_003369695.1 of Bos indicus x Bos taurus. Taxonomy (NCBI): domain Eukaryota; kingdom Metazoa; phylum Chordata; class Mammalia; order Artiodactyla; family Bovidae; genus Bos; species Bos indicus x Bos taurus. The sequence goes on from NC_040076.1 coordinate 85,116,824, forward strand.
ATTAAAATATTTCTGAGGTAAGGAAGGGGAAGTAATGGTTATAGTATGTACTGTGAAGGTAGTTTGTATGGATGAACAAGTTAAATTTTTTTATACTGGTCACCAGGAAAAATCTGGGAAAAACTGCCTTTCTGCATGTTGTAAAGTTCTGACATAATAAAAATCAAGTGGAATATATTTAAAGAGTTCTAGTATACTGAATCTGCTAATCAGTTATTTGAGCTTTTATCAGTTAAAAGCTTATAAAGAAGAAAATGCTGCAAACCAGAAAATATTTTTTTTTCTATTTTTGTAATTGCTGTAAGGCTAAGTAATACACTGAGATAATTTTAGAAGAATTTAGACAGATTAAAGATATCTGGATGGGGGCAAAAACATGTTAGAATTTATCAACAGAATGGAATAGAATGTTAGTCAAAAAATTTTTAATGTAGTTTCACATATATAATAGATTAACTGAATATTTTTTGGATGACTATTGATAAATGCATAAGCTCTGGGTTTGCTGAACTTCTGAAGGACATGTGCCTGTAATTGGCCTTTCTCATTTCTGTCTTGTTAACAAGTATATAAATAAGAGAAGGCTTCAGTAATTGGCTCAGAGTTACTAATGAATTAATTAACTTCAGTCTATTTTACCTAACCTTTAATAATAAGAGTCTTTTTATTTTTTTGGTTCAGCAATAGGTCTGACAGACTGAAAAAACAGACATGCAGCAAAGCTCTTGAAAATTAATGAGAAACGAGGAAAGAATCAATGTACATTCTGCTTGCAGAGAACTGACACAAAAAAGACACAATAAACCATGAACAAACACAGTCAGTTTAAAAAATAGGTTAGAAAAAGTGGGCAAATTCAATTATAGAAGTAATTAGAAGATATAGGGCAAGGCTGCCTTTTGGGACTGTGCCAGAAAACATGAATTAATATGAGTGAATAGAAAGAACCCATGTAGTAATTAAGAAGCAATCACCTATGGCAATGAGTACCTGAAAACAGGCTGCAAACTATTAATTCAGTGATCAAAAATATTTTTAGATGATTAATATGGCAAATTTATTTTAAAAGACTAATTTCTGGAAAGATATCAAGACAATAGCACACTATTTGTTCCTCTGGCATTTATATAGCTAATTAAATTTTATAATTTGCAACAACAGTCATTATTATCTGAAAACAGTAAAAGCAATATTTCGCCTCCTTTTTAAAAAACAGTGGTTCTAAAATCATTGTTAAATCCAGCTCCTGCTGTCCTCCTATAAGTGCCTAAGCTTTGACTGTTACATCCTTTCAGTGTGCATTTTCCTTATAAGTCTGTGTTTGAGTAACATTAAAAATTTGAATTAATGTACATATTCTCAAAGGTTTTGTAAGTTCCCATACTTGGGCAGGGATTCCACAAACTGTTTAATTTCAACAATAACAAATAAAAGCAGTTTAATGTACTATTTGTGTATCAAAGACTTTCTTACTTGGTCAACAGAGGTCTGTTACTTGAGTACACACCATTCCTCCCCCTAGAATACAAAGGCATAGACACGTTACAGTGAAGAGTGCTTAACAACACACAGAAGGCTAATGGCTTCTGAAATAGGTGATTATCAGAGACCCGTAGAGCAAGATGAGGGTCTGGCTGGTCATAAATAACCTTGCAATATGAATTATTCTATTTCTACAGCTTTTAAAAAAATGTACATTTCATTTGTTGATCAGAAAAGTCTGGAAAATACTGTTTCTTTGGAAATAACAGGAAGCTACTAAAACGAATCAGTGTCTCTGTGGGGAGTTATTGAACACCTACTAAGGGCCTAAGGCATGAAAGTCAATCCTGAAATGCTAACCTTGTAACAGATATTTATATGTGTATGCATGTATGATTTCCTTTTGGAAGTCAATGAGCAGAAACCTTTGTATGCCATGCTTTAGAGATGCTAGATTTTTAGTTACTAAATTTGTTCATGGAGTATTACTGTTTTTGAGGTTAAGATATTAAATTTATTACCTACAAAATAAGATCAAGCTAGAAACTCACTGAGTGTCCCTGTTGCAGACGACATGGAGGTACAGAGTATAGGTATTTGAGAAGAATAAACATGAGAGGTTTTAACAAGATACCAAATTAAGCTGATATTAGACCTATCCAGTTCTTTAATTATTTGTATTTCTCTTATTTTCTTAAACTAGGTGCTTTTGAAAAAAACATATGAGAGAAAATAGCCTCTAACAGAGGTCTCTCAGTCTCCGAGTTTGCTTCATGTTGTTCAGTATCATAACTTAGGTGTGACAACAGCAGACAGACAACTCTGCCAGCTAGGTGATGCTGATGACAGAGAGCTTCCCAAGAGGCAGGCAATTGGGAACTAGTGAAGTGAGTACAGCTTAGAGGTGTGGGGCTGAGGGGCTGCCAGCTGAACAGGACCCACTCACCATGAAATGTTAATGTGTCAATGAAGGCGGAAAGCATGAATGAACTACAAAGAAACTGAAAATGACTCAGCTGGTTGGAAATGGAATTTGGGCTCTTTGCCAAAGTAAGGTGTTTAAGGGCACATGCCCTAACACCTCGGGAATAAAAGGCTGCCCCTGAATTTGAAAAGACAAAATATTTTGAAGAAAGACAAATGGCTTTTTTCATCAGAAATAAACTTCCTTTTTTTCTTTTTTCTTCCTTTCCATACAACATTTTCTGAGTTCCTACTTTTTGCCAGATTCTGGGTTAGGGATGAAGAACAGAGGGAGGGAGAACAGAATATAAAGGTAAATGAGACCCAGCACCTCTTTCAAAGCTGCTGTCCTAGAGGAAGGACAGATGGAAGCAACTGCAATAAAAGATTTTAATAAAATAATTGCAAAAGAGGGGAAGAGGTAACTTGTGGTGATAGTGCAGAGGAAGGAGGCAATTAGTTAGGGGGCTATATAGTAGATCAAAAAAGGTTTTCATAGAAGAGGTGGCAATTATGCCAGTCTTTGAAGAATAATGGTGCTTCCCTAGTGGCTCAGTTGGTAAAGAATCTGCCTGCAATGCAGGAGGCCCCAGTTTGATTCCTGGGTCAGGAAGATCCACTGGAGAAGGAATAGGCTACCCACTCCAGTATTCTTCGGCTTCCCTGGTGGTAAAGGCTTCAGCTAGTAAAGAATCTGCCTGCAATGTGGGACACCTGGGTTCGATCCCTGGGTTGGGAAGATCCTCCTGGAGAAGGGAATGGCTACCCACTCCAGTATTCTGGCTTGGAGAATTCCATGGACTATAGTCCATGGAGTCACAAAGAGTTGGACATGACTGAGCAACTTTTACTTTCACATTTTCTTGAAGAATAATAGGCAGAACTGGAAGAGGAGAATTTTAGCTGGAGGAAACTTTCTTTTATCCTGCTATCATCTCTGACTTCCTCTTTTGCAGATCAAAGTTATTTTAGGAAGAGAAGATAGACAAGACAACCATGATGTGTGTACCTGAGGATGGTGATTGTGCGTGTTGGGGTGGATGGGGAGGAGGATGGGTGTGAGAAGAAAGATTGGGTGGTATGGGGATTTCTTTAGAGTTTATAATATATTGTCCTCATTTACCAAATTTTGCCTCCTCCAGGTTAGTATTTTTTTTTTTCAGACATACTCTTTTTCAATATTTGAATGATGTTTTGATTCTATTTTGATTCCATGTGACTCTCCAATAGCTTTTATTTTTTTATGTTTGATGGCTTAGTCATTTTGGACAATGATAAGTTTCTTATTCTAATTTATAACTTGATTCCTGTGGATTGTGCTATATTTATACTTGTATCTAGTTATTCCTTTATTAATATCTTTTCTTTTTCTCATTAAATATTTAAGTATTTACTACTTGATAAGTATCTTGCTAGGCATAGTTTATTCTTCCCTTGCTTCTAGCTTGGAATATGAAACATGGAAGTTATTTAAAATGCACTATCTAAAAGATCAGACTTATGCATATGGTTCGGAGAAGGCAGTGGCACCCCACTCCAGTACTTTGCCTGGAAAATCCCATGGATGGAGGAGCCTGGTGGCTGCTGTCTATGGGGTCACACAGAGTCGGACACGACTGAAGTGACGCAGCAGCAGCAGCAGCAGCAGCAGCATGCATATGGTTGAATCTTATTCAGTGTTGAACATCAAAACTAATCATGTTTTTGACTGATCTATTAGTCAGTGGGGCCATGTATACTGGTCTACTTAGTTCTTAAGATGTTTTCAAAGGAAGACTATAGAACAACAGCCTTGTTAAGATAATCACAGCAGACTTATCTTTAAATGGAGAATTTCAGGCTGGTATGAGTCAAAAAATTTCCTATGTACAAAACAAGACTTATTTACTAGATAGTTCAGTTCATTTCACAGTCACTCAGTCGTGTCCGACTCTTTGAGACCCCATGGACTGCAGCACGCCAGGCTTCTGTGTCCATTTACTAGATATATAAAATCTAAACCTCCGTGTCTGTCTAGAGGCTAAGAAAAGTATCATACGTGAGCATTAATTCATTCAGTGGATTTTTAAAGTAGTACTCTGCTAGAAACTAGGGATATAAAAATGATTAAAAATGAGCTTTGCCCTTAAGGAACTTACTCCCACAAGAAATAGATGAGTCAGATAAGTAAATCAGTTATTATAACTGATGAGGTATTAAAGTACAGCTTTCTGTGAAAGCACAAAAAAGGGAGATCTCGATTGGGACAGTAAGGTAAGAAGATAAAATACCAGAGGTTAAAGTTTAGGAACAAGAATTTAATTAGCTGAAGAAGGGCACCAAGGGCCAAGGAAAGGTGATGTATAAAATAGCATGATGAGCTTGGAAATGTCTTTTTGCAAACTTACAAAGAATTGGCTCCGTATTAAAAGAAGGGTGAGTGGAATGGTTAAAATACCCCTTACACAGATCAGACTCTCTCTGAGGTCTTCAGGGCCTTGTCTCATTTCCTTTTTCCTAATTCCTTTTCTTTTGCCCAAGGTTTTTGGATAGAACCGTATCGAAAGTCTAGTCTATGGTAATTTTAGAATTTGAGCTGCTGGCCTGCTGATGGGGTAAGTCAAATGGGCGTTCATGCTAATAACCTAGGTGAGAGCACAGAAGAGCAGTCATGGATGGGATCCCAGTATACTTGTGTGTGCCTCAGCAAGTTGTTGACTGTATGGAAATGATTTCTTTTTCTATGCCAGTGTTTCCTTTTGTCTGAATTCAGAGCCTTGAATAGGCTAACTTGTTGCAAAGGTCTCAAAAGTTTTACTTCATGAACAACATCAAGAAAAGGAGTTGAGACAGTTCTCAGGATTAGCTCTAGTGAATCTAGTATATCACATGGTAAAGGTGCTTATTAGAAATGTCTACTCTACCCACCTAATTCCTTTCCTAATTCCTTATCTTTCAGGAATCAGCTTAAATGACTTTTTTTTTTTTTCTGAGAAGCTTTGTCTCATCTTCTGTATTAGATCATGTCCCTCTGTTATATGCTTTCTTAGCACCCTGCAATTTTCCTTTGTAGTGCTGAATATGACTCCAGTTAAATACTAAATTATGTAATTAATGCTTTCACACCAGACTCTTTAAGTAGAATATTAGCTTTATGAGGGCAGGAGCTAGATTTTATGCTGCTGTATCTGCAATGCCTAGCAGCATTCCTGGCTCATAGCAGATGCTCAGTATTGATTTTTTGAAAATAATTCAGTTACTTGTTATCCCAGTTCCATTCAACAAATTGAAAAGTAGCAGAGCTTCTAAGTAAAACCAGATCTGTAGATCCTAGAGCTAACGGGAACTCCCAGGAATCTCTCAAAACTAACACAGGCTTCTAGGAGAGTTCAAATGATGGCTCTGGGTTATCTCCTCTTATTATTCTACCTGGCCTCTCCTGATGGTATTTTGGCTCAAAACTAACCCAGCACCTTCTCGTTCATTCGTGTCAGCAACTTGTTATTGTAACTTGCTTGCCTCAGGCCAGAGCTTCCTTCATTATTGAGTGCCAGATATGTTTGTCACTGTGCCAAATACTTGGGATAAAAACTTGGAAAGGCATGGACTTGACCTCAGGAGAGCCATAGGCTGCCATGAAGTGACAAGATCAGAGCAAGCTTCATCAATCTCCAGGGAACCATTGCTTGGAAATTAGAAGACCATTGCCCTTTTAGAATAAAGAATTTGATCACTGTGAAAATGCACATCACCTTGGAAATCATAATTATTGTTAGCTGTTATCAAGTACTTCTGCCTTCATATAAATGAAAAATTGAGGAGCAGGTTTTGGCTCCGAGGTGTAGAAGGACAGAGAAAAGGCCTTTGGGAGTGTGAGAAGAAGAGGGACAGGAGAGCTAGTAAGTTGGGAAAGGGGTAAAAATGAAATAGCTAGAGCAACAGTGCCTAGCACATAGTAGACACAATTTACTCAAGGCAGTGCTTGAATAAAGGGCAAGTTTTACCTTAGGCTGTTTCTTTAGGTAGCTAGTGATTTCTGGTTGAGTAAAAGTTTACAAAATAGGAAACAGATGGCTCCAGCTGTTTGGGGTTGACGCCAAATCCCAGTTATGCTCACAAAGTAGGACTTCACAGGGAGACCGTACAAGATGTATTTTTTTTTTTTTTCTCTTCTAGCACCGTGAATTCAAGATTTCCATTTACTCTGGGGTGGTGGGGTGATAAATTGGGAGATTGGAATTAACATGTATGTTCAATTCAGTTCAGTCACTCAGTCGTGTCCGACTCTTTGCGACCCCATGAATCTAGGGCCTCCCTGTCCATCACCAACTCCTGGAGTTCACTCAGACTCACGTACATCGAGTCAGTGCCACTGATCTCCAGTAGCATATTGGGTGCCTACTGTACTACTATATATAAAATAGTTAACTAATAAGGACCTTCGGTATAGCACGGGGAACTCGACTCTGTAATGGCCTATATGGGAAAAGAATCTTAAAAAACAGTGGATATTTGTATATGTATATCTGATTCACGTTGGTGTACACCTGAAACTAATACAACATTGTAAGTTAGCTATACCCCAATAAAAATTTAAAAGTTCAGTATCAAAAAAAGTTAGCATGATGGTAAAGAATCCACCTGCCAGTGAAGGAGAGACAAGAGACTAGGGTTCAATCCCTGGGTCGGGAAGATCCCCTTGGAAGAGGAAATGGCAACTGACTCCAGTATTCTTACTTGGAAAATCCTATGGACAGAGGAGCCTGTCAGGCTACAGTCCGTGGTGTTGCAGAGTCAAACATGACTGAGCGACTAAGCACAAATCAAAAAAAAAAAAAAAAAAAGGTTATATAAAGGAGTCATACACTGTTTTCAAAGGTTCCATGTAAGCTTGAGCTTAGATGCATATGCTGGGTTCTCTTAGCTATTTCAAACATTTTTTTAATCAAAGAAACTCCAATAGACTTAAATTGGTTATGAGAACTAGTGATGATGTTTCAAAAGAGGACAAATATACCATAATGGTGTCTGAATACTAAGATTTTTTTCTATGTCTGTGAGTATAATGTTTGCTTACACATACTAGCAAAGAACACAATTAGCATACTAATTTGATTCTCTACCTAAAGAATGAAGAATTGCTTTGACACAGACAGCTGTCCATGAATGGCTGGGGTGACCTTTGGTCAGTTTTCCATCTGTCTTAGAGTAGTAAAAAGTCCAGATTTAGACACGTTTTAGCTGTATGACCTTGAGCAGCCTTCTTATGTTGCTTTTTCTCAGTATCTTCACCTGTAAAATGGAGGCACATCTAATATCTGACTCATGAGGTGGTAGTACAGGTTAAGTTAGCACCTTGCTTGCAATAGATATACCATATATATATATATATTTTTCACTCTAGTCTGAATCTGTGTATTCTGAGGAAGTCTGTAGTAGGTATAGGACTATCTACTTCTACCTGCCTCTAAAGAGAAAGAAGTAGAGAAAGATTTTAATGAATCTATTTTAAGAGAATTCTGCAGCTATGCAGAAGTCAGCACTTCTTTTTGCCCTGGCTCCCAGGGATATGAGGCTCCAAGGATAGAGGCACAGGGAGACAGCAGATGATTGCCGTTGGGGAACATCTTAGGCCCATCTCTCCAATGTCATTGGCAGCTTTAAGAATATCAGGTTGACAAATCTAAATAACACCAATTATAATTGCATGACCACAGTTTCTCAAGATTGCCCTGTACTAACTTCCCTCTCCTGCCCTTTTCCCCCGCCTTAGACCAGTGGGTCTTAATCTTGGTTACACCTTGGAATCATCTGTGGAGCTTTAAAAACTACCGATGACTTGGTCCCATTCTCAGAGAGTCTGATTTTAATTGTCTTTTTAAAAGCTCTCCAGAAAGTCATTGCACTTTTGAGCACTGAAAATTTCAAAATTAATTTTGTTTTTCAATGTAAAGTCCAAGTTAACCCATGCCAAAAATGCAGTTAATAAAAAGAAATTGAGTCACAGGGCATAGAATTAATTTCATACTATTAAGAATATTTTGGTATCTTAAGGTTATTTGCTGTAAAAGTAAATGGCAACCCACTCCAGTATTCTTGCCTGGAGAATTCTATGGACAGAGGAGCCTAGTGAGCTACTGTCCATGGGATCGAAAAGAGTCAGACACGACTGAGCAACTAAGCAACACACACACACACACACACACACACACACACACACACACACACAGTTATTTAAAATCTAGTTTAATGTAAACACCCTCTGTCCTGCCCCGCCTCATAAAATTAAGGCTGTTGAGCCAACTTGGTATGAAAGGTACCAGGCTGGAAGGAGCAGAGCAGTAGGATTTGATCCTATCATTTACAGAAAGTTTCTTAAGAGGCAGTGGTAGTTCAGAGTGCTCTCTTGCATCTCTGGTTAGCTCTAGGGATCAAAGGATCTCCTCATTTATTAGCTCTTCTTGTTTGGCTGTTAGTTGTGCTAAATGGGTATTTTCAGCCCCACTGTCCACAAGACTTTGGTGTGTGTGTCATGATCTGCTGTGATTGAGATATGTTACAAGAAACGTGAAATGATAAGTTTTCGGGTTTAAGAATTAATTCCAGAAAACTCAAGGTTATCCTTGTAACAGCGTTGTTTTCACTCACTTGCACACCAGAACAGTATCCTGAATGGGAGAACATGGTGGAGTTACAATTACTATGGGGGACTGTCATTTGACATGTGTCCTTGTGGAACAAAGATTGGGGTTTTGCAAAAAATCCAATCTCCTAAGTCAAAAGCGTTCCTCACTGGGCCTCATTTGCAGCAGTGCATATTAATGGGGGTGGTGGAGGGAGCTGGACAAAGGGGCCTCTCTGTGTTCCAGTGCCCAGTCTTGTTTTTGGGGACAGAGAGGATCTTGTTTTCTTACATTGGGGAAGGAAGCTGGTGTACAAGGTCACACCTTAAGGCATCTTTGAACTGAAAATGGAAAAAACATCTTAAGTAACTCTACCAGGCTTTATCATCACAAAAATCAGTATATAAACAGGTCAAATGTAAACAAAATATTTTTAGGAAAAATAAGGACAAAAGTATTACATACTTAGGGGGTTCCTCTGATAATTTGAGTAATTGTGATCTGACCAGTAATTTTAATATTTTCTGCTGAACATGAAGGAATGGGGTACTCCGTTCAGCTTTTTCATTTGTTAGCTGAACTTGCTAGTTGAATAAAGAGAGAAATTGTCAGTTAGGTAATTTAGATCAACACTTTGTTGTTGTTGTTTTTTGCTTTTTTTTTGCTTTTCAGGGTTCCTGAGCAGAAGGGAAAATGAGCTTAAACATGAGGCTTGGAGGAGAAAGAAGGGCTGGGGAGAAATATGGTAAGCACTCAATAAGTGGCTGTAGGTGGTTGTCATGGTGGTGATGATAATATTAATAAATCTCTCCTGAGAAAGTTTTCAAATCACAGGGAACTTTGATTTTTATGAGTACTTTGATTTTTATGAGTACTGAGCTATTTAAAGTATTATTTATTACTTTTGTGCTTAATTTTTTTTCTAGTAAGGAATTTGAATGCAAGATAAAGAGGGATTTTTGAAAAGCTTAGCATTCTCAAATTGAAATCACTTGAATCATGTTTTTAATTTTCCTTGTTTGTAACAAATGACTTAATTATACTTTGGCATCTTAATTTTCAGCTTCTCAACTTATTAGTGAGTAATATTATGTGGAGTCCTTTGAGTTAAATGGACACAATGTCAAATAAATTTGATTTTATTTTATAATGCAATCGATTAAATTGGGCAAGTAACATAAAATATATGTTGAAGATTTGATTCCTTGTGGCAGTATGGCAAATGAAGTGAAGGACTTTCAAAAAGTGTGATAGATTGCTGTTACCATCTTATTACTACTAATACTATTAGCAACAAAAAGTTTCAGAAAATTCATGGGTACAGCTCAAGAAAAACTTGCTTATGGAGAGAAAATCAGGAATGTTTGGGGGGTACTTCCCTAATCTTTCAAAGCAGACACTATCCTGACTTCCCACAATACATTTGACTGGGTTGCTTCCTGAGACAGAAATCTGCAAGGCCTGGTCTGACACACGGCATTTGTTGCACTGCTAACATTGAAACATGGTATTTTCCTTTCCTTCCAGCTCTTAGTCTTTATTTTACTCTGCTCTTTATTTCACATTGCTTTTTATTTTACACTGACCCTAGGCTATTGGTGGCACTGTATGAAATCTCAGTTTTCTAGTCTAAAGATCTGTCACTGTTTACTGAGCTTTTATTGTCACTAGAGACAGCTTTGCATTTTAATACAGTTTCCAGTCCTCTAGGACCCTCTCCCCTGAAACAACTCCAGCTCCCCAGGGCTGCTGCAGAGTGGAGCAGAGAGAGGAGACGCTTTTGTGGACAGTGATGCTGATGGTAGATAACTCCAGCTGTCATTACAAGATCATCCAGATAAGGGGGGGACAATCAAGTAGGGCTTACAGTCCACTTGAGTTTTTCTGATTGTAAAACCAGCCATTTTTCAATTTAAATAATTTAAGGATTCCTGCTTCTCTATACTCTAAGGCTCATTTAGCCTCTTATTAGCTAACTGTTTCTCCAGTTCAAGAGGTAGAAGGGAGGAGTGCAGATTTTTTGTTATTGTTAATTCACAGCAGTGGGTAGTGGTGTGTAAATAAAAAATAAGCCAAACAAATTTGATGAGAAGAGAGAATAGAAATCCATGCAAGTAATCATAATTGATTTTTAAAAGTTAATTAAAAGGAATAAAACAGGACAAATAGTGCAGTGGCCTAGCATATTATCAACAGGCAAATGACAGAGAGGAGAATGAATTAGAAAATTGATTCCCAGCTAACTAGAACAAGAAACCAGACTAACACAGCTCTTAATTTTAAACTTGAAAATCCCAAATTCTTTACTAAGTCCTTTCCTCATAGTATTCTGACAATGATATTATCTCACATTATTTCCATTGAAGGAATTGCTGGGAGGAGTTGGAGGGAAAGAACAAAATGAAGTTGTGATTTCCTAGAGAATGCAGCTCAGAACCAATTTACAGAATCACCTGTGGCACATCAGTGATGGCAAATGTAGCCAATAAACCATAGGTCTTCCTTTTTTCTCTCTTAGTTGTAAGCTTTTTTATTTTTCTCTTATAAATTTTGCAGCCTTTCCTTCTTCCTAAATTTCTATGATCAAAGACCAGTAATCTACAATATTTACTTTCAAGTAGCATATACAGGAGCTACCCCTCAGGTCATTGACTTCTACTCAAGAAAACAGACCTGAGGAAACCATCCAGTAAGAAGGCAAGGCTCTTCCTAAACCTTTCAAGAACATCTTTTGGTAGGACTATGTCTAACATTTTTGTGTAGGCATTCTTGGGCTGGGATAGTTCTAGAGAATAATGTACTAGCTGAACCCACGGGCCTGTCTTTTCCTTTGCTTAGGAGACATCTGCTCAGATGAAGACACAGATTCCCCAGTATAGAGGTCAGAGCCTGAGCTAGTAGAGTTAATTAAAGAAAATATTTCCTAACAGAAGTAGGGCTTGAATCTGATGGAGGGATATTCCTGAATTATTAGAAAGACAGTGATGACATGCAGCCTGTTGTTGAACAAGCAAGGTCTTTAGCTTACACTTGAAAAAGAATTATCTTATATAGAAGGTAACATTAATAACTAAGCAGTTACAATAGGAGGAAAGAGCAGAAAACACTGTGTTGCATTTTCTTTCTCCCCCCATCCTCTTCCCTCCCTTCCTTTCGGCAGTTCTTCCCTCCTTCCTCCTTTGCTTTCTTTTCTTTCTTTCCATTCCTACCCATCTCCCTTGTTATAAACAATGGAAGCCCATCTTTGGATTATTAGAGAATTATCATAGATCTAATTGATGCATAAGTAGACCTCAGGAGAATATGGCATATCTCTATTCAAAGAACAGATTGTAAACAGATTGATATTCTGCTTTTCTTTTTTCCTTTCCCTCTTCTCTCATTTTAGAATTAGGGAAAACAAAAATAACCAGATGTGAGTGCCAGAGAGAGCTAAAATTGCTTGTGCTTCTTCTATTTGCTTTTCTTTTTTAGACACTAGAGCACTTCGGGTGATTTTTTTTCCTGAAGCTCTGTAAGATCATGGGCCCCAGTTGATTTCCTCACTACTATACTCCTGGCATTTAGTATTGTGCCTACATATTTGTTGAGTGATTGAATTAATGGGATGTCTATTAATATCCTGTCCAAAAAATTGAGGATAAAGGATGGGTAGATACAGAACCAGTTAACATAAATAACATAAACATTATGTTTTCTTTAATTTTATTTTCTTTAATCTGCAAAAGTTCTATAGAGAATTTCCCAAAACGTATTTAACAAAACGTTAGCTCTGAAGAATAGATAGATTTTTAAAATGCAAAATAGGTGAGGAAAGTCTATGAAAAAAATTGTTTAGGATACTCTATATTATACAAAGTTCAAAGAGATATTTACAATATGATTTCTCAGAGTTTTTCAGGTCCAAATTGTCACTGTAAATTTCTTAGAGCAGGATATAACATGCTACATTTTAAAGATTATTTGACTATGTTCCTCTTTTACTTGGCACATCTTATAGAAAGACTATTCCATAAAACACAGTTTGGGAAAAGTAGCATCTTCATTCAGCTTTACTTTCTTTAATTATCTTTTGAATTTAAGTTCTAATTTCTTTCACTGTACACGATACCCTTAAGCACAAAATGTGAATACAATTAACAGTACTGAATTTTACACATAAAAATAGTTAAGATGGTTAATTTTATGTTCTGTTTTTTTAAATCACAATTAAAAGTTTAAAAATACTCCCCAAATATTACTTTACTAAAAATAGATGAATCAGTATTTTACCTAAGGGCTATAATAATGAACCAAAAATTTAATGTTATTGCCAAATAAAGGGCATGATTTGGGGCTACAACCTTTACTCAGTTGTATTACATATCTGGATGCTGTATTCTCAGTAAGTATCTTGGTTTTGAACATTGACTTATGGATCTCTTAGTGTGTGTTTTTAGTAATATTGTTTAGGATGACTATGCAAAAAGATCTGTAGATGTGTAGGGAAAGTTTATTGTGGTTTAGTAGAGTGAGTTTAGGACTAAGGCACAAGAAATTGTGCCAAAAAATTGATATTGTTACTGACTCGGAGTGGTACATTAAGTAAACCCTGGTTATCTTATGGATAACGTTTCTTTATCCATAAGATATTTACTTCTTCCTTCCAGCATGGTTATCCCATCTTACATGGAACTCTAACAGTCACAGCAGATAAAGGCAAGAGGTAAGAGGCTACTTGGCCTCCCTTCCTCCATGGCCCTAAGTATCCCCAGAGAGCCCGAGAGCTCAAGGGAACATAGTTTGAAAATCATGATGTTAGATAATCTTTAGTTTTACCCAAGCCTTTTTCCTACCACTTGAAGTAAGACTGAAGCAGAAAAGAATATTTGTGTCCATATTAAAGCCTGTGAACCCCTGTAATGTTATACAGACTCACACAGCATTTAGCTATTACAGAATGTAGAATACTGCCATACCACATGTGGCAAGCACCTTTTGAATTTCAACATATATTTTAGATTAAAAAATAAGAAAAATATTACCAGAATGTATCCTTCCCTCAGTCATTTTATGGATACATTTCAAGATACCAACATGATGGTGGATTAAATTTGAATGCAAATATTGTCACTGAGAAGTTGCCCATTTGTATGGTTTCTAAGACTCTCTTATTTTTAATGAGCAAGGTTTTACTAAAAACAAAAAGTGTTAATTACATAAATATGCGTATTCTTTTCAAAGCATACACTATATTATGGTTAAAAAAATAGAAAAATGAATGCAAAACTATTTCAACAGAAGTACTGCTTCTTGAACAGCCTTTAAAATTATGACATGTTTACTGGGAAAATACGTTACTTGTGACAGGGGTTACAAAAGCAATATTAACCTTCTTGAAATTTAATAGCAAAGCCAGACATGTAAAAATCAGTACCAGACATGGTCACATAACTACTTTTGTTAAGATTGTATGTAGGATAAAACAGATATTTAAAACTACATTAAGATGTGGGTAAGTAAATGGGCCTTTAGAAGATTCACAGCACACATGCATCATGAATAAAATCTTGATGCAGATTGTGCTAAGGATAGCATTCTTGGAAATGAAAAACCTTGTTTTTTTCTTTTGCTTTTGTCATATTAGGGACTGTTGCTTTTGCAACAAGGTGTCAGACATTAAATTTGCCCTTACATATACATATATCTATCTTTTGAAGGCAGGCATTTGTTTACACTGACAAGCTACCAAACACTTTTGCTGCATTTAATATGTGACTAATGAGTTTTTCTCATTTATAATCAAAGAGGATGTTTGCTTCTGCAAAAAAATACATGATTTACCTAAACATAGCATTGATATTAAGCCAAGAACTCCATGGTAGTAGTTTAAAGATGTGATGAAATATAGATTATAAAATTTTACTTACCATCAAATACAAGTTTGTTTTACAAAATAATTTTTTTCTGAAATTTATTGTCACTATAATTTTATCATATAATGTTATTTATCATGTAACATTGATATTTAAAAGAGATTCATGTTTTAAATTATTTCATTGTTTTTATAACCCTAAAATATTTCATTAAAATCTCTGAAAGCGTTTTTACTTATTTTAGAGAGTGCTCTAGCTTGACACATATTAAAAAAATAAAGGTCAAAAGTCATAAAGGATAATAGCTGATGGTTTTGATAATGCTAATTATATATTACTGAGAATAAAAGTAGAAAAGGAAATATGAATACTAAAGAAAGATAAACATCCCAATGCTGGATTTAAAAAAAATAATGAAAAAACTCTTAAAATGTCTTTGTACTTCACTGTCATAATTCAAAGACATAATGAAGCCTGAATTAAAAATGTCAGTTTCTGTGAGTGTTGATAACTTGGTTCTTTGTTGGGCAAGTCAAAATGTGTCTGTTTGATAGGCAAAAATGACAGACTAAAAATGGGAGAAGTTGGATCTAAAAAAAGAAACACACACACATACACAGACACTCGACTTTAAAAAAGGTCCATAATGTACTTAAAGGAGAAGACCTGTAGGGTAGGAGGCAGTATCTTTAGGAAGTCACCGAGCAGCACTAAAAGGCAATGTCCACGGCCAATCAAAACGATTTCTGTGACTGCTGGGGCTCTTGCATCCCCATCTTTACACTAGACTGGAAACCCTTTGTACTAATTACCAGACTGTACCAGATTTTCTGGTTCAGTTCAATCCTATAATTGACTGACAGTGATGGGCAAGGAAGGGGAAAAATTCAGGCTCAACACTGCAAGCAGAGGGTCAGAAATGGTTTCACAGAGAGCTGGTCACAGCCTGGCACTAAAAGCAGGGTTAAGCAAGCATCATCAGCACTTTCTTCTAATTCTCAGGTTAAAAAGGAAATGAGGAAGAAAAAACAACAGTCCAGGCTGTTCTCCTCTTACAGACCAGTTCTTAGCGTGCAACCATTTTGCAAAAAATAGAGAATAGCTTCATGTGTAAATGGTAATTTTAGATGTCATTAATTTTTATTTTGCTTTTTGGAAATAGAGGTTTTTCTCCAAGAACTCAAATAGGGTCATTTTGCTAAAGTTCAACAGTCTTTTGTTTATTTACAGAAACTCGCTCCTCTCCTACTTGGATAACTGTGGTAATTCTAGGAAAAACAATGCTGCTATTTAATTCCTAGGGCTAAAAAAATCATTAAAGTGCAAGTCTTATTTAGAGAGCCTGTGATAGGTTACGTAATCAAACTTAAGGATTTGAAAGCATCATAATTCTCACCTCTTTTGCTTGTTTGTAATTCTCTGATTTGGATTTACTGTATGTCTTTAGTAATAAAATGGTTTAGTAATAAAGTAAAATACATGAACCCATACTTTTTAAAACAAAAGTTTGAATAATAATTTACATGACTTGCAGTTAATTCATTAAAGAAATAGAACACATTGAGCACTGGATTAAAGACTTAATCGGCTGACCATCATTTGTTATTTGCTTAGAACTGTTCTCCTCCCACTTTATTTATAACCAAAAGAGCAACCTCTAGCTTTAGCTACACCAAACATTAAAAAAGCAGGTGCCAGAATCAGGGTCAAAATGAGACTCAGGCCATTCAGTAGGCAAGTGAGAATTATGTACTATCTTGTTGAGGTCAATTGACTTGAAATTTAATCACAGGTTAAGCCCCCTTTCTTTCCAGGCTAAAGAGTAAGCAACACCTGTGCCAGCAGCAGCTCACATTGCAGTTGACATAGCAGCCAGTTCAATTTTTAGTTACAAGTCAATTACTTACAGGAATAGAAAGGGAACATTTCATTCATTCCATGGATGGTCACTTTCCCGGAGAAACCTGTCAGGCTTTCTTTCTCCAAAAGAAGAAAAGAGAAGAAAAAAGTGAAAGTTAAAAATAAGTGATATGCTGCAAAAGTTCTAGAGCTAGGCCAGCACACTACAGCAGAGAAGTTGCGCAAATGGCTTACCTTCCAAATACTGAACAGAGCTGTCTTGGCAATGAGGCCTATCCCTGCTGATAAGTCCTGGGACTTGCCTCATCAGAGAATCAAAACAGGTGAAATGATAATACGTGATCTACACCTGAGAAGAGGGCCAGCTAACTGTATGAAAGGAGAGAGCAAATGAGTAAACTGTCTTTCCCCAGCTACAGTCAGCCCTTGTGCAAGGGGAGTTTCAAATGCACTGGCTATAGACTTTTGTCCAAAGCTGTGGTTCTTTTTTTTTCCTCTTTTTTTCTTCTTTCTTTCTTTTCTTTTCTTTCTTTTTTTTTTTTTTTCCTTAGTGAAGCTAGATTAGTTCATACAAAACTCAACAATACAGCACTGAAACCCATTGTTGATATTCAACATTTTTCACATAGCGGAACAGAATAGACAATACGGTATCTAGGAAACCATGGGCTGGATTACAAACTGATGATATCTCATCCTTCTGGGGGCCTGTAATCCTTTTTATTACCTACCACAGTAAAAAAAAAAAAAATCACTGTGTGTGGGGGAAGCTCTTTCAGAATAAATCAGTAACATTGCTATTCTTAGGTAAATAGGATAAATGAAAATGAAGTCTTGCTTGTAACACTAAATCCCAAGTGCCATTTGCCTTTTATGCAAGTTAATGATTTTTAAATCTATCTTAACCTTTATATGAGCTTCCATAGGTTTAAAACATTAAAATATTTGTAGAAATTTGCTTAATAACAGTGTTTAAAATTAACTTGGACTTTCAATTTCTTATGATAAATACCTGGAAAGTTCATTTCAAAGAACCCATATTGATGCTAAGGGCTGAGTACAAAATAATTTTCATTAATTTGTATTAAAATACTTGTGTTGGATTATTAATATACTATATTTATTTCCTCCATTAAGAACACACTGAACTCCAAAATTTGGGGGCTTACTTTCCTGATATCTAGTTTAATACATTTTTTTAAACTTTTTTGACCCCATGTCATTTAAACTGTTCATTGTTTTTAAATGCATTTCCTGATCATGTTTAACTGCAAAGCCATTCTATGCGAGGAAGTTATGCCTATTAACCTTTTAGAAATCTGGTCCAATCCCTTTTTAAGATGCAATCCAGTTCCCATACTTTTCTTAAGCCTGCAAATGGTCTAGGTAGCCACAGAAGTGATTGTTCCTACCAGTTTCTTTTCATCACTTCTGCAATTGACCAATTGACAACTGATTGATGGTTATCTTTTCACTTCAACAATGAAAGAAATTACCATCACTATAGCTATGTACAGTAAATGCCTCCAGAGTAAATTACATGATTCTAAAATTCTCCTTAGCTCACTTAGTAAAACATCAACACAAAAAAGTTTCTTTTTGCGCCTCCTTTCCTGTACCACAGATTTGGCCTTTTCTGTCAGCTGCAAAAAAAGAACTTGACAGCTTCTTTAAAAAGAGGAGTATAAAGGAACTTGAATAAAGGATGGCACTGGGCCTGTCTCAAGCAAGTGGCCATTCTTTGCACTTGGAAAAAAATTAGGCATGTGAGCACAGATAAGCCCTATAAGAATACTCTAACGATCATTCCCAGTGACCTTGAGATTCTCTTTCCTTCTGTAACCATTCCTGAACATCAGACTGACAACATAGATTCTGAACATGAATCTCCAACTTATTTTGAGTAGGTGTTGTTTCTCATTGAAAAGATAACATCCTTAAAAATTTAAACTCCTTTACTGCACTGCAAAGACTCCCCCTGCTCTTTCTAAAAGTGCTCAAACAAATGCTATTATGCAAGTGTCACATTCGTTATGATATGTTGATGGCCATGAGGTTTAAATTCCACCACCAAATCTAAACTTAAATGTCTCTATTTTTTTCCTCACATCAAAGTCCTGAATCTTGTCAAAGATGGATATTCAAACATTTTTTCTATTCCTGTACAATTAAAGTTATTATTTTTGGTGATGTAAATATGCTATGAAAGATTGAACTGATTTACTCTCTTATTCCACTCCCATCCCTCTATAAGATCTTGTTTAAAAGTGAAAAAACACACCCAAACAGACAAGAAACATGACTTCTCACTATTTCGCCTTGATGTCCTAAGTCCATAGAATTTGTTTTATTGAATGTCACAGCGTAAACTGAACTACAGTTTTATTGTGTAGAATGACTTGACAGTGTTCGCAGCTTTTTCTCTCTCAATGTTAGGCTCCTCTGTCCATAGTATTTTCCAGGCAAGAATACTGGAGAGGGTTGCCATTTCCTTTTCCAGGGGATCTTCCTGACCCAGAGATTGAACTCTTGTTTCTTGCGTCTCCTGCATTGGCAGGTGAATTCTTTACCATTGCATCACCTAGGAGCCCCACATATTCTATAAATATATGTATGTGAGAGCAGTAGATACTGTCACTCGATACTGGCATACTGACAGCACTAAATAAGTTTTGTTTACTTAAACAAATTAATGTCTTCCCTGTTACCTTTGCTGTACTTGCTATAGCAGTGATATTATTATTCAAAATATCCCAGATAAAATTCATGAAACATCACTTTTATATCTTTACACTTGCTCTCCAAAGACCTATGTACTAGTCTAGTCTATAGCAGGTCATACAAGCATTAATAGAACTGCTTTGAAGATGATCTGATCTTCCATCTTAACCCACAACATCACTGTTGGAATAACCTCTCTCTGACTCTGCTTTTGCCATGTTACATACACCTTGGTTTTAAAATCTATGATACTTCTCTCTCTCTTTTTTTGTGTGTGTATATGTGTGTGTGTGTGAATCAAGAAAAGTAGAATTATATGATACAACGTAGGTTTGGTGGTTAAAGAATCTGCCTGCAATACAGGAGACCTGGGTTTGATCCCTGGGTCAGGAAGATCCCCTGGAGAAGGGAATGGCTACCCATTCCAGTATTCCTGCCTGGAGAATTCCATGGACATAGGAGCCTGGTGGCCTACAGTCCGTAGGGTCAAAAAGAGTTGGACAGGACTGAGTGGCTAACTCTTTCCTTTCTTCTGTTTGGTTCTTGGGCATCATTTGTGGTGTAAGGGAAACAGGGACCTGGTTAACAGAGGTGATCCTCTGCTTGCTGACAGGTACTGAGTGGTGCCGTAACACCAGCAAGGAGCAGCCTTCCTGTATCCTGCTTACACTGGGTGAACCTCTGGAGGGTCATACTTATTTTTGGGTCCTCAGTTTTGAGAAGGATACTTCAAATCAGAGGTTGACAAGTAATATTAACTCAGGTGGGTTGGACTCTGGAAAACACGTGAGTGATGGTTGAAAGAATTGGGCTGCTGCTGCTAAGTCGCTTCAGTCGTGTCCGACTCTCTGCTAAGTCGCTTCAGTCGAAAGAATTGGGCATTCAGAGTTTTTAAAAAGCTATCCTAGTGATTCTAAAGTGAAGCCAAGTTTTGAGAATCATTGTTCTAAGCTAGTGATTCTCAAAGTATTGCCCTCGATCAGCTGCATCCTCTGTCTTCAGCCTACTGTCTTCACTTTTAGTTCACAGATGGCTCGAGAGAGATGGGAGTACCAACGTAATCTTTCTGTCAAGACAGGAGATACGGGCTTGAGAGCCACTGGAATAGAAATGGCAATGGAAACTAGCAGAATAGATGAATGGTCTGAAGGAACATTGCATGTACAGTGAGGAAATAACAACAAGGTTTGCAACTCAGGGAATACCCACAATTTGAGTTAGGAGGAGGAAGAAACACTGCTAGAGGAGAGACCTGGCACAGAGGCAGGTCGAGACCATGGACACCCCAGTGGCTTCGAAGACAGGCTGACCAATCAGCAATGTCAGATGAGGCAGGCAGTTGATTAGGCTGATCTAAGAAAAGGACAAAAGAGTTGGCTGGAAGAAAGTCATTGCTAACCTTTGACCAAGGAATTTAATACTGGGGTGGAGGAAAAAGTCAGACTATGGAGATTCAGAAGAGAATGGGAGGAGAAGAATGAGGTGCAGTAGGTATAAAAAATATTTTTTCAACACTGGTTGGGAAAGGAGGAAAGAGGGCAGTTATTGGGAGCAGCAGCCTCCAAGAAGCCAGTGTTAGGGAAGAAGTTTTCATATTTTAAGAACTAAAGGAAGAAGCCTTCAGTTCAGTTCAGTCGCTCAGTTGTCGTGTCTGACTCTTTGCGACCCCATGAACCACAGCATGCCAGGCCTCCCTGTCCATCACCAACTCCCGGAGTCCACCCAAACCCATGTCCATCAAGTTGGTGGTGCCATCCAGCCATCTCATCCTCTGTTGTCCCCTTCTCCTCCTGCCCTCAATCTTTTGCAGCATCAGAGTCTATTCAAATGAGCCAGCTCTCCACATCAGGTGGCCAAAGTACTGGAGTTTCAGCTTCCAGTCCTTCCATTGAACACCCAGGACTGATCTCCTTTAGGATGGACTGATTGGACCTCCTTGCAGTCCAAGGGGACTCTCAAGAGTCTTCTCCAACACCACAGTTCAAAAGCATCAATTCTTCGGCACTCAGCTTTCTTTATAGTCCAACTCTCACATCCATACATGACCACTGGAAAAACCATAGCCTTGACTAGACAGACATTTGTTGGCAAAGTAATGTCTCTGCTTTTTAATATGCTGTCTAGGTTGGTCATAACTTTCCTTCCAAGGAGTAAGCGTCTTTTAATTTCATGGCTGCAGTCACCATCTGCAGTGATTTTGGAGCCCAGAAAAATAAAGAAGCCTTGAGGAGACTGTATTTGTTGAAGTGGGAAGAAGATCTATCATGAGAACACAGAATAAAGTGAGGAGTAGAAAAGAAGTAAGAGGACTCAGAGTTGCCTTAGGAGTGGAAAAAGCAAAGAAACATAGAAGGATTTATATGGAAAAATGGTTTGTGAAGGTAAAGAGTGTGTAATAAATAGGTCATACCGGATGACACCAAGCTTCTTTTTGAAGCAGGAGTAAAATCATTCACTAAGGCTTTAATTTCTTTTTTTTCTTTTTTGAGTAAGAGATAGCAGAGGGTAAAGGTGCACAGAGATTTAGAAGAGGAAAAAAAGGATTGAGAAAAAAATGCATTTCTCAGAGGCTTAGCACTGGCTTTCTCCTTACTTCCACATTTCTAGTTTGCATACTTCTATAATGTTAACTCTTGCCTGCTTGACTTAGAGTAACTTAACTTTTCAGTAGCTCTTTCCCCACACTCTCCATAATGGTCCACGGTCTTCAGAATTGGCCCTTAACCATCTTCTCAACTCAGTCTGCACTTTCTCCTTGCCTATCACTCCCATGGCTTTATCAAATTGGTTATCAAATTCAAAGGCAGCCCTAGTCTTTCTCTTGAATTCTAGATCTGTATTTAGCTGTCCACTGAAGATTTAGTACCTCAGCTGCGTAGTATTTTAAATCAATCTGATTCTTGATTTGCTTCACTGTGAAACAACAAAAACATGTTCCCCTGTCTTCAACATCCTGTTCTGTCTTTACCACACTTAATTATGGTGAACTCCAAAGCAGGAAGCTATCAATGATCTCTTATTTCTCAATTCTGATAACTGATAATTGTCTAATTTTTAAAATTTTACTTTTCAAATATCACATCTTTTCTAATTCTTAATTTGAAGTTCAGCCCTCCATTGTGCCTTAAAGTAAGCTTCTAATAGATCTCTCAGGTTCTAATAATCTATTCCCTCTTTAAGCGTCTCCATTTTATGACCAGAGATGTTATTATAAAATGCAGATCTGTTAGTGTCTCTCACCTTTAATGACTATCCATTTCCTATTACTATGGTTTTCATAGTGTTTTCTGGAACCAAGGGTTCCATGGAGAGTTTTTTAAGAACTCCAAAATCAAATTATAAATATGATCTTGTATCACTGATGAAAATCTATTACTGTAGCATACATGGTACAGATGCACATGTTTGTGGTGAAAAGTGTTCTAAATGTACTATTAGATCTCTGGAGAATCCAGAGAAAAATCCAAGAATATGCACCCATTATGTTTGAAGAATAATAAGTATGAAAACTGATATGGCGAGGAAACTTTCCAAACCAAACGGGCAAAGTGCAAATATTGCCATTTTCTTTATTTTGCATGTCTTTGCATGCAATAAGAAAGGTTTATTACAAATAAACTACATAACACATGCATAACAGGAGGAAGTGCATACTTCTGAAACATCAAATAAAATGAGAAGAATGTGGAAAGATGTATTTGTACTTCTTGAATAAAAGTGATAGTAGCAAAAATACAGGAGTAGT
Source organism: Bos indicus x Bos taurus (assembly GCF_003369695.1). Lineage (NCBI taxonomy): Eukaryota > Metazoa > Chordata > Mammalia > Artiodactyla > Bovidae > Bos > Bos indicus x Bos taurus. Next base: position 85,140,052 of record NC_040076.1, read on the forward strand.
GATTTTTTATAAAAGTGACTACTGAAAATATGTTTGAGGAATCATCCAAGTTGCACAGATAAGTATTAACTCTTAAGAAAATGTTTTCTTTTCAAAGCAGTTTTAGTTTATTATATTCAGATCACCAATTTTTATTTTATTTGGATGCAGAGAAATTGAATCTGTCATATTATTTTTATTGAGGTCTACTTGATTTGTAATGTTTCAGGTGTACAGTAAAGTGATTCAGATATATATACACATATTTACTTTTTCATATTCTTGTCCATTATAGGTTATTCAGTCAGTCAGTTCAGTCACTCAGTCGTGTCCAACTCTTTGTGACCCCATGGACTGCCGCACACCAGGCTTTCCTGTCCATCACCAACTCTTGGAGCTTGCTCAAACTCATGTCCATCGAGTTGCTGATGCTATCACTTTATTGGTTATTACAAGATATTGAATACAGTTCCCTGTGCCATGCAGTAAATCCTTATTTTTTAATCTATTTTATATATAGTTGTGTGTATCTGCTAATCCCAAATTCCTAATTTATCCCTCCCCCTTTCTCCCCTTTGGTAAACCATAAACTTGTTTTCTGTATCTGTGAGTCTATTTCTGTTTTGTATGCAAGTTCATTTGTATCATATTTTTAGATTCCACATGTAAGTGATATAATGTTTGTCTTTGACTTCATGAAGTATGATAATCTGTATGTCCATCTATGTTGCTGTAAATGATGTTATTTCATTCTTTTTTATGGCTGGATAATAATACACATATATATCACATCTTCTTTATCCATTCATCTATTGATGGACATCTAGGTTGCTTCCAGCTATTGGCTATTGGAAATCATGGTGCTACGAACACAGGGTGCATGTATCTTTTTGAATGAGAGTTTTCATCTTTTCTGGATTTACACTGAGGAATGAGATTGATGAATACTATGGTAACTCTCTTTTTAGTTTGTAAAGGAACCTCTATACTGTTCTCCATAGTGGCTACACTGGTTTACATTCCCACCAACGTGTAAGAATGTTTTTTTTTCTCTGTACCCTCTCTAGCACTTGTTATTTGTACACTTCACGATGATGGCCATTCTGACCAGTGTGAGGTGATACCTCATTTTAATTTGCATTTCTCTAATAATTGGTGATGTGAAGTATCATTTCATGTGCCTGATAACCATCTGTATGTCTTCTTTGGGTAAATGTTTATTTAGGTCTTCTGGTCATTTTTCTGTTGGGTTGTTTTTGTTTTAGGGTTTTTTTTTTAAATATCAAGCTGTATAAGCTGTTTGTGTTTTTGGAAATTAATCCCTCATCTGTCACATAATTTGCAAATATTTTCTCCCATTCCATAGATTTTTGTTTTGTATATGGTTTCCTTTGCTGTGCAAAAGCTAAGTTTAATTAGGTCCCATTCATTTATTTTTGCTTTTGTTTTTATTACTGTAGGCAATGGGTGCAAAAAAAATACTACAGCACTTTATGTCAGAGTGTTCTGCCTATGATTTCCTCTAGGGGTTTTATAATATCTGGTCTTACATTTGGGTCTTTAATACATCTTGAGTTTATTTTTGTATATAGTGTTAGAGAATGTTCTAATTTAATTCTTTTACACATAGCTGTCTAGTTCTCCCAACGCGACTTATTGAAGACAGAATCTTTTCTGCATTGTGTGTTCTTGCCTTCTTTGTCATAGGTTAATTGACTGTAAATGTATGGGTTTATTTCTGAGCTTTCTTTTTTTAATTAATTTTAATTGGAATATAGTTGCTTTACAATGTTGTGTTAGTTTCTGAAAAGTGAAAGTGTTAGTTGCCCAGTTGTGTCCGACTCTTTGCAACCCCATGGTCTGTAGCTTGCCAGGCTCCTCTGTCCATGGAATTCTCCAGGCAAGAATACTGGAGTGGGTTGCCATTTCCTACTCCAGGGGATCTTCCTGACCCAGGGGTCCAGCCCTGGTCTCCTGCATTGCAGGCAGATTCTTTACCATCTAAGCCACCAGGGAAGCCCATGTTCCTTTCTATTGTATAGCAAAATGAATCAGCCATACTTATATGTATATACCCTCCCTTTTGGACTTCCTTTCTATTCCGGTCACCAAGCTGCATTAAGTAGAGTTCCCTGTACTATACAGTATTTCTCATTAGTTATCTATTATATACACAGTATCAATAGTGTATATGTGTCAATCCCAGTATCCAGTTCCTCCTGCTCCCTTTCCCCCTTGGTATCCATACATTTGTTCTGTATGTCTGTGTCTCTGTTTCAACTTTGTACATCGTATCATCTGACCTTTTTTTTTTTATTCCACCTATCTGTATTAATATACAATATTTGTTTTTCTCTTTCTGACTTATTTCACTCTATATGACACTCTCTAGATCCATCCACATCTCTACAAATGATACAATTTTGTTCCTTTTTATGGTTGAGTAATATTCCTTTGGGCTTCCCTGGTGGCTCAGATGGTGAAGAATCTGCCTGAATGCAGGATACCTGGGTTTGATCCCTAGGTCAGGAAGATCCCCTGGAGAAGAGAATGGCTACTCACTCCAGTGTTCTTGTCTGGAAAATTCCATGGTCAGAGGAGCATGGCAGGCTGTATAGTCCATGGGGTCACAAAGAGTTGGACACTACTGAGTGACTAACATGCATATACACAATGTTGCTGTGTATATACGTACCACACCTTCATTATCTGTTCCTCTGTTGATGGACATTTAGGTAGGTTCCATGTCCTGGCTATTGTAAATAGTGCTGCTGTGAACATTGCAGTGCATGTATCTTTTTAAATTATGGTTTTAGGCTGGGTATAGGCTCAGTAGTGGGATTGCTGGGTCATATAGTAGTTCTATTTTTAGTTTTAAGAAACTAAAATCATACTGTTTTCCATAGTGGCTGTATTAGTTTATAGTGCCACCTATTTCTGAGCTTTCTATTCTGTTCCATTGATCTAGTGTCTGTTTTTGTTTCAGGATCTTACTGTTTTGATTACCGTAGATTTGTAGTATTGTTTGAAGTCAGGGAGCTTGATTCTCCCAGCTCTAATCCTTCTCAGAATTGTTTTGGCTAATGGGGGTCTTTTGTGTTTCTATGCAAATTAAAAAATTTTTGTTCCAGTTCTGTGAAAAATGTCATTGGTAACTTGATAGGGATTGCTTTGAATCTGTAGATTGCTATGGGTAGTATGATCATTTTAAAATATTGATTCTTCCAGTCCCAGGATGAGTGGTATATCTTTCCATCTGTTTGTGTCATCTTTAATTTCTTTCATTAGCATCTAGTAGTTTTTGGAATACAGTTCTTTTGCTTTCTTGGGTAGGTTTATTCCTAGGTATTTTCTTCTTTTTGATGTAACGGTATGTGGATTGTTTCCTTAATTTCTCTTTCTTATAGTGCATTATTAATATATAGACATTAAACAGATTTTTGTAAATTGACTTTGTATCCTGCCTCTTTATTGAATTCACTGATGAGCTCTAATAGTTTTCTGATAGCAATGTTAGATTTTCTATGTATAGTATCATGTCATCTGCACACAATGACAGTTTTACTTCTTCCTTTCCAATTTGGATTCCTTTTATTTTCTTATTTCCTTTTCTTCTCTGATTGCTGTGGCTAGGACTTCCAAAACCATGTAGAATAAAAGTAGCCAGAGTGGACATCTTAGTTTTGTTCCTGATCTTAGAAGGAAGGCTTTCAGCTTTTCACTGTTGAGTATGATGTTAGCTGTGGATTTGTCATGTATGAACTGCCTCCCTCCTTGAAGTGGTCATAGCAGGAATAGAATTAGGATTAGAGCTTGAAGGGGAGACATGATCCACCAAGGGAGAAGGAGCAAATGGTGAAGAGAACATGTCCTGCCATGTTCATTCTGTATGGCTTTTCACAGATTACTTAATCCCTTTTAATCTGATTTTATTAGCTGTAAAATGAGGTTAATAAAAACACAATTTGGCCTGTTCTTTTTCAGGGAAAAAAAAAAAAAGCCTCTGGGAAGGCTTCTAACCCAGTTCCTGGCACTTACTGGAGCAACAGTTGACTCTCCTGACAGCCAGACCATTTGCATCTCTTTCTTTTCCCTTCCTTTCTCTGCCTGGACACTAGTTGATGCCCCTTCCTTAGGCTGCTCACATTTCATCTCCATGCAAAGCTGTCAGGGACTCACTGCAACTGAATTGCTTCCCTCTCATCAGGGTGGGCACCTCTACTGAAAGCAAATTCTGTATCTTGGTAGAGTGAAAAAGAAACTGGCCACATCATCATCGTTATTACTTTTTGAAGCACAAATTTAGAAGGTCTTTCTTGTAGACTCCCTGAAAAAGGCATCATCTTTTTACTCACTGTTTTCATTATTTTATTCCTCAAGCAAACATATTAGACAATTAAAACAAGTTGGTTTCAAGCTTTTCAGTGTTTCAATTAAGATTTTTATGTTCAGTATTCAGTGGTATGTAATTTTGGAAGTATGATGCCAATTTTAATTAATTTTCATAGGTTTGCTAATTAAAACAATTAAGATGTAGGTCTTATGCTTTGGAAAAATAATTGGAGGAACTCTTGAACATTATCCTTGAGGTTTCACACAAGCATGAAATGGTGTAAATTTGTTTTAAAAATAGCTGGAAACCCAAAAGAAGTAATTATAACATCAAAGTTGTGTCTGCATCTATCTTTTAAAAAAATTATAGTAGATAAAATTTTCCTTGAGTTTCTGGAAGCTGATTCTGCCTGCCTCTGTGTTCATGGTGGTAATTAGGAGTAATACTAAATAAATTTTCAATAACAGCATGACATGGAAACTTTAAACTTTGGAGATAAATGTCAACAAGACAAAGTACTGAGAGATGAAAAAATGAGAGAACAAATACAGAAAACCCAAAGGAATGGAAGGAGAAATATGTAATGTAAATTAATAATCCTATTGCCAACAGGATACAGTCCTTGAGATAAATGGGTTTCCAACTTTTTTGAAGTCACAGATCTTTAGAGTCAAAGCACACTTCCTAGAAGGTTCACATAGAACATAATTCTTAATAGTAGTAGTAATATGATAGTGTATATGAAAAGAAAAATGAACAAGAAGCATGAATACTCCAACTGTTTAGCAAAGTGGTTAAATGCAAGAACTCTGGTGTCACAGTATCTAGGTTTTAATCTTCGCTGTGCCTCTAAAATAGGGGTAGTAAAACCTATCCCAAAGGGTCGTTGTAGGGACTAAATGAGTTATTATATGTAAATCACTTAGAACAATATTCTATCCAAAATAAAGATTAGTTATATTTATAAATATCCTCACAAATATTTAAAATATGAAAAATTAGTGATTTCTGCAAGCAATCTCCCCATTATTTAGTTTATCCATATGTTGTTATTCAATCTTGGCAGAGGCCTAGAGTTTTGGCAAACAAGGATTTAAAATCTCAGTATATTTATCACGGGTCATAAAAATGTTAATACCCTTTGATTCGATAATTTTGCCTTAAGGAACCTAGTCAAAGGAAATAATAAAAATGAAAAAAGTATTAACAAAATTATTCACCACAGCATTATCTAGGAATAAAAATTAAAACTAAATGTCAGAAAACAGGGGAATAAATAAGGATTCTTTATATAGATGATGACATATTTAAAAGGTACAATATATACTAGCTTAAAAAATGTTGGCCTCTGGCTATCTTTCATAATGAATGTTAATTACATGCATAAATGCTGATGGTATAGTGGTAAGAGAGCTCAGCAAAATATATAGTTGTATTTATAGTCTGATCCTCACTTTAGAAATATGTCTAGAACATACCTTTGAAAATGTAGTTAATATATTAACATTGTTTCAGAGGGTTAGAACAAAGGTCATCAAACCTTTTCTGTAAAGTGCTGGCTGATGGAAACATTTTAGGTTTTGTAGACCATAGAGTTTCTGTCATAACTACTAGACTGTGCTGTGGTGGTATGGAAAGCAGCCGTAATTAACAGTCAACAGATGGGGGGGCGGGGTGGGGTGCTGTGTTCCAATAAAACTTAATTTACAAAAAATAGGCTTGCTGGCCATAATTTGTCCACCTCTGGGTTAGATTTGCAGATGCATTTATTCTTTTTAAATATTTTTCTTAATTTTCTACAGTGAGAAAAGGATAAATTACTTTCACACTAAAAAATTAAAACGATGTGTTATAGAAAGCAAAATATCCTCTGCTATAAAGAATAAGAGATACCATCAGTTCAGTTGAGTCACTCAGTCCTGTCTGACTCTGCAACTCCATGGACTGCAGCATGCCAGGCCTCGGTCCATCACCAACTTCTGGAGCCTACTCAAACTCCTGTACATTGAGTCAGTAATGCCATCCAACCATCTTATCCTCTGTTGTCCCCTTCGCCTCCCACCTTCAGTCTTTCCCAGCATCAGGATCTTTTCAAATGAGTTAGTTCTTCACATCAGGTGGCCAAAGTATTGGAGTTGCAGCTTCAGCATCAGTCCTTTCAGTGAATATTCAGGACTGATTTCATTTAGATTGAACTGATGTGATCTCCTTGCAGTCCAAGAGACTCTCAAGAGTCCTCTCCAGCACCACAGTTCAAAAGCATCAATTCTTCAGAACTCAGCTTTCTCTATAGTTCAACTCTCACATCCACACATGACTACTGGAAAAACCATACCTTTGACTAGACGGGCTTTTGTTGGCAAAGTAATGTCTCTGCTTTTTAATATACTGTCTAGGTTTGTCATAGCTTTTCTTCCAAGGAGCAAGCATCTTTTAACTTCATGGCTGCAGTCACCATCTGCAGTGATTTGGGAGGGGAGCCCCCCCCAAAATAAAGTCAGCCACTATTTCCATTGTTTCCCCATCTATTTGCCATGAAGTGATGGGACCAGATGCCATGATCTTAATTTTCTGAATATTGAGTTTAAGCCAACTTTTTCACTCTCCTCTTTTACTTTCATCAAGAGGCTTTTTAGTTCCTCTTCACTTTCTGCCATAAGGGTGGTGTCATCTGCATATCTGAGGTTACCGATATGTCCCCTGGCAATCTTGATTCCAGCTTGTGCTTCATCCAGTCCAGCAATTCTCATGATGTACTCTGCATAGAAGTTAAATAAGCAGGGTGACAATATACAGCCTTGATGTACTCTTCCTATATGGAACCAGTCTGTTGTTCCATGTCCAGTTCTAACTGTTGCTTCTTGACCTGAATGCAGATTTCTCAGGAGGCAGGTCAGGTGGTCTGGTATTCCCATCTCTCTCAGAATTTTCAACAGTTTGTTGTGATCCACACATTCAAAGGCTTTGGCATAGTCAATAAAGCAGAAGTAGATGCTTTTCTGGACCTTTTTTGCTTTTTTGATGATCCAGCAGATGTTGGCAATTTGATCTCTGGTTCCTCTGCTCTTTCTAAATACAGCTTGAACATCTGGAAGTTCTTGGTTCACGTACTGTTGAAGCCTTGCTTGCAGAATTTTGAGCATTGCTTTGCTAGTGTGTGAGATGAGTGCAATTGTGCGGTAGTTTGAACGTTCCTTGGCACTGACTTTCTTTGGGATTGGAATGGAAACTCACCTTTTCCAGTCCTGTGGCCACTGCTGAGTTTTCCAAATTTGCTGGCATATTGAGTGTGCCAGCACTCAATTGGTACTTTCACAACATCATCTTTTAGGAATTGAAATAGCTCAGCTGGAATTCCATCCCTCCACTAGCTTTGTTCATAGTGATGCTTCCTAAGGCCCACTTGACTTCACCTTCAGGATGTCTGGCTCTAGGTGAGTGATCACACCATCGTGATTATCTGGGTCGTGAAGATCTTTTGTATAGTTCTTCTGTGTATTCTTGCCACCTCTTAATATCTTCTGCTTCTTTTAGGTCCATATCATTTCTGTCTTTTATTGTGCCCATCTTTGCATGAAATGTTCCCTTGGTATCTCTAATTTTCTTGAAGAGATCTCTAGTCTTTCCCATTCTATCATTTTCCTCTATTTCTTTGCATTGGTTACTGAGTAAGGCTTTCTTATCTCTCCTTGCTGTTCTTTGGAACTCTGCATTCAAGTGGATGTATCTTTCCTTTTCTCTTTTGCCTTTCACTTCTCTTCTTTTTACAGTTATTTGTAAGGCCTCCTCAGATAGCCATTTTGCCTTTTTGCATTTCTTTTTCTTAGGGATGGTCTTGATCACTGCCTCCTGTACAGTGTCATGAACCTCTATCCATAGTTCTTCAGGCACTCTATCAGATCTAATCCCTTGAATCTCTTTGTCACTTCCATTGTATAATCGTAAGGGATTTGATTTAGGTCATATCTGAATGGTCTAGTGGTTTTCCTTACTGTCTTCAATTTAAGTCTGAATTTGGCAATAAGGAGTTCATGCTCTGAGCCACAGTCAGCTCCTGATCTTGTTTTTGCTGACTGTGTAGAGCTTCTCCATCTTTGGCTGCAAAGAATATAATCAATCTGATTTTGGTGTTGACCATCTGGCGATGTCCATGTGTAGAGTCTTCTCTTGTGTTGTTGGAAGAGGGTGTTTGCTATGACCAGTGTGTTCTCTTGGCAAAACTCTTATTAGCCTCTGCCCTGCTTCATTCTGTACTCCAAGGCCAAATTTGCCTGTTACTTTAGGTATTTCTTGACTTCCTACTTTTGCATTCCAGTCCCCTATAACGAAGAGGACATCTTTTTTGGGTGTTAGTTCTGGAAGTTCTTGTAGATCTTCACAGAACCATTCAACTTCAGCTTCTTCAGCATTACTGGTCGGGGCATAGACTTGGATTACTATGTTATTTAATGGTTTGCCTTACAAACAAATAGAGATCATTCTGTTGGTTTTGAGATTGAATCCAAGTACTGCATTTTGGACTCTTGTTGATTATGATGGCTACTCCACTTCCTCTAAGGTATTCTTGCCTACAGTAGTAGACATAATGGTCGTCTGAGTTAAATCCACCCATTTCAGTCCATTTTAGTTTGCTGATTCCTAAAATGTCATTGTTCACTCTTGCCATTTCCTATTTGACCACTTCCAATTTGCCTTGATTCGTGGACCTAACATTCCAGGTTCCTATGCAATATTGCTCTTTACAGCATCGGACTTTACTTCCATCACCAGCCGCATCCACAGCTGGGTGGTGTTGTTGCTTTGGCTCCCTCTCTTCATTCTTTCTGGAGTTATTTCTCCACTGATCTCCGGTAGCATATTGGGCACCAACCAACCTGGGGAGTTCATCTTTCAGTGTCCTGTCTTCTTGCCATTTCATAATGTTCATGGGGTTCTCAAGGCAAGAATACTGAAATGGTTTGCCATTCCCTTCTGCAGTGGACCACATTTTGTCAGAACTGTCCACCATGACCCTTCTGTCTTGGGTGGCCCTACATGGCATGGCTCATATATATCGTTAGAAAATGGCTATTATAGACTTCTGTGATTTAAAAATTCATATCAGATCAACATCAGAAATGACATGCTTAAAAATAAAAGCCTTCAGTCACTGCATGGTAAACTTAAAGTCCAAATATTTTATGTAGGCTCTAAGGCCCAAAAAGACCTGACCTCTGGCTCTATCTCCCAGTTCATGTCTTACCACTCTCTCCCTTGGTCACTTGCTCCAGTAATGCTTGCGTTGATATGGGGCCCTGGGATTTAGCATTTAATGCAGACTTAAATAAACAGACTGTTAGCATTGTAAGAAGACTCTGCATACAAATCCAAGAGTCCTGGAAATGACTGAAAAAAATTACTCAGGCTTCTAAATTCTTTTTAAAAACCTGGTATTTTTATTGCATACACAAAATAGTCTAATATTTTATTAGTTTTCTTTATTTTTCATCCAGTCCACACAAATTTAAAGGAACCGACTAAAATACCAGCTAGCCTCAGATTTTATTTTTGAACTTACAAAAACTAAAATTTTATAAAGCACAATAGATAATTTTTAAAAATTAATTAATTCAGGCTGCACTAGGTCCTCCGTGCTGCATGTGCGCCTTCTCTAGTTGCAGTGGTTGGGGCTTCTCTTGGTGTGGAACACTGGGCTCTGGAGCGTGTGGGCTCAGTGGTTGCTGTTTGCTGTCTCTACAGCGTGGGCTTGCTAATTCTGGTGCAGAGGCTTAGATTCATATACATATATACATATGCCATATATCTATATGAATATATACACATATCTATCAAACTTTTAAAATTCTTACGAAGCAGGTAAAAGGAATGTCTGGTTTTATGTTGTATTTCTTGTATTATGAGAAATTTAAGTACATTCTAGTATGTTTAAAAGCCATTTATGTTTACTAGTTTCATGACCTTAGATTTTCTGTTATCCTTTAGTTGTCTTTCTTTGTGTGTGTGTGTGTGTGTGTGTATTGTAGGACTTATACTATGTTATGGAAATTAGCTTTTGTCTGTCATATGCTGCAAATAAGTTTTCTATTTTGTTTTTTGATTTTATTTATTATTTACTTTCTTTGCAATGGAGAAATTTTTAAAAAATTAATGGTCAAATTCTTAGATCTTTGAAGTCTTCTGAAATTTAAATCATGCTTTGAAAGATCTGTTCTGCTCCAAGATTATTATTGTTGTTCAGTCACTAAGTTGTGTCTGACTCTTTGTGACCCCATGAACTGCAATATGCCAGGCTTCCCTGTCTGGGAGACAGAGTTGACTCAAACTCATGTCCATTGAGTTGGTGATATCCAACTATCTCATCCTATGTTGCTCCCTTCTGTCATTTTTCCCCCTTAGATCTTTGCTTTATTTAGGATTTATTTTATAGTAAGGAGTGATAGAAAATTACATACCACATTCTTCTGCTAATTTACTCAGGCAAGAGTCTCTGATTACCGACTGATACAACCTGGTTTCTTTAAACTATCAGGTATTTACCACTCAAAATACTCTGTAAAACCATATGACAAAATAACTTAATATTAACATGTAAGAAGATGCTTTCAATGAGTTATTTAGAGCAGTTATTTTCTGAACTTCTTTTAAATACTACCTCTGTAACTTTTAAAAAATTTTTATTTATTTTTGGCTGTGCTGGGTGTTCACTGCTGTGCAGGCTTTTCTCTAGTTGAAGCAAGCAGGGACTATGCTCTAGTCGTGATACGTGGACCTCTCATTTTGGTGCTTCACTTGTTGCAGAGCATAGGCTCTCAGATGCGCAGGCTTTGCAGTTGTGACACATGGGCTCGCTAGTTGTGGCTCCTGGGGCTCTAGAACCACAGGCTCAGTAGTTGTGGTACATGGGCTCAGTGCTCCACCGGATGTGGGATCCTCCTGGACCAGGGATCAAAACCATGTCTCCTGCACGGACAGATGGATTCTTTACTACTGAGCCACCAGGAAAGCCCTACCTCTGTAATATTTGATATTTCCACATTAAATCCTATAATATTATTTCCTTAATACTTTAAATTACCTCTTTTTATGTTAGTAATTTTATTGAAAAAGGAAATTTTATATCATAATTTAGTATTTTAGTTAAATTTCTGAAAGCATACTAAAATAAATAAATACTGAAATACATTTTTAGCTACATACACTGATGTCTCCACACTGGAAAATGGTGATCTAGTTAAATATAGAAGTAAGGAGCTCCCTAAATTGAAATATTGGGATGAATAACAGAAATTTTGAGTTTTTAAAAATAATTTTATTTATTTATTTAATTTTGGCTGTACTAGGTCTTCACTGCTGTGCAGGCTTTTCTCTAGTTGTAAGCAGGGGGCTACTCTCTAATTTTATTGTGTCTTTTCTTGTGTAGCATGGTCTCCAGGGCACACGGGCTTCAGTAGTCATAGCTCCCCAGCTCTAGAGCACAGGCTCAATAGTTGTGGCACGTGGGCATAATTGCTCCATGGCATTTGGGATTTTCCCAGACCAGGGATCAAAATTATGTCTCCTGCATTGGCAGGTAGCTTCTTTACCACTGAGCCACCAGGAAAGCTCCTTAATTTTTATACTTGAAGTGTAACTGGTCAGGCAAATACTGTACACATACACTCACATATATACACAGTAAGTTTAGTAAGTTTTTCTAAAACTTACTAAAACAAAAGTAAGTAGAAAAGCTCAGTCTGCGTCTCTGGATGAAACAGTATCTATAATTGTAAAGAAGCACATCCCACTGTGTAAGTTTAGCTTTCTGCAGATTAAAACATGTACCACTGTATCAAAAATAATGCAGTAGCATGACCATAGAATATTTCATTTTGCCTAGTTTTTGAAAATGGATAGCTTCCACATTAATTCCAGGTAGTACAGGCTTTTTAAGAATGGGCTTCCCTTGTGGCTCATCTGGTTAAGAATCCGCCTGCAACGCGGGAGACCTGGGTTTGATCTCTGGCTTGGGAAGATCCCCTGGAGAAGAATACCTACTCCAGTATTCTGGCCTGGAGAATTCTATGGACTGTATAGTCCATGGGGTTGCAAAGAGTGGGACATGACTGAGCAACTTTCACTCACAGGCTTGAGAATGATAATAACCCTACTTGATTCCAGCTGAGTCCCTAGACATATAGAATAAATATATTATATATGTATATAAATTTATCTGGTGAAGATAAATCCTTTTGACAATATATTTATGTTTTATATTACTCTTTATCAACAAGTAGATGATGATTTGACAACTTATATTCAGACAATAGGATTTAAGTAATTAGTGATATAATCTGAGGACTATAGTACTATATAGATTCCTGGAGAAGAAGGTTACTGAAGAAGAGGATGTTAGTTTTCAGTCAGACTGTATGTACAGCCACTAAGTGAACAAGGAGTTCTGCTGGGTTGTTCAGTGATAACTACAGTTTAGAAAAAAAAATAAAAGGGCTTTAAGTGGCAATTAAGCCTGTAAAATCTCCCAATATCTAATAGTGTGTATTCAGGGCATGATACTATTTTGTGTTACTGCCTCCTGAAAAATGAAAACAAAGGTTGCTAGTATTTAGTAAATGATATGCTTACTATGTACCAGGTGTCTTAAAAATTGCATTTCATTTAATGCTCATGATATTTCCCCTATATGAGAGATGAGAAACTGGAGTCTCTGGGTAGTAATCTTGCCCAAGCCAAACAATTAGAAAGTAGAAAAACTTTGAGTAAAACTCAGGCTTCCCTGGTTGCTCAGCTGGCAAAGAATTCTGCAATGCAGGAGACCCCGGTTTGATTGCTGACAGGGGAAGATTCCCTGGAGAAGGGATAGGCTACTCACTCCAGTATTCTTGGGCTTCCCAAGTGACTCAGATGGTAAAGAATCTACCTGCAATGCAGGAGACCTGGGTTCAATCCCTGGGTTGGGAAGATTCCCTGGAGAGGGGAACAGCTACCCACTCCAGTATTCTGGCCTGGAGAATTCCATGGATCTGGCCTCTTCAGATTCATTAAAGTGGCTCAGATGGTAAAGAATCTGCCTGCAATGCAGGAGACCCGGATTTGATCCCTGGATCAGGAAGATCCCCTGGAGAAGGGAATGGCAGCCCACTCCAGTATTCTTGCCTGAAGCATTCCATGGACAGAGGAGCGTGGTAGGCTACAGTCCATGGGGTCGAAAAGAGTTGAACACAACTGAGCAACTACACATTCACTTTCAGGCCCTTAAAAGATCAAGTGTTAACCATGACAGCATGGTGCTTTCCCCATCAGTCTAGCTCCTTCCAAATCCTGAGACTAACCCTTCTTCTGTCTCAGAAGGTAAACCTGGTCAGAATAAAGCACCTGGATCTTACATGCAGTCCCTCTCCTGGCAGGAGGGAGGAGAGCAGTTCAAGGAGCCGAGTCTGGCTTTTACTTAGAAAGGATGTTGATGATAATTGGGGTAAATTGTTTTTTTTTTTTTTTTTAAACAAATCTGCAGGAGTTACATAAAACCAGTATCTCAAAATAAAAAGTTTTAGACTTTTGTAATAAGTAGTCTGTCATTCAGGCCATAAGTATTTATTTATCATCCATGGGGGTACAGAGCTCTGTATTAGCTTCCTGTACCCCTTCACTCATCCCCCCCACCCCCATTTAGTTCAAATAGTTCATGCAGTCTGGGCTGAAAAGAAACAAACAACATATGCAGGATTTCATTTCATAAATCCCCCTGTGGGACATTGACTGGCAGCTCACTTCCCTGGGGTGTATAGAACACTTACACTAATGTAAAATATGAGAATATCAAATGAAATGTTTATGGAGAAGTTTCTAAGCTGCTACAGAAATTCTTTGTAGAAATTTGTTGCCAGGATTCCCCAAAATTAAAGAGAAATATCCTAATTAGAGTCAGCAAAAGAAAAAAAAATTTGTTACCATTTCCCAGAAGGTCACAATGTGCTATTCTAAAGGTGATTCTCAGATAATTTTGAGAAATAAGTTATCTGGTTCTATAAAACAGTAGTCAGTCAAAGGTAGTTACTCAGTGAGGATGTGGAAAAAAGGGGACCCTTGTGTACTGTTGGTGGACATGTACCGCCACTTTCTATACAGTGGGAAACTGTATGGAGGTTTTTCAAAAAATTAAAAATATGATCCAACAATTCCACTTTTGACTATTTATCCAAATAAAACAAAAACACTAACTGGAAAAGGTATATGCACTCCTGTGTTCATTGCAACATTATTTACAACCCAAATGTGGAAACAACCAAAGTGTCCATCAGTGGATGAATGGATAAAGAAGATGTGGCATATATATGTATATATATACACACACAATGCAATATTATCAGCTATAAAAAAGAACTCCGACTCTCTGTGATCCCACGGACTGTACCCTGCCAGACTCCTCTGTCCGTGGAGTTTTCCAGGCAAGAATATTGGAGTGAGTTGCCATTTCTTTCTCCAGGGGATCTTCCTGAGCCGGGGATCAAAGCTGGGTCTCCTGCATTGCAGGAAATTCTTTACTGTTTGAGTAGGGAAGCCCATAAAAAAGAACTGAATCTTGCCATTTGCAACAACATAGATGGAACTTGAGGGCATTATGCTAAGTGAATAAGTCAGAGAAAGACAATTACCATATGATTTCACTTACATATGAAATCTAAAAAACAAGAGAACCAGCAAAACAAAGCAGAAACAGACTCATAGATACAGAAACAAACTGGTAGTTGCCAGAGGAGAGGGAGTTGGGGGTGCAAAAAAGGGGACTAAAAGATACAGAATTGCATTTATAAAATAAGTCATGGGGATGTAATGTACAGAATAGGAAAAAATAGGATTGTAACAGTCTTGTACTGTGACAGGTTGTTACTGGACTTACTGTGATGATCATTTCAAAATGAATATAAACATTACAATGGAATATTTCTTGGCCGTAAAAATGGGCTCATTTGTAGTCATGTGGGTGGACCTAGGGTCTGTCATACAGAGTGAAGTAAGTCAGAAAAACAAATGTCTTATATTAACGCATATATATGGAGTCTAGAAAAATGGTAAAGATGAATCAGTGTGCAGGGCAGAAATAGAGACATAGATGTAGAGAAGAGATGTGGACATTGCAGAGGGATAGAAGGGTGGGATGAACTGGGAGAGCAGGATTGACACGTATACACTACCGCGTGTAAATGGATAGCTAGTGGGAAGCTGCTGTGAAACACAGGGCGTTCACCTGAGTGCTCTGTGATGACCTGCATGGGTGAGGTGAGTGGGAGGAGGGCCCGGAGGGAGGGGGCATATGATATGTATACATATAGCTGGTTCCCTTTGTTGTACAGCAGAAACTAACACAGCATTGTAAAGCAATTACATTTCAATTAAAAAAGAAAAAATATATAAATATTGAATTACTATGAGGTGCACCTAAAATTAGTATGGTATTGTACATCAATTATACTTCAATTTAAAAAGCAGTTTCTCAAACATTTTACAGTATATGGAGAATAGGCTTGAGAGATCTAGGTTCTAAACTGATCCATCCCTTATTAGTTGACTAATCATATCAAAAAAAAAAAAAGAAGTCTCTGAGAAACAATGTCCACATTTGTTAAAGTAGGGATAATATCTATCTCAGGGGAACAGTTATGGGGATTAAATGAAGTAATGACCAATGTAAAACACATAGCAGACTCTCTGGCACTTAGAAAGTGCTAAAAAAATATTAATTCCTTTCCCCTTTTGCATCCCTCATAGTTAAAACATACTGATCACTTACCTATTTACTTGATTTCTAATTCACAAGCAAAAGTTACAGGGGAAAGCCAAATCTTAAAGAGATCAAGGTTGTCATATATTTCTTATAGTGAAACTTGCATTATAGACACCTTTGATACAGGGTTGAAGTTTCTTTGCAGAACACATTAGGATGTCATGTAATCTAGTCTGTAGAAAAATAAAGGACATTTCAAGAGTGGCTCCATTGTATAATTTTTATGAGTATTATCATCAAAGTGATCTTTGATCATATACCAATTTTCATTTCATTATGTTCATAATTTATTTTTTATATTCATAGAGGTACCACAAATGTTTTGTTAATTTACTTTTTAAAAGCTATCGTAAGTTATAGTGTATAACAATCATGGAATAATAATAGAACAATAATTATAAATAATATATTATCTAAAATACAGCACTTATCACATGCAGGTATCTGATATGTGCATTTAACTGCTTTACCTCATTTAATACAACAACCCAGAGAGAAGGTAGTAGTAGTATCCTGTTTGACAGATGAGAAGCAGACACAGAGTGACTAAGTACCTGAGAACTAAAGTAGATATGTGTAGTAGGAAACATAAAGGAGGGGAGAAGAAAATCTGTTGCTTATTATAAAATTTAGCCTTTCTAAATTCACAACTAAAATTAGAGGCTATTTGGTGTTTTTGTTAGTTCCTTGAACTATTTGGACTGTTGCCCTATCAAGGACCTTCTTCCTGTGATAGCTTGGATTTGTTTTCTTTGTCACAGACTGTTTATAATAAATATCCAGATGAAATCTAAAGAAAACTGAATAAAAATACTGTTTTTTGTATGCAGTACAAATACTTACATTTTTAAAGAAGTACTCCAATGATTGAACAAATTTTTTTTAAAGTTATTTCCCAGATCCTTGGGTTTGTACGCAGAGTCTTTATATGAGAAGAAGTTAGTGGTACCACTGTTAGGTCATATGTGGATCTGGGGTTGTGGATTGTAAAGGTTAATAAGACATAATCCTGCCTGCAATGAATGGGCTACTTAGGTTAGCAATATCAGTTATTTGATTTCCTGAAACATTCTGCTAGATAACATGGTTATATCTGTACTATTTGGAAAATGACCTGTTCATAGGTTCCAAATATTCCTTAATAGCAACTGCCAGTGAGTGTCAGATCTGGCTTAAACACACTATAATTTCAATTAAGTGGCACACCATTTAAATATGCACATAAATAAGTTGCATAGAAAAATTATAGAAGGAGAGCAGAATGCGCTAACATAATGCATGTCAAACTTACGGTGAACACCTATCATGAAAAATTTCCATGACATTCTTCTCTCTAGTGAAAATATATACAGTAATATTTCTATTAACGATGCTTTAGTGGTAAACTTTGATGTCAGAAGCCTGGTTGTGAGAAGGAGGAGGAGAAATAAAGAGAGCTTTGGGGGGATTCTTGTCTTGCTCCAGTTTAACGTGACACTGAACTCAAGTGTTAAGTCTGTATTTCTGTGGATTTTGGTCTTCTGGGCGACCTGGGAGATTCTGTCCACTCTTAGGACAGACCTTAGGAGGCCAAAGGGCAGGGGGCATTTTTGCCAGTTTTAAGCCCCTTAAATCCAGAAATAAGGTTATTTACAGTGAGGGTTCTTCCTGGTTTGCCTTGGGAAAGTTCGTGTATGAGATGGTGTCCTTCTCTTCCACCACAGTGGTGGCCATGAACCCAGACCTGAGGACATGAGATCTAGTCCAATCTCCCTCCCAGTTAAGTCTCTCTGAGTCCGAGTCAAGTGTGTGACTGTGGACATATGACAGTCCCTTCATGCCTCAATTTCCTTATCTGTAAATTTAGGATGGGCTTCCCAGGTAGCTCAGATGGTAAAGAATCTGCCTGCCAAAGCAGTGAATGGAAGAGATGCAGATTTGATCCCTGAGAATGGCAACCCACTCCAGTATTCTTGCCTGGAGAATCCCATGGACAGAGGACCCTGGTGGGCTGCAGGGTCGCAAAGAGTTGGATATGACTGAAGAGACTTTGCAGAGCACAATAGAATGTATCTTACAGGGTGGTTTTAAGGATTAATATTACCTGTGATTGTATGGGGGAACAGATCTGGGTTCAAATACTTTTCTTGCTGTATACTACTCCTGAGACCTTGGGCAAAATACTGACTCTCTCTGAGCCACACTTTCTGTATACTGCAGTGAGAAACAGTCACCTATCTTTCAGGGTGGCTGTGAGGAAAATAATGTATGAAAATTACCTAGCCCATGCTAAGTATATTTATGTTAGTAATTTTAAATAAAGCCCTGATTTGTGTGTCTGTTGTGTACAAGGCCCTGTGATATTTACTCTAAGGAACATGTGGATTTACAGTGTAGCTGGTAAATATTTCAGATTATTAAGAAGGCTATTTCTGCTTTATTGACCATGCCAAAGCCTTTGACTGTGTGGATCACAACAAACTGTGGGAAATTCTGAAAGAGATGGGAATACCAGACCACCTGACCTACCTCTTGAGAAATCTGTATGCAGGTCAGGAAGCAACAGTTAGAACTCGACATGGAACAACAGACTGGTTCCAAATAGGAAAAGGAGTACATCGAGAATGTATATTGTCTACCTTGCCTATTTAACTTATACACAGAGTACATCATGAGAAACACTGGGCTGGAAGAAGCACAAGCTGGAATCAAGATTGCCGGGAGAAATGTCAATAACCTCAGATATGCAGATGACACCACCCTTATGGCAGAAAGTGAAGAGGAACTAAAGAGCCTCTTGATGAAAGTGGAAGAGGAAAGTGAAAAAGTTGGCTTAAAGCTCAACATTCTGAAAACAAAGATCACGGCATCCAGTCCCATCACTTCATGGCAAATAGATGGAGAAACAGTGGAAACAGTGTCAGACTTTATTTTGGGGGGCTCCCAAATCACTGCAGATGGTGATTGCAGCCATGACATAAAAAGACACTTATTCCTTGGAAGAAAAGTTATGACCAACCTCGACAGCATATTAAAAAGCAGAGACATTACTTTGTCAACAAAGGTCCATCTACTCAAGGCTATGGTTTTTCCAGTAGTCATGTATGGATGTGAGAGTTGGACTATAAAGAAGGCTGAGTGCCAAAGAATTGATATTTTTGAACTGTGGTGTTGGAAAAGACTCTTGAGGGTCCCTTGGACTGCAAGGAGATCCAACCAGTCCATCCTAAAGGAAATCATTCCTGAATGTTCATTGGAAGAACTGATGTTGAAGCTGAAACTCTTAATACTTCGGCCACCTGATGCGAAGAGCTGGCTCATTTGAAAAGACCCTGATGCTGGGAAAGATTGAAGGCAAGAGGAGAAGGGGATGACAGAGGATGAGATGGTTGGATGGCATCACAGACTCAATGGACATGAGTTTGAGTAAACTCCTGGAGTTGGTGATGGACAAGGAGGCCTGGCGTGCTGCAGTCCATGGTGTCGCAAAGAGTTGGACATGACTGAGCGACTAAACTGAACTGAAGAAGGCTATTGTATTAGCCATTATTTTCTCATATTCTTACCTTGTGGTACTAAGAGTTGTCACAAATAAATAATACCCCTGAAGTGATTTGAGGATAAAAAGCTTAATTGCATGTAAGCATTTGTTAGTTTTTGTCAGTTATCAAATGGCTCATTCTGACACTGTACCCATCTGTTATATATGGACCCAAAAATGATTTTCTCTCAGATAACTTTCCATCTGATTGATATGTAAATTTTATTTTGGGCTTTTCCACAGATAGGTATAATACCTGTAAATCACATAGGTTCAGTTCAGTTGCTCAGTTGTGTCAGCCACTGTTTCCCTATCTATTTCCCATGAAGTGATGGAACGGGATGCCGTGATCTTAGTTTTCTGAATGTTGAGTTTTTAAGCCAACTTTTTCACTTTCCTCTTCCACTTTCATCAAGAGGCTCTTTAGTTCCTCTTCACTTTCTGCCATAAGGGTGGTGTCATCTGCATATCTGAGGTTATTGACATTTCTCCCAGCAATCTTGATTCTAGCTTGTGCTTCCTCCATCCCAGTGTTTCTTATGATGTACTCTGCATATAAGTTAAATAAGCAGGGTGACAATATACAGCCTTGACGTACTCCTTTTCCTGTTTGGAACCAGTCTGTTGTTGCATGTCCAGTTCTAACTGTTGCTTCCTGACCTGCATACAGGTTTCTCAAAAGGCAGGTCAGGTGGTCTGGTATTCCCATTAGCTACTTGTAATTATGCTTTTTAAAACATGAAGCTCTTTATTTTATACATACAAACAGGAAATTCATATTGTTTTGTATGCATAAATGATATATATATAATAATTTAAAAAACCCATGTACCCTCTACTTAAAAAGTGAAAGTATCCTTCCATAATTCCTGTCTTTCCTTAGAAACGAGTAACCATTCCTCTGAGTTTTGTGTTTCTCATTCTTTTCTTTTTATCCTAGTGTTGTCACGTTTGTATGTATGTCTATATATACCTCACCAACTTGCAAATTATTTAATGACAATGTTCTGTCTCTGTTGTCTTGTACAGCTTCTGCTGCTGCTGCTAAGTCTCTTCAGTTGTGTCCGACTCTGTGCAACCCCATAGACGGCAGCCCACCAGGCTCTCCTGTCCCTGAGATTCTCCAGACAAGAACACTGGAGTGGGTTGCCATTTCCTTCTCCAATGCAGGAAAGTGAAAAGTGAACGTGAAGTCGCTCAGTCGTGTCCGACTCCTAGAATACACCAAATATAACCAAAAGAACACATCCTTCACACATCTTGGTATTTATCAGCTTAAGAAAGTCAGCTTGTCTGAAAGTCAGTTTCTCAACTTGAAACGAGAATAAAACTATTGTGTGAGAAATATTTTAAGCAGTTACTGAATTCATGTGATCAAAGTCTTCTTCAAAGTGCTTGTTTATTGTAGCTGTTCCTCAAATGTCAGGCCCATATTTTCTCACTACCAGAACACTCCAAAGATCCCTATCACACAAGTCTGTTAAATTGGGGTGTCCAATTTCTGCTGTTGTATTCATTCAGTTCAGTTGCTCAGTCATGTCTGACTCTTTGAGACCCCATGGGATGCAGCACACCAGGCTTCCCTGTCCATCACCAACTCCCGCAGCTTGTTCAAACTCATGTCCATTGAGTCAGTGATGCCATCCAACCATCTCATCCTCTGTCATCCCCTTCTCCTCCTGCCTTAAGTCTTTCCCAGCATCAGGGTCTTTTCCAATGAGTCAGTTCTTCGCATCAGGTGGCCAAAGTACTGGAGCTTCAGTTTCAGCATCAGTCCTTCCAATGAGTATTCAGGACTGATTTCCTTTAGGATTGACTGGTTGGATCTCCTTGCAGTCCAAGGGACTCTCAAGAGTCTTCTCCAACACCACAGTTCAGAAGCATCAATTCTTCAGTGCTCAGCTTTCTTTATAGTCCAACTCTCACATCCATACATGACTACTGGAAAAACCATACCTTTGACTGTATGGACCTTTGTTGGTACAGTAATGTCTCTGCTTTAATATGCTGTCTAGGTTGGCCATAGCTTTTCTTCCAAGGAGCAAGCGTCTTTTAATTTCTTGACTGCAGTCACCATCTGCAGTGATTTTGGAACCCAAGAAAATAGTCTGTCACTGTTTCCATTGTTTCCCCATCTATTTCCCATGAAGTGATAGAACCAGATGCCATGATCTTTGTTTTTTGAACGTTGAGTTTTAAGCCAAACTTTTCACTCTCCTCTTTCATTTTCATCAAGAGGCTCTTTAGTTCCTATTTGCTTTCTGCCATAAGGGTGGTGTCATCTGCATATCTGAGGTTATTGATATTTCTCTCAGCAATCTTGATACCAGCTTGTGCTTCTTCCAGTCCAGCATTTTGCATGATATGCTCTGCATATAAGTTAAATAAGCAAGGTAACAATATACAGCCTAACATATTCCACTGCTCATTTTGAACCAGTTTTCCATGTGCAGTTCTAAGTGTTGCTTCTTGACCTGCATAGTGTTGTATTCATAATACCTATTTTTTTCCAGATGGGTAGGATGAATATCAGCATGTTTTTCTGACTTGCTGCTTCCATAGTATTCTCAGGAAAGGTCTTTACTTAATATCATTGGTATAAACTATCTTAAATTGAGATAGATTTTGGTCTTTCAATCTCTCTTTAATGGCCAAACTATTCTCATTATTCAGCCTTATATGATACTTTCTGTTGGAATTATTGTTGGATGAATATGTTTTGCATGTATCTTACAGTTCCTCTATAACAACACACACCAAAGAGACTTCTAATTGGCAATATTACTCATGTGGATGGTCACAACTTAGAAATTAATTTTAGACATAAATACTAGATTATTGTGAAAATGGCCATGTCTTTATTCTATCCTTGTCTTTCGGTATCTAATGTCATCCTAAATATTCTTTTTTTTTTCCTAAATATTCTTTATGCAGGATGAGTTGATATCCCATCTCTGAGAAAGGCAAACCACAACCCACCTAATGCCAATGTGCATATTAGCTGGCATATCCTGATTGTCACTTTGAAAAACTTTCATGTCAGAGGCTAAGAGTATGCCTATTTTTCAGAGAGAAAGTAGAGGTAAAATGATTTGTTCTAATCTAGTAGGGGGGTGTTTGTCAGAATATGTATGCATGTAAGTCTTTCATAGTGCTACCTCTTGATTTTAGATTTTCTTTTAAAAAGAATGCTTGAATGCTTAACAAAATTTTTACACAGAAAAAGAAATCCATTTTTACAGATCATTCATTTGCTCAGTTTTTGGATTGCACATGATAAATTCGTTTAAAAATTAACCATCAATATTTATTTTAAAATACCCATTTATTCCTTAAATAATTTTCAAAATATGACATAGGAAAATATTATTTAACTCATTTCAGAAAGAAGACCAGGAATTATATTATCTTATTTGGTCAGTCTACCTCTGCTCTGAGGGAGAAGAAATGTAAGATTCAGCAATCATGCAAATAACTGTAGCCTGGAAAGATCTTCATGGATGATAACCTGCATTGGCTGAAACTCTTGCACTTTTTCAGAAGATCCCTATATGTCATTCATAAAAGAACAGTGTTGGATAGGCTGCTGAAGAAACATTACTGCAGCAAGACAGATGATGTCTGTGATCCAAAGGCCTTGGAAAGAAAATAGTTTAAACCTTTGACCTCATCAGGAAGAGATCAAAGTATATATTAATGTGCATATATATATATTTTATATATATATTTTCACCTCCTGACCATCCATCCATCTATCCATCTATCCACCTATGTATCATATCTGTCAGTCTGTCACTTTATCCCCAAATCACCAGCTTTATTTTAATTTTTTAATTTTATTTTATATTGGAGTAGATTAACAATGTTGTGTTAGTTTCAGGTGTACAGCAAAGCGATTCAGTTATACAAATACATGTATCTATTCTTTTTCAAATTCTTTTCCCATTTAGGTTATTACAGAGTATTGAGCAGAGTTCCCTGTGCTATACAGTAGGTCCTTATTGATCATTTGTTTTAAATATAGCAATCAGTCCCAAACTCCCAGTCTACTTCTCCCCACCATCCTTTCCGCCCTCACCCCAATAACTGGAAGTTTGTTGCCTAAGGCTGTGAGTCTGTTCCTGCCCAAATCACCAGCTTTAATAGAGTACTGTAGGCACTGCAGTGCTCAGCAAAATAGACTGTATGAGAACAAGTGGCCCCTGCAAGATACGGTAGTACATATGATCAGGTCTTTTTCCATAAGTGTCTTTGGATATTCAAAGTAATACATGAGTATCCATTAAGAATTATATTCAACTTCACTAAGCAGTCATAGGTTCATGAACCTAGAAGGGAACTTGTGCAACCATATAGAAGGAGGAAGAAAAGAAAGCAACTTTCATTCAAGTAGGGAAAAAACCCCACAGTTATTTAGATTTAAGGTTTCTAAAAGAACAGGAAACTGACGTGAAGAAATAAACACAGCCTATAAAGGACTGAGGACTGCACTTTAAGCACAACTGACTAACATGTCCAGACAAGATAGAGATGCCTTTGTCATAAATAATAAAATTTAACTCAGACATTGCTTGCTATTTGGTAATGTTGCCTCTGAACTTTCAGGTCAATAATACGTATTAAGATTTCTTTTAGGTACAAAATTCTATCAAAATACCATGAAATTATATCATGCAAAAAAACAACAAGGAGCACACTGGGGGAAAGAGCAATATTTAAATAAAATACCTTCAAT
Organism: Bos indicus x Bos taurus; assembly: GCF_003369695.1. Taxonomy (NCBI): domain Eukaryota; kingdom Metazoa; phylum Chordata; class Mammalia; order Artiodactyla; family Bovidae; genus Bos; species Bos indicus x Bos taurus. The sequence goes on from NC_040076.1 coordinate 85,164,401, forward strand.
TTTCCCTGAACTCTAGTAATAGCTTCTATTTTATCATATTTTTACAGTTTCCCTGATAGAAAAGTCACACCAGTAGCAAGGCTTTTATTTTAGAATGTGTGGTCACTGGACAGTATTTTTCTCTTGAGATAAGGTTATCTCCTGACTTTTGAAAGATTATTTTGACCATCATCTTGCTGTTCTTATATAAATCTTTTATCCTGAAATGAGACCAATTTCAGCATGGAGACCTCCACTACAAATTATCCATGACCAAAATCATTATACTGGGAAAATGAAGTCCAGACTAGTATGTTTGGATTACGGTGTGAAGACAGTCATTGAAGGGCCCCACTTTTCAGGTTTCTGGTATCTTAAAGTCAGGTATACCCAACTGCTCTATTCCTGGAAAACATGTTATGATCCAAAATCTATAGGTACAAGGTTGTTTTTAGTTTAGCTATTGTTTTCATTTTATTTTCCTTGGAAAGTACAGTCCAAGTATAATAGATACAACTATGTGTGTATACGGAGAAGGCAATGGCACCCCACTCCAGTACTCTTGCCTGGAAAATCCCATGGATGGAGGAGCCTGGAAGGCTGCAGTCCATGGGGTTGCTGAGGGTCGGACAGGACTGAGCGACTTCACTTTCACTTTTCACTTTCATGCATTGGAGAAGGAAATGGCAACCCACTCCAGTGTTCTTGCCTGGAGAATCCCAGGGACAGGGGAGCCTGGTGGCCTGCCGTCTGTGTGGTTGCACAGAGTTGGACACGACTGAAGTGACTTAGCAGCAGCAGCAGTTTATATTTGAGCATGATAGTTTTTCTTGGGTGCTGATTAATAACTAACAGTATGGTAATAAGCTGGAAAAAATGCTGAAGGAATAGAAGAAATGCCCCTAGATTAAAAATATACGACAGGGACAAGCATGGAACCAGGAATCACCAGGCTTTATTGAAGAGGACCTTGAAGAATGAGTAGCATTTAAGAAGGAAGATAGGACGTATGTGAGGTGTTGACATAGCGGGAAAGGGATATCTAAAAGCCCAGAAGTGGGCCACTGGTTAGCACTGCCTTACTAGAGAAATGGCAGGTGCTCCACTCTATGCTCACTTGTACTACTCCTATGATAAATATTTCAGTTTTATTTTTACTCTAAATAAAGTTATTTAAAATGTTACATGAAGAATGAAAATTTGGTAAAAAGTCCTCTATTGTGTCTTACTATTAGATTACAACCAGAAAAAGTAAGAAAAAAAAATAAACTAGTTACATATTCAGAGTCTAAAATGACTCTAAGATAAAGGGTTCATAGATCACAAGGTGTCTCATGGTTCAGCATCAATCCTTCTTGTTTAAGAACTTGTATGAACTGATTTGGACAATAGAGTTAAATAAATATGAAATTTGTTAGACACCATGGATTTATAAACTCATAGGATTAAGTCTTTAACCCTTATTCATAAAGGATTAATTGGAATAAATTTTTAAATTTATTTTAAGGAGGTATTTTCAGAATTAAGTAGTTTACAATGGCCCAGAGTAAAAGAATTCCTCTGAGGTTTAGTTTAGCATCTTTTACCCGTGACAACTGACTTTTAAAAACATGTATTATTTCATCCTTGAACTCATTACAGAAAAGATCTAATATGTACAATCTATGTACTATCTTCAACCCACTCCAGTACTCTTGCCTGGAAAATCCCATGGATGGAGGGGCCTGGTAGGCTGCAGTCCATGGGGTCACTAGGAGTCAGACAGGACTGAGCGACTTCACTTTCACTTTTCACTTTCATGCATTGGAGAAGGAAATGGCAACCCACTCCAGTGTTCTTGCCTGGAGAATCCCAGGGACCGGGGAGCCTGGTGGGCTGCTGTCTATGGGGTCGCACAGAGTCAGATACGACTGAAGCGACTTAGTAGCAGCAGCATGTATCTTCAATTATATCATAATATATTCATAATCTGTTCAAATTAGGAAACATAGAGTTCTCACTTTGGGAGGTACAGATAAATTAGTAAATTAATGTAGAGGTTGATTAGTGAGAGAGATACCCTATTGACTGAATAACTTTACCTGTGGAGCAGTTTACACATAGTAAATAATTTATATGCTGGGAAAATATTATTACTTGTTTATTCTATCTTTCTCCTAATATGTTCAAAAAAACCTTTCCAGACAGTGTAATAACTTGTAGACATTGACTGACACCATAATAATACAGACAAGCAGTTACCAAGAAATGAATTCAGTGTTTTACAGTATGTGAAGAGGCCAAATTTTAGTTGTTGTAATACAACAGGAAGACCCAAGAATCAAAGGAATAAAAAATTTTCTGTATGCATCCTTTCCATCCCATTTTAATTCCTCTGCCAGAACTGCCTAGGGAAGATTGAAGATTTGGTTGGCAAAGGAGAGTATAACCTTAAATCAATGGTTTTGAAAGTGTAGTCTTCAAACCCTTGTTTGAAAGTCTTTCAAGGAGTCCATGAAATCGAAACTATTTTTAGGATACTACTGTGTGTGTGTATGTGTGTGTGCACGCACATACTCACACACGTGCATGCTCAGCCATCTTCAACTTCTTGTATCTCCATTGACCGTAGCCCAACAGACTCCTCTGTCCATGGAATTTTCCAGGCAAGAATAGTGGAGTGGGTTGCCATTTCCTATTCCAGGGATCTTCCTGTCCCAGGGATTGAACCCACGTTTTCTGCATCTCCTGAATTGCAGGTGTATTCTTTATCATTGAGCCACCTGGGAAGCCCATGATACTACTAAGACGTTACTTATTTTCTTGCTGTATTGGTATTTTGCACTGATTGTACACAAACTATGATGGATAAACTGCTGATGATATAAGGCAGTGGTACTAAACTTGAATAGTCAATATATTCTTCACCTCCACACTTACAATAAAAAGCCAGTTGCACTTAAGAATTTCTTTGATTCAACAATAAAAGTTTTTAATTTTATTAAATGCTGTCCCTTGAGTACACGTCTTTTTTAATAGTCTGTGTAACTAAATGGGAAATACATATAAAGCATTTCTGCTGTGTACTGAAGTAACATAGTTGTCTCAAGGATAGCACTATCATGATTGAGATGCAAGGTGACTCTCTGATAAAATTAATGGTAATTTTAATTAATATGGCTTGATTTTAAATATTACATAATGAAGTATATCGACATGTAGAATATTTGAAGTAGACGGATATTTTCCAAAGGACTAATATAATATTTCAAAATTACTGTGTATGTGGATGCTCAGTCATGTCCGACTCTTTGTGACCCCATGGACTGCAGCCCTCCAGGCTCCTCTGTCTATGGAATTTTCCAGGCAAGAATACTGGAGTGGGTTGCTGTTTCCTACTCCAGAGGATCTTCTTGACCCAGGGATGGAACCCGTGTCTCCTGGGTCTCCCACACTGGCAGATAGATTCTTTACCACTGAACCACCTGAAAGCCTGATTTCAAAGCCAGGCACTAGAAATAAGCCAATGGATTTGAATATAACAGAGTACAGAAAGTTCACTGATGTTTCAGATTCCATATTGAAACTAGCCATTAAAGAAACCATGTTCATCAAGTTTTGGTGTTGCATAAAAGGATGATACTCATAACTATAAAGGCTATTTAGACACTCCTCCCCTTTCTAACTGCACATTTGTAAGAGATCAGAATTTCTCGATATACTTCAAAATCACAGAAGATTGAGTGAAGAAACAGATCTGAGCATTTGGCTGTCTTCTTTTTTAAGTTTTTCAATCGATTTTGAAAATTGAATCAATTTTGAAAATTGATTTACAATGTTGTTAATTTCTTTTTTTTTTTTCCTGGTTTGGCCACATCATGTGGCTTGTAGGATCTCAGTTCCTGACCAGAGATTGAACCTGGACCATGGCAGAGAAAGCCTGGAATCCTAACCACTAGGCCACCAGAGAACTCCCCACACTGTTGTGTTAATTTCTGATGTGCAGCAAAGCGATTCAGTTATACACATATATATTCCTTTTAAAAAATATTTTCTGTTATGGTTTATCATAGGATATTGAATATAGTTCTCTGTGCTATACAGTAGGACCTTCTTGTTTATCCATTCTCTATATAAAAACTTAGGTCTGCTAATCCCAGTGTCCCACTCCATACATCCCTATTGGCAACCACCAGTCTGTTTTTTATGTCCAGGATTCTGTTTCATAGATAGGTTCATTTGTGTCATAGTTTAGATTCCACATATAAGTGATGTCATATGGTATTTGTCTTTCTCTTTCTGGCTTAGTTCACTTAGTGTAATAATTTCTAATTGTATCCATGTTGCTGCAGATGGTATTATTTCATTCTTTTTTTTTATAGTTGACTGATACACCATTGTGTGTATGCACCACATCTTCTGTATTCATTCATCTGTCAGTGGACCTTTAGGTTGTTTCTGTATCTTGGCTATTGTGAATAGTGTTGCTGTGAACATGAGGGTGCATGTGTCTTTTTGAATTATAGTTTCATCTGGATATATGCCCAGGAGTGAGATTGCTGGATCATATGGTAGTTCTATTTTTAGTTTTCTGAGGAACTTCCATATTGTTTTCCACAGTGGCTACACCAACTTACATACCCACCAACAGTGAAGAAAGGTTCCCTTTTCTCTACACCCTCTCGGGCATTTGTTATTTATAGACTTTTTAATGATTGCTGTTCTGACTGTTGTGAGCAAATCATTGTAGTTTTGATTTGCATTTCTCGTCTCCCGCGTTGCAGGCAGACGCTTTACCATCTTGAGCCACCAAGGCGGCCCAATAATTAGTGATGTTGAGCATCTTTTCATGTGCCTGTTGGCTATCTATGTTTCTTATTTGGAGAAATGTCTATTTAGGTCTTCTGTCCATTTTTCAATTGAGTTGTTTTTTATTGTTGTGTGACCTCTCATATATTTTGTAAAGCCCTTGTTGGTCACATCATATGCAAATATTTTCTCTCATTCTGCAGGTTATGTTTATGGCTTCCTTTGCTGTGCAAAAGCTTTCAAGTTTAATTAGGTCCCATTTCTTTATTTTTTTAATTTCTGTTGCCTTGGGAGACTGATCTAAGAAAACATTGGTACAATTTATGCCAGAGAATGTTTTGCCAATGTCTCTTCTAGGACTTTTATGGTGTCATGTCTTCTTCTTAAGTCTTTAAGCCATTTTAAGTTCATTTTTGTGTATGGTGTGAGGGTGTGTTCTAACTTCATTGACTTACATGCGGCTGTCCAACTTTCCCAGTACCACTTGCTGAAGAAACTGTCTTTTTCCCATTGTAAAGCTGCCTCCTTTGTTGAGGTTAATTGACCACAGGTGTGTGGGCTTATTTCTGGGCTATTTCATTGACTTACATGTCTGTTTTTGTGCCAGTACCATGCTGTTTGGATTATTATAGCTTTGTAGCTACCCTGTCTGAAGTCTTGCAGTGTTATGCCTCCTGCTCTGTTCCTTTTCTTCGGGATTACTTTGGCAATTTTTGGGCTTCCCTTGTGACTCAGCTGGTAAAGAATCCACCTGCAATGCAGGAGACCCGGGTTCGATCCCTGGGTTGGGAAGATCCCCTGGAGAAGGGAAAGGCTACCCTTTTCAGTATTCTGGCCTGGAGAATTCCATGGGCTGTATAGTCGCAGTCAGACATGACTGACTTTCACTTGGCAATTCTGGGTCCTTTATGGTTCCATATGAATTTTAGGATTATTTGTTCTAATTCTGTGAAAAAATGTTCTGGATAATTTGATAGTGATTGCATTACATCTGTAGATTGCTTTGGGTTTGCTTTGGCCATTTTAACAATATTAATTCTTCCAATGCAAGACCATGGAATATGTTTCAGTTTCTTTGAATCATCTTCAGTTTTCCTATTAATGTTGTATAGTTCTCAGCATATAAGTCTTTCACCTCCTTGGTCAGGTTTACTCCTAAGTATTTTATTTTGGGGGGTGCAATTTTAAAATATATCATTTTTTTACATTCCTTTTCTGACATTTCATTGTTGGTTTGAAGAAATACAGCCGATATCTATACATTAATCTTGTATCCTGCTACTTGCCTGAATTAGTTTATCAGTTGTAGTAGTTTTTGTGTGGAGTCTTTAGGGTTTTCTATATATAGTATCATATCACCTGCATATAATGACCTCTGTATATAATTTTAGCTCTTTGCTTCCAATTTGGATACCTTTTATTTCTGTTTCTTATCTGATTGCTGTGGTTAGGACGTCCAATACTATTTTGAAAAGAAGAGGTGATAGTGGGAGTCTGTGTCTTGTTCCAGATTTTAGTGGGAAGGATTTCAGCTTTTCACCATTGAGCATTATATTGGCTGTGGGTTTGTCATAAATAGCTTTTATTATATTGAGATATGTTCCCCTCTATACCCACCTTTGTAAGACTTTATCATGAATGGATGTTGAATTTTGTCAAATGCCTTTTCTGCGTCTGTGAAGATGATCATATGATTTTTGTCTTGTCTTTGTGTGGTATATCACAGTGATTTGTGTATGTTGAATCATCCTTGTGAACTTGGATGAATCCTACTTGGTTGTAATGTATGATCTTTTTTATATATTGTTGGATTCAGTTTGCTAATGTTTTGTTGAGAATTTCTGCATCTATATTCAATGAAGACATTGACCTGTAATTTTCTTTTTTTGGTGGTGTGTTTCATTTTGGTATCAGTGATGGTGGATTCATACAGTGTCTTTGAGAGCGTTCCTTCCTCTTTGGTTTTTTTTGGAAGAGTTTGGAAAGGATTAGTTTAAGTTCTTCTTTATATGTTGGGTGTAATTCACCTTTGAAACCATCTGGTCTTGGATTTTTGTTGGAAGCTTTTTATTTCAAATTCTTCAGCTGTCTTCTATTCAGCCTGATAGTATAGGATTTGAAAAAAATGTCAAGTAATGCCACTTTTTTGATGAAATAACTCTAGTTATATTTCATATGTTAGTTATGCTCACATGTAATGAATTCTTTGTTATTTTTCAGTAAATTGTTAAGTGTTTTTAAAATTGCTCAGTTTTAAATTTCTAATATAATATTCTTAGATCTAGATTACATAAACAAAAGCTTTTTGGGGTCTTCAATAATTTTTAAAACTGTAAAGGATATCTGCTGCTGCTAAGTCACTTTAGTCGTGTCTGACTCTGTGTGACCCCATAGACAGCAGCCCACCAGGCTCCCCCGTCCCTGGGATTCTCCAGGCAAAAACACTGGAGTGGGTTGCCTATCTGAGGCCAACAAAATTTATAAACCACAGTAAATGAATGCTATGAATGCTTACATATTTAAAATTAGATTTGTTATTGGCTGAGAGACAAAAGATAATGAAATAGTTATATAATTTTCTTTTTTTAAAGAATAAAAAGACTGCTATACTTTTAAAGCTTATGTCCAAATGAATATAAAGAGTTTTCTGTAGATCATTTGGAATTTCAGTCCTACCACTTAAAAACTATATAGCCTTCACCAGATTGCTTATTATCTCCATGACCATGCTTCTCATCTATGAATGATAATGGTAATACCTACTTGAGTAGTGGTGTGAGGATTAAATGAGATAATCCATGTTAAGTACTTGACCACAATGCCTGTCACTGGTATTTCTTCTATTATTGTTTTGAGGATAGGATAGCTCTTTGATTCCATAGTAACAAATGTGAATACTACCTTGTATATCTTTTTTAGTTTTCAAATATCTGTATAAACATCCTTGTGACTATAATCTGATTATTCTTCTATTATTACCTCATGGAATTGTAGGGAAAATATTTAAGGGGAAATTGGTGTTGGTCTTTTCTTTTTTGAAAATTTTTATTGGGGTATAATTGCTTTACAGTGTTGTGTTAGTTTCAGGTGTACAGCAAGGTGAGTGTGTTTTATGCAAATACATATATCCACACTTTTTTAGATTCTTTTCCCGTGTAGGCCATAAGAGTACTGAGTAATTTTCTGTGCTATACAGTAGGTCCTTATTAGTTGCCTTAGTCACCTATTTTACATATAATAATGTGTATGTGTCAATCCCAGTCTCTCAATTTGCCCCAGTCCCCCAATGGCTTTTAGTAAGGTAGGCAAAGAATCTTTTTTTCTGTCTTTGGGAAAGATTGTGTTGTCTGAACGTTGTCAATGTCAGCCTTAATGATTTAGGATTTTTTGTGTGTGCTGAATCCCTTTTAATGAGTCAGCCCAGCAAGAAAGATTAGTATCTGCTGATGCATTGGTTTGTGCTTCAGTGTAGTTGAAAAGAGGTTAATTTAAGACATTGAATAACCTGTCTTTGTAAACAAGTCGATCAATAAGGATTTCAATACTAATCAAAGAGAAGGGAATTAGCTTTTATGGGGAGCAGACTGTTACAGGAGGTCCTATGCAGTTACTAGTAGTAATCTCTAATCTTCATAACAAATCTGAGAGGTGGGCATAATTATTTCCACTTTACAGGTGAGGAAACTGAGTCTCAGAGAGCTGTAACTTTCCTAAGATGGTGAGGGAAATGAAATAACAAAGGATTAAGCCTTTTTTGACTGAGAGAAGAGAGAGCAAATTTCCAACATAATAGATAAGGAACATTGCAGGGGTGGAAAGTATGATGTTCATTTGCTCTCTGTTAACTATAAAGTTAGAAAGAAAATGATGGGTTTAAAATGCCATATAGAATGAATAAGAGGAAGGTTGCTGCTCGATTGTTAAAACACTACAGCTGCACCTATGAAATTCCAACACAACTGCCAGTTAAGCATCTCAATGGAAAAAACCTAAGTGTTAATTTGATATAATGTAGATAAAAAATCACTTCAGTTCAGTTGCTCAGTCGTGTCCGACTCTTTGCGACCCCATGAATAACAGCACGCCAGGCCTCCCTGTCCATCACCAACTCCCGGAGTTCACTCAGACTCACGTCCATCGAGTCAGTGATGCCATCCAGCCATCTCATCCTCTGTCGTCCCCTTCTCCTCCTGCCCCCAATCCCTCCCAGCATCAGAGGCTTTTCCAATGAGTCAGCTCTTCGCATGAGGTGGCCAAAGTACTGGAAATTTGACTTTTCACTTTGGTGGGTACTAATGTAGGTAAATAATGTAGGTACTAATAACACTTGGATACTAAGAATTGGCTTAACCTAGCTTCATGTATTTTCTTCTTATATCCTCTAGAAGAATTTATTAAAATACTTTTGGTAGATGTGAAAGTTGAGCCATGTAAGGTGCCATTTTTATAATCCTAGCTTTATACAGTATATGTGAGGTTTAGAAAATTTGTCATAAATTTCTGAATCACAAATCAGAATTCTGAGAAATAGTTGGACAGAAAGTTGAGAATCGATTCCTTTTCCACATTCAAAACATGGTCTTATAAATGTAAATATGCAGCTTTTATAGTAAATGTTTAAATAGTATAGGGCTTCCCTTGTGGCTCAGCTGGCAAAGAATCCGTCTGCAATGCAGGAGACATGGATTTGATTCCTGGGTTGGGAAGATCCCCTGGAGAAGGGAAAGGCTACCCACTCCAGTATTCTGGCCTGGAGAATTCCATGGACTGTCTAGTCCATGGGGTCGCAAAGAGTTGGACACAACTGAGCAACTTTCACTTTTCAAATAGTATAAGTGAGATATGCTATCACATTCCCCTCTTTTCCAGCATTTTTTATATTTTTATTGAGAAAAAAAGAAACAAAAATTAAGCTTTTTTATCTGTAAAGACGTTATATAAGCCATAACAATAGCTTTAGGTAAGATTCTTCAGTGATTGCTTTCTGGCATTAAGAAAATTAAACAGCTTTTTTCACTGATTCTTTTCTGTGGCAAGTCTCCAGTTTATTGGAAAGGTACAGACGAAGTTTGATGAGCTCAAATTTTAAAACCTTAAACCTGTGTTCTAAATGTGCAAGCTATCCTGCTTTTTCAGTTCAGTTCAGTTTAGTTGCTCAGTCTGACTGTCTGACCCCATGGACTGCAGCACGCCAGGCTTCCCTCTCCATCACCACCTGCTTTATAATCATTAGTAATGAATACGTAAAAGTCTCTATAAGAGAAGGCATCTAAAGGAAAGCTTTCTGTGTTTTGAATATCAAAATCTACCAAATCTGAAAAAGATGCAGTCAGAAAAGTAAAGGAAAATGAATTCAGAATATCCCACATTTAAAGCATACTGTACATACCTTGAAAGAAAAAAGAACTAACAGAAATAACTTCAGTGCTCAAATTTGGGTCATAAGACTCAAGGCTCTCTTTGTATCTCATACCAAAGCAGAGTCCAAACAGTGGTGCATACATTTCTGAGTCAAAAGATCACCAATTTTATACACTTTTTCAAGTAAGGATGGTGTTTTTAAAAGTCCATGGTTCATACAACCTACATTAACCAATACTTTAAGACTTCTATGTTGCTTAACAGTCCCCCCAAAAGCTAATTTTATATGTTGAAATTTATAATGGGACAGTACATATCTTCAAAATGTTGCTTAATAGTCCCCCCAAAAGCTAATTTTATATGTTGAAATTTATAATGGGACAGTACATATCTTATTTTTTAAGTGGTTTTAATCATTTTTTATTTTTGTGGAATTTTTAGTTTGAAAATTTCTTTCTGTGAAAATTTAATCTGACTGAAAGTTCAACACTAAAACTTATTCTAAGTTTCCAGACCACAAATTTTGGCATTACTATGAAATATGTCATTAGACTTTAGTTTTGGCTTTATATTTAACTTTAGTTGGTTTGACTACATTAATTGTTAAAAATGAAACTTAATTCATTTCAGGTGAGCTAGGGACTACACCTGAGACCTGTTAGGACCTGATGTTGCATGGGTTTATTTCAGCAAGGAAAGGAAAAGCTTTCTGGGCTTCCTTGGTGGCTCAGATGGTAAAAGAATCTGCCTGCACTGTGGGAGACCTGGGTTCAATCCCTGGGTTGGGAATATCCCCTGGAGGAGGGCATGGCAACCCACTCCAGTATTCTTGCCTGGGGAATTCCATGGACAGAGGAGCCTGGTGGGCTACAGTCCGTGGGGTCTAAAAGATTCGGACATGACAGTGACTAAGCACATGATTCAGAAATGACTCTGAATTCAATTGTTCAGTAGCACTTGGACCTTCTCCAAAAATCAGTTATTATAAATCCTTCTGCATCTTTCCCTCCCAATTTGAAACAAGCAAAATGTGTTTTTATCAGTCTCTAAGTATTTCATTTTACATATAACACTCAAAAGCATTTTGTTTTGCATTTGCAAACTTCAGCTTCATTTTTTTTGTCAAATGAATTCTTATGAAGAATACTTGGAGAACATTTTGTTAATAGTCATTTAAATTATTTATTGGCTTTTTTCAGGTCTCTGGAAAACACTAAGGGTACTCTCACAATTTGTTTGGCTTGTCTGGCTTTGGCACAACTGGATTTGGAAAATCATGTTGGAATGTGAATCCAAAGCATCAAATTTTATGAAAGCAAAGTGTTATCCCAAAAGTGTCAAGCAGCCAAGTGGTACCAGTTTCAACAATAGTGCCAGAATGTTTTTCAGAAAGACAGTTTTTGTTTAAATCTCAGCTTTTTGTCTGGCATCTATAGTTAGTCTGTTTGTCCCGGAGAAAGACAAAGAGCCAGCAGCACCTGAAGCTTTTATCTTTTACTTCCTTTGGAAAGTTATTTGACATTCCTGCTGTGATTTCATTATTTTATTTATTATTCTTTTACTAAATCACTTAGTGATAAGACATAGTTAGAAGGAAGATTCACATTTTGTAAAATATTACATGCACTTTAGATGAATAATATAATTCCTTTTATATTTATGTATAAACACAAATCTAAAAGATCAGAGACTATATTTAGGTTGAATATTATTTATTATTCATTCATTCATGTATATTTTTATTAAGTATATAAAAGGCAGTTGCTAAGTTTTGTAAAGGAATATAAAGATGAATTAGACACAAATCTCATTTCCCTCTATTAAAATTATATAAAAATATAAAATACAATATATAGATAACTAAATAAAAGAGAGAAGAAGGAGGAAGAGAGGGTTATGTGTGTGTGAGAGAGAAAAAGAGTGAGCATTGAAGTGATAAAAACAAATACAGCAAAATGTTAACGACTGGTGAATTTTGGATAATGAGTATAATGGAGTTCTTTGTACTATTCTTATAACTTTTCTTAGGTATTATTTTAAAATAAATTATCATGTGTATGCTCTGAAAAAAAAGGTAGCTGAAATATCTAAGAGACTGAGGGTTTTTGATGTCTAGAGTCCTTGATTGTAGAAATTGCATCTTAAGTCTCTCTTACCTTTCTATTACTTCTGGAATCATTCTTTAAACTTGCGTGTGAGGCACTCAGTAAATGTATAAACACTGACTGCTTATTTTTTCTTTGGAATCCTAATTTTCAGGCAGAATTCCTCAGATCAGACCATAAAACTAGTGTAAACTGTATATACAATTCACAAGAGAAAATATTCAAGAGACAACTTTGCAAACGACTGTATATCAGCTTCATGAACTAAAAGGCAATAAATTTGGACTGATCTCTTGATCTCACTTGCCAACTACTATTAATTAAAACTCTATCCATTCTCACATTCAAACTGTAGGCAAGTTGTAAGCTGAAGTGTTTTCTTTCTCATCTTTATACACCTAGCAGAGACCCTTGATGTAGTAAGTACTCAGTTCTTATTGGCTGTATAAATTAATGAATACAGATTCAAACATTTTTGTGCAAAAGATCTTCAAATTGATGTGCTTATTTTGTTTCTCACACCAAGATTACGCTGATCATGAAGCCGAGTTAGCCCAGAGTGTGACATTTGATCCATATGATTCTTTATGATAGCGTTTTTAATTAGAACTGTAATGTGCAAATTAAATTTAAGAAAAAGTATATGAGGAGTTTGTAAAAAAAGAAAAGGTGATTTCAAAGCTGGAGAATATTAGTGGTCATCCAATATATTTAGCATGTGGTTAACTACTTAATATGTTTTATTGTGTCTTTTTAAAGTCAGAATTCCTATATTATGTATATATTTTTCAAATGACATTTGAATAAAATAGTAAAAGGCATCAAAAGTGAGGAAGGGCACTTCTGGACTTGGAGAAACCTCTCAGGTTTGATAATAACATTTTGAGTCATCTAAATTCATACCTATTATCACTTAAGTGAACATTGATGCTGCTTCTGGATCTTATACAAATATTCAGATTTTTGTTTTCCTCATCATTCTGAAGGTTATCTCCCTGGTCGCTCTGAAAATCAGGTGACAGCCATTTCCCATGATGCTTTAAGTGCTGTCAAACTGTCCATCAAGCTGTCACCTGACCAATCGTTCCCATGGTTCTTTTAGACTTCCAGTATGATAAATTGAAAAGCACCATTATCTGTCTGTTGTGAAGAGGAACTGTTTGGGCTTTGATAAGATATCACTACTCCCAGGTGAGAGGCGGCTGACAGCACATCAAAGCAAAAACAACACGTAGAAACACTGAACAGGGGAGCACAGGTTTACAAACATCTGTTGTCGTTTTTATTACTTTTCTATGGGTTTAAGTTTCCTACTCATCCTTAGATAATTCATGAACAGATACTTTGCTTTCTAGATTGCAAATAACAATTGCTGCTCTTTTCATCTTGGGAGAAGAATCTTAAAATTGAAACACATCTGTCTACCTTTTTGATTCATGGCACACAAGCTTTTCACTTTGTAACCAACAAGTTCTGCATTCCTGCTAGTGTCATCATTTAATTTTTTTTTTTTAAAGAAAAACTATCAGTAGAAATATATTTCACTGTAACAAATAATTGGACTTGGGGCTTGATGATAAAATTATTTACTTGCCTTATATGTCATTATTAGTGTACTAGTACTCAAAAAATATGAATTGATTTGTGTTAGCATATATTCAGTTCAGTTCAGTTGCTCAGTCATGTCCGACTCTTTGTGGACACATATTAGCTAGCATATAGCTCTCTATATATTAGTTAACTTATATTTTAGTGTTGATAATGTTAATGAGTCCAGTATTTCGGGAGAAATAAGATTGTGACTTACTATTTATCAGCTTCACTTTTTAATTGCTCTGAATTATGCTAATATAAATCTACGAACTTCAGTTTCTTCACAAGAAACATGAATAGAGAGTACGACATTGCCTTCCATTAATCACCATTGTAGTTAGGTTTGGGATAAGGAAAGTAAGGAAATAAAAGTGTCAGTCGTTCAGTTGTGTCTGACTCTTTGTGACCCCATGAACTACAGCCTAACAGGCTCCTCTGTTCATGGAATTCTCCAGGCAAGAATACTGGAGTGGGTTGCCATTTCCTTCTCCAGGGTGTCTTTCCCATCCAGGGATTGAACCTGGGTCTCCTGCATTGCAGGCAGATTCTTTACCATTTGAGTCACCAGGATAAGGAAACTTGTTTACGAAGGCCAGGGAGAGTGGTAAGGCAGAGGCTTTCTAAAGAAACCTTTCTGGGAAGTGGGAATATTTTGCTAGAGCTAGTTTTAGAAACAGCTTTACATTTTGGATTTAATCTTTGGACTTCAATATCCAAATACGTGTTGTAGAGACGTAAGTGTTAAAAGCTGAATACTTGAATCATTACTACGTTCAATATAATCTTATTCCTTAGAAGTTACTCTGTGTGTGTGTGATTTGTCCTTTTTCTCTTTCTTCCCTGCTACTTCTGTAAGATGTGATGACAAATTTCTTACATGCTCTGTGCCCTTGCATACTGTCACTGTATGAATACCTAAACATACCCTTTGGAGATCACTCAGGGAAAATAATTTGTTGTTATTTATTGTGGTTTTTAGCAGAATAAAAGTACTGTAGTTGGTTGCTAACATCACCACCTTGTGTACAAATATTTTTTTGCATGCAGTTCCTTAATGTCATTAAGCAGTATTGTAATTTCATTACGTAGTAATGTAGCACTTCGATTATACACAACATTTAAATAATTTTGTAATTCAAAATCTGAAAAAGTAAACTATGGTTTATTTTTAGTCCTTTGCAATTATTTAACTAAGTAACACTTCTCTACACTTAAATAAGAAGCAAAAATGCCCTAGAGCCTTCAAGAACTGAGAATCCGTCAAAAAACTCTCTAAAATGGCCAAGGAATTCCAAGCAAAAAGGAAAAGAAAGAATTAAATTTCCTGAACATTCATAATAATACCAACAGTACACGCTCCCAGTGCCTACAGTATCTGATTGGCGAATCTCTTAATAGTTTTTTTTTTTCACTAAGTGTTTTTAGCTCACCCAATAGGCTAGCTAGTATTGGAAATTATTGCCTACTTTGAAGTATCACTTTGGTCTCCATTCCAAGATGAGGAGAACCTCTGAGTTACCAAATTTCTTTTTCTAGTGGTTTCTGGCATGTCAGAATACCATAGCAAGTTTTGTAATTTTCAATAGTCCTTGGAGGTCAGTGAAGTTAGGTTGATTAGACTCTGCATTACTTTTCTGAAAGGACATACCTTGTGACTAGAGGGGAAAAGACCAAAATATTCGATAAATTCAGTGTTGGTCCCAGAGGAAACAAACATGTTCCCTGTTACTCCCTCTCTCACAATAAAAAATTCCAACCCACTCCTAGAAAGAAACAATTTCACATTTGGATTTTTGTGTTGCTGCTTAACATCTTTTCTGTCTCTCTCCCTCTCCCTCCCTCCCTCTCTGTAAAATGACCTTCTATTAAAACTTATTACTCATATGGTAGCTGTTATTAAATAAGAACTATTACAAGTTGTTGAAAGTAGCATTACAATGTTTCTTTCATTTATAGAGTTTTCCTACATAAAGTTTGATTATATGGTAAAAACTTAAGAACGTTCCTAAGGATACAAGGCAAAGAATAGCCGTCTAAATCTGTTGTGTGTGTGTGTGTGCTCGTAGCTGTCTGTGATAATTTGACTATTTTCAAATGGAAATTTTGCTTGACAAGTCTAAGAGATCTTTCTATATTGGCCAGTTATTAGTTTTCTTTAGTCATGACCTTAATATGTTCTTCTAAAAGAGATTAAGAAAATTTTGAAAATGAACTTGGAGGGTATTTTTTCTTTTTTAGCATTTAATGAATTTTAATAAATAATCTGGATTCAAGTTTACCTCTGTGGCATTGTTTGTGCTCACTCTTATTCTGTATTATTTCATCTGTGTGTAAGGTAAACATCTCTCTGGGCTGTGTGCCCTATCAGTTGTGTCTAACTCTTTGCGACCCCATGAGCTATAGTCCGCCAGGCTCCTCTGTCCTGGGATTTTCCAGGCAAGAATACTGGAGTGGGTTGCTATTTCCTCCTCCAGGGGATCTTCCCAAACCAGGGATTGAACCCACATCCCCTGCATTGCAGATGGATTCTTTTACCACTGAGCTCCTGGGGGAACCCCCAAGGGGATATTTTTTCAATGAGAATTTCTCTGGTAAATTTAGCAGCAAAAGCACAAAGTAAAGCTAGATTTCAGTTCTTCTTACTACAAAAACTTCTTGTCAAGTCTTTTAGCTCTGGCTTCTGACTAACACACATGGGAAGATTATTAAAAGGAGATGGATTTTCTCAATATTATTTCTTATGATTTTTCTGTGCTGTAATAATGTTAACAGTATATTCATAGATTATCTCTTGGTCTCTAAAGTACAAAAATGATTTCTTTTGTGTTAACAGCAATACCATCAAGTTAGTAGGAAAGGCTCCCAGTTTCATTGATGAGCAAATTGAGGATCAGAGGCATGACAGAAATGCTCATGATCATATAGATGTTGATAGAAAAGTGAATAAAGAACTCAGGTTTTTTTTTGTTTTTTTTTTGGTGTGTGTGTGTCTGTGTGTAGTTCAGTGTTATGCCTTCCACTCTCATGCTGCTTGTGTCTTTGGGACAAGCATAGCACTTTTTAAATGTAGATATTAGGAGTTAAGGCTGTTTTGGTATGTTTTCCCTATTCTTAGTGAAAGTCTATGCATGCAGAAGTCTGCTAGGAGGTCACCCTGGTTTTATGCAGTCAGACTCAGAAGTCAGGTTTACCATTTACTTACTCTTTACGTTCTTAACTTAGAATCAAACAGAACATTATGGGAGGCTATATTTATTATTTGACTCTGACAGCAAACAAATGTGTGCACATTAATGTACATAATAAATGTGAGATATTTAATTTTTCAAAAAAACATAAAACTTTTTTGAATCCAGTACCTAAATGAAATAAAAATCCATAGATACTTTTTTATGGGGGCATCAGACTTCCTTCCCCTCTAGTATTATTTATTTTATACATGTTTCAAGTGTTTGATATTTTAAAGTGGCCAACCACTAATGATATTTAAAGGGAGAAAATGAACTTGGAAAGGCTTCAGAATGTTTGGATCTTTTCTCTTTATGTTGTATTTACTTATGGTAAGCAGTGTTTATGAAGTGAATAAAGTCTAAAACTGAGATTCATTAAAATGTTCACCTTTTTAAAAATTGTTCAATTGTATTTGTAAAAGAGACAGTGGAAGTGAAAAACAATGTTGCCATAAAAAATACAGGTGATTTTTTGAGGCTACAAAAATAGAATAAAATATGTATTTTTAAAATCCCATTTTAATTTTTAATTTACACAGGAGAGTAAATACTACTTGGTGGAAATTGCTTAACAATTTCTTACTTTTCCCCAAAGATTCAGAGAATGAAACAGATATCTGTAGGACAGAATGCAGCTAAATGTTCTCCTTGGCTAATATTTGAACTTCTATGCCTGAGACGTTAAGAAAATGTCACTTGAATAAAGATGAAACTGAACAAACTTATCACTACCTAGAAAAAAAAAAAAAAACAGTCTAAGCCAACTTTATTTCCTAAACTTAAAACCATAACAATAAAGTTCTTTATATGAGCAACTTTGTGAACTGAAAGCAGGGACAGTCTAATTTCTTTCTATGTATCAAGTCAGAGAAGTGAAGGGAGAAAACTGTTCTTCCCTGTTGGCCTCCTGTGTAAAATTTCTTTCCTTATCATCCCATCTAGTCATATCTTTCTGCAGTTTGAATTACCCTCTTTTCCTCAGACTGGTAAGTCAGTGAAAGGATGTTTGTTCTGCTAATTAACTTTATTACCCTGATAACTCCCTGCAGCCTTTGACGAAAACAATTACCGTTACTCCTTTTTTCCCCCCAACTGGCAAAAAAAAAAAAAAAGGAAAAGGGAAAAAAAAAAAAGACTATTAATTAGAAACGAGGCCCAGGTCCCTGCCATGTTATCCTGCCACGTTCCCAGGCCCTCGAGCAGGATAGCATTACATTGTCAGTAGTAATTTAGCTCTCATCTGTCTCTGCTAATTATTGTCACATTCATCAAATTCATCAACAAAAGTGCTCTCAGAAGGATTGCATATTTGCAGTTAATACAGCATAAACTGGTATTACCCATCACCACATTTGTGATGATGAGAGGGACACAACTTATTCATCCCTAATTAGAGCAAGCTGGGTAATTAATTATGCATTCCGCCTTATTACTTCTGAGTTCCCAGATATTGTTTGTCTAAAAAGGGGGAGAAAGCAGGAGAGAGAAGCCTGAAAATGCAAAAAAAAAAAAAAAAAAAAGGGTGATGTGTTTTGTCACATGCGCTATGCCATAATTCCCACCTGACAAACTAGCTGAATCAGTGGAAAATTGCGAGTTGTCAGCAGCAGAATAAACTGCTGTAATAGCTGATTAATGATCAGCACCTGTGACAGGTGCTGTACGGGACTGTAAACTTGGTTTGATTAACAGTCACTGGACGAATAAATATTAGTGACAGTCAGCGGAGAGCAACTTTGCTTGTTTTCTTCCCTGTTAACAAATCGTACGCATTAAAGTTATTGATATTTCTGTCTGAGACACTATTTTTTTGTAGTTATCTGGCAACACTGGCAGTGAGTTGTAATAGATTGTGTTTGTTTCTGTTCTGTAATTTTATTTCAGAGCTGAAATTGTATTTTGACAAGATGACCTGTAGGGGTTTAAATCTATCAGGTGTGGAAGAAAAAACTAAAAAAAATAAAAGGATGCACACTTGGTTTAATTTATGCTCACCTGCTAGTAATGTGTGTATGTGTACATATACACATATGCATACATACACATACTCATTATATCCATTTACATGTATGTACGGTAACTATTAAAGAATATTCATGCTAAAGAACACAGACACAAACTTAGGGTGTGTGATGGTCATTTAAAAACATTTTTGGTTGATTTTTTTTTTCCAGAGTTGGATATTTTCTCTGAAAACAATGGCAGTCTGAGTTCTTTCAATCCTGTTTCAAACCCAAACTGAAGGAACCATCTTCTTGAAGCAGCTATTCAAAACTGCTGCCAGCCTGATTGCTTCTATTGAATTGAACAGTTAGAAACAGATTGGTCAGGAGGTGATTAACCTGTTTGAGCTGATTAATTATTAACCAAGAGTCAAGTTTTGTGCAGAGGAAAGCAAAGTGTGAGAGAAGGGACCCAGTCTGTCTTTTTTTTTTTTTTAAGGTCATTTACTATGATAAGTAGTAGTTTTGAATTGTGTGTTTGAATATTGTATAGTTTTGAATTGTATACTATACAATACTATACTATACAAAGTGGTTAGGATTGTGGGTTTTGGAATCCTAAAGACCTAGTTTCAAATTTTGATCCTGCTAACTAGTTGTATGAGTTTGGGTAAATTATGTAATCTTGCTGATTTTTTCAGCTTCTCAGCTGTAAAATGGGAGCATTTTCAACCTATGTTATAGTGTTACTGTGAGGATTAAGTGATATAATATGTGCATCTTAGCACAGTACCTAGAATAGAAAGCACTTAAAAAGTAACATTTAATTATTTTTAGCACAATTGTTTGTAATCAGAATAATCAAATTACTTCCATTTCCATTTCATATGATGAAAATTTTAAGAACAACTAATTCTTTTTTCCCTCCATATGCCCAAAATAATAAGAAAAAAATTTTTAAAAACAAGTGTATGCTCACTTATCCCTGAAGGAAAATTGAGGAAAGATTACTAATATCCCTGGGTAGTAGATATCCCAAGGTGCTACTTTGATTTATTGAGATGTTTCTCAGAGGCACAAAAGTTGGAATTGATGAGATGGCACATAGGCTAGAATGTCTTCAGAAACTTCTAGGGTGATGGTAGAGACAAATCTGAGTAATGTTTATTTATCACAATCCCATATCCTGGTGGAATTGAGATAGTAAGAAAACCAAACATGAACAATAAAAATAACATCTAGGTAAGTTCATTTTTATAATTTACTATATATCTACTTTAATATTAACCATCTAACAGAGAATGAAAATTATGGAAGTACCCAGAGAAGCAACTATACTGCAATTATAGTTTTGAAACTATGTTGAGCAGTAATAAAACTACCATATTTCTAGGACATTAGGGAATATGTACCTACTGGGTTATAGTTAATCAGCATTTGAAACCAGTTTATCTAGATAAAAAAGACAAAAATAAAGGAGGTGTATAGCTTCACTTGTATCGATACTGATCCTGAGAACATTCTGGAAGTCATTTTCATGAAGAATTCTAATTTTTTAAAATAGTGTTTCTGAGTTTTTATAATTGTAACAAAAGGTGACTTACAAAACTTTCAGAAAAAAATGGTGATATTTAATGATTTTGGGAATCACAAAAGCAGTGGTTCCAATTACCATATATTAGAATAACCTGGGAGTTTTTTTTTTTTTTTTTTAATGAATATCTCAGGACCCACCACTAGGAGCCCCATGGGCACTGGCATGTTTAAAAATGTCCCTAGATGATTCATATGCATGTGTGTGTGTGTGTGTGTCTTCAAGCTTTAGAATGGGGAATAAATATATAAAATTAGAAACTTATATAATAAGATTTAATATAAAAAGTAAAAATTCACATTACAGAATATTATGGTGAAATGGATGTCAGGAAACTTAAGCACATCATCATGGGAGCTATAGAGTTATTTGAAGTTTCCACTTCAAGTATTATGGTGGAAATACCTTTTTTTCCCCTTAGTTAATCCAATTAGAGAAATAGCTAATAATTCAACAGTAAAATTGATATTCTGAATTCAGCAACTCATTGCATGTCACTAATTGGAAATTGTAGGGTGAATTGCCTTATCTCATTGGGGAAAAATAAAACCACTGTAGATGGCCAGACCATTTCTGTGGTTGACAGATGAACTAGATGGTGTCAGGGCTGATGGGTGCTTATGGCACACCTCCAAATAGATAGCTTGCTGCACAAATGCTGGAAAAAAATCAAGACACCAGAATGTTGTCGTTTGGCCTTTGTTATGAACAGGGATTGAAAATCAGGTAATCGGTACTCCATGTCTGCTTCTGTCTGCACTTACATTAAGTAAGCTTTGATGATTCTTGTTGCGTGTGAGTGCATGGTTGTAGTAAGGCTAATGGTCTATCACTTCCTCATTGCTTCTCAGTCAGTTCAGGAAACCATATGAAATAAGTTGGAAACGGTATGTTTTGCTAAAGTACTGATATTTCAGGTTACAGTGCTCTTCCACTAGGAAGGGAGCTCTTTCTCTGTTAGCTTCTGCATCTGTGTTCTAGAATCCTTGAGTTCCTATAAG
Source organism: Bos indicus x Bos taurus (assembly GCF_003369695.1). Lineage (NCBI taxonomy): Eukaryota > Metazoa > Chordata > Mammalia > Artiodactyla > Bovidae > Bos > Bos indicus x Bos taurus. Next base: position 85,185,995 of record NC_040076.1, read on the forward strand.
ATCTTAATTTGAAATGTTAATTATCAAAACAAAAAATGTAATCCAGCTCTGAAAGTGTAAAGAGGAAGAGTCTCACTTGGCACATGGGGTTTTAGGGTGGATGAATAGGTAATGCCTCACTTGAAAGAATAACTATCCTATTGACTTTTCCATGGTCTAGATTCAGGGTGAGCAAACTATCTTGGCCTGCCACTTATTATTGTAAGTCTTTGAAAGCTAAGACTGGTTTTCACATTTTTAAATGGTTAACAATCTTTATAATGTTTTGTGACATGTGAAAGTCATATGAAATTCAAATTTCTGTATCCATACATAAAGTCCTTTGGAACATAACTATGCTTTTTTGTTTCCATTGTCTAAGGCTTCTTTTGGTCTAAAATGGCAGAGATTAGAAGTGCAACAAATATCATATATCTTACAAAACCTAAAATTTTGACTATTTAGTCCTTTCTGGAAGAAGTTTGCTTCTCTTTGCTCTAGAATAGTATTTTGCAAAGTCTTAATTTGCATACAAATCTGGAATCTTTAAAATACAGATCTGATTCAGTAGGTCTAGAGTGGGGCCTGAGATTTGAGTCTGCATTTCTAACAGGCCCGTAGTAATGCTGCTGCTACTAGTTTGAGGACCACATTTTGAGAAACAAGCCTCTAGATTTTGGTCCTCAACACTTAGGCTTCCAAGACTGAGAAGTCCAATTAGGAGATCTTTTAGGAATAGAGTCATAGTAAACTAAGATCATGCCATCTGGTCCCATCACTTCATGGGAAATAGATGGGGAAACAGTGTCAGACTTTATTTTTGGGGGCTGCAAAATCACTGCAGATGGTGACCGCAGCCATGAAATTAAAAGATGCTTACTCCTTGGAAGGAAACTTATGACCAACCTAGACAGCATATTCAAAAGCAGAGACCAGAGACATTACTTTGCCAACAAAGGTCCATCTAGTCAAGGCTATGTTTTTTCTAATGGTCATATATGGCTGTGAGCATTGGACTGTGAAGAAGGCTGAGTGCCAAAGAATTGATGCTTTTGAACTGTGGTGTTGGAGAAGACTTTTGAGAGTCCTTTGGACTGCAGGGGGATCCAACCAGTCCATTCTAAAGGAGATCAGTCCTGGGTGTTCATTGGAAGGACTGATGCTGAAGCTGAAACTCCAGTACTTTGGCCACCTCATGCGAAGAGTTGACTCATTGGAAAAGACCCTGATGCTGGGAGGGATTTGGAGCAGGAGGAGAAGGGGACAACAGAGGATGAGATGGCTGGATGGCATCAATGACTCGATGCACATGAGTTTGGGTGAACTCTGGGAGTTGGTGATGGACAGGGAGGCCTGGTGTGCTGCAATTCATGGGGTCGCAGAGTTGGACACAACTGAGCGACTGAACTGAACTGAACCAGGCTTACAAGACTGGAATCTAATTTGTTATTGCTCATATTATAAATATCTACTTAATATGTTAAATTAGGAAAATGGTAGGGACTGATCCAGAATCTTCTGTTCCTAAGATATGCCACCTGAGATGCCAGATTAGAGCAGAGGATTGGAATGGACTGGAAACAGTGAAAGGTATTTGTCTGTTTAGATTGTTCAAAGTCTTCAGGCTAAGAGAGATTTGTGAGCTCACTGTCACTGCATCAGAATGGTGGTTTTAAAATGTACAGGGGATTTGTTTTAATCAGGTATGGTTAGTGATAAGCAGTCATACATACATGGAAATGACTTATATGAGGGAAGAAGTTTTATATGCACAAATCCCTAGAAATAAGAGACACACTATATACCTTTACAGGGAGGCACCAGGGTAGCTCAGGAGGAAGGAGCAAGGTGAAAACATGGGGAAGAGCCTTTATTCTGAGAGAAGAAGTCGGTGAGGCAGGATGAGCAGGTTTAGGATGGGCTAGTTTGAATAGTTTTAGCAGGCTCCAGGGTTAGGGACTGTCTTTCTTTTTCTAGTACCTGACCCTGGGGTGATTAGGGCTGGTGGATAATGGGCCCAGAGTGTAAAAACTAGGTAAAGAAGGGAGTTGAGGGTATGGGCTTTGAGTATTGGGTGGTTTGCTTGTGAAAGTGTAGTCATTTTAAGTTGTTTGCTCTCTCTTGGAATTAGCACTAGGAAGGGAGGTCTCTCCAGTTTCCTCAAGGCCCTAATGTCAAAATGCTAGAAAATACAGAAAATAAAAAGCATGATTAATATAGGTGGGTCCTTGCCCAGGGCACTCTTGCCTAGGATGGTTATGGGATGGACACTGTCCATACACACATTTTCGTGTTTTTTTCTGTGTTTCTTTGTAGTTGATTAACTTCCCTTCTAAGTGCTGTATTCTTCCTTCAGATTTGCTAATTCTTTTAGGTTATGAAGACGTCCTTCTGGTCTGGACATCCTTCAGCCTTTTTAAGTTGGTTTTGTATATTGATTATCAGTTCAGCAGGGCTCCAGTCCATCAAGTACTGATTACCTAGTTTAATTCAGAAAACAATCTTATTTTGCTCAGACCAAGTTGGATAAGAGCTTTTCTCAGTAGTGTTCAATACAGACTACACTGTATTTACTGTGTACAGTAACTTCAGCTTAATACAGTAAGACTGTTTAAACCCATGTAACACCCAGTTTCAAACTATGGAGCCCTCAGTCTTTTTCAGAGGGCTGCTGATGAGTGACACTTAAGTAGTATATCCAAGGGGGAGCCATTTTTTATGACACTGTGGTCACTAAGAGGCTTCCCTGGTGGCTCAGTGGTAAAGAATCCACCTGCCAATGCATGAGACATGGGTTGGATCCCTGGGTTGGGAAGATCCCCTGGAGAAGGAAATGGCAACCCGCTCCAGTATTCTTACCTGGAGAATCCCATGGATAGAGGAGCCTGGCAGGCTACAGTCTGTGGAGTCACAAAAGAGTTGGACATGTTTTAGCAACGAAAAAATAACAACATGGTCCCTAAGAGGATGGAGGTAACATCATAGTTGTCTATAAGCTTTTGGACACACCTCCTTTCTCCACAGATATGTCTACAAGCCATAGGGAGAGAAAAGTTGTGGCAGATGCCTTTTTCATTATCAATTGCAACATCTATAGGCTGGCACTGAGTGATATTTCTGGGGTCCTGTCCCAACACTCTAGCCAAAGAGGATTGCTTGTAATTGTAGTAACTCCATCCCACCTCTCATTTACGTCGCACAGTAATTACCTATTCTTGGTTCATTGTTTATCATCATCTTGGAAATTTAGCCATGATATTTTAAAGGATTTCTATGCAAACTTCCTTTAAGTATGCCCTAACCCTCAAATCATGAGGAGTAGCATTGAGAGAGAACTGGATTTGAGTCCTCATACTTATTACTCTGTGATTGTGACCAAATCACTTCTTATTTATTTGGCTGTGTCGAGTTGTGGTATGTGGGATTTTTCATTTGGGTGCTCAGGCTTCTCCCTAGTTGAGGTGCTTGGGCTTAGTTGCCCTGCTAGCATGTGGGGTCTTAGTTCACCAACCAGGGATTGAACCCACATCCCCTGGATTGAAAGGCAAATTCTTAATCATTGGTATGTGTGTGCTCAGTCGTGTCTAACTCTTTGCAACCTTGTGGACTGTTGCCCTCCAGGCTTCTCTGTCCTTGAAATTTTTCAGGCAAGAATATTGAAGTGGGTTGTCATTTCCTACTCCAGGGGATCTTCCTGACCCAGGGATTGAACCCGCATCTCCTGCATTGGTAGGCAGATCCTTTACCATTGAGCCACCTGGGAAGCCCTTAGCCACCGGACCACCACGTAAGCCTCCAGACCATCCAGCCTCTTTGACCATCAGTTTCGTCATCAAAAGTATAGAATAGTTTTGGATTACATGATTTCCACAGACCCTTCTAGCTTTAAAGCACTAAGCTCAACTGAAATGTTTCACATAAAAATGGGATTCATTTCTTTATTGTCCTATTCCTGGAATATGCTATATGGTACTTTGGACCTCCACTGAGCTTTTACTGTTTTTGTCCTGGTGCTCTTGTTACTTGTTTAAAAGTCTGTTCCAACTTTCTTCATCAAAAAGAAGATATAAACGTTTAGGGGTAGATATCTCTACATCCCCTATCATTTTGTATAAAGGGGCTATTTGATAGATGTTGATTGAATTAGTGTGAGAGTGAGTGACCTTGAAACAAGTAATTTAGGTTGAGAAGTTGAAACCCTGCAAAACAGGACTTTGACAAGCTCGTTGATTGGATGTGTGGCAGTTCCTGTGGTTATGTTGCAGGAACTACATTTATAAAATTATAAAATGATTTTGTTTCTCTAGAACATTGAAAGAGTAACTTGACTTTAAATTTCTTTATGGTCCATTATACTTTTGATGATGAAAGTAACTTCTGATAGTTTTATAGTTAGGTTCTATCTAAATCTTGTGAATATCAAGGATATTTTTGCTTTTTGTTTGGGAATTTCCACATTATTAAAGGTTTGAGAAAGGAAGATAGACCATCTAGAATAATGTCAGTGCCATACCTATACATGTTTTATCGAATTTAAGGGAAAAAATCTCAAGAAATTTATTCTTAATGCATTTCCATTTATGTGCAGTGTTTTTCATCTAAAACTAAAATGTAACTATGGGTGAGGAAGGGGGGAGCTGAATATAGAATTGGTGCCAACAGATGTAAAAATGCCATGGAAATCTTTGGCCCAGAAATAAAAGCTTACCAAAATACATACACACAGTTGTTGGACTCCTGAACAGATACACAGCCGTCTGTATAGACAACAGTGCTTTGGCCAAGAGTCCCGGAGGCAAGCCAACCTCCCATCCAGATGCCGCTGCCAGTGAGGAGCCATTTGGCTTCTAGTTCTCTGGCTGCCAACCTTCTTTCCCACTCTTTGGCATGGGTTTATACTGGGTTTGCTCAAGTAAATTAAGACTCTGAAGAGTTCTGTATTAACATGCTGCAACAATGGTGTACTATTTGAATGCCTTTTTTTTTTTAACTGTAGTATAGTTAACTTAGAATATTATGTTAGTTTCAGGTTTATAGTATAGTGATTCATTATTTTCTTAGATTATGTACCATATAAAGTTATTACAATATTATTGACTGTATTCCAGTATTATTGACAATATATAGTGCTATGCATTACATTCATGTGACTTATTTATTTTATAACTTGTAATTTGTACCTTTTAATTCCCTTCACCTAATTTGCCTATCTTCCCACTTCCCTCCCCTCTGGCAACCACTAGTAGTTTTCTACTTATGAGTGTTTCTGTTCTGTTATGTATGTTCTTTCGTTTTTTAGATTTCCACACATAAGTGAAAGGGCTTCCCTTGTGGCTTAGCTGGTAAAGAATCTGCCTGCCATGTGGGAGACCTGGGTTTGATCCCTGGGTTGGGAAGATCCCCTGGAGAAGGAAAAGGCTACCCACTCCAGTATTCTGGCCTGGAAAATTCCATGGACTGTATAGTCTATGCGGCCTCAAACAGTTGGACACGACTAAGTGACTTTCACTTTCAAATGAAATTGCTTTGAAAATTAAGAAGATACATTTTTATTTCTGTATGGATCCAACTTTACTCAAGCTAGAAATACCCTGAGAGCTTTAAAGTTCTGGCAGCTCCAAATATACAAGCAAAAAAAGAAAAAATATACTGAACTTTTTGGGAGAGGGAAATTGTTCATGTACAAAGTTCATGCTTCAAAAATCTCCCTGCTGATCAAAAAACTTCAATAAGCACATTTTTTCCTATGAAAATTGAATAGTTGTCAGTATTCTTCCCTGATAGTTTGCATGTAAGGCTAGTTTACCAGAAGGAAAAAAAATCAACATGAGCACTCTCTCTTCACCTTGTAATCTCATTGCATTACAATTTCTTAAAAATTTTTAAAAATTTATATTGGAGTATAATTGATTTATAATGTATTACTTTCAGATGTACAGCAAAGTGACTCTGTAATATATACAGATATATCTCTTCTTTTCAAATTCTTTTCCCATTTAGGTTATTATAGAATATAGAGTTCCCTGTGTTATCCAGTAGGTCCTTGTTAGTTATCTATTTTAAATATAATAGTGAATATATGTTAATCCAGACTCTGAATTTATCATTCCCCCCAACTTTTCCCCTTTGGAAACTGTAAGTTTGTTTTCTAAGTCTGGGAATCTGTTTCTGCTTTGTAAATAAGTTCATTTCTATCATTTTTTAAGATTCCACATATAGGTGATAGTATATGATATTTGTCTCTGACTTACTTCAGTTAGTATGATAATCTACAAGTCCATCCATGTTGCTGCAGATGGCATTATTTCAGTCTTTTTTATGGTTGAATAATATTCCATTGTATGTATGTATCACATCTTCATTTATCCATTCCTCGTTTGATAGACATTTAGGTTGCCTCCATATCTTGGCTATTGTAAATGGTGCTGCTATCAACATTGGGGTGCATGTATCTTTTCAAATTACGGGTTTCTCCAGATATATGGTTGGATCATATGGTAGCTCTATTTTTAGTTTTTTAAGGAACTCCTCCATACTGTTCTCCATAATGGTTGTACCAATTTACCTTCCCACCAACAGTGTAGAAGGGTTCCCTTTTCTCCATGCTCTCTCCAACAGTTATTGTTTGTAGACTTTTTGATAATGGCCATAAACATCTGAATGCAGGGTTCCAAAGAATAGCAAGAAGATATAAGAAAGCCTTCTTCAGCAATCAATGTAAAGAAATAGAGGAAAACAACAGAATGGGAAAGACTAGGGATCTCTTCAAGAAAATCAGAGATACCAAAGGAACATTTCATGCAAAGATGAGCTCGATAAAGGACAGAAATGGCATGGACCTAACAGAAGCAGAAGATATTAAGAAGAGATGGCAAGAATACACAGAAGAACTGTACAAAAAAGATCTTCACAACCCAGATAATCACAATGGTGTGATCACTGACCTAGAGCCATACATCCTGGAATGTGAAGTCCAGTGGGCCTTATAAAGCATCACTATGAACAAAGCTAGTGGAGGTGATGGAATTCCAGTTGAACTATTCCAAATCCTGAAAGATGATGCTGTGAAAGTGCTGCACTCAATATGCCAGCAAATTTGGAAAACTCAGCAGTGGCCACAGGACTGGAAAAGGTCAGTTTTCATTCCAATCCCAAAGAAAGGCAATGCCAAAGAATGCTCAAACTACTGCACAATTGCACTCATCTCACGTGCTAGTAAAGTAATGCTCAAAATTCTCCAAGCCAGGCTTCAGCAATATGTGAACCGTGAACTTCCTGATGTTCAAGCTGGTTTTAGAAAAGGCAGAGGAGCCAGAGATCAAATTGCCAACATGCGCTGGATCATGGAAAAAGCAAGAGAGTTCCAGAAAAGCATCTATTTCTGCTTTATTGACTATGCCAAAACCTTTGACTGTGTAGATCAAAATAAACTGTGGAAAATTCTGAAAGAGATTGGTATACCAGACCATCTGATCTGCCTCTTGAGAAATTTGTATGCAGGTCAGGAAGCGACAGTTAGAACTGGACATGGAACAACAGACTGGTTCCAAATAGGAAAAGGAATTCATCAAGGCTGTATATTGTCACCCTGTTTATTTAACTTATATGCAGAGTACATCATGAGAAACGCTGGACTGGAAGAAACACAAGCTGGAATCAAGATTGCTGGGAGAAATATCAATAACCTCAGATATGCAGATGACACCACCCTTATGGCAGAAAGTGAAGAGGAACTCAAAAGCCTCTTGATGAAAGTGAAAGTGGAGAGTAAAAAAGTTGGCTTAAAGCTCAACATTCAGAAAATGAAGATCATGGCATCCGGTCCCACCACTTCATGGGAAATAGATGGGGAAACAGTGGAAACAGTGTCAGACTTTATTTTTCTGGGCTCCAAAATCTCTACAGATGGTGACTGTAGCCATGAAATTAAAATACGCTTACTCCTTGGAAGGAAAGTTATGACCAACCTAGATAGCATATTCAAAAGCAGAGACATGACTTTGCCAACAAAAGTTCGTCTAGTCAAGGCTATGGTTTTTCCTGTGGTCATGTATGGATGTTAGAGTTGGACTGTGAAGAAGGCTGACGCCGAAGAATTGATGCTTTTGAACTGTGGTGTTGGAGAAGACTCTTGAGAATCCCTTGGACTGCAAGGCGATCCAACCAGTCCATTCTGAAGGAGATCAGCCCTGGGATTTCTTTGGAAGGAATGATGCTAAAGCTGAGACTCCAGTACTTTGGCCACCTCATGCGAAGAGTTGACTCATTGGAAAAGACTCTGATGCTGGGAGGGATTGGGGGCAGGAGGAGAAGGGGACGACAGAGGATGAGATGGCTGGATGGCATCACTGACTCGATGGACGTGAGTCTCAGTGAACTCCAGGAGTTGGTGATGGACAGGGAGGCCTGGCGTGCTGCGATTCATGGGGTCGCAAAGAGTCGTACACAACTGAGCGACTGATCTGATCTGATTCTGATTGGTGTTAGGTGATGCCTCATTGTAGTTTTGATTTGCATTTCTCTGTTAGTGATGTTGAACATCTTTTCAGGTGCCTCTTGGCCATCTGTGTGTCTTCCTCGGAGAAATGTCTGTTTAGGTCCTCTGCCCATTTTGATTGGGTTGTTTGTTTTTCTGGATATTGAGCTGCATGAGCTGTTTGTATATTTTGGAGATTAATCCCTTGTCAGTCACATCATTTGCAAATATTTTTTCTCATTCTGTGAGTTGTCTTTTTGCTTTTTTTTTAATAATGGTATTCTTTGTGCAAAAGTGTTTAAGTTTAATTAGGTCTCATTTGTTTGTTTTCATTTATTTTTATTGCTTTTATTATGTCTCTAGGAGACAGATTTTAAAAGACATTGCTGCAATTTATGTCAAAGAGCGTTCTTCCTATGTTTTTCTCTGAGTTTTATAGTATCCAGTCTGACATTTAGATCCTTAATCCATTTTGAGTTTATTTTTGTATATGGTGTTTAAGAATGTTGTAATTTTATTCTTTTACACATAGTTGTCCAGTTTTCCCAGCACTGCTTATTGAAGAGACTGTCTTTTCTCCATTGTATATTCTTGTCTCCTTTGTTATAGATTAATTGATCATAGGTGCATGGGTGTATTTCTGGACTTTTTGTGCTGTTCCATTGATCTATATTCCTATTTTTGTGCCACTATGGTACTATTTTGATTACTGTAGCTTTGTAGTATTGTCTGAAGTCAGGGAGCCTAACTCCTCTAGCTCCATTTTTCTTTATCAAGATTGTTTTGGCAATTCAGGGTTTTTTGTGTTTCCATTACAAATTTAAAATTTTTGTTGTTCTGCTTCTGTGGAATATGTCATTGGTAATTTGATAGGGATCGCATCGAATCTGTAGCTTGCCTTGGGTAGTATAAAATTTTGACAATATTGATTCTTCCAATTCAAAAATACTGCCTATCTCTTTGTCATTTTCAGTTTCTTTTATTTTTTCCAGTTTTTTGAGATATAATTAACAAATACGTACATATTTAAGATGTACAATGTGATGATTTAATATATGGACAAACTGGAAATGATTTCCACAATTAAGCTAATGAACTACTCTTAGCACACTCAAAGTGTAAAACACCATATTGTTAACTATAGTCACCATGCTGTACATTGGATTCCCAGAACTTGTTCATCATATAACTGAAAGTTTATACCCCTTGACCAATATTTTCCCATTTTTCCCATTCCTGGCCTCTGACAGCCATCCCTCCATTCTTTGTTTCTATGAGTTTGGCTTTTTTAGATTCCACATATAAGTTAGCACATGCAGTATATGTCTTTTTATTTCTCATTTAGTTTGCTTAGCATAATATCCTCCAGGTTTCTTCATGTTGTTGCAGATGACAGATTTCAGATGTTGCAGATTTCATATTTACTGGCAGTGTTACATACACCATCTCTTTTTTATCTGTTTATCCACTGGCAGACACTTAGGTTGTTTCTATATATTAACTATTGCACATATGTTGAAACAAATATGGGAATGCATATATCTCTTTCAGGTGCTGATTTCATTTCCTTTGTAGATATATACCCGGAAGTGAAATTGCTGGATCATATGGTTGTTCTATTTTTGATATTTTGAGGAATCTTTATACTGTTTTCCATAATGGCTAACCCATTTACTATTCTCATCAACTGTGTATAAGGATTCTCCTTTTTCCACATCCTTGCTAATACTTATTATTTTTTGTCTTTTTAAATTTTAGTTTTATTGGAGTATCAATGAATTACAGTGTTGTTAGTTTCTAGTGTATAGCAATGTGATTCAGTTATACAGATACATATCTTCATTCTTTTTTAGATTCTTTTCTCATATAGGTTATCACAGAATACTGAGTAGAGTTTCCTGTAATAAACAGTAAGTCCTTGTTGGTTATCTCTTTTATGTAGTAGTGTGTATATGTTTATCCCAAGTTCCTGAGTTATCCCTCCTCCTCAACGTTTCCACTTTGGTAAACATAAGTTTGTTTTCCACATCTGTAAGTCCTTCTGTTTTGTAAATAAGTTCATTTATACCTTTTTAAAAATTAGGTTCCACATATGAGTGATAGCATATAATATTTTTCTATCTGTGTCTAATTTTCTATCTGTGTCTAATTAGTGTGATAATCTTTCGGTCTATCCATGTTGCTGCAAATGACATTATTTCATTCTTTTTTATGGCTCATATTCCTTTGTATATACGTATTGCATTTCTTGCGTGGAGAATCCCAGGGATGGGGGAGCCTGGTGGCTGCCGTCTATGGGGTCACACAGAGTCGGACACGACTGAAGTCACTTAGCAGCAGCATTGCACCTTTATCCATTCCTCTGTCGATTGACATTTTAGGTTGCTTCCGTGTGTTGGCTGTTGTAAATGGTGCTATAATGAACACTGAGGTGTGTCTTTACAGATTATGGTTTTCTCCAGATATATGTCCAGGAGTGGGATTTCAGGATCATGTGCAAGCTCTATTTTTAGTTTTTTAATTAATATCCATACCATTCTCCATAGTGGTTGTACCAATTTACATTCCCAGCAACAGTGTAGGAGGGTTCCCTTTTCTCCAAATCCTCTCCAGCATTTATTGTTTGTATACTTTTAAAAAGAAGTATTTATTAGGGTATATTTGATTTACAGTGTGTTTCAGATGTACAGAAAGGGAATCAGTTATACATATGCCTATATCCACTCTGTTTTACATTTTTTTCCCACATCAGTTTTGCATAGTATTGAGGCACTTCCTGTGTTATACAGTAGGTCCTTATTAGTTATATATAGTTTTGTATATATTGTCAGTCCCAATCTGCATTTATCCCTCTCTACCCTGCCCTTGGCTTTCCCCCTTGGTAACCACAACTTGTTTTTTACATCTGTGACTCTATTTCTATTTTGTAAATAAGTTCTTTGTACCATTTTTTTAGATTCCACATGTAAGTGATATATTTGTCTTTCTCTGTCTGCCCAGGAATGGGATTCAAGGATCATGTAGTAGCTCTAGTTTTAGTTTTTAAAGGAACTTGCATACTGTTCTCCGTAATTGGCTGTACCAATTTGCATTCTCACCAACAGTGTGAGAGGGTTCCCTTTTCTCCATGTCCTCCTCTTTAATATTTATTGTTTGTAGGTTTTTCTGATGACAGCCATTCTAAGCAGTGTGAGGTGATATATCATTGTAGTTTTGATTTGCATTTCTCTAATAATCAGTGATGGTGAGCATCTTTGCATGTGCTCTTTTGGCCATCTGTATGTCCTCTTTGGAAAAATATCCATTTAGATCCTCTGTCCTTTGTTTTTTGATTGGAAAGTTTGTTTTTTTCATATTGAGTTGCATGAGCTGTTTGTATATTTTGGAGATTAATCACTGTTGATTAAAAAATTTTTTTCAAATGAAGTAATGATTTCCTTTGCTGGGCAGAAGCTTTTTCATTTAATTATGTTTGTTTATTTTATTTTTGTTTTTATTTTCATTATTGTAAGAGGTGGATCAAAATAGATATTGCTGCAATTTATACCGAAGGATGTTCTGCCTTTTTTCCCTATGTTTTATAGTGTTTGGCCTTATATTTAGGTCTTTGATACATTTCGAGTTTATCTTTGCATATGGTATTAGAGAATGTTGTGTTCTAATTTCATTCTTTCACATGTACTTGTCTGTTTTTCCCAGCACCACTTATTGCAAAGATTGTATTTTCTCCATTGTGTATTCTTCCCTCCTCTTTCATAGATTAGTTGATCATGTTGCTGTTTAGTTGCTAAGTTGTGTCTGACTCTTTGAGACCCCATGAACTGTAGCCCACTAGGCTCATCTGTCTATGGATTTCCCAGGCAACAGTACTGGAGTGGTTTGCCATTTCCTTCTCTGGAGGATCTTCCAAACTCAGAGATCGAACCCAAGTCTCTTGCATCTCCTGCACTGCAAGTGGATTCTTTAACACTGAGCCACCTGTGATATTGTCTTGAGAAACAAGTCTACTGGCCTAGTGTTCAACCAACATAATGCTACTGAAAAACCTGAAAGTCTTATTTAGCATTTCCATCTCAGACTAGATCAAAGAAATGGTTCTCTTTAAGCTACAATTTCATGATTGTATAGAAAAATCACTGATCCTTCAGACAGTAAATTCATACTATACTATTTTAAAGTGATTTTTACCTCTTTGTAAAGAAGGGGTCAAAATAATAATCAGGATTTTTAAAAATGAAAAATGAGATCACTCAAAGTTAATAAAATGAATCATGACCCAAACTCTATTTACTTTCAAAATACTTAATTCTACCCAGGCTGCTAGGATAAACAAATGAATGAAAAAATTAAAGCTTATATACAGGAAGTTATTTTTGCAACTACAGACATCAAAAAAACAAAATGAGCTTTAGATATGTAGTATTTCCCTAGAACATTTCTTGAAACTGTTTACCACAGTTACTACATATGCAAAGTAAGAATTGCAGGAAAAAACAACCTAAAAATTGGTATTAAATTTGTTTAATATCACATCTTTAAAAAAAATGTCAGCCGTACGGTTGAAGCTATAATACAAATGTTTAATTATTGGCACTATCCTAAAAAGCACAGTGGAGAACATCTGATTTAAATAAAATGAGGATGATATTTCACTGGGGAATATATCCAACAGATTTTTATCTCCCCACACCTATGTGTTTTATAGGCAAAATTTAAACAAACACAAATTTTTAAAAATAATGAAAGCCATATTTTGCTCAGGAATACTATTACACATATACCATATAGGTTATTTTATAGCAGATACTAGTCTGACAAATTTCAGATGGCAGAATGCTAAGCAGTAACTTTGGTATTGCCCAGCTAGTTGTTTCTCGTCACCCTGGAGAATCTGTCAGTGTATAATGTTGAGAACATCTTGTCACCACTACTTCTCTTCTCAGAGGTAACTCCACTGTGATAGAACATTTATATTCTTAAGATGCAAGGCCTAGCAAAAAGCCTCCCACTGGATATCACAATGTTCTGTTTGAAAAATTCTGTTTCATTGTCTTACAGTGCACAAATTTATTCCCAGGCTTTCTATCCTGTCCACTGATTGATATGTATTTCCGTTTTTGTGTCAATATTATACCTTTTTGATTATTGGAGTTTTGTAGTACAGTCTGAAGACAGGGAGTCTGATTCTTCCATCACTGTTTTTCTTAAGATTGCTTTGATTATTTGGGGTATTTTGTATTTCCACATAACTTTAAAAATGTATTGTTCCAGTTTGTTCTAGTGAAAAATGTCATTGGTAATTTGATAGGGGTTGCATTGAATCTGTAAATTTCCTTGGGTAGCATGGTCATTTTGACAATATTGATTCTTCCAATCCACTCCAAGAATATGGTGTATCTTTTCATCTGTTTGTATTATCTTCCATTTCTTTCATCAGTGTCATAGTTTTCAAAGTACAAGTCTTTTGCCTCCTTGGTGGCTTTACTCCTAGGTATTTTATTTTTTCTGATGCAATGGTAAATGGGATTGATTCCTTAATTTCTCTGATATTTCATTGTTAGGGTATAAAAGTTCAGTATTTCTGTATATTAATTTTGTATCCTGCAACTTTACCAAATTCATTGATGAGCTCTAGTAGTATTCTGGTAGCATCTTTAGGATTTTCTTTGTGTAGTAGCATATCATCTGCAAACAGAGACAGTTTTACTTCTTCCTTTCCAATTTGGATTCCTTTTATTTCCTTTTCTTCTCTGATTGTTGTGGCCAGGACTTCCAAAACTATGTTGAATAAAAGTGGCAGCAGTGGACATCTTTGGCTTGTTCCTGATCTTAGAGGGAGTGTGCATGCACGGTTAGTCGTGTCTGACTTTTTACAACCTGGGGACCTACCAGGCTCCTCTGTCCATGAAATTTTCCTGGTAAGAATACTGGTGTGGGCTGCCATTTCCTACTCCAGGGGAATCTTCCTGACCCAGGGATTGAAACCACATCTCTCTGTCTCCTGTACTGGCAGGCAGATTCTTTACCATAGAGCCACCGTGGAGATCCTGAGAGGGAATGCTTTGAGCTTTTCACTGTTGAGTATAATTTTAGCTGTAGGTTTACCATACATGTGTGGCCTTTATTATTTGGAGGTATGGTCCCTTTACACCCACTTTCTGGAGGGTTTTTATCATAAATGGATGTTGAATTTTGTCAAAAGTTCTGCACCTGTTGGAATGATCATATGGTTTTTATTCTTCAATTTGTTGATTCGTGTGTCATGCTGATTGATTTGTTGTGGATATTGACAAATCCTTGTATCCCTGAGATAAACCCCATTTGAACATGACGTTTGATCTTTTTAATGTCCTGTTGGATTCCATTTGCTAGTATTTTGTTGAAGACTTTTGTGTCTATGTTCACCTGTAATTTTCTTTCTTTGTGATATCTTTGGTTTTGATATCAGGTGATAGTAGCCTCATAAAATGAGTTTGGGAGCATTCCTTTCTCTGAAGCTTTTTGGAATAGTTTCAGAAGGATAGCTTTTAACTCTACTCTAAACGTTTGATAGAATTTGCCTGTTTAGCTATCTGGTCCTGGACTTTGTTTGTGAGAGTTTAAAATTACAGTTTCACTTTCAGTAATGGTAAGTGAAAGTGAAAGTTGCTCAGTCATGTCCAACTCTTTTCGACCCTATGGTCTGTAGCCTGCCAGGCTCCTCTGTCCATGGGATTCTCCAGGCAATCTTCCCAACCCAGGGATCAAACCCCCATCTCCTGCAGTGCAAGCAGATTCTTTACCATCTAAGCCACCAGGGAAGCCCCAAACCGAGTTTCTTCATCTTGTCCATTTCTTTCTGGTTCAGTCTTGGGAAATTGTACCTTTCTAAGAATTTGTCCATTTCTTCCATGTTTCCATTTTATTGGCATATAGTTGCTTGTATACTCTCTTATGATCCTCTGTGGTGTCTGCCTTCTCTTTTTTTTTAATTTCTAATTTTATTGATTTGAGCTGTCTCCCTTTTTTCCCTTGATGAGTCTGGCTAATTTTGTTTATCTTTTCAAAGAACCAGCTTTTATAATAGTTTAATTGATCTTTGCTATTATTTTCTTTATTTCATTTATTTCTGCTTTGATCTTTGTAATTTCTTCTAACTTTGGGTTTTGTTTTTCTTCCTTTTCTAGTTGTTTTTGGTGTAAGGTTAGGTTGTTTATTTGAAATTTTTCTTGTTTCCTGAGGTAAGATTATAAACTTCCCTCTTAGAACCTCTTTACTTCCTCCCATCTAGAACCTCTTTACTTCCTCCCATAGGTTTTGGATTGTTGTGTTTTCATTTGTCCCTATGTATTTTTTTTATTCCCTCTTTTATTTCTTCAGTGATCAATTGGTTTTTTAGTGGCATACTGTTTAGCCTCCATGTGTTTATGTTTAAAAAGTTTTTTCTTGTAGTTGTTTTCTAATTCCATTTCATTGTGGTCAGAAAACTTGCTTGATACAATTTCAGTTGTATTAAATTGACTGAGTTTCACTTCGTGGCCAATCCCTATGTGATCAGTCCTGGAGAGTGTTCCATTTGCACTTGAAAAGAATGAGTATTTTGCTGCTTTTGGATGGAATGCTCTATAAAAATCAATCCATCTAGTCTAATGCATCATTTAAAGCCTGTGTTTCCTTATTGATTTTCTGTCTGGATTATCTATCCATCTGGATTATTTGTCTGATGAAAGTGGGGTGTGACAGTCCCCATCTGTTTGTTTGTTAGTTCTTCTAGCTACATGCAGTTAAACATTTCTTGTATCTTCTTGGTCTGTGTCTCCATTGTTTTCCAAGATCTTGGATCATCTTTACTGTCATTACTCTGAATTCTTTTAGGGGTAGATTGCCTATCTCCATTTCACTTAGTTGTTCTGGGGTTTTATCTTGTTCCTTTGTCTGGAACATAGTCCTTTGCCATCTCATTTTGTCTGTTTGTGATTGTGGTTTCCATTCCACAGGTTGAAGGCTTGTATTCTTCTTGCTTCTGTTGTCTGACCCCTGGTGGATGAGGCTAGCCTAAGGGGATTGTGCAGGCTTCTTGATGGGAGGAACTGGTTCCTGCCCACTGGCATGTGGATCTGGGTCTTGTGTCTCTGGTGAGCAGGGCCATGTCAAGGTGTGTGATTTTGGTGTTTTCATGAACAGAGATGAGCTCATGTCATTTTTTCTCCACTCTCTTGTCTCAACCCTCAGATTCCGACTTCTGATTAAGTGAGGTTGTACCTGGCACCAGCACCATTTTATACTTCCCAACCCCTCCCACTAGGAGAGGCTTCTTTACCTACCAACTGCATTTCACCTCCCTTACATCACCAGGGTTGGGCAGCAAGACAAATCCTGCTGAAAGAGTTGACTTCTGCAGCTACCTTGCAAGAGTAGAGTTTTGAGATTTATCTGATCAGAGAGATTATCAGAAGATAGCAGCTTGAATGGATCTTGGATTTTGATGGAGTCAGAAACATGCTATAGTTCAATTCAGATATTTTAATTTGTACAACAAATAATTCTTTTACTTTAAAATTTCTGTAATATCAAAATAAAACATTAAACTATTGCATGCTGCAAAAGGAAAAGCAAAGAGGTCAGGTTTACATTGATTATCTTGGCTCTGTTTGTATAAATGTAACATTTGAACTAGAGAAATATTTTTTTGTGGGTACCCCCTATTCTTTCTCCAACTTGCCCACAAAAATACAATGAACTCTTGAGGTTGATTTTTTAGAGTTTCAGTCAGAAAGTCCATGATCTTAAATTAACCATTCAAGAAGTATTGTTTTCCCTGGCTACCTTCAGTGGAGCTGCCATATTAACTTTTCTTGAAGCAACATTAATTGCTCTCAGAACTCTTAAGTATCATTGACATTGATAAATCATCCTTAAAGAGACATGAACAAATAAATCAACTGCTCATCATCATATTCAGGAAGGATAAACATTTTTACAAGGAATAATGCATTAGGCAAACTAATATTTCTTGATAAGCCATAAATGGTATCCTATAAATTGAGTGACTAATGCATTGAAGAGGCAGCTTAATCATAGAAAAGCGTGGGACAAGGTACCCTGTAGAAAACATATTTATTTATTTTTATTGCAAAACAGAAACAGCTATTCAGCTGTTAGAGTTTAGTCTATTTGTTTCACAACTATACATTAATATTAATAAAACTTCCATTTTCTCTTGTGTTAATGTGATGAAATTATTACAACACCAAAGTGATATTTAGGTAATAAAATTTCTTCGATATTATGTAATATACTTTGTTGTTGTTCATTTGCTAAGTCATGTCTGTCTCTTTGCAACCCCATGGACTACAGCACATCAGGCTTTCCTGTCCTTCACTATCATCTGGAGTTTGCTCAAACCCATGTCCATTGAGTCTGTGATGGCATCCAACCATCTGATCCTCTGCTGCCTCCTTTTCCTCCTGCCCTCAGTCTTCCCCAGCATCATGGTCTTCTCCAGTGAGTCATCTCCTTGCATCAGGTGGCCAAAGTACTGGAGCTTCAGCTTTAGCATCAGTCCTTCCAATGATATCCTTCCAATGATTTAAGGTTGATAACCTTTAGGATTAACTGGTTTGATCTTGCAGTCCAAGGGATTTTCAAGGGTCTTCTCCAGCACTACAATTCAAAAGCATCAATTCTTCAACACTCAGCCTTCTTTATGGTTCAACTCGCACAGTTGTACATGACTACTGGAAAAACTATAGCTTTGACTAGACAGACGTTTGTCAGCAAAGTGATGTCTTGACTTTTTAATACACTGTCTAGGTTTGTCACAGCTTTCCTTCCAAGGAGTAAGCATCTTTTAATTTCATGTCTTCAGTTACTCTCTGCAGTAATTTTGGAGCCCAAGAAAATAAAATCTGTCAGTGTTTCTACTTTTTCCTCATCTATTTGCCATGAAGTGTTGGGACTGGATGCCATGATCTTAGTTTTCTGAATGTTGAGTTTTAAGCCAGCTTTTTCACTCTCCTCTTTCACCCTCATCAAGAGGCCCTCTTCACTTTCTGCCATTAGAGTAGTATCTCACATAACTGAGGTTGTTGTTATTTCTCCCAGCAGTCTTGATTCCAGTTTGTGATTCATCCAGCTCAACGTTTCACATGATGTACTCTGCACATAAGTTAAATAATCAGGGAGACAAATACAGCCTTCACATACTCCTTTCCTAATTTTGAACCAGTCTGTTATTCCTTGTTCAGTTCTAACTATTGTTTCTTGACCTATGTACAAGTTTCTCAGGAGACAGAAAAGGTGGTCTGGTATTCCCATCTCTTTAAGAATTTTCCAGTTTGTTGTGATCCACACAGAATTGATGCTTTTGAACTGTGGTGGTGGAGAAGACTCTTGAGAGTCCCTTGGACTGCAAGGAGATCCAGCCAGTCCATTCTGAAGGAGAGAGATCAGCCCTCGGATTTCTTTGGAAGGAATGATGCTAACGCTGAAACTCCAGTACTTTGGCCACCTCATGCGAAGAGTTGACTCATTGGAAAAGACTCTGATGCTGGGAGGGATTGGGGGCAGGAGGAGAAGGGGACGACAGAGGATGAGATGGCTGGATGGCATCACTGACTTGATGGACGTGAGTTTGAGTGAACTCCGGGAGATGATGACGGACAGGGAGGCCTGGTATGCTGCAATTCATGGGGTCGCAAAGAGTCGGACACAACTAAGCAACTGAACTGACTGAACTGAACACAATCAAAGGCTTTAGTGTAGTCAGTGAAGCAGTAGATGTTTTTCTGAAATCCTCTTGCTTTTTTCTGACCCAATGGATGTTGGCAATTTGATCTCTGGTTCCTCTGCCTTTTCTAAATACAGCTTGTACATCTGAAAGTTCTCAGTTCACATACTGCTGAAGCCTAGCTGAAGGATTTTGAGGATTACCTTATTAAGCAAGTGAAATGAGTGCAGTTGTGTGGTAGTTTGAACATTCCTTGACATTGCCTTTCTTTGGAATTGGAATGAAAACTGACCTTTTCTAGTCCTTTGGCCACTGCTGCATTTTCAAAGTTTGCTGACATATTGAGTGCAACACTTTAACAGCATCATCTTTAGGATTTTCAATAGCTTGGCTATACTTTGCTGTATAGAAAAATAGCTCTACAAATATATAGACAATGGCAATATTAGTTGTTTATTGTCTCCCTATGAATTTTCTAATACATCAATCTAAATAAAGTCTGCTGTATTTACTCTGTATTATCTTCTTTTATGGGGCTTCCCAAATGGCTCAGTGGGTAATGAATCTGTCTGCAATGCAGGAGACACACACGGGTTCAGTCCTTGAGTTAAGAAGATCCCCTGGAGAAGGAAATGGCAACCCACTCCATTATTCTTGCCTGGAAAATCCCATGGACAGAAGCAGCCTGGCAGGCTTTAGTCCAAGGAGTCACAAAGAGTCAGACATGATTTAATGACTAAGCACACACACATCTTCTTTTACAGAGTATGATTTCAACAAACCTTCCATTTTAAAAGAAAAACAGCTGGTAGTATTTTCTCTTAATTCTACCACTTTCTGTTTCAAAGTAAAAGAACATGATTCATCTTTTTTTTGGGAAAAGTAGCCACTATGAAGAGTATCTTTTTGTTTGTATTTGAGAAATGGGGTTATATTAATGGGAAGACAGATATTACTGATTGGAATAAGAGAAGTGGCATGAGTTAGTACTCCCTTCTCATTTGCCCTTTCTTTATCTGCCTCTGAGCACCAGCTTTACCTTTATCCTTTCATGGACAATCTCTGTGTTTGCAAACATCTATAGAGACATCTGAAAGAGATGGGAATACCAGACCACCTGATCTGCCTCTTGAGAAATCTGTATGCAGGTCAGGAAGCAACAGTTAGAACTGGACATGGAACAACAGACTGGTTACAAATAGAAAAAAGAGTACGTCGAGGCTGTATATTGTCACCCTGCTTATTTAACTTATATGCAGAGTACATCATGAGAAATGCTGGACTGGAAAAAGCACAAGCTGGAATCAAGATTGCCGGAAGAAATATCAATAACCTCACATATACAGATGACACCACCCTTATGGCAGAAAGTGAAGAGGAACTAAAAAGCCTCTTGATGAAAGTGAAAGAGGAGAGTAAAAAAGTTGGCTTAAAGCTCAACATTCAGAAAACAAAGACCATGGCATCTGGTCCCACCACTTCATGGGAAATAGATGGGGAAACAGTGGAAACAGTGTCAGACTTTATTTTTTGGGCTCCAAAATCACTGCAGATGGTGACTGCAGCCATGAAATTAAAAGACGTTTACTCCTTGGAAGGAAAGTTATGACCAACCTAGATAACATATTCAAAAGCAGAGACATTACTTTGCCAACAAAGGTTCATCTAGTCAAGGCTATGGTTTTTCCTGTGGTCATGTATGGATGTTAGAGTTGGACTGTGAAGAAGGCTGAGTGCTGAAGAATTGATGCTTTTGAACTGTGGTGTTGGAGAAGACTCTTGAGAGTCCCTTGGACTGCAAGGAGATCCAACCAGTCCATTCTGAAGGAGATCAGCCCTGGGATTTCTTTGGAAGGAATGATGCTAAAGCTGAGACTCCAGTACTTTGGCCACCTCATGCGAAGAGTTGACTCATTGGAAAAGACTCTGATGCTGGGAGGGATTGGGGGAGGAGGAGAAGAGGACGACAGAGGATGAGATGGCTGGATGGCATCACTGACTCGATGGACGTGAGTCTGGGTGAACTCCGGGAGTTGGTGATGGACAGGGAGGCCTGGCGTGCTGCAATTCATGGGGTTGCAAAGAGTCAGACATGACTGAGCGACTGAACTGAACTGAACTGAACTGATAGAGACATCAGCAAATCTCAGCAATGGTATGACACTACATGGTCCTTCATCCCTGAATGAAAATGCCACACTTTGCCAGGATTGCAAACCTTCTCACAAATATGTGCTACTTGAAAACCTTCCAATAAGTTTTACATTACCACTGGTATATAATAGACCTGCAGCAATTATTTGTGTATGCATTCTATGCTGTTATTGAATAATTATGATTCCATTTTCAAATTATGTTCTATAAACTCTCATTTTGAGAACTGTTAACAACAGTTTTAGCTAAATTTGTTTAGTACTTAGTATATGATTTCTATGCATTTTATCATCCAGTGCTTACAAGTCTTTGCATAATATTAGTTATTATTTCCATCTTATGGATAAGGGATGTGAGGATTAGATAAATGTCATCGGTAGGCAGTTGAGCTGGAATTTGAACTGGGCCCTTTGACTCCAGAGCTCAATAGTATAGCATAGCTGTTAGATGAAAAAGGATTTTGGGGTCAGTGGATTTGGAAATGCAGAATTAAACCACATTTTGAAAACTTATATCTTACAGAATTTCTCTGAGTATTTAATATGCTAGTGCAGATTGAATCTTTAAGAATAAAAATTATATGGACTCTAGTATGTGATATTCCTAAACTTACTAAACCCTACATATTGCTCAAGTGCTTAAGCCTGAAAACTCAGTTTTTGAGATGTCAATATTATTCAGAGCTATTTAGAAATTTAGTATAATTCCTATAAAAATTCCAAGTTCATTTTTTTTTTCCAGAAATGGAAAAGCCAACCCTCAAATTCATATGGAATTGTAAAGGACCCATAATAGCTAGAGTAATCTCGAAGAACAAAAACAAAGTTGGAGGACTTCCATTTATTTTGAAAACTTAGTACAAAACTGCAAAAATAAAACAGTGTGATACATTCAGTTCAGTCGCTCAGTCATGTCCGACTCTTTGCGACCCCATGAATTGCAGCACACCAGGCCTCCCTGTCCATCACCAACTCCCGGAGTTCACTTAGACTCAGGTCCATCGAGTCGGTGATGCCATCCAGCCATCTCATCCTCTGTCGTCCCCTTCTCCTCCTGCCCCCAATCCCTCCCAGCATCAGTCTTTTCCAATCTTCTCGTGAGGTGGCCAAAGTACTGGAGTCTCAGCTTTAGCATCATTTCTTCCAAAGAATACCCAGGGCTGATGTCCTTCAGAATGGACTGGTTGGATCTCCTTGCAGTCCAAGGGACTCTCAAGAGGCTTCTCCAACACCACAGTTCAAAAGCATCAATTCTTCAGCGCTCAGCCTTCTTCACAGTCCAACTTTCACATCCATACATGACTACTGGAAAAACCACAACCTTGACTAGACGAACCTTTGTTGGCAAAGTAATGTCTCTGCTTTTGAATATGCTATCTAGGTTGGTCATAACTTTCCCTCCAAGGAGTAAGCATCTTTTAATTTCATTGCTGCAATCACCATCTGCAGTGATTTTGGAGCCCAAAAAATAAAGTCTGACACTGTTTCCACTGTTTCCCCATCTATTTCCCATGAAGTGATGAGACCAGATGCCATGATCTTTGTTTTCTGAGTTGAGCTTTAAGCCAACCTTTTCACTGTCCTCTTTCACTTTCATCAAGAGGCTTTTTAGTTCCTCTTCACTTTCTGCCATAAGGGTGATGTTATCTGCATATCTGAGGTTATTGATATTTCTCCCAGCAATCTTGATTCCAGCTTGTGCTTCTTCCAGCCCAGCATTCCTCATGATGTACTTTGCATATAAGTTAAATGGAACCAGTCTGTTGTTCCATGTCCACTTTTAACTGTTGCTTCCTGACCTGGATATAGGTTTCTCAAGAGGCAGGTCAGGTGGTCTGGTATTCCCATCTCTTGAAGAATTTTCCACAGTTTATTGTGATCCACACAGTCAAAGGCTTTGGCATAGTCAATAAAGCAGAAATAGATGTTTTTCTGGAACTCTCTTCCTTATTCCATGATCCATTAGGATAGATATATAAGCATATAGAATAGGATTGACAGTCCAGAAGTAAACATCTGTGGTCAGTTGATTTTTGACAAGTGTGCTAGGTCCATTCAGAGGAGAAAGAATAGTTTCCTCAAGATAATGAGCCAACTAGATTTCCCTATGCAAAACAATGAAGTTGGATTCCTACCTCATACTATATATAAAAATTAACTCAAAGTGGATCAGCGACACAGAACACACAAGCAACAAAAGAAAAAAATAGATAAATTTGACTTCATTAAAATGAAAAAGTTTTTTGAATCAAAAGATATTATTTTAAAAAAGCAGCCTACAGAATGGGAAATGTTATTTACAGTCATTTATCTGGTAACGTTTAATATCCAGAAAATATGAAGAACTCCTAAAATGCAATAATAAAAAGACAACCCAATTAAAAAATAGGCAAAGAAATTAAATAGGCATTTCTCTGAAGAAGATATACAAATTATCAACAAGCTCATAAAGGAAGCTTAACATTATCAGCCAATAGGCAAGTGCAAATAAAAACCACAAGAAGATACCATTTCACACCTACTAGGATGGATATAATAAATTAACAAAAACAAAATAATAATTACTGCTGAGAATGTGGAGAAATTTGAACTCTTATACATTGCTAGTGGGAACATATAGTGGCTATGTAAGCTAGTTTGGAGGCTCCTTTAAAAGCTAAAAATAGAATAACTACGTGACCCAGCAATTAAACTCCTGGATATCTAGGTATATACCCCCAAATAATTGAAAACAGGAATTCAAACAGATACTTGTACAGACTGTAGAATTATTCACATTAGCCAAAAGGTTGAAACAACCCAAATAAATAAATAAATTGTGGTATATAAATACAATATTATTTAGCCATAACAAGATTGAAATTCTGATACATGCTACAACAATGATGAACCTTGAGAACAAGTGAAATATACCAGACATAAAAGGACAAATACCGTAGGATTCCACCTACATGAAATATCTAGAACAGACAAATTGACAGAGACAAAAAGTAGAACAGAAGTTATCAGTGGCTGGGTGGAAGAAGAATGGGGAGTTACTGCTTAAAATGAGTACAGGGTTTCTATTTGGGTGATGAAAAAGTTTTATAAATTCATAGTGGTGCTGGCCACACAACTTTGTGAATGTAATTAAAACCAATGCATTGTACATTAAAAAATTTAATGTTACATAGATTTTACCACAATAAAAATGTAACCCCAAATTGGGGCAGCATTATTTAGGGAAGCTAAAGGAGCAGGTAAATATCAGAAAAATTAAGCTGTATTTTGGAATTCTTTAATGGAAAAATCTGAATAAATCAGTCCAAAAAAAATCCATGAGTACAGACCATTCAGATGTGAAACACTAGTTTTGGGTTCCTGCTTTTCTCTTTTTCCTCAGTCTGAGCATATCTACATTCTTCATGCTGTGCTTAGTCGCTCAGTCATGTCTGGCTTTTTGGGACTCCATGTACTATAGCCTGACAGGCTCCTCAGTTCATGGGGATTCTTCAGGCAAGATTACTGGAGTGGGTTGCCATGCCTTCCTCCAGGGGATCTTCCCAACCCAGGGATTGAACCCAGGTCTCCCACTTTGCAGGCAATTCTTTACCATCGGAGCGAGCATGGAAACCCAGTAGCAGTGCTCTTGCATTGGCTGGGAATTGAACCCAGGCCTCCCGAGTGGCAGGTGAGAATTCTACCACTGAACCACCAATGCTTACACCTACATTCTTTAGGTTGTTAAGTAATCTGGACATCAGCTTCAAAGACATAGGAGGCACTCTGGCCAGTTGTGCTTGACAATCCATTACTTCATTAGTAGGATTTATTGGACAGGTTCCATTGGTTTTTTGATTGCAAAATTAAAAAGAAAACTGAGAAACTTTTGGATGGATTTCCCACAAGAATTCTCTGTTCCTCAGAACAGACTGTGATATAGGAGACCTGGTTATCTGGAATCTGGGAGTTGGAATAAAGGGCCTTTGGGGCCAAGACAGGCTCCAGGTGATGGTAGTATGTGAGCTCTGTAGGAGAGAGCTGGAATAATGGAATCAGAGCCAGTTACTGGGTATCTGAGCAGCTGGACACTTGCTGGGGAGGCAGGTGATAAGAATAGAGCTAATGTTGATCCTGAGTCAATCTTTTGTTATTTGTCTGAAATCTTTCTTAAGTGAAATGGATTTACGAGTAATAAATAATTCATACTTCCTGCTTGGAGGTGAATATACATATGGCTGAAACTACAGGTAGGGGCAAGGAGACAGCCTGGGTTAAAGAAAAATGGTTCAGGAAGAACTATAAGTGCTCTAATGTATATGAAAACATACTGTCAGTGATGAAGTGCTAATCAAGTGTTAGTTATCTGGTTACTCACAGATGCAGAATTTAAGAGCTATTCCTTAGTAGAAGGATCTGGTCATCTTTGGAGTCCTGATAGTAAAACAAAGATGAAAATATCCTCATCTAATAATATATCACTGCAACCTACTGAAAATTAGGGTCTTAAGTGAAAGAAATGAAGGTTTAAATGGTCATGTTTTTAATCTAGGGGGAAAAATAAAAAATTTTTCCTGAGTATAATAACAAGTTTTAAATTTCAAAATATGATTTTTAGAAGTAGTCTTAGGAAAAAAAACCTCCCTACAAAATAAAGATGTTCTGTATAGCATAACCTGGGTTTCCCTGGTGGCTTAGATGGTAAAGAATCTGCCTGCCATGCTGAAGACCCAGGTTTGATCCCTGGGTTGGGAAGATCTCCTGGAGAAGGGAATGGCAACCCCCTTCAGTGTTCTTGCCAGGAGAATCCCCATGGACAGAGGAACCTGGTGGGCTACAGTCCCTGGTGTTGCAAAGAGTCAGACACAACTGAACGACTAATGCACACACACATACATAGCATAACCCAAACTAGATTTGGAGCTGTCCTAGTAAAGATATTTATTTGGAGCAACTGTTCCTTGCCTTAGTAGCCAAGAGCTAATATTGGGAGTATGCTATGTACTATGTATGTATGTAGTATGTACTAGCATACTATGTATGCTAGAAACTGTTCCAGCTACTTTAAATGTGTCCAGTTATTTAACACTTGTAACTTTCTCTCAGCTAGTTACTACTCTCATGCCCATCCTAGAAATAAAGAAAAAGGAGAGCTCAAGTAACTTGCCCAAGAGCCTACAGCAAGTCAGAGTTTGAACGCTGGCAGTCTGACTCCAGAGTCCATACTCCTAACCATTATCCCCTCTTTCCCAACTGCTTTTTACAACTCCTAACTGCATTATCCCCTTTTTGACAACTGAAAACAAAGGCCTCTGTTGATGGAGAGGAGTGGTGCCAAATCAGTACTTCCAAAGAATGATCCAAAAGACATTCGTCCCTCAGTATGTACTAAGTCACTTCAGTCATGTCCAACCCTTTGTGACCCCATGGACTGTAGCCCACCAGGCTTCTCTAGCCATGGGATTCTCCAGGCAAGAATACTGGAATGGGGTTGCCATTCCCTTATGAGGGGATCTTCCCAACCCAGGGATTGAACCCATCTCGCTTACATTCCTGCATTGGCAGGTGGGTTCTTTACCACTAGCGCCACCATATGCTTCATGGCAAAATAAAAGGGTGCACTGGTGAAACACTCAATATTGTATATCCCTCTTCCCATCTCAGATCCATAGTAAGTACTAGTAGTAAAGGTTTTGCTAAATTTTACTGTAAATCTTTTCATGATTTGTTTCACCCAGCACAAAATCTTCATTTATAGAATATCTATTCCTGTATCTCAGAAGAGGTACTGTGTACACTACACCTGAGAAATTTGCATTAAAATGCTTTAATAACTGGCCATATTACAAAATAGCTGTCGCTAACTGTTTTTGACAACTCTTATGTCTTTAGTTGTGGAGAAGGCGATGGCATTAGTTAGCAGGGCAAACCGACTATTTGGATTTAGTGAAACGGGCCTTTAAGTAAAAGATCAGGGAAATATTTTCCATATTAAAATATTCTTTTTTCCAGGTTATAGAGATCTTTTTTTCCTATGTTTTTTGCTTTTATTTTGCTTTTGCTATATTCTTCTAGTCCTGTGCTGGTCTAAATTGGCTTTAGTCACTATCTTATTTCAGAATTTCTTTTACTATCTATAGATTTTTAGACTCTAATGGAATCTCTCAAAATTTACTTAAAGATTCAAGTCTTGTTATCAATTGATTTTCATGAAAGTTTGTTCTTAATACAGGAAATATGAGCAATGACTTGTCTTTAAATACGTTTTATGTCTGTATTGCTGACATGGTATCTTAATGAGAGGTGAGAGGTGGTTAGAGTCTCCCTTTTCGGCTAAAAGAGGCATGTCTGAATTGGCCGATCAATTGAAAATGGATTTCTGCAAATGGCGAGAAATATAAGCACTATGAAACATTTCATCCTTCTGTCCTGACCCTTCCCCCACCTGCACCCACTATCCCCTAATATTACTCTGACCAATTTGTCAGGATCTGGTCTTTTAAAACCACTTTATTCTGCATCTACAGTCTTTACATTGCTTTCTATATGATTGAAATTACTATTAGGTAGCACATGATAGTTTCCATTTTATTATGTGATAGTACTCTCTCTCCACTAATGTTCTGATAGCTTAGAATAGTTCTCTATTTTTGAGCCTGACCATTTCTCATAATTTAGTTACTAGCTCTTGTTTCTTTCTATATCCTTTGCTGCTGCTGCTAAGTCGCTTCAGTCGTGTCCGACCCTGTGCGACCCCATAGATGGCAGCCCACCAGGCTCCCCCATCCCTGAGATTCTCCAGGCAAGAATACTGGAGTGGGTTGCCATTTCCTTCTCCAATGCATGAAAGTGAAAAGTGAAAGTGAAGTCGCTCAGTCGTGTCTAACTCTTAGTGACCCCATGGACTGCAGCCTACCAGGCTCCTCTGTCCATGGGATTTTCCAGGCAAGAGTACTGGAGGGGTGCCATTGCCTTCTATATCCTTTGGCCATTCATATATATTTTTGCATGTCATTTATAAAATACTATTTTTTAAATCCATTGAAGACAGACTGTGTTTGTATCTTGGTCCCACAATTCACGATGTGTCTTTAGCAATTTATTTAAACTTATATAAGCATCTTATATAAAGCAACTTATATAAAGCATCTCTGGCTTCCCTTCTGTGAAGTGAGATTAATATCATATACTTTCCAGGGTTCTTATAAACATTAAAGTTAATATATGTAACATGTAATATATTAATCACATACAACAAATGTAAAGTGTCCGGCTGTGGCAGATTATAACATATGGGTTCACCATCCATTTCATTTTCTTTGGCATGGAGCTAAACTTTATTTCTCAGCTCCTCAAGACCTAGGTAAAGTAGTGTGATTAAATCTCACCAGTGGGATGTAAAGGGAAGTGTTATGTCATTTACAGGTTGAGGAAGGAAGGAATCCTTTCTACTCCACCATCACTACTAGAGAGACTCGGAGATTGCAGAGTTGCAGAATGGAAGGAAAGTGTTTTCTTAGAGGAAAACTGCAAAGAAGAGGAAAACTGTAAAGAAGAGCCACCTGACCCATATCAGATTCTCCTGATATCTAGCAGATATTTTTAAGAACTTGGATTTGGGGGTTTACTGATTGTAGCAGCTACAGTTATTTACCTTTCCTTATGTATGCAGATGGGAAAAAAGGAATAGAAGCTATGACCATTATTATTGTTGTTCACCATCAAAAGGAATGGCCAGCGGTAGCCTTAGACTTCGGTGGTACTTAATATTCATTGGCCAGATAGACTGAAACAATTTCCTTCTGACTCTGAAAACTTCTCTCTAACCTTACTTAAAAAAATGTATATTCTCAGGAGGCTGTTTTCACAAGAAGTTTGAAGAAGTATAGTATTTTATATTTATTTATTTAAGGTCTCCACTTAACCTGAACTTCTTAATGCCACTATTTCTTATTTATCTGAATGAATGATTGATTTCACAAAAAGGAAATTAGTACAATATGTTGATGGAAGGTATTGATTAGTAAAGTTTGGTCTGTAGTTGTAAATCTTTTGGACATAGTTTTGTGTATTTGTAGGCTAAGAAAAAGCAAAAGAGTTCCAGAAAAACATCTACTTCTGCTTAATTGACTATGCCAAAGCCTTTGACTACGTGGATCACAACAAACTGTGGAAAATTCTTTAAGAGATGGGAATACCAGACTACCTGACCTGCCTCTTAAGAATCTGTATTCAGGTCAAGAAGCAACAGTTAGAACTGGACATGGAACAACAAACTTGTTCCATATTAGGAAAGGAGTACATCAAGGGTGTATATTGTTACCCCGCTTATTTAACTTACATACTTAGTACATCATGAGAAACGCTGGGCTGGATAAAGCACAAGCTGGAATCAAGATTGCAGGGAGACATACCAATAACCTCAGCTATGTCAATGACACCACCCTTATGACAGAAAGCGAAGAACTAAAGAGCCTGTTGATAAAAGTGAAAGAGGAGGGTGAAAAAGTTGGCTTAAAACTCAACATTTGGAAAACTAAGATCATGGCATCTGGTCCCATCACTTTATGGCAAATAGATGGGGAAACAGTGACAGACTATTTTTTTGGGCTCCCAAATCACTGCAGATGGTGACTGCAGCCATGAAATTAAGATGCTTGCTCCTTGGAAGAAAAGTTACGACCAACCTAGACAGCTTATTAAAAAGCAGAGACATTACGTTGCTAACAAAGGTCCGTCTAGTCAAAGCTATGGTCTTTCCAGTAGTCATGTATGGATGTGAGAGTTGGACTATAAAGAAAGCTAAGTGCAAAAGAATTGATGCTTTTGAACTGTGGTCTTGGAGAAGACTCTTGAGAGCCCCTTGGACTGCAAGGAGATCCAACCAGTCTATCCTAAAGGAAAGCAGTCCTGAATATTCAATGGAAGGACTGATGTTGAAGCTCCAATCCTTTGGCCACCTGATGCGAAGAACTGACTCATTTGAAAAGATCCTGATGCTGGGAAAGGGTGAAGGTAGGTGAGAAGGGGACGACAGAGGATGAGATGGTTGGATGGCATCATTGACTCAATGGACATGAGTTTGAGTAAACTCCAGGAGTTGGTGATGGACAGGGAGGCCTGGCATGCTGCAGTCCATGGGGTTGCAAAGAGTCAGACACGACTGAGCAACTGAACTGACTGATAGGGACATTTTCACAATGATTAGCAATAAAATGTCTAAAATAACACTAAGTAGAACAACTTAACCTCATTAACACCCTCCATCCCTCATATAGTCCATGTATATATTTCTGGGAATGAGAAACAATTCGTGTTCTGATATTAACTGTTTTTTTAAACATTTTACTCTAGAATCCTTTCAGTGTCCAGCATTTTGGGAATCTGACACTACCCAGCTGAGGTGAATGGCAGAGGGCAGAGGAAAGTGCTAGAAAGTCTCATCTTGGTTGAATTAATTGATTTTTTCACAGTGAGCTCTGGGGGATTCTCCTACTTTCCTTTCAACCTCACATCCCTTCCTTTCTCCTCTGTTCTTCCTGTTCCTTTTCCCCAGATTTTTCACAAAGGAAAAACAGTTAAAGGGCCCTGCTGTATAATTAGATGTCAAAAGACTGAAATCTTTATTGTTCCTTTCCCTGGATTTCTTCAAGGGCGGTCATGACTAATTAACTATGAACTTGGGAGTGAGGAGGACATCTATCAGAAATGAGGTATATATGGCTTTCATGCAAACACAAAAAGGCACATGAACTGTAATTTTAAACACTAAACACAGCTAACAAGCACAGCTAGTAAACAGATAATTGTATTTTCATATTAATATCTCATTCAGCCCTCATTGCAGCATTCTCCATGAAATGCCTAAAAAATAATCTTTCTTTTATTAAAGAAAATACAAGGTCAGAGCTGTTGTAAAATTGTAAGAGCCAATAGAGCCAGTGTGTGCTGCTAAAACCTATCCCCTGACCCTACCTGCTAATATTCACATGGACCCAAAATAATGGAGAATCTACTGTGGCCAAGTGCCACTTTAACTGCCGTGTGCCCTTTGCCAAGGCACTGAATCCTCCTGTATGTTACTTCCCTCATCTTTAAAGTGGGGATAATAATACTAACTTTATGGGGTTGCAAGAGATTAAATGAGTTATCCTAAATAGATGCCTGAGAATGGTGTCTGGCATGTAGCATATGTTCAGTAATCATAAGCTACTATAATATAATGTGGCAATTAGTAGTAGTATTCCTAATTAGTAAGTGGAAGAATTTAGTTTCTACAACTGTCTCAGATTTCTTCACTATTCCCCAAAAGTCACCTAGATGTCATATGGCATCACAGGAGCACACAACTGAATAAAATTAGTATTATATAAATATAATTTAGCACTAAAATGCTAAGCAGCTACTTTAAAATTATGAGCATACACTAAAATACATGGTATTTTCCCTCACTTTTAAAAAAACTAATACACTGTAATAAAATTCACCCTCAAGTGTATAGTTCTGAGCTCTATCAAATACATAGAGTTGTATAACTACTGTATAGGACAGCTCTTAGAGTTTATTTACATGAATATTTAGAAAGAATTTTTCTAAAATTAGAAGCCAATGTAAGTACATCTCCTTGATTCAGGGACTTCAAATACACTTGAAAGTTGGCTAATAATTCTCTTTCATTTACTAATTGACTCAAGAAGTATGTACTGAGTTTTTTCTACATGTATAGCATTGTTATCATTTATAAAGAGAGGAAGAAGTATCCCCAAGTTTACTGCCTTCAAAAGAACAAATGTAATACTTTTGTTTTATACTTCTACCTAATAGATCAGGAGAGGGAAATAATAGGCCCTTTTGTAAATTTAAAGAGTGCATGAAAAGAAGGATGACAAAGTGTCATTTCTTCTCTTAATTAGCGTGTATTAAAACAATTATATCCTCTCACCCTATAACGCCTACAACTCAGTTTAATTTCTCAAATATTTGAGCACGTCACTGGGTCGATACAGTCCTTGTCCTCAAGCAGTTTGTAGCATTGTAGAACAGGTAAGTGTAATAAATGGCAGAAAATGATCAAAGATACAAAATGAAATATATTCAGGAAGAGTTAGGGAATGTTGAGATGGGGGAGTCAATAAAGACTTTATCAAAGGCATAGCTTTCAAACAGTCTTGAAAAGGTGAAAAAGCTATTGGTGGAGGGAGGACAAATTTAGTACACTATAAAGCTGCTGCACTGTCCAATACAGTAGTCACTAGCTATATGTGGCTGTTTAAATTCCAATGAAAATAAAATAATTTAAAATTTTAATTCTTCCTCAGTCCAACTAATCACATTTTGAATGTTTAATGGCCACATGTGGCTAGTGGCTACCATACTGAACAAGATAGAGTACAACATATCCATCATAATGGAAAGTTCTATTGGATAGTGTTTCTATAGAAGGAACAGCAATGAAAGATTAGGAAGTGGGAATAATGAATTACCCAAATCTCTGTTCAAGTCCTTGGACAAAATACCAGAAATAATGGTACATCCATGTATTTCCTCCCCAAATATAAATTGGAAATATGTGCCTATGTAAAGCTCAATGATTTAGTTGTTTTATTGGCTGCTCTGGTTCAATTGTCATGCTGAGTTCATACTATAAATCAATAATGAAGACATAAAACCTAACAGGCCTATCTAATTGCTCTATCTATCTGAGTATGCAGATCATAGTGGCTGAAAGCCAGGCTCGGGTCTAGCCAAGTGTGTTGCCGCTGTTTCTTCTGGCAGGGACCTGTTAGCTGAGTGGGTCCAAGCTGAATGGCTTGGGCCTGGCACTTTTGCAGTTCCCTAAGAACATGCTCACTATTGCCATTTGCTTCTTTAGAAATAGTGCTAGTACCCATGGCAAAACCTAAAGGCAGGTAGAAGTTTGAGGAAACTATAATCAGAGAAACAAGTCCTGCTGTATGCGATGGATGAATTGAGCCATGTGTGGCCTTAGTCACTGATAAATTTCTGAAGGTAAAGACTTCAGCCTTTTGGTAAGAATTGCTGTCCACACTGTCAGAAGGGTGGTTCAGCCAAACAACCGGGTGATGTTTTTACAGAGCCAGCCAGGGCATCATTTGAGATCCAAATGGACAGAGGTATGTAGGACAACAGACTGGTTCCAAATAGGAAAAGGAGTACGTCAAGGCTGTATATTGTCACCCTGTTTATTTAACTTATATGCAGAGTACATCATGAGAAACGCTGGACTGGAAGAAACACAAGCTGGAATCAAGATTGCTGGGAGAAATACCAATAACCTCAGATATGCAGATGACACCACCCTTATGGCAGAAAGTGAAGAGGAACTAAAAAGCCTCTTGATGAAAGTAAAAGAGGAGAATGAAAAAGTTGGCTTAAAGCTCAACATTCAGAAAACGAAGATCATGGCATCCGGTCCCATCACTTCATGGGAAATAGATGGGGAAACAGTGTCAGACTATTTTTCTGGGCTCCAAAATCATTGCAGATAGTGACTGCAGCCATGAAATTAAAATACACTTACTCCTTGGAGGGAAAGTTATGACCAACCTAGATAGCATATTCAAAAGCAGAGACATTACTTTGCCAACAAAGGTTCATCTAGTCAAGGCTATGGTTTTTCCTGTGGTCATGTATGGATGTTAGAGTTGGACTGTGAAGAAGGCTGAGCACCGAAGAATTGATGCTTTTGAACTGTGGTGTTGGAGAAGCCTCTTGAGAGTCCCTTGGACTGCAAGGCGATCCAACCAGTCCATTCTGAAGGAGATCAGCCCTGGGATTTCTTTGGAAGGAATGATGCTAAAGCTGAAACTCCAGTACTTTGGCCACCTCATGCAAAGAGTTGACTCATTGGAAAAGACTGATGCTGGGAGGGATTGAGGGCAAGAGGAGAAGGGGACAACAGAGGATGAGATGGCTGGATGGCATCACTGACTCGATGGACATGAGTCTGAGTGAACTCCGGGAGTTGGTGATGGACAGGAAGGCCTGGCGTGCTGCGATTCATGGGGTCGCAAAGAGTTGGACACGACTGAGCGACTGATCTGATGTGATCTTATCTGATGTAGGACAGAAATACCATGTATCAAAGTTTTCTAAATCTGAGTCTAAATGTGTCTTCATTAGTTTAAAAAAAAAAAAAAACGTAGAAAATCAACCACCTGGAGAAATTAAAGGCAGCCCCGAATATACTGAATCCATACTTTTTTGGTTATTTGGTGCCTCTTGTTTTTAGATCCAATAAGTGCTTACAACGTGACTTTGATTCCTTTAAATATTGTTCAACAATAATTGACTTTAATTTGCATATTTTGGGGAGGGTTGGAATATTTTAGACACCATCATTAGGCATTTTATTTATACAAGCTCATTGGGCAACAGATTATTGTCTGCTCTTAAAAGGGCTTAAGAGTACCAGAAAAAGGCAGGGGGGAAACATACTGATTTTAAATAACTATGCATGCTTAGTCACATCTGACTCTTCTCCACCCCATGGACTGCAGCCCTCCAGGCTCCTCTGTCCATGGGATTTCCCAGGTAAGAATACTAGAGTAGGCTACCACTTCCTACTCCAGGTGATCTTCCTGATTCAGGGATCAAACCCGTGTCTCTTGCATCTCCTGCGTTTGCAGGCGGATTCCTTAGCACTGCATCACCTGGGAAGCCCAATTACTTTTCAAAAGTAAGATATACTGTATGCATACTACACATCCTATATGCACTTACTTTTTTTCTTAGAAGTAGTGTATAGAACCATTTTCTTCCCACCCAAATACTTACATTTGGAGGAGTCTCTAAATGTCTTTATAGTTCTTATGCGTGAAGAAAGCAGTTGCTATGCCATGAAAAGTATTTTTATAACCCTATTTACATATAAACATCTATTTTCAATGTACTGTTAACTAACAGTGTCAAGGGCAAATAGAAAAGTTAAATCTGCATACCAAGAAAACCTAAATAAATATTTTTCAGTTTATTAGATTCTCTTGAAAATGCTTATGATGATACATGGATTTTAATTATTTGATGCTTGTTGACTTCATATTTATTTGAGACTGTTCCCACAATGAACTCGGCATTTTCAAAGAATTGAAGGAGAGACTTTCCCCCCCCATTTCTGAACAGTCAAATGAAGGAAAAAGTGATTAACTTACAGTCAAATGAAGGAAAAAGTGATTAACTTCAATTTTCTTTGCTTTTAGAAGGCCTCTAAAAGTTTCATAGGTAGGGAAATGATACTGATGACTCAACTATCCATAGTGTTATTTTGCTTGTTTATGCTACCTGTGTGGAAAATACTAAGTCTAATTTATCCCCCTGCAAAATAAAAATCTACATTTATTGGGGAACCAGTACCAGCTATAAGAACTCATTTAGTTCAGGATAGTCCAGCTGCTGAAATACTGTTGATGACATTTAACCTTCAACTGGATTGCAGGAACAGCGCACATGTCATTTGGTTCCCAGTTTCATAGTTTTGGCATCCGTACATTATTTAGACAAGCTTAGGCTGCTTTGCTTGGCTATGATAGACATTTTAGAATATCTCTGACTCATGAATATAAATAGTTGTACAAAAATAAATTTTATAAAACCAGAGCTGGTAACAAAAAAATCACCTAGATATCAACAACTCTGAAAGAATCTAGTGTCACATTCCTTAGAACGTCAGATTAAACTAACATGTGCCAGTCAATATTGCTACACTGCGACCCTTGATGCCTCCTAAGCAAAACTATTAAGTCCAACATTCTCTCCTGTAAGCACTTATCTGTAAGGATGGCTAACATGTCCTCTGAAGCAGATATTGAAACTGATTGGACAATAGGTAGATACCAGACAGAGGCCTGGGGGCCGACCTCTAGAAATAGGGGGAGAAAATCTTAATCTGCAACACAATGCCGTTCTCTTGAAACCCTATCATTTTCACTTCCCATGTGTCTGCTGCCTGACTGTGAATGGATTTGAAAAGGAATGGTTAGTGCTGAAAATTGGATCAGAGCTAACATTCTCTCATTTTTATCAGCAGCTGCCAAAGGTCATCTGACATAATAGCTGATGAATTCAAGCCCAGTGGATTTCATTTGCAATTTTCAATTTACTGAGGCCTCCAAACCCCACGGTGATAAAAGCTTCCCCTATCGTGGCCTGTCACAAACATCAAGAAACTGCACAAACCCACAAGAAAGAAAAAAGAGAAAGCTGTGCATCCTTGCAGGTACAGATAAGGAGAACAGGAAGGAATGGTATCATGCAGGAAGGTACGGAGCAGCTTGTGTGGCTAGTTCTCTAAATGCCAATTGAAAGGAAAAGACTATGAAGAACAATCAAATAACTTCCACAGAATAACAACATGTTTCTTTGGGGCTTGTGTGTGAAAATTGCCTTCTAATCTCTTACTTGACATATCCTCAAACAAAAATGTGACTGTAAATATGTGGATAAATAAATGAATAAATAATCCTTGCTTATTTAGTCCCTGAAAAGAAAGTATGCTCTGTATGTTGTATTTACCATAGTTTTGATTTACAAAATGCAGGCTTGTAAAGTCTCTTTTATCGTGGAAATGTCGGTCAGCACTAAGAAATCATTTGTTTTGTTACAGAGAAATGGTTAGATCCTTTGACTGATTTGCAAAGGCAGTCAAAGAACTGGCTAGCAAATACTTGTAAGTGGATCTAGACAGTGTATATTGATGTATTAGCAAGAAGAAAGCCATTTGCCCCCCTTGTCAAGCTATTTACAGTGAACTTAGGCAAGATCAGGGACTGAATCCTGCTCCCAGTGGTTCAAATTGCCGAGACCATATTCATGTTCCTTGGAGAATGGCAAGTTTAAAAGCCAAGCAGTCCATCTTCATCCTACGCTAGTCAACTCATACCACAGCCAATGAAAAGAGAGCAGAGAGATGGACCGCTCTTTGAGAGGCAACTGCTGGGAGAATTTAATTTCAGACGTGGATGTCTGGATCCCATTTCTACCAAATAGATTCAGAAAGCCTTATGAAATTGGTCTAATGAGGCAAGAGGACTTGGCAGTGGGCATCTACCAAACCTGCCTAATGACAGGATTTCTCATGACAGTTGACAAGAAAACCTGAGCATGACATCAACAGGACTAGGATATTTACTTCATTTGTGTGTTGATAACTGTGAGACAATCAGAGTTTGGACAGGAAAGAAGATAATTCCTGGTTGAACTGATATGACTGAGAAAGATTGCCTCGTACAGAATCATTACTTAAATTGTCACAGTAAAAAATAAGAACATGGGTTATTCATCATAATTGAATCCTTAGTTCTTTGAAATTTAGCTATTAAGATTTTCTATTAGCAAAAGTTTAATGACCTTTTAATTCTTCAAACTCTCAAAATAGAAAATATGGTTTCCTCAGCAGTTAAAGATGGCAGGAATTAACATTTCAAAATAAGGGATGTAAAATTTTATTCTTAAGCTGCAGAAAATATGGAAAGTAACCATATTTTAATATTTTTTTGGTCAGGATGCTACTTTTCAAAGGTTACTTACCCCTTGCCCCCCCCCCCCCTTTTTTTTAGTTTTTATAGGTTCAAAGAGAACTGTCTATAATTTGCAGTTTCTATGATTTCTCTTTGATTGTTAGCATAATACAGAGATCCTGGTGATGACGAAAGATTACCTAATAGGGTCTTATTGATAATTTAATCGGTTCTTTAAAAAAATGCATATAACAAACTTGGTGAGGGTTTTTCATTATCTCTGTTCTTCTGTGGCAGTGATAGAAGGCAAGCTGTACCACTTGGTCTGTAGTTACACAGCAGAAAGGTTAATCTCTTTTATGTTTCTTCTATTAGAAAAAACAGCTCTTGAATCTTCAGGGCAGAGTCGTAAATTGTTCTTGAAGACTGGTTCAGAGAGACTGTTCCTTCTCGTGCCCGGTGGCTAATTACATTCAGTCAGGTCAGAGCATTCACTATAGTTTGAGTGGTACAAGAGGGCATTTCCCATTTCATTAAATGATTCTTTCATTCCTTCACCTAGCATTTATTTAGCATCTATTAATTGCTGTATACTATGTTGAAAATTATGAATAAGAATTTCCCTACTTTCAAACAGTTTACAGAAGAGTGGAAGGAAAAATTGTAAATCTGTTTTCTCTACCCCTACCTCCCTCATCCCCGCTCCATTGAGTTTATGTCATATAGCTGTAAAACTTTAAAATAATGAAAAGTTTATCCTGAGAATTTGGGCAATGTAATGATACTGTTGACATCTGGACAACACTTTATTTAAGGTGAAAGCTGTGTTCCACTCTTTTTTTGGTTTTGTTTTGTTTTTTTGGTAATATACGTATCACCATAACATCTTCCCAAGTCAATATACAGTCTATACTTATTTACTAAATACTTTTCTTTGACTGAACTCAGCTTTTTAAAATTAAATTCAATTAGGAAGAAGTCATTGCCTAAACTGTCACAAACAGCCTATATCATGAATAAAATATAATAACATATAAATGTAAAACTACTAATGTATTAGTCTGTGTACCACCTACATAATTTCAGATTTCACATGTGTTATGAATGCTACACTTTG
This sequence comes from Bos indicus x Bos taurus, assembly GCF_003369695.1. NCBI lineage: Eukaryota > Metazoa > Chordata > Mammalia > Artiodactyla > Bovidae > Bos > Bos indicus x Bos taurus. The sequence goes on from NC_040076.1 coordinate 85,224,882, forward strand.
GAAAGTACTGGTTTGGTGTGTTGTGCTGATAAAGACCAGCATTGTAGATTTGACCTCCATGAGAACAGGTATTTTGATTTGTTTCTTGCTGACCAGCAGTTCCTAGAACAATGACTAGTACATATTAAATAATAAAAATATTTGCTAAATAAATGAACAAGGGTCAATAAATGAACTTCTCAAAGAGCAGCCTGTATTTCCCATGTAGTCATAATAATCATACTTTATCATGATTACTTGCCTAATATCTCTCTTAATCACTAGACTGGTAGAAAACTTTGTCTTTTTTGTTCATCTCTGTTATAATCCCAGTGCCTTGAAAAATGTATGGCACATAGTAGGTACTCAAAAATTCATTGAATAAAAGGATAATGCCATTCCAAGGTCGTAAAGCTTTTTCTGTTATCTCACTGATCATTTTTATAGAGGAGTTGATTTGGCCAAAATTAGCTTAAAGCTGTTTAATGCCTGGCATGTTAAAAAAGCAAACCTTTGTTGAGTAAATGAATGAGGGAATAAACAGTTTTGTGATACCAGAGAGAGTCAACTGCTTATATGAAAGAACTTTAAAGGAGAATAATCCTTTCTCAATGCTTAAATGTAGTGCCAATTTTCAACTGTTGAATAAGTCATCCCTGGCAAGCCTTTCTTACTGTTTTACAAATTAAGATTATACTGAAGTTTATGTGTTTATAGAAAAACTGACAAATAGTGAGGTCTGCAAATTACATAAAATGGTTCCAGCAAGTGACCTGATGGTATATTTTCATTTAGATTGCTTTTATGCATTCCTTGATTCACTTAAGAATCAAACACTTTGACTAGACAAGTAGTATTTACAAAATCTGAGTTTGTGCTTTTCAATAATGAGAACATCCATAAGAAGAAATAGTGAAGAATTAGCTGCATTTCTCTGGTCCCACCCCTAAAGAGTACTGTCAATCACTGCCCCAAACATAAGCTTTTGTAGGTTTCAAATGCTTTGAACTGGAAAACGACTATTTTAGTGGATAATTAAAGGGTGTTACAACTGATTGAGCTTGTGTAGAATCAGGAAAATTGGTGGGATTGGAATGGACATATAGGTCACACCACTTTTCCTTTGTAATATTTTCTACTATAAATGATGCTTCAGTTGAAAATCAAGCCTTGAACTAAGGTATCACAAATGGGTTGATAAGGTATGGCTGTAAAATCAAATACTGGGAGAACTGTCTTTATCACTTGAGAAATCATACTCAACTTAAACAAAGGGATGATTTCTTTAATAGCATAATTTTGTCTCTTAAATTTACAGCTTGAATTATGTGTGTTACAACCACAGTTTATTTAGCAGATCAGCACTTGTCTGTGCTGCATAGAAGAGGGTTCAGTAAGATATCAATGAGTATCACACAGAAGAAAAATCTGGGGCCAAGAAAGTTTGGGTTAAATGGATTTTTTAAAAAAATGTTCCCCTGTCCTTCAGAATATGCCAATATATATTATAACCAGTCAAGAGTCATCTATTTAAGCAGGAAGTTTTTTTTTTTTTTTTTCTCGCAGAATGTCTATTAGAATCATCCAGAGCATGGATTGGACTGATGCTGAAGCTCCAGTACTTTGGCCACCTGATGAGAAGAGCTGACTCCCTGGAGGAGACCCTGATGCTTTGAAAGATTGAGGGCAAGAGGAAAAGGGGGTGACAGAGGATGAGATAGTTGGATGGCATCACAGACTCAATGGACATGAGTTTAAGCAAATTCCGGGAGATAGTCAAGGACAGGGGAGCCTGATGTGCTGCAGCCCATGGGGTCACAAAGAGTTGGACATGACTGAGTGACTGAACAATAACAACAACAACGCACACAGATTAGGAAAGTCCCAAATTTCAATCATCTCTATGGAATGGCCTTGAAACAGCAATGCTCATGACTACTTATGAAATATCTTCTGTGACAGACAGATAATAGACACTCCACCCATCCTGTCTTATAAAAAGTATCTTATTATAAAATGACAAACATATAGAAAACAAGAATATTATAAAACCATGGGTGCACATTAGTCATTTTCCATTTGATAAGGTCTTTTAAAATGTAATAAAATATTATTGAAATAATTGAATTCTCCTGTGTGTCTCTTTCCAATCCTATTCTCTCCTTACTTTTCCCAGAGGTAGCCAACATCCTGAACTTGATACATTCCTATGTATATATCACATTTGTATGGCTTTGTATATTTTAAAAGTTACTTTATAATACCATAATTTTCACTAAAAATTATATTTTGATATATGTCTACATTGCTGCATGTAGGACCAAGTTACTTTATGTAAAACTTCTTTATAAGTATATTTTATTGATCTGTTCCACTAATGTTGGACGTTTCTTTTCAGTTCTTTAATAATATAATGTGGGAATGAGCAGTTTTAAACCTCTCTCCTGCTTGGTTTGAGTGTGCTCTTACTCCTTCTTGCTGTGGTGCTGCTCAGTGAGTACTCTTGTGTACCCACTGGGGCTCACACCCAGTGAATTTCAGACATCCTTCCCCCTGACATGAAGGTGACTTCTAGCAAATAGAGCAGCTGCCCCAGTAAGCAGTTTCCTGCTGAGTTCCCAGGCAGTCTGGCCAGCTTCTCAGAAAGTTCAGTAGCATTCCTTATAGGAAGATAACTTGGAATGTTTATGAGCACCCCACCACCTGCCCGAGCTCATGGGTAGCCTGGGCTTGCTGTACCTTACCAGAATTAAAGCCCAGATTTGAATAAATTCAGTTTCTAATTGGATTAAGATAATCTGAAGATTGGCAGTGGTCCGAGCCTGTCTTTTTACCAGAAATCAATGTATACCGCTAGTGCTACCTGGGAAGCCCCAGGTTAAGAATGTGCCTGCCAATGCAGGAGACACAAAGATGTCGGTTCATTCCCTGGGTCAGCAAGATCTCCCGGAGGAGGGGATGGTAAACCCCTCCATCATTCTTGCCTGGAGAATTCCTTGTACAGAGGAGCCTGGTGGGCTACAATCCATAGGGTTGGGTTGCAAAGAGGCAGACACGATTGAAGCAACTTAGCATGCACACAATGTAAATCCTCTTTAGAGAAAAATACTATTATCTGAAGCCTCAACATATCTGTAAAATAATGGAAGAAAAAGGGAAAGCAGATACTAGAAAATAATACACAGGAGATAATGGAATTATCAGACATAGGCTTAAAAATAACTGTTTCATATGTCCAAGGAATTAAAAGGCAAGGCAAGGAAGAGCACCGCAACAGGAAATTGAAAGTTATAAAAAGAATGAAATAAAAATTCTAGAAATGAAAAATAGAATAACTGGATTCAACAGCCAGTTAGACACAGTTTAAGAAAGAGTTTATGAAGCAGAACACAGTTCAGGAAGAAGCATCAGACGAGCATATAAAACAATGAAAATACAGAAAAAAAGTAGCAGAGGCATATCAGATATATTTGTAGACAGAAAGAAGCACTAGTTGAAGAGATAATAGGACAGAACTTCCCAAACAACTAAAAGATACCAAACCACATTTTAAAGAAGCATGGAAGACCCTACACAAAACAACTACAGACAACCATTGCTAAGCACATAATACTGAAACAACTGAAAACCAAAATCAAGGAGAAAAATCTTAAAAGCAGACAGAAAAAAAGAAACATTACTTTCAAAGAAGCAAGAATAATGTATTTTCTCAAAAGAAACTGTAAATCAAAGTACAAAGGAATTATGTTTTCAAGGCATTGAAAGAGCATAATTGTCAACCTAGCATTCTATCCTCAGTGAGTACATCTTTCAAAAATGAAGGCATTCTCAGGCAAAATTAAAAGATAGCACATTGGTACATTTATACATTTCATAATGATAAAAGTTTCAACTCAGCAAGAAGATTAAATTTTCTGACTGTAGGCACCAAATGACAGAGATTTAAAATATACAAAGGAAAAATGGACAGAATTAAAAGAAGATGGAGACAAGTCCACAATCATGTTGGAAGTTTTAATACACCTCTCCCAATAACTGGTGAAACAAGCAGACCAAAAAATGATATGAATATGGAAGATTTAAACAGCACAAGATTTAAACTTCACCCTAGACTGCTTTCTTTTTAGTGAATGTGGAATATTTATCCAAATTTATATGAGCCAAACTATAAAACAAATCACAAAAAATTTCAAAAGATTTAAATAATTCAGAGCATTTTCTGTGGCCATAGTGGAAATATGTGCATGTGTGCGAAGTCGCTTCAGTTGTGTCCAACTCTGTGACCCCATGAACTGTAGCCTGCCAGGCTCCTCTGTCCAAGAGATTCTCTAGGCAAGAATACGAGAGTGGGTTGCCATGCCCTCCTCCAGGGGATCTTCCTGACCCAGCGACTGAACCTGTGCCTCTTATGTCTCCTGCATTGGTAGGTGGGTCCTTGCCCACTAGCGCCACCTGGGAAACCCAGTGGAAATGTATTAGATACCAATAACAACAATGCTGAAAACCCCACAGATTTAGGAATTAAATAATAAACGTTTAAATATGCAAGGGGGTGTCAAAGAAAAAAACGATTCTGCACATTAGAAAATATTTGAATTCAATTATAATGAAAATGCTACATATCAAAATTTGTGGAATACAATTAAAGCTATGCTTCGAGGGTCATGTAAAGCCAAACTAGACATAACAGACATAGACATTTACCTCTAGAAACTAGAAAAGACAAATTTATAGAGGAAGTATGACTGATGAAGGGGAAAAGAGAAAAGGTATAAATGTCAGAACAAGACTAAAGATCTCACAGATTTGTGAAAACTATTGTAATTATTAAACTAAGTTACGTGAGGGACAGAACATAAAGTTTCTCTTTCCCTGTTATGGTCTTCACTCATCTTTTACATCCATGATCTCCTTCAGGACTCCCAGCATCCCCAAATGTAGGATTATCATTCCCATTCTACTAGTAAGGAAACTGAGGATGAGAGTGCATTTAAGAGGTCATAGAAATTTTAAATGCTAGAACTCTAGGGGATAGAACACAGATTTTTCTAGATTCTTGTCCAAAGCCCCTTCCAGAAAAAATGTTAAAAACATTTGCAGCTTCCCTGGTGGTCCAGTGGTTAAGAATCCTCTTGCCACCACAGGGGACATGGGTTCAATCCCTGGCCCAGGAAGATTCCATGTGCATGAAGCAACTAAGTCTGTGTGCCAGAACTACTGAGCCTGCACTCCAGAGCCTATTGCTGCAACTGCTGAGCCCACACGCCATTAACTGCTGAAACCTGTGCACCTACAGCTCATGCTTGCAACAAGAGAAGCCAGCACAATGAGAAGCCCACACTCTGCAACAAAGAGTAGCTCCCACTTGCCTCAACTAGAGAAAGCTCATATGCAGCAATGAACATCCAGCACAGCCATAAGTAACCAAAAACTAATATATATGTGCATCACTCAGGGCATGTAGGTACATAATAAGTACTATTTGAAATGTAAAGTATATGCAGATATGAAAAGATAAATACAAATGATTTTACAAAATACAAACGTTTGAATGCATTCTTCCCTCAACGTAGAATGCCTTTCCGTCCTTTATTCTCTGGCAAACTTTTAGTTGTCCTTCAAAACTCCAGCAGAGCATTTTCTTCTCAGAGTAATTATCCTTTCCACATAAGCAAAGTTCAGCACTGAGTTCATTTGCAGAAGTGATATTGTGTAGACATTAGAAACAAATGCTCTAAAGCTAGACTCAGGTTTGGCATCCTAGTTCTGACACTTAAGGAGTTGTATAATTTTGGACAAGTTACTTAGCCCCTTGGAGTCTCTATTTCTTGCCTATAAAATAAAGATGATAGTAGTATCTAATCTATCTTATAACATTGTTGCAAAGATTAATTTCTATAAAGTGTTAGAACAGTACCTGGGACACAGTAGGTATAATATAAATGTTAACTGGAGTTAATATTATTCAAAAATAATTATTGTGTACCTACAAGATGCCAGGGACCATGCTAAGCTTTGTTGAGAGGCAGAAGTGAAATAAATAGTTTCTTGCCTTGTAGTGAGAGAGACAGACCATAAATAAGTAAATAAAGATAATTTTGAATTTCAAATTTTTTGTAAAAGACACAAACAGAGAGATAATAGAGAGTAGTAATATTAGTCGTCATTGTCATCTATTTAAAGTAGGATGATCAAGGAAATGACCTTTAAGTGATGGGTGAGTATAAGTCTTCATTACTAGTAATGAATAATGTGAAGGGTTATGAGAGGATTTGAAGGAAGTGTGCTCCAGGCAGGAGGAACAGACAATGTGAAGATGCCAAAATTAGAACAAATTTGCATCTGAGGACAGAAATGGGGACAGAATGAATGGGAAAAAAGTGGAGAGGATGAGAAAGGTAGTAAGGGGAACAGAGGTTGGATCATGTAGACTTCATAAGCCATGGAAAGAAGTTTTGATTTTATGTGTAGCTAGGAACCACTACAGTAAGTTATAAACAGTAAAGGGCTATGATTCAATCAATGTTGTAAAAAGCTCACCCTAATTTCTCTTCCAGTCTTGTAGGAAGGCAAGACTGGAAGCAGAGAGACTCACAAGGAGACTGATGGGGTGGGGGGGAAATGATGCTAGTAGTAGAAAAGGAGCAAAGTGAATGTATTTGGGATATGCATTGAAATGGGGGTTTACAGGCTTGCTGACAGACTGGATGTGGAGGCTGTGTGGATAAAAGGACTCTGAGATGACCACCACAGTTTTTGGCTTAAGCAATTGGGTAAATGCTAGGGCCATTTACTGAGATGGGGACTTATTTCTCCTTTGGGACCCTGGTGGTATATTTAGTACATGATTCTCTTTTTTAATTTTTCACACTGATACACAATTATTATATAGTCTCATTATTTCATTTATACTGTTAGTTTCTTGAGGACATGAAATTTGTGTGCATGTGTAGAGGTATTTCTGGTATTTGGTAGAGTATCTCATACATGTGTAATCAATAGTTTCTGGTTAAATTGAATAGAAAGAGCCTGAGAGAAATGCTGGATTGGATGAAACACAAGCTGGAATCAAGATTGCTGGGAGAAATATCAATAACCTCAGATATGCAGATAACACCACACTTATGGCAAAAAGCAAAGAACTAGAGAGCCTCTTGATAAAAGTGAAAGAGGAAAGTGAAAACGTTGGCTTAAAACTCAACATTCAGAAAACTAAGATCATGGCATCTGGTCCCATCACTTCTTGGCAAATAGATAAGGAAACAGTGGAAACAGTGACAGACTTAATTTTGGGGGGCTCTCAGATCACTGCAGATGGTGACTGCAGGCATGAAATTAAAAGACACTTCCTCCTTGGAAGAAAAGTTATGACCAACCCAGACAGCATATTAAAAAGCAGAGACATTACTTTGCCAACAAAGTCTGTCTAGTCAAGGCTTAGTAGTTATGTATGGATGTGAGAGTTGGACTATAAAGAAAGCTGAGTGCCGAAGAATTGATGCTTTTGAACTGTGGTGTTGGAGAAGATTCTTGAGAGTCCCTTGGACTGCAAGGAGATCCAACCAGTCCATCCTAAAGGAAATCAGTCCTGAATATTCATTGGAAGGACTGATGCTGAAGCTGAAGCTCCAATCCTTTGGCCACCTGATGTGAAGAACTGACTCATTTGAAAAGACCCTGATGCTGGGAAAGATTGAAGGTGGGAGGAGAAGGGAACGACAGAGGATGAAATAGTTGGATGGCATCACCGACTCAATGGGCATGAGTTTGAGCAAATTCTGGGAGTTGGTGATGGACAGGGAGGCCTGGCGTGCTACAGTCCATGGGGTCGCAAAGAGTTGGACACAACTGTGACTGAACTGAACTGAACTAAGAGGAAATTTGGCATTGGAAGAAGTTATTTGTGACAGTGGAAAGGATCAGATGGCACTTGAGATGAGACCCTGAAGCATAGTTGAGATTAGCTATCTAACAATGAGGAAGAAGTAGAGAAAACAATGTACGCGAAAGTGGGAAACAGGGAAAGGCAGAGTGGTCAGTGCATAATCCTATTTGGCTGGAACATGTATGTGTGTGCTTAGTAGCTCAGTTGTGTCTGACTGTCTGCAATCCTTTGGACTGTAGCCCACCAGGCTTCTCTGTCCATGGTATTTTTCAGGCAAAAATACTGGAGGGGATTGCTATTTCCTTCTCCAAGGGATCTTCCTGACCCAGGGATTGAACCTATGTCTCCTGCATCTCCTGGATTGGAGGAAGATTCTTTACCCACTGAGCCATCAGGGAAGCCTCCTGGCTGGAGCAGAGAGAGTGTGAAAGAGAACAGTGGGAGGTAAAGTTGTGGAGGAGGCTGAATCTAGTCCAGGGAATACTTCCAAAGCCAGGCCAAGAAATCTGAGCTTCCTCTCATAGCACCAGGGGGGTGGGTAGACATGGAAGGTTTCTGAGGACGGAGTCTTGAAAACTATCAGAATTGTGCATTTGGACGTTAAATCAGGCATACCATGCAAGAGGGCTCCCACTTTCTCTGGTTGCAGTATCTTTCTTTAAAAGTAGCTCCTATGGTCATGATGATAGCCATGACTTTCTTAACCTTTCATCTGTATTATTTCATCTTTCATTGGGTTGACTGATGGAGAAACTACATCTCTTTCCACTAAGGGCTTTAGTTTGATTATCACACCATATCAAATCATGTTTCTGTGCTTTTTTCTTATGCCATTGTTTTTGTACACATATCTCAAGATTTGCCTTTCTCTTTCTTCCCCTATCTCCCCCATCATTTTCTCAAGAGAGGTCTCAGGTTTCTTATCTGAGTCACCCGGCCAAGGGGTGGGTGACCAGTTCAAGTTCTGCTGAGCACAGTGCCACACACTGGCCATCCTGCATCTGATCATCACATAGCCCAGGACACTGAAAGTCACATCAGTCATTTCATAATCTCAGTTCTGCTCTTTGGAAAGCCATTTTTTTCATCTCTAGCATGAAAACGTGCTGCTATAAAGCTTTCCTTCTAACCACAGAGATCCTTCTCTCTCTCTTCCAAGTAGCTTCCTGATTCTTTCTTTCAAAGGTATTTCCCTTCTTGTCACAGTTGTACTAGCATTCAAAGCAGACCCATCCAAGCAGAAAGTCCCTTTTCATCACTTTTATACCCTTGACTTCTTCCAAACTCACTCCATGTGGTTCACACATATACGACCAACAGATGTAGAGCTTGGGACTGTCAGATTGAACCAAAAGACCAAAAGAATCATTCTGACTATACAGTTATAGGGGGGAAAAAATCACTTCTCAACTACAATTAAACTATTCATCTTTTTTCTTTTGGGGGTCCCAGACGATATCATTCTCACTGTTATGAGTTTCACATAAGTGAAGAATTAAAGTTGTTTTGAAAAATGCCTTAACCACCAATTGAATGTTACAAATGCATTGATGTTTTTAAGCTTCAAAATAAAAGTATACTGACATGCTATTAAAATAATAACTTTCAATTTCTTTCCCTTTATTTAAGAAATATTGTTTTCTATGTATTTATTCAATAAGATACAGAAAGGCCAAAGAATAATGTAAAAATAAATATCATTTTTTTCTATGCATGTGCATTAATTTTATAAAAATAAGATTATATAGTACAGACTATTTTGCGATATGCTTTTTCACTTAACTATATTGTGAGCATAATGGATACTATGTTTTTATTAGGCTGTAAAATATTTTGCCGTCATATAGCTGTGTCATAATTTAATTAATTCCATTTTATGGGACATTTAGATTGCCCTCCTTTTGTTATTGAAGGCAAAAATATCCATGCAATAAAATCTTTGAATATATGTATGAAAAATTTCAATGATAAATTCTTAGAAAGCTGAGTCAAAGGGTATTGGAAGTATTATGATCTTTGATATTTTTGATATGTTTTTAGTTTAAGACAATAAACTGAGAGGAAATTGAATCCCTAATTCACAGGTTGAGCTTAGTAGCAGCCCAGAATTGTCGTGCACACACATGTAAAAGCTTGCTCTACTGTCATCTTCAGAATACTCCAGTTTGTAAATAGCAGAAATTACATTGTAGATTTGTTCATGAAAACTTCAAAGAGCGAAAAGCCTATTTGCTGGTTACTCCTTACAAGTATTACTGGTGGAAATTAATAATAATTAAGTATCGTATGCAGGAGTTTCCTTCCATAGTGCAGGAACTATATTTCTGCTTAAGAGGCTTTTGAGATCGGATAGAACTAAAATTGGGAAATAAACAAGTGGACTTTTAATAAGATAGTGTGTTCATTTTTTTCTTTGGTTTGTTTATGTTTTTATTGTTTTAAACTCAGGACAGTGGTTGACTGCAGGAACCATATCTACCTATTGTCTCAATATAAGTTCAGGAACCTGTCTGGGATGTTTTGATGCCTTCTGGTCTAAAGAAGTTATTAACAGCCCCACATGGAATACATAACAGTGAATATACTTCATGAAACTTACGCCCCAATTATCCTATCTTGGTGTATTTACTTAGCATGGTTTTCCACTTACATGTGACCACACTTGCCTTTCCAGGCTCATCTGTCACTCCTTCCTCCCTTCCCCACAACCTCCTGTATTTAAGTCACTCCAGACAGCTTGCCATCCCTGCAAGACTGGCGCTCTTCCATATCTCCTCACCTTGATTAATGCTATCCCCAAGGTCTTGAATGTTTGTCCTCCTTTCATCATGGAAACAAAGATAGGACCTACAAATTTCACTTCTGCAAAACCTGCCCAGCTCCCTGCACTAGAATTATGGTTCTTTTATATTCATTGCTTCCTACTCTGTTTTCCGACAGCATTTGGTTAAAATTGTTTTGTTTGGATTTATGCTGAGTTCTATATATTTCTCTGTCTCAGACTATACTGTATAAAATCCTCAGGACAGGCATCATTTCCTATAGTTATTTCTATATTTCCTGTATTCAGCTTTTATTCTTTCAATGCTGACACGTGGTGCTTAATAAATGTTTGCAATGTGAATGGGATAAATTCCCATAAATTATATATTTCTGTTCTCAGTATTCCATTTTAAGTGTCCTGAGTTATTTCAGATGCATATGGTACATCACAGACTGTAAGTTGACCTTTGCTTGCCTCAACAACCACACTCTTTGATTTCTGCTGCCTCTTGAGTAACTCTCATTCCCAAATGCTTACCATTAATACTCTATGGCATTCCATAAAATCAGTGAGATATTCCATAAAAAGTTTATTATTATTAAGAAAAATGGTAATTCCCTTGGCTAAGGCTTACAGTAAAATTCAAGACAAGAGAATCATTAAAATCAGTGTATGACATAATGAGGGCAAACCTTTGTCAACCTTTGGTTGTGTATAAGAGCCTACGTCATTAAACTCTTATATTTACCTTACTTGTTATTCTTGCATTGTTTAGAGATGCCCTTCTCAAGCTGTTCTGATGATAATGCTTGTCTGTGTTGATGGCTTAACTTGCATCACATCATGTATTCCTTACAGCAATCCTAAAAATCTGTTTTCAAGATAAAAAAAAACTCTGAGGCTTAGAGAGGGAAAGTAACTTGTCCCAAGTTACATACTAACAGATGGTGGAGCTGATATTCCTGATAAATGATCATGTAGATTTTGAGTTGTCACTTCCAGTGACAGGTAAATTATTATGTCATTGAAAACAACTTTTTGAGGGGTAGGGCTTTAAAAAATATTGAACTGAATTATGTAGCTTTCAGCTCTCGGTCACAGTTCTGTATAGACAGGTTCTAAATAGTTCTAAATAGACACAGTTCTAAATAGACATGTGAGAAGGTCTAATTCTTCCTTCTTATGATAGCCCTATTAATAAAGGCAGTTGCTGTTTTCTCAAGTATGTTTTTAGACCCAATATCATCAGCTCTTTCAAGTGTTCCTCATGTGACTTGGCCTTCCCAGATCTCACATCCTCCTAGTTGCTCTCCTTTGGACAAGCTCCAGTTGTGTCAATCTTTGCCTGTCTTAAGACTCAGTGATGCCTAGAACTGAACACAATGGCCCGGATGTTTTCTAACTAGCACAAACCGCAGTGAAACTATCACCTCCTTAGTTCAGATACTTTACTTATATTAATGCAGTCTGAAATTGTGTTACATTTCTTGGCAACTAAACATTTATTGGTTCACTTGCTGTCAACTAAAACCCTAAGTGGTTTTTTTATGTGACTTATGAAATTTATGACCTTTAGAAATTTATAAACAGGAAAGCAGTTTATAGACTATAAACTACTATGCTAATATTATTTATTAATAATAGCATAAGTGGAAGATTTGACCTATATTTACAGTGAAAAAGTTCACAGATAAATTATAATTTGTGGATATTCTTACTGCCTTCTAAAAATCTCCATATCATTAAAAAAAACAAACAAAAACAGGTTACACTAATCTGGCTGCAAATAGTAGAGGGAAGACTCTCACCCATGGACTCTAATATTTCTAAAACAATCCAGTACTCAACGTCAACCTAAAAACAAGACAGCACAATTTTTATTATACAGGGTGATCTGGACAACTACTATGAAGTCAGAATGTTTATACTTAAGAGCAGAGTCTCTTTATTAAATACACATATGTAAATTATAGCACTTGATAGCTGCTTGAGGGAAAATAGCCATCCTATTTTCAGAAAACAGAAAGTGCTCTGCCTCAAAACTCGAGTCCACTATTCATTTCAGTTCAAAAACTTTTACTAAGCAGGTAGTATGTACATGGCATCATAGAGGTGCTTTGAAAGATGCAAATGCAGTGGGATTCCTGCCTTTAGTCTGGGAGAGGAGCCTGATACTTAGATACATACATAGATAGAAATACTTTTATCATGCAAAATCAGTATTAATAAACCCACTTTCATATTTATGCAACATTCTATGGAATAATAATGATCATTTAGGAACAAGATTGGTTATCTTTAAGTTATCTGGAATCTTGTTAGTTTAGGTAGGCTTCAAGGTTTCCATATAGCCAGTAGTAGCATAGATGTACCTCTACTGATAGCTCAATGAGTAGATACGTGATCAGTAGATATCTAACCAGGAGGTACCTCTACTGGTAGCTCAATGCTTCCCTGGTAGCTCAGAGGTTGAAGCATCTGCCTGCAATGCAGGAGACCTGGGTTCAATCCCTGAGTCAGGAAGATTCCCCTGGAGAAGGAAATGGCAACCCACTCCAGTATTCTTACCTGGAGAATCCCATGGACGGAGGATCCTGGTGGGCTACAGTCCACGAGGTCACAAAGAGTCTGACACGACTGAGCGACTTCACTTTCACTTTCACCTCTACTGATACAGGTGTTCATTAATTCATCAAGCAAACACATCAAATTCAGGAAACTGCAGTAACTGATGTATTTATGGGAAATGAGAACTAATAAGGCTATGCTGGAAGGCAGGGGCCAAATGCAATGAGCCTTGTATGTTCAAGTGGAGCATATGTTGTTTTTGTTTAACTGCTGTTCTTCTCCACACCCTCCTGGTAACTGAGCTCTCTCTTCCAGGGAGAGGACCCTCTGCACGTGGCTTGGAGAGGCAGAATGACCCAAGCTCCTTCATTGTTCACCCAGATACAAGGGTGGGCACATGACCTAGCCCTAGGTAGTAAGAGGACACTTTCCCTCAGGCCATAGTGATTGGTACAGGGCAGGCTGGTGACCCAAGCCAGGCTAATCAGGGTGCTGTCCTGGGCTTTTCTGTTAGAGCTATTGAAGAACAATTCTTTCTGGAGTGGTAACTAGAATGTCCACAACAGAAGGGAGGTTTAGGGAGAGGGAAGCTTCTCAGTACATCTTGATGCCAAGTGGAGACAGTCTGCGAAAAAATCCAAGATAGAGATTCCATGATGGCACCACTTGCCACTGAATGAAGCCAGGTCTATGTCAGCTAATAAATAAGATTTATTTTTTAGTTAGTTTGAATTGGGTTTTGTTGTTTCTAACTAAAAAACTTATGTTATCATAAGGAATTTGATATCATTCAAAAAAACAACCCAATCAAAAAATGGGTGCAGGACCTAAATAGACATTTCTCCAAGGAAAGTATACAGATGGCCAACAAATACATGAAAAGATGCTCAACGTCTCTAATTATTAGAGAAATGCAAGCCAAAACTAACAATACAATGAGATTTCACCTCACACCAGTCAGAATGGTCATCATCACAAAATATACAAACAATAAGTGCTGGAGAGGGTGTAGAGAAAAGGGAACCCTCCTGCACTGTTAGTGGGAATGTAAGTTGATACAGTCAGTATGGAGATTCCTTAAAAAATAGAACCACCATGTGATCCAGCAATTCTGCTACTGGGTGTATATCCAGGGAAAAGCATAATTCAAAAAGACACAAGCACCCCAGTGTTCACTGTAGCACTGTTTACAATAGCCAGGACATGGCAGCAACCCAAAGGTCCATCAGCAGAGGAATGCACAAAGAAGATGTGGTACATAGGTGCAATAGAATATTCAGTTCCGTTCAGTTGCTCAGTCATGTCCGACTCTTTGCAACTCACTCATGAAAAGGAACAAAATTGGATCATTTGTAGAAATGTATCTGGACCTAGAGACTGTTGTATAGACTGAAGTCAAAAACAAAAACAAATACTGTATATTAATGCATATATGTGGAATCTGAAGAAATTGCTATAGACAGTAGCAATGTATTATAAATAATTGCAAAGCAGAAATAGAAACATAGAAGTAGAAAACAAATATGGATATCAAGAAGGAAGGAAGGGGGGCGGGATGAATTGGGAGATTTTTACTGACATGTATACACTATTGATACCATGTATAAAATACATAACTAGTGAGAACCTACTATATAGCAGAGGGAACTCTACTCAATGCTCTGTGGTAACCTAAATGGGAAGGATACAAAAAGAGGGGACATACATATATAACTGTTTCACTTTACAGTAGAAATTAACACAACATTGTAAAGCAGCTATCAGATCAGATCAGATCAGTCGCTCAGTCATGTCCGACTCTTTGCGACCCCATGAATCGCAGCACGCCAGGCCTCCCTGTCCATCACCAACTCCCGGAGTTCACCCAGACTCACGTCCATCGAGTCAGTGATGCCATCCACCATCTCATCCTCTGTCGTCCCCTTCTCCTCTTGCCCCCAATCCCTCCCAGCATCAGAGTCTTTTCCAATGAGTCAACTCTTCACATGAGGTGGCCAAAGTACTGGAGTTTCAGCTTTAGCATCATTCCTTCCAAAGAAATCCCAGGGCTGATCTCCTTCAGAATGGACTGGTTGGATCTCCTTGCAGTCCAAGGGACTCTCAAGAGTCTTCTCCAACACCACAGTTCAAAAGCATCAATCCTTCAGCGCTCAGCTTTCTTCACAGTCCAACTCTCACATCCATACATGACCACAGGAAAAACCATAGCCTTGACTAGACGAACCTTTATTGGCAAAGTAATGTCTCTGCTTTTGAATATGCTATCTAGGTTGGTCATAACTTTCCTTCCAAGGAGTAGCATCTTTTAATTTCATGACTGCAGTCACCATCTGCAGTGATTTTGGAGCCCCCAAAAATAAAGTCTAACACTGTTTCCACTGTTTCCCCATCTATTTCCCATGAAGTGATGGGACCGGAAGCCATGATCTTCATTTTCTGAATGTTGAGCTTTAAGCCAACTTTGTCACTTTCCACTTTCACTTTCATCAGGAGGCTTTTTAGTTCCTCTTCACTTTCTGCTCCAATAAAATTTTTTAAAATTTTGATATTATGAGCTTCATATCAAAGTCTGTTATAAGTATTATATATATTTGATATTTGTGTATATGTATGTATATATACATACATGCCTATGCATACATACCCTCCCTCCTCCTACCCACCACATGTTATACAGGCTGCAATATTGTACTCAGTTTGCAATTTAAACTTTATGCGATTTCAACCTCATCTTTAGCAAAGTTTGTCTCTAAATGGCAACCCACTCCAATATTCTTGCCTGGAGAATCCCATGCGCAGAGGAGTCTGGCAGGCTACAGTTCATGGGGTCACAAAGAGTCGGACATGACTTAGAAACTAAACTACTACTACTACATTCTGTATGTAAAATAGATTTTTATCAGTATTCTTACTGGTGAAGATGCTTTGAGAATAAATGAGCTAAAATTAACTGAGACAGATTTTTACAGATGCTGAGTGATTATTTAACATATACTGGTGACCTGAGAAAGTAGGCTTATGAGGCCTCCACACATCCATGCCTTAATTGTGGCAAACTCCAGTGCTTCTTTAGCTTCTAATTTTGGATGAATATCCAAATTCTGAAATTTACTATCCAGCTCTCTATTCACTAAAATAGAGAACACTGCAATCTTAAACCTCCCTTCAAAATTATTCTTCACAAAATTTTATGATGTATCAAAATAAGTTATGTCTGAAGTAAATTTTCTAATTTTAGGACCACTTTAGAAACCACTCTAATGTAGAATAATTTCCAGTACACTTACTGGTAAAGACATATTCCAAAAGAAGGAAGTAATTTGCAAGTTGTTTTTTTTTTTTTTTCCTGACTGAACGAGCCTCTAAAAACAAATACTCATCTATAATGCATGGAGTTTATTTTAAAGCAAAAATTGTGTCACATTTTGCCAGGACTAAATAATTATATTTTCTACTTTCTTCTTCCTTCTCTCCAGATCTAGTAATATTTGAATTGATCCACATAAAAATTACATTGAATTTTTTCAACAACTTAATAAAATACAGTAATGGCATTAATATTGTAGATGGTCTACACATACAAACTAATCTACCTTAGTAGATTTGATGAGTTAAATTAGTCCAATTTCTTATTTTAAAAAAGTTAACTAATATCATTTTTTGACTGACTGATCAAACTGAGCTTTGCATATAGTACCAAGAACAGGCCTGAAGCATCAGAAAAGATACAAGCTTTGCCATGACCTGTGCTAAAACTTAATTACTCAAAGTAGCTAGAGGCCTGGTTGGGCCTAATACATGCGAAGTTGAATGTTAGTCCCGTGAACATATTTGATCCCTACAGCAAACAGGCACCAATATTCAAAGGTTTGCTTTGTTTCAGTACTTTAACAAACCAGGCTATACAAACTCCATGTAGAATTGGGTCAAAACAAACTCAGTTTAGGAGGTTTGTTAATTCTTTGTCTATATAATACAGTAACAAGCAGGAGATATTAAGAAGAGGTAGCAAGAATACACAGGAGAACTGTACAAAAAAGATCTTTATGACCTGGATAACCATGGTGGTGTGATCACTCACCTAGAGCCAGAGATCCTGGAGTGAAGTTAAGTGGGCCTTTGGAAGCATTACTATGAACATGGCTAGTGGAGGTGATGGAATTACAGCTAAACTATTTCAAATCCTAAAAGATGATGCTGTTAAAGTGCTGCACTCAATATGCCAGCAAATATGGAAAACTTAGCAGTGGTCACAGAACTGGAAGAAGTCAGTTTTCATTCTAATCCCAAAGAAGGGCAATGACACAGAATTTTCAAACTACTGTGCAATTGTGCTCATTTCACATGCTAGCAAGGTAATGCTCAAAATCCTTTGTGCTAGTCTTCAACAGTACATGAACGAGGAATTTTCAGATGTACAAGCTGGATTTCGAAAAGGTAGAGGAACCAGAGATCAAATTGCCAACATCTGTTGGATCGTAGAAAAAGCAAGAGAATTCCAGAAAAATATCTACTTCTGCTTCATTGACTACACTACAGCCTTTTATTGTGTGGATCAAAACAAACTGGAAAATTCTTAAGGAGATGAAAATTTATCAGACCACCTTACTTGCTCCTGAGAAACGTGTGTGCAAGTCAAGAAGCAACAGTTAGAACCAGACGTGGAACAACAGACTGGTTCAAAACTGAGAAAGGAGTACATCAAGGCTGTTTATTGTCACCCTGTTTATTTAACTTATATGCATAATACATCATGAGAAATGCCAGGCTAGATGAAGCTCAAGCTGGAATCAAGATTGCCAGGAGAAACTCAATAACCTTAGATATTGCAGATGACATGTGGAGGTTCACAGTTCACATGTTGCTGAAGCCTGGCTTGCAGAATTTTAAGCATTACTTTACTAGCGTGTGAGATGAGTACAATTGTGCGGTAGTTTGAGCATTCTTTGGCATTGCCTGTCTTTGGGATTGGAATGAAAACTGACCTTAAATTCTCCAAGCCAGGCTTCAGCAATATGTGAACCATGAACTTCCAGATGTTCAAGCTGGTTTTAGAAAAGGCAGAGGAACCAGAGATCAAATTGCCAACATTCACTGGATCTTCGAAAAAGCAACAGAGTTCAAGAAAAACATCTATTTCTGCTTTACTGACTATGCCAAAGCCTTTGACTGTGTGGATCACAATAAACTGTGGAAAATTCTTCAAGAGATGGGAATACCAGACCACCTGACCTGCCTCTTGAGAAACCTGTATGCAGGTCAGGAAGCAATAGTTAGAACTGGACATGGAACAACAGACTGGTTCCAAATAGGAAAAGGAGTACGTCAAGACTATATATCATCACCCTGCTTATTTAACTTCTATGCAGAGTACATCATGAAAAATTCTGGGCTGGAAAAAGAACAAGCTGGAATCAAGACTGCTGGGAGAAATATCAATAACCTCAGATATGCAGATGACACCACCCTTATGGCAGAAAGTGAAGAAGAACTAAAAAGCCTCTTGATGAAAGTGAAAGAGGAGAGTGAAAAAGTTGGCTTAAAGCTCAACATTCAGAAAACTAAGATTATGGCATCCGGTCCCATCACTTCATGGGAAATAGATGGGGAAACAGTGGAAACAGTGTCAGACTTTATTTTTCGGGGCTCCAAAATCACTGCAGATTGTGACTGCAGCCATGAAATTAAAAGACGCTTACTCCTTGGAAGGAAAGTTATGACCAACCTAGATAGCATATTGAAAAGCAGAGACGTTACTTTGTCAACAAAGGTCCATCTCTAGTGAAGACTATGGTTTTTCCAGTGGTCATGTATGGATGTGAGAGTTGGACTATAAAGAAAGCTGAGTGCTGAAGAATTGATGCTTTTGAACTGTGGTGTTGGAGAAGACTCTTGAGAGTCCCTTGGACTGCAAGGAGATCCAACCAGTCCATCCTAAAGGAGATCAGTCCTGGCTGTTCATTGGTAGGACTGATGTTGAAGCTGAAACTCCAATACTTTGGCCACCTGATGAGAAGAGCTGACTCATTTGAAAAGACCCTGATGCTGGGAAAGATTGAGGGCAGGAGGAGAAGGGGACCACAGAGGATGAGATGGTTGGATGGCATCACCGACTCAATGGGCATGGGTTTGGGTGAACTCCGGGAGTTGGTGTTGGATAGGGAGGCCTGCTGTGCTGGGATTCATGGGGTCACAAAGAGTCGGACTTTGTGACTGAGTGGCTGAACTGAACCAAATGCAGATGACACCACCCTAATGGCAGAAAATGAAGAGAAACTAAAGAGCCTCTTGATGAAGGTGAAAGAGGAGAGTGAAAAACATGGCTTAAAAGTCAACATTCAAAAAACTAAGATCATGGCATCCAGTCTCATCACTTCATGGCAAATATATGGGGAAATAATGGGAACAGTGAGAGACTTTATTTTCTTGGGCTCCAATATCACTGCAGACAGTGGTTTCAGCCACGAAATTAAAAAACCCTTGCTCCTTGGAAGGAAAGCTATGACAAATCTAAATAGCTTATTAAAAAGGAGAGATATCACTTTGGTGACAAAGGTCTGTATAGTCTAACCTATGGTTTTTCCAGTAGTCATGTAAAGATGTGAGAGTTGGACCATAAAGAAGGCTGAGCACTGAAGAATTGATGCTTTTGAACTGTGGTGCTAGAGAAGACTCGAGAGTCCCTTGGACAGCAAGGAGATCAAACCAGTCAATCCTAAAGGAAATCCACCCAGAATATTCATTTGAAGGACTGATGCTGAAGCTGAAGCTCCAATACTTTGGTCACCTGATGAAAAGAGCCAACTCATTGGAAAAGACTCTGATGCTGGGAAAGACTTAGGGCAGGAGGAGAAGGGGACAACAGTAGAAGGTGGTTGGATGGCATAATTGACTCAATGGACATGAGTTTGAGCAAACTCCGGGAGATAGTGAAGGACAGGGAAGCTTGGTGTGCTGCAGTCCATGGAGTCACAAAAAGTCAGACATAACTGAACGACTGAACAACAATTTAATACACTTTCAAATGTTAAGCATTCAACAAGTGCAGGGTTTTTGTAATGCCAAATGTCTGTGTATGTGTTTTCATACAAACAACTAATAAAAATCAGAATTAAGAGCAAACTAGAAATGATCTTTAATACCTAAACTACATCCCTGGCTATGTATTAAAATTAGCTGAGAAACAAACAAAAAAAAACCTATGCCACCTCAAGAGATTCTGATTTATAGCCTGGGACAGGGTCCATATATCTATATATATATAAATTTTTTTTTAAGTTTCTCAGGTCATTCTAATATGTAGCTGATTTTGAGAATGACTGGTCTGAACTTTCTAATCTTTAAGGTACTGTTTACAGAGAAAGTGCTATTTAGCATATCGGGTTGAACACTCAAAAGCCACCAAAGTATCACATAGGTAAAGCAATATGGCTGGAAGGTGAGAGGAGCTGGTGGGAACTATGGCAAACCAGGAGAGACTCAACTAAAGGTGACATTTACTGCTTAGCTCCTGCCACTTGTCATATAGGAATACAGGCAGTACTTTCAGATCTTTTGTTTTTCTTTAAAAAGAAAGAAATTCTAGATATTTTTATGGTAATATTTCCCTTCTTTTAAAGCAGCCAACCATATCTGGGTGTTACCAATTTTCTGTTCTGCTTTAATTCTCTTTTGCCATGTAAATATATTACTGTTAAATGGTTGTGGATGGTTTCAAAATTTGTTCTTGTTTTAGCTGCATTTTAATTAAGTAATCAATTATTTATTTATCTTTCTACCAAGTATTTATTCCTAACTAGATCAAGGATTTCTTATTTGTTTAATTTTTTTATTGAGGCATAATTGCCATGCAATATTAGTTTCAGATGTGCAATATAAAGTTCTGGTATTTGTATATACTGTGAAATGATCACAAGTCTAGTTAATATCTATCAACATATAGCTATAGAAATGGACCAAGGCTTTCTAGCTATGACTTTGCATAACAGAAGCATATGATGAATCTACTACTTTTTATATCTTATATAGTTAAAATAATAGATTTGCCTATGATTCACTTTTTCCCATGTTATTAATGGCATAATTTTATCTCTTTCTATTCATATCTCTCCTCCTGTACCAATAGAAAAGCTGATGTGTGATACTGGAATTCTTTATTCAGTTTCAACTGCAATAATTTGTTATAGACATCACTTAATATTTTTTATTTGTAGTTTTCTCTTTTGGAGACAAATGTTATCTCTGGCCATTTGAATTGTATCAATAAAGTTTAGTTTTTTTCCTAAAGAACACCTACTTTCTTATTCTACCATATCCAGTAACACCACTTGGCTTTACTGTTGCTAATACATACACCCATACACGAATGAAAGCAGCTTATTTATCTTTCCTTTCAGTTCAGTCGTTCAGTCATGTCCGACTCTTTGCGACCCCATGAATCGCAGTGCGCCACACCTCCCTGTCCATCACCAACTCCCAGAGTTTACCCAAACTCATGTCCATCAAGTCGGTGATGCCATCCAGCCATCTCATCCTCTGTCATCCCCTTCTCCTCCTGCCCCAAATCCCTCCCAGCATCAGGGTCTTTTCCAATTAGTCAGCTCTTCGCATGAGGTGGCCAAAGTATTGGAGTTTCCGCTTCAACATCAGTCCTTCCAATGAACACCCAGGACTGATCTCCTTTAGGATAGACTGGTTGAATCTCCTTGCAGTCCAAGGGACTCTCAAGAGTCTTCTCCAACACCACAGTTCAAAAGCATCAATTCTTTGGCGCTCAGCCTTCTTCACAGTCCAACTCTCACATCCATACGTGACCACTGGAAAAACCATAGCCTTGACTAGACAGACCTTTGTTGGCAAAGTAATGTCTCTGCTTTTTAATATGTTATCTAGGTTGGTTGTAACTTTCCTTTTAAGGAGTAAGTGTGTTTTAATTTCATGGCTGCAGTCACCATCTGCAGTGATTTGGAGCCCCGAAAAATAAAGTCTGACATTGTTTCCACTGTTTCCCCATCTATTTCCCATGAAGTGGTGGGACCAGATGCCATGATCTTAGTTTTCTGAATGTTGAGCTTTAAGCTAACTTTTTCACTCTCCTCTTTCACTTTCATCAAGAGGCTTTTTAGTTCTTCTTCACTTTCTGCCATAAGGGTGGTATCATCTGCCTATCTGAGGTTATTGATATTTCTCCTGGCAATCTTGATTCCAGCTTGTGCTTCTTCCAGCCCAGTGTTTCTCATGATGTACTCTGCATATGTTAAATAAGCAGGATGACAATAAATATGTTACACAAATACTAATAAACTTATGTTTACTTAAGGTGAATGCAGTACTTTGAATCATCCCTGTAAGAGAACTGAGGTTCTCATTTTCTACCATAGCAGACAAACATGGAGCGGACAGGTTTGTGAGTGAATTTGCTGAGAAATTTCATATAAGCCATGAAGATAGGAACTGACAAAAAAATTTCCTTTATGAATTATGCTTAAAAAGCCTATTCATAGTTTTAAAAGTTTTAGCATTTATTTGAGGCCTACAATTACTGTAAAGAAGTTTGGGAATTTGTACTGACAGAAGGACACAAGATGAACTGATAGGTGAAGATGTGATTTATTTGCGAAAGATTCTGTCTTTTGAGTATGTCCTCAACTGAGTCGTGTATGTGATTAAAGTTTTTCTGTTTGAGATCAGTTAAGGTTTTGATATGAATTAGAGTCTCTTGAAAAGAACAGAGTGATCTTTGAAGACCTCCTTGTGTGAATGCAGACTTAAACCAATTAGAAAATGCCCAGATGCCAGAGTAGATGATAATTGAATAATATTTAATCTAATAGTTGTAAAAACTATGAATAGTTATAAATAGATATACATTCAACCAATTCATGATAGATTCATAAAGCTGACTCCTGTTGATAAAACAGGAGAACTAAATAAACTTTTCTGTGACACTCCACCATTTGTGAAACCCACCATTTCACTTAGAGGAAGGAGGCCATAAGCTCCTTGAAATATGAACTTGTTAAAGGGCAACATTTTCCTCCTCCTGCTACAGCAGAAAAAAAATTACAGAACTTGAGGTTTTCGATACGTTCATTTGTGTACATATAACATACATACATGTAGGCACGCATACACAACTGTTGTTATATGAGTGAATATATAATGTACATATACCCATATATGGCTTTCTTTCTTTCCTTTTCTCTTTCCTTCTTCCATTCATTCCTTTATTCTTGGTAAAAAAAGAAATAAATGAACATTCAGTGCTGTAATGAAGTCAACTTTTGTGAGAAGAAAACATTTAATCAGTAATTAGTATTTACTGATGTTTTACCTAAAGGTATTATTTAAAAACATAACAGAGAATTTTATTTTTCTTTTTGCAGCAAAGTAGGATACAGGAAGTATAGGATGTTTAAATATTTTATCATCCTCTCTAGCTGTTTTTCATAGACTCATAGAAAGCCAGACCTGGAAGAAACCTAATATAGCATATAGATTAAATTCCTCATTTTGTAGATGAGAAGACTGAAGCTCTTACCAGCTAAGGATCTTCCTCAAGCAACTAGGATTTAACCTCAGACTTTCTGACTCTAAGTCAGTAGCTCAGCTCTATGAAACAACCAATTTAAACAAGATAAAATGAGTCTACAATTCTCAGCATAAGGTTAATTAAAAAGAAAAAAGATCCTCTTCATTTGGTGAAAAGGTCAGCCAGAGTAGTAACATACAGTTAAAGAGATTATATTTTTGTTCATTTGTTTAAATTTTCAATCAGTAGTTCTAATGAGATATATATCATTTAACCCATAATTTCTACTATAATAAAGCAAAAGAGTTGTGTCCAACCCTTTGAGACCCTATGGACTATAGCCTGCCAGGCTCCTCTGTCCATGGAATTCTCCAAGACAGAATACTAGAGTGGTAACCATTCACTTCTCCAGGGGATCTTCCCAACCCTGGGATCGAACCCAGGTCTCCTGCATTGCAGGGTGGATTCTTTAACAACTGAGCCACCAGGGAAGCCCAAGAATACTGGAGTGGGTAGCCTATCCCTTCTCCAGGGGATCTTCCCGACCCAGGAATTGAACAGGGGTCTCCTGCATTGCAGGTGGATTACTTACCAGCTGAGCTACCAGTGAAGCCCAAAGAATTGGTTAGAACACATATTAGGCATTAGCAAATTCCAAGTTCTGATTATACCTGGCACTTACTAACTGAGTGACCTTGGAAGATATAAAACTCTCTGAGCTTTAGTTTCCTTACTAGCAAATTGGGTATATTAGCATTTATCAGAGTGTTCGTCTGAGTATTAAGAAAAATGATGCACCCAAAATGCCTAGCTCTGATGCTCAACAAGGTTCAACACTTCGCCCCTAAAATTTTAATAGCAATTGATAAGAAGGTGGTTGACGAACTTTCTGGGGTTATACTGAGATGATTGGTTGATATCTGAAATTACTTATAAGGTTGGACAACCATGAAAGAATACTGATTTATTTTTGTTTCACGTAAGACATGTGGTTTTAGGTCTACTGATCATTTGATATCTCTCTTGTACTCATTCTTGGCTTGTAGTTTCCAAGGTAAACTTCATGTTCCTTTTATTTCCCTGCTGCAGCTGCTGCTGCGTCACTTCAGTTGTGTCCAGTTCTTTGTGACCCCCTAGATGGTAGCCCACCAGGCTCCTCTGTCCCTGGGATTCTCCAGGCAAGAACACTGGAGTGGTTTGCCATTTCCTTCTCCAATGCATGAAAGTGAAAAGTGAAAGTGAAGTTGCCACATAAGGTGGTTATTAAGTGCTTGTTGAATGAATGCCATTGAACTTTTCATTAGGCATATGCTCAGTGCATATATTCACACAGAGGAGCATGTGTGAGTATAAACTCAGGGACAGGCACTTGGCACATTTTGTTCACAGCTGTACCCTCAGTGCTTAATAGCAGTGCTTACCACATAGTGAGCGCTCAAAAAATATTTGTTGAATAAATTAATGAAAGTGTATGTGTATACCATCCCATTTTATACACCATAGGAAGCAAGCTATTAATGGTTCCTGTTTTTAAAAAGCACTTGCTTATACCAATACATCCAATGAAAGCTTAAAGAACAACAGAATAATTGAAACAATTGTCTCTATTTCTACTGTTCAAGTATTCATATTTGTACACTGTTTTAGCTACTACCATTAGGAGAGAGAAAGTGAGATCATTTCTAAAACTAAAATAAAATTTAAAATTCTGTTCTTAACGTCTTTCCACAAAGAAATGACACCACATGTCCTTACTATTATACCAAAAAGATGGTTCTGCATGTTTGTGACCTTTCCTAATAAACACTAAGTAAGAAATGTTAGTCAAGTTTTGCTTGGTTTACATGTTTGTCTCCTCCTGTTCAACTGCAAGCTGAGATTAGGGACAGTGACTAGTTTGCATCTGCACCTTCATCACTTGACACTGTTTGATATATACTTGGTGCTGCTGCTAAGTCGCTTCAGTCGTGTCAGACTCTGCGACCCCATAGACGGCAGCCCACCAGGCTCCCGCGTCCCTGGGATTCTCCAGGCAAGAACACTGGAGTGGGTTGCCATTTCCTTCTCCAATGCGTGAAAGTGAAGTCGCTCAGTCGTGTCCAACTCCTAGCGACCCCATGGACTGCAGCCCACCAGGCTCCTCCGTCCATGGGATTTTCCAGGCAAGAGTACTGGAGTGGGGTGCCAGTGCCTTCTCCATTGATATATACTTAGGTGCTCAATAACTGCTTAAAGGAGGAAGAAAAATGTTTGCTTGAATGAAATTTACCTAAAGTACTAAAACCTCTATTAAAATACAATTTTAATGTCTTTTTCAAAAAATTTTCCCATGCTCTCTAAAGTCAAGATCATGTTTCTTTTAATACATAATTACTTTTGGAATGCATTTGGTCATTTAATGACATCTGAAATAGATGAGGGCAGAGAGATAGCATCTATGATAAGGACAGGATTCTTTTGAGTGACCAGAGCATCACATTGCCATCAAGTGTACAGTGGAGAGGACTAGCAGGCTCTCTTTCCAGTTCTTCTCTTATTCTGTGCCAACTGGGCCCTCGGTCTTATTGGTATCCAATAATCAGCCCGATTACAGCTAGCCCTGGGAGACATGACAGAAAGAGAGTCCTCATCTTGCATTAATTGCTCCTATTGAAACTATGCCACATCTCTCCAAGCTAGATGTTGCTTAGTATCCCTTTGATATGATAATGACATGCTTCTTAGCAGATGAATATGCAAATTAAAAGCAGTAATTTGGTGGCATGCACCTGCTGACACTGCACGGCTATGCTTCTGTGCTCTGCTGTAACACTGCAGTCACACAAAAGCATCACAGAGGTAAAATTAAATTCTAATGTCGTATATATTAAACAGATGCTTCCACTTTTCTTTGTATATCTACTTTTACAGATTTTGCCATTGGAATCTCAGTTCTCTTCATGCAATTAATGGACATTGATGTGTCATACACACAAGCATACTCATTGCCATTTAAGGGGGCTGATTTTAAAGAGGTGGCTTACATATATGCACATTAGAAGATGAACATTTCTTCTTCATAGCATAAAAGCTGATGACTTTACTCTTGTTTCACAAAGACCCTATTCATACATGGAATGCATCCTTGGGCTGCAAAGCTGAAAATCATGTTTCTATAGCAAAGATGTGCACCGAAATATACAGTTACTTCATATTGCCAATAAAGGATTCCAAAATGACTTGAAGAGGCTAGCAAAATACCCAGAATAAATACACTAAATTTCTCTGCTTCAGATTAGCTGCAATGAATCAGAAAGTCTAAATGGTGATTGCTTAGGTGTGACTTGTAATTACCCTCGGAACCTAAAAGTCTTTATCACTGTGTCATGTGCATGTGGCTTAACCAGTCAGAATTAAACGTTCTTAAGAATTGTATAAGCGGTGCTACTTCTCTAGTTTTGTTTTCCCTACCCGTAAGCCTAAGTAGCATTCACACAGTTATGTATGTGTGTGTGTATACACACACACACACACACACACACACACACACACATGACAGTAGCTGAGTTGATTTGGATTGAATTCTTTAATGATACACATACAGATTAAACATTTTTTTTACAAGGAGCATTTTATACTGTGTTTAATGAATATATATTAAGTAGATCAACTCCAATTTAATTAAATATCTCCCTGTTGTTGGACATCTAAGTTTTTAGATTCTCCAGTTATATACATAATACCACAGTGAACATCTTCAAAACATATAGCATTTTCCTTCCTTTTGACTATTTCCATAGAGTAATCTTCTAAAAGTGAGTTTTTCTAGATCAAAAATTAAGGCCATTTTTAAGATAAAAAAATTTTTTAAAAAAACTCTGGCAAACTATTTGTTTTATTTTACAATGTTATGGTTTTTAGAAATTTATCAAGAGGGACATTTTTATGATTACATGATTGGAGACACAATTTTCAATTTCTTTATACAGACATGTTACATGTTGCCATCTGTGTTGATTTAGACCTACTTTGTATATTTTTACAGAAATCGTCTAGTAATCTCTCTATAATTAACTGGAGACTTCTATGAATTAGCTTCATTTTATAGTCCCTGGCTATTCTAAAAATATTTCCCCAGTTCTAGCTAGTTATTTACAGAACTATGAAGTTTTACATGTGGATGAAGTGATTCATTGCTACTTAATATTGCCACTTAAATATCTAAGAGTAAATATTACAGAGAAATATAATTCTTCTCTTAACCTTTCAGTCTTATGCTATATATAGATTATTAATCTGAGGGATAAGAGATTCAAGGTTATTTCTAATTGCATAAATGTCATATTACTGGTGAGTTTTGTGGAAATAAGTATCTGTTATATTTATACACAATTTAACTTTTTACTATAAGGAATTATATTCTCAAATTTTCAATTGTAGTCCTTGAAAAATACATAAAATGTGTGCAACACGAAGGAGGTAAAATTGTGGTAATTTTTAAAATTTCACTTTCATTTGTATTGTTCAATAAATGACTAATTTTGTTAGATTATGGATTTTTTAAAGACTTCTATTTTAATTATTTAGCAGCCACATCATCAACAAAAGTTTTAACTTTTCAGCAAAATAAAAACTGTGTATGCAATGACTTCGGATAATCTTGAAAAGAAGTGGGAATTCATTCTACTCTTTTCTATCTCATTTCTGCCTTTGAAATTGTTACAACTTTAATACCATTTTGAAGGGTGGGATATAAATTCTGAAACCCAGATTTTCCTATTACTGGGATAGTCCCTGTAATACGAACCAAGAGACTCAGGTTTTAGATCAAACTCTGACATAATAAGGTGGGAAAGCATTTTATTTATCTTTTCTGGGCCTCAATTTTTTACTGAAAGTAGTCATTCATTTAAAAATATTTACTGGATACCTACTGTGTGCTGGGAACTGTTAAAGGTGATGGAGATATAGCAGGGAATAAAATAAGGGCCCTCTGTTACAGAGCTTACATTGTAGTATGTGATAGAGATATAATAACAAATAAGTACATTTAACATGAGCTGCCTGGAGCTCCACATCCCTCTATCTTCTCTGTCCTCCACCAGCAAGTCCTCAGAATGACTTCTCTAAGGCCAACCTCTGATTAAAGGTATATTTAAAGTAAACAGGATAGAAAATATGAATAGACTAATTACAAGTTCTGAAATTGAATCAATGATTTCAAAACTCCCAACAAACAAAATCCAGGACCAGATGACTTCACAGGTGAATTCTACAAAACATTTAGAGCTATCCTTCTGAAACTATTCTGAAAATTTGTAGAGGAAGGAATACTTCTGAACTTATTCTTTGAGGTCACCATCACCCTGATACCGAAACCAGATAAAGATATTACAAAAATAAAATTATAGGCCAATAACACTAATGAACATTATGTAAAAATCCTCAACAAAATACTAACAAACTGAATCCAACAATGCATTAAAAAGATCATACACAATGATCAAATGAAATTTATCCCAGGAAGGCAAGGATTTTTCAATATCCACAAATCAATCAGGGTGATACATGACATTAACAAATTAAGGAATAAAAACTATATGATCATCTCAACAGATACAGAAGAAACTTTTGATAAAATTCAGTATCCATTTATGATAAAAATTCTCCAGAAAGTGGGCATGGAGGGAACATACCTCAACCTAATAAAGGCCATATATGACAGACCTTCAGCTAACATCATATTCAACAGTGAAAAGCTGAAAGCATTCCCTCTAAGATCAGGAACAAGATGAGGATGACTCCTCTTGCCATTTTTAAAAATTTTATTTATTTTTAACTGAAGGATAATTACTTTACAATATTATGCTTGTTTCTGCCATATATCAACATGAAACAGCCATAGGTATACATATTTCCCCTCCCTCTTGAACCTCCCTCCCATCCCCCACCCCATCCCACACCTCTAGATTGTCACAGAGCCCCGGGTTGAGTTCCCTGAGTCATACAGCAAAATCGCACTGGCTATCTGTTTCACATATGGTAGTGTATATGCTTCCATGCTACTCTCTCCATCTGTCCCACCCTCTCCTTCCCCCTGCCCTCTATGGCTACACGTCTGCTCTCTATGTCAGTGTCTCCACTGCTGCCCTGCAGATAGGTTCATCCGTGCCATCTTTCTAGATTCCATATAAATGCATTAATATACAATATTTGTTTTTTTCTTCCTGACTTACTTCACTCTCTGTAACAGGCTCTAGATTCATCCACATCATTAGAAGTGACTCAAATGTGTTCCTTTTAATGGCTGAGTAATATTCCATTGTGTATATGTGCCACACCTTTATCCATTTATCTGTCAATGGACATCTAGGTTGCCTCCATGTCATAGCTATGTAAATAGTGCTGCAGCAAACATTGGGGTACATGTGTATTTTTCAGTTATGGTTTCCTCAGGGTATATGTCCAGTAGAGGGATTGTTGGGCCATATGGTAGTTTTATTCCTAGGTTTTTAAGGAAGCTCCATACTGTCTTCCATAGTAGCTATATCAATTTGCATTCCTACTGACAGTGCAAGAGGGTTCCCTTCTCTCCACACCCTCTCCAGCATTTGTTGTTTGTAGATTTTTTGATGATGGCCATTCCGACTTATATAAGATGATATATCATTATAGTTTTGATTTGTATTTCTTTAATAATGAGCAATGTTGAACATCTTTTTGTGTTTATAAGGAATACGTCAAGGCTGTATATTGTCACCCTGCTTATTTAACTTATATGCAGAGTACCTCATGAGAAACACTGGACTGGAAGAAGCACAAGCTGGAATCAAGATTTCAGGGAGAAATATCAATAACCTCAGATATGCAGATGACACCACCCTTATGGCAGAAAGTGAAGAGGAACTAAAAGCCTCTTGAAGAAAGTAAAAGAGGAGAGTGAAAAAGTTGGCTTGAAGCTCAACATTCAGAAAACAAAGATCATGTCATCCGGTCCCATCACTTCATGGAAAATAGATGGGGAAACAGTGGAAACAGTGTCAGACTTTATTTTTTTGGGCTCCAAAATCACCGCAGATGGTGACTGCAGCCATGAAATTAAAAGATGCTTACTCCTTGGAAGGAAAGTTATGACCAACCTAGATAGCACATTCAAAAGCAGAGACATTACTTTGCCAATAAAGGTCCGTCTAGTCAAGGCTATGGTTTTTCCAGTGGTCATGTATGGATGTGAGAGTTGGACTGTGAAGAAGGTTGAGCGCCAAAGAATTGATGCTTTTGAACTGTGGTGTTGGAGAAGACTCTTGAGAGTCCCTTGGACTGCAAGGAGATCCAACCAGTCCATTCTGAAGGAGATCAGCCCTGGGATTTCTTTGGAAGGAATGGTGCTAAAGCTGAAACTCCAGTAGTTTGGCCACCTCATGCAAAGAGTTGACTCATTGGAAAAGACCCTGATGCTGGGAGGGATTGGGGGTAGGAGGAGAAGGGGACGACAGAGGATGAGATGGCTGGATGGCATCACTGACTCAATGGACGTGAGTCTGAGTGAACTCCAGGAGTTGGTGATGGACAGGGAGGCCTGGCGTGCTGCGATTCATGGGGTTGCAAAGAGTCGGACACAACTGAGCGACTGAACTGAACCGAACCATCTGTATGTATTCACTGGAGAATTGTCTGTTTAGGTCTTCTGCCCGCTTTTTGATTGGGTCACTTGTTTTTCTGGTATAGAGTTGCATAAGCTGGTTGTATAGCTTGTATATTTTGGAAATTAATCCTTTGTGAGTTGTTGCATTTACTATTGTTTTCTCTCATTCTAAGGGTTGCATTTTTACCTTTTTAAATAGTTTTCTTTGCTGTGCAAAAGTTTTTAAGTTTACTTAGGTCCCACTTGTTTATTTTTGTTTTAATTTCTATTACTCTAAGAGGTGGGTCATAGAAAATCTGGCTGTGATTTACATCATAGAGACTCTGCCTATGTTTTCCTCTAACAGTTTTATAGTTTCCAGTCTTACATTTAGATCTTTAATCCATTTTGAGTTTATCTTTGTGTATGGTGTTGGAAAGTGTTCTAATCTAATTCTTTTACACATAGCTGTCTAGTTTTCCCAGCACCACTTATTGAAGAGACTCTCTTTTCTCCACTGTATATTTTTGCCTCTTTTGTCAAAGATTAGGTGCCTATTGGTGTGTGGATTTATCTCTGGCCTTTCTATCTTGTTCTATTGGTCTAGATTTCTGTTTTTGTGCCAGTACCAAACTGTCTCAATGACTGTAACTTTGTATATAGTCTGAAGTTAGGAAGGTTGATTCCTCTGGCTCCATTCTTCTTTCTCAAGATTGGCTATTTGGGGTCTTTTGTGTTTCCATAAAAATTGTGAAATTTTTAGTTTTAGTTCTGTGAAAAATGCCATTGGTTATTTGATAGGGATTGTACTAAATCTGTAGATTATATTTGGTAGTATAGTCTTTTTCACAGTATCGATTCTTCCAAGCCAGGAACATAGAATATCTCCATTTGTTTATGTTGTCTTTGATTTCTTGCATCAGTGTCTTAGTTTTCTGTATACAGCTCTTTTTTCTCCTTAGGTAGGTTTAGTCCTAGATATTTTATTCTTTTTGTTGCAATGGTATATGGGATTGATTCCTTAATTCCTATTTATTTTTTTGTTGTTAGTATATTGGAATTCAAGTGATTTTTGTGTACTGATTTTGTATCCTGCAGCTTAACTAAACTCATTGATTAGTTCTAATAGTTTTCTAATGGTATCTCTGGGTTTTTATGTATAGTATCAGGTCATCTGCAAACAGTGAGAGTTTTACTTCTTCTTTTCCAATCTGGATTCCTTTTATTTTTTTCTTCTCTGATTGCCATAGCTAGGACTTCCAAAACTATGTTGAATAACTGGCAAGAGTGGGCTCCTTTGTCTTGTTCCTGATCTTAGAGGAAATGCTTTCAGTTTTTCACCATTGAGACTTATGTTTGTTGTGGGTTTATCACATATGGTCTTTATTATGCTGAGATAGGTTCCTTCTATGCCCAGTTTCTAAAGAGTTTTTATAATAAATGGGTGCTGAATGTTGTCAAAAGCTTTTTCTGCATCTATTGAGATTATCATATGGTTTTTATATTTCAATTTGTTAATATGGTATATCACATTGATTGATTTGCATATACACTCTTTGTCATTTTTGTTCAAGTCTTTGCCACAGCAATCAGAGAAGGAAAGGAAATAAAAGGAATCTGAATAGGAAAAGAAGATGTAAAGCTGTCACTGTTTATAGATGACATGATCCCAAGCATAGAAAATCCTTAAAATGCTACCAGAAAACTATTAGAGTGCATCAATGAATTTGATAAGGTTGCAGGATGCAAAATACATGGAAAATATGGAAATCTGTTGCATGTCTATACACTAACAATGAAATATCAGAAAGAGAAATTAAGGAATCAATCACATTTACCATTGTATCAAAAAGAGGAGAGTATCTAGGAATAACTTTACCTAAGGAGGCAAAAGACCTGTACTCAAAAAACTATAAGATGCTGATGAAAGAAATGAAAGATAACAGATGGAAAGATTGGATCAGAAGAATCAATACTGTTAAAATGAGTATTCCATACAAGGCAATTTACAGATTCAGTGCAATCCCATATCAAATTACCAATGGCATTTTTTACAGAACTGGAACAAAAAATTTTAAATTTGTATGGAAACACAGAAGACCCTGAATAGCAAAACACTTGAGAAAGAATAGAGCTGGAGGAATCATGCTCCTTGACTTCAGACTATTCAAATCAGTATAGTAATCAAATCAGTATGGTACTGGCACAAAAACAGAAATATAGATCAATGGAAACAGATAGAAACCCCATAAATAAGCGTACACACTTATAGTCAGTTAATCTATGACAGAAGGAACAATAATATGCAATGGAGAAAAGACAGTCTCTTCAATAAGTGATGCTGGGAAAACTGGAAAGCTACATGTAAGAGAATGAAATTAAAACATTTTCTAATGCCATACACAAAATAAACTCAAAATGGATTAAAGACCTAAATGTAAGACCAGATATTTTAAAACTTTTAGAGGAAAACAGGCAGAATACTCTTTGACATAAATTGCAGTAGTATTTTTTTGGATCTGCATTCTAGAGTAGTGGAAACAAAAGCAAAAATGAATAAATGGGACCTAATTAAACTTAAATGCTTTTGCACAGCAAAGGAAACTATAAACAAAATGAAAACCTATGGAATGGGAGGGAATATTTGCAAATTATGTAACTCACAAGGGCTTAATTTCAAAGATATACAAAGTGTGTATTCAGCTTAATATCCAAAACATATACAACACAATAAAAAAAATGGGCAAAAAACCTAAATTGACATTTCTCCAAAGAAGACATATGGATAACCAACAGACACATGAAAAGATGCTTAACGCTGCTAATTATTAGAGAAAGGCAAATCAAAACTATGATAAGGTACCATCTCACACTGGTCAGAACGGCCATCATCAAAAAGTCTATAAATAATAAGTGCTGGGAAGGGTGTGAAGAAATGGGAGCCTTCCCACACTCATTGGTGGGAATGTGAAATGGTGTAGCCACTATGGAGAACAGTATGGAGGTTTCTTAAAAAACTAAAAATAGAGTTCCTGTGTGACCCAACAGTCCCACTCTTGGCATATTTACAGAAAAGATGAAAACTCTAATTTTAAAAAGTACATGCATCCTAAAGTTCTTTGCAGCACTATCTACAATAGCCAAGACATGGAAGCAACCTAGATGTTCATCAACAGATAAATGGATAAAGAAGATGTGGTATTTACCTAAAATGGAGTATTATTCAGCCATAAAAAGAATGAAATGATGCCATTTGCAGCAACATGGATGGATCTACAGATCATCATACTAATTGAAATAACACAAAGACAAATACGATGGTATCATATGATATCACTTATAGTGGAATCTAAAAAAAATGATAGAAATGAAATTATATATAAAACAAAAATAGACCCACTGAAAACAAACTTAAGGTTTCAAAGGGGAAAGGTTTGGGGGGAGAGGGATAAATTAGGAGTTTGGGATTAACAGATACACACTACTATATATAAAATAGAAAAACAGCAAGGACCTACTATAGCACAGGGATTATATTTAATCTTATAATAACCTATAATGGAAAAGAATCTGAAAAATAGTATGTGTATATATATGTATATGAGGCAGCATGGCAACCCACTCCAGTGTTCTTGCCTGAAGAACTCTGTCTCATGGACAGAGGAGCCAGGAGGGCTACAGTCCATGGAGTTGCAAAGAGTTGGACCTAACTGAGTGACTAAGCACAGCACATATATGTATATATGGATAGGGAAGTCAAGTCATTATGCTGTAGACCTTAGAGTGCTGTGTGTCAATTATACCTCAATAAAACTTGAAGAGAAAAATAAAAAATATCCAACAATAAAGTAATCCTAGCTGCCATTTATTGAGCACTTACCATATCCAGGCACTATTCTAAGTGTGTTAAACATATTTAGACACTTAAGCCTCACAATAACATATGACATCAGAGCCATTATAATAACTTTTTTACATGAGGAGTGGAGACAGAGAGGTATCGTGACTTTTTCATGGTCCCACAGCAAGTAAATGTGAGTGCTGGATTTGAACCTGGCATATGGCTTCAGAGCCTTTATCTTAGACTTTACCTTATACTGACTCACTAGTATTTGTCTCAGTTGATTGCTGCCTCCTCCTTAAATCACTTTCTTTGTTTGACTTTTAGGACACTATGCTTTCCTGAACTTTTCCCCTATCTTCTTGACCTATTCTTCTTGCGTGTTCCTCTTTCTGGCTTTCCTAAATATCAGGAAATTTCCTAAGTACCCTTTCCTAGGGTACTACTGGAGTACCCTAGAGCCACGTCCTTCAGTGTCCTCTCTTTATTCACTTCCTTCGTGATCTGTAAACATTTCTTTTTTTTTTTTCTTCATTCTTTTTTTTTTCTGCTTTATTTTTTTAATTTAAATTTATTTATTTTATTTATTTTTTTAATTTTATTTTATTTTTAAACTTTACATAATTGTCTTAGTTTTGCCAAATATCAAAATGAATCTGCCACAGGTATACACGTGTTCCCCATCCTGAACCCTCCTCCCTCCTCCCTCCCCATACCATCCCTCTGGGTCATCCCAGTGCACCAGCCCCAAGCATCCAGCATCGTGCATCGAACCTGGACTGGCAACTCGTTTCCTACATGATATTTTACATGTTTCAATGTCATTCTCCCAAGTCCTCCCACCCTCTCCCTCTCCCACAGAGTCCACAAGACTGCTCTACACATCAGTGTCTCCCTTGCTGCCTCGTACACCGGGCTATTGTTACCATCTTTCTAAATTCCATATATATGCGTTAGTATACTGTATTGGTGTTTTTCCTTCTGGCTTACTTCACTCTGTATAATAGGCTCCAGTTTCATCCACCTCATTAGAACTGATTCAAATGTATTCTTTTTAATGGCTGAGTAATACTCCATTGTGTATATGTACCACCACTTTCTTATCCATTCATCTGCTGATGGACATCTAGGTTGCTTCCATGTCCTGGCTATTATAAACAGTGCTGCGATGAACATTGGGGTACACGTGTCTCTTTCCCTTCTGGTTTCCTCAGTGTGTATGCCCAGCAGTGGGATTGCTGGATCATAAGGCATGTAAACATTTCTCATGATCAAATGACTTGTGAATTCTGATAACTCCCAAAGTTTTACCTCCAAACCAATATTTTCACTGAAAGCCAGACTTGAGTATCCAAATGTCTACTTGACATCTCCACGTTGAAATACACTATCTCAAACAGATAAACTGAACCAAAGCCCTGATGTCTCCCCTCCACCACTGTAAAACAGTTTCTCTTCTCAGGGGTTCTTGTTCTTCCTTAAACATGCCAGGCATACTTGGACTTCTGTGCCATTTTTTCATGTTTTGTGAGAGAAAGTAAGTTTTGCTTCTTGATATTCTCCTTAAGAGTAAGGAAGAACTTTTTCTAAACACTTGCAAAATTCTCTCTCTCTTGTGCCTCTCAAAAATTTTGACCAATCACTGATTGAGAGGGCAGGGCTTAAGATTACCTTTTGGTTCAATCAGACTCCTCCCTGGGGTGGGAGGGGAAAGCAATACTGCAGAAATCAGTGCTCTGGAAGGATGAAAAGCTAGATGGGCAGCTAACAGTGTCCACCACAGACATCTCGGAGTAGAAGTGCTGGCTCTAAGGATACTACATTACACTGGAACTCTGCCATTAAAAATAAATTACTAATCTGATGACTGAGAAATTATATCTAACTTCTGGTTTAATTTCCATTTCTGTGAGTACTACTGAAGTGGAATACATTTTTACTTATTAATTAATCATGCATGCTTCCTCTTTTTAAGATTGCTTGATCATATTCTGCTGACTTTTTTTTCCTGTGGTGTGGTAATCTTTTTCTTGTTAATTATTAGGAATTCTTCATATGTCTTATATATAATCCTTTATTACATATCCTATATGGAATCCTTTGTTTTATATATATATATATAGCAAATATTTTCTCCAAATATACTGCATTTGACAAATTTATTTGTGGATATTTTTTGGATCAT
This sequence comes from Bos indicus x Bos taurus, assembly GCF_003369695.1. Lineage (NCBI taxonomy): Eukaryota > Metazoa > Chordata > Mammalia > Artiodactyla > Bovidae > Bos > Bos indicus x Bos taurus. The sequence continues at coordinate 85,262,238 of NC_040076.1, forward strand.
ACATAGGTTTTAAATTTTATCAAATTATCAATAATTTGATTCTTAGCTTTTAGTTTTTCTCTTAACAGTGCATGTCCTACTCCAGTATTATAAAAGTATTTTCCTGTGTTTAATGGTTTAAAATGCAATTTTTTATGATATCTTAAATTTGCTTTTATGCACTTTCCATTCCATTTATTTATCTATTTTTCTGCCCCCAGTATCAATCTCTTTTAATTTCTTAACATGTCCTGATATTTTAGAAGGTTTAAAAATATACTCTACCTCCATTTTTCTTTACGCTATTGACTATTCTCACCTACAGATATATATTAAAATGAATTAGCTTTTAAGTTTTGTTTGGTATTACGTTGAATTGCAGATTAATTTGAAAAGAATTGTGAGCTTACTATACTGAGTAATTCTATCCATTGTTGAGGCCATATTTTACTACTTTCTCCATGTAAATCTTGTATATTTCTTATCATATTAATATCCTATTTATTTTGTGTTTTTTTCCCTTTTTGCAGTTAAAGACAATATTCAAAATTTTTCTAATTGTTTTTAATTGGTCTATATGAAAGCTGTGCATTTTAAAATTGTTACTTTATTAAATTTTCTCAGTTCTAGTAATTTTAATTATTTCTTTTGGATTTTCAGGATATAAGATTATAGTATTTATAAATCATGAATTTTCTCTTCCTTTCTAACATTTATAACTCTTATTTAATATTAGTCCTATAATTAATATAATTTATTATTCTTTATTATTGCATTGCTTAGGACAGAGAGTACAATCTTGAATATGGAAACTTATTCCTGACTTTAATGAAGATCTTTATAATGTTTCATTATTGATTTTGGTATACTGTAAGATGCATAAATATTTCTTGTTAAAGTGTGGAGGCTTATCTCTCTTCCTAGTTTACTAAGAGTTTTAACAAAAAATGTTATTGAATTTTTTTTTAATTTGAAATATATTGAGATGACCATATTTTTATCATTCTTTATTATTGTTACTAGAGTGAATGACATAAATACATTTCTAAATGTTAAATTATCTTTTCTTAAAATATTATTCTTTTTATATTTTGCTATATATTTACCTAGAATTATATCACATGTTTTTATATGTATTTGTATGTGTATGTGTGCTAAGCCATGTCCAACTTTCTGTGACCCCATGGACTGTAGCCCACCAGCTCCTCTGTTCATAGGATTTTCCAGGCAAGAATACTGGAGTGGATTGCCATTTCCTTCTCCAGGGGATTTTCCCAACCCAGGGATTGAGCCTGCATTTTCTGCATTATCAGGTGGATTCTTTACCACTATGCTACCTGGGAAGCTCCATGGTTTTTTATAGTGTGTTTTTATTATCGTTCGCTTTTGTAAATATCCTTCTTAGCTCAGGAATTATTTTAATAGTTTTAAAAACTGTACCTAAGTAGTTAGATTGTGTGTAGTCATCAGTTTGTTATTGATTTCTGATTTTATTGAACTGAAGTCAGTACATGTGTGTGTAGTTTCAGTTTTCCTTTGAAATTTTTCAGATTATTTACTGAAGCATAATATGTGATATATTTTTAAAAATAAATAATGGACTTGCATTTGAAATAAATGTGTATTCGTTTTTTACTGGACATGTATGTGTATACATATGCAATTTGTTAAGGTTCGTCTAGTCAAGGCTATGGTTTTTCCTGTGGTCATGTATGGATGTGAGAGTTGGACTGTGAAGAAGGCTGAGCGCCAAAGAATTGATGCTTTTGAACTGTGGTGTTGGAGAAGACTCTTGAGAGTCCCTTGGACTGCAAGGAGATCCAACCAGTCCATTCTGAAGGAGATCAGCCCTGGGATTTCTTTGGAAGGAATGATGCTAAAGCTGAAACTCCAGTACTTTGGCCACCTCATGTGAAGAGTTGACTCATTGGAAAAGACTCTGATGCTGGGAGGGATTGGGGGCAAGAGGAGAAGGGGACGACAGAGGATGAGATGGCTGGATGGCATCACTGACTCAATGGACGTGAGTCTGAGTGAACTCCGGGAGTTGGTGATGGACAGGGAGGCCTGGCGTGCTGCGATTCATGGGGTCGCAGAGTCGGACATGACTAAGCGACTGATCTGATCTGATATGTATTATTAAAACCCTATGTACCTTTATTATTATAATTTTATTACTTTAATCATCAAATTCTAAGAGAGCTGCACTAAATACTCCTGCTAAGATTATGGGTTTACCTATATCTACTTGCATTTTTAATAGTTTTTGTTTTATATATGTGAAAGCTGGATGGTTAGGTACATCAAATTTTTGTTCTTTATTGATTTTTGTATCTTAACAGATTATTCTGTTTATAGTGTGAAATCTACCTCTTTGTCCAAATGAGTTTGACCTCTTAAATCATGTTAATATTATTTTAACTAATCTTTTTCTTGGTTATTTAGCATCTTTCTGATATACCTCTGTCCATCTCCTTAATTACGTTGTGTCATTTTGTTTTGGAAGTGTCACAGGGAATTAGTCAGAGAAGGCAATGGCACCCACTCCAGTACTCTTGCCTGGAAAATCCCATGGATGGAGGAGCCTGGTGGGCTGCAGTCCATGGGGTCCCTAAGAGTCAGACACGACTTCACTTTCACTTTCCCTTTTCACTTTCATGCATTGGAGAAGGCAATGGCAACCCACTCCAGTGTTCTTGCCTGGAGAATCCCAGGGATGGGGGAGCCTGGTGGGTTGCACAGAGTCCGACATGACTGAAGTGACTTAGGATCAGCAGCAGCAGCGAATTAGTATGTAGTTAGATAAAAATAAAATCCGATAATCTTTGCCTTTTAAAATAATTAACATTTTACATTCATTGTAATTATTAAAATATTTGGCCATATTACCACTGCTGCTGCTGCTAAGCTGCTTCAGTCATGTCCGACTCTGTGCAACCCCATAGACGGCAGCCCACCAGGCTCCCCCATCCCGAGGATTCTCCAGGCAAGAACACTGGAGTGGGTTGCCATTGCCTTCTCCAATGCATGAAAGTGAAAAGGGAAAGTGAAGTCGTTCAGTCGGTCCGACTCTTAGCGACCCCATGGACTGCAGCCTACCAGGCTCCTCCATCCATGAGATTTTCCAGACAAGAGTACTGGAGTGGGGTGCCATTGCCTTCTCCGATATTACCACTAGTAAATATTTAATATTTACCTTAAAAAAATTTTTTTTTCTTTACTCTCTCTGTCTTTTGGGGGAGGGGTTTAATTTCATTTTCTCCACTTTTTCCTTCTCTAGAGATTTAAGAATTATATATCTGTGTCTATTCCTGTATTGGTTAGCCATGAATTTTTAAACTCATATGTTTAAATGTATATAAGTGAAAGTTGCTCAGTTGTGTCCGACTCTTTGCGACCCCATGGACTGTATAGTCCATAGAATTCTCCAGGCCAGAACACTGGAGAGAGTAGCCTTTCCCTTCTCCAGGGGATCTTCCCAACCCAGGGATCGAATCCAGGTCTCCCACATTGCAGGCAGATTCTTTACCAGCTGAACCACAAGGGGAGCCCAAATGTATATAACATTTTCCTAATAAAAGAAAGTGAACCACAGCATGCTATCATTTCTCCCTTCAATGACATTGGCTTCACCTTCAGCTTTCATATTGAACTTATTTGGAGTTCTGTTCCAAATTATTAGTATTTTTAAAAGTTCACATGATTGTTAGCATCTACACTTAGTCAAATGTCTCACTGGTTTCTCTTTCTCTCATATTTTTTGTATTTAATGTGCTTCTTTCTCCAGAAATCTTTTTTGTTTTCTTTGACTACTTCCTTGAACATTTCCTTCTGAATGGATTTCTTAAAAAATACCTTCATCTTATCTTAATATTTGGTGTTCATTTAGCTAGATTTAGAATTCTGCATTGTTCAACTGAGAAAGTGACATTTGAGTAAAGACTTGAGAATAGTGAAGGAGGGAGCTATGCAGTTATCTGGGGGAAGAGAAGTGTGAGCAAAGGCAATAGTGAGTGCAAATGGCCCAAAGCAGGAGCAGGCGTGGTATGTTCCTGGGATACAATAAGTGTGGTATTTCATTTAATGATACTCTTTCCAATCAGCCTGTCTGTTTTATTTTGAGTTGTAGCCCCAGAACCTTTTAAAGTATTTAGCATATATGCTCAGTAGCTCAGTCATGTCCAACTCTTTGTGACCCCATGGAACTGTAGCCCATTACGCTCCTCTAACCATGGAATTTCCCAGACAGAAATACTGGAGTGGGTCACTATATCCTTCTCCAGGGGATCTTCCCATCGCAGGGACTGAACTCACATCTCTTATGTCTCCTGCATTTGCAGGCAGATTCTTTACCATTGTGTCCCCTGGAAAACCCGTTTAGCATATAGCATTTGTTCAATGTTGGCTGAGTGAATGACCAACCTGATATTTAAAACAAAATCTCCAGATCATGCCATCTGAGCAAACTCTCATGTTTTAAAATCAATAGTAACAACAAGGAGAACATAACCATCTCCTTTAACTTTTAAAATTGAATGCTGAAAAGAATAAATTGTGTTTCTGCCACTCTACTACCAACACACATACACACACAACCAAAAATCATTCTTTGAAAATGCACCTACTTCCAATAATCTACATTTTTCACTTTTCCAACTCCCTTTTGATTAGAGATCTTATTGAAGATTATATTTGCTGTCTATAAAGTACACTTTGCTTCTGTTTAACCCAGTAATAAAATTCTATATAAATAAGAAAAGACCTAAAATCATCCACAAGGAGAATGAGAACTAACATTGTAGAAATTAATTTCCATGGTCATCTTAGAGATCTGAGATCCTGTAATTAAACAGTACTCCTTAGGTTTAGCTTTATATATTATAAAGTCTGAATAAATAGCTTTATGTGATGAATAAAAAACATAGAGAGATTTTAGACTGGCCTCATCTGATAGGCACTTGACTGTCAATAACAAACAAGTTTTAAAGGAAAGATGGAGAGTTAACAAATCATCAATTTTCTTTCTGAAACCCATTTCTAAGCATTTATAATTCATCTCTTGAGACTTTAGTATAGATTACATGAGGTAGAGTTTGCTAGTACTTCACAGAGTGACAATTCCAAGCACTATAAAATTCTCCTTAGAGAGCAATTACACTAAATGGATGGACCGGTGAAAAGAGTAGTTACTGCATCATTGCTTTCATAACCAATCACTAAAATCACCAGGCAAATGTCTTCATTTCTACCACGTACCATTTTCCCTGTATGTGTTTATGGTGGTTTCTCTTAAGAAAAAGAAAGAGAAACATTCCCAGGTTTTATAACTAGTCAGTTTCAATAAAAGCAGTAGAGCCTGATTGTAGAAAAACCCCTAACAGGCAATACCAATTTATGAGTAAATTTATGAACAAAGGGCTTCCCTGGTGGCTCAGTGGTAAAAAATCTCCCTGCCAATGCAGGAGACTTGGGTTCAATCCCTGGGTGGGGAAGATCCCCTGGAGAAGAAAGTGGCAACCCCCTCCAGTATTCTTGCCTGGGAAATCCCATGGACAGAGGAGCCAGGCGGGCTACAGTTTATAGATTTACAAAAGAGTTGGACATGACTTAGCAACTAAACAACAATAAAAAAAAAAAAAAAAAAACTACATTTTTAACTGAAATAATATCAGAGAGTGCACTGTCCCCCTCTCCCAGGTCTCCTACCCTTCCATCCTCCAATCCCTTAACAGCCTTTGAAACCAGGGATGGCCCATATGTTGTGTGTCTTTAGGAAGGCTCCATTGGGGTGGGGGAGGGTAATTAGAGATACCAAGGGAACATTCATGCAAAGATGGGCTCAATAAAGGACAGAAATAGTATGGACCTACCAGAAGCAGAAGATATTAAGAAGAGGTGGCAAGAATACACAGAAGAACTATACAAAAAAGATCGTCATGACCCAGATAATCACAATGGTATAATCATTCACCTAGAGTCAGACATTCTGGAATGCAAAGTCAAGTGGACCTTAGGAAGCATCACTACGAACAAAGCTAGTGGAGGTGATGGAATTCCACTTGAGCTATTTCAAATCCTAAAAGATGATGTTGTGAAAGTGCTGCACTCAAAATACCAGGAAATTTGGAAAACAGCAGTGGCCACAAGGACTGGAAAAAGTCAGATTTCATTCCAATCCCAAAGAAAGGCAATGCCAAAGAATGCACAAACCACCACACAATTGCACTCATCTCACACGCTAGTAAAGTAATGCTCAAAATTCTGCAAGCCAGGCTTCAACAGTACGTGAACCGGGAACTTTCAGATGTTTTAGCTGGTTTTAGAAAAGGCAGAGGAACCAGAGATCAAATTACCAACATCTGTTGGATTATCAAAAAAGCAGGAAACTTCCAGAAAAACATCAATTTCTGCTTTATTGACTATGTCAAAGCCTTTGACTGTGTGGATCGCAATAAACTGTGGAAAATTCTGAAAGAGATGGGAATACCAGACCACCTGACCTGCCTCTTGAAAAATCTGTATGCAGGTCAGGAAGCAACAGTTAGAACTGGACATGGAACAACAGACTGGTTCCAAATAAGGAAAGGAGTACAGCAAGGCTGTGTATGGTCACCCTGCTTATTTAACTTATATGCAGAGTGCATCATGAGAAACGCTGGGCTGGATGAAGCACAAGCTGGAATTAAGATGGCTGGGAGAAATATCAATAACCTCAGATATGCAGATGACACCACCCTTATGGCAGAGAGTGAAGAACTAAAGAGCCTCTTGATGACAGTGAAAGAGGAGAGTGAAAAATTTGGCTTAAAGCTCAACATTCAGAAAACTAAGATCATGGCATCCAGTCCTATCACTTCATGGCTAATAGATGGGGAAACATTGGATACAGTGACAGACTTTAATTTTTTGGGCTCCCAAATCACTGCAGATGTTGACTGCAGCTACGAAATTAAAAGACACTTACTCCTTGGAAGAAAAGCTATGACCAACTTAGATAGCATATTAAAAAGCAGAATCATTACTTTGCCAACAAAGGTCCGTCTAGTCAAAGCTATGGTTTTTCCAGTAGTCATGTATGGATGTGAGAGTTGAACTATAAAGAAAGCTGAGCACCGAAGAATTGATGCTCTTGAACTGTGGTGCTGGAGAAGACTCTTAAGAGTCCCTTGGACTGCAAGAACATCTAACCAGTCCATCCTAAAGGAAACCAGTCCTGAATATTCACTGGAAGGACTGATGTTGAAGCTGAAACTCCAATCCTTTGGCCACGTGATGTGAAGAAGTGACTCACTGGAAAAGACCCTGATGCTGGGAAAGATTGAAGGTGGGAGGAGAAGGGGATGACAGAGGATGAGATGGCTGGATGGCATCACAGACTCAATGGACATGAGTTTGAGTAAACTCCAGGAATTGGTGATGGACAGGGAGGCCTGGCGTGCTGCAGTCCATGGGGTCACAAAGAGTCGGAGACGACTCATCGACTGAACTGAACTGAACTGAGGGAGGGAGGATGACACATGTATACCTCTGGCAAATTCATGTTGATGGATGGCAAAAACCATCACAATATTGTAAAGTAATTATCCTCCAATTAAAATAAATAAATTCATTTTTTAAAATAGAAGACTCTGCTTGCGATATTGCAGCAGTTCTGATGTGGGGTACAGGTTTTGTGATCCTGGCTGGGCCAGTAAGCAGCTTATACTCCTGGAGTCTCCAGCCCCAGAATTTGAGGTGGACAGAGGAGGCGCTTCATGTAAGGAAGGAAATGGACTGGGACAAGAGAGATAATATCACTGTGGGTAAAGGGCCTGGTGTTAGAAAAACATGTCTCTCTGACTTGTTTCTATTTCCACATTTTTGTCAGAGACAAAGATAGAAGAAACATTTCACTTTCCTCTTGATTCTGAGTTTGGAAAAGTAACAGCAAAAACAAAGAGAAGTAGCAATTTGTGTTCAGCCCTGGGGAGAGAATAGGGGTGTCAGGGCCTGGTGACTGGAGGACCCCTGCACCATAGCATCGTGGGGGCCAGGGCCAACAGACCACTCTCATGAGGGATTGTGGGTGGTGATGCCTGATTTTCTGATTTTGAAAAAGAAACCAGAAATCAAATTTTTTTAAAATGTGAACTCTCCTGTCAACTTACTTGGAAAAGAAGAAGTAAAACTCTCACTATTTGCAGATGACATAATCCTCTACATAGAAAACCCTGAAGAGTCCACCAGAAAATTACTAGAACTAATCAATGACTATAGCAAAGTTGCAGGATATAAAATCAACACACAGAAATCCCTTGCATTCCTATACACTAATAATGAGAAAACAGAGAAATTAAGGAAACAATTCCATTCACCATTGCAACGGAAAGAATAAAATACTTAGGAATATATCTACCTAAAGAAACTAAAGATCTATATATAGAACACTATAAAACACTGGTGAAAGAAATAAAAGAGGACACTAATAGATGGAGGAATATACCATGTTCATGGATTGGAAGAATCAATATAGTGAAAATGAGTATACTACCCAAAGCAATTTATAGATTCAACGCAATCCCTATCAAGCTACCAACAGTATTCTTCACAGAGCTAGAACAAATAATTTCACAATTTGTATGGAAATACAAAAAACCTCGAATAGCCAAAGCGATCCTGAGAAAGAAGAATGGAACTGGAGGAATCAACCTACCTGACTTCAGGCTCTACTACAAAGCCACAGTTATCAAGACAGTATGGTACTGGCACAAAGACAGAAATATAGATCAATGGAACAAAATAGAAAGCCCAGAGATAAATCCACGCACATATGGACACCTTATCTTTGACAAAGGAGGCAAGAATATACAATGGACTAAAGACAATCTCTTTAACAAGTGGTGCTGGGAAAACTGGTCAACCACTTGTAAAAGAATGAAACTAGAACACTTTCTAACACCATATACAAAAATAAACTCAAAATGGATTAAAGATCTAAACGTAAGACCAGAAACTATAAAACTCCTAGAGGAGAACATAGGCAAAACACTCTCTGACATACATCACAGCAGGATCCTCTATGACCCACCTCCCAGAATATTGGAAATAAAAGCAAAAATAAACAAATGGAACCTAATTAAGCTTAAAAGCTTCTGCACATCAAAGGAAACTATTAGCAAGGTGAAAAGGCAGCCTTCAGAATGGGAGAAAATAATAGCAAATGAAGCAACTGACAAACAACTAATCTCAAAAATATACAAGCAACTCCTACAGCTCAACTCCAGAAAAATAAACGACCCAATCAAAAAATGGGCCAAAGAACTAAATAGACATTTCTCCAAAGAAGACATACAGATGGCTAACAAACACATGAAAAGATGCTCAACATCACTCATTATCAGAGAAATGCAAATCAAAACCACTATGAGGTACCATTTCATGCCAGTCAGAATGGCTGCTATCCAAAAGTCTACGAGCAATAAATGCTGGAGAGGGTGTGGAGAAAAGGGAACCCTCTTACCCTGTTGGTGGGAATGCAAACTAGTACAGCCACTATGGAGAACAGCGTGGAGATTCCTTAAAAAACTGGAAATAGAACTGCCTTATGATCCAGCAATCCCACTGCTGGGCATACACACTGAGGAAACCAGAAGGGAAAGAGACACGTGTACCCCAATGTTCATCGCAGCACTGTTTATAATAGCCAGGACATGGAAGCAACCTAGATGCCCATCAGCAGATGAATGGATAAGAAAGTGGTGGTACATATACACAATGGAGTATTACTCAGCCATTAAAAAGAATACATTTGAATCAGTTCTAATGAGGTGGATGAAACTGGAGCCTATTATACAGAGTGAAGTAAGCCAGAAGGAAAAACACCAATACAGTATACTAACGCATATATATGGAATTTAGAAAGATGGTAACAATAACCCTGTGAACGAGACAGCAAAAGAGACAGTGATGTATAGAACAGTCTTATGGACTCTGAGGGAGAGAGAGAGGGTGGAAAGATTTGGGAGAATAGCATTGAAACATGTAAAATATCATGTATGAAATGAGATGCCAGTCCAGGTTCGATGCATGATTCTGGATGCTTGGGGCTAGTGCACTGGGATGACCCAGAGGGATGGTATGGGGAGGGAGGAGGGAGGAGGGTTCAGGATGGGGAACACATGTATACCTGTGGTGGATTCATTTTGATATTTGGCAAAACTAATACAATTATGTAAAGTTTAAAAATAAAATAAAATTAAAAAAAAAAAATTCTGAACACTCTGCAAATTGACAGTGAGTGAGTCAAATGAACATATATTTGGACTAGATCCTGCACTTAGACTACAGGTTTGCAGCCTCTGTAAGGGCAGCAATTCTGTCTCCATCTGCAGTGAGGTAAGGGTCCAACAACAGAATCATGACAGCAACACTATCTCCTTCCTTCTCCACTAACCAGTATCCCTAGGCATAATATTTTGAATAAGAACACTCAAGACAACAGGCCTGGACTTAGAACAGAAGGAAAAAAGCTCAGACTTTTTACATGGAAATATATCAAGGCCTAACAGAAGTAATCTCTAGTTCTTGATTTATAAACGTGTATCTCATTGCCTATATGTCAAATATGGCCCACACTACTTTTAAAGTGCTGAAATTTGTCAGAGAGAAATTGTCAATGTGGTGGGATAATTTCCCTCCTTTCCTCTGTTAGGTCAAGTGTTAATCTCATAATGAAATGCCCATGTTTATATGTTAAATTCCTGTTGCAGAAAAACAAAAGTATAAAACACAGATTAATTTAATCCCAGTGTAGAATTACAAAACAAATTGATCTGGCACTAGTGTTTAGTTATTTCCAGTTACAATAAAAGATTGTAAAACAGATAACCCCAAAAAACTACTCTAAAGCTATCAGACACCAAGTCAATTTTCAATCACAGAGCATTAAGTGGTTTGTGTGTATGCGTGCTAAGTTGCTTCAGTCATGTCTGACTCTTTGTGACCCCATGGACTGTAACCCGCCAAGTTCCTCTGTCCATGGGATTCTCCAGGCAAGAATACTGGAGTGTGTTATTTGTTGGTTAGCTGTTAGATATTCACTAGTGAGGTGTCATAAACCCAATAATCTCTTAGGCTATTTCTTTCTGAAAAACTGAACCATTCAACTTACAGAATCATGTGTATCCAACACTATGCTAAAAACTCTTTTCATCTCTATTTTCTTAACACTTTCCTCTTGCCTATTTTCCAGGGCTTCTGCGGACATGTCAGAGCTTTGTGATTCACTGTCAGCTTTCCTGGTTTGGATTTATTTTCCTCTTATTTCTTCTAAGGGGGCCTGGTGACATGGGGGAGATGGTGGACAAGGAGGCAGGCATGCTTCTTGATTTAGTTCACCCAACTTCACAGGGCTAACAAATTTTCAGTGTGGCTTCCTACACACCAGCTCCACCTGACTGCATCTTACCTGGTGCGTGACCTTCAGTTAAAAATTCCAGCAGCGTGCAACTTGTCTTTGGCAAATGAATTGTAAGTATGCCAGCTGCCAGATGTCTTCATTTTTAAAACACCTTCAAAACTGCTTCTGGCACAGTTCCATAAACAAAACAGGCTAAGCTGTAACTCTAGTTTCCATGCTGTGAGCAAAAGAAGAGGGAGTGAGGGAAGCAGATGGAGGCAAGAAAAAATGTATTGCCTTCACATCTTGAAAAAGAGATAAATGAAAGTGAAAACAGAACCCAGCTACCCTTACCAGTAAACGTTTGGATGAAGAGTTATCTGTGACCTGCGATATGTTCAATACACACATGAATAGTCACTTAAACAATATAGTCATTTGAAATACTGTGATTTTTATAAGTCTAACAAAATAATGATGCAACACTTTCCTAAAAAAAAAGGATTTCTGGATCCTAAGATAATAGATAGATGTAAGCCTAGGGAAACCTATCAAAAATCAAATAACCTTCCACAATGCAACATTTTCTTGCTGTCCAAAGTAGGATTTTGAAGTGAGAGAGTCAAAAAGAAGATTCCAGACGTGGAGGATGGCCTTCAATTCCTGTCCTGTCAAAAGTCTTGTTCAGAACCTTTTAATGGATTAAATAATTAAGCTACGCTCTATAAGGGGACAAATTTAAAGAATAAGGCAGTTTGCATACATTTAGAATGACTGACATTCCTAAAGGGACTTCCCTGGTGCCTGAGATGGTAAAGAATCTGCCTGCAATGCAGGAGACCTGGGTTCGATCTCTGGATCAGGAATAGCCCCTGGAGAAAAGAAACGGCATTCCTAAAATTCTGTAATATCCACGTTACTCTGGAAGTAATTGAAACCCAGAGAATGGATAACATTTAGATGTGTTTTAGTCAGAATTATTGGGAAAGTATGCCACTGAATTTGAACTTAAGAATATAACAAAAACAGATATTCACACTTGAGCCAAGAGGAAAGTCAGAATATGGCAATTTAGGATCAAGTCAAATCAGTTCAGTACTACTTATTAATAATTATTTAGTTATTATTAAATTATTTTAATCAGTATCTTTCAATTGCTCTCAAGATATAAATGGAGACATCCTATATGAACTACACAATGGAATAAAATTAAAAGTAAACTGAACAAGGAAAAGACATGTCAATGACTTATATTCTGCTTTCATTAAACCCTGAGTATAATTGTGTTATCCATCTCATATTTAAAATATTTAATCTTATCTTTAAGTGACTAGACATCTACACTTTGCAAGAATATGGACATGCTTGAAAAGTGATAGGGGGTTATATATAGGAGACACATTGCCATGAAGCCCAACAAGGAAAATAAAACCTCTTCTTTATACCTATCAATAAATACAAAAATCTCAATTTTTATTCTTAGGAGTCTTACAGAAAGGAAATGGGCTAAAAAAAATAAGTGAGACACTTTGGTCTTGGAGGATATACACCACTGGCAAAACGATGCAAAAGGAGGTTTACTTTTCTAACTTTCAGTTCTACAGTCCGTGATTTTTCAGTTAATCACACATTCCCTGTGCATGCCTTCCACTTTCCCACCTCTGTAGATGATAATAGCGTAATCTATTTTCTGTAACTATCCTTACCATTCATTCCTATTTATTTAATTTTTATCCATTCTGTAAGTTTTGATTCACATGCAATAATCTCTGTGAACTTTTCCCAGTTTCCTCTACCTCCACTGAAAGGAATCTCTTTCCTACACTATTCCTATGGCATTACTCTTTCTATTCACTTTCTATCTTCTCATCTGTCTCCCTGTCTACACTGTGAGCATCTTGAAGACAGAAATCGTGTACATGTTTTAAACCCCCAATTAGTATACTATGCACAGTCTTACTCCTCAGTTAATGCCAGAATAATACTGGATGCCTTCTAGCCTTTGGGTCAGTCACCAGTGCCCTCATCCTGCCCTCTCTCTATGGTTTATTATACAGTAGGCCTGAAGCCTAACTTCTACAATAGATCCTATTTTTATTCCATTTATTCTGTCTGGTACACTATTAATTTGTGGGTAAACAGACATTATTATGGATAATATGAAATGTGGCTTCCAAGTAACATAAACTGGATTTTAAAAGAAGTGAAGACCTTAATTTAAACAGCCCTGGAGTAGAATAGAGGGATACATTTTCCGAGACTTTCAGTGATCTTCATTCTTAGCAGAATAAATGCACATAGAGCTATGTATGAATATATATGGTGGTGATTTAGACGCTAAGTTGTGTCCAACTCTTGCGACCCCATGGACTATAGCCCACCAGGCTCCTCTGTGGGATTTTCTGGGCAAGAATATTGGAGTGGGTTGCCATTTCCTCCTCCAGGAGATCTTCCCAACCCCGGGATCAAACTCAAGTCTTCTGCATTGCAAGTGGATTCTTTACCTCTGAGCCACCAGGGGAGCAATGAACACCCATAGGGAAAAGTAATAGTAATAGGTAAGGAAGGAATAATAAAAATATTAACAAATGACAAAGAAAATGAACTGAAGATTAAATGTATTCTACCCAAACAAGTTGAAAACCATGAAGTATTAACATTTCAACTCCTAAAAGTTTTTCCCCAAACTGAGAAAATAAACTGGCCTCTTGAAACTGGTATGCTTTTTTTTTTTTTTAAACAATCAATCCTGATTTTAGTTTGACTCCCGTTTCCTAGAAGGGCTTGAGTACATCACCCTGAAACCTCACAAAAATTGCTCCAGGATGTCTGACCTGAGTTTCATGTATATTGCTCTAACTGATGTGGCAGAAGGAGAACCTTGGCAGCAGCTGGGAGAAAAAAAAAGACACCCAGAAATTAAATTGAAGGTAATTATAGTACTTACAGATTTTTTTCCCCAGACCTGATTCTTGGTGTTCAACAAAGAAGAGAAGCTCTCAATACAACTGCAACATGACACTGCCAGCACTGCATCTAAGCATGTCCTTAGGGGACTGGGGAGTGGGGAGACTTGTTGTTTATGTCATTATGGCAAACTAATGTTTGGGGGTCTGGAGATAGTGAGTGTCTCTTCATCTATGCCTTGTGATGGAAAATGGATCAAGAATGATCTCATGTGAAAATATATGGTTTCCAAATACCCAGCTACCTCACTTGAGTTTTATTCTCCCATATTTTAGGGGTACTCTGGGTTTTGGATACTGGTTCATATGATTAGTAGATAATCAATGCTGACCTTAGGAACCCTCATCAGACTTTTTTCTTTCAGGTTTATATAATTAAGTCTGATGATCCAAGTTAGGGAGGCAGCACTTAACTGAATACCAGCTGTTGGATCTGCCCTCTCTGAGCCTCTTTCTTCATCTAGAGAAGATAATCATAAATGCTTCATATGACTGCTATGTGACTCCATAAAAATGTTATCACTACCTTACAGAGTATAGAATAGGTGCAGTGACAAGATGTATCTATAGCTATCTGGACTTTTATTTCACTAAGCAGAGTCTTTGATAAATTATTGGTTTGACGTGTCTCCAATTACATCACTTGAAAAAGTCTAGGAAATAATATCATTCTGAAATTTACTCTTTCCCCAAAGGCAGAATTGACTGATAGAGTGTCATGGAGCCACATAAGTTAAGCAATGTTGGAATTAGATAGGATTCTCTAGACTCTTGCAACACAAAGTATGGTGTGAGGATTAGCAACAGGGCATAATCTGGGGAGCCTGTGAGAAATGCAGGATCTCAGGCCCCACCTAAACCTACAGAATCATAAATTGCATTTTACCAAGATCTCCTAATGATGTGTGTGTACATTCACAGCTGAGAAGCACTGTTTAGAATTCTGAAAAATGGATTTTTTAAAGTTAAGATATAAGATCTAGATTATTCTGTGGACACAAATCTTAACAGAATTTTAAAAATCCTTAAAACCATAAAAAGAAAAGTGTCTCTTAGTGGAGGAAGAAAAGTGAGATTTTGAAATTAAAAGAGGAAACATTGTAGATGTCTGGGGTTTCTGATGAGCTCAGATTTTTAAAACAAATGCATAGAATATGGAAGGAGGATGTGTCAGGCAAAAGATAGCCGTAAATTCTTTTCTATTCCTCTTATTAAGAAGTGAAAACTAATACTCTCTCCTTGAATTTGGGCTGGAGTTAGTCATTAAGTCTGATTGATCTGTTTTCTAAATATGTATTAGAGTTGTTCTTCCACTTTTTTGGTGCTGATTCTGTTCAGTTTTCATCATTTCTCATCAACACTAATGAGAAAGACTCTAAACTGGTCTCCTCACTTTCGGTCTTGTTACTGTCATTCTAAACAGAGAATCAGCTTAATACCTTTATCATGAGTGAATGGAAATTTATAAATTGAATATGCTGCTTTACGAGCTAGTGACTTCCTAACACTGCAAATGTTGAAATACTGAATCAGTATACATCTTCTTGAATTAAAAAAAAACAAAACAAAACACTTTTAAAGTCTTGCTTGATTTTATTCTATTACATTGTTAGAGTCTTCTTATTCCAAAATGAATTAAGAGAGCACACTGGAATTGTGCTTAAACTTTGAAAGAATCTACATGAACTGACCAAAATATATCCCTTCTTGACATCCTAGGTGGGAACAACCAAGAATACATATAGATTGAGCAGGAGAAAATTTTATAAGTGAAAATATTTATTGACCTTTTTAGATTTGTTATTTTTATTGTTTCATTTTGTTATTGTTGTTAATCAAAAAATTACAAAAGGAGGGAAACCAGCATATTCTTGTTCTAATATAGTCTATTTTGTTTGTTGTATGTGTGGGTATTCCTCCAAAATTTATCCAAGCACAGACATACATTCAGTGTGCCAATCACCGTGTACAATTTGACATCTTTTATGGCTCTATTGCAGTATCTGCTCATAGAGTTAAATGGCTTTGGTAATCATCATCTATTTAATGTTTCATCCATTTGGTGTGCTACAATTTCACCCACCATTCCTCACTGATAGGACTGAAGGCTGTTTACAGTGTTTCTAGTTAAAAAATAAAGTTGATGGGAATATCCTACAGCTTATAGCAAGCAACTTCATTTCCAAATGATGTTCTCAGGCTAAATTCCTAGTAGTAGGATGACTGGCCCCAGATGTTTCAATGTTTAGGTTTGTACCATCAGCTGTATTTTCCCAAGGCCCCCGTCCTACTCCAACAAGCACCCATTGCAAGGAAACCTTAATATAATTAAGTATTTTTTGAAAAACACATTTTTTGTTAACTTGTTGAACAGGAAATAGTACCTTTTGATTGTTTTTATTTTGTTTCTAATTAAAATGAACATTTTCCTCCATTTCTGGTGAGTAATTCCCTTTTTTGTTTGTTTCAATTGCCTGGTGATGTCCTACTACATATATGTATGTATACCTGTTTGCCATACATACAATGTATTGAGATGTTGAGTATTAAAAATCTACAGGTAAAATCATCATTTGATGAAACACCTGCTAACTGACCAGTCAATTGATGACAGCTGCAGAAATCTATGGGACTTCCCAGGTGGTAAAGAATTTGCCTGCCAAACAGGAGACATGGGTTCGATCCTTGGGTGGGGAAGATCCCCTGGAGAAGGAAATGGCAACCTACTCCAGTACTCTTGCCTTCTCTCATGGACAGAGAAGCCTGGTAGGCTCCAGTCCATGGGGTTGCAAATAGTTAGACGTGACTTAGCGACTAAGCAGCAACAATCTATGTCTCACACTGTGGGTTCTACAAACCTATAACTAGTAGATGCTTTTCCTCTTTGAAATGACTGAGGTCACGGTAGATCAGGACTGGTTCTGGGAGCTAAGGACACCACCCTGACCCCTGACTCTTTTTAATTTCTATCTATTAATGGAACAAATTTCAGGCCCCTTCTCTCACTCTCCTAACCTAACCCTGGTTTCACTCCTATTCTCTCCTGCCCTCAACCATGCGAAGTGGACCTATTTTCTAGAACAGTGCTCCTTAGCTATACCTTTGATAAAGATCTGACATAACAATATTAGAATAGACATGGAAAGGGAAAGAGAGAGCAATACAGTGACTATAATCAATGAGATGGAGGTCTGAGAGGAAAAGGATGTGTCTAATTATCCATCTCTTTTAGCATACCCAGCTGGTAGTCCTGAACTTGTGTAATAGTTTTTACAGGGCATCTGTTTGCTATGTAACTTTCCCTCTTAGATCTCAGAAATTGGAGTAGATAAGTTCCAAATTTCTTTCCTCTTATATTACATATTATTCTTACAGATGTAATATAAGAGGTTGTGTCCATAAGAAACGATACCATGTAACATTTCCTAAGCCATACACAAAAATAAACAAAATGGATTAAAGATCTCAATGTACAACTCCAAACCATAAAACTCCTAGAAGAAAGCAGAACACTCTTCGACATAAATTGTAGCAGTATTTTTTTTTTTTTGGATTTGTGTCCTAAGGCAAAAGAAATGATATCAAAAATAAATAAATGGCACCTAATTAAACTTAAAAGCTTTTGCACAGGAAAAGAAACCACTGACAAAATAGAAAGACACGCTACTGAGCAGGAGTAAATATTTGCCAATGATATGACAGATAAGGGGTTAACACCTCATAAAACTCATTATCAAAAAGCCAAACAATACAATCAAAAAATGGGTAGAAGACCTGAATAGACATTTTCCCAAAGAACACATACAGATGGCTAGCAGGCACATTAAAAGATGCTCAGCATTGCTAATTATTAGAGAAATGCAAATCAAAACCACAATGAGACATCACCTCACACCTGTCAGAGTGGCTAACATCAAAAAGTCTACAAATAGCAAATGTTGGCAAGGATGTGGAGAAAAGGGAACTCAAGTACACGGTTGGTGGGAATGCAAATTCATGCAGCCAGTATGGAAAACAGCATGGAGGTTCCTCAAAACACTGAAATCAGAACTACCATATGATCCAGCACTTCCACTCCTGGGTGTTTATCCAGAAAAGAGAGCCAACACCTTTCAAAAAGATACATGCACCCCAATGTTTATAGCAGCACTATTTACAATAGCCAAGATATGGAAGTAACCCATGTCCTTCAACATAAAAATGGATAAAGAATATGGACTATTAATCAGCCATAAAAAATGAAATTCTGCCATTTGCAACAATGTGGGTGGACCTAGAGTGCATTAAGATTAGTGAAATAAGTCAGAGAAAGACAAATACCCTGTTATCACTTATATGTGAAACCTAAAAAGTAACACGAATGCATGAAATAGAAACAGACTGACAGATATAGAGAACAAACTAGCAGTTACCAGTGGGAAGAGCAAAGGAGGGAGGGGCAAGATAGGGGTATGAGATTAAGAGACACGAACTACCAAGTATAAAATAAGTAAACAAAATAGGGAAATATAACCATTATGTTATAATAACTTTAAATGGAGCATAATTTTTTAAAGTACTGAATCGCCATGCTGTACATCTGAAACTAATATAATATGGTAAATCAATTATACTTCAATAACAAAAACTTTCTATGCAAAAAAGCTATTATATGAATTGATAATATTCTTGCCCGGAAAATCCTATGGATGGAGGAGTCTGGGGGGCTACAGTCCATAGGGTTGTAAACAGTCAGACATGACTGAAGCAACTTAGCACACATTGATAGAGTCAGTTTCTCTTTTTGTTTTCATTGATATATAATTGACATATAGCATTATGTTAGTTTCTGACAGCAAAATTTCTAGATAAAACTAAGTGAGTTTCAGATTTTGTTGGGTCATCATCAAATTGCCCTCCCAGGAGTATGCATCAATTTGTACTACCGCTACAGTATTAGAAAGCTTTTGATTTGACATGCTTTTGAATGTTGCATATTATCATGCATCTTAACCTCTGTGAGTAACATCGCTGCTAAAAATTATCCGTTGATATTCTTGAAAACTGTGCCAAGGTAGGTAAGCATAAGGATGTTCACTGTAGCAACGTTTATACTAGCAAGAAGAAAGAAACAATCTAAGTGATCCCAAACAAAGGCTAAGTTAAATGATAGTGAAGTGATAAGGAGGAATGCAGTGTTGTTAAAAAACAATGAAATAAATCTGTTCATGTCAATATGATGAGTCCTTTCTTCATGCTGAAGAACTGATGCTTTTGAACTGTGGTACTGGAGAAGAGTCTTGAGAGTCCCTTGGACTGCAAGGAGATCCAACCAGTCCATTCTGAAGGAGATCAGCCCTGGGATTTCTTTGGAAGGAATGATGCTAAAGCTGAAACTCCAGTACTTTGGCCACCTCATGCAAAGAGTTGCCTCATTGGAAAAGACTGATGCTGGGAGGGATTGGGGGCAGGAGGAAAAGGGGACGACAGAGGATGAGATGGCTGGATGGCATCACTGACTTGATGGACGTGTGTCTGAGTGAACTCCGGGAGTTGGTGATGGACAGGGAGGCCTGGCGTGCTGCGATTCATGGGGTCGCAAAGAGTCGGACACAACTGAGTGACTGAACTGAACTGAACATATATTATTAAACGAAAAAGATAAAGTTCAGAAGTGCATATGGTATGATTCTATCTGAGACTAAAAAAAATTGTATGATCCTATCTGAAAATAATAAAAAATATATATAGGTCTGGAGTATAACAGACTTTTCTTCAGAAAGGATAAACACAACATACTATTAACCATAGTTCTCTTGGGGATTGGTACTGCTTGTTGGGGATAAGATTTAAAAAGGGAGATTTCACTTTGAGTATCTTTTTTAAACCACCTGAGCATTTTTATCAAGTACATGGTTTGCTTTATTTTACAAAACACTGTAAACACAAGTTTTAAATATAATGATGGCTAATCTCTTCAAATACATATTTTGTTTTAAATAAATCATCAATAGTTCAGTATAAATATATTTAAACTATCTTCCATTTGCTATCCCACCTAAAGGGGAAAGACTAAAGACAGAAATGACACTGTGGAAAGAACATTCATCTTTATTCAAAGAGTTATCTTTATCTAATCAAACTAGGACCACAGCCCTGTCTAACTCAATGAAACTAAGCCATGCCCGTGGGCCCACCCAAGACAGGCGGGTCATGGTGGAGAGGTCTGACAGACTGTGGTCCCCTGGAGAAGGGAATGGCAAACCACTTCAGTATTCTTGCCTTGAGAACCCCATGAACAGTATGAAAAGGCAAAATGATAGGACACTGAAAGAGGAACTCCCCAGGTCAGTAGGGGCCCAATATGCTACTAGAGATCAATGGAGAAATAACTCCAGAAAGAATGAAGGGATGGAGCCAAAGCAAAAACAATACCCAATTGTGGATGTGACTGGTGATAGAAGCAAGGTCTGATGCTGTAAAGAACAATATTGCATAGGAACCTGGAATGTCAGGTCCATGAATCAAGGCAAATTGGAAGTGGTCCAACAGGAGATGGCAAGAGTGAACATCGACATTCTAGGAATCAGCGAACTGAAATGGACTGGAATGGGTGAATTTAACTCAGATGACCATTATATCTACTACTGCGGGCAGGAATCCCTTAGAAGAAATGGAGTAGCCATCATGGTCAACAAAAGAGTCCAAAATGCAGTACTTGGATGCAATCTCAAAAATGACAAAATGATCTCTGTTCGTTTCCAAGGCAAACCATTCAATATCACAGTAATCCAAGTCTATGGTCCAACCAGTAATGCTGAAGAAGCTGAAGTTGAACGGTTCTATGAAGACTTACAAGACCTTTTAGAACTAACACCGAAAAAAGATGTCCTTTTCATTATAGGGGACTGGAATGCAAAAGTAGGAAGTGAAGAAACACCTGGAGTAACAGGTAAATTTGACCTTGGAATACAGAATGAAGCAGGGCAAAGACTAATAGAGTTTTGCCAAGAAAATGCACTAGTCACAGCAAACACCCTCTTGCAACAACACAAGAGAAGACTCTACACATGGACATCACCAGATGGTCAACACTGAAATCAGATTGATTATATTCTTTGCAGCCAAAGATGGAGAAGCTCTATACAGTCAACAAAAACAAGACCAGGAGCTGACTGTGGCTCAGATCATGAACTCCTTATTGCCAAATTCGGACTAAAATTGAAGAAAGTAGGGAAAACCACTAGACCATTCAGGTATGACCTAAATCAAACCCCTTATGATTACACAGTGGAAGTGAGAAATAGATTTAAGGCTCTAGATCTGATAGAGTGCCTGAGGAACTATGGACGGAGGTTCGTGACACTGTACAGGAGACTGGGATCAAGACCATCCTCATGGAATAGAAATGCAAAAAAGCAAAAAGGCTGTCTGAGGAGGCCTTACAAATAGCTGTGAAAAGAAGAGAAGCAAAAAGCAAAAGAGAAAAGGAAAGATATAAGCATCTGAATGCAGAGTTCCAAAGAATAGCAAGAAGAGATAAGAAAGCCTTCCTCAGCAATCAATGCAAAGAAATAGAGGAAAGCAACAGAATGGGAAAGACTAGAGATCTCTTTGGAGAAGGCAATGGCAGCCCACTCCAGCACTCTTGCCTGGAAAATCCCATGGATGAAGGAGCCTGGTGGGTTGCAGTCCATGGGTTGCTAGGAGTCAGGCATGACTGAGCATCTTCACTTTCACTTTTCACTTTCATGCATTGGAGAAGGAAATGGCAACCCACTCCAGTGTTCTTGCCTGGAGAACTCCAGGGACGGTGGAGCCTGGTGGGCTGCCGTCTGTGGGGTCGCACAGAGTTGGACACGACTGAAGTGACTTAGCAGCAGAGATCTCTTCAAGAAAATTAGAGATACCAAGGGAACACTTCATGCAAAGATGGGCTCAATAAAGGACAGAAATGGTATGGACCTAACAGAAGCAGAAGATATTAAGGAGAGGTGGCAGAAATACATAGAAGAACTGTACAAAAAAGATCTTCACGACCAAGATAATCACGATGGTGTGATCACTCACCTAGAGCCAGACATCCTGGAACGTGAAGTCAAGTGGGCCTAGAAAGCATGACTACGAACAAAGCTAGTGGAGGTGATGGAATTCCAGTTGAGCTATTTCAAATCCTGAAAGATGATGCTGTGAAAGTGCTGCACTCAATATGCCAGCAAATTTGGAAAACTCAGCAGTGGCCATAGGACTGTTTTCATTCCAATCCCAAAGAAAAGCAGTGCCAAAGAATGCTCAAAGTACCGCACAATTGCACTCATCTCACAAGCTAATAAAGTATTGCTCAAAATTCTCCAAGCCAGGCTTCAGCAATACGTGAACCGTGAAGTTCCAGATGTTCAAGCTGGTTTTAGAAAAGGCAGAGGAACCAGAGATCAAATTGCCAACATCCGCTGGATCATCGAGAAAGCAAGAAAGTTCCAGAAAAATATCCATTTCTGCTTTACTGACTATGCCAAAGCCTTTGACTGTGTGGATCACAATAAACTGTGGAAAATTCTGAAAGAGATGGGAATACCAGACCACCTGACCTGCCTCTTGAGAAACCCATATGCAGGTCAGAAAGCAACAGTTAGAACTGGACGTGGAACAACAGACTGGTTCCAAATAGGAAAAGGAGTACGTCAAGGCTGTGTATTCACCCTGCTTATTTATCTTATATGCAGAGTACATCATGAGAAATGCTGGGCTGGAAGAAGCACAAGCTGGAATTAAGATAGCCAGGAGAAATATCAATAACCTCAAATATGCAGATGACACCACCTTTATGGCAGAAAGTGAAGAGGAACTAAAAAGCCTCTTGATGAAAGTGAAAGTGGAGAGTGAAAAAGTTGGCTTAAAGCTCAACATTCAGAAAATGAAGATCATGGCATCTGGTCCCATCATTTCATGGGAAATAGATGGGAAACAGTGGAAACAGTGTCAGACTTTATTTTGGGGGGCTCCCAAATCACTGCAGATGGTGACTTCAGCCAGAAATTAAAAGACGCTTACTCCTTGGAAGAAAAGTTATGACCAACCTAGATAGCATATTGAAAAGCAGAGATATTACTTTGCCAATAAAGGTCCGTCTAGTCAAGGCTATGCTTTTTCCAGTGCTCATGTATGGATGTGAGAGTTGGACTGTGAAGAAGGCTGAGAGCCAAAGAATTGATGCTTTTGAACTGTGGTGTTGGAGAAGACTCTTGAGAGTCCCTTGGACTGCAAGGAGATCCAACCAGTCCATTCTGAAGGAGATCAGTCCTGGGTGTTCTTTGGAAGGAATGATGCTAAAGCTGAAACTCCAGTACTTTGGTCACCTCATGAGAAGAGTTGACTCATTGGAAAAGACCCTGATGCTGGGAGGGATTGGGGGCAGGAGGAGAAGAGGGCGACAGAGGATGAGATGGCTGGATGGCATCACTGACTCGATGGACGTGAGTCTGAGTGAACTCCGGAGTTGGTGATGGACAGGGAGGCCTGGTGTGCTGCGATTCATGGGGTCGCAGAGATTCGGACACGACTGAGTAACTGAACTGAACTGAACTGAACTATCTTTATCTTTCTTATGGTTCATGATTTGGAAATGACATAGACCTTGTAATAGTAAGTTTTTGTTATCTTGTTGTTTTGGAAGGCTGTAAAGTCTTTCTAATAAGCACATGTTTGATTTATAAAAGCCCAGATTTCTCAGATTCATGAATTAGGGAGGAATTATTTTTCAGTGGAATTCCTAGGTGTAAAATAGAATTTGTGCCAGCTTTGCTTTAAATAGTAAATGTCTTCTAGCATATTTAAAGAGTATTTGTTTTGCAAAAATGCGTTTGTATAGAATGTGGTTGTGAAACTCATATGGCACACTTACAACTGATGCATGAGAATACATCCTCATGTAATAATGTGCTGAGGCATCATCAACTAACCACATGATACTTGGATATTTCAGAAAGCAATACACTTACATAAATTCCTTTAAACTCTAGATCCAGGTGTTATTGCTTACATAAAGCTCATGGTGGTATACTCAAAAAGTTGTGAAAGGTACACAGGAACCTAAGAGCCCTATTTTGCAGAAACTTCAGAAACCTGAGACAACATATTTAATACAGAATAGTGGATTTTAGAATAATATATGATATTATCTTTGCAAAAATATATACTTACTATATGTATTACATGATGCACACATGCATGCTCAGTCATGTCCAACTCTTGCAATCCCATGGTCTGTAGTCTGCCAGGCTCCTCTGTCCATAGCATTTTCTAGGTGGGCTCCCATTTCTATTGAGTGTTGCATATTCAGTTCAGTAGCTCAGTTATGTCTGACTCTTTGCAACCCCACGGACTGCGGTATGCCAGATTTCCCTGTCCATCACAATTACCAGAGCTTGCTCACAATCATGTCCATCGAGCCTATGATGCCATCCAACCATCTCATCTTCTGTCATTCCCTTCTCCTCCTGCCTTCAATCATTCCCAGCATCAGGGCCTTTTCAAATGTGTCAGTTCTTTGCATCAGGTGGCCAAAGTACTGGAGTTTCAGCTTCAGCATCAGTCCTTCCAATGAATATTCAGGACTGATTTCCATTAGGATGGACTTGTTTGATCTCCGTGTAGTCCAAGGGACTCTCAAGAGTCTTCTTCAACACCACAGTTCAAAAGCATTTTTCGGCGCTCAGCTTTCTTTATACTACAACTCTCACATCCATACATGACTACTGGAAAAACCATAGCTTTGTCTAGATGGACCTTTGTCAGCAAACTAATGTCTCTGCTTTTTAATATACTGCCTAGGTTTGTCATAGCTTTTCTTCCAAGGAGTAAGTGTCTTTTAATTTCATGGCTGCAGTCTCCATCTGCAGTGATTTTGGAGCCCAAGAAAATAAATTCTGTCACTGTTTCCACTGTTTCCCCATCTATCTTCCATGAAGTGATGGGACTGGATGCCATGATCTTAGTTTTTTGAATGCTGAATATTAAGGCAACTTTTTCACTCTCCTCTTTCACTTTCATCAAGAGGTTCTTCAGTTCCTCTTCACTTTCTGCCGTAAGGGTGGTGTCATCTGAACATCAGAGGTTACTGGTATTTCTCCTGGAAATCTTGATTCCAGCTTGTGCTTCATCCAGCCCAGCATTTCACATGATGTACTCTACATATAAATTAAATAAGCAGGGTGACGATATATAGCCTTGACCTACTGCTTTCTTAATTTGGAACCAGTCTGCTGTTCCATGTCCAGTTCTAACTGTTGCTTCCTGACCTGCATACAGATTTCTCAGGAGCTAGGTAAGGTGGTCTGGTTTTCCCATATCTTTAAGAATTTTCCACAGCTTATTGTGATCTACACAAAGACCTGGACATAATCAATAAAGTAGAAGTAGATGTTTTTCTAGAATTCTCTTGCTTTTTTTATGACCCACAAACTGCAGATCGATTATACCAAAGAAATTCTTGCACTGTTAAGAAAGTTCTAGGAACCACAACAGATTTCCCAATCTGGGGATCTGGCAAAGAGACTGAGAACACCCAGAAAATCTGACTTTGGAAGCCAGTGGGATTTGATTACAGAACTTACACAGGACTGAGGAACAGACCCTTGGAGGGCACAAACAAAATGTTGTGCGCACCAGGACCCAGGAGAAGGGAGCAGTAACCCCACAAGCAACTGACCCAGACTTGCCTGTGAGTGTCCAAGAGTCTCTGGCGGAGGCGTGGGTCAGCGGTGGCCTGCTGCAGGGTCGGGGACACTGAGTTCAACAGTGTGTGCATGGGACCTTTTGAAGGAGGTGGCCACTATCTTCATTACCTCCACCATAGTTTGGTCTCAGGTCAAACAATAGGGAGGGAACTCAGCCCCACCCATCAACAGAAAATTGGATTAAAGGTTTACTGAGCATCGCCCTGCCCATAAGAATAAGATACAGTTTCCCCCACAGTCAGTCTCTCCCATCAGGAAGCTTCCACAAGCCTCTTATCCTTATCCATCAGACGGAAGACAGAAGGAAAACCAGAATCACAGAAAACTAACCAATCTGATCACATGGACCACAGCCTTGTCTAACTTAATGAAACTATGAGCTATGCTGTGTGGGGCCACCCATAGAGGGTCATGGTGGACAGTTCTGATAAAACATGGTCCACTGGAGAAGGGAATGGCAAACCACTTCAGTATTCTTGCCTTGAGAACTCCCTGAACAGTATGAAAAGGCAAAAAGATAGGACACTGAGAGATGAACTCCCTAGGTCGGTAGGTGCCCAATATGCTACTGGAGAAGAGTATAGGAATAACTCCAGAAAGAATGGAGAGATGGAGCCAACTCAAAAACAATGCCCAGTTGTAGATGTGACTGGTGATAGAAGTAAAGTCCAATGCTGTAAAGAGCAATATTGCATAGGAACCTGGAATGTCAGGTCCATGAATCAAGGTAAATTAGAGTGGTCAAACAGGAGATGGCAAGAGTGAACATTGACATTTTAGGAATCAGTGAACTAAAATGGACTAGAATGGATGAATTTAATTCAAATGACCATTATATCTACTTCTGTGGGTAAGAATCCCTTAAAAAAATGGAGTAGCCCTCATGGTCAACAAGAGAGCCCAAAATGCAATACTTGGGTACAATCTCAAAAATGACAGAATGATCTCTCTTCATTTCTAAGGCAAACTATTCAATATCACAGTAATAAAAGTCTATGCCCTAACCACTAATGCTGAAGAAGCTGAAGTTGAATGGTTCTATGAAGACCTACAAGACCTTCTAGCTGCTGCTGCTAAGGCACTTCAGTCGTGTCTGACTCTGTGCAACCCTATAGACAGCAGCCCACCAGGCTCTGCTGTCCCTGGGATTCTCCAGGCAAGAACACTGTAGTGGGTTCCCATTTCCTTCTCCAATGCATGAAAGTGAAAAGTGAAAGTAAAGTCACTCAGTCGTGTCCGACTCTTTGCGACCCCATTGACTGCAGCCCACCAGGCTCCTCCATCCATGGGATTTTCCAGGCAAGAGTACTGGAGTGGGGTGCCATTGCCTTCTCCAGACCTTCTAGAACTAACACCAAAAAAAGATGTCCTTTTCATCATAGAAGACTGGAATGCAAATGTAGGAAGTCAAGAAACACCTGGAATAACTCCAGATTTGGCCTTGGAGTACAAAATTAAACAGGGCAAAGGCTAACAGAGTTTTGCCAAGAGAACACACTGGTCACAGAAAACACCCTCTTCCAACAATACAAGAGAAGATTCTACACATGGACGTCACCAGATGGTCAATACTGAAATCAGATTGATTATATTCTTTGCAGCCAAAGATGGAGAAGCTCTACACAGTCAGCAAAAATAAGATCAGGAGCTGACTGTGGCTCAGATCATGAACTCGTTATTGCCAAATTCAGACTGAAATTGAATAAAGTAGGGAAAACCACTAGACCATTCACGTATGACCTAAATCAAATCCCTTACAATTATACAGTGGAAGTGACAAATAGATTCTGAGCAAATAGGGATTAGATCTGATAGAGAGTGCCTGAAGAACTATGGACGGAGGTTCATGACATTGTATAGGGGGCAGTGATTAAGACCATCCCCAAGAAAAAGAAATGCAAAAAGGCAAAATGGCTGTCTGAGGAGGCCTTACAAATAGCTGTGAAAAGAAGAGAAGTGAAAAGCAAAGGAGAAAAGGAAAGATATACCCATTTGAATGCAGAGTTCCAAAGAATAACAAGGAGAGATAAGAAAGATCAATGAGGAGGAGGAGCTAAGTTGGTGGAGGACTTTCTCCCCCACAAATTCATCAAAAGAACATTTAAACGCCGAGTAAATTCCACAAAACAACTTCTGAATGCCGGCAGAGGACATCAGGCACCCAGAAAAGCAACCCAAGTCTTTGGAAGGAGAGAGAAGAAATACAGCTCCACTCACCAGAACACCGACACAAGCTTCACTAACCAAGAAACTTTGACAAGCCACCTGTACAAACCCACACAGAGTGAAGAAACGCCACAATAAAGAGAACTCCACAAACTGCCAGAATACAGAAAGGACACCCCAAACTCAGCAATTTAAACAAGATGAAGAGACAGAGGAATACCCAGCAGATAAAGGAACAGGATAAATGCCCACCAAACCAAACAAAAGAGGAAGAGATAGGGAATCTACCTGATAAAGAATTCTGAATAATGATAGTGAAATTGATCCAAAATCTTGAAATCAAAATGGAATCACAGGTAAATAGCCAGGAGACAAGGATTGAGAAGATGCAAGAAAGGTTTAACAAGGACCTAGAAGAAATAAAAGAGAGTCAATATATAATGAATAATGCAATAAATGAAATTAAAAACACTCTGGAAGCAACAAATAGTAGAATAACAGAGGCAGAAGATAGGATTAGTGAATTAGAAGATAGAATGGTAGAAATAAATGAATCAGAGAGGATAAAAGAAAAATGAATTAAAAGAAATGAGGACAATCTCAGAGACCTCCAGGACAATATTAAACGCTACAACATTCGAATCATAGGGGTCCCAGAAGAAGAAGACAAAAAGAAAGACCATGAGAAAATACTTGAAGTGATAATAGTTGAAAACTTCCCTAAAATGGGGAAGGAAATAATCACCCAAGTCCAAGAAACCCAGAGAGTCCCAAACAGGATAAACCCAAGGCGAAACACCCCAAGACACATATTAATCAAATTAACAAAGATCAAACACAAAGAACAAATATTAAAAGCAGCAAGGGAAAAACAACAAATAACACACAAGGGAATTCCCATAAGGATAACAGCTGATCTTTCAATAGAAACTCTTCAAGCCAGGAGGGAATGGCTAGACATACTTAAAATGATGAAAGAAAATAACCTACAGCCCAGATTATTGTACCCAGCAAGGATCTCATTCAAATATGAAGGAGAAATCAAAAGCTTCTCAGACAAGCAAAAGCTGAGAGAATTCAGCACCACCAAACCAGCTCTCCAACAAATACTAAAGGATATGCTCTAGACAGGAAACACAAAAACGGTGTATAAACTCGAACCCAAAACAATAAAGTAAATGGCAACGGGATCATACTTATCAGTAATTACCTTAAACGTAAATGGGTTGAATGCCCCAACCAAAAGACAGACTGGCTGAATGGATACAAAAACAAGACCCCTACATATGTTGTCTACAAGAGACCCACCTCAAAACAGGGGACACATACAGACTGAAAGTGAAGGGCTGGAAAAAGATTTTCCATGCAAATAGGGACCAAAAGAAAGCAGGAGTAGCAATACTTATATCAGATAAAATAAACTTTAAAACAGAGGCTGTGAAAAGAGACAAAGATGGTCACTACATAATGATCAAAGGATCAATCCAAGAAGAAGATATAACAATTATAAATATATATGCACCCAACATGGGAGTGCCGCAATATGTAAGACAAATGCTAACAAGTATGAAAGGAGAAATTAACAATAACACAATAATAGTGGGAGACTTTAATACCCCACTCACACCTATGGATAGATCAACTAAACAGAAAATTAACAAGGAAACACAAACTTTAAACGATACAATAGACCAGTTAGACCTAATTGATATCTGTAGGACATTTCATCCCAAAACAATGAATTTCACCTTTTTCTCAAGCACACATGGAACCTTCTCCAGGATAGATCACATCCTGGGCCATAAATCTAGCCTTGGTAAATTCAAAAAAAATAGAAATCATTCCAAGCATCTTTTCTGGCCACAATGCAGTAAGATTAGATCTCAATTACAGGAGAAAAACTATTAAAAATTTCAACATATGGAGGCTGAACAACACCCTGCTGAATAACCAACAAATCACAGAAGAAATCAAAAAAGAAATCAAAATTTGCATAGAAACTAATGAAAATGAAAACACAACAACCCAAAACCTATGGGACACTTTAAAAGTAATCCTAAGGGGAAAGTTCATAGCAATACAGGCATACCTCAAGAAACAAGAAAAAAGTCAAATAAATAACCTAACCCTACACCTAAAGCAACTAGAAAAGGAAGAAATGAAGAAGCCCAGGGTTAGTAGAAGGAAACAAATCTTAAAAATTAGGGCAGAAATAAATGCAAAAGAAACAAAAGAGACCATAGCAAAAATCAACAAAGCCAAAAGCTGGTTCTTTGAAAGGATAAATAAAATTGACAAACCATTAGCCAGACTCATCAAGAAACAAAGGGAGAAAAATCAAATCAATAAAATTAGAAATGAAAATGGAGAGATCACAACAGACAACACAGAAATACAAAGGATCATAAGAAACTACTATCAACAATTATATGCCAATAAAATGGACAACGTGGAAGAAATGGACAAATTCTTAGAAAAGTACAACTTTCCAAAACTGGACCAGGAAGAAATAGAAAATCTTAACAGACCCATCACAAGCACGGAAATTGAAACTGTAATAAAAAATCTTCCAGCAAACAAAAGCCCAGGTCCAGACGGCTTCACAGCTGAATTCTACCAAAAATTTAGAGAAGAACTAACACCTATCCTGCTCAAACTCTTCCAGAAAATTGCAGAGGAAGGTAAACTTCCAAACTCATTCTATGAGGCCACCATCACCCTAATACCAAAACCTGACAAAGACCCCACAAAAAAAGAAAACTACAGGCCAATATCACTGATGAACATAGATGCAAAAATCCTTAACAAAATTCTAGCAATCAGAATCCAACAACACATTAAAAAGATCATACACCATGACCAAGTGGGCTTTATCCCAGGGATGCAAGGATTCTTCAATATCCGCAAATCAATCAATGTAATACACCACATTAACAAATTGAAAAATAAAAGCCATATGATTATCTCAATAGATGCAGAGAAAGCCTTTGACAAAATTCAACATCCATTTATGATAAGAACTCTCCAGAAAGCAGGAATAGAAGGAACATACCTCAACATAATAAAAGCTATATATGACAAACCCACAGCAAACATTATCCTCAATGGTGAAAAATTGAAAGCATTTCCTCTAAAGTCAGGAACAAGACAAGGGTGCCCACTTTCACCATTACTATTCAACATAGTTTTGGAAGTTTTGGCCACAGCAATCAGAGCAGAAAAAGAAATAAAAGGAATCCAAATTGGAAAAGAAGAAGTAAAACTCTCACTATTTGCAGATGACATGATCCTCTACATAGAAAACCCTAAAGACTCCACCAGAAAATTACTAGAAATAATCAATGAGTATAGTAAAGTTGCAGGATATAAAATAAACACACACAGAAATCCCTTGCATTCCTATGCACTAATAATGAGAAAACAGAAAGAGAAATTAAGGAAACAATTCGTTCACCATTACAACGGAAAGAATAAAATACTTAGGAATATATCTACCTAAAGAAACTAAAGACCTATATATAGAAAACTATAGAACACTGGTGAAATAAATCAAAGAGAACACTAATAGATGGAGAAATATACCATGTTCATGGATTGGAAGAATCAATATAGTGAAAATGAGTATACCACCCAAAGCAATTTATAGATTCAATGCAATCCCTATCAAGCTACCAACAGTATTCTTCACAGAGCTAGAACAAATAATTTAACAATTTGTATGGAAATACAAAAAACCTCGAATAGCCAAAGCGATCCTGAGAAAGAAGAATGGAACTGGAGGAATCAACCTACCTGACTTCAGGCTCTATTACAAAGCCACAGTTATCAAGACAGTATGGTACTGGCACAAAGACAGAAATATAGATCAATGGAACAAAATAGAAAGCCCAGAGATAAATCCACGCACATATGGACACCTTATCTTTGACAAAGGAGGCAAGAATATACAATGGATTAAAGACAATCTCTTTAACAAGTGCTGGGAAAACTGGTCAACCACTTGTAAAAGAACGAAACTAGAACACTTTCTAACACCATACACAAAAATAAACTCAAAATGGATTAAAGATCTAAACGTAAGACCAGAAATTATAAAACTCCTAGAGGAGAACAGGAAAAACACTCTCCGATATACATCATAGCAGGATCCTCTATGACCCACCTCCCAGAATATTGGAAATAAAAGCAAAAATAAACAAATGGAACCTAATTAAGCTTAAAAGCTTCTGCACATCAAAGGAAACTATTAGCAAGGTGAAAAGGCAGCCTTCAGAATGGGAGAAAATAATAGCAAATGAAGCAACTGACAAACAACTAATCTCAAAAATATACAAGCAACTCCTACAGCTCAACTCCAGAAAAATAAATGACCCAATCAAAAAATGGGCCAAAGAACTAAATAGACATTTCTCCAAAGAAGACATACAGATGGCTAACAAACACATGAAAAGATGCTCAACATCACTCATTATCAGAGAAATGCAAATCAAAACCACTATGAGGTACCATTTCATGCCAGTCAAAATGGCTGCTATCCAAAAGTCTACAAGCAATAAATGCTGGAGAGGGTGTGGAGAAAAGGGAACCCTCTTACCCTGTTGGTGGGAATGCAAACTAGTACAGCCACTATGGAGAACAGCGTGGAGATTCCTTAAAAAACTGGAAATAGAACTGCCTTATGATCCAGCAATCCCACTGCTGGGCATACACACTGAGGAAACCAGAAGGGAAAGAGACACGTGTACCCCAATGTTCATCGCAGCACTGTTTATAATAGCCAGGACATGGAAGCAACCTAGATGCCCATCAGCAGATGAATGGATAAGAAAGTGGTGGTACATATACACAATGGAGTATTACTCAGCCATTAAAAAGAATACATTTGAATCAGTTCTAATGAGATGGATGAAACTGGAACCTATTATACAGAGTGAAGTAAGCCAGAAAGATAAACACCAATATAGTATACTAACGCATATATATGGAATTTAGAAAGATGGTAACAAAAACCCTGTGTATGAGACAGCAAAAGAGACACTGATGTATAGATCAGTCTTATGGACTCTGTGGGAGAGGGAGAGGGTGGGGAGATTTGGGAGAATGGCATTGAAACATGTATAATATCATGTATGAAATGAGTCGCCAGTCCAGGTTCAATGCACGATACTGGATACTTGGGGCTAGTGTACTGGGAGGACCCAGAGGGAGGGTATGGGGAGAGAAGAGGGTTCAGGATGGGGAACACAGGTATACCTGTGGCGGATTCATTTTGATATTTGGCAAAACTAATACAATATTGTAAAGTTTAAAAATAAAATAAAATTTAAAAAAAGAAAGATCAATGATCAGTGCAAAGAAATAGAGGAAAACAACAGAATAGGAAAGAATAGAGATCTCTTCTAGAAAATTAGAGATACCAAGGGAACATTTCATGAAAAGATGGGCACAATAAAGGACAGAAATGGTATAGACCTAACAGAAGCAGAAGATATTAAGAAGAGGTGGCAAGAATACACAGAAGAGCTATACAAAAAAGATCTTCATGACCCAGATAACCAGGATAGTGTGATCACTCACCTAGAGCCAGACATCCTGGAATGTGAAGCCAAGTGGGCCTTTAGAAGCATCACTACGAACAAAGCTAGTGGAGGTGATGGAATTCCAGTTGAGCTATTTCAAATCCTAAAAGATGTTGCTGTGAAAGTGCTGCACTCAGTATGCCAGCAAATTTGGAAAACTCAGCAGTGGCCACAAGGACTGGAAAAGGTCAGTTTTCATTCCAAGCCCAAAGAATGGCAATGCCAAAAAATGTTCAAACTACCGCACAATTGCACTCATCTCACACATTAGCAAAATAATGCTCAAAATTCTCCAAGCCAGGCTTCAATAGTATGGGAAATGAACTTCCAGATGTTCAAGCTGGATTTAGAAAAGGCAGAGGAACCAGAGATCAAATTGCCAACATCCGTTGGATCATAGAAAAAGCAAGAGAATTCCAGGGTAGCATATTATACATACTGATTTCCTCATACATTGCATGTGTATGTGTGTAAACACAATATAGGAAAAAACTGAAAGAGATGCAGAAGCATGCCTAGGGAATGAGACTGACATAATAGGAATGGGAAATCATTTTTGGTTCTTACTGTGTACTTTATATGCTTCTGTTTTATTTGTGTGTTTTTAAAATATACATGTTGCTTTAATCATCTAAAAACAAGTAAAGACAAACTGTAAATTAACAGTTAGAGACCAAGATTATAATACTGAATCATTTATCCAAATTTATAACAAAATAGGTGAATTGGTTGAGTTTGCACTTTTCTAAAAAGGAATAGAAATATATATTAGGATTCTTACCTAAAGTCTGGTATAATCAAAAACGCTAGGATTGCCTCTATTTCCTTTAGTACAGGTCAAGTCTTCCAAGAGAAACTTCAGAGCATGGGTAATCTACCAGAAGTCTTTTATCCTGGCAATAGTTATTTTAAAAAGGCAATAAATGCACTTCCAGGAAATCCTGCCAATTATTGATTATATGTTAATATGCTTTAAAATATCATTGTCAAATCCCCTTTTTCTAAAGTTGCTCTCCAGGATAACAAATATTCTTTGAAAAAGGATACATATGTGGGTAAATATGATTGGAAAATGGTGGACTTAACAATATCAAACAGGTTTCTTTAGAGCTGGAATTATCTAATATGCAAGAGCAGGGACAGTGAAATCTCCTAAACTGTGACAGTAGTCATGCATCCAGGTTAGCCGAGTGGCCACACATTGTGGGAGCATCAGCTAGTGTTTGATGAATAAAGAAAAAGGAAGGAAGAAGTTAACATGAAGAAATGAAGATAGAAGAAAATAGTATATGAAGTATATTATTAGCTTTGTCCTTCTCGGAAGCTTTGCACTGTCTCTAAATCACTATAATGAGCATTGATTTTAGAATCTAAATTTTGGGCAAGTGAAATTAATTTCTACAACAAATCACCTGATTAGTTTATAAAACGAACAACATCTTCTCCAAGCCCCGACCTTAGAGACTGTGAATCAGGATGATCTAAAATGGAATCCAGGAAGTATATTTTTAACAAGCAGGTAATTTTAATTCTTGTGATTTAAGGATCGGGTTAAGAAACACTGATTCATAAAAATAAAACTAGATATTTTATATATAGTCTAAAATAAAACGAAGCAAATTAATTTACCTCTAAATGATCAGGATTTTCAAAGTGGAACACACACAAATAGAGGAATCAATATCATCTTGAGGATAGTTTAAACATGCATATGAAACAATTCCAAATGAAAAATCAAGCTTCCTGGAGACCTCTTCTTTGTAGTAAAATTCTCATTCTTATCTCATCATGCCCTGAAAACCAACCTGGGTACAAAGCTTTGGCCTGTGTTTATTCTTATCTCTTGATCTGGGATTACAGACTTAACAACTGTGAATTCAGAGCATTTGAAAGTTAGTTAAAGCCTTCATTCTCTGGAACTGAAGTGGTCAGGAGAGCTGAGACTCACATTTAGGTGTGCCTGCTGCTTCTACCACTTACTAGTTCTATGATTTTGATGGAGTTACTAAACTTCTCTAGTTCTGTTTTCTCATCTGTAAAATGGGGTATTTGCATTTATATGTTACTGTGCTATTAAATGAGCTAATTTATTTAAAGTGTATTAATTAAATTTAAAGTGTATTAAGTAGTAGCTATTATTTATTACATATGCATTGATATAGTACCTTCAGTGTAGGATTTTTGTGTGCTTTTAGTGTTTGTCAAAAATGCTAATGGAACACATTCCTTTCTCAAATGTAATTGAACAAATTGATATATTCAGAGAAGGCAATGGCACCCCACTCCAGTACTCTTGCCTGGAAAATCCTATGGAGGGAGGAGCCTGGTGGGCTGCAGTCCATGCTATTTATTATATTAGTATTTATTTATTCTTAATGAATAGTTCCCATTATTTAAATTACTAATAAGAATCTAATAAATTACCTACAACCAAACCTACTTTTGAAAATAATCAGTTTGATTTTAAATGTTTTATTCATTGCCCCCATGATATATGAAAATGTCCTGAGTAATCTCCCATCATTTAGTACGGATGCAACATTTTCCACACTTCCTCTTCTATGTGGAAATAGGGCAAATGTTGCTCCTTAGACTTTATGTCCTAATTCAAAAAAATGTAGCCACTGTATTCCTTGTCCTTGTAGCATCAAAGCATAAACACCAACAGACCATTTTATGTTAACGGCATCTTGTAACAGTCTCCTAAACCCTTCTCGATGGAGCCCAATACAGAGCTGACCTTTTCCAATCCTAGGAAACAGAATTGACCAGTAAAGCCCACAGACAATTCAAATAGTCAAGGGAGGAAAATATCTGAACTCCTTTGTCTCTCTTTTTTAGTAGTAATTATCTAGAGATACAATATAATGTATATTTTCACACTGGAAGAGAGTCAAGATTATGTGATGACTTAAAGGTCTTGATGATTCAGTGACAATAAGTTAATCAATTATTCAAATGTCAACCAACATAAGCCCTTCTAAAACACCAAGCCTTCTAGCTATGTGGAAGGGTAAACTTTAAGTGAAGAAATACAGTGTAAATATGAAAAGGAAGGAATTATTTCATATTTGAATCCATATAACTCACTGTTGGAGAAGGCAATGGCACCCCACTCTAGTACTCTTGCCTGGAAAATCCCATGGACGGAGGAGCCTGTAGACTGCAGTCCATGGGGTCGCTAGGAGTCAGACACGACTGTATAACTTTCAAGTAGACAACCTGAGTGACTTCCCTTTCACTTTTCGCTTTCATGCACTGGAGAAGGAAATGGCAAGCCACTACAGTGTTCTTGCCTGGAGAATGCCAGGGATGGGGGACCCTGGTGGGCTGTCATCTCTGGGGTCGCACAGAGTCGGACACGACTGAAGCGACTTAGCAGCAGCAGCAGCAACTCACTGTTAAGTCAATTTCAATTTCAGAATGTTGGGTTACATTCTGTATCATTGATTTACAGCTTATAACAGCATGGAAGAGACTGCTTTGAATTCATACTATTAAGGGAAAAATTATTTTTAAAAAGTGCTTAACTTATATATTCAGCACAAGATTTATCTGTAGGTGTATATAGTTTAAATCATTATTGCTTGAACTCGGTAATTACAGAATAGATTGTCTTCATCCCACTCTCTTGACTATAGCATCCTAAGGCTAATCTAACAAATTCTGAACAATTAAAATATGCATTCTCAAATCAAAACTACAATGAGCTACCACCTCATACCAGTCAGAATGACCGTCTTCAAAAAGTCTGTAAGTAATAAGTGCTGGAGACGGTGTGGAGAAAAAAGAACTCTCCTACACTGTTGGTAGGAATGTAAATTAGTACAGCCACTATGGAGAACAGAATGGAGGGTCCTTAAAAAACTAAAAATAGAGCTACCATATGATCTAGTAGTTTCACTCCTGGGTATATATCCAGAGAAAACCATAACTGATGTGTGTGTATATATGTGTATGCTGCTGCTGCTGCTGCTGCTGAGTTGCTTCAGTCCTGTCTGACTCTGTGAGACCCCATAGACGGCAGTCCACCAAGCTCCCCCATCCCTGGGATCCTCCAGGCAAGAATACTGGAGTGGGTTACCATTTCCTTCTCCAATGCATGAAAGTGAAAAGTGAAAGTGAAGTCGCTCAGTCGTGTCCAACTCCTAGTGACCCCATGGATCGCAGCCCACCAGGCTCCTCCGTCCGTGGGATTTTCCAGGCAAGAGTACTGGAGTGGGTTGCCACTGCCTTCTCCATATATGTGTATATATCAATGTCTAACTGAATCACTTTGCTGTACACCTGAAACACTGTAAATCAACTATACTTCAATAAAAATGAACAAAAACATGCATTCTTCTAGACATTTTCATGTACCTCTTAACAAAATTTGAAATTAGTTTGGTAAAGTTGAGGCACTCTCATATATCCAGGTCATGCCCTAAGACAGCCTTCAAAAAGAAAAGGAAACATTCTTAATGATTAGCTCTCAACCTTGGCTGTACTTTGGAGTCATCTGGGGAGCATAAAATACCCTATGCCTTGTGAGCCACGCCCACAGACCTGATGTAATCGATCTGGGGTACATTGCAGGCATTAGGGTTAAAAAAAAAAAAAAAATCCCCAGCCAAGGCGGGAAACTGCTGATCTCAGCACCATTTCATGCCTGAAGAAAAGGAATACAAGCCCTATTCTTTCCTGAGGGTCAGGGGATGTGTTAGGCTGAAAAATGGTCCTTGAAGATGTTCACACCTTAGTCTCTGGAACCTGTGAATGTTACCTGGAATGGCAAAGGAACTCTGCAGAGGTGATCAGGGTAAAGATCTTGAGATGGGGAGTTTATCCTGGATTGTCCAGGTGGGCCTGAGATGTCACCACAGGGGTTTTATGAGAGGGAGGCAGGAGTCAGAATCAGACAGAAGGTATGTGACCCCAGAAGAAAAGGGATAGAAAGAAGGGAATGTGAACATACTATGCTTTTTTGCTGCCTTTGAAGATGGAGACAGGGGCCACAAGCCAAAGGATGTATGAGGCCTCTGGAAGCTGGAACAGTCAAGGAAATAGATTCTCTCCTGAGTCTCCAAAAAGAAAGCAGTGTTGTGGACTCATTTTAGACATCTGACTTCCATAACTGTAAGATAATAAATTGGGGTTGTTTTAAGCCACTAAGTTTGTGGTTAATTTATTACCACAACAATAGGAGAATAACATAGGGGAGGATGAATTCTGTCCAGGAGCAATTTGCAATGGTTTTATGGGGAACTCTGAGGCTTTTTAATATCCAAACACCAGAAAACTCAGCAAGAAAACCCAAGACCAAATTGCTATGATCTATGTTTTTATTAAATGTTAAATACATTTCTTAGACATTGTCTGGTCCTTATTTTTTTATATGCAACAATACTTTTGCTGTGTTGAATCTCCTTAAATAGAAACTAACTAAATGCCATGCTATTGCTGTGAAGCAAAGCCTCTGCTGTGCTGTGCTTAGTCACTCAGTCATGTCTGACTCTTTGCGACCTCAGGGACTGTAGCCTGCCAGGCTCCTCTGACCATGAGATTCTTTAGGCAAGAATGTTGGAGTGGCTTGCCATGCCCTTCTCCAGGGGATTGTCCCAACCCAGGGATCGAATCCAGGTCTCCCACATTGCGGGCGGATTCTTTACCATCTGAGCCACCAGGGAAGCCCCAAGCAAAGCCTCAGATTAAATCAAATCAATGAAGAGGTGGTCAAACATTTCTAAGAAGCTGTCTACCATGGGGAGATTGACGAGATTGACTGGTTTTTCAGGTTTGCAGGTCCTAGCTTGGTCATGGTAATTTCAAAGTTCTTATTTAGCAGCTTCTTATTTGCTATCGTAAAGATCCCCATTTGAGGGCTGAATATTCTCTGCATAGAGTCTATGTTGCCCTTCCATCCACCACCAGCCACTTCTCATGAAGAAAGACAGCCACTAGATCTCAAGCCTCAGTCATATTTTGATCTCTCAGGCTTTGATTGGACTGTCCTCTACCATGGTGTCAACCCAGGTTCCAACACAGTTTAAATATCAAAAGCCTAGAAAACACAGTTCTACAATAATTCTCCCTCAGTTAGCTTAGACTATTAACTCTAAAATTAATTTTGATAACTTATGTAAAGTGCCTAGGGAGGTGGTACGTTTATAAGAGCTGTTCAGTAAACCTTAATTCTCTTACTATAGAATATAAATAAGAATATTAAGAGATGAGAAGGCCCTGGATAGAAACCAAATTAAACCATTACAATTGGGTGCTTAATGACAACTTCATTACCTTCCTT
This sequence comes from Bos indicus x Bos taurus, assembly GCF_003369695.1. NCBI lineage: Eukaryota > Metazoa > Chordata > Mammalia > Artiodactyla > Bovidae > Bos > Bos indicus x Bos taurus. The sequence continues at coordinate 85,302,305 of NC_040076.1, forward strand.
GAGGTTTATTCAACTCACAAATATGTGCAAGACAATACAAAAAATACATCCCCACAGTTTTGTTGCAGCCTGCATATTTTCTAATATTTTAAGAATTAGTGGCATTACTATCAGGGATCAATGTAGGGCTGTCACCAGTTCCAAAGAGGCACAATCTCCATTAATGATTCAACACTATAAGTACATTCCTACCAGAACAATTACCTGTCAACCACAGAAAAAGGTTTTCTAGTATATTCCTCTAGGAAAATGTTCATATTCTCAGCCAAATAATGTCCCCATTGATAGTATTTTATTTTGTAATATTCACACTCTGTGGACTTAAGATGAAAGAAATATCATTAGAACCTCCTCCTATTGCTCCTAATTATACCTTCTGATAAGGTTTTGGGTCTATCAACAAATGTACATCAAAGTCTTGGTGCATAGAGTCAGGGAAAGTAGGAGGTCATGGGACTCGGGGAATTTCAGGCTGAGCCTAGGAGCAAACTTGCTGTGGGAACTTCTGGCTCAGCAGTGACCCCAAGAGTGTTACAGATTTCAATTTAAAAAATGACAAAACACCCCAGCAAAGCACATTTATTTATTGTTCCTACATTTTTACATGGGTTCCAAAATGCAGTAGGGTAACATGAAAATCTAACAGAATGCTATAGCTCTCATCTCTGATTGGGGCAGATAATTTGGATGAAAAGAAGCACACATATATATTTCTAAGGGAAATGCGCCCCTACCCACTCATTTTGAAAAGTTCAGCTTCTCAAGATTGTTCCAATCTACACAGTAACAGATGTATGTTTTATGATCACTAGTTTTCTGAAGCACTATGGGAACTTGGACTGTTCAGCCACTATTCCCACACTTCTACAACTAGAACCCCTTTATCTCTCCAGAGGAAATTTCAGCCTGATAAACCTTTCTTTTTTAAATTGTTAAATGGTGTATTTTCTTCCCAGGTGAGTTTTACCAACTCCTCCCCCACCCAAACACCAAGATCCAGTTACTTTAGATTTTTTAGGTGCTCATATGTCATTTGTATACTAAGCAAAGTCCAAGAGATTATTTTCACCATTAATCTTTGCAGCTAATAAAGATGAATATAAACCAGCAGCCTTAAAACCAGAGGTGGGCATTTCACCAATAATGCTTTTTCATAGCTCCTTGATGAAGATGATCAACTAAAGCAAAACTGCTGCATGATCTATTAATAGAGAATGAGGATTAATGAAGGATTATGTCATAATGAGTCTGCCTGCAGAGTAGCTTCAGTTCTGGTCCTTTGCTGCCAAAATACAGTTCTCATTTCCAACAAACAAAGTCTATCTGAGAGAAAGCACAGAGCCCCTTTAGAACTGGAAAGTCCTGTGCATAATAATGACTGTCTAACTCTTCTTTTGCCAAAGAGCTTCAGCACTTTCAATGTCATAGGTCAATGCAGTGATTCAGAGGGGGCCTGATCCTTATCTAAGCTTTTGCAACAAAATTAGAATGTGCTGTAGTCTTATTAAAGAAATGTTTGTTCCTCCATCAATGAGCTGAAAAGAAAGCAGCTCAATGTACTTTTGCAAATTACAGCAATAAACTGCTTGAATTAACTGCTTTATTACAAATATTTAATTATTCTGAGGGTTAAATATCCAACATTTTGGAAAGGCAAAATTAGCAGTCCACTTGATAATCTACTTCATTTAAAATCTGTTACAACGGTGTATTTTTGTTTTAATTTTTAAACAATCCCAATTTTCAGTTGCCTTTATTGTAAATTCAGCTAGTTTCCATTTGAAATGAAAAATAATAATACGTACGCCCTTAATTTTGAAGTTGTCAAGAAAATCAAATTTGTAACCTAGGAAAAATTACAAAATGTAGAACTCATTGTCATTTTCCAGGAACATGAACAGTTACAAAAAATGAAATAAGACTAAAGCACCATGTTAAGGTCAGTCATATTTTAAGCAAGACCTATTTCAAGATTTAGATAAAATATCATCGTCATCATCATTATTACTAAAAGAGTTGTTTAAATGTTAAACAAGAACACTCCTCTTTAAAATAAAAAATGACCATGAATTAAAACTTTATATGAAAAGAAAACTCAACAAATACATGTTGAACAAAAAGCAAACATTCTCAAAGGGAAGTTTTTTACTCCAACAAAATAAAATTCATTCATCCAAATGCCTTTCATTTATTATTTCAGTGGTCCCAAAGCAGATGAAAATAATTTTTAAAAACTGATCATTTTATCTGGGTTATATTTTTTAAAAATTAGAGAGCATTTTGCCACAGGACAAGGAAAAATATTACAACAGAAAATAGATCAGCCAGGATATGCTTCAACAGAGGGACATATCAAAGCATTATTATCGTTTCTCTCCACTTACTGTGTGGATTCACTAATCTACATCACTAAATTGACCATTCAGTGCCAGAAAATCTGCCATGTAGGTCTCGACTTTTCATAGCAGCTCTTAAATGTGTATTCGGAAACTACAAAGTACTGAATATATTTTCAGCCTTTTTATACTACGATTTACAGCTAATGACCTTAAGCAATGTCATGCATGTAAAGCAAAATTATGAGACCACCCTGGTTTAGAGCCAAATAAAGGTATAGAATCAAACTTCATTATCATTTAAATTTAATAGGGGGGAGGACAGGAATAAAAAAAATTCATCATAATACAGATAAATCTATTTTGTAGTTTTACTTTATAAGAGTAACCTCCACTTGTATTTTGCTATTACCGGCTCAGGGTAAGTAGACAATTATCTAAGCTTAATGCCAAAAGTAATAATGCACTGCACACATTCAAAACCCTTGTGCCACATCAGCCAGTGCCTGCAGGGATAAAACATTTATCAGTTGCTCCTTAGAGCAATAGTGGGTTTGAAAATTTGGCTGCCCAGGCTGACATTAAGTGAAATCATAGTTTTTGCTTGATTCAGAACCCAGCACAGGAAACCCTGACACTGGGATGACTCCACTGGCAGCATGCCTCCTGATACCCGCTGAACTGCGGGCTACTTTCTGTCCCACTACTTCCCATGAAAGAAGGCCTTTTACTTCCCTGCTATAGTTGGCACACTGCCCTTTTCACAGACCCAACGAACCGTCATCTTGGATGTAACAAATTAGTACATTCTCAGAATAATAATAAGTGCAGGCATGAAAACACCATTGTTTTTATTTGGAAATGAAGTAACTCATTTTAGCTGGGTGACTTTTTCAGTGTAACACCACAGGCCAAAAAAAAAAAAAAATCTTTTCTGAAAAGAATGGCCAATTTCAGGAGAGATATGACACATCGTTTGCTGTAAAAACCAGGGAAAGGCAAAAAAATAGAAAAAAATGGCATTTGTTGTAGAGCAGTTATAGAGAAAATAGGGGGTTTGAGAAAAACACAAATGTAAAACAAGTAATGAGGCCATTTCAAAGCACAATTAAAGAAATAAGATTGGGAATGATTACAATACAGAATTGATTTCTGATACCAGGTTAAGGTCTATTAACTGATTTTTCTGTTTGAAATGGCAAAATATATATAACTAAGAGTTTTTTAAATGACCTTCAGGTATGTGAGGAAAAATAATTAAATGTAGAGAAAGTTAAAATATAAGAGAATAACATAAATGTGTTTTCATATGTTAATGAACATGTCAAAGTTTACTTTCAGTTTTCCAAAGATCCCTTTCACCACTTGTGTGTGTATGTTTTCATTTTCAGGATTTTTTTTTTTTAGTATGTTTATAAAGAAAAGGAAAAACTCAATATTTATAAATTTGCATTTAAGTCAAATCTACTACAAATCAGAGCCATGAAATTATAGAAAAACACTTTTCTTCAATATTTTGGAAGGGCCATCACCACCTTTCAATGTCAGGAACCCTGAAAAACACTACTATAAAAACTATTGTTATGATAGTCTTTATGACAGCTTCAATTGAGATTTAACTGAGATCCGAATGGCAAGTATACCTTTCAGCAAGCAATAAGATGAAATGAGAACTGCCAAGAAGTTTGAAATAAAGTAAATACATACACGTTTTCAATATTCTAGATTTTGTCCAATTTAAATGCCAGCTCAAAAATTATAATCTAGAAATCAAAACAACCATTATTCTACTCTCCCTTTGCTCTCCCCTGATCATTTTAAACAAATCATTATATTTCATGTAAAAATGTGCCACAAATTTACTAAACTTTCTGGTTCAAATGAGTTCAAGAATATCTCATTATAAATGGAGACAGTCCTGAAAAGGCAGCCAAGCATGACTAAAAAGATCACTCTTTTACACAAAAAAATAGCCTTCTTATTTTACCCTTTGTTGAAAAGACATTTGGCCAGCCACAGGGGAAATACATAATCTACTTTTATATTCAAATAATTTATTTGAAAACTCTATGGCTACAATGACCCTAAAACAACTCTGGACTGAATATACATATTACATGGGTTTATGTGATCTTAATCATTGACTTGTTTTCATGTGTGAGCAGTGATTTTGGCAATTCTTTTAAAGAGGTGAAAACACATTCATAGGCCTTAATAAAAATTTACCATTAAGAAAAATTATATCTGACATGAAATAAATGCTATTAATGTGGTATAATTCTGTAAATAATTTTATACGTGAAGTTGTTTGAATATTGCAGCTCTTTCATGCGGCAGTCTATCAGTTTGATCTAATACACATTCCAACACACTATCTGGTAACAACACATCAGAAATTATGCCATCATAATTTGCCTTTTACAAAGACAAGCAGCGATACTTGAACATTTCAAGATTTTAAAAACCTTCCACATAAATTTGCTCTTTGCAATTCTGTGAATTTTTGTTTTAGTTTTTGATAATAAGATTGATATTATGAACTCTAAGTCATGGTAACTTTAACTACAAAATATACCCTCTCACCCCTATCCCAGGAGCCAAAGAAGATGCCAGCAGCAAACAATGTTTGTCTATTTACTTTAAGTAAGACACTGCTTCTTTCATTCAGTTGCTCAGTATCCAAGATTATATAACAGCAGAGAATAGCATACACTGAGGAGGAAAAGCTTAAAGCAATTAGTTTCCATCTAAGTACCTTCGGCCTCCTTATTTAGGTTTTTAAAAAATAGGCAATCATACAATGAATTTCAAGCAGCCATACAAAGCGCTTAAAAAACTGTTTTTACAGTCTTAATTTCCTTTCATCCTTGTACACATAAAAGAGAGGAAGTAGCCATCACGTTCATGTCCTAAAATTGATCACTCAGTCCAGAAAGTTTTCTATGCTTTCCACCTAGGTTTTTCTCTGACTTTTCAAGGTACACATGAGATATTTCCAGTTCTGATACAGAAAACCAAAAGATAAAATGTCGACTTGTCTTGCACATTCCGGGTGCCTCCCTAGACTCCCGCCACTCTCCCAGCAGAGCAGAATGAATATCTGTGCTAACCACACATTTCAGGACAAAGGAACTAATTCATGGGGGAGGGGAGACCACACACCATTTATAAGGTTTGTTCAGTTTACAAGAAAACTATTGTCAATGCTTTGTTGATTCATTATGAATGACCCTGCGTGACAAATAACAAGCGGCTACCTCCTTGCTTGAGCCTCACCACAATGCTGCCTGCGTTTGAGAACAGCCTAGGATCTGCTGGGCTAATTGTTATTTAAGGAAAATGGAGCTGTAGGTACAGGAGATGGTTCTGATCACAGACAGAGCCATTGGGTTGAAGATTTGATGAAACTGTGGCCCTGGTACCCAAAAGATCACACACAATAGCACAGTGCTTGCTATTTGCTGTATGAAACTCTGATGTGAAGAACCAAATTCCACTAGAGGGAGTGAAAAGAGCCCAGAAAGGATCATAGAGATGCTGACTCTAGGCAGGGTCCCACCACTAGGACGTTTCAGTCACTACGAAATCTTCTTGTCTCCCCACCTACAAAATGGGACTAAAATATTTTTTTTTGAAGGAAAATCACCTTAAAATCTTTTGTTGGAAAATGCTATACAGCGCACAAGTATTATCTTCATCATCCATTGAACCTTTGTACTTTTTCCCTCTGTCCCGAGGGAAATAATAAATTGACATATTTTCTGTCATCAGAGATCCTTTTAAGACCACAATGTGATTGCACTCCAGTACATCTCACACTTATCCCCATTAAAAACACACAAAAGGGTGAAAACAGGGAAAGAAATAGGTAGGCATAAAGGGCGGCTCAGATATCCTGTTGTACAACATGGGCGCTCTCTCCTAACCTGCCCCAGCCCCCAAGGCGGGGAGCATAGCCACGGCACAAAGAAGCTGGCAAATGGGCTCTGCCTAGGTGCCGGTTGAAACTGGCTGCTCGGTGGGGAGAGCACACAGATTGCTCTCCTGAGTGGCCATTTGATTGCTGATCAGCCATGTGTTCCCCTACTGCTCCAACAACCCTGAACGGTGCCCCTTATCTTTTTAAGTGGTTGGCTTAGATGGAAACACAGGAGAGAAATCCGTCCCCTCAAAGGGCCCCTACATAGTAGCACTGTAGCAGTTTCTTTCTTTAAGGAATAAAGGAACCTTAAAAAATCAGCCCAGACCTCCATGGAGAAAAGTTCCTTGGTGGCCCGAGGGAGAAAGAAAGCTTGCCCTTTCCCTTCCCATCTCCTTCAGTTCTCTCTGCTATGGGATTTCCCAGAGCCAGGAAGTGGGTTTCAGAGGAGAAAGAGGAGAGCTTTTTAAGGTGGTGGGGAAACTGGCCCTCTGACAGGTTGCTGAGGAAATGTTACTTGGTAAACCTGTATGGCGGGCGGTCTGGCAAGTCTACCCAAGCCAACTCCCAGGTTTCTATTCTACAGCTCTGTTCCCACATGTGTGAAATGTCACATGTACAAGGTTGTTTACTGTAGTACCATTTGCAGTAATAAAGACTGGTGACACCTTAAAGGCCCGTCAACATGGGTTGGTTACATTATGATACAAGGATACAAGGAAATAACACACAATGTATTAATAAGAGTGAGTGAGGATGATCTTCAGGATATAATGTTAAGAGGGAAAAACAAGCCACAGAAGAATATGAACTATAAAAGACCTCTGTTAAAGAAGGGAAAAGATTGATTGATATTGCTTTCAGGCTGTATGAGAATAGGTAGGGCTCTTGCTTTCTTCAGTCACCCCCGTGTCCTTAAGGATGGGAAATACTTTCAAGTGAGAAAAGGTCTGAAATAAAGTTGCAGTAAATGAGGGAGAGCAAGAGAGTCAATAATAGATTTGGGGAAAAAACAAACAAATCTGGATACTAAGTCAGTCAGACAAAGACAAATATTTTATGGTATCATTTACCTGTGGAATCTAAAACATAATACAAATGAATTTGTTTACAGAGCAGAAACTGACTCATAGACATAGCAAACAAATTCTATGGTTATCAAAAGGGAAAGAGGAAAGGGATAAATCAGGAGTATGGGATTAACAGATATACGCTACTATATATAAAATAAACAACAAGGATTTACTCTATAGCATAGGGAACAATATTCAATATCTTATAACAACTTAAAATGGAAAAGGATATATATATATATATGTGAAAAGAATCTGGACTCAAAGTTGTATTTAGAATTGATAGAAAATTTAATGAAAAAATACTAGTAAATACTAACAGTGGGATCAAGAGTGATTTTCCCCTTCTTTTTCCTTTCATCTGCTTGTCAATTTTTCTATGAGGAAGCACTTATTTAACAATTTTACAACAAAACAAAATAGAACATTGGATGTTGTTAGGAAGACTTGAATTGAGGAGGCGAATGAGAAGAAGGCAGGTAGTGCATCTCACTGGTCAGTGTTCCTCCAGGTTTATGCTGTGAGCTGGCCTTAGGGTGCCCTAAGAAATCTTTCTGGGCTTCAGCAACCACTCTATACCAATTCCACCATGAAGAACATGCAGTCATACTTCCACTATGGAATCACCTGGGAGCTGCCCTTAGGACACAGTCAACCATGTGTTCCAAAGAAACTGACAAATCATTCAAAGCAGTGTTGACTTTCACTGGTATTGTTTCCATTGACTTGCAAATATGTGCACTTGTGTGGGACAAAAATTCCTACACACACTGCCTTTGGTTACACAGAAACAGCTGAGGGCAAACAAGGTGGTGCTTAGCAAAGTCGGGACCCTATGCTTGGCATCCTCAGGATGCCCCTCCTAGTTGATTCCCCAGGGTTACAGAGATATTTTCCTTTCTCTTTCCTGTCTTTCTCTGAAACCTGGAGCCCATCCACATGCATCTTTCCAGCAGGTCCCCACTCTCCACATCTTCTCCCTTCCCCCTTCTCCTAGGTGGTGGTGGTGGTTGGGGGAGTCTCTTTTGCCTTCCGCTCTGTCCTTCCCCAAGCCTGGCTTTCTTTCTGTATTGAGAGATTCAATCCTATGTTAGTTAATATCAAATAATACTGGAATCATAACTCACTTTTCCTAAAGCCCTAGGTTTTCTAGCCTATGGGATGCTATGTGAATTTGAAAATGTTAGAATATGTATTTTCAAAGTCTCTGATGTGGAAGCATATTGTTTGGCAATAAAACAATTCCCTACTTCTCCGAATAATTTAAATTACAACCAGAGTTTGTCTGTTTGAGAGTTTCCCAAAGATTCCTTAGAAATTAACAGGACTCCAGAAAAATAATGATCAAATGGGTTAGGAAAACTTACCTCCTATATTGCCCTCAAACAGCTTCACCAATAATGATGGTTATTAAAGGCTAGGTAGAGTTCTATGATAAAATCTTTTATATCAAAATTTCCTATATTTGTTATGCTTTTTACCTTCCTCTTCCTTTTTATAGAGTTCCATTATTATATCATGAACTAATGATACATAGTTTGATACTGGTATAATCAATTCCCTTAAAAGTCAACATTCCCCCCAATATTATTATTGTTATTATTTACCGAGTACATTTTAAGTTCCTGATAAGAATAACCTTGTTTAATCCTCACCATAACTATATGACATAAGTACCATCCATTTGACAGATGAGGAAAAGGAGGCCTTGAGAAAATGAAAAAAAAAAAATTCCTCAAAATCAAACCACCATTAAATGGCACAGTCCGGATTCAGTTGTTTCTGTCTGATTTTGTAGACTTGTGTTCCTCTTCTCAGGGACTTATGAGAGTCTTTCTTGATGGTGTCTGAATCCATATTTGGATCCGATTTCTAAGGAGTGGAAGCCTGGAGGGTGACAGCAGAAGAGGGAAGGGGAAATACAAGGCAGGAAAAACAGGGGCCCTGGCATGGCAGCTCCTCCCCACCTGGCAGTTCTTCCTTTAGTTATTTTATGGTTTCTCAAATGAGCTTTGGTTTCTTCATCTGAAAAATGGACATACTGATATTTCTCGGGATTGTTATAAGGCTTTAAGTTAAAAATCTATAAGTGCTTATCAGTTCAGTTCAGTTCAGACACTCAGTCGTGTCCGACTCTTTGTGACCCCATGGACTGCAGCATGCCAGGCCTCCCTGTCTATCACCAACTCCTGGAGTTTACCCAAACTCATGTCCATTGGGTTGATGATGCCATCCAACCATCTCATCCTCTGTCATCCCCTTCTCCTCCCACCTTCAATCTTTCCCAGCATCGGGATCTTTTCAAATGAGTCAGTTCTTCACATCAGGTGGCCAGAGGATTGGAGTTTCGGCTTCAACATCAGTCCTTCCAATGAATATTCAGGACTGAATTCCTTTAGGATGGACTGGTTGGATCTCCTTGCTGTCCAAGGGACTGTCAAGAGTCTTCTCCAACACCACAGTTCAAAAGCATCAATTCTTCGGCGCTCAGCTTTCTTCACAGTCCAACTCTCACATCCACATATGACCACTGGAAAAACCATAGCTTTGACTTGATGGACGTTTGTTGGCAAAGTACTGTCTCTGCTTTTCAATATGCTGACTAGGTTAGTCATAGCTTTTCTTTCAAGGAGTAAGCGTCTTTTAATTTCATGGCTGCAGTCACCATCTGCAGTGATTTTGGAGCCCCCCAAATTAAAGTCTGTCACTGTTTCCACTGTTTCCCCATCTGTTTGCCAAGAAGTGATGGGACTAGATGCCATGATCTTAGTTTTCTTAATGTTGAGCTTTAAGCCAACTTTTTCACCCTCCTCTTTCACTTTCATCAAGAGGCTCTCTAGTTCTTCACACTCTCTGACATAGGGGTGGTGTTATCTGCATATCTGAGGTTATTGATATTTCTCCCAGCAATCTTGATTCCAGCTTGTGCTTCAGCCAGCCCAGCATTTCTCATGATGTACTTTGCATACAAGTTAAATAAGAAGAGTGACAATAAACATCCTTGATGTACTCCTTTCCCTATTTGGAACCAGTCTGTTGTTCCATGTCTTGTTCTAACTGTTGCTTCCTGACCTGCATATAAATTTCTCAAGAGGCAGGTCAGGTGGTCTGGTATTCCCATCTCTTTCAGAATTTTCCACAGTTTGTTGTGATCCACACGGTCAAAGGCTTTGGCATAGTCAATAAAGCAGAAGTAGATGTTTTTCTGGAACTCTCTTGCTTTTTCAGTGATCCAGCAGATGTTGGAAATTTGATTCCTCTGTCTTTTCTAAATCCAGCTTGAACATCTGGAAGTTCCCAGTTTACATACTGTTGACATGGCTTGGAGAGTTTTGAGCATTACTTTGCTAGCATGTGAGATGAGTGCAGTTGTGCAGTAGTTTGAGCATTCTTTGGCATTGACTTACTTTGGGATTTGGAGAAAGCAATGGCACCCTACTCCAGTACTCTTGCCTGGAAAATCCCATGGATGGAGGAGCCTGGAAGGCTATAGTCCATGGGGTCGCTGAGGGTCAGTCGCTGAGCGACTTCACTTCCACTTCTCACTTTTATGCATTGGAGAAGGAAATGGCAACCCACTCCAGTGTTCTTGCCTGGAGAATCCCAGGGACAGGGGAGCCTGGTGGGCTGCCGTCTATGGGGTCGCACAGAGTCGGACACGACTGAAGTGACTTAGTAGTAGTAGTAGTAGTACTTTGGGATTGGAATGAAAACTGACCTTTTCCAGTCCTGTGGCCACTGCTGAGTTTTCCAAATTTGCTGGCATATTGAGTGCAGCACTTTAACAGTATCATCTTTTAGGATTCAAAATAATTCAACTGGAATTTCATCACCTCCACTAGCTTTGTTCATAGGGATGCTTCCTAAGGCCCACTTGACTTTGCATTCTAGGATGTCTGGCTCTAGGTGAGTGATCACACCATTGTGATTATCTGGGTCATGAAGATCTTTTTTGTATGGTTCTTCTGTGTATTTTTGCCGCCTCTTCTTAATATCTTCTGCTTCTGTTAGGTCCATACGATTTCTGTTCTTTATTGTACCCATCTTTCCATGAAATGTTCCCTGGGTATCTCTAATTTTCTTGAAGAGATCTCTAGCCTCTCCCATTCTATTGTTTTCCTCTATTTCTTTGCATTGATCACTAAGGAAGGCTTTTCTTATCTCTCTTTGCTATTCCTTGGAACTCTGCATTCAAATGGGTATATCTTTCCTTTTCTCCATTGCTTTTCACTTCTCAGCTGTTTGTAAGGCCTCCTCAGACAGCCATTTTGCTTTTTTGCATTTCTTTTTCTTGGGGAAGGTCTTGTTTCCTGTCTCCTGTACCGTGTCACAAACCTCCATCCATAGTTCTTCAGGCACTCATCTATCAGATCTAATCCCTTGAATCTATTTGTCACTTCCACTGTATAATCATAAGGGATATGATTTAGGTCATATTGAATGGTATAGTGGTTTTCTCTACTTTCTTCAATTTCAGTCTGAATTTGGCAATAAGGAGTTCATGATCTGAGCCACACACAGTCAGCTCCCGGTCTTTTTTAGCTGACTGTATAAAGCTTCTCCATCTTTGGCTGCAAAGAATATAATCAATCTGATTTCAGTATTGACCATCTGGTGATGTCCATGTGTAGAGTCTTCTCTTGTGTTGTTGGAAGAGGGTGTTTGCTATGACCAGTGTGTTCTCTTGCCAAAACTCTGTTAGCCTTTGCCCTGCTTCATTCTGTACTCCAAGGTCAAATTTGCCTGTTACTGTAGGTATTTCTTGACTTCCTACTTTTGTGTTCTGCTGCTGCTGCTAAGTCGCTTCAGTCGTGTCCGACTCTGTGCCACCCCATAGACGGCAGCCCACTAGGCTCCTCTGTCCCTGGGATTCTCCAAGCAAGAATACTGGAGTGGGTTGCCATTTCCTTCTCCAATGCATGAAAGTGAAAAGTGAAAGTGAAGTCGTTCAGTCGTGCCTGACTCTTATCGACCCCATGGACTGGAGCCTACCAGGCTCCTCCATCCATGGGATTTTCCAGGCAAGAGTACTGGAGTGGGGTGCCATTGCCTTTTCCGTTTGCATTCTAGTCCCCTATAATGAAAAGGATATCATTTGGGATGTTAGTTCTAGAAGGTCTTATAGGTCTTCATAGAACCATTCAGCTTCAGCTTCAGCATTAGTGGTTGGGGCATAGACTTGGATTTCTGTGGTATTGAATGGTTTACCTTGGAAACAAACAGAGACCATTCTGTTGTTTTTGAGATTGCATCCAAGTACTGCATTTTGGACTCTTCTGTTGACTACAATGGCTACTCCATTTCTTTGAAGGGATTTTTGTCACAGTAGTAGATATAATGGTCATCTGAGTTAAATTCACCCATTCCAGTCCATTTTAGTTCACTGATTCCTAAAATATCGATGTTCAATCTTGCCAGCTCTTGTTTGACCACTCTAATTTACCTTGATTCATGGACCTAACATTCCAGGTTCCTATGCAATATTGCTCTTTACAGCATTGGACTTTACTTCTATCACCAGTCACATCCGCAACTGGGTGGTGTTGTTGCTTTGGCTCCATCTCTTCTTTCTTTCTGGAGTTATTTCTCCACTGATCTCCAATAACATATTGGGCGCCACCAACCTGGGGAGTTCATCTTTCAGTGTCCTATATTTTTGCCTTTTCATTATTGTTCATGGGGTTCTCAAGGCAAGAATACTGAAGTGGTTTGCCATTCCCTTCTCTGGTGGATCACATAAAGTGCTTTGTCATCCTGAGCCACTGGTGAATGACATGTATAAATCCCCAAGATATGGTGATAATATCAACTTGGACAATTTTTTAAATCTCTCTGTGTCTTAGTTTCTTCACTTGTAAAAAGGGGATAACAATGTCACCTATATCATAGGGTGATTGTGAATATTATATGTCAAGTTAACACATAGAGCACAGAGGGAACACTATATTTATTATTATTTCCCTATAGCTGGCTAACACCATGGTGGCAGCTCCAGAGAGTACACCTAGAATGCTGTCCATGGAATAAAAAACATCAGACTCTCCACCTCCAAAGATTCTATTGTCTGTAAGTAAGACCATTACTCTTTTGTCCAAACAACTGCCATATGCCTCAAAAATTTCATGTGCTAGCTAGACTTCATGCGCTAGCCACTCTTCAGCAAAGCCTTTTAGACTTTAAGGGGAGAATTGTAAACAATTTTTAATCTCTTTTTTCAGTGAGTATTGATTGTGGTTAGCCTCAGGAAGCTTTGGGAAGTTTTGGAAATAGCCAGCTACCACTGCTACAGTCACTTTCTACATTGCTTGGCCAGAAGAGAAAGAAGAAATAATCTAGTTCCCCCCACCATCTCACCCTCCACACACAGGATCCCTGAGCCACGGCATGGACACTGTTATGTTATGGCATTATGCCTCGCTGTGAATTTGCAGAGCAGTGAGGGAACACTGCTAAGCTGCAAAACTTCTGAATTTCCATGCAGGTGAGTTCACAGAAAAAATAGATACGAAAGCAACTAATGAAACTTTGGGATGATGCTGAAGATTTGTGTTTGGAAAATGGAAATAAATTTAACTGGAATTCATAGAATTAGGGTTTCCTGATTAAATGCTTTGGTTACTAGAAAATTTTTTTTGCTTCAGTTCATATTGATAATATTTCTAAATGATGTGTTTTATTACAGTTATTTTACAAAATAAAACTTTGACTCATAGAGAAAAATCTATAAAACATGGACAAATATTAAAAATATGAAAACCATGCATAATCACTGTTTGATGTGAGAACCTGTCAATGTTTCAGTATTTTTAATACATATATATTAAGCATGCATCGTACTAGTATTAAGTATACATCATAATAGTATAACTCTACATCTTTACATAATTTTCATAAAATTGAAATTATACTGTTCTATGTACTTGTTTCATAAATTTGCTTTAAGAGTAATATTATATTCTGAACATTTTTTTGACCTTAAATATTTGCCGAAATTATTTGAATGGCTAAATGAAGTTCCATCATATGCATATACAAAGATTGATTGCAGGAATCTCCTATTGTCAAACATTTACATTGTTGCCAAAATTTTAGTTAAAATTTGAAAGTTACTTATAAACTGTGATAAAAATAGTCTTGTACATAACTTCTAACATGCATTTCTGTTTATGCATTTAAAAGTTTAGGAGTGAAATTATTTGGATTATAAAGGATATGGACATTATAAATACAGCTGACCTTTCTTTTGCCAGTTTAACTCTATAACAGAAAGTAAAAAGGTAGAAGAGCCCAAATTGCATACCACCTAAGTCCCTCCATAAACGAGATCCTGAGCTATTTTTTCGGTTTTAGGTAGGTCTAATTTCTCTCTTCTCCCCTCTCTCCTCCCTTCTCACACTCTTCCCAAAGCCACTTGAGCCCCAGGCATAGTAGCACTTGCTATCGTTGAATAATTCCTAAACTTAATAGATCTGGGCTTTTGCTCCTTCCGCTCTCTCCACCTAGAATGTTCTTTTCAACACAGGCAGGTGCCTGCCCATCCCCCAAGTCCTGTCCAATCCTGAGTAAACAACTTAACCTCTCTGGGCCTCAGATCCCACACCTTTGGAACAGACAATAGTAATATTACTTTCCTCCTAATACTGTTTGAGGATCAATGAGCTAATACAAAGTCCTTAAAATAACATTTGCCTAAATTTAAGAAATACTCAACAAATGTTTGTTAGTTGTTTAATTATTGTTACCTGACACAGTTCATCATCTGTATTATGCAACCAGTTTATATATAATTGCACTCGATTTTTAGAAGACCTGCCAGCTCTAGGATTTCACAAATTGATGGCAGTTGTTAGAATCTTAAAGGGACCACAGAGATATCTAAGTGCGTGTTCAAAGTTTGAAGAGTCACTTGGGGAGTGTGTTAAAAATGCAGATGCCTGAGGCCCACCCCAGTCCTATTAAACCAGAATCTCTGGTGGAAGGCCTAGAAAAATGCATTTTTATCAAGCTCCAGGTGATTATGAAGCACAATAAAGTTTGGGAAATACTCATCATAGTTTGAAATCATAGGTCTGCCAGTGAGAGGACAAGGCCATAAAAGCTTAAATAATTCTCCTTCAATGAAAGTAGAAAAAAGCCATCTAGTTTGTGGAATGAAAGAACTGCCGTATCTCACACCACCAGTGAAACACAAATGATTTCAAGGATGCTTCAATGATGCTGTGGTTCCAAGCTTTTGTACTGGAATAAAGGAAGAACATGAGCTCTGGTCAGGCTTAAAATTTGATTTCAGATCTGTTGGCAGAAAGATTGATCAAAGTTCGACCTAATTGTGGTCTTTCATTTATGGTGAAAACATGAATCCCAATGAAGAATTGATCTCAATCACTGAACAGTGAGTGACACAACTGTAGACACACATCTACACCATGCAAGACAAAGCAGCTTGCTCCCAATGAAGACAGTTCTGTTTTGTCTTGTCTATTTAATTTGACATTTGTCTTTTGGCAGAAGATGCATCACTGAGACGAGGAACAGAGATGATGTCTCCTTCCTTTTGGAACCACATGAAGAAGTTTCATTTTATTTTAGGGGTGAGCGGATGTGTGAGTTGAGGGACAATTTCCTGTGTAATTACTTCTGAGATACATATTTCCATTTGAGGAAAAGCCATACAAGAAAATGAAGTCCATTCTTAATAAATCAGACTATTCATTTTATTCAAGGACCACTTCTATTTTTGAAAGCAAACATAGCTGATTCTGAAGTCAAATACAACAGTGGTATGAGACTACCACTCCCACTGATTAAATCATGTGATTAGAATAGAGCTCCAATTTTAAATAAACAAAATTAAGGCCTTTTTAAAAAAGATAATGGTACTGAGTTTTCTGGTAAAGAACATATTTCCTAAATGAAAAGAGAGACTTATCCACAATTGCTACTTGCAGAAATAAGAAACTGTAGCATCCACAGGAAACCTCTGAGGCTATTTGTTATGCTTGCCATAGTATTATTATTAAAAAGAAAAATTAACTACCAGAGTGTACATGGCAAATGGGCCCACTGTCTTGTGCCATGGGTGCCTTGTCCCCACACACCAGTGGGACAGGTTCTGGGGAAGGAGTGCCATACGTACATGCTTATCACAGGCTTGGCCAGGTGTCTGCATTGTGGAGAAGGTTTCCAAAAACAGGACTTTACCAATTTTCCTTTTCGTCACAGGTTTGAGACAGAATCCTGCTGCTTTTTGGCATCCTCTCCACAATACTAGTGAAGGACAGAGATGGTGAAGGACAGGGAAGTCTGGCGTGCTGCCTTTCATGGGGTTGCAAAGAATCGGACACAACTGAGCGACTAAACGATAACCATGATACTAGAAGAATATGAGTGACACGGGCCATAAAAGAGTGGTCACAATTGCAGTGTTCATAAGCAACCAAAGAATTTCACCTTGGGACACACAGCCTTTTGGGAATCACTAAGATTATTGTTTCATGTTCTGTATCTTCCTCACTTCCATCTCCACCATTCCCATCCCACCAAATTCCCTCTTGACTCTGCATCACCTCATTCCTTCTTCCTCACAGACTGTAGTAAGTGGTTTCTGTTTGACTTTGGTTTTAAATATTGTTAGGGGCCAAAAGATCGAAATGACCCAACACCTTGGCTCTGCTTTCTCATTTAACATAATTTTAAAACTCCATTTTAATCTTAAAGATCTCAAAGATACAGTGGCTGCTATAGTTTTCCCTAGCTGCAGAATCAGAATTCATTATACCTACTTCCATGGGGCCAGGGTGTTAGGTTATGCATCCTTGCACAAATCACAGTATACATTTCCCTGTGTGCTGTACTTCTCAGGCAGCAGATCCAGCTATAGCTGTAATGTATGAGAATGATTTCATCTGCATTGTTTATATTCCTAGCTAATAATCACAAGTGGTATTCTGTGCCATATTTTCACCTGATTTAAAAATTTTATCACAAGTAGAATTAAACTGTTCATAATGGAGCCAGGACAAATACCTTGCAGATACTGAAGGGTTTAATAATATGTGTGATGCATATATTATACCTATGAACTTTGATTTTTTAAAAAAATGGAAATTAACTTTGGTATCCCCAGTTCTTTATAAACCAGTGTTTAAGATGGTTAGACCTGTATTCTGCATTCTCATCTATATATTTCAGTATTAGTTTTGCTTAAAGAAAGGTCTAACAGAAAGTCTCATGTTTAGTTATTTTCCACAGTGACTAAGTACTATCTCTGCCATAGGGAAAAGACCATTCTTGTCTATCTTTTGTATGGGAATGAAATTGCCTTGAATCTGTCAAACTTCATCTTGTTATTGTGACCCATCCTCCTAATTTATTTAAACAGTGTTCAATTCTAGTTTTTCAAGCTCAACAAACATGTTATTCTAGGAGCAAGGTCATTTATACAATGTTAAATCATTAGGACAAATCTTGGAAATATATTTAATGTGCAAGACTGGAAATATACTAATGTTAATTTGCTTTTTCGGGCAACATCCCAATCAGCGGTACCTTCTTAAGATTTTACTAGTTTCTATATCACCAAATTATATAAGAAAGAAAGGTTGTCAAAATATATTGAGTCTTTTGCTTTTTGACTTTAGTGTCAAGATTGTTATAGAGGTCAATTAGGTTAACCTGATAAGATGATATTTGCTATTGATATTCCAGTAATGTTTGTAGCAATATTCTAAATGCTAATATATTGATGTCTTGGTGGAAACTACCTGCTTTGGAGATTGTTTGCAAAATAATTTAAGGAAATTAATTTAATTTTCTGTCATACTACTGTCACATGACATATGGCCACATTTAAATAATATTTAATTATTCATTTAATGATTGCATACCTAATTTGAAAACCTTAGATAAACTATGCAATAAAAATGAAAAGAGTGGCTTCCTGGGCATTTAATAACATAAAATACTCATGATAAGTAAAAAATTAAAAATGACAATTCCAACCCTTTGAAATGTTATCTAATGTATTATGTGTTAGAGAGGCTCTAGTCTATTTTAAAAATCAATACTTGAATTATAAATAAAAAATTCAGAAATAATTTCATTTACCTTGAAATATCAAATAATCTGAAGGAAAAAATCTATAGCAATTTATTTTTTATGAAAGAGGTATTTGTAGTTACTTTATCATCCACTTTTTTCAGTAAAAAGGGAATTAAACTATTACAGGACACCTTGTTAAGTAATTATATAGCAACATCACTGTGCAATTAAATAGCCATCAGTCCCTGCAGCTGAGAAATTTCAGGTAATTATTCAAAGATAATTTAATAGGAGAATTACTGTATTCAAGCAAGCATTAGCTAGTAATCTACCTCAATTAAAGCATCCAATTAATTTTAGAACCTTGATAACAGTTGCCTTTGGCAAAACTATCCTTTCCCCTCATTTGATCTTACATATACAGTATTCCTTAAACATTGTATAAAGTTAATTTACTTCTTCTAAAAGAATAGTCTATTAATATACTCTCCTAAGAAATTAAACAAATGCAAGTATTAAAAATATTCATTTTTCTTCTCTCTCTCATTTGTACCTTCTAACCTATTATGCAGAAATTGAGCAAGGCAGATTTAGATTCTGGGGCATCAGCTTCCTCCGTTTTCATCACAAAGAGCAGAAAACTTCCTCACAATGGAAACTCCCAGAAGGGGCTTTTGTTTTCAGATTGACTAGCTCATTAGACAAACTATCCTCAGGAAATGTGCCCCTGTGAATTTGGTGGTGATGATGGTGGTAGAAGAAAGTGCATATGAGAAATGCTTCTTGGTTGTTTGAGAGGCTGCTAAATTTGTTGACACTTCAAGCTTTCAAACTTTCCTTAGTAGCCTTCCTGGGTTGGGCTCATTCAAGTTCTACCAGTTTCTTGGATAATTTATTCAGCCTTTTTGAGCCTCAGGTATGCAGCTGCCTGGTCTACTGTAGGACTGCTAAGAGGCCGCATTCAACCCAATTGAGAGTGTGCTCATATTATCGGTCTTCCAGAAAGGAGAGCAGATGTCCAGTATCTTGAGCTCCCTTCTCTCAAGACTGAAATAAAAAAGTAGTATAAGGTTGATATAATGGGGAAAGTACATAAATTCAGTAGGGTGTATTGTCAGATGATTAGAAATACCAAAACACATAAATGATTTGTCTCTGGCCATCACTTTCAAAGCTCTGGGAGCTCTCCTAAAAGCTATGGAAACTGGATACCAAAAGACCATGCAGATGTCCACAGATGACTCAGGAACTATTACAGGTTCCAGCTTCCCTCGTGGCTCAGGCAGTAAAGAATCCATCTGCAATGCAAGAGACCCAGGTTTGATCCCTGGGTGAGGAAGATCCCCTGGAAAAGGGAATGGCTACCCACTCCAGTATTCTTGACTGGAGAATTCCATGGACAAAGGAGACCTGTGCGCTACAGTCCTTGAGGTTGCAAAGAGTCAGACATGACTAAGCGACCAACACTGATTTATACTTCATCTCCCCACATCCTCATTCAGCAGCAACATTTATCTTTGTCTCTAACTTTGTCCTTTGGCTGCCTTTCTACCTTGAGCTCCATTTGGAACCGCTCTACCCCCACCCCCCTGCCCTCCACCAGCGTGGGCTGTTTATTCTGCTTCTTACCTACCTTTCTTTTAGGACCCTGCTATTAATATTTCCCTGGTGGCAATTGCATCTGAAGGTAATAAGTCCCCATCTAGCTCAGGTTCCTGAGACCTCACCCAACCCAACCCCCATCTGTCAAAGGAGAGGGACAGAATGGTTGTGAGAGGCCATTGGGCTGGTAACATGGTGCTTAGGCCTGAATTAGGGTGAGGTGAGTGAGGCTGAGTCATGCAAATGCTGGGTCAGAAATGATCTGTTCCTTTGGTATTGCTATTGCACCAGCATCATGTTTTTGATCACTGGAATAGGTAACCAAGTACAGCCCCCCAGTCCTTATCTTCATTTCTCCAAATTTCTGATAAATCCACAATTTAACTTCCTCCACTAAATGTATCATCACATCTTTCCACTTTGGTCATTTTTCTAGGAAGTAAAGAGCAAATCACCTTTCTACTGCAAAACGCTCAAATATGTACTATAAATAGCAAAACTTTCGAAAATACTGATTTATTTTAAGGTAGTTTCATCCTCTACAAGGTTTAACATTGTTTTTATGATAGGGTTTAAGGTTTTGGAAATTCATAAGAGAAAAAGATGTTTTGGTCATCCACTTATTAATAATTAACTTCAAACCCAACAAAGGCATTCCTTAATTTGTGGCTTCCCAGTAAAGACTCAGAGTTGAATTTAGCAATTTTTGGTGTTGGCCACGTAACAAGAGGACATACCCAGGGCATCTGGTATCATATCTGGCACATATTAAGTTCAGAGCATATCTCCTACATGAATGAGTCCCTCTGATTTTCTCCCTAGTACCAGGCTTTACCTCTGTGTCTTGGATAGTCTGATCAGTATACAGTTATACTGTCAATTTAATATAGTTGTGTTAACCACTGGACCAATGCACTATTTTTTGTTACCAACAGGAAAGACTAGTCTTTTTAAGGGAAACAAGCAAGCACAAAAATATCAGTTTGAATGTTCTGTATATCAGTCCATTTGGACCAGAAACATTTTTTTAAGTTGAAAAAAACGAAAGAGAAAATAAAACTTCCCAAAAGAAATGTCATGTTCCTTCTCACAAAGAAGTTTATTAGCCATAAACTAATAAATAGAGCAAATATACTGATGAGATCCAAGTTACAATTTGTAAGATTTTTTTCCACTTGTTATGCAGGCATCATAAGCAACTGGCAATATTTACTGTTTACAATATTTACTATCTAGAGTTGTGATCCTATTGACATCCAGAGTCAAATTACACACATCTATCAGACCCCTAATGATGAGTGCATTCCCAGTACACATAATCCAAATGATTAAAGTAGGTAATGATTTCTCCAAAATAACCACAAGATGTCCATAGGATTTTATTTGCTGTTATCTCAGCACCTCTTGCTATTCTAATTATTACTGCTTTTGGAGTTCAGTTACCTGTAATTTTCTTTTAGAATTGCAAATGGTATACTTTGCTTTCTTATCATGTCATAGAACTCTGTTATGTATCACATGTTGGAAAAAACCTGCAGAAGATTTAATAAGAAACTTAAGCCCAGTGGATTTTCCACCGCTGCAAACTCCCTGCATCTCTTAAATAAAGCAGCCCATAATTGATTAATAAAGAGCTAAGTAATTTTGGTATTAATATGACCCCCTGGGAGGCCCCCATAATCACAACTAGCAGACCAGTCACAGTATTGCTCAATTACATATCCAGGTAAATAATCTGCAAATTGACAAACCCTATAAGGGGATTTTCAGCATTTCCAATTTGTTAATCCATGATAAATGCCTCTCAGAGGTTGGACAAAGCCCAGGCCCTTTCATATTTTGAAACTCCTGGTTTATTAAAATATTTTAAAGCAGAGTTAGCAAAAGTGTTTTATATTTAAAGTTTAAAATGCTATATTTATAGCACTAATGCCTAATATGTTAGTGCTATAAATATATGTAAAATACAATGCTATATGATTGTCAATATAAAAATTATATTTACAAAAATCGGTTTTCAGTGTACCCCAGTTGGTATGACCGGTACCAGGGCAAGAGAGTTTCCTTCTGCCTGATCTGTCAGGATATCTCTGTGTTGAAACTGGTTAGCCCACAGGAGGCCTTCCATGAGCATGGGGCTTGGGGACCCACTGTCCTCACTCATCCCCATTGGGCTTAACCATGCCTGGTACCTACTAAGTTGCTTCAGTCATGTCTGAGTCTTTGCAACCCTATGGACCATAGCCCACCAGGTTCCTCTGTCCATGGGATTCTCCAGGCAAGAATACTGGAGTGGCTAGCCATTTCCTTCTCCAGGGGATTTTCCCGACCCAGGGATCAAACCCATGCCTCTTAAGTCTCCTGCATTGGCTGCTGCTGCTGCTAAGTCACTTAAGTCGTGTCCTACTCTGTGTGACCCCAGAGACAGCAGCCCACCAGGCTCCCCCGTCCCTGGGATTCTCCAGGCAAGAACACTGGAGTGGGTTGCCATTTCCTTCTCCAATGCATGAAAGTGAAAAGTGAAAGTGAAGTCGCTCAGTCGT
The DNA here is from genome assembly GCF_003369695.1 of Bos indicus x Bos taurus. Classification (NCBI taxonomy): domain Eukaryota; kingdom Metazoa; phylum Chordata; class Mammalia; order Artiodactyla; family Bovidae; genus Bos; species Bos indicus x Bos taurus. Next base: position 85,324,818 of record NC_040076.1, read on the forward strand.
GTCCGACCCTCAGCGACCCCATGGACTGCAGCCCACCAGGCTCCTCCGTCCATGGGATTTGCCAGGCAAGAGTACTGGAGTGGGGTACCATTGCCTGCATTGGCAGGCAGGCTCTTTATCACTAGCGCCACCTGGGAAGCCCCTCAGTACTTAAATCATTCATCCGCTTCAAAAGTGTTCTCTAAACCACATCTTTCTTCTCTCCTCAACCTGACCTCCCTGAAGATTAGTGATTATGCCTCGTTGAATTTTAAAAGTGAAGTTTCATTACCACCAACTCCACCTTTTTTTTTTTTTTTAGTAAGTAACTAATTTTTCTAAATTTCTTCTATGAGTCTTGGGCTATTTTTACCCTCTGAAACACTGAAATTATCATATTCAGTTCTTGAACTGAAGGACAGTAAATAGAAATACTGTGATTTACATATTATTTTAACCTAAAGAATACATGTGATTGATTTAATCACAGACATAGCACAAAGTTCTCCTGTAAAGAAATATTCCCATTTGCCTACCTCTTTATTAGCCTTTATTTACCTCTTTATTGTAAAAGATACAAAATGGAAAAACTAGGCATACATATAATATCCCTTTTTTAAAAAAAAATTGAAGTATAATTGACATATAACATTATATTAGTTTCAAGTACAGAACATAATATTTTCATATTTGAATACACTGTGAAATGATCACAGTAAGTTATCCTCTGTCACCAAAGTTACAAAATATTCAATATAATATTATTGACTATAATCACCATGCTGTACATTACATCTCCATGACCTTTTTTTATGTTCAATTCAACTTCCCATGGCATTTTTATTTTATGAATGAAAGACTGTTCTTCTTGACCTCTGTCACCAATTTTCCCCACCCCCACCTCCAGCTGCCTCCCTTCTGGCTATCACTATTTTGTTCTCTGTATTAAGGAGTTTTATTTTGTTTTCTTCATTTGTTTTATTTTTAAACCAGCCAAGGTGATTAATCTTCCCAGTGCTGGATTCCATGACTGAGATACCAATACAGGGCTCGAGCCCCTCAACCCTCAGGGAAGACCTCAGAGTCTGTGATGTCCCCCTGCTTTTCTGGGTCCCACACCAGGGTGTGGTCCTGACTTGAAAATCACTTCTCCCCTCCTACCAGACTCCTTGTGGTTCTTTCTTTATAATCTTGGTTGTAGAAGAGCTGTTCTGCCAGTCTTCATGTCATTCTCAGAGAGAGTTGCTCTATATACAGTTTGACACGTTCATGGAGGGAGGTGGGCTCAGAGTATTCCTATTCCACCATCTTGATCCCACCTCCATCCCAACAAAACCTCCACAATTTTCTGTTTGTTTCACCTCAATTTTGCCTTACTTGCAGCTGTACCTCTTTTTCAGTTTTTTTTTTCATCGAGTGTCTTAGATTTCAGTGTACAAGTCTTTCACATCATTGGTTAAATTTGTTCCTAGGTATTTTATTCTTTCTGATGCAATTGTAAATGGGATCATGTTAATTTTTCTTTTGGCTAGTTCATTATTAGTGTATAAAAATGAAACACATTTGTATTGATTTTGCATCCTGCAACATTACTGAATTTGTTTATTAATTTTAACAGTTTTGGGGTGGAATCTTTGGGGCTTTCTGTATAAAGAGTCTTGTTATTTGCAAACAGTGAGTTTTACTTCCTTTTTTACGATCTGAATAGCTTTCTTTCCAATTTGAATACTTTTGTCCCCCTAATGGCTGTGACTGGTTGTCCAGTTTGTTAGCATAAGATTGTTCACAGTAGTATCATGATCTTTCACATTTCTGTGGTGTCAGCTGTAATTTCTTATCTTTCCTTTTTATTTTGTTTATTTGAGCCCTCTTTTTATTTTGGCTTGTTTAGCTAAAGGTTGGTCAATTTGGTTTATCTTTTCAAAGAACCAGCCCTTAGTTTCCCATTGATTGCTTTCTCTTGCTATTTAAGTCTCTATTTCATTTTTTTTCCTACTCCAATCTTTAGTATTTCCTTCCTTCCACTATTTTTGGGCTTCATTTGTTCTTCTTTTTCTAGTTCCTCTAGGTGTGAAGTTAGACTGTTTGAGACTTTTCTTGTTTCTTGAGTTAGACCTGTATTGCTATTCACTTATTTTTTAGAGCCACTTTTGCTGTACCCATCAATTTTGGTATATTGTATTTCTGTTCTCATTTGTCTATCTGTATTTTTAATTTTTTTTATTCTTCAATGATATATTGGTTATTCAGTAGCATATTGTTTAATCTCTACACATTTGTAATTTTTCCAGTTTTCTTCTTCTAATTGACTTCTAGTTTCATACCACTGTGGTATAAAGAATTTCAATCCTTTAAAATTCATTGAGACTTGTTTTATGGCCTAACATATGCTCTATGTTTTTTTGTTGATCTAGCCATTTATGTAAATGGGGTGTACAAGTCCCCAACAATATTATATTGCTGTCAATTTCTCCCTTTAGGTCTTTTAATATTTGTTTTGTATGTTTTGGTGTTCCTATGTTAGGTGCATACATATTTATAAATGTCATTTCTTCTTGCTGGATTGACTCCTTTATCATTAGGTAACACCCTTGTTTTTCAGTACAGTTTTTGTTTAAAAGTCTATTTTGAAATCCCACTGCTGGGCATACACACTGAGGAAACCAGAAGGGAAAGAGACACGTGTACCCCAATGTTCATCGCAGCACTGTTTATAATAGCCAAGACATGGAAGCAACCTAGATGTCCATCAGCAGATGAATGGATAAGAAAGCTGTGGTACATATACACAATGGAGTATTACTCAGCCATTAAAAAGAATACATTTGAATCAGTTCTAATGAGGTGGATGAAACTGGAGCCTATTATACAGAGTGAAGTAAGCCAGAAAGAAAAACACCAATACAGTATACTAACAGAAATATATGGAATCTAGAAAGATGGTAACAATAACCCTGTATACGAGACAGCAAAAGAGACACTGATGTATAGAACAGTCTTATGGACTCTGTGGGAGAGGGAGAGGGTGGGAAGATTTGGGAGAATGACACTGAAACATGTATAATATCATATATGAAACGAGTCGCCAGTCCAGGTTGGGGCTGGTGCACTGGGACGACCCAGAGGGATGGTATGGGGAGGGAGGAGGGAGGAGGGTTCAGAATGGGAAACACATGTATACCTGTGGTGGATTCATTTCAATATTTGGCAAAACCAATACAATATTGTAAAGTTTATAAATAAAATAAAAATTTAAAAAAAAGTCTATTTTGTCTAATATGAGTGTAATTAGCCCAGCTTTTTATTTCCATTTGCACAAAATATCTTTTTCCATCCCTTCATTTTTCATTTTCCCTCTGTGTCCTTATTTCTGAAGTGAGTCTTTTGTAGGCAGCAGGTAGCTGGATCCTGTCTATTAATCCACTCAGCCACTCTCTTTTGATTGCACTGTGTCCTTTAACTCCTTTTCCCTTAGGAATAAAAGTAATATCTTATTTTTCTTTATTTTACTATAAGCAAGGATGATCATATTATATTTTTATATATTTATTATCATAAGATTTCTTCTGTAAATTGCCTACTTATTTCCTTTGTCCATTTTTTGATGAGTATTGAGCTTTTCCTTATGGATTTCAAGTTGCTTTGTGCATTAGGAATTTCAGCCTTTAATTTATCACATAAATTAAAATATTTCACTTTTTGTGGTAAATACACACACCCATAACATTAAATTTGCCATATTCACCATTTTAGGTGTTTCACTCATTGGCATTAATCATATTCAGAATGTTGTGTAATTATCACTACTACTTAGTTCCAAAACTTTTTCATCATCCCAAACATAAGCTTCGTAGCCATTAAATGTCCTCCTTTTTTTCCTCCCCTAGTCTCTGATAACCTCTAATCTACTTTCTGTTCCTATGAATTTACCTATTTAAGATATTTATAGATACACATGGAATCATATAATATTTGCTTTCTTGTGTCTGCCTTATTTTCACTAAGCATGTTTCTAAGATACATTCATGTTGTAGCATGTACCAGAACATCATTCCTTTTTATGGCTAAATAATATTCCATTGTTTATATATGCCATATTTTGTTTACCCATTCATCTGTTGATGGATGCTGATGAATAACGCTGCTATGAACTTTTGCTAGTATTTGTTTGAATCTCTATTTTCAATTCTTTTGGGTATATATCTAGAAGTGGAATTGTCTAGCCATACAACAAGTCTATGTTTGACATTTTGAGAAACCACTAAACTACTGTTACTCTGTATGCCTTAGAAACGCCACTATCATCTAGTAGCAGAAACTATATGCCTCCTTAGCAATACTGGCAGGTTCATACCATTCTTCTTCCTTTTTAACAGAGGAACATTTTAAGAGGAAATTAGAACAGTTTCCTCAGTCTCTTTATTGAAATATTTGTTGAGTAGATTGAAATTCAGCCATTACAGAGTTGTCTTGCTGAACTATAGGCCTATGTACAGGTTCTATCATGAATGAACCTTGAAACTTAAGTAAATCTTAGAGGTTACTGTCCATTTATTTATTTGACTAAATGGTTTTGTCTTATGAAAAGATATGCTGCATTTTATTTCTGGCATTGTAAGAAAGGTTTCACTGTGGTAAAGAATAAATATTTGAATACTAGCCTTGGTACTCAGTAGCCATGGAATATGTCTCAATGTGCCAACACAGACTGATCTGAAGTTGGTTCTTAAAGACAGTTCTTTATTTGCACATGAGGATATCTTAAACAATTTTTCTCTTCTTGATTGCTTAGAGATTTTGACATAAAAAAGTGAATCTATTTTTTAATCAACCAACCTTTGAGTGTGAATTGTTAATGTGGACTTGAAGCATTAACAAATTTTAAGTTGAAGAGAAATCTATATCTACAACCTTACTGAAGTAAAAAAATGTTTCTTCATCTTACTAAAATCTAAGATGATTCCTAAGAAAAGTTGTATGGCTCTTAACACTAACTTGATGCACTCTTGTCAACATATTGAATGTTGGACTATTGGCACTAAAGACCAAATAAGAAATTAATGTCCTACTAAAAGACTAAACATTAAGTGCCCCTTGGGACATTGAGAATAATTTTGGTTCAATTCAAGTAATGTAAAGCCTGGGAAACCCAACTAAAAGAAGAAAAAACCGAATTCAGAAATGATACTGTATCTTTTTTCTCTTGTGTAATAAAAGAACACCCAATATGGTTTCAGAAGGTCTGTCTGAGTTTGAATTCCATCTCCATCATATACTACTTGTGAGCCTTTAGGCAAGTAACTTTACTTTTCTGAACGTCAGTTTCCTCTTGTAAAATAAGGGTTTAAAAAAATCTCTAACAGAATTATTGACAAGATCAACGTGCTTTCCATATTGGAAAGCTCTGTACCAACAGTTCTCAAGTGAAGGGAATTTTGCCCTGAGAAGACAACTGGCAATATCTAGAGACATTTTTAGTTGTCACAACTGGGAGAGGGTAAACTACTGAACTATTGGGTAGAGAGCAGGGATGCTGCAAAACATCCCATTATGCACAGATCAGTCCATCACAACAAAGAATTATCCAATCTAAAACATCAATATTCCTGAGGCTGAGAAACGTTGCTCTATATTATTACTCACTTTTATGCAATGAGCTACCAGTGCCTTTGACTTCATTCAGTCAACGGTTCAGGGTCTTACTAAGAAGTTTCTTCTTCAACCAAGCCCCAAGTAATATAATCATGGTAACTGCCTCTTTAAATACATGGTTTTACTTGAAAAGATGCTCAACATCACTAATTTTATTAGAGAAATGCAAATCAAAACTATAAGGAGATATCACCTCACACCAGTCAAAATGGTCATGATCAAAAAATCTACAAATAAATTTTAGAGAGGATGTGAAGAAAAGGGAAACCTTTTACAGTGTTGGTAGGAATGTAAATTGATATGGCCACTATGGAGAACAACATGGAGATTCCTTAAAAAACTAGGAATAAAACTACCACTGTTGTTGTTGTTCAGTCACTCAGGTGTGTCCTCCTCTTTGTGACACCACTGACTGTAGACTGCCAGGCTCCTCGGTCCATGGGATTTCCCAGGCAAGAATACTGGAGTGTGTTGTCATTTCCCTCTCCAAAATTACCATATGACCCAACAATCCTGCTACTGGGCATATACCCTGAGGAAACCATAATTGAAAAAGACACATGTACCCCAATGTTCACTGCAGCACTATTTACAATAGCTAGGGCATGAAAGCAACCCAGATATCCACTGACAGATGAATGGATAAAGAAGATGTGCTACATATATACAATGCAATATTGCTGCTGCTGCTGCTGCTAAGTCGCTTCAGTCATGTCTGACTCTGTGCGACCCCATAGACGACAGCCCACCAGGCTCCCCCGTCCCTGGCATTCTCCAGGCAAGAACACTGGAGTGGGTCGCCATTTCCTTCTCTAATGCATGAAAGTGAAAAGTGAAAGGGAGTCGCTCAGTCGTGTCCAACTCTTCGCGACCCCATGGACTGCAGCCCACCAGGCTCCTCTGTCCATGGGATTTTCCAGGCAAGAGTACTGGAATGGGGTGCCATTGCCTTCACAATGCAATATTACTCAGCCATAAAAAAGAAAAAAAAAATTGAGTTGGTTCTAGTGAGGCAGATGAACCTATAGTCTGTTATACAGAATGAAGTAAGTCAGAAAGAGAAAAATACTGTATATTAATATATATTCCATATATATGGAATCTAGAAAAAAGGTACTGATGAATCTATTTGCAAGGAAGAAGGGAGATGCAAATATAGAGAAGAGACTTGTGGACACAGTGAGAGAAGGTGAGAATGGGATGAATGGAGAAAATAGCATAGACATAAATACACTATCATGTGCAAAATAGATAGCTGGTGAGAAGTTGCTATATAACACAGAGAACCAAGTCTGGCACTCTCTGATACCTAGAGGGGTGGGATGGGGGGGAGAGGAGGAGGGAAATATATATATTAGTTATGGTTGATTTGTGTTGTTGTATAGCAGAAACCAACACAACATTATAAAGCAATTTTCCTCCAATTAAAAAATAAATTCAAAAAACAAGAGACTACTATCAATAATTATATGCCAATAAAATGGACAAAGTGGAAGAAATGGACAAATTCTTAGAAAAGTACAACTTTCCAAAAATGAACCAGGAGGAAATAGAAAATCATAACAGACCCATCACAAGCACGGAAATTGAAACTGTAATCAGAAATCTTCCAGCAAATAAAAGCCCAGGTCCAGACGGCTTCACAGCTGAATTCTACCAAAAATTTAGAGAAGAGCTGACACCTATCCTACTCAAACTCTTTCAGAAAATTGCAGAGGCAGGTAAACTTCCAAACTCATTCTATGAGGCCATCATCACCCTAATACCAAAACCTTACAAAATGCCACAAAAAAAAAAAAGAAAACTACAGAAATATCACTGATGAACATAGATGCAAAAATCCTTAATAAAATTCTAACAATCAGAATCCAACAACACATTAAAAATGTCATACATCATGACCAAGTTGGCTTTATCCCAAGGATGCAAGGATTCTTCAATATCCGCAAATCAATCAATACACCACATTAACAAATTGAAAAATAAAAGCCATATGATTATCTCAATAGATGCAGAGAAAGCCTTTGACAAAATTCAACATCCATTTATGATAAAAACTCTCCAGAAAGCAGGAATAGAAGGAACATACCTCAACATAATAAAAGCTATATATGACAAACCCACAGCAAACAATATCCTCAATGGTGAAAAATTGAAAGCATTTCCCCTAAAGTCAGGAACAAGACAAGGATTCCCATTCTCACCACTACTATTCAACATAGTTTTGGAAGTTTTGGCCACAGCAATCAGAGCAGAAAAAGAAATAAAAGGAATCCAAATTGGAAAAGAAGAAGTAAAACTCACTGTTTGCAGATGACATGATCCTGACATGATAGAAAACCCTAGAGAATCCACCAGAAAATTACTAGAGTTAATCAATTGGAAAAGAAGAAGTAAAACTCTCACTGTTTGCAGATGACATGATCCTGACATGATAGAAAACCCTAAAGACTCCACCAGAAAATTACTAGAGCTAATCAATGAATATAGTAAAGTTGCAGGATATAAAATCAACACACAGAAATCCCTTGCATTCCTATACATTAATAATGAGAAAATAGAGAAATTAAGGAAACAATTCCATTCACCATTGCAATGAAAAGAATAAAATACTTAGGAATATATCTACCTAAAGAAACTAAAGATCTATATATAGAAAACTATAAAACACTGATGAAATAAATCAAAGAGGACACTAATAGATGGAGAAATATACCATGTTCATGGATCAGAAGAATCAATATAGTGAAAATGAGTATACTACCCAAAGCAATCTATCAGATCAGATCAGATCAGTCGCTCAGTCGTGTCCGACTCTTTGTGACCCCATGAATCCCAGCACGCCAGGCCTCCCTGTCCATTACCAACTCCTGGAGTTCACTGAGACTCATGTCCATCGAGTCAGTGATGCCATCCAGCCATCTCATCCTCTGTCATCCCCTTCTCCTCTTGCCCCCAATCCCTCCCAGCATCAGAGTCTTTTCCAATGAGTCAACTCTTCACATGAAGTGGCCAAAGTACTGGAGTTCCAGCTTTAGCATCATTCCTTCCAAAGAAATCCCAAGGCTGATCTCCTTCAGAATGGACTGGTTGGATCTCCTTGCAGTCCAAGGGACTCTCAAGAGTCTTCTCCAATGCCACAGTTCAAAAGCATCAATTCTTCGGTGCTCAGCCTTCTTCACAGTCCAACTCTCACATCCATACATGACCACAGGAAAAACCATAGCCTTGACTAGATGAACCTTTGTTGGCAAAGTAATGTCTCTGCTTTTGAATATGCTATCTAGGTTGGTCATAACTTTCCTTCCAAGGAGTAAGTGTCTTTTAATTTCATGGCTGCAGTCACCATCTGCAGTGATTTTGGAGCCCAGAAAAATAAAGTCTGACACTGTTTCCACTGTTTCCCCATCTATTTCCCATGAAGTGATGAGACCAGATGCCATGATCTTCATTTTCTGATTCAATGCAATCCCCATCAAGCTACCAACGGTATTTTCACAGAGCTAGAACAAATAATTTCACAATTTGTATGGAAATACAAAAAACCTTGAATAGCCAAAGCAATCTTGGCTATAGAAGAATGGAACTGGAAGAATCAACCTGCCTGACTTCAGGCTCTAGTACAAAGCCACAGTCATCAAGACAGTATCGTACTGGCACAAAGACAGAAATATAGATCAATGGAACAAAATAGAGAGCCCAGAGATAAATCTACGCACATATGGACACCTTGTCTTTGACAAAGGGGGCAAAGATATACAATGGAGAAAAGACAATCTCTTTAACAAGTGGTGCTGGGAAAACTGGTCAACCACTTGTAAAAGAATGAAACTAGAACACTTTCTAACACCATACACAAAAATAAACTCAAAATGGATTAAAGATCTAAACGTAAGACCAGAAACTATAAAACTCTTAGAGGAGAACATAGGTAAAACACTCTCCGACATACATCACAGCAGGATCCTCTATGACCCACCTCCCAGAATATTGGAAATAAGAATGGGAGAAAATAATAGCAAATGAAGCAACCGACAAACAACTAATCTCAAAAATATACAAGCAACTCCTACAGCTCAACTCCAGAAAAATAAACGACCCAATCAAAAAATGGGCCAAAGAACTAAATAGACATTTCTCCAAAGAAGACATACAGATGGCTAACAAACACATGAAAAGATGCTCAACATCACTCATTATCAGAGAAATGCAAATCAAAACCACTATGAGGTACCATTTCACACCAGTCAGAATGGCTGCGATCCAAAAGTCTACAAATAATAAATGCTGGAGAGGGTGTGGAGAAAAGGGAACCCTCTTACACTGTTGGTGGGAATGCAAACTAGTACAGCCACTATGGAGAACAGTGTGGAGATTCCTTAAAAAACTGGAAATAGAACTGCCTTATGATCCAGCAACCCCACTGCTGGGCATACACACTGAGGAAACCAGAAGGGAAAGAGACACGTGTACCCCAATGTTCATCGCAGCACTGTTTATAATAGCCAAGACATGGAAGCAACCTAGATGTCCATCAGCAGATGAATGGATAAGAAAGTGGTGGTACATATACACAATGGAGTATTACTCAGCCATTAAAAAGAATACATTTGAATCAGTTCTAATGAGGTGGATGAAACTGGAGCCTATTATACAGAGTGAAGTAAGCCAGAAGGAAAAACATAAATACAGTATACTAACGCATATATATGGAATTTATAAAGATGGTAACAATAACCCAGTGTACGAGACAGCAAAAGAGACACTGATGTATAGAACAGTCTTATGGACTCTGTGGGAGAGGGAGAGGGTGGGAAGATTTGGGAGAATGGCAATGAAACATGTAAAATATCATGTAGGAAACGAGTTGCCAGTCCAGGTTTGATGCATGATGCTGGATGCTGGGGGCTGGTGCACTGGGACCACCCAGAGGGATGGTATGGGGAGGGAGGAGGGTTCAGGATGGGGAACACATGTATACCTGTGGCGGATTCATTTCGGTATTTGGCAAAACTAATACAATTATGTAAAGTTTAAAAATAAAATAAAATTAGAAAAAAAAAAGCAAAAATAAAAAAATGGGATCTAATTAAAATGAAAAGCCTCTGCACAACAAAAGAAACTATAAGCAAGGTGAAAAGACAGCCTTCAGAATGGGAGAAAATAATAGCAAATGAAGCAACTGACAAACAACTAATCTCAAAAATATACAAGCAACTCCTGCAGCTCAATTCCAGAAAAATAAATGACCCAGTCAAAACATGGGCCAAAGAACTAGACATTTCTCCAAAGAAGACATACAGATGGCTAACAAACGCATGAAAAGATGCTCAACATCACTCATTATCAGAGAAATGCAAATCAAAACCACTATGAGGTACCATTTCACGCCAGTCAGAATGGCTGTGATCCAAAAGTCTACAAGCAATAAATACTGGAGAGGATGTGGAGAAAAGGGAACCCTCTTACACTGCTGGTGGGAATGCAAACCAGTACAGCCATTATGGAGAACAGTGTGGAGATTCCTTAAAAAACTGGAAATAGAAGTGCCATACGACCCAGCAATCCCACTGCTGGGCATACACACTGAGGAAACCAGAATTGAAAGAGACACATGTACCCCAATGTTCATAGCAGCACTGTTTATAACAGCCAGGACATGGAAGCAACCTAGATGTCCATCAGCAGATGAATGGATAAGAAAGCGGTGGTACATATACACAATGGAGTATTACTCAGCCATTAAAAACAATACATTTGAATCAGTTCTAATGAGCTGGATGAAACTGGAGCCTATTATACAGAGTGAAGTAAGCCAGAAAGAAAAACACCAATACAGTATACTAACGCAAATATATGGAATCTAGAAAGATGGTAACAATAATCCTGTATACGAGACAGCAAAAGAGACACTGATGGACACTTTTGGACTCTGTGGGAGAAGGGGGGAATGATTTGGGAGAATGGCATTGAAACATGTATAATATCATATAAGAAATGAATCGCCAGTCCAGGTTCAATGCAGGATATAGGAAGCTTGGGGCTGGTGCACTGGGATGACCCAGAGTGATGGTATGGGGAGGGAGGTGGGACAGGGGTTCAGGATGGGGAACACATGTACACCCATGGTGGATGCATGTTGATGTATGGCAAAACCAATACAATATTGTAAAGTTAAAAAAAAAATAAATTAATTAAAACAAAAACAAAAAATACGTAAAAATATGAATACATGGTTTTAACTAGTTTATCATTCTTCTCTAACCAACATGCACCAATCACATGTCTATAGAGAAAGAGTAGTAACCTATGGCTTGAACATGATAAACTCTAGACACATGACTTCTTTAACTATATCATCTAAGAGCTCTACTTAGATCATGAGCTCTACATGAAATGATGAAGAGTTGTAGGTACCAACAGGAGGACAGTAGCCTGGCGTTCAAGCAATAACTGACAAAATAACTTTGTTGAACTACACTGAATACCTGTGCAGCTGTGAGCAATCATTAACACGGTCAGAGAATACCTTAGAAACTCACAGAAGCAAAACACCTATCTGATTAATCTGTTTGACTTAGTATGGCTGTCTCAGATTCTCCCTCTCAAAAATGAGACTTAGGAAGGAGAGTCATAATCATGAATGAGGATGGAAGCTCTTTGATAGCAGCTGTCATCAATCATGTTGCTATTGAGGAGAAGGACAGCATGTCATCCTTTCCTACCCAGGTGAAGAACCATGAAAAAAAATGAAAACAGATGCTTTCTTCATATGCCTTGGATGTATGGTTTCACTGCACAGATTCATAAACAAAACAGAAAATATACCACTTCCAAATTACCACTGAAAAGTCCAGTTAGTTTAGTCAGTTAATTCAATGGTTTGGGGAAAAAAAAAACCTATTCACGCTAGCTGTCTGACTCAAACTGTCTGTACATATACATTGATCTGACTGGTTTAAGTCAGTCAGTGGTTCCTGAAGCTGGTGAATAGAGATCATTTGAAGAGATGATGCTCTTTCAGTGTCTCAGAGATATAACTTTAACCTGACTCTAAGTGAATCACAAAATTATGTATTTCTCTAAAATTATACAGGCAATTATGAATACCCCAATTAATAAAAAGAGAAATGCCTTTATTTGCTCAGTGGACAGGGATATGAAAAAAAGGAAAAGTGCACATGCTATTCAATAGACATATGATTAAATCTAGATGATTCAGTCAGAAATTCTATTCAAAGAGAAAGCTATTTATCCCAACAAATCACCCTTTGTGTTTGGTTGATGCAGAAGGTGCCTTAATTTCTCTGACACGTAGGGGAGGGAGAGCTTGATGTCCAAATATGCTATGCAGAATGCAAGCATCTTTTTACACACTGTTGTCAGATAAGGACTTGAAGCAGATTTTTAAAGACTCTTGGGAGGCCACTGAACTTGGATCATTCTTAGCTAAGTTATCTAAAACACTTCAAATACTTTAAAATAAAACTAATCCCTGCACTGGTGGGTTGAAAACTTTTCCTATCCCCAGGGCACTAAAATAATACCCTTTTGAACAGTAGGTGAAGTATTTTTAGGCGACAGCTCTCCAGTTATAACAAGGCAAGTCAATTTTTAGGAATTAGGGATGCTAATCACAGTATCTCAAGATGTGCATTGCTGGGGAGTGAAATATAAGACCACAAACTGACATGACTGCAATGTGCTATGCTCCCTCGAAGGAGATGTAAATGGGAGGGAGACTTGGCTTCCTAGTCCTGCCACGGCTTGATCCATCATAAAGGTCAAGATAATTGGCCACATACAGCAAAATCAACACCACTCGCTCTCCCCTAGCCTTGCAGATAAGCATAGAAAGTCAGCTTCCTGCAGGGCTAAGTGGTGGCTAGCCCAGGTGGAGGAGGAGGAGGTCTGAAAATATGCATGTAAGAACACAAGGCACTGTAATGATGCCATCAAATTTAGCATTAAATATATTTAACAATCAATTCAGATACCGTAGGTTGCCCCCAAACATGCGTGAAATGCTTCCAGGGTTTTACCAGACTGCATACTCTTTCGTGTTTATGCCTTTCTAGTGTTTTTTGGACTTTAAAAGCTCTCAGCACCATAAATGTACTTGTGTTAACAAATGAAACTGCAATAAATGCAATTTCTGGGTTAATGCCATTATTGAAGTATGGCTATCTGAGAATTCCATTTCCCTGAAACGTTCCAATTAGTTTTACAATCCAAAGCTAAGGTAGGCATTGACTAAAGGGTGTCAGAAAATTCACATAAAAGTAAAATAACTGAGTTACTAAAAGTTGCCAAATGGATTGAGTTTCTCATCTAGTAAGAACCTATTTACAGAGATTATCGAAGGTATGTACCTATTTTAAAATGTGAAGTTCATGATTAGGATGTAAAGTGAACAAGACTATCAATTTGTGTCACCACACTGGTTGTATGCAGGACCTCATGTGTGACCAGTTACATAGGATACTGGTGCAGGAAGTCTGTGCATCTGGTTCAATGTTATGCTATTCTTGTCCTAAAATTCTTAAAAGTATTTTATATCCCTGCATTTTCATCTTGTCTGTCATTCAGTCATGTCCAACTCTTTGTGACCCCATGGACTGCAGCACTCCAGGCTTCCCTGTCCACTATCTCCCAGAGTTTGCTCAAACTCATGTCTATTGAGTCAGTGATGCCATCCAACCATCTCATCTTCTGTTGTCCCCTTCTCCTCCAGCCCTCAATCTTTCCCAGCCTCAGGGCCTTTTCCAACGAGTCCGCTCTTCACATCAGGTGGCCAAAATATTGGAGCTTCAGTATCAGTCCTTCCAATGAATATTCAAAATTGATTTTCTTTAGGATTGACTGCTTTGATCTCCTTGTTGTCCAAGGGACTCTCAAGAGTCTTCTCCAATACTACAGTTTGAAGGCATCAGTTCTTCAGCACTCAACTCTTTTTTATTGTCCAGTTCTCACATCCATACATGACTACTGGAAAAACCATGGCTTTGACTATACGGATCTTTGTTGGCAAAGTGAGGTCTCTGGTTTTTAATACGCTATTTACGTTTGTCACTGCTTTTCTTCCAAGGAACAAGTGTCCTTTAATTTCATGGCTGCAGTCACCATCTGCAGTAATGTTACTGCCAAGTCACTTCAGTTGTGTCTGACTCTGTGTGACCCCAGAGACGACAGCCCACCAGGCTCCGCCGTCCCTGGCATTCTCCAGGCAAGAACACTGGAGTGGGTTGCCATTTCCTTCTCCAATGCATGAAAGTGAAAAGTGAAAGTGAAGTCGCTCAGTCATGCCCGACTCTTAGCGACCCCATGGACTGCAGCCTACCAGGCTCCTCTGTCCATGGGATTTTCCAGGCAAGAGTACTGTTGGAGCCCCAAAATCAAGTCTCTCACTGTTTCCATTTTTCCCCATCTATTTGCCATGAAGTGATGGGACCAGATGCTATGATCTTTGTTTTTTGAATGTTGAGTTTCAAGCCAGCTTTCTCACTTTCCTCTTCACCTTTATCAAGAGGCTTTTTAATTCTGCTTTACTTTCTGCCATAAGACTGGTGTCATCTGTGTATCCGAGGTTACTAATATTTCTCCCTGCAATCTTGATTCCAACTTGGGATTCATCCAACCTAGCATTTTGCATGATGTACTCTGCATATAAGTTAAATAAGCAGGGTGATAATATACAGCCTTGATGTACTCCTTTCCCAATTTGGAACCAGTCTGTTGTTCCATATCCACTTCTAACTGTTGCTTCTTGAATCAACTGTTGCAACTTGAAACCTGCATACAGGTTTCTCAGGAAGCCGGTAAGGTGGTCTGGTATTCCCATCTCTTTAAAAAATTTCCACAGTTTGTTGTGATCCACACAGTCAAAAGCTTTAGTGTAGTCAATGAAGCAGAAGTAGATGTTTTTCTGGAATGCTCTAGCTTTTTCTATGATCTAATGGATGTTGGCAATTTGATCTCTGGGTCCTCTGCCTTTTTCTAAATTCAGCTTGTACATCTGGAAGTTCTCAGTTCATGTACTATTGAAGCCTAGCTTGCAGGATTTAGAGCATGACCTTGCTAGCATGCGAAATGAGTGCAACTGTGCAGTAGTTTGACTATTCTTTGGCATTGGCCTTCTTTGGTATTGGAATGAAAACTGACCTTTTCCCAGTCTGTGGCCACTGCTGAGTTTTCCATATTTGTCAGCATACTGAGTGCAACACTTTAACAGCTTCATTTTGTCTGGGGACCCACATATTTTGTAGCCAGTGCTGACTGTGTGACCAGTTTTAAGCCCTGGAGATATGTTCCTATCTTAGACTTTCTGGTATGACTCTTCATGAGAAATATCACCCTCAAAGAATAATCCAAATGAAACAAGAGATGGAGTTAAGGAGAAGGGAAAGCATTTTGGGGAAGTACAAAATGTAAAGACAAGAATAATCATGGAGTTTCATAAATGACTGAATCTTTCCACTCCCAGGAAGTTGAGCTAAAATCATAATGTAGAAAAGCAGCTCTTTGATTGCTAACCAGAAGTCACCATGCAGAAAAAGAAACCCAATGTTTGAACCATTGGACATTGAGAAGCAAATTAATTTGAGTTCTTTTCTGAAGTTCATTTAAGAGGACTAACTGGAACTGTTTCAAAAAGAACAGTTAAAGGGCTGCTGACATATGCTCAAGTTGGTCCTAATTAGCACTCGGAGTATGTTTGTCACAGAGGAAGTAGAAGCATAAAACTATGCTTAAGTATCAGCAGTGATTAAAAGTATGCCAGTGGGTGGGAGTGGGTAAGATTATTTACTTTATAAAATGGAAGAGCTAAGCATGGAGAAAGAGCTTGCAAGAGAAAAAAGTGGGCACTTTGGAGGGGGAGTGTATGGGGGAAATAACTGAAAACAGTTTGAAAAGAGTATTATAGCACACAAAACGCTCAGAAGAGTCAGCGAGGTCTTACTGCATGGGCACTAACGAGCACTAATAAGCTCTCCAGGATTTGAGGCCTAAGGCTATTAGTGTATTAAAAGTTCTCGTACTTGTTCACAATAGGTTATATCTAGGCAATCCTCCCTCCAGGAAGATAAATTGTACTCGGATGCCGAATAATAACTAGTGTATGTGGAGTGCATCATAATTTACATACGTGATCTTTTACATAAAAGATTTGTTACGCTTGTAACATCCCCATAATGTGCACAGTATAATACCACTTGACAGATGAGATAATGAGACCCAGAAAAGGAAAGTGAATTCCCTAAGAACACAAGTCAGAAGGTAACAGTCATCTTATCCCAAAACCTGTGCTTTCCCCACCATAAAAGGAGTGAATGGCGTGTTATATGTTCTAATGATAAAACAAGGTTAACAATAATAACTATAACCACGGGGCCTCTTATGAAGACCTTCTTGCTTTCCTTCTTCTCACGAGCCATCCATCCACCTCCACCCAACACAGACTTCTGGGTGAAGATTCGCCATTACTGGTGGTTTAGTCGCTAAGTCGTGCAACCCCATGGACTGTAGCACACCACGTTCCTCTGTCCACGGGATTTCCCAGGCAAGCATTATGGAGTGGGTTTCCATTTCCTTCTCGAGGGGATCTTCCAGACCCAGGTTTCCTGCATTGCAGGCAGCCTCCTGCATTGCAGGCAGATTCTTTACCAAATGAAACAAGGATTGACCTTTGTAATGTGTCTATTTGTCAGATTAGCACTCACAAAACTTATACTGTCCAGATGACGGCAGTCAGGGGTAACTGAGTATGCGACAGAAATGGCTCTCACGTGACTTCCCATGAATATGATGGGTATCACAATGAGTCTGGAAAGCAGCTGACACTTAAGTAAACCTTGTGAGGTAAACAAAAGTCAGGTTTTGTAGCTCTTTGCTTCTGCACTGGCTCTTTCCTCCTCAGTATTTCATCTCCCAATCACTCTGACAAAACTTCACTTGTAATTGAGATGCTAAGAACTTTCAAAGACCCTGCATTTTAAAATGGAATTTTAAAAGGAAAAATAAAAGGAGAGCACAAAAGGGGGAAGGAGGGAATTTAAGAAGAGGGGGTGAGTACTTGGAATTTCCCTGCTGAGCATTTCTATTCTCCATTCCTAGTCTGGGTTTCCAAGAACCTATATTTCAGTCTTCTCATCTCTCTGCTTCCACTTTGTTTACAGGAGAACAACTAAAGAAAGGCTTGGCACCCTGACCTCTAGAGTGATTACTAATACCGCTCTATTCTGGAGTACTTGACTGATGTCAAAAATGTGATACTACCAGTGGCTCTGGCCGTGTGCATGTGTGCGTGTGCGTGTGTGTGTGTGTGTGTGTGTGCTTAGTCACTCAGTCATGTCTTTGCAACCCCATCGACTGCAGCTTGCCAGGCTCTTCTGTTCACAGGGATTCTCCAGGCAAGAACACTGGAGTGGGTTGCCCTGCCCTCCTCCAGGGGATCTTCCCAACCTAAGGATCAAATCCATGTCTCCCACATTGCAAGTGGATTCTTCACCCTGTGAGTCACCAGGGAAGCCCAACAATACTGGAGTGAATAGCCCATCCCTTCTCCATGGGATCTTCCTGACCCAGGAATTCAACCACAGTCTCCTGCATTGCAGGCAGATTCTTTACCAGCTGAGCTACCAAGGAAAACTGTGCATTAAACACAATATTCTCTTTTCCTACACTACATTTTAGTCAAAAATTAAGATGAGAAATTTACGCAAGAAGTCAAAGAATGCAACTTCCCTTATATCCTATTTTCTCATCAGCCAACTGCATGCTGGTTTCTGTCTCCACCACACCTCTGAAACTGACCTCATCAAGGTCACCAATAGTCTTGTTACTTCTGCCACCATTATCCACTCTTTTGTTGGTGCAATCCTTTTGTCCTTTTACTTTCCTGACACTCTGTGCTCTTGATATGCACCTACCTGTTCGGCTATTCGTCTCCTTTGTACACTTAGCTTCCTCTGTTATTTCCATTAAGCTTGGCATTCCATAAGGATTTATCTTGGGCTTGCCTGGTAAATTAAACAGTAAAGAATCCACCTGCCAATGCAGGAGACCCCAGTTCGATCCCTGGGTTGTGAAGATGCTCTGGAGAATGGAATGGCTACCCACTCCAGTATTCTTGCCTGTAGATTCTGCATGGACAGAAAAGCCTGGCAGGCTACAATCCATGAGATTGCAAAAGTCAGACATGACTGCCTGACTAACACACACACACAGATTTATCCTGGCCTTTGATCTCTTCCTCTCCCATATAATTTCCTCAGGTGTCCTCACAATGTTACCAGATTTAGTTACTCCTTACATGCTAATTCCAAGAATCCCATCTCAGTCTGATTTTTTTTTTAACCTGAGCTTTAAACCTGCAGCCATACCTGTCAATTGAAAATTTCTACTAGTTTATCCCCCAAATATCTCAATTTAACATGCCTAAATCTGAACTGATATTCCTGAACCACTCAATATCTTCCCCCCAGTCCAAATAATGGAAACACTACCAAAGTCAGAAACTTGGGCATAGGTCTTGATTCTGTTGTGTCTCCCCTTCATCTATTACTGAACCCCATGACCTCTACCTCCCAAATCTCTCTCCAGTCCATCCTTTCTCTGTATCCCCACTGCTAAATTATTGGTTCAACCCAGCCTCATCTCTTGCCTGCATTACTGTGAGATGGTCTCTTATGAAGCCCCTTTGCCTCCTGTCCTGTTTGCCTTTGTCTTTGACATCACAGCCAGAGTGATGGTTCTTGAATGTGAACTTTATTATGTCATCCTCCAACTCTCCACTGTGCTCACAGAGCTCTGGATAATCTGACCACTGCTAACCTCCCCAGCCTAATCTCTCTGACTCAGTCCTCATCCTGATATTTCAGTCACACTGAATTTTCCCTGCACATTTCTCTCATCCTTTTCCCCAGGTCTTGTCACATCTATTCCTTTTTTCCCTGACGTGTCTTCCCTAAATAATTCTTTATTCTTCTGTCTCCATTTGGACATAATTTCCTTCCCAAAATCTTTTCTGACCTCTGCCCCCCCTCCCCAACAATGCCTTGCTTCAAGCTTAGCTCCCTCTCTTCTTTGCTCCTGGAGCCTCTCTATTGCCTTTATTGTTAAGATATGTCACCTTGAGATGCAGCTATCCATTTACTAACCTGTAAACTCACCAGATGCTGTTATATGAGAACAGAGGCTTGTCTATGACAGTTCACCATTGTGTTCTCAGTACTTAACAGAGAGCATGCAACAAAGTAGGTACTTACTAAATAGTTCTTGAAGTCCACTTATTTAGTGGACTTGGTGGTAAATTTATTTTTTTTTAATTTTATATTATAAAGTCAGATAAGATGTTTTTAATGAAACATATAGAGTAAAAATAAGCCAACAAGTAAACCTTCTGATTCAGAGAAACTAAGGTTCTGAGGAACACTTAGCCCTCAAAGCTGAGTATTTATATTATTGACCACTAATAAAGAACTGTGCTCATATGTTTGTGATACCTGCCTGAGAGTTCTAGTCACAGGTCAATAGGCCCATTTATAACCAGAAAGGGTGGGTAGTGCAGACAAAGACGCAGAGGGGACCAAGCAGTCTGCAGAGTCATGAGTAGCCAAAGTTTCTGTTTCTATGGATATCCTTTGGGTCACTTACCCCCTAACCACCAACCTCACCATTGTTTCTTCTCCTTTACAGCAGGTTCAGGATGTCATATGAAGTCAGCCTCTTCTTTTGCCCCATCCTGCTCCCAACATTACAGCTGGAGGTGCAGCTCAGCTTCATGCTGGGTAGGGTGGCAGGATCTCAGGTATGTTTATCTTGAGATTGCTAATGAACACGAGCCTTATGAAGCCATTGAGAACTTGAAATGTGGTTAGTGAGACAGAGGAACTGAGTTTTAAATTTAAAAACTAAATGTAATGTAAAACTTTTAAATATGTCTGGAACAACAGATATGTGAGTTTGCTTTTTTCAGTTGTCAATTTATGTAATGTAAATCAAATCTTTTTAATCAAAATTTAGCTCCCATATTGAGATGTGGTATAAGTATAGAATATATACTGGATTTTGAAGCTTCAGTAGGAAAAAAGAATATAAGATAGCTCATTAATTTTTCACATTGATTACATATTAGAATGATAATATTTTAGATATGTGTGGTTAAAAGAATATTAAAATTAATTACACCTGTTTCTTTTTAGTTTTTTTTGATCCTACTACTGAAAATTTGAAATTATATATGCAGCTCTCACTATATTTCTTCAGTATTAGTATAGGGACCAGGCTGGGACCAACGACAGATGTGCAAGGGAAACTGGCAGCCTTTAATCCTTTTTGCTTTATCCCTTATAAATATAACAAGACTAAAGCTAAAGTCTACCTTATAATACTGGCTAACGTTGTTGACACTTATTAACTGCCAAACTGTTCTAAATTCTCTATAGGTGAACAATTTTCATTACAACTCTATGATGAAACTACTTTTATTCTCATTTTAAAAATGGAGAAACTGAGGCACACAGTTGAAGTAGTTTATCTCATAGTCTATAATTGGTAAAGCCAGAATTTGAACACAGATATATCTAACTTCAAATCCTTCACATCAGTGAAATGGCAAGATAACATTTCAAATGTGTCAGTACATTTTCTGAGCTCTATTTAAGGAGACAATGTAACAGTCACTAATATATTATATACTATGAATTGTCATTAAGTCAAATGAGTAATTCGTTTGGGTGCTCTGCTTAATACCGAAAAAGAACAAAGCTTCCTCGTTTGCATTTCAAATACACAAGTAAATCCATAGCTCTGTTTGTCAGGCACTGTTTAAATCTGAGAAAGGTAAGTGTACTCATGAAGCCACTTTTAAAAAAATAATGAAGATAATCAGTTTGTTGCCAATAAAAATGCCAAGGTATCCTAACTTTCCTGTACTATAAGTAGAATTCATTTCCTCTGTAGTCAACTAGTACCAAAATATTTTACACTAAAATGCATTTAGTATGCTTCTATCTGTATTTTTGAAAGTACTTTCCTTCCTTCATTCATTCTTCAGTTATTAACTGAGTGTTACTATTCCAAGCTGGCTGTGAAATGGACACAAGAATGTACAATCTAAGAAGATAATTTGTGCCTGGAGAAAATAGCCCCAGAGATAGTGTTAAGTGGGTATGTACAGAAATATATACCCGATGTCCCTGTGAACTCTATTGCCTTTAAAGTTTATGTTTCTATGATCCCCAAATATGTTTTTAGGTATTGGTTGAGGACATTTAAAAACTGGCTTAACAGAAGATTCAAAGCTTGATCTCAGCTGTTATAAAAACAATGCAGCTGCTGAGTGAAAACAGATGCCAGGAGGAAACATGCTGGGCGTAAAGGAAGGACATTGTGGGAAGCACAACTTTATAATAACTTGAGGCATCCCATCTAATGACATTATAATTTGGCTCTCACTTATCGGGCAATACAACAGACAGCTTCAACTATCATTTGTCTAGCATCCATTAAGTATTGTCTTCTTTATAATAGTTAGCTTTGTGTGTTGGACAATGAGTGAGGTGGGGGGAACCATCTAAGACATTTGAGAAATAAACCTTAATGACAACAAACAATTTGTCAGACATTCTTTTTCTTCAGCTTTAACATTTGGGTGCCATATAGTGAATTAAATGATCTAACTCATCTCATTCATCATCCAAACTACAGAACAAACTGCTATAGTCAAGCTTCTCCAGAAGATTACCTGACAGGTGATATATGAATCCATGAAGGGATCGTATGATGAAGGAACATTAAAGATGACAAGTGATACGTCAGTCTTCTTGGCCAGTTACTTTCATTGAATAACAGGCACACACACATTTCTGGTCAAATAGTGGGGATTAACTTATCTAAATGTGATTTTACATAGTCTATGGGCTTAAGGGAAGCTGTAGGGGACCACATCATAAACACGTGAGAACTAAGGATTGATGTCAATTTCTGTCACATTTATTCACTCAACAAATATTTACTAAGCACTTACTTTGGGTCAGCACTATGGAAGCACAATTTTTTTTTTTTGGCGGGGGAGCTCGTCTTATTGTGCTTATTCATTCAGTCATGTTTGACTCTTTGCAACCCCATGGACTATAGCCTGCTAAGCTCCTCTGTCTATGGGATTCTCCAGGCAAGAATACTGTAGTGGGTTGCCATGCCCTACTCCAGAGGATCTTCCCCACCCAGGAATCAAACCTACATCTTCTGCATTGCAGGTGGATTCTTTACTGCTGAGCCATTGGGGAAGCACTTACTTCGGGTCAGCACTATCGAAGCACCATTTTTCTTTTGGGAACTCAGGTGGGTACTATTCAGGATTTGCTAAGCTAATAAGCATGAGACCAAGGGCTCAAGCAGAATTCTTTTAACTATAAACTCAGCAGTCTGAACAGTATCATATGCTGCTGGTCAGCACATAGTGATAAATTGTTTGGCTCCTGCTCCATTTAACTTCCATAGTTCTTCCAGTCACCTCCTCCCACAGGAAACTCTGTGTCACCACTCCAGGACCTCACTTAGGACCTCCAGGACCTTAATGAGTTTTGATACAGAATTTGATATGCAGTAATCTATATATGAGCTGTAAACTTGACCTCTAATTCTCTTTTAATTTGATAAAATAACAGAGAAAGAAGACTAAATGAATACATTGTTTTAAGCATTTTACAGAAGTGAAGATTCCAAACTTTAATTTTCAAGTCTTTGATGCTGCAGGTTAATTTGGTGTTACTATTAGACTCATTGAATTGTTATTCTATTTAAATATTTGCTTCCAGCTTTGGGAACATACAAAGTGCCTATGTGGTAACTAGGGAATAGGTATCTTCTTAGAAAAAGCTAAACTCAAGACCTGAAACAGACAAAATAGACAAAGAAAGGGTGGAGAGAAAAGTGTTTCCTGAACACCTACTATGTTTTAAATTCTGTGCTAGTCCTTTTTACATGTATTATTTTATCTATAATAAAAATCTTAAGAGTATTATCTTCATTTTACCAAAGAAGAAGCTGAGATTTAGTAAGTTTATTTCATATGTCCCAAGTTACCAGCTAGTTAGTGGTAGAGCTGAAGGTAAAGATGAAATCTGTTTAATACCAAAGCTCTTTCCACATGGCAAGCTGCCTTGTGCCTACAATTTGTCTCTACGTTTTCTGCTTTATCAATTACTTTGCAGGTAGATGGAAACAGAGCTCCCTATCTCTTATATAAGTTCTTCTCTGGCTCAGTCTCTTTATCAAAAGGAGATTGTGCTCACTGGTCTATTAAGTTAACACATTTGGAATAATGCTTAACTCTTTACATCCTTTAGTGGCTAAGACTTTGCAGTCCCTTCCTCTATGTTACCTTTCATATGGAGAAACTTCCTTTTCCCTAGACTGGCTTTAGGGTAAACTGATCTGATAATTTCATTTTTTTTTTTCCAGATTATTCAGAAGCTGCCTTATAAATTGTTGTTTGTTGCTAAGTCGTGTCTGACTCATTCCAGCCCTGGCTATATTTGCCTGTTGAGTTTAATAACTTCTTACAAACTTCTTCCTACCAAAGGGATCATGGAACTGTTAAGAGAATTGCTTGTTTGAGTTACTAGGTCAGGTTTTCTTTATTTCTTTATTTGTGTTAATCTCTACAGCCCTCTTTTCCTTTAAGTTGTTGTTGTTCAGTCACTCAGTCGTGTCCGACTCTTTGCAACCCCATGGACTGCAGCACAATAGGCTTACCTATCTTTCACTGTCTCCCTGAGTTTGCTCAAACTCATGTCCATTGAGTCGGTGATGCCATCCAAGCATCTCAGCCTCTCTCATCCCCTTCTCCTCCTACTCTCAGTCTTTCCCAGCATCAGGATCTTTTCCAGTGAATCAGCTCTTTATATCACGTGGCCAAAGTATTAGAGCTTCAGCTTCAGCATCAGTCCTTCTAATGAATATTCAGGGTTGATTTCCTTTAGGATTGACCAGTTTGATCTCCTTGCTGTCCAAGGGACTCTCAAGAGTCTTCTCTAGCACCACAATTCAAAAGCACCAATTCTTCGGTGCTCAGCCTTTTTTATGGTTCAACTCTCACATCTGTACATGACTACTAGAAAAATCATAGCTTTGACTATATGGACCTTTGTCGACAAAGTGATGTCTCTGCTTTTTTAATATGCTGTCTAGGTTTGCCTTATAAATAGAAATTACCAATTTTCAAGTCACCAGTATACACTAAAGTGAACTCTATTTTATAATTATACTGAACACCATGTAATATTTCATATCTGTATGCTGAAACACCAGCCACCACTTAAGCTACTTCACCTGCCATTTTTGGAAAGGTTTTCACTGATCTCACTTTAGAACTTGAGATCCTCCCCCGTCTCTTATGGCACACACCACTTTTATTCATATTTGCAGAGCACATGCCAGCCACACCATGGTGAATATACCAACATCATCCTTGCCCTCACAGAGCTTTAAATATAGGAAGGTAACCCCATATACTTATAACAAGTAAAGGTATAATTCCATTTATAATAAATGCTGTAAAAGAAAACTCTGATATTATGCATTATGTGGAGAAAAATAAAAATTCAATAACTGATGATGCATATGATACATACTTTTTTCCTGTTTACAAAATTCTATATAATGAGCTTCCTTGTTTAACCTAACACATGTCTCATACTTACTAGGATGTGCCAGAACCCAACTTGCACAAAGAAAGTTTATCTTTCTCAAAAGTTTACCATGAACAAAAATATGTGTAAACCTATATGAGAAAAACTAGAAAACTCTGATGAATGAAACCAAAGGGGAACTAAATAAATGTAAATATAGTCTATGTTCAAGGACAAAAAGACACCATATTGTCAGTTCTTCCCAACTTACTCTATAGATACAATGAAATCTCAAAGAAAATTCCAGCAATTTACTTGTATCCAGATACTGACAAACTGATTCTAAAGTTTATATGGAGAGGCAAAAGACCTAGAATAGACAACACAGTATTGAAGGAGAAAAACAAAGTTGGAGGACTGATGTTACCCAACTTTAGGACTCACTGTGAAGCTACAGTAGTTAAAACAGTGTGGTATTGGTGAAAGAACATACAACTAGATCAATAGAACAGAGTCCAGAAATAGACCCCCATAAAGACAGTCAACTGTTCTTTGACAAAGGAGCAAAGACAATGTAATGGAGCAAGTTAGTCTCTTCAGCAAATGGTGCTGTAACAACTGGATCAGTTCAGTTCAGTTGCTCAGTCGTGTCCGACTCTTTGCGACCCCATGAATCACAGCACGCCAGGCCTCCCTGTCCATCACCAACTCCCAGAGTCTACCCAAATCCATGTCCATCGAGTCGGTGATGCCATCCAGCCATCTCATCCTCTGTCATCCACTTCTCCTCCTGCCCCCAATCCCTCCCAGCATGAGGATCTTTATGTAAAAAAGCAAAATCATAAAATTCCTAGAAGATAACAGGGGAAAACTTAGATGACTCTGGTTATTGTGATATCTTTTTAGATACAACACCAAAGGCATGATGCATGGAAGAAATAATTGCTAAGCCAGACTTCATTAAAATTAAAAACTTCTGCTCTGTGAAAGCAACCTCAAGAGAATAAGAAGACAAGCCATAGAATGGGAGGAAAAGACATATCTGATAAAGGACTGTTACCCAAATTACATAAAGAACTCTTAAAACTCAACAATAAGAAAACAATCCAATTAAAAAACAGGCAAGATCTTAACAGACACCTCACCAAAGAAGATATATAGATGTCAAATAAGCATATGAAAAGATACTGCATATCATATGTCATCTGGAAAATGAATTTAAAATAATAAATTGTCAATACATAATTTTTAGCATGGCCAAAATCCAAAACACTGACAACACCAAATGCTGGTGGGATGCAAAGCAACTGGAACACTTGCTGGTGAGACTAAAAATGGTACAGCCACCTTGGAAGACAATTTGAAGGTTTCTTCAAAGCCCAACATACTCATGCATACAATTTAGCAATTGTACTCCTTGGTATTTATGCAAAGGAGTTGAAAACTTATGTCCACATGGAAACCTGTACACAGATGTTCATAGCAAATTTATTCATAATTGCCAAAACTTGAAAGCAACTAAGAAGTCCTTCAGTAGGTGAATGGATAAATTGTGGTATATGCAGACAATTAAATATTATTCAGTGCTAAAAAGAAATGAGCCATAAGCCATGAAAACATATGGAGGAAAGTTAAATGCATATTGCTAAGTGAAAGAAGCCAATCTGAAAAGGCTACACACTGTATTACTCCAACGATATGATGTTTTGAAAAAGGTAAAGCTATGGAGACAGTAAAATCATCAGCAGTTGACAAAAGGTAGAGGGTGAGGAGATAAATAGGTAGAACACAGGGGTTTTCAGTTTAATGAAAATATTCTGCATGGTACGATAGTGATGCATATATGTTATTAAGCATTTGTTCAAAATCAGAATGTATAAGAGGGGCCCTTAGGTAAAATGTGGACTTTGGGTAATTGTGATATGTCAGCAAATGTTTGGTGAGTGATGGAGGCTCCGCATGTATGGGAAATCTCTGTATCCCCCTCTCAGTTTTGTTGTGAATCTAAAACTGCTCTAAAAAATAAAGTCATAAAAGCAACCCATGTTTCTATATTGGTGAAGCAAAGATGTTTGGGGACAAAACCTGGAGAAGTACAGATTTCATTGAGTTTATAAAAGGGCTGCCTCTCTAATCCTCAAGCCAAAGAACCACTTAAGGATCTATGGGTTTGATGAATTCTAATTAGAAGAACTGAATGTCAGATTGAGAAATATCCTTGAATTAACTAAGTCAAAAGGTCCAGCCTTTTAGCCTTTACAATTTTTAAGGGGAAAGATGGACAGTAGCCAGCCTTTCATTTTGCCAAGTGAGGAAGTTACATACAATCTACCATCTATTTAGCTGTGATCCCATAAATGAATAGGCATTTGGAAACAAAGAGGAAAAACAGCATCATCTCAGTATCAAGGACAGCCTCTCCTAAGCAAGGACAGGTATAAGTGTATAGCAATAGAAAGATAGATGCAAATATAAATATAGATTAAATGTTATAGCTACATAAATTTGTCTTTATTTTTCTCTTTTCATCTTAGGCTGGTCATAACTGGAGTTTAGAATACTCTGAACTGCTCCAAATGCTTCACAGGGGCAATGACTGACCAGTGCTACAAATCCGTGGTCACTGGGGCTGGAACCAGTACCCAGGTTGCTGGAGCCCACTTTAATGTTTCTTCTACTCACCATCTGCTTGGACTCTGGGAACATGGCAAAGTGCCCAAGATGGAAGGTAAGAGAAATCCTGGCCTACATATAGGATTTGGGACAACCCTGGGATCAGGGACGTTCGTAGAAAAAAAAGAATAAAAATGGGAGGAACATTCTGAGGAAAGGAAACGGGTGCATTTTTAAGTTTGTAAGACCATTCTCCTCTTTCCACAGTCTTCCCCTCTCCACTGGGGAAAAAAGATTATGAAAACAATAAATCCTTGGTTAGGGTACTTTGTCAAGACCTAATAAGTTCACAGAACTGGGTAGGGTGTTTTAATCTTCACATTCCTTTGAGGTAGCTCTTCTCTGATGAGACTAAAGCTCAGTGAGGAGAAGTAATCTACCTACAATCAGCAGCTGGAATTCACATCTAACTCAAGTTCATATACCCATTAACAATATGCCATATTGTCGCATATATTGCTACCCAGGAGAAAGGAAGTATTGTACTTGTTGAGTATCTACTTTGTGCCAAGTTCTGGATTTAGCATTTCTCAAAATTTGTTTCATGTATTCCTGACCTCAGTGCTATTTGTCATTTATTTCACAGATAAGGAAACCAAGGTTGAAGATTACTCAGAAAGAAAAACAAAACAAAACAATGATTTCAATTGGGCCCTGAAGTGGAGATTCATTAAGAAGCTAAAAATAAATATGCTTTTGTACTGAATTCAAATATGTATAACAGCAAATCAATAAAATCAGTATGTTATACTCTTAGTTACATTAGGACATTTTCATTAATTAATAGGTTGAATCATTTGAAATTGCCATTTTGTGGGTCAAACGTGGCTGAATATTGTGACTGCATATGGTTTGATCTAATATACATATCATTATTAAGTTTTACTACTCCAGAGTTCTCTGCCTCTGCCTAACCTTTTCAATAAATTAAGGACTAGCAAGTTAATAGGAAAAGTAATAATAATAAAAATAAAAATCTTAATAACACATTATCAACTATTTCATTGTTTTTAATTTTAATTATTATTTTTTATTGTGCTAAAAATATGTAAATAACATTTACTATCTTAACCATTTTAAGTGCACAGTTCAGTTGTGCTAAGTATGTTTGCAATATTGTGAAACAGATCTCCAGTACTTTTTCATCTTGCAAAACTGAAACTCTACACCCATTAAACAACTAGAAACCTTATGAGGGACCATGTGGGTGGTGGTATCAGATCAAAGGACTTTTCCAAAGGAGGTTATTCTGGAATTTTGTGTAAAATATTCTAAGTTTTAACGTTAGCTTAAAAAATAGCTTTGTTGAGATATAATTCAAATGCCATAAATTCATCCAATTAAAGTGTACAATATAATGTTTTTTAGTACACTCAGTGTACAGCCATCATCTCCATTTAGTTCCTGAATATTGTTACTACCCCAAAGGAGATCCTGTACCTATTAGACAGTCACTTTCCATTCTCTCCTCTTCCCAACTCCTAGTAACCATAATTCTACTTTCTGTTTCTATGAATTTGATTGCTTTGGATACCTCAGATTTATACCATTTTGGAGTGTGTAAAATCAGCCAGATGCCTCATGCATTTTATTTAACTCTGAAAAAATTCTATGAAGTACTATTATCCTCATTTATAACCTCGGAAATTAAAAAGATAGATATAAAGAAATTAAAAAGGTAGATATAAAGTCACATCTGAAACTAATCCACTACTACCTGTGTTCAAATTTATTATACCCAAATTGATAAGAATAATTTCTACCATAGAGAAGAGTTCCCATGTTTTTTATTATTGGGAGGTGGCAGTGGTGCTGTAGATTGCCAAACAGTCAAATAATGCAGCTCAAAAAATACCTGATTAATGACTGAGTGAATTATGTGACAGAATCCCTCCTTAATTAAAACTACTAATATGAAAGAATGAGAACTTGCAAAAGCTCATGGTAACATTATCCATGCAGAGAAGGTTTGGGGCTGATTTCTCTAAAACAGCAAAAAATTATAGAGATCACATACTGTGAGCTAAATTATACTAAAAAAATTGACAGATTCTTACATAAATATAAGATATCTTAAACTGGGGAAGAAAGGACTTAGGTGTAAGAGCAAAACAGCATTCAGATTTGGAATATCACTGATAAATTTAATTGAACTCTGGAGGAAATAGGATGTTTTAAAATGGGTTAGGGCTTCCCTGGTGGTTCAGTGGTAAAAAAAAAAAAAAAAAAAAAATCCACCTCCCAATGCAGGAGACATGGGTTCAATCCCTGATCCTGGAAGATACCACATGCCGCAGAGCAACTTAGCCTGAGCACCACAACTACTGAGCCTGTGCTCTAGAGCCAGGGAGCAAGTACTGAGCCCATGTGCTCCAACTACGGAAGCCCATACACCCTAGAACCCTTCAGTCATTCAGTCATGTCCAACTCTTTGCAACCCCATGGACTGCAGCATGCCAGGCTTCTCTGTCCATCACCAACTCCTAGAGTTTACTCAAACTCACATCCATCAAGTCAATGATGCCATCCAACCATTTCATCCTCTGTCATCCCCTTCTCCTCCCTCCTTCAATCTTTCCCAGCATCAGGGTCTTTTCCAATGAGTCAGTTCTTCGAATCAGGTGGCCAAAGTATTGGAGTTTCAGCTTCAACCTCAGCCCTTCAACATCAGTCCTTCCAATGAACACTCAGGACTGATCTCCTTTAGGATTAACTGGTTGGATCTCTTGCAGTCCAAGGGACTCTCAAGAGTCTACTAACGCATATATATGGAACTTAGAAAGAAGGTAATGATAACCCTGTATGCGAGACAGCAAAAGAGACACAGATGTATTGAACAGTCTTTTGGACTCTGTGGGAGAGGGTGAGGGTGGGGTGATATGGGAGAATGGCATTGAAATATGTAAAATATCATATGTGAAATGAATTGCCAGTCCAGGTTTGATGCATGATACAGGGTACTCAGGTCTGGTGCACTGGGATGACCCAGAGGGGTGGGATGGGGAGGGAGGAGGGAGGGGCTTTCAGGATGGGGAACACATGTACACTCATGGCAGATTCAAGTCAATGTATGGCAAAACCAATACAATATTGTAAAGTAAAATAAATAAATTAATCAATTTTAAAAAAAAAAGAGTCTTCTCCAACACCAGAGTTTAAAAGCATCAATTCTTGGGTGCTCAGCTTTCTTTCTAGTCCAACTCTCACATCCATACACAACTACTGGAAAAACCATAGCCTTGACTAGACAGATCTTTGTTGGCAAAGTAATGTCTCAAAGTAATGTCAGCTTTTTAATATGCTGTCTAGGTTTGTTATAGCTTTTCTTCCAAGGAGCAAGCGTCTTTTAATTTCATGGCTGCAGTTACCATCTGCAGTGATTTTGGAGCTCAAAAAAATAAAGTCTGTCATTGTTTTCCATTGTTTCCCTATTTATTTGCCATGAGGTGATGGGACCAGATGCCATGATCTTAGTTTTCTAAATGTTGAGTTTTAAGTCAACTTTTTCACTCTCCTCTTTCACTCTCATCAAAACTTTCATCAAGTTTTAAGTCAACTTTTTCACTCTCCTCTTTCACTTTCATCTTTAGTTCTTCTTCACTCTCTGCCATAAGGGTGGTTTCATCTGCTGTGACACCATGGGCTATATACCCATGGAATTCTCCAGGCCAGAATACTGGAGTGGGTAGCTGTTCCCTTCTCCAGGGGATCTTCCCAACCCAGGAGTCAAACCCAGGTCTCCTGCATTGCAGGCAGATTCTTTACCAGCTGAAGTACCAGGGAAGCCCCCACAGCAAGAGAAGCCACTGCAATGAGAAGTCCTTGCATCACAACTACTGCAACTAAAGAAAATCCTGCAAAGCAACAAAGACAAAAATAAATAAATAAAATTATAAAGTGGGTTAAATGTTAGATGAAATATTATTTAGTGTGTTACTTAGTACATAAACAAGTAAGAGAAGCTGAGCGTGGAAGAACAAATGATGCCCTTATGTTTGCAGCACTTAAAAGGAATAACAATACTTGGTTAGAAGAAAACAGAAGCTTTGTGCTCACATTTCACTGTTTTTTTTTTTCTAAACAGAAAGACAAAATTGGAGAAAACAGTTACATTAGAGATCTTGTCATTCATTAAATAAATGAAACATAACTGGAAGAGAGAGTGGCAAAATATTTGCATGAAAAAGCATCCGTATCATTATTTTATTGAAATAGGTTTGACTTTCAAACTGAGATCACATTTTTAAGAAATGTTTTTAATTTTAAAGAAAAATTACATGATAAATAAGTAATTCTTCCTGATTAAAGTAGGTATATATATTTATATTCCTAAGCTAATAAAAATGACCTTATATATTACAGAGATACTAAAAATTACTTGTATTTTCACCTGTATTTCTTCCATTCTATGAATAAACAGTTTTGCTGATAGTTTTTTTGCGTCAAAACTTTTCCAACAAAAACTTTTCTTTTACGGTGTGAAACTTTTCAAGAACTTAATATCTCTATACCCCAATATACTTAAAATTTTCTTCAGATATTTCACTTGAGTTTGAAGACAACCAAATTTTTTGCTCTGTGAATTTTGTGAAATCACTAATGACTAAATCCTTCTGAGATTTGTCAACTACAAATCTACTATTAAGTGTTTCTTTTTCCTTTTTGAAGAAAGAAATTTACTCAGTTTTGTTCAATGCAAATCATTTTGTCATCTTTCAAGGACAAAAGACTGATTGAATTATAGGTCTTACATAAGGAGTATAAGGACTGCAGGCTCCATGCCACAGACTCAGCCATGATTTACACACAGACTGGGCTTCAGTAGGTATGTCCCACTTGCACCAACAATAAAGGACCTTGAGACATAGATTAAGGGACCATCTAGCACAAACCCAAGAAAACTCAGAAAGAAATAAAAGGCAAGCCCACTACAAATAAAAGGAAGAAACGTACTCTGGTGTATTTGATGCCAGGAAGAAATAATGTCATTTTGAAATTACAGGTAGATGTGTTCCCCTTTCCCCCTCCCCCTCACACTCTTTTTGAGCACATTTTGGGGAGCTATGGAAAATGAATAGAAGAGACAAAAAAGTACTTTGCCCGGCAGGAATACAAAATTGTAAAAGCACAGACAGCACTACAGAGGCGCGCTGCCATTCACTCACAAAGAATTTTGTGCATGTAGATGGCTGATTAATTGCCGGCCTGCCTAGACGAAGCTGCAACAAGCCAGATACTGTCAGCATGCCATCGGTTACCATGGAAATGCACAAGGTTCCTGTTTCTGACAAACCCTTGAATACTGGATAGATTGTGCCATATGTAAATAAGGCAAATTAGTTTTCCTATATCTTCCAGACAAGGTTAGACGAAAAGAAAATATATCTGTTTAAACATACTCTCTAACCTCTTAGATGTTACGAAAGAGAAAGAGGGGCTTCTTTCTTAGGAAAACTGAACTCAGATTGTTAAAACTGAAAGGCACTTGGGGAATACGACCAAAAAATACAAAATGCGTTGTCCATTTATAAGGAAGAACTTCAAAGTCAGCCATGCAAAGGTTTATTTATTAGACTTTTGTAACCAGAAGTTGTATTTTTTGCCCTGTTCTTTACAAAATTATAAAATGTCAAGCAGTTACTTTTATGGTTTTGGATTAGAAATTTTATATTCTTGTCATAAGATTTTTACTTATTGCATAATCCCTAGACTTCATTAGGCTGAATACCGAGTCACAAACCACCATAATTTAAAATATTTACCTCCACTACTAGGGACACTTACTTTGCATTACATTAGTTAGGATTACTTTTTTTAAACAGCTTTTGCCAGCACTATGAGACTTTATAACTTCTTGCCATATAGCAATAATAATTTATAATTAACCAAATCTGAGGTGATTTCAAAAAATCTTATATAATTATCATTAAGATCTTTTAAAGTACATAGTGATGAATTCCTTCATGACACAGGACTACTCTGATAGCTATGTACAATTATATATTTTTGAAATTTAATCTGTTTAAACAGCAAGAATGCCAAAAAGTGCTGGAGTACTTTTCATAACATCTCTAAATAATTTTAAAATGTGGATTTCTCAAAATGTTATATCATCTCTATTATTGCCTCAATTTTAAATACATATTTTTTCTTTATTTTAATCAGACTTTCTAAGGATACTTGTATATGAAATTTTCACATTTAAACTCAAATATTCATATGGTATTCAAGTAACCTACAATATATGAACACCAACGATATCTATAATTATCCAAATTATCCTTAAATTATCCTTAAACCTAAATCAATGTCCTCTCACCTTTCTGGGTAAAGGTAAGAAAATTTATTTTCTATCAAATGATCCATGTATTATATATGCCCAGAATTTCAACTTGATTATAATATGTTATATAATATATAACATATATGTTAGCCCATGTTTTAGAATTCAGAAATCTACCTGAAGACCCCCAAACTTTAACATGAATTCCTATAACTGAATATTATCCAAGAAAAATTTTCAAAAGGTATTATCTTATGCTTTTATTTTTATGTAAATAATATGCTACATGAAACTACCAAAAATATTGACTTCTAGTATTGTCCTATTTGACATATTTTCCCCAGCAAAAAAAAAAAAAAAATACACTTCTTATACTCTTCAATAATAATTCATGTCCAGATGATGGGTTTCATGAAAATTTCTAAACAAGTTTATGCCACAGTAAAGAAGTAATTAAAGAAAACTATCTGAATAATTCTGGCTAGAACAAGTGCCCATGCCTGAAAATAACATGATTTTTCTTTCTGTTTTTTATTTTGTTTTACATATGAAGGGCCAAACAGGGTTGTCACACATTTCGGGTCAGTCCGTCCCTTATGCAATGAAATAGAGGACCTAGAGATGACTTTCCTTTTTATCCTTTTTTCCTCCTTTAAACCAGAAAAAGTATAATTAAAAGCATAAGGATTTCTTGCATGGTCATATGACAATGCCCACTTTTCTTATTAGAAATCTTTCCAAGTTCTTTAATTGTAAGCATGTATGTTTGAGGACTTAAACAGTAATCTGTATCCTAGAAATCAAAAAGTTTCACAATGGTTAAGTGGCCAAATTTATCTTTTTCAAGTGCTATTATTGGAGAAGGAAATGGCAACCCACTTCAGTACTCTTGCCTGGAAAATCCCATGGAAGGAGGAGCCTGGTAGGCTACAGTCCATGGGTTCACAAAGAGTTGGACACAACTGAGTGACTTCACTTTCTTTCTTTCTTTATATAGGGGAAAAAACCCATCTTCCCAGTTATAAGACACATATGGTATATGTGCTAGGAACATGTTAGAAACAATGAGATTGACTCTGTCTATGCTTTTAACTCTGTACCTTAGAATTTATAATTTGCAAACTGTATGCTTTAAGTTGAAAGATAAACATTGAGATTGCTTAAATATGGTAAAGTAGGAATATTATACTCTGACAGATCACCAGAATGGTATTAAGCACAGAATAGTCAATAAAAGAACAGATATCCACTGTGAGGAGGATAAATGCTTTCTAGGAGAAACATACACATTTGCTACTTTTAAGAGGCAGCATTAAAGTGTGGAAAGAACATTCAATTGTTCATTCACTGAGTTTTAATATACCCCACTTATCAGGCACGGTAAGGCCCCTGCCTTCATGGAGCTAATACTCTAGTAGGGGTAGAGATAAACCAGGGAAAAAAAATCAGAGTTCTAAACTTTGCTTTTTTTTCTCAAATCCTAAATTCCTTTTATTGTATCAGCCTTATGATACAAATCATATTCTCTTTATATATAGTTTAGTTACTTCTGTATATCTTTCTTCTCTATTACCGCAAAAATTTCCTATGAGCATCAAATATGGTCTGGATCTTTTTCCTCTTTGAATCTTCCACCATGTTTAATATATAATAGGCTCTCCAATGATATTTTTTTTTTGAATAAGTGGATACATAACTCTCCTGGTCACTTGTAGTACAATTTTAGGCAAGGCACCTGACTCTAGGAGTTTTTGGCCTTTTCACTTGTAAATAGAAGTGTTAAAATGAGACATCTTTAAGGTTACATTTTTTAATTCTGTAGTATTACTTGCGGCTATATGTCAGGAAAAAGGTTTATTATTCTACTGGCTTAGGAAATGTTCATCCTCAAACTTATATTAATATTAGTCTAAAAATTTGTTCTTTCTCTTTTGGCTATCATTTTTTAAGAATAATTTTTAAAATATAATCATTTTATTTTTCATAGAAAATTGTACCTAGATCTGATAATAAATCCTAATTCAATATGTTGCTTGTTACTTGTCTGATGTACAAAACAGGCAGGAAAATCATGGACAGGCAAAAAGTCAGTTTTTGAAGTGTTAAATCAAGTGAATGAAGTAAGGCAGAAGTAATACTTTCTGCAACAAAAGAAAAGAACTCCGTTCCCCTAAATTCCACACACAGACGGCTGCTTGTCCCAAGCTCACAGATAATTTACAAACAGTGGGTGATGTACTATAAAGGAAATGACTCAATGGCCCATCCGTAATTTAAATATGTGACAAAATGTTTAAACATTTCAAACAATGGTAAAACACTAGAGACTTAACAGTTTGTTAAGCAAGTGTGGAACATTTTTTTCTAGTTTATTAGCTTCATTTTGCACCAGCCCAAACACCATCCAGCATTTGATTCTTCTGAGATGTAGTATGTAATCTTCCACTGGACATCTCATTGGAAAATAAGGAGAATAGCCATCTTTGAGAATAGCCTGGCCAATGTCTATGTACCAAATGCTAATGTATATAATTGAAAAAATCAGAAATTCAAGGTCTAACTCAAGATTTTCATCTATCCATGGGAAATACTTCATTCATTTCCTTATCAGCACAATGGCAGCCCCAATCTCCATACATCAGCATTTTAAAATAAAACTTCAGATTATTTTTGTGTTGACATTTCTGTAACCTATATCTTTGTAGATACAAAATGAAGTGTTTTTAGTGCACAATGGTTATAAATAAGGCCCAACCTTCAGTTAAACACCTATAATTTGACTGATTCTCACAAAACATAGCAAAAAGAAAAACAAATGAATGTTACTTGCTTTTCTATTTGCTCAAAACAAAAACTGAGGCATGAAAAAGATGCATTTAGTCAACTGTTGAGGTTATATAACCTCAACTAGGCAGACCCTTAATAGGGTAGATTTTGGAGGGAGGCAGAGACTGACAGAATTCTAAATAAATTATTTAAGGTGAAAAAGAAAGCAATAATAACTAAAATTAGGACCTAAGGTATAACAACAAAAAAATAAAATTCTAAGTAAAAATTGGTGCTATTTTTCTATTATAAAGGGAAACTCATTTGCAAATGCACATGCTTACCTCAAATAAATGAAATGTTTGGTGGTTATCTTTAGCTGGATTTTGCACACTGCTTCAGACTGAAATATATGTTGGAACCTAAAACTGATTTGTTCCATGTAAATCGCATTTAAAACTTTTTCAACTAAAGATATTGTGAATAAAGCTATTAACTGGGGGATAAGCTCTTTCTTTAGACCTCTGAACCTGTTAAATCTTTGATAATATTAGATTTTTTTTCTTTCTCTCTATGCAAAATAGAAAAAGCAAGGAATCATTTTTTTTTCATTTGAAAGGGGATGCAAACCCAATTCAAAATTTATTATTATTATCAACCTAAACTTAAATGAACCTTCCTCCCTTCCTCCGTTTGCCCTTGAACCATGTCTCAGGACCAGCTGACTGAGTAGGCAGATTTTCTCCAAGGGTTCCTTAATTGGATATTTTCTCTATATTCTAAATATACTTGTCTATATTTAATGGCAAAGAACCCTAGTAACATGTCAATATTTTGAAACACTTGGCCCTGAAAATATTCTTAGAGTGTTAATTTCATATAAGAGCCAAATGCTTTGTCTCCTTTCTTACTATATAGAATATATATATTATAACATTGTATCCTAACGTTAATCCATAAAGTTAGCTTGGTTTAAATTATTACATAACTATTGTTACTTACTCATTGACATGACATGTGGACTCTCAGAATCTCCTGTATAACTGAGAAACCTAAAAACCCCTTCATTTTATTGGCAGGCCAATTACCCTATATATTTTCATCACTTTGGGCCCACTCACTCCAGCTGGGCTATCTGTTCAGCATATGATAGTTATCTGGAAATCTGAAAAACAGACTAGAGAAGAATTCCTTTTTTTTGCTCAGAGTGTAATATAAATGCATAATTAGTGGGACTTATATTTTGATGTATACTGAAA
The DNA here is from genome assembly GCF_003369695.1 of Bos indicus x Bos taurus. Lineage (NCBI taxonomy): Eukaryota > Metazoa > Chordata > Mammalia > Artiodactyla > Bovidae > Bos > Bos indicus x Bos taurus. The sequence goes on from NC_040076.1 coordinate 85,363,064, forward strand.
ACATTTCAGCATTTCCAGAACTTTCATACTCTAGTGTTCTCCCCTCCAAATTATACATCAGTGATGTCTGCAAGACCAAAAATAATATTTGGACTTGATCAATTCTGTCAACAAATGAAGTATGCAATACTTAAATATTCTGACTTCATTAGAGTTTGCTTTACAAGCAATTATAGTTATAAACATACTGGGTGAGGAGGGGAAACCCATTCAACCAGATTCTCACTGTAATGCAGATAACTGAGTAGGCATTTCAATATTTTCCTTATCCATATCTTAAGATCTTTGATAAATCTTCAATTTATGTACTCCATCTGATGACACAGATATGCTGCTAGAAACTTAGTCTGGGTCACTCCCTCATGACAAGAGTCAAATTTGTAGAAGGTGCTTCATAGTCATTGATTTATTTACCTCTCAAGACATGTCTAAGAGTTAACTACAAATTACCCTGGCCCATTAAGACACATTACATCTGTGAATATTATAAAATTCACTATATTTTGAATAGTGAATTATGAAATAATTGTACTCACCATACTAAAAGGTCCATGCAGGCATTTCTAGGTATAGTATAGTACAGAGAATATTTTTTTTCATGAGTTAGATATAAGAGATTTTTAAGCAAAAATCACAATAAACCTTCTAGTCTCACTTTTAAACTCCAATATATGGACAGGGAGGCCTGGCATGCTGTGATTCATGGGGTCACAAAGAGTTGGACATGACTGACCGATTGAACTGAACTGATATATATTATTTCAAAAGCTTTAATATAAAACTTCTAATACTATCAAGTGCTATCATCATCTATTCTAATTTAGTTTCAACCTATGGCATGTTCCCAAAGGCCATACTTGTGATGATGCTCTCCTGCAAATAACTTAGTCCCCATGAGTTGATGCTGGCTTGGCTGACAATTTTCATTTTCTGTGCTGCAGTTATCTTTTTTGAACAAGAGTGTCATGTAATTGGGAAGGTATACAAGCAAGTCACAAAACAAAAACATCTTACAAGTCAACATTCACCAAACATCACCAAACATCATCTTACAGTCAAACATCACCAAATAAGCACTGTATGAACTGGACCCATCTATATATATTTTATTTTCTCTCTTCTTTCTTCTCTCCCTCTCCCCCATATCTCTTTGTTACTAAGCAAATCACTGTACCTTCAGCATGAGCATCTTCAACTATGAAGAGTCATAAGAACCCTCCACTTGCCCATACCCACACTCTGTACTCCTTGGAGTCATAGAAGACATTCAATTCCAGACTCCACCAATTTCTTGTTATATGACTTCAAGGTAAATCACTTTCTTGAACCTTCTGAGTCTCAATATTCTCATCCACAGAACAAAACTAACAGTGATATTTGTCTCATCTACCTCATAGAACTGTTAAAGGAGGATTGAAAAATATATATATGAAAACTTGTTTTGAAAAGTATAACTGTACAGTTATTGTAATAGAGACATGATGAAGGAAAAGTTACTCTAAAGTTAAAATATTCAGAGTAACATTTAGGGCCATATTATATTTAAGAGAAATTATTTTATATTTCATAAAACATTTTATTTTATTAATAAACTATATATGATTTTACTTTATCTTATATATATTTAAGTATTTATATTGATTTATATAAATGATGTTTGTTTATTGGTTAAATAGTACTTAATTTGTTAATTTAAAACATGTATAGTTTTCAATGAGATAAATTAGAAAATTCTGATAGAAATGTTTCCAGAATCTGCTGAGTCATTGATACAGAATTATTTGTTACACTCAATGTAAAATGATACCAATTGTATACAATTTCCCTTTCAGAAATTCATTAACTGTACTCTCAGTTTTCCTATATTCTCTCAGGATATTATTAATTTGAGTACTGATGATCTAGTATTTTATTTATTAATGATCTAGTATTTAACCATATATTGAATACACAGACATGCCCACTAAAATGATACAGATTTTTTTTATTCAATCTGGCTCTATGTTTGAGATTTTATTTATTTGTTTTTTTTTTTTTAATTTTATTTTATTTTTAAACTTTACATAATTGTATTAGTTTTGCCAAATACCAAAATGAATCCGCCACAGGTATACATGTGTTCCCCATCCTGAACCCTCCTCCCTCCTCCCTCCCCATACCATCCCTCTGGGTCGTCCCAGTGCACTAGCCCCCAAGCATCCAGTATCGTGCATCGAACCATTTTAAAATAGATTCTTTACTTCCACTTTCATATTACTGGGCACTTCAACCCATCTTACTTATCAAGAGCAACATAATATTAATTTCAATGACAACCAAAATGCTTGATCCACAATTTCACTTCTCTTCTTAACATTTTGATTTCTGCTGGCCCTATACTCAGACAATAGTTGTACATGTATTTATTATTAACAATTTTCCCTTCATAAGGGACCACTTAATTACCAATCTGACACTCAAAACACTTCTATACAGCAGCAACGTGCTTTGGAACAACTAGAGGCAAAGGCATCAGTTGCTGCTTTCAACAGACACAAGAAATTTTAGATAATTTCAGGTACTTGATCCTCTTTATCCTGGAAAGGTATGTGTCTGTGCATTACATATTAGCTACGAAAGTGTGCACTGCAAAATATAGATTCTAAGACTTTGTGTGGGAGAAACACTACCATGGTCCCTTCAAAGGGAAGTGAAAAATTTGACACATGGGTCAATTACTAGGTAAAGAACCCTCTGCATTAACTAATAGGTAACATACAATGGAAACGGTTTTTAAAAAATCTGTAGATTCCTTTTTGTTGACAACCAGGCTGTACTTGTTGAAAGAAGCCTTGGTTTATTTATTAAAATGAAAGTTTATGTCATCAGAACATATCCCATCATTTAGCCTCCATTCCTGTGAGCTCAAAATTAAAAACAAACCAAACAAAAACAAAAGCCAACAGCAAGCTTTAACTAAAAGATAAATCTATGACCATTTTTCCAGCTTTTGCTTATATGCCACTATGCTCAATGTTTTTCTTTTAAGAATCAATGATCCAGTTGAGTCTTGATTTCAACTTAAGGCCATCCATTAGAGAAAGTTAAAGAGCCTGAAAAGGGTCAGCCTTTTCTGCGTCTATTAAGTCTAGGTAGCTTTTGTCTCTAATGGAATCCTTCTGATAATTATTTCATACTTCTGGCAAATCTTGATGGACTCCATTCACCTCAATGCTACCTCTGCAGATCATTCAAGAGCTTCTATTAGGACATCTTAGAGAAACCTCCTTTTTTTGCTTTATACTCAAATAAAGGAAGTAAAAAACTAAACTTCAAGAGGGGCTATGCTTTTCAGTGTAATCATAATACTTTCCAGTCTGAACAAGAGGCATCAGCTGTTCTTTCTCTTTTGAAAGCATTTTGACCAGGTGGAAGAATTTTAAACATATACATAGCATACATATACACTGATCTCACTCAAAACCATAGAAAATATTTTCATATTTATATGTATATGGATTTTTTCACTCTTAAAATTTAGAGAAGGTGAGTTCTCTCTCTCTTTCAATGACAACACTTTTCAATGGGAAAAATGATATGTCTGATCAATAATTGAGAAAATAAATTACCGTTAACTGCTGAGATTAAACAAAAAGCCAGATTACAATCTCGGACAATGTATCATAAACTTCTTTTAAAATACAGATTTCCTTTCTGATTGTATTTTGCTTAGTTACTTACAAACACCAACTTTAATTCCCTAGATGTAGAAAACAGCTAGATGACAGATAAAAGCTAGATGACAGATGAAAGCTGGCTGAAGATTAAGAATTTGCTGTAAACTTTACACAGAGCAGCTAATAGTCACTTGAGGAATCAAGTGCTGAATGTATTAGATGATTCTGACTGCCACTTCTTCACTCAGTCAGTCAGTTCAGTCGCTCAGTCATGTCTGACTCTTTGCCACCCCATGAATTGCAGCACGCCAGGCCTCCCTGTCCACCACCAACTCCCAGAGTTCACTGAGACTCACGTCCATTGAGTCAGTGATGCCATCCAGCCATCTCATCCTCTGTCGTCCCCTTCTCTTCCTGCCCCCAATCCCTCCCAGCATCAGAGTCTTTTCCAAAGAGTCAATGTTGGGGGCCAGAGTGAGGTACTCTGCCCATGGCAAAGGTCATGAGGAAGGAGGCTCGACATACGACATGCGCAAAGGCGGGATCGAGCCTCAGGAGTCCCCCTGGAAATCCTCAAGCATCTACCCCCATAACCAGAGCCTGCCTACTTTACTACTTTGTGCTCTCACCTACACCTCTGACTTTACGGGGGGCTGTCCCCCACCACCTCTTTCGGAAAAGGAGTTAACTTAGAGCTCCAGTTAATAATAATTCCTGGGCGTGGTAAGAGTGTTTTAACCTACAAACTTCTCTGAAGGTTCTCTAGCCTGCCTGACAGGCTTGTCCGGCCACATGTGATTGCTCACAGCCTCCCAACCGTGAGAGGCAGGAGATGCTTTAAACCTTATAAAAACAGGTTCCTTAGAAAAGTTAGAAAACTATTAGTATAAGTATAATGGGCTGATTAGAAATTGTATTGGTGAAGGGTTTTTCATTTGTTGAGCCAATGTTTGTTGCTAAGTCTCCATATCCCCTGCCCTTACACACATTAATGAATATATAGAAGAAATAAGTATTAACCTTTGATATTAATCACATTAGACCTTAGGCTAAGTAAATTCTTTCCTTAACTAAAACCCACTATACCCTCACCCTATAGGAATGTAACTTTATTTGGGTGGCGTCTGTTTTAAGAATAATCACCCCTGCAGAAATAAGTGTCCTGGTTGACTGATCGCTGTCACAAGGAGAGGGTCATAAATTGTCTGCAGGCCCCCCTGGCCAGAAGATGATGTAACACCCATAAGACCTCTGTATACATTTGTATGAAGCACCTGACTTTGATAAAAGTCAGGACTGCTGACCACGCGTGACTTTTGCATAACATCTCAGTGTATAAAAGTAGACCATGGAAAATAAAGAATTGGGATCAGTTTCTCGAAATACTGGTCTCCCCATGTCGCTCTCTCTCTCACTCTGGTTGAGTCTCCATCTGGAGCGTAGAACCCACCATGCTTACTAATTATGCCTGGGCTTCTAAGATCCGACCGGGGAGGCCTCAGTGTCTCCTCTCCTTCGGGAGAACGGAAGGACGCCTGCGGCCTACATAAGTGGTGCAAGCTTCTTGTCTTGAAGTTTTATTGGTCTCCTGCATAAACCAAGCTACTCAGCCTCTTTTCTCCACTGAATTTTCCTACTGAGCTATCCTTATTCTATTACTCTTTATATCTTTAGTTAATATCTAATTGAAGCTATTGTATCCTGACCCTCGCCGACGCCGTCCCCGCTTCGAGACGGAGAATCCCATGGACAGAGGAGCCTGGCGGGATATGGTCCATAGAGTGGCAAAGAGTCAGACTCGACTGAAGCAGCTTAGCAAGCACACACCAGGCATGGTTAAGTACAAGATTCACAATAACTTTAAGGGGAAAGGCAGGACATCCTTTTAATAAAGTGCCTGCTGCTGCTGCGTCGCTTCAGTCGTGTCCGACTCTGTGAGACCCCATAGACGGCAGCCCACCAGGCTCCCCTGTCCCTGGGGTTCTCCAGGCAAGAACACTGGAGTTGGTTGCTGTTTCCTTCTCCAATGCATGAAAGTGAAAAGTGAAAGTGAAGTTGCTCAGTCATGTCCCACTCTTGGCGACCCCATGGACTGCAGCCTACCAGGCTCCTCCGTCCATGGGATTTTCCAGGCAAGAAAGAGTACTGGAGTGGGGTGCCATTGTTATCTTTTTCTTATTACCATCATTTTCATATGTTAGTTACATATTAAATACACATATATTATATATACATATATGATGAAATACATATACAATATACTAAAAATACAAAAACAAAAAGTTATTTTTGTAATGCCAACATATCAATGAAATCAGTATCTACATCCCACAATATAAACATGAGATTTGGCTTTTGAGGACACACAAAAGGGACTATTCTGGGGCTACTTTTTAAAATATTAACATTCTATCTATTAAAGTCACACAATCATAAACTTCATTTTTCCTTAAGATTTTAAACTTAACTTATCTTAATTTTCTGTTGATATATCCTTATAACTTTTAAAAGTATTTAATAACTTGAATAAAATTCCCTTAAGCTTTATAGTATTCATAAACTTATGATATTTTATATGTTGAAGATGAAATTAACATTTTAAATACTTCAACTGTTTAAAAAAAATCTCCTCTAATACTTAAGTTTTTAAAATCTATTATATCAAACCTTTAAATATGACAAATCTTAAATTTTCTTAAACTTCCAATAATATTATAATCTTAATAAAATTCTTTTACTTTCAAATCAAGACTAAAATTTTAAATAATTTGATATATTTTAAATGGGAACATAAGGTAATCTACTGGATACATTAGAGTGGTCAATGAACTTCTAATATTCCAACTTAACTAAATATTATATGAAAGTAAAAAGTAAACTATCAATATTTACAGGTGATTTTCAAATTTATAGAAAAACACTAATACTGTGTGTTACATTTATGTTACATTAAAAATTTTCTCTATATTTAATAAAATTTAAATCTAAATCCTAATTAAATTAATTATAGTCAAGTCTAAGTTTAAACGAAAAGAAATTTTGCTGCTGGCACATAATTATATCTGAGATGATTTTAGTATTTCCTCATTAACTTTTATATTGATCAGCAATTATTATTAAGACTTGAAATTTTAAGTTGTAGATATGTTTTAAATTACATATGCATGTGATTGTATTATACATATTATTTTGTAGACTTTTAAAATTTTGCAATAGTTATAAACTACAGGAAGTTGCAAAAGTAGTACAAAATTTCCCAGCTTCCCCCAATGGCTGAGAACTTCCCTGGTGGCTCAGATGGTAAAGAATCTGCCTGCAATGTAGAAGACCTGGATTCAACCCTGGCTCGGGAAGATTCCCTGGAGTAGGCAATGGCTACCCACTTCAGTATTCTTGTGTGGAGAATCCCATGGACAGAGGAACCAATGGTTACATCCTACATAAATGGTTACATCTTTCATAAATGTAATACAGTAGCTAAAGCATGAAACTGACATTTGTGTGTATGTGTGTGCTCAGTCTGTCCAATCCGTTGAGATCCTATAGACTGTAGCCCACCATGCTCCTCTGTCCATGGAATTCTCCATGCAAGAATACCGGAGTGGGTTGCCATTTCAATTCCAGGGGATCTTCCCAACCCAGAGATTGAACCCATATCTCTTATGTCTCCAACATTGGTAGGTAGATTCTTTACCATTGCACTGCCTGGGAAGCCCATGACATTCGTACAATACCGCTAACTATATTTTGCTTTGTTGAGAATTTACAAAGTTCTACCCATGTATGTGCACATACACACAAACACACCTGTATAGACTTTCATGCATTTTAATCCCATGTATATATTTGTGTGACTACCACCATAACCTTATACAAATCTGTTTCATTACATAAAACTCTCCTGTGGCAATCTTTTAGAGTCTACCCCTTCATTACCACCTTCCTCATCCTTATCCTTAGGCAACTACTAATTTCTTCTATCTATCTGCTATTGTGAGAATTATATACAGTTGATTCATGTTATTCATGGTATTGTTCTATAAAGTCACTGCAAATACTAACGTGCAAATATTAAATAATATCTCTTGGGGGAAGTTAGTGTGAAATTCTTGTGGGCCTCTGGTAACATTTTCATTAACCAACCAATACACAGTCTCCTATAAATGAAGTCATATAGTATGTAACTGAGATTTTTTTTTTCCACTCAGTATAATGTCCTTGAGATCTGTCTAAGTTATCACATATAGCAAATCAGGTTTTTTTCAACTTTCTATTTTAAAATAATTATAGATTTACAAGATGTTAGATAAGTATTACACAGAGGTATTGTATACCTTTCCCCCAATGGTAACATCTTAGATAACTACAGTGCTATATTAAAACCAGGAAACTGATATTGGTGCAATCCACAGATCTTATAATCAGATTTCACCAATCTTACATATACTCATTTGCACTCCTGTTTTTGTATCTGTGTGTAGCCTGTGTAATTATAACACATATGTAGATTCATGTAATCTATACCACGGTCAAGATTCAGAACTATCCATCATCATGAAGATCCCTGTGTTAACCCTTTACAGTCACATCCTTCCCTATTCCACCTCATCTCTAACCTCTGGTAACCATTAATTTGATCTTCATCTCTATAATCTTTCATTTTGAAAATGTTAAATGGAATCATGCATGTGCAACCTTTTGAGAGTGACTTTTATCATTCAGCATAATTCCCTTGAGATTCATCCAAATCGTTACATACATCAATAATATATTCCTTTATATAGCTGAGTAGTATTCCAGAATGGATATACCACAATTTATTTTTATCTTTCATCCACTGAAGATTGTTTGGGTTGTTTCTATGAACCATCATTCATAGGTTTTTGTGTGGCCTTAAGTTTTCCTTTCTCTGGGATAAATGCTCCAAAATGTGATTGCTGGGTTATACAGTAAGAACATGATTAGTTGTTGTTGTTGTTGTTGTTGTTGTTTTTGGAAGAAACTGCTGAACTAGACTTGAGAATGACTGTACCATCTCACATTCCAGTTAGCAATATACAAGTTATTCAGTTTTTTCATGTCCTCACTAACATCTGATATTATCAGTTTTCATTTGTCCATTCTGATGCATGTGAAGTAACATGCATTGTGGTTTTCATTTGTATTTTCTTAATGGTTAATAATGTTGAACAATTTTTCATGTGTTCATTTATCATCTATATCTCTTCTTTGACGGAAGTTTTATTTATGTCTTTTACCCAAGTTCTAGCCAGATTTTTGGTCTTTTTACCCTTTATTTTGTGCTGAGTTTTAAGAATTCTTCATATATTTTAGATTCAAGTCCTTTGTTACATATGTGGTTTGCAGTTCTTTCTCCTGGCCTTTAGGTTATCCTTTCAGCCCTTAAGTGAGGCCTTCTACAGAGCAACAATTTTTAATTTTGATGAAGTCCAAACTGTCATTTTTTTCTTTTATGGATCATCTTTAGAGTTTCATACATTAGAACTGTTTGCCCATTCCTAAGTTCCAAAGACTTTCTCCTATGTTTTCTTCTCTATGTTTCCTAGTTTTACACTTTACATTTAAATCTATGATCCATTACAAAATAATTTTTTATAAAATGCAATATGTCAAGATTTTACCTATTTTATTTCACATTTTGCCTGATGTTCAATTGCTTTAGCATCATTTGTTCAAAAGACTATTCTTCCTTCATTGAATTACTTTTGCATCTTTGTCACAAATCAGTTGGACATATTTGTGTGGGACTATTTCCAGGTTCTCTATTTTTTCATACACATTTTGTTCAGTCAAAAATATATTATGAACCTGTTCCCACAAAATATTTTCAATATCACTTTCCCTAAAGTAAATAGTAAATATCACTATTCCCTAAAGTTCTACCCTAAAGCATGGGTAGAACATACTATAATTTTTTAAATCACTACCATTTTGGACATTTAAATTTGGAATTTTTGGTAACATAAACCACCCTGTAATGGTTTATATCACCATCTTTGCATGTATCATAGATCATATTGTATCATAATCTTTGCATTTATACATGATACATGAGTTTGAGCAAGATCTGGGAAATGATGAAGGACAAGGAAGCCCGGCATGCTGCCGTCTATGGGGTCAAAAAGAGTTGGACACAACTGAGCAGTTGAACAACTATGATAATTTCTTAGGATTACTACAGGCAAGCTGTCACATCAAAGGTATGCACATTTTTTAGACAATGAACTCCTTTGGAAAATGAAAGAACTCAAGTCAAAGCTATGGTTTTTCCAGTAGTCATGTATGGATGTGAGAGTTGGACTATAACGAAAGCTGAGTGCCAAAGAATTGATGCTTTTGAACTGTGGTGCTGGAGAAGACTCTTGAGAGTCCCTTGGACTGCAAGGAGATCAAACCAGTCAATTCTAGTGGAAATCAACCCTGAATATTCATTGAAACTACTCAATGACATGAATTTGAGCAATCTCCAGGAGATAGTAGTCCATGGGGTCACAAAGAATCGGACACAACTGAGCAACTGAACAACAACAAATGCTTAAAAACATATGTATGTGTGTAAGACAAAAAGGTAAAAAGGGAGAAAAGGTGAATGGAGTAGGACACCTTGAAGCTATTCACTGCAATTCATGCAAGATTCATGGCTTTTCAAGTTTGTTGAAAATCAAAGACTGAATCAGGTTTCTCAGAGTGATCTGCTGCAGGGTGAAGGGGAACTTCTATCTCCTCCCCTGATATTCATATAATTGCTTAAATGCCACTATCTCCTCCCCTTTTATACTATCATATAATTGATTAAATGCCACATACTCCACAGAGAAACCTGGATATATGTGTCTCAGGAAGTCAAGTTTGAAAGTAGATTGAGTAGAATTCATTACTTACAGTCAATATTTTAACTCAAAGAACATTTAACTAGCCTTGTAAAGGGCACCTGCCCGATATTAATACAAGATGTCTCCAAGAGGCAGTCACAAAGTTGAACAGGAAAAAAGGGGAGAGAAAGATGACTCTTGGCTCTACACAAGTGAAAAAGCCTCTTGAGAATATAATACCTACATGGGACTAAAGTTGTCTCAGACAGGTGGAATGTGGGAAATGGCATTTTAGAGACAGGCAAAGGTGTGACCCCCAAAATGAGCACGCACCTGGGTCACTCCATGAGTGCGCATGTGTTGGGGGGATGGAAATAATTTTGGAAAGATGGGATCAAAGCATAAACTGGAATCTTGAGTAGAGCAGGTGGGTCACGTTGAAATTGGGAAGCTTTTGAAGTTTTGACATGGGAACAGGTGATCAGAGCTATCCTTTAGAAAGATAACTGTGACTATAATATTTGAACAGCCTAGCGTGGGAGAAAGACCACAGGCAAGTCAGCTGAGGAAGCTACTACCTAAGTCTAGGAAGAAGAAATTCAGCTCTGAACTCGGACAGAAGCAGTGGGGAAATACTAAAACTGGTGAACCTACACTCCTAGATTCACTTGTAGATGATCTCACGGAAGTTTAGGGGAATAATATTTGCCTCCAGGGAAGAGGCAAGTGCGTCATTGCTTGGATCAATGGAATCAATGTGGTTGACAGCAAGGACTCTAGAGCCAAAATGCCTGGGTTGTCATCCCAGAACTTGCAGTTATATATAACCCCTAGTAAGGAACTTCTTTGTGCCTTGGTTTTCTCAACTGTAAAATGGGAATGGTAACAGTATCCATTTCCAGTTCTTTTGTGGGTATTAAATTAATATATGTCAAGTGCACACACATGTTGTTTACCATTACTCCTTTTGTTATTATCATTATTTTTGAGCTGCTTGAAGAAAAGAAATTTGTGACTGCATTTGCCTGACAAGATCCTCTCGTCTGTGAAAAAGGAAGGAACTATAGGAGATAGTGAACGAGAGGGAAGCCTGGTGTCCATGGGCTGCAAAGAGCTGGACATGACTGAGCAACTGAACAACAAATGTGAGCAGAGGAAGTATCTGACAACAGTGCTTCTCCCATTCTAATGTGCAAGCCTATTACCTGGGGATCCTGTTAAAATGCAGATTCTGAGTCAGTGGATATGGGGTGGGGCCTGAGATTCCCCATTTCTAACAATATCTCAGCTGCTGTGAAAGGATCTGACAGCTCCTTCACTGCTTTATCAACTTCTCTTTCCTTCTTACCAGCTGGCTTATCTTGAACTTTGGATATTAGGGGTATTTCTAGCACTTAATGTCATAACACTGTTTTCAGAGAGATTTTCCTTCATACAATAATAATTACAAAATTATTCTTATGATATATGCCAAGTGCTTATATTCTTTATCTCAGATTCTCAGAGCAAATCTTGTAAGGATAAGGTGCTATGAAGCTCATTTTACTGATGAAAAAACATAAAGAGTCTAAGTAACATGTTTGAGGTCATACAGCTCAAAAGGGCAGACCTAGGACTCAAATTCAGGGTGTGTGACACCCAGTCTTGGGCTCTTCTCTGACATTTTGCTATTTTCCAGGGGATATGCCTTCCATGGACACTCCAGAGGGCAGAAGCAGTAGAAATCAGAAAGGAAAGAGCCAAAGGATGTGTAGTTATTCAGGTCTCCAGCCCATCTGTTTTATGGAGGTCTCATCATCTTGTAAATATTGAGTTTTAGGATTTATAGGTAGCCCTTGCCCCATACACAGAGCCCTATTTTGCCAGACTTTGGTTATTCTTAAACAGAATCTTTTTTGGAAAGGTGTATCCCAAGACCTTTAGCTCACTTGCCAGGACACATTATAAAAAATGAATGCATTCTGATTACTGATTAAAAGATACCAAGATTGTAAATCTGGTGGTAACTAAAGTTACTGTGATGATCGTTTTGTAATGTATAGAAAAATCAAATCACTAAGTTGTGCAAATGGAATTAACATGGTGCTGGAGGTCAAGTATACTTCAAAAACAAAAGATTATGAATCTGGAAGTAGTAACATGACAAGTCTGACATACATATACATTTCTATTTTATCTGCTAGATCCTTGAAAAATAATACCTCTCCTTAGATATTAGCTATAGGAACAATGATTAGTTCACACCATGCACTACTGTGTGGAGGGATAAGGCTGCAGAGCGAATCCTTTCCTCAGGGCCACCTTGCATGGTTTCAAAGGAAAAGAGATACCCACCCAAACATGATCAGATATGGGGGATCACGCAAGCAGTAAACAAGCTGATTTGGCTCTGATGCTCCATCCCAAGCTGATGATACCTCGATAGGCTCCTCCAGAGGTATTAATATCTTTATATAACATTATCACAGTCTTTATCAAACTGCTTTTCCTAAAACAACTTTCTAAATTTTTGTTTTTCACATATTCCCTTAATGGTTCTTCTCATGCCTGTAATTGCTCAGTACTTCATGGATTTTTGCTTTTGTTTTTTTCCCCTACATCTATGTATTGCCTGTGTTATAATTTTTAAAAGCTTTCCATTAATGCTTTTTAGTTAAATACATTTATTTTTAAAACACCTTTATATCACTCCATGACTGAAAAACTGTAATTAGACAGTAAATGTAAATATGTAATAATTGAAATTTAAAAAATAATCAAATCATCATCTAAAATCATTACATATACCCCGCCTTGGGATCTTTATTACTTTGGGAAGAGCTTCCCTGGAAGACATGACCCAAGGGTAAATGCCCATGTTTATTTTTCTGTTCTCACCATTTTTCTAAGTTCCTAGTCTACATTTAATGATGAATAAGTGAAGGCATAAATATGCACCAAAGGCATTAATATGGGTAGGCAGTGCTTTGGCTGGGACAGTTAGGGATGATTTTTAAGGGGAATATAATATTTAAGCCAGACCTTTGATTTTGAGAAGCAAATGGAGAAGGGGCAAAGAGATGTAAGACCATTCCAAATATCTGCCTAGGTATGGAGATGGACTAATTGATGAAAAGACCAGAGGCGTCTTCAATGTATCAATTTTACAGTGGCAGATTTGTGGATCTTAATCAGCCACTTCTCTCAGGGACAAAGTTCCACTCTCAGAGCAGTGACTAATGATGGGAATTCTCATCCTGGTGGAAAATTTGAGGGTAGCATATTCTTGGGTGGGGATTTGAGAGGGGATTTCAGCACCCCAGAAATCACATTTCTAGAGAACTGCTTCTGAAAGGAGCTTCTCGTAGCAGCTGTCAAATGAAAAGGGCACAAACCAGTGAACTGGACACTTAAGAAGGCATTAATATGCAGTCTGATATCCTAACATCCAATGTAATCCAGGATGTTCTTAGGAATGCAATTTCTGATTGAATCCAAATGTCTACATTAGCCATAAGAACACACTCTTCCCACTAGGGGAAAAACAATTTAAAATATATAAAATTGTCTCCAACTAGACTTAACTGATCATTTGTCCCCATGTGGCCAAGCTGCTGCTTAGGCTATGACTCCCTAGAAGGTTTATGGTAATGAAATGTGCAATAAATAGGTTTAATAAATGTTTCTGTGCCTTGGTTGTGGGCACTTGTTTTTGCAAGACATTCACTTAAAAACAAAGCAGCAATCCTTCTGATACCGTGGTTATCCCTTGAATGAGGCAACTTTCTATTCCACTGCAGCCTCACCAGATGAATTCAGGGTTTCTCCATACATAGCCCTTTATATAAACAATTAGATAAGGCCTTGCGTGGCTTCAGCACAATGTGGAACAGCCAATAAAATCTGCTATTATAATGCTGCTTAATAACGGTGGAGGGGAGGGATAGAGATTTGGTTTAGATAAGAATTCCCATCCCACCCCCAAAATTCACAGGGCAGAATTACAAAGAAAAAACATGAAAGATTGCTAGAAAAAAACTGAAACAGGGAGAAATGTATTTGATTAAGACATAGGAGCTATTACTGGAAAGAGTGCAAAAAAGCCTTTCCATTCTGCAAGGGGGCCTGAGCATATGACACAGAGAGTGTGGGTTGCTTCTAATTCCTCTAATTCAGCGATAACGTCCCCTTCTGCATAGACAACTGCAGAAGGAGCCTGGGTACCCAAGGAGTCAAGTGTTTGCAGATGCATCAGAATTAGCCACCATTTAAGAAACCCACCATCTTTCAGAATGAATTCCCTACATGTCACAATAAGTTCAATTGGAAAGAAAAGAAAGAGATTTTCTGTTACTTTGCTATACACATCCTCCCACCTGTATGTTGGATGTTTCAAACTACCAAATGCTGCGAGAATTTACCCAGGCGTATTATTAATGCCAGCCCACCACTGCACGAACACAAATAGGCAAGATTTGGAGCACTTCAAGACTGACTGCCTAATTTAAAATTGCTTGAGTGTAGTTAGTCAATATTTGCTTTTTCTGAGAGATGAAGAAAGTATATTATGGTGCTGATTTCATCATTTATATGTTAAGAAAGAGTACAAAAGCTGTGTAGCGGTTCCAATGATAGGCTTTGGAGGCAGAAATATCCAAATTATAAACATTCATGAACTGTAGCCTTGGACAAGTTACCTAACATATAAAACCATAGTCTTGGCTAGAAAATGGTGATAAGACTAGTTCTTCATGCACAGAGTACATAGTGAGGGTATGTAAAATAGCGTAGTGCACACTCATGGCAAAAGCTCAGTAACTATTATTACTATTAACTTAAAATTTCTCTCCCTTTCATCTTTTTTCCTCTTTAGTGTGGGCAGGGGCTGTGATACTGACTAAAGCCAAAGGTGTAAGCCCTTAACACCTAATGAGGCTAAGCAAGTCATGTAAGCAAGCAATGTGAGTGGGGATTTTTAATACTTTGAACGTGACCAATAGATGGCAATTGACTATTGTCTAGGTCAGTGACTACTGCTGTGGCACACAGGACAGTATCTGCTTTATCAAAAGGGAATGGGAATATGAGCTCACTGTTGCTGAGTTTTTCCAGAAAAATCTGGATTCCTTTAAAATGTGACATCTCCCAATTTTTAAACATTGGCAAAGGATTCAATATATTATGATTCAATATAATGTGAATTCAATAGAATTCAGTGGGTACACATTACATTGAATTATATTGGGTACTATTATCTCCACTGACAGGCAGATGAGGCTTAGAGAAGTCAAGTCCCAGGTGTCTGGCCCCAGTTGTTTGCTCTATGTCAGTCACTAGCCACACCTTTCTCTTCTCAAGAGGACTCAGACTCAAAGCTACAGTGACTGTTGTTCCATGTAGAAGGAAAAAGACATTGAAGAGCAGAACAGTGCTAAATTCCAGTAGTCATTGTTTCTAATTCTTCTAATGTATTTAAGAAAGCTTTCCATGAATTTCCTTAACTAGGTTACTAAGGTTTGGGTTAAAATAAAACTAATGACATTTAAATGTATTCCCTTTTTCATCAATGAGATCTTAATCCAGGGAGTTAGCCAAGAATGATGGGAAGAAAAACCTGAAAAATTAGATACAGATCTGAGTTCAACTGCTTAATTTCTTTATGACCCTGGGTATGACTTTAGGTGATAGTGAGATGGGGCATTGAAGCAAATAACCTCTGAAATCTCTTGAAACCCTAAACATACATTAACAACCATATTCCACAACCCTTTGGACTCACAAAATTTTCCTCAAATATTTAATAGGTTGTACAGTAGTACACTGAATGTACTTCCCCACACTGAGTGCAAGGTCCAGAGGGGGACAAGAGATGAATGAAAACCCTGCCAACCTACTCCCATTGCCACCTTACATTTATATTGTCTGCTAGTCTGCAAAGCATTTTCTTATCCATTGTGTCATTTGGTCATTTTATTGGAAAGGAAAACAAGGTTCAGCAGGGTAAAGAGAGCTTGTTCAAGGCTTCACAGCCTTTACATGGCAGAGCCTGGCATAAAACCCATCTCCCCAGGCTCTACTTTCTCAGCTAATAGAATAAATAAAACCTACAACTGTCACCTCAGCAGTAGCTGCCACCTCCACCTCCACAATTAACATATGCAGAGCGTTTATCATGTGCTGGGAACCATGCTAAAAGTGTTACATGACATTCATGATATCGTTTAATCTTCCCTATGCTCTGTGGGAATGGGTATAGGTATCTCTGTCTACAGGCAGATGAGACGTAGAGAAGTAACTTCTCCAAGGTCACAGAGACAGTGCTGAAATGAGGAACAATTAAAAATTACTCTGTCCAATTCTGACCTATCTCAGTACATGCAGTTAACAACTGTAATTACAGTGATATCAGAGGAGAGGAAAAGGGTTGAGGAAACCAAGAAAGATTTCCAGGAGAAGGGATATTAAAGAGTGGGCAAGACTTGCTAGGTGAGATGGTCTAAAGATGCAGATGCCAAAAGGCCTTTTCGAGAATGGGTTTTGGCTGGGTGGTATAGGAGAGAAAAGGGTTACAGAGCCACAATTCACACGCTTCCAAGAAGCAGCAGTCCCACTGTGGTGTAAGGTTACATCGTATGGTGTAACCTACGTACTCCGCAGTCTAAAGGGTGCCCTCAGAGTTGTGTAATGTGGCAGCCTTGAGAGAATGAAGCTAGGACAGTAGACTGGCTCTAAATGACAGAGAGCTTTGAATGCTGCACCTGATTTAGCCCAGCTAGTAATGAGAAATGTACTGCAATTTTTTTAGTGTCCTGGGGAGTTGCATATGACCACTCAAGACATATTCATATAATAGTGGGATTAAATAGAGAAGAAGAGTAGAGGAAGACAGATTAATTAGGAGACTTTTGGTAGAGTGATGAAACCTAAACAACCATGAAGACAAGGAAAAGCAAAGAGAAGGATTTTGATCTGAGAAGCATTATTAAAACTGACTGGCCTTACTGGTTTCATATGTATGTATGAAGGAGAGAGAAAAATCTTTAATTTTCTAATTGGAGAGTTTAAGTGACTTACGTGAGAAAGATGGAAGTCAGGAAAAGAATCAGTTGGGGCCACTTCAGTTGTACTGAGTTTCAGTGAAAGCAGATCATGCCAGTAGAAATATATCTAGAAGTCTGTGATTGGACCTTTTGGAAGTCCTAACAGCTGAGATAGAAATTTTGGAGATCTTCCAACCTGCAAGAAGAGTTGAAGTCACTGGGCCCTTATCATGAGTCATGCTCCATTGATTTTCTTTGGGGATGTGTCTGGGGCTAGGGGATCTCTCTCTAAAATGCAGCTCTTTAAATGGGATATGCAAATCCAACCTGGCAAAGAATGTTCCCACTGTCTTGAGGAAACCTTCCCAATATAAATTGACCCATGCAAAAGGCAATAAGTATTAATAATTTTCACAAATGCAGGAGTGTCAGTAATATTCACAAAATGACTCCATTTAAAAATTCTATAAGGTACAGTGACTCACAAAACTCCTGTGAAGTATATTCATAAATATTGATTAAAGAGATGGCATAAACCAGATGGTGGAACACCATGATTCCTGGATTCTGTAAAGTAATAGCAATTACTATGAGGGATCATTCTCAGATAGAGAATTAAATTAAAAGCTCAGCATCAAAATTACTTCTATAATACTATATTTTACAGAATTAGAGATATAATTTATTTTTTATTTTAAAATTTCTACTTAAATTATAAAAATAATGTTACAAGATTATAGAAAATCTGGTGTGGAGGAGGAAGTGATCCATAATTTCCTACAACTATTTTCACATTTATATTTTTATACTGTTGTCATCTTTGGGTGCATACAATTATTATGTATCTTATTTTTTCTCTTAATATTTGCTCTTCTGTATTTTTCATGACAGACTTCATAGCTATTAAATGGCCACATGACATTTCACTAAATGGATGCACCAAAAGTGACTGAGCCAAGCTCTGGTGATCAGAATCTAATTTATTATACTTTTCAAAACAAACAGTGCATGCTCAGGGTTCTTGTGCATATTTTTCTGTATTTTGTATTATTCCTATGAGTTATGTTTCCATAAATGGAATTAGTGTATCAAAGAAACCCTATATACATTTTATGGCTCTTAATAGATGCACCAGAATTCACCTCTCAAATATTACCCTGATTTTCCCAAGTACAAGCAATGTCTGATGGCGTATAATTTTAAAGTTGCTATCTAAGTAGTGAAAGAATTTGTCTCCTTTTTATTAAAACTAAATTTCTTTTTTTAAAAATAAAATCTTTTTTGAAGCTAAGACATTTTCTGTAGTAGCAGATATATAAGTGTATGGTTGCATATAAACCAGTATTTCCTTTCACAAAAGCAGCAACATGGATGCATTTCTATGTAAGATCCCATCAGAACAATGGTGTCTAGTGTAGACCTTTGGAGGTTTTGTGGCATATTTTGACATTTTAAGTGTGTTCACTGAAACTTTATCAAACACTTAGTATATACCAGCCTTCACTGGGATACAAAGGGTAATAGACAA
The DNA here is from genome assembly GCF_003369695.1 of Bos indicus x Bos taurus. NCBI lineage: Eukaryota > Metazoa > Chordata > Mammalia > Artiodactyla > Bovidae > Bos > Bos indicus x Bos taurus. The sequence goes on from NC_040076.1 coordinate 85,382,100, forward strand.
GGGTATAGGGCATTACAAGCACAAAAAATAGCATTTGTAAAGGAGTGGGTGTGTGACAAAAAATAACATTTTCATTGAACTGTAGTTACTCATTGTTTTGGAGATAAAGGCATTGTGTATCAGTTATCTATTGCTGTGTAATAAACTACTCTGAAACATGGCTTTAAACAAAGTTTAAAATTCTTCATAATTGTGTGGGTTGGCTGGATAGATGTTCTGAAGCTTTGGCTGCATGCACAAATGTGGCTTATTTCTCTGGAGGCTTGGCTTGGGCTGGACTCAGCTGGAACATCTGGGCTAACTAAGCTCCTCTTGCCGAGAAGTCATTCACTCTCAAAAGACTGGGCTGTACTTCTTCAAATGGTGCCAGCAGAGTTTCAAGAGGGGAAGCCCCAGTGCATAAACACTTATCAAGTTTCTACTTGAGTCACATGTGCTGATATTCTAGTAGCCAAAGCAAGTCACACAGCCAAGCCCATTCTCAAGATGTGAGGGCACTATTACATGGACCCTTGGAGGTGTGATTCTTTGGGATTCTGTAGAGAAACAGACTCTCACGGTTTCAACGAGGGGAACGATGGGCAATGAGACTGGATACAGATGCTAGATTGCTTCAGCCTTCCTGTGCTATACTAGGTTAAGATTTTTTTCCTTATAAATCCCTAAGAATGACTGGAAAGTTGGAAAATTTTTTAAAGTTTTAGAGGCATGGAAGGGTCTTCTGTGAAGGTGTCATGCTCTGATCTCTAGTTTTAGGAAGATGACTTAGAAGAGACTGCATGATATTAGACATGGGATCATTAGGATACAATCAATATCATCACAGTGGAAAGATCATGGAGGAGAAAAATCATGGCGAAATATTTACTAGTAATAACAATAGTAAGATATTTACTGATCACTAACTATGTGCCTACAATCATATCTCACCCATCCATATTAACAATCACTTTATATAGATGTACTTAACTCTATTTCACATGATGAGGAAATAGGCTAAATGGTTAATATTCTAAAGTATTTGAGGCACATTTTTAAACTAGGATTACATCTTCCATCTGCTTGAAGCCAAAGTCATTTTTTCTCTACCTTGCTGAAGAATGAAAGGTTAGAAACTGCCAGTGTGGTGGATAAATCAGGAGAGAAAAACCACTTGCTCATCTCTCGTATTTAGTACTCATCAGGTCAAGTATCAAGGGAATAGTGGTGTCCTGGCTGGTAAACGCTGGGGTTGAGTGAGGAAGAAGAAATGGGAAGGAGAGAGAAGGACTGAATGTAGTGGCTTGGTATTTTTGGCACAAACACTGAAGGTTTCTGATCTCTGCTCCAGTAGCAGCAATCTCTGAGCAATCGGGGACTCATCCCGGGGAGAGAGAGCAAGTCTAGAGAGTTATTGGTATGATGCAGAGAAGATGGATAATGAAATGCAATTTAAATTCTACATTCATTTGGTAATTTTTTTAACACCAGTTTCCTCCTCCCCTCTTCATTTCTCCCTTTCAACTGGCTCTTTGTGGGTGGGTAACTCTTCTGAAATGCCTACTTCCCTCTTCTTTTGTCTTTCTGTCTTGGTCCCTGGGGAGAATGGAAATTAGCTAAGTGTGATGGGTGTTCAGGAGGCAGGCTTTGGTCCTTGGCCAAGACAGAACTAATTCCCCCTAGTAGCCAAAAGTATCAGCTGAAAGGGTTTCTTTGTTTCTTCAATATTCCAAATCAGGGCAGTTGCTATCTGTTTTAAGAAATCCATGATCCACCCAAACACATCTCTCAAATCAATTAAAATATCAATTAACATGAACCAAGTGGTAGACGGGGGAGTCAGTTTGGAGATACATAAAACAGAATAAAAAGTCCTTTACTTATAATGAATGTACAGCCTTTATGTGGGGGGTAGTGAATCTTGCAGCAGAAAGTTATCATGTAAACAATTATCATAACATAATGCAGACTGAAATAAATGCTAAGTAGGTGGCTCAGATAGTAAAGAATCTGCTTGCAATGTAGGAGACCTGGGTTCAATCCCTGGGTCAGGAAGATCCCCTGGAGAAGGGAATGACTACCCACTCCTGTATTCCTGCCTGTAGAAGTCCATGGGGTCACAAAGAGTCAGACACGACTGAGCCACTAACACTTTCAATTCAGAGATAGGTACCCGATGCTGATAGCTCAGTTGGTACAGAATCTGCCTGCAATGCAGGAGACCCCGGTTTGATTCCTGGGTTGGGAAGATCTGCTGGAGAAGAGATAGGTTACCCTCTCCAGTATTCTTGGGCTTCATTTATGACTCAGCTGGTAAAGAATCTCACCTGCAATGCGAGAGACCTGGGTTCAATCCCTGGGTTGGGAAGATCCCCTAGAGAAGGGAAAGGCTACCCACCCCAGTATTCCGTCCTAGAGAATTCAAATAATCAAACACGGCTGAGCAGCTTTCAGTTTCACTTTCACCTGATGCTGTGGAGAGGCAGAGAAAGGAAAATTTCATGTAAAGGAAGACACATGAGCTGATATTTGAAAGATGAGAAGAGGCTAAGAAGAGTGCTCAAGGTAGAGAGCACAGCCTGAACAAGCCTAGGAAATGCCTGATGTGGTTATAAATGACTGGACTGTCAGGGTTAACAATTACAGATTTTTGGACAATGTAAGAAATCTCAGGATTTGCCAAAATCATTTTTCTCCAATAAACTGTACTCTGAAAAATGCCATTCATTCAAAAGGATGTCAAAACACCACTAATCTTATTTTTCTCTTGATTAGTTATCTGAAAGTAGTGAAAACTTCAAGCTTTATTACTCATCTACTCCTTGGGGATTTAGCAAAGAGGTGACAAAGGGCAACACATCAAACCACACTCTCCAATTATTTGTTATCCTCATGTGCACCTTGTCTGGCACACAGTGTGTACTTAATAAATCTTTGTTGCCTGGACAAAAGAAAGCATATGATCCATAACGATGCCCCACTCTACACCATTTTCCATTATTCAGAGACCTAATGGAGCTCTTAAGTTACTTAGCTCTTATGTATCTGTCTGGATAGGCTGGGTTATGGTGTGGTAGCAAACAGCTCCAAAGATCTCAGTGGCTAAACATAGAACAGATTTATTTCTTGTTTGCGCTACTTGTCCAGTGCAAGTCAGCAGAGAGGTTTTACATTAATGACTCAGGGACTGAAAGAGGCTCCATCTTGACTCAAGCTTTCTGAGTCATCAAGACAGAGAAACAAGGATGTGGCAAATCCTCTACTAGCTCTTAAAGCTCCCATCCACATGTTATTCAGGTTACTTTGTCTCACGTTTAATTGTCCAGAGAAAATCATGTAGCCAGATCTGACCTCAGGGAAGAGGAAGAGAATCACAGTACTTGTGAATAGCTCTAATGATCCCCATGCTGGAACACTCACATGGTTGGTCCATTTAACTCAGCTTTCATTGAAAGAAACAATCAATGCAGTTTTGTGAATAAATACTGTGAAGATACTATTGCTTTTGTGTGCATAAGCAAGAAGGTAACCCCTTTACCAGATTTTGTGCATAAATAAAATTATTCATAAATTTTCTTAACAGAATTCTCTGCTAGTCGAGCAAATCACAGTATTTCGCCTTGAATCATTTTAAGTCTCAGCCTAGTTTCCATGTCAATGGCAGTCCACTTGGTACTTCTTGCCTCTTATGAGATGATAGCATTTGCTCTAAAAACCTTGTTCAGTCATTGAACATCTTGCAGAAATTTAGCTAGTGTAGATATATGCCTAGTGCTTGTACTAACATTTTCTGTCTTCTATTCTGACACTTATTAGATGATTGCTTTAAAGCTATTTTTGAAGAGAGGGCTTGAAAGAGGAGAATGGATCAATCACTGTTTAGCCTGCTAGACCCTCTTTGATGTACAGTAACCAAAAGTCATTCTCATCACATCACAGAAGGTTTAGGTGAGGCAAGCTTGTGATCTCAGCTGAATTCTTAATACACGATAGGCTGTCTAGTGTCCCCACACAGGGGATGTAATTCAGTGTATAATAAAAGCTCAGTGCCCTTATTGCTGTTACTATACGCAGCAGACTTACTATATACCATCCATTGTATTTTTTTGGATGAAAGAAAAAATATTAAATTATTTCCTGACTGCCTTTCAAAGTCTACTTAACCAATTCACTGCTGCTAATTAGCATCCGGGTGCCCTCATAGAGCGACAGCCTGGGCAATTCCTAGTCTTCCTCGTGAATCAGACCTCCATAAGACTACTGTCCCCTTGTGGTGATGAGCAAATCGTGCCTATGCCGTGGTAAACTTGAGGCTGTTTTCAAAGGACTTGGAACATGCTGGCCATCTCGTTGTATTATCTGTCAATTGAAATCATAGAATAAGGTATAATAAGGTCCAAAGATAGCTTTGTATATTGACCTTTGCTCAAGAAAATGCTCAATGGCTGAGACAGTTCATAGATAACCTAGTTTCTTAGCCTCTTGGCCTCTTGCAACAATAATGTAGTTGCCACCTCAGCAGACATATTATATAATCAATACTTAGATGGCCATTATTGCTGTCGGGCATTAAAAAGTGCATTCAAGAGGCATGAGACTCTCCTGGAAACACTCATTTTGTCAACCAGGGCAGTCCTTAGGGAGGGTTTCCCTCCAAAAGCAGCCAGCCAGAGGAAATGTCGACCATGTCAAATGTCAGGCAGAGTTTCTAGGGCAGCAGTGTACCATGGGTCTCTTCCCTCCCCCAGTAGGTTACTGGACATAGGAGTGACTCTTACTGATCAATCTAAGAAACCATCCATTTTGGGTGTCCAAATATTTCCTTTACCTTTTTGATTCAGATATTTCCTCCAACCCAAACATTATGAAAAGCAGAGATTGAGCCTTTCTATCTATCATTGTAATCACACTAATGAATACTAACTGGACAAAAGGAAGTTGAAAACACAAAATACAAAAAAAATAAATAAATAAATAAATCCCACAACTGTGTGGCCCTGAATGTGAAGGAATATTTTTTCATTGTAAATATGAGTAAAAGAATGATATTGCTCAGCTAATCTCTCAAGGGCTATAATGCCCAATGGGATTGAGTGAGGAAAACATTTCATTAAAAAATTTATGGTTTGAGTCTCAGGAAGACATTCCCTGAATTTGATATTTTTTATTTGAGAAAGTAGAGATATAGTTGATTTTTCCCAGAGTTTATTTTGTAGAGATTACGAATAGTTTTATACAAAGCCAGAATTAGGTCATGCTTTCCATGATCATTAAAGACCTGTATTAAAAACTTTAGTAATATATATATTGCTAGGATGTATCTCATTTATTTTGTGAAAACCACAGTCGTAAGGGGATATGGAATGAGAAGAGGCATGTTAAAACGCTAACAAAGAAATCTCCTCTCAATTCCCCCCCACCCTCCAAAAAATATTCAAGCAAGCATGTAGGATTTGCAATCATGCTTCAGCGGGGTGGGGGGGGGGGGTCAGAGATCAAAAATAAATGGTGGGCCACAACATGCAGAGCTTTTAAAAAATAATGTCACATTCTTTCATTCTCAGCACAAGAAATGGGCAACTTGTTCAGGGCAAATAATTGTTTGAACTGAGGATTTTATTATTAATCTCTGAAGACTGCTGAATTTAGGGTCACAGTAAGGGTTGATTAGGTACAAGGTGCATAAAGCTCTCCTCTGTCGATGCTATTGAAAGAAGCAAGTAATTTAGATTCAGAATTGGTCTTGGATTGAAGCTCACTCCATTACCGACCATTTTCAATTTCAGCTATACAATAAACATCAAGCTCGGCAAGGAAATTAGTACATTTGGTAATGTATTGGAAGAGATGGGTGGGTCTTTGACAAGATGACACTTATCACCAAAGCTTCAGTTAATGAAACCCTTGAGTGGTATCTGCGTTTGACATATTTTGACATTTTTTGAAATCACATCCAGCGTTTTTTCCCCCACAATGTTCTTCTTTATGAGAGAAAAAAATCCATCTATCTTTAAAATGAGTACTGAAGTACTGCAATATTATTGGAAAAAAAAAAATTAAAGACATGCCGTCTGCCACTGACAGGAAGAACAGGGCACTTTCTCAAAATCCATAAGAAGCAACAGATTCATAGGATAAATTTTATTCAAATGAAGCCCACGATGTATTTCCAGGAGAGGCTTCAGACTTAAATGGAGCATGTTTTATCATACCTTCCCTAAAAGTACCTTTCACTGAAAATGTGATCTCATTAATGTGACTATGATTTACATTGCTGCAGAAAAAACTTGCCAATTTTGGGTAATTATTTCTGAACAAAATAGTTTTCTTTTCTTTTTATTTTTTTCCTTGCCAGGAGACTGCTTGTACCTTGGTAAAGGTGGGACTTTTAAAAGAGAAAATAATGAAAGGGAACAGAAAATGAAGACCATATAGCAAAAAAAAAAAAAAAGCCGAGAAAGAAAACTGCAGGGGAAAATAAAAGTACAAAATAAATCGGGGAAAAGCAGATAAGAATGAAGCCATCAAGAATGAACAATTTCTGGCCCTAAACTAGTTCTGACTAGATCACAATCCATATTCTCTCACCAGAGTTCTCACATTTATGTATAATTAAATGCTGTTTTATTGCCAACTGGCCTAGATAATGAAAAACCAGAAAAGGAAGAAAAATGCTTCCAAAGTGACTGAAAATTTAGGCTCACACATTCTGAGGAGTGGTTTTTGTTATTTACTTTTTAGTTTTTTCTGAAAGCTGGGTAAAATTATTATGTATTCAGATATTTTAAATCTCACACAGCTCTATTGTTCATGCTATGTTTTTTATCCAGTGCTAGGGGAACAATACAACAAAAAATACAAAGCGTGCTAAATGGGGGGGCCTTCCTGAACCCTACCAGACCGGGGTGGCACTTGCAGTGTGCGGTAGGCCCAGCCGGGTGGTCTCCTTCATACATCAGTTACCCACCACGAGGAGGAGGTCACCTTGAAGTTTGGAAGGGGGGATAGGAGAGAAAAAGAATATGAGGGAGGCAGAAAGAGCAGAGTCAGTAGAGAAAAAAGGCTGCTTTGTACAAGATAGATGCTCTCGAAGAATTAAAAACACATCAAGAAGACTGTTTTTTTAACCTCCACTCTGTAGGTGATTTCTTATACCCTTTAGATTCCTACCCTTTCAGACTTCCATAATCCAAATTTAAGATCCCAGATCCTATAGTTAAGGGAAGGGGAAAACTAACCTCTGTACTAACTATAGGTCTTAATATTGTCATCTCAAAAACCTGCTTTCCACATTTCCCTGACTGCCAACTCTCTTACTCCCCAAGATATTAACTTTAGCATGTAAAAATTAAATGAGTACTGTAGAGTTGTTTGGTCATTTAATAATCCAGGGTTTTATGATTATTTTTTACTGTTCCTCATTTGTCCTGAAAGTGTGGAAAATCAGTTAACTGTGTTTAAGTAGAATACTATGTCACATGACCTCAAGAATGGCACTCCAGTTTAACTGTTGTTAATATCAAAGTTGGAGAAGGCAATGGCACCCCACTCCAGTACTCTTGCCTGGCAAATCGCATGGACGGAGAAGCCTGGAAGGCTGCAGTCCATGGGGTTGCTGAGGGTTGGACACGACTGAGCGACTTCACTTTCACTTTTCACTTTCATGCACTGGAGAAGGAAATGGCAACCCACTCCAGTGTTCTTGCCTAGAGAATCCCAGGGACAGGGGAGCCTGGTGGGCTGCCGTTTATGGGGTCGCACAGAGTCAGACAGGACTGAAGTGACTTAGCAGCAGAGCAATATCATAGTATGACCTTTAGACAAGTCTAAAGGGTCTTCCTTCTATTTTTCCAATTTTAGTAATAAATATGGAGTAACCATACTTTGAGTGAGAGTCTATTACTTCCTATATTCAGTGACAGTATTTAGTTGGGAGGCACTGGAAATGTTTACCAATCTAGTCTAGTTGATATCCATGCCATAACAGTTAAATATTTTTATCTACAAAATATTTACAAGTATGGCTGTTGGTCACCAGTGAAGCACTTATTACCATTGTAATTGGTTAATAATTTGTGTAATCATTTATTTAATGCTTTATCATCCCCTCTAACACTCACCTCTTGAAAGAACTCAGGACAATTTCTTTATCTCTTGTTTAAGGCAGTCTTGCCATATAGAAGTTATTCAAATATTTTTTTGAACAACTAAATTGAGGATTCCCCACATATACAACATTTTAGGAGTCGTAATGGCCCTAGGAGAATGATCACTTTAATCTCTTTGTAGAACTAACTGCTTATTCTTTCAGAGTAATTCTGGTATTGAATACTGCAAAAACTGGAGGAACATTTTTTACTGTGGATTCTTATTTGATCTGTTTTTTAGAAAGCTATTTTTGTGATCAGCTTTGCCTGACATCCTGGAGTTCAACATCTTTGAATTAAACCTCTCATCTTCTGCAGGATAGAGAATGAGCAGTAACTCAGCTTCTTATGATGAAGGAGCAGATCTGAGGGTCCAACTGCAAATTATAGCATTTTAAGGTAACTCTTCTGTTTTCATCCTTAACTGAACACCCTTCTTCAGAGGTCCATTGTGCCTACAGTTCCTGAACTTCCCTGGAGTAATTTGATTTGAAGCATCTTGAGTCTAGGCTTGTCAAGCTGCTAGTCTAGGTTTCAGCTTTCTCTGGGCTGTTAAGTCAAAAATCTGGTTGCTGTTTTTCCTCTCCTGTTCTCCTTGTTTTCATGCTGTCGTTTTAGTATGGTTTTGTGAAGAATAGGTCAAAGCATGTATTCAGTTTATTATTTCATGGTTTTAATATACTTTCCTATTTTATGATTATGAAATGTTGGCACAAGCAATAGAATATAAAACTATATTTGTATAAAGACTGTACATATGTATATATGCGTGTGTATGTATTTATACATGTGTATATGTACTATATAATATGCTCTGTCAATCAATTGACTGTATTTGTCAGGTAAAACCATGATAAAGTGAACTCCCATATATATATCACCTAAATACCCAAGTGCTCCTCCCTGTATTCTCTTGCTTCCCCACTAAAGGTAATTATTATCTCAAATTCTGTGCTTACAATTCTCTTGTTTTTCCTTTCAATTTTTCTTACTTGTATATATTTTCCTATATTAATCTGCTTTGCTAAGTTATGCTTCAGTGGTAATTTATACAAAGAAATATTGAATATTTTGCTCAAGTACACATTTGGTACCGGAGAAGGCAATGGCACCCCACTCCAGTACTCTTGCCTGGGAAATCCCATGGACGGAGGAGCCTGGTAGGCTACAGTCCATGGGGTTGCGAAGAGTCGGACACAACTGAGCGACTTCACTTTCACTTTTCACTTTCATGCATTGGAGAAGGAAATGGCAACCCACTCCAGTGTTCTTGCCTGGAGAATCCCAGGGACGGGGGAGCCTAGTGGGCTGCCGTCTATGGGGTCGCACAGAGTCGGACACAACTGATAAGACTTAGCAGCAGCAGTAGCAGCAGCACACATTTGGTACAGGCTGGCTGTGTGTCTGTGAGTCAGCTTTGACTTTGTTCTGGGTCTTTGCCATTCCAGGACTCAGACTACAGGAGTAGCTCCATCTCAGTTTCATTGCAAAGGAAAAAGAGCAGTGGCAACACCATGGATGACTCTTAAAACTTCTGCTGGAAATGGCTCAGTTCCATCACGTTTCACTGGCCAAGCCTGTTATAAGTAAGGAAGGTATATCGCAGGGAGGAGCACTACAAGATACATGGCCAAGGACAGGAATGCATAATCATCTTTCAGGAAATGACAGTGAATAGGGGGAAACAATAAAACTGACCCGTTTGTTCTCTTGGTTACAATTATTCATTTCTTGTTCTTCCAGGTAATGATATACTTTTCCCAACCTCAAGGGAAACAGCTTAAATGATGTATCCATTAAAGCATCAGATTCTAGGTCCAGGGTTCTATGATCACCTTAACATCAGGTCCAGAACATCGGGTCCAGATACAGTCCCTCTTCATTTGAAGACCCATGAACTAAAACAGTCTGCCAAGTATAGCAGTTCTGAAATTCCACTGGGCAAATGCTGTGAGGGCCCTCCAACATTGGGGGTGGAAATGCCTCTGGATTAAGTTCATTCCGCTCTGTCTCCAATTCCCCAGCCCATCGCTATAGACAACCCTTGACGCAAACCTCTGGGCAGTTCTGCCTTTTCTATTACTCTAATGGGCCACCTCTGAAAAGGGCACTGGAGAAAATGCACCCTTGTGAGCTAAGAATTTCCTGCTTCCTGCTCTTATACTTAGAACAGACACAATCTCCTTTATCCTAGGCTCATGGCTATTTTGGCAGCGTAATTCTCCCAACAAGTTCATCAGCTTTTTTGTACCAACAGCCACATAGGCAATTCCTTTCAAGACATGCCTCTCTTTCTCCAGTCTTCCATGGAGGCTCTGTTGAACTTTATCAGACTTCTCTGAGGGCACTATATGCTTAGGTTCTTTTAAGCCATTTGTGTCCCTGAAAAGATTGACCAGCTATCACAATAATCAATTCAACCTAAGGCACCCGTAACATCTTTAATTCAGCCTATGACTCCAAAGTTAAGTTTTAATCAGATTTTGTCACTTAGAAGCATTCTCAGTTTTACTCTGGGATATGAGAATAAGTTGCATCCTCCAGTCCTCTAAATCCCCAGCTTTATGATCATCTATCATTTCTTTTCCACCTATAGTTATATCATTTCAATTCTTTTGTTTATTATCTCCCCATTTTGCTTTTTCTTAATCTTCCTAGAGATATATCTATTTTATTAATCTTTTCAAATAATAACTTCTGACTTAGATGGTGATCTGTCTTTGTTTCTTGTTATTTCCTATGATACAACTTCTGTATATATTTTTTAAATATTAAAATCATTCATAGGCCATTGGGATGGGCAAGGCTGTGATGCAACCACTTTCAAGATTGAAGGCAGGAGGAGAAGGGGATGATAGAGGATGAGATGATTAAATGGCACCACCGACTCAATGAACATGAGTTTGAGCAAACTTTGGGAGACAGTGAATGACAGGCAAGCCTGGTGTGCTGTGGTCCATGGGGTTACAAAGAGTCAGACATGACTTAGCAACTAAACAATAAGAAATCCTTAAAATGCTACCAAAAAGCAACTAGAGCTCATAAATGAATTTGGTAAAGTTATAGGATACAAAGTTAATATACAGAAATCTGTTGCATTTCTATACACTAACAATAAAATATCAGAAAGAGAAATTAAAGAATCAATCCCATTTACCATTGCATCAAAAAAGAAAAACACCTAGGAGTAAACCTGCCTAAGGAGGCAAATGACCTGTACTCCAAAAAACTATAAGATGCTGATAATATTGAAGACAACACAACAGATGGAAAGATAAACCATGTTCTTGGATTGAAAAAATCAATAGTGTTAAAATGACCATACTATCCAGGCCACATTGTCCCATGGGAGTGTCTGGGCCCCAGTGGGGCAGCAGTGTGGCCCATGGAGGGGCAAGGCCACTTTTTAGGCTGTCGTGGTCATCACAGGCCAGGCTGTACTCAGGTCAGCACACCTTTCCTTCAGGGTGGCTGGAACAAAACTCCAAATACTAAGTAGACATTTCTATAGAAAGATATAGATGGACAACAGGCACAGGAAAAGACGCTCAATGTCACTAATTATTCTTTATTCACTAAAGAAATGCAAGTCAAAACTACAGTGAGGTATCACCTCACGCTGGTCAGAATGGCCATCATCAAAAAGTCTACAAATGATACATGCTGGAGAGGGTGTAGAGAAAAGGGAACTCTCCCATGCTATTGTCATGAGAATGTAAATTGGTTCAGCCAGTATGCAGAAGAGTATGAGGGTTCCTTAAGAAACTAAAAATTGTTACCCTATGATCCAGGAATCCTACTCCTGGACATATATTCATAAAGGATGAAAACTCTAACCCCAAAATATACATGCATACCAATTTTCAAGGCAGCATTACTCACAACAGCCAAGACATGGAAGCAATCTATTTGTCCATCAGAAGATAAATGGACAAAGCAGATGTGGTATGTACATATAATGGAATATTATTCAGCCATATAAAAGAATGAAATAATTCCATTTGCAGCAACATGGATGAACCTAGAGATTATCATACAAAGTAAAGTAACCCACAGTGAAAGACAAATATCACATGATATCACTCACAGGTGGAAGCTAATGTTTTAAAAAAGATATAAATAAACTAATTTACAAAACAGACTTATTGAAAATAAACTGACAGTTATCAAAGTAGGGGAGGGATAAGTTAGGAGTTTGAGATTAGCAAATACACACCATTATACATAAAATTAAAAGATGCTTACTCCTTGGAAGGAAAGTTATGACCAACCTACATAGCATATTCAAAAGCAGAGACATTACTTTGCCAACAAATGTTCGTCTACTCAAGGCTATGGTTTTTCCTGTGGTCATGTATGGATGTGAGAGTTGGACTGTTAAGAAGGCTGAGTGCCAAAGAATTGATGCTTTTGAACTGTGGTGTTGGAGAAGACTCTTGAGAGTCCCTTGGACTGCAAGAAGACCCAACCAGTCCATCCTAAAGGAGACCAGTCCTGGGTGTTCATTGGAAGGACTGATGCTGAGGCTGAAACTCCAATACTTTGGCCACCTCATGCGAAGAGTTGACTCATTGGAAAAGACCCTGATGCTGGGAGGGATTGAGGGCAGGAGGAGAAGGGGATGACAGAGTATGAGATGGTTGGATGGCACCACTGACTCAATGGACATGAGTTTGAGTAAACCCTGGGAGTTGGTGACGGACAGGGAGGCCTGGTGTGCTGCAATTTATGGGGTCACAAAGAGTCGGACACGACTGAGTGACTGAACTGGACTGGATTGAACTGATACATAAAATAAACAGTAAGAACCTACTGTACAGCACAGGGAAGCATATTCAATATCATAAAACCTATGATAAGCAAGAATATATATATGTACATATAACTGAATACTGTGCTGTTCATCTGAAACTATCACAATATTGTATAAATCAACTACACTTTGATGAAAAAATAGAATTCTAGTGAATGTGGCAAAACAAACAGAAAACTTATGGTTTGAAATTATATATTTTCATGGCTTTAAGAAAAATGTTTAGTCAAAAATAAAATGAAAATATTTTCAGTTCAGTTCAGTCATTCAGTCATGTTTGACTTTAGTACTATATGTATAATAAAGCATTAGAAAGCACTGGAGGAAAATAACTAAAACAGTTAAAGTTTGGTGACAGATTTGCAACTTTCTTATACCCATAATAAAATAGGACTCCTCTGGGGCCTCAGTGGAATTTTGTGGCCCATCACAACGTCAATAATCTCATATAAAGAGCCAATGATAAAAAAAAAAAAGTCTAACTTTTTATTATACAGTATTAGCATTGATTCAAATAAATAGGTACTTAATTTTCAGCACAAGGTACACAAAATTGTGAACTCAATGTTACAGAAAGTGTTTTTCCAGTAAGGAATTATTTAGGGCAATAGTGGATTCCCTGGAAGAAAACATTCGTAGAAGCTGAATTACTCTAAGAAGGTGTGTAAGGTCTGTTTTTCATTCCAATCCCAAAGAAAGGCAATGCCAAGGATGCTCAAACTACCACTCAATTGTACTCATCTCACACGCTAGCAAAGTAATGCTCAAAATTCTCCATCAGACTTAAACAGTTCTGTGAACTGTTGAACTTCCAGATGTTCAAGCTGGATTTAGAAAAAGCAGAGGAACCAGAAATCAAATTGCCAACATCTGCTGGATCACTGAAAAAGCAAAAGAGTTCCAGAAAAACATCTACTTCTGCTTTATCGACTACACCAAGGCCTTTGACTGTGTGGATCACAACCAACTGTGGAAAATTCTTCAAGAGAAAGGCATAACAGACGACCTGACCTGCCTCCTGAGAAATCTGTATGCAGGTCAAGAAGCAACAGTTAGAACTGGACATGGAACAACAGACTGGTTCCAAATTAGGAAAGGAGTATATCAAGGCTGTATATTGTCACCCTGCTTATTTAACTTATATGCAGAGTACATCATGAGAAATGCTGGGCTGGATGAAACACAAGCTGGAATCAGGATTGCCAGGAGAAATATCAATAACCTCAGATATGCAGATGACACCACCCTTATGGCAGAGAGTGAAGAAGAACTAAAGAGTCTCTTGATGAAAGTGAAAGTGGAGAGTGAAAAAGTTGGCTTAAAGCTCAACATTCAGAAAACGAAGATCATGGCATCTGGTTCCATCTTCATGGGAAATAGATGGGGAAACAGTGTCAGACTTTAGTTTTGGGGGCTTCCCTCACAAACCACTGCAGATAGTGACTGCAGCCATGAAATTAAAAGATGCTTGCTCTTTGGAAGAAAATTTATGATCAACCTAGACAGCATATTTAAAAGCAGAGAAATTACTTTGCCAACAAAAGTTCATCTTGGCAAAGCTGTGGTTTTTCCAGTAGTCATGTATGGATGTGAGACTTGCACTATAAAGAAAGCTGAGTGCCAAAGAATTGATGTTTTTGAACTGTGGTGTTGGAGAAGACTCTTATGAGTCCTTGGACAGCATGGAGATCCAACCAGTCCATCCTAAAGGAAATCAGTCCTGAATATTCATTGGAAGGACTGATGCTGAAGCTGAAGCTCCAATACTTTGGCCACCTGAAGCAAAGAACTGGCTCATTGGAAAAGACCCTGATGCTGGGAAAGATTGAAGATGGGAGGAGAAGGGGATGACAGAGGATGAGATGGTTGGATGGCATCACCGACTCAATAGACATGAGTTTGAGTAAACCCCGGGAGTTGGTGATAGACAGGGAGGCCTGGCATGCTGCAGTTCATGGGGTTGCAAAGCATCAGACACGACTGGGCAACTGAACTGAACTGTAGTTTCACATAATTAATATCATTCAAATTTCGTAATTTTTGCCATCATTACCTATTATTTCCTGAATATATTCTTCCAATTGGCTGGTTAAGTTTTTAATTCAACCTAAGAAATTATATCTATGAAATAATAGTTTGGATATACTAACAATCTTACTGGTATAAATTTATATAAACAATTAACTACTGAAATTGTAAAAATATTCACTCTACCAGTTTCCACTCCCAGTAATGTCAAACTATGTAACTTTTTCATTTGTTCTGACAAAAGACAAAAATCAGGCAAAATAGTTTTTAAAATTTTATTTGGAAGGTACTGTAAAGCCAACAAGATAATGAAGAATTCCTGGTCCACAGTGCAGGAGAGGGAGATGGTCAGAGGTGAAACTGAAGACTAGAGCTCCATTTCCCTTGGTATAGTTTTCTAATTTTGGAATAAGCAACTGAGAGGCTAAGTGAAACTTTGACATTTTCATGAGGTTCTAAGAAGATCTTAGTCCAGAGTTCTGTAAGGTGATGAACAGACACACTGAATATTCCTGTTTTGGGATGAGACCATAAAGGGATATATCCTAAGGAATAGGGTAAGTCAGAATAGACAAATTCTTGTAGCTCAGCCTTGAATTATCTTAATCCTTGAAATAGAATTAAAGTAATACCAATTTATTAGTCTTCGGTATCCAAGAATGCCTGTGCACTCAGATCTTGCTAAAGTTCTCAAATGTCTTTCTACATAGTGTAATATATCTCAGGCACTCTATTATTCCTATAAACAATTTAAAGCTATAATTTCTAGCACATAATTTTAAAACGGCTCCATGATGAGCAAGAGAAAATGAGAAAAATCCAGCAGAAACTACAACAATAGAAATTAATCTGTAGGAGCTTCAGAAATAGGTATAACCAAATAAAAGCTTTAAAATAAATCTGCTTCTCATGTTCAAGAAAATAAAAAACAGATTAAGAAGTTTGGCAGAGAAAGAAAAACTCAATGAAATCTTTAAACCTGAAAATAAGAACTGAAATTAGCAATCAATAGACGGGTTTAATAGTAGAATATACACAATCTAAGAGAGATTAATAACTTGGAATATCCTTAGTAAGCCCAGTAAAAATGAAATGATAATAACAGAAAAGATGATAACAGATGTAGAAGATGCAGTGAGAAGGTATAACATTTCAATAGAGTCCTAAAAATGGAGAAGAAAAATAATAGACCTGAAGTACAAAGAAAAGAGAGATATAATTAGACTGAAGTGAATTTTGAAGTGATAGTAGGTGAGAATTTTCTAAAACCAAGACATCAAGCTATCTACTCAAGGATCACCATAAATCCCAGGAAGAATATCCAAAAAAGAAATCCACACTGAGGCACTAAATAATAAAACTGCTAAAACCCCCAAATGGAAAAAAAAATTAAAAGTTATAGAAACTATTACCATTAAAAGAGTGATAATCAGACACACAGCTGACCTCTCAGCAGAAACAATGAATATCACCTAAGAATGGAATAGTATCTTTATAAAGTGTTATAAAAACTTTTTTAAAAATTTATTTTAATTGGAGGCTAATTACTTTACAATATTGTAGTGGTTTTTGTCATACATTGACATGAATCAGCCATGGGTGTACATGTGTTCCCCATTCTGAAGCCCCCTCCCACCTCCCTCCCCATCCCATCCCTCCGGGTCATCCAGTGCACCAGCCCTGAGCACCCTGTCTCATGCATTGAACCTGGACTGGCAGTCTGTTTCACATATAATAATATACATGTTTTAATGCTATCACTCAGATCATCCCACTCTCACCTACTCCCACAGAATCCAAAAGACTGTTCTATATATCTGTGTCTCTTTTGCTGTCTCGCATATAGGGTTATCATTACCATCTTTCTAAATTCCATTTGTATGTGTTGCTGCTGCTGCTGCTTCTGCTAAGTCTCTTCAGTTGTGTTCAACTCTGTGCGACCCCAGAGACGGCAGCCCACCAGGCTCCCCCATCCCTGGGATTCTCCAGGCAAGAACACTGGAGTGGGTTGCCATTTCCTTCTCCAATGCATGAAAGTGAAAAGTGAAAGTGAAGTCGCTCAGTCGTGTCTGACTCCTAGCGACCCCATGGACTGCAGCCTACCAGGTTCCTCCGTCCATGGGATTTTCCAGGCAAGAGTACTGGAGTGGGGTGCCATTGCCTTCTCCATATATGCGTTAGTACACTGTACTGGTGTTTTTCTTTCTGGCTTACTTCACTCTGTATAATAGGCTCCAGTTTCATCCACCTCATTAGAATGGATTCAAATGTATTCTTCTTAATGGTGTGTATATGTACCACAGCTTTCTTATCCATTCGTCTGCTGATGGACATCTAGGTTGCTTCCATGTCCTGGTTATTATGAACAATGCTGTGATGAATATTGGGATACACGTGTCCCTTTCAGTTCTGGTTTCCTCGGTGTGTATGCCCAGCAGTGGGATTTCTGGGTCACATTTCAGTTCTATTTCCAGTTTTTTAAGGAATCTCCACACTGTTCTCCATAGTGGCTGAACTAGTTTGCATTCCCACCAACAGTGTAAGAGGGTTCCCTTTTCTCCACGCCCTCTCCAGCATTTATTGTTTGTAGATTTTTGGATAGCAGCCATTCTGACTGGCATGAGATGGTACCTCATTGTGGTTTTGATTTGCATTTCTCTGATAATGAGTGATGTTGAGCATCTTTTCATGTGTTTGTTAGCCATCTGTATGTCTTCTTTGGAGAAATGTCTGTTTAGTTCCTTGGCCCATTTTTTGATTGGGTCATTTTTTTTTTTTTCTCGAATTGAGCTGCAGGAGTTGCTTGTATATTTTTGAGATTAATTCTGTCAGTTGCTTCGTTTGCTATTATTTTCTCCCATTCTAAAGGCTGTCTTTTCACCTTGCTTATAGTTTCCTTTGTTGTGCAAAAGCTTTTAAGTTCAATTAGGTCCCATTTGTTTATTTTTGCTTTTATTTCCATGACTCTAGGAGATGGGTCATAGAGGATCCTGCCGTGATTTATGTTGGAGAGTGTTTTACCTATGTTTTCCTCTAGGAGTTTTATAGTTTCTGGTCTTACGTTTAGATCTTTAATCCATTTTGAGTTTATTTTTGTGTATGGTGTTAGAAAGAGTTCTAGTTTCATTCTTTTACAAGTGGTTGACCAGTTTTCCCAGCACCACTTGTTAACGAGATTGTCTTTTCTCCATTGTATATTCTTGCCTCCTTTGTCAAAGATAAGGTGTCCATAGGTGCGTGGATTTATCTCTGGGCTTTCTATTTTGTTCCATTGATCTATATTTCTGTCTTTGTGCCAGTACCATACTGTCTTGATGACTGTAGCATTGTAGTATAGCCTGAAGTCAGGCAGGTTGATTCCTCCAGTTCCATTCTTCTATAGCCAAGATTGCTTTGGCTATTCGAGGTTTTTTGTATTTCCATACAAATTGTTAAATTATTTGTTCTAGTTCTGTGAAAAATACCATTGGTAGCTTGATAGGGATTGCATTGAATCTATAGATTGCTTTGGGTAGTATACTCATTTTCACTATATTGATTCTTCCGATCCATGAACATGGTATATTCCTCCATCTATTAGTGTCCTCTTTGATTTCTTTCACCAGTGTTTTATAGTTTTCTATATATAGGTCTTTAGTTTCTTTAGGTAGATATATTCCTAAGTATTTTATTCTTTTTGTTGCAATGGTGAATGAAATTGTTTCCTTAATTTCTCTTTTTGTTTTATCATTGTTAGTGTACAGGAATCCAAGGGATTTCTGTGTGTTAATTTTATATCCTCAACTTTACTATATTAATTGATTAGCTCTTGTAATTTTCTGGTAGAGTCTTTAGGGTTTTCTATGTAGAGGATCATGTCATCTGCAAACAGTGAGAGTTTCACTTCTTCTTTTCCAATCTGGATTCCTTTTATTTCTTTTTCTGCTCTGATTGCTGTGGCCAAAACTTCCAAAACTATGTTGAGTAGCAGTGGTGAGAGTGGGCACCCTTGTCTTGTTCCTGACTTTAGGGGAAATGCTATCAATTTTTCACCATTGAGGATAATGTTTGCTGTGGGTTTGTCATATATAGCTTTTATTATGTTGAGGTATGTTCCTTCTATTCCTGCTTTCTGGAGAGTTTTTATCATAAATGGATGTTGAATTTTGTCAAAGGCTTTCTCTGCATCTATTGAGATAATCATATGGTTTTTATCTTTCAATTTGTTAATGTGGTGTATTACATTGATTGATTTGTGGATATTAAAGAATCCTTGCATTCCTGGGATAAAGCCCACTTGGTCATGATGTATGATCTTTCTAATATGTTGTTGGATTCTGTTTGCTAGAATTTTTGCATCTAAGGATTTTTGCATCTATGTTCATCAGTGATATTGGCATGTACTTTTCTTTTTGTGTGGCATCTTTGTCTGATTTTGGTTATTAGGGTAATGGTGGCCTCATAGAATGAGTTTGGAAGTTTACATTCCTCTGCAATTTTCTGGATGAGTTTGACTAAGATAGGTGCTCAGTTCAGTTCTGTCGCTCAGTCATGTCTGACTCTTTGTGACCCCATGAATCGCAGCACACCAGGCCTCCCTGTCCATCACCAACTCCCAGAGTTCACTCAGACTCACGTCCATCAAGTCAGTGATGCCATCCAGCCATCTCATCCTCTGTCGTCCCCTTCTCCTCCTGCCCCCAATCCCTCCCAGCATCAGAGTCTTTTCCAATGAGTCAACTCTTCACATGAGGTGGCCAAAGTACTGGAGTTTCAGCTTTAGCATCATTCCTTCCCAAGAAATCCCAGGGCTGATCTCCTTCAGAATGGACTGGTTGGATCTCCTTGCAGTCCAAGGGACTCTCAAGAGTCTTCTCCAACACCACAGTTCAAAAGCATCAATTCTTCAGCGCTCAGCCTTCTTCACAGTCCAACTATCATATCCATACATGACGACAGGAAAAACCATAGCCTTGACTAGACGGACCTTTGTTGGCAAAGTAATGTCTCTACTTTTGAATATGCTATAAATAGGTGTTAGCTCTTCTCTAAATTTTTGGTAGAATTCAGTGTGAAGCCGTCTGGTCCTGGGCTTTTATTTGCTGGAAGGTTTCTGATTACAGTTTTGATTTCTGTGCTTGTGATGGGTCTGTTAAGATTTTCTATTTCTTCCTGGTTCAGTTTTGGAAAGTTATATTTTCTAAGAATTTTTCAATTTCTTCCAAGTTGTTCATTTTATTGGCATATAGTTGCTGATAGTAGTCTCTTATAATCCTTTGCATTTCTGTGTTGTCTGTTGTGATTTCTCCATTTTCATTTCTAATTTTGTTGATTTGAGTCTTCTCCCTTTGTTTCTTGATGAGTCTGGCTAATGGTTTGTCAATTTCATTTATCTTCCCAAAGAACCAGCTTTTAGCTTTGTTGATTTTTGCTATGGTCTCTTTTATTTCTTTTACATTTATTTCTGCCCTAATTTTTAAGATTTCTTTCCTTCTACTAACCCTGGGGTTCTTCATTTCTTCCTTTTCTAGTTGCTTTAGGTTTAGAGTTAGGTTATTTATTTGACTGTTTTCTTGTTTCTTGAGGTAAGCCTGTATTGCTATGAACCTTCCCTTTGGCACTGCTTTTACAGTGTCCCATAGGTTTTGGGTTGTTGTGTTTTCATTTTCATTTGTTTTTATGCATTTTTAAATTTCTTTTTTGATTTCTTCTGATTTATTGGTTATTCAGAAGCATGTTATTTAGCCTCCATATGTTGGAAGTAATAGGTTGTTTTTTTTTCTTCCTGTAATTGATATCTAATCTTACTGCATTGTGGTCAGAAAAGATGCTTGGAATGATTTCAATTTTTTTTGAATTTACCAAGGCTAGATTTATGGCCCAGGAGTGATCTATCCTGGAGAAGGTTCCGTGTGCACTTGAGAAAAAGGTGAAATTCATTGTTTTGGGGTGAAATATCCTGTAGCTATCAGTTAGGTCTAACTGGTCCATTGTGTCATTTAAACTTTGTGTTTCCTTGTTCATTTTGTTTAGTTGATCTATCCATAGGTGTGAATGGGGTATTAAAGCCTCCCACTATTATTGTGTTATTGTTAATTTCCCCTTTCATACTTGTTAGCATTTGCCTTACATATTGCAGTGCTCCTATGTTGGTTTATAATTATTATATCTTCTTCTTGGATTGATCCTTTGATCATTATGTAGTGTCCTTCTTTGTCTCTTTTCACAGCCTTTATTTCAAAGGCCATTTTATCTGATATGAGTACTGCTACTCCTGCTTTTTTTTTGGTCTCCATTTGTGTGAAATATCTTTTTCCAGCCCTTCACTTTCAGTCTGTATGTGTCCCTTGTTTTGAGGTATGTCTCTTGTAGACAGCATATATAGGGGTCTTGTTTTTGTACCCATTCAGCCAGTCTTTGTCTTTTGGTTGGGGCATTCAACCCATTTACATTTAAGGTAATTATTGATAAGTATGATCCACTTGCCATTTACTTTGTTGTTTTGAGTTTGAGTTTATACACTCTTTCTATGTTTCCTGTCTAGAGAAGATCCTTTAGCATTTGTTGAAGAGCTGGTTTGGTGGTGGTGAATTCTCTCAGCTTTTTCTTGTCTGTAAAGCTTTTGATTTGTCCTTCATATTTGAATGAGATCCTTTCTGGGTACAATAATCTGGGTTGTAGGTTTTTCTCTTTCATCACTTTAAGTATATTTTGCCATTCCCTTCTGGCCTGAAGAGTTTCTATTGAGACATCAGCTGTTATCCTTATGGGAATCCCCTTGTGTGTTATTTGTTGTTTTTCCCTTGCTGCTTTTAATATTTGTTCTTTGTGTTTGATTTTTGTTAATTTGATTAATATGTATCTTGGGGTATTTCACCTTGGGCTTATCCTGTTTGGGACTCTCTGGGTTTCTTGGACTTGGATGGCTATTTCCTTCCCCATTTTAGGGAAGTTTTCAACTATTATCTCCTTGAGTATTTTCTATTGGCCTTTCTTTTTGTCTTCTTCTTCTGGGACTCCTATGCTTTGAATGCTGGGGCATTTCACATTGTCCCAGAAGTCCCTGAGGTTGTCCTCATTTCTTTTAATTCTTTTTTCTTTTTTTCCCCTCTGCTTCCTTTATTTCTACCATTCTATCTTCTACTTCACTTATCCTATCTTCTGCCTCAGTTATTCTGCTGTTGGTTCCCTCCAGAGTGTTTTTGATCTCATTTATTGCATTATTCATTATTGATTGACTCCTTTTTATTTCTTCTAGGTCCTTGTTAAACATTTCTTGCATCTTCTCAATCCTTGTCTCCAGGCTATTTATCTGTAACTCCATTTTGTTTTCAAGATTTTGGATCCTTTTTACTATCATTATTTTGAATTCTTTTTAGGTAGACTCCCTATCTCTTCCTTTTTTGTTTGGTTTTGTAGGCATTTATCATGTTCCTTTACCTGCTGAGTATTTCTCTGCCGTTTCATCTTGTTTAAATTGCCATGTTTGGGATGGCCTTTCTGTATTCCGGCAGTTTATGGTTCCTCTTTATTGTGGCAGTTCCTCCCTGTGGGTGGGGTTGGATGAGTGGCTTGTCAAGGCTTCCTGGTTAGGGAAGCTTGTGTTTGTGTTCTGGTGGGAGGAGCTGGATTTCCTCTCTCTGGAGTGCAATGAAGTGTCCAGTAGTGAGTTTTCAGATGTCTATGGGTTTGGTGTGACTTTGGGCAGCCTGTATATTGAAACTCAGGGCTATGTTCCTGTGTTGCTGGAGAATTTGCATGGTATGTCTTGCTCTGGAACTTGTTGGATCTTGGGTGATGCTTGGTTTTGGTGTACGTATGGAGGCTTTTGGATGATCTCTTATCAATTAAGGTTCCCTGGAGTCAGGAGCTCTCTGGTGTTCTCAGGTTTTGGGCTTAAGCCTCCTGCTTCTGGTTTTCAGTCTTATGCTTACAGTAGCCTCAAGACTTATCCATCCATACAGCACCGATAATAAAACATCTAGGTTAATGGTGAAAAGATTCTCTACAGTGAAGGACACCCAGAGGTTCACAAAGTTACATGGAGAAGAGAAGAGAGATAGGGAGATAGAGGTGACCAGGAGGAGAAGGGGGGAATCAAAAGGGGAGACAGCAATCTAGCCAGTAAAAAATTCCCTATGTGCTCTCCATAGTCTGGAACCCTCAGAGAGGTTCGCGGAATTACATAGAGAAGAGAAGAGGGAGGAAGGAGATAGAGGTGAGCAGGAGAAAAGGGGAAATCAAAAGGAGAGAGATAGACCTAAGCATTACTCTGTTCCCTAAGTGTTCTCCACAGCCCAGAACACACAAAGAGATTCACAGAGTTGGATAGAGAAGAGAAGGCAGTGGGGGAGATAGAGGTGACCTGGGGGACTAAAAGGAGAGTCAAAAGGGGGAGACAGTAATCAAGCCAGTAATCACACTCCTAAGTAAAAACGGGTACTGAAGATTGGATTCTTAAATGTACAAAATTGATAACAAATACCAGCTGCCGTCTATGGGGTCGCACAGAGTTGGACACAACTGAAGTGACTTAGCAGCAGCAGCACCATAAAGCAAAGATTAAAAATTAGACTCTCAAAAATACAATATTAATAAAAACCAAACAAAATCACAAAAAGTATAAGAAATATATATGAAGTTTGCTTTAAAAATTGGTGTTTTTTTTTGTAGGTAATAGTAGGTTGTAAAAATGAAACTTAAAGGAGTAATAGAGGACATAAAAAAAAGAAAAAAGAAAAAAATTTTTTTAAAATATTTCTAGGAATTTCTCTGGAGCTGTTGCGGGCAGTGTGGGGTCAGTTCGGGGTCAGTTCAGTTTCAGATAGTTCCTTGTTCCAGCTTATACTTCTCAAGACCTATAGGCCCCTTCCAATGTATCCGGTGTTAACTACAGGGATTTTAATCTGTTGCACCTGTCACTTCCAAATTGGTTCCCTCAGTTTATTTGGCTTCTTCTGTTTGTAGGTCTCTTCAGTGTCTAATTTCCACCCTGACACAAGGGGGCGAAGGTGGTCTCTTATTTAGGCTCACTTGTTCAATTGTGCTGTGGGGAGGAAGGAACACTGCAAACAAATATCATTGGCATGTGTGGGGAGTGCTCACAGTGTCTGGGCCACACTGGGTTTGCCCCCACTCACGGCAAGTGTGCTTTCCCAGTCTACACTGCTCTGGCTCCAGGTTGCTCTGCAGGGAGCAGGCTCTGGGTTGCATGTACTTCCCAGGTCTAAGCTACTCAGGTACTCCACAAAGGCACAGACTCGGTTGGGCCTGCGTTTTGTCCCCTTCCCAGGTCCGAGCAGTTCAGGTGACCAGGTGCTTGGCAAGCGCACTCTCCGCAGGTGGTGAGTGTGTCTTACCACTTCCCCATTCCAGCCACTCGGATTCCTGGGTTCCCATGGATGCACCCGTCTCCAGTGTGCCACGTGTCTCTTTTGTGGAGCTGATCTCTGGCTGCAACCCTCCTGGCAGATGTCAACCGTCTCCTTTCGAAGACAATGGGCTGCTTTTCTGGGTGCCTGATGTCCTCTGCCAGCATTCAGAAGTTGTTTTGTGGATTTGCTCAGCATTCAAATGTTCTTTTCATGAATTTGTGGGGGAGAAAGTGGTCTCTCCATCCTATTCCTCCACCATCTTAGGACCGCCCCTATAACAACTTACAACCTCATATCTTCTGAAATTGATAGTGAAAGAAATCTTTTCAGATTGACAAAATAATTTCCCAGAAAGAGACACACTAAAATAAATATTAAAGGATGTTCTTCAGGTACAATGAAAAGTTTCCATCTCAGATGGAAACTTAGAAATGTAGGAAGTCATTAAAAGCAATGGAAAGCCTAAGTATTAGGGAGCCTGGCTCCATGTTTTGATGTTTGAACGCTAAAAGTTTTTAAACTACCCCTTCTTCCTCTTGAGTTTCTGTTCTGCTCCATATCTGAACAGGCTAAGAAAAATGTCTGGGTATTCCCTCTGGTACCAGTGTGAGATTTGAATGATTTAGGCCCCTACTTACACACAAACCCTCATGTTAGCCCACCCTCTAACCATCCTGCTAAATGCCAGTCTGGATGAAGCACAAGCTGGAATCAAGATTGCCGGGAGAAATATCAATAACCTCGAATATGCAGATGACACCACACTTATGGCAGAAAGCAAAGAGGAACTAAATAGCCTCTAGATGAAAGTGAAAGAGGAAGAGTGAAAGGCTGGATTAAAATTCAACATTGAAAAAACTAAGATCATGGCATCCAGTCCCATCACTTCATGGCAAACAATGGAAACAGTGAGAGACTTCATTTTCTTGGGCTCCCAAATCACTGGAGATGGTGACTGCAGCCATGAAATTAAAAGATGCTTGTTCCTTGAAAGATAATATATGACCAACCTAGACAGCATATTAAAAAGCAGAGGTATTACTTTGCCAACAAAGGTCCATATAGTCAGAGCTATGGTTTTTCCAGTTGAGAAGGCGATGGCACCCCACTCCAGTACTCATGCCTGGAAAATCCCATGGATGGAGGAGCCTGGTAGGCTACAGTCCATGGGGTCATGAAGAGTCGGAGACGACTGAGCAACTTCACTTTCACTTTTCACTTTCATGCATTGGAGAAGGAAATGGCAACCCACTCCAGTGTTCTTGCCTGGAGAATCCCAGGGACGGGGGAGCCTGGTGGGCTGCCATCTATGGGGTCACACAGAGTCGGACATGACTGAAGCGACTTAGCAGCAGCAGCATGGTTTTTCCAGTAGTCATGTATGGATATGAGAGTTGGACTATAAAGAAAGCTGAGTGCCGAAGAATTGATGCTTTTGAACTGTGGTGTTGGAGAAGACTCTTGAGAGCCCCTTGGACTGCAAGGAGATCCAACCAGTCCATCCTAAAGGAAATCAGTCCTGAATATTTATTGGAAGGACTGATGATGAAGCTGAAGCTCCAATAATTTGGCCACCTGATGTGAAGAACCAGCTTATTAACAAAGACCCTGATGCTGGGAAAGATTGAACACAGGAGGAGAATGGGATGACAGAGGATGAGATGGTTGGATGGCATCACCAACTCAATGGACATGAGTATGAGCAAGTTCTAGGACATGGTGAAGGACACGAAAGCCTGGCGTGCTGCAGTCCTTGGAGTTGCAAAGAGTCGGACATGACTGAGCTACTGAACAACAAGTGTCATCTTCTTATTCTCCCAAATTTTTGAGACCATCTTAGGAGATCTTCCCTGCTCTCCTCAGTCAGCTTCATTACGTAAGTAATAAACATTTTCATACCCTGTTTAAATGTGTATGGCATCATCAGTATTGAAAACTAAACAAATTTTTGGCTGAGTGGTTATTCTATTTTTGAAAACTGACTGTAATAGCTAAATAAATGAGTAAAAAAGATTATTGGCTATGTAAGAGGGTCATAATTGGGTTTTGTTTGGCTTGTAATATATACATAAATAAGATACATACCAAATAATAGCATTTATACTTAAAAGGAAGATACATAAAATTAAATCAATCTAAGTAAAATGAGGGTGAATAAAATTATTTAATGTCTTTGATCTACTTTCATTTTCTGGGTAGAGTCTGAAAGAACCAATTGATAACTAGATTTTCATAAGCCAAGAATACATGCTACAGTAAGTAAGCCAACCACTTAATAGTAAGGGTGTATAACTTTGTGGGAAATAGAAGGAAAATAGAATAATAACAATTTATCAATATAAATGAAGTTAAGAATGAAGAGGAAAGAACAAAGCAGACAGAATGGAAAGCTCATAATAGAATGGTAGATTTAAACTGAAATATCAGTAAGTATACTAAATATAAAGAGCATAATATTCCAATTAAAAAATAAACATTATCAGATTGCATTAAAAATTATATTCTTTTTGAGAGAATATCTAAAATCTACTGACATAAAAAGATTACAAGTAAAAAAAAAATCCCATTAAATAAAAGTTTGTATAACCATAATATCAGAAAACAGAGCTTAAGGAAAAAGTAAGAATATTTTATGGAAAATTCTGTATGTTTTTGTGTCCAATGACATAGCTTTGCGGGAGGAGAAGGGGACAACAACAGAGGAAGAGATGGTTGGATAGCATCTCCCACTCGATGGACATGAGTTCGAGTAAGCTCCGGGAGTTGGTGATAGACAGGGAAGCCTGGTGTGCTGCAGTCCATGGGGTTGCAAAGAGTCGGACACGACTGAGCAACTGAATTGAACCGAACTGAACATAGCCTTCAAAGGCTATGTGAAACTGACAGCAAAAAGGGATAGGTAAACACACAATTATAGTGAAAGGTTATAATATACTTCTCTTTATAATAAAAGCAAACAGAAAAGCAGTTCGGATAAAGTGGAAAGACATGAAGAGTAAATGATCTAATTAACATGTATAGAATAATACAGACAAAAACCAAATAATACACATTCTTTTTACATACACATGGAATATTTCAAAAATTTATCATATTATGAACCAAGTAAGGTTCTACAAATTTCAAGCAACTAAAGTCATGCAAAGTATATTCTAGGGTCACAATGCAATTATACTAGAAATTAGTATCAGATATTTCCCTGGAATATTTCTGTTAATTTAGAAATTAAGAAATATATGCTTAAGTAAATTAGGGCTCAATGAAGAGAATATATTGAGGATTATAAAATATTTTAACTGAAGATAATAAAGTTACTAAGTATCAAAATACGTAGGATATGGTGCCATGCTTAAAGAAAATTTAAAGGTTTAAAAAGTACGTATTCATGTATACCTGTGGCAGATTCATGTTGATATATGGCAAAACCAATACAATATTGTAAAGTTAAAAAATAAAATAAAATATTAAAAAAAGAAAAAAAATGTATTCAAAAGGAAAAAAAGCTAAAAGTGAGTTATGCATCTATCTTAAAAAGTTAAAAAACAATAAAATAAAATCCAAAGAAAATACAGGGAAGGAAGAAATAAAGTTAACAGCATAAATGATATAAAAAATAAATAACAGAAAAGATCAACAAAATTCAGATATTGTTTTTTTAGGATATTAGTAAAATTTTTAAAACCTTATGTTGATATTAATGAAAGAAAAAGAGAAAGGCATGAAAAAATCAGTATCAGCAACAAAACAGGGACATCATTATGATCAGTATGGATTATATAGACCTGGAAAAGTTTACAGTAAGGTAATATGGACAACTTTTTGCCAATTTTGAAAATGTTTAAGTAATGGAAATTTCTAACAATACAATTTTCCAAAATTAACACAAAAAGAAGTAAAAAACTTGAACAGCCCTATTTTCTTTAATATAATTTCTTATTTTTAATAGTGATTTCAACCAAACAATAAACAAATCCAATGCAATCCTAGAAATAAATCCAAATTATTCCAGAGAATAGAAAAAAAGGAATACTCCCTATCTTCTTTCATAAACAGAATACTTTGGTAATAAAACTTGACAAGAATATTAAGATAAAAGGAAAATTACAGGTAATTATATTCATATCCATAGATGTAAAAATGTTAAACTTAGCAAACTGAAACCAGTAATATATATTTACTAGTTTATATAGAATTTAAGATTGATATAACATTAAAACAGTGATTAGTGTTATTCATTACATTTGCATAAAAAAGAAAAAATAATATGGTCTATATAAATGGAGACAAAGCATTTGATAAAATTCAGCAACCATTCATATATAATTAAAAACCTTTATCAAAGTAAGACAAGAAGGGAACCTCCATAATTCAATACAGGGAATGTATAAAAACAAATGAAGAAAAACAAATCGAAAAACAACAACAAAAAAACCCTATACCAGAAAGTCATATTTAACAGTAAAATGCTAGAAGCTTTTACTCTGAAACCTGGAATAGAAAAAGAATGAAAGCAGTCACTAATTTATCTAACATTGTACTGGAAATACAGTGCAGCAAGGCAAGAAGAAGAAATATAAGGAACAAGGAATAAAAAAGAAATAAAATGATCATTCACACAAAAATATGCATACATAGAAAATGAAAAAAATGTACAGATAAATTTTAAAATGTGTATGTGAGTTAGGGAATTGCTGAGTACAATGACAACATAACCTTTTTAAAAAAATACATTTCTTTATATCAGCAACAAACATTAAAAAAACAAAACAAACTTCTAATAGCATATAAATTACACGTGGGTTAGTTGCTCAGTCCTATCCAGCTCTTTGAGACCACATGGACTGTAGCCCACAAGGCTCCTCTGTCCATGGGATTTCCCAGGCAAGAATACTGCAGTGGATTGCCATTCCCTTCTCTAGGGGATCTTCCTGACCCAGGAATGGAATCCAGGTCTCCTTCATTGTAGGTAGACTCTTTACCATCTGAACCAGAGAAGCCCTTATAAATTATATATTTATATGTAAATATATTTACATTTAATAAAATATATCAAATTCCTAGTAATAAAGTTAACTAAAAAATATGAGCAAGATCTTTACAAAAAAGTATATAAAAAAGAAAGACATTATAATGTATTATGGAGAGAAATTAAAGACCTAAATAAATGGAGAATATATTCATGGGCTGGACATCTCTATATTATACATTATATTATTTTTCTCAGCCTGATGTATAGGTTCAATGCAACCCAAGCCAAAATAGTTATTTTAGTGTTTGTGGTGGCTTGAAATCAACCATTTTGGAAATATTTAACCTATGGAAGTTGACAGCTGCTAACAAATCAGAGATTTTTCCCCCCTAGAGAACCCATTAGCCTGCACACTACTAAGCTTCTTCTAAAATTGATACAGAAATGAACAACAACAAAGAACCGACCAATTAAGACAGATTTGAAGAAAAAGAACAAAGTGGGAAGACAAGCTTTATCAGGTATCATGACTTATTAAAAAGCAACAAGAATTAAGGCAATATAGTAATAGTACTGGCAAAGAACAGACAAATAGAACAATGGAATAGAATAGAGATCTCAGGCACAGACCTCTGCATATTAGGGCATAATTTATGAAAAGATGGTACTACAGAGCTGTGAAGAAAGAATACTGTTTTCCATAAATGGTGATGTAAATAGAAAATTGCACCCTATCTAACAGCTTATTCAAAAATTAAGTTCCAGGTGGATTATAGATTTAAATATGTCAGACTAAACAGCAAAGTTGCTGGAAAATAATATAGGAATATATTTTCATGACCTTAAGATAGGAAATACCTTTTCTTTCTACTTCATATAATTTTGTATTTTTAGAACCACATTCATATTTTCATATTTAATCATTTGCAATAAAATGTCTTACATGATGCCACTTTCGAGTTTATACCTCTAGCCCAGATTTTCACCCAACTCCAGACCTATTCTTTTTTTTTTTCCTGTATTTGATTCCTTGATTTATTGTTATTGGTTACTAAATACCTTTTAAAATTTTATTTATTAATTGAAGGATAATTGCTTTACAGAATTTTGTTGTTTTCTGTCAAACCTCAACATGAATCAGCCATAGGTATACATATATCCCCTCCCTTTTGAACCTCCCTCCCATCTCCTTCCCCATCCCACCCCTCCAGGTTGATACAGAGCCCCTGTTTGAGTTTCGTGAGCCATACAGGAAATTCGCATTGGCTATCTATTTTACATACTGTAATGTAAGTTTCCATGTTACTCTTTCCATACATCTCACCCTCTCCTCCTAGACTTATGGATATGGAGGGAGGAAATATTTCTTAAAACAACAAAAAGCACTTATTTTAAGCAATAAAAAATGATTATTTAAAAACTTCTCATTAAGTGATAACCAACTCATATCTTAGCAACAAAAGTAGTATCTAGAATATATAGAGAAAATAAATATGAAAAAGAAAAATGACCAAATAGAAAAGGGCAAGAAATTTGAACAGATACTTTATAGAAGAGGATATCCAAATGTCCAAAAACATATGGGAAGGTGTTAATTTTCATTAAGAGTCAGGACCATGCAAATTAAAACTAAACATGATATCACTACGCATATCACCAGAATGACTGAAATTTAAAATGACTGACAAGTATAAATTAGGATTTGAAGCAATCATATAGCAGAAATTGGTAAAACTATGAAAGTAGTTTTCATCATCACCAGTTTCAACATCTTGTAAAGCTGAATTAATCAACAATTCTATTCTTTCACTACATATCTTACAGAAATGTGTGCATATACATCCCAAGAGACATGTACAAGAATGTTCAAATCAGTACTAATGTTAATAGTTGAAAACCGGAAGATGTATAAATATCTATCAACAGCAGAATAAATAATGGCATATGCAGCACTATAATACTATGCAGCAATGAAAATGAAGAAACTAGAGCTACATCCAATGTCATGGATGAATCTTGTAAGCAAAAGCTAAAACAGCCAGGCATAAATAATGCATAATACACAGTTCCATTCACAAATAATTTACATCATCATCAAAACTAACTTGATGGTATTGAGGAGTGCATCCTAATATAGACAAACTAAGGAAGAGCACAGAACCTAGTACAGCAACAGTTAAGATAGTGGTGCTTTGTGGGGCAGCAGAGGGTAGAGATTGGTAGGCAAATGCAGAGTTTATGGTAATGCCAATTTTTTTTTCTTGATTTGGTGGTAGTTACATGGGTGTTTGTTTTCTGACAAATCAGTAAACTCTATATCTTGTTTTATGTACATTTTTGTATATATGTTTTATTTCCCAGTTTTAAAAAGATTAAGAAGTATTCATCTCTGTATCATCTAAAACCATCTAATGTGTCATATGAATCCTATTTGTTGAAAGCAGCCAACATCTTTTAGTTGACTCACTCCTTTTTATGTATTTATTTTCCACAACTGTAATTACTTATCATAATATAGAAGGTACATAATACTGAAATAAACATACATCTTTTAAAATAAAAAAATAGTCTTTTATAAATCACTTAAAATTATCTCACATACCACCAATGGTAATTTAGGAAGCCCTACAGCAGGGTTAGATTGCCTCTGCTTTAATTTATCTGTTCCCCCAACCTTGTTATCATCAAGGATCAGACTCATGAAGTGCTGCCACAAAGAATGAACCTGTGCCTGTTGGTCCAGGGCTCTGACCCCCCTGACTTAAGACTCACAGGGATAGACCATCCCCACTACCTCTAAAGCCTGGCTCTAACTCTGATCCAAAGATCTCAGCCAAATCTTTGATCTATTCTTAAAACTAGATAGGAAACACTTGGGGGGTTACTAGGGGAGATCACAAAGATAAACCCATCAGGCAGGAGGAAATGATATAAGTCATTGTCTTTGAAAGTTGATTAGCATTATTTTCAGTTTGTTTTCCATAACAAAAACCAAAACAAAACACATTTCTAGTTTTGGGGTAGTTCCAGATAGCACTGCATAAGAATCTTTTGGAAATTCCAAGTTATTTGGAGAAACCTTGAAAAATTTACTGATGTCAAGTTATTGTAATAGCACAAATGCTTATATTTACCCTCTGTCTCAATGATCTTTGCTTGCTTTGTGTCTTAAAATCGCCATCTAAACCAATATGCTCAAATTTCAAGGTTGAGCCTCGATGTATTGATAGTTGCTTTACACGAGTTCTTGAAATGGATTAACATTTAAGTAGATTTATTCTGCATGCTACCATTTGTCTCCTATCTCAGTAGGATCTTTTCCTAGTCACCAAAGATACAGCTTTTGGGGAGATGCAAATAGTCATTTGGGAGCTGATTTTCCCTTTCCCTCTGTGTCTGTCCCTGTGCCTCTGCCTCTGTCTCATCCACACACATACACACAGATTATCATTTACAATTACAAAAGTAATAAGATGCTATTTTCTTTAGCATACACATCAGGAACCTAGAAAACATATGTACAAGCAACTTGAAAAGTGACCACCCTGATTGTGTCACTTACCTAGACAACAATTCCATATTTTTATGCCAACCTATAATTTACTAATTGACAAATACATTTGTATTTGTACATATGTATGAATTTGTCACATGTATGTATGAATGCATACATACACTGTCATGCTTAATTAAAATATTAGCAATATTTTCCCCATTCCCCAGAAAGAGGCTTTATTATTTTCCTTATTCTATAGGCAAGGATTAGGGAATGTAAGTAATGTTCCAAGTAGTAGATGGTGTACAGCAAAGCCAAGACTGAAACCTGGTCTTCTGAGTGCCAACATCATGCTTTTTTCCAAAGTGCGTTAAGACTTGGCACAATGTTGAATACATAATAGGTACACAGTAATTGGTTGAAAAGTTAAAACTACTTAAACATTCACTTTGAAATAAGAACAAACAGAATCTATATAGGGCAGGCTGATTTGTGTAACTGACTAGCTCTAGAAAGTATGTATTACTGTCATAGTTTGGGTTCCCACTAAGCAGAGACAGAGACAAGGTCTTGGGTGAAGGAGATGAGTTCAGGAAGGAAGAGGGAGGAAACAGGGCGAGTGAGAGATGGGAAGGAAGAAAGACCAATATCAAATGCATGGCTGTGGAAACTAGGGACCTGACTTGCCAGACCACATGAAAACTGTTCAGAATGCCTCAAAGATGGGAGGTTTAAGCATTCACAGACTTTTCGTCCTCTGGCTAGGAAGTGGCAACTCACTCTAGTATTCTTGCCTGGAAAATCCCATGGACAAAGGAGCCTGGCAGGCGACAGTCCATGGGGTCTCAAAGAGTTGAACACAATTGAAGTGACTTAGTACCCAGAACAAAACTGTGTGTATGTTTTCAGTCACATCCAACTCTTTGTGATCCCATGGACTGTCGCCTGCCAGGCTCCTCTGTCCATGGAATTCTCCAGACAAGAATACTGGAGTGGATTGCCACTTCTGTCTCCAAAATCTCTGTATATTTAACAAACTCCAAACTCCATCCTCACTCTAAAATTTTAAGACTTCTGTGATCTTATCCCAAATGAACTTCCAACCCATTACTGTTTTATTCCACATCAAGAATCCTAGAATCCAATGAAACAGAACTCATCACTGTTCTCTTTAAAATTCCAATTCTGTTTCCTTACCTTCTTCACCCATGTTCCTTCTATTTCCTCTACTGAGCATGTTCACCTCACTTCCACACTCACCTGGTGCTTTTATGGGAAGGTTTTAGGAGACAATTCACCAACTTAAAATTACGCAAAATGTAAATGTTTGCATGTCTTGATAAAGAAAGTAACAAAATAACTTAAAAGAACTCCCTTGCAGTGGTCAGAAATACATTTTACTCTGTTTTAAGTTCAGAATGTTGGCAAAATGTCAAGTCTGTTCATAACAAACTTTTCTCCTCCTTAAGACTCATTTCTCTTGCCTTTCCAGAGAAGTGATTTTCAGAAGAAATTCTGAAATTCCCTCAGACACTCACCTCCTGTTCAGCCTTCCTATACTATTCCCCAGAAAACAATCAAGCTTCTTCTCTCTCTTTCCGAGGGGCTAGTAGGAGGTTGTTGCTTCTATCTCCTTTCTTGTGTGAGTATTTCTATTCCTGATTTCCTCTCTGCCTCCCTCCTCTCCAGTCTCAGCCATCATTTGATTCTGTAAGAAAACACTGTCAGACATCAGTAGCCATCTGTAGGAAACATTTTCAATTGTATTTCCCTACCCTGTTTTCTCTAGCCTATGTTTAAACAAATACATGGACATAATAACCTGATTAGATGTCAAAGACATCCTCTAATGTAACGTACATGTGTACACAAACACACTTTCTGTTTAGAACTTCTAAGTTACTAGCTACTTGTGGACTCACATTTTTACTTTTGATCTGCTCTCTTCAGATTAGCTAATTCATGACCCATGAAACCACTCTGAGCAGGGTTGCCAGAGGGATCTCGATATCATCACTGCGCTTACAGACAAAAATCAGCTGGTTTGTGAATGGGCCAAAGGTCCAGGATGTGGAAAAGGATTCACTGCAGCAGTGTCTCCAAGGAGGGAACAGGGGGAGAATGCCACCTCAATTTTTTATTCTTTTGTTGATCTCCTTTTGGATCTGTCAAATGAGGTGCTGAGTTGAGCCTTCTCCTTCCTAAAGCTCAACAATCAAAATGAAGATGCCAGAAACAGCCCCAGGACAAAGGAGATAAAGCCCAGTGGAGATAATGTAAGGAGGAAGGCATGCAGTGCTTATGGAATCCATTACTGGATATGGCCCAGCTGGGGCAATGAACACAGTTTTATCACTACAAAATAGCAGCTTCCTTTTTCTAACTTCTGGGTAATGAAAGACTTCACAAACCTAGATGTGTGTAAAATGAGTAAACAAGGCTGATTGCACTCATGTTGACTTGTTTTACACCTGTGTTTATGACTTAGAATAGGTGTGCTATAAACCATGAATCATGGGCTCTAATTATAATAAAACGTTGTCATCCATGTCTCTACAAAGTGAGAAGGGGTTGATAATACATTAGGGTGTGGCAGAAAACAGGAATTCTAGATTTTAACCTTACACTTGCCACCTTAGAGCTTAATAACCTTAGACAAGTCTTTGAGCTTCAGTTTTCTCATTTAGAAAAAACAGAGGTAAGAATGTTTATTTCACATGTCAGACATGAGGTTGAAATGAAGTGACATAAATGCAAGTGCCTGGTGCAATACAAGAACATGTTGCTCACAAGCTGTTTCTCTTCCTCTCTACACTTGCCCTCCATCGTCCTCCATATTATACCATTTCTATGATATGTAGGGGTACAGGGTGGGTACCAACCTCTTCACAGGGATCTGGGAAGGACTAACAAGATAACAGAAGTATCCAGCACAGAGCTTGGCCCTGATCACTCAGTAAATATTTGTTCCTATTCTCCTTCAACTCGTGAGCTAATTTTGGCCAAGAACCTCTAGGCAAATATGTAATCAGGGCCTTTAGAACTTGTTTATACATCCAATTTCTTCTGTTGGAAAGCAGTATGTCATCCTGGAGGCTAGTGATTCATCCTCCTCATCTCATACCTGCACCAAAGAACTGATGCTTTTGAACTGTGGTGCTGGAGAAGACTCATGAGAGTCCCTTGGACTGCAAGGAGATCAATCAGTTCTAAAGGAAATCAGACCTGAATATTCATTGGAAGGACTGATGCTGAAGCTGAAGCTCCAATACTTTGGCCACCTGATGCAAAGAGCTGACTCATTAGAAAAGACCCTGATGCTGGGAAAGATTGAAGGCAGGAGGAGAAGGGGGTGGCAGAGGATGAGATGGTTAGATAGCATCAATGACTCAATGGACATGAATTTGAGCAAACTCCAGGAGATAGTGAAGGACAGGGAAGCCTGGCATGCTGCAGTCCATGGGGTCACAAAGAGTGAGGCACAACTGAGCAACTGAATAACAAATTGAACATCTCATACCTAATAACTATTCCCGATTTAGAAAACTAAAAGTTGGTGATGATCCTTTAGTCATTTGATATGCAAAGTATGTTTGGTGGAACCACAGCATCAGCATCATTTGGGAAATTATTAGAAATGTAGACTCTTGGCCCCACCCCAAACCTGCTGAAACAGAATCTGCATTTTCACAACATCCTTGAGTAGATGCACATTAAAGTCTGAGTTGTATCACTCTGGCCAAAACTCTATAACACCTAAAACTGTAAAATAACCTAAATGCTACTTATTCAACTATAAAATGAGAAAAAATCATATGTTAGAACTGAGTAGACAAAACCTACTTTCTTGCTTTAATGTATTTTTTGTATCAAGGGTAAATACTGCTGACATTAATGCATTATAGAACTCTTGGTAATTTAGGGGATAGGTGATGTGGATTAGTAGTGGTTGCAATCACAGGCTTGGGCTGTCATACAGATATGAGTTTAAATTCCCTAGTTTTATTATTGACTAGCTGCATGAATTGGGGTAGTTCCTCATTTACAATATGGAATTGACAATAATACCCACAGGTCTTTGCAAAAATTAAATAAAGTTATGATGTTCAAGCTGGTTTTAGAAAAGGCAGAGGAACCAGAGATCAAATTGCCAACATCCGCTGGATCATGGAAAAAGCAAGAGAGTTCCAGAAAAACATCTATTTCTGCCTTATTGACTATGCCAAAGCCTTTGACTGTGTGGATCACAATCAACTGTGGAAAATTCTGAAAGAGATGGGAATACCAGACCACCTGATCTGCCTCTTGAGAAATTTGTATGCAGGTCAGGAAGCAACAGTTAGAACTGGACATGGAACAACAGACTGGTTCCAAATAGGAAAAGGAGTTCGTCAAGGCTATATATTGTCACCCTGTTTATTTAACTTATATGCAGAGTATGTCATGAGAAACGCTGGACTGGAAGAAACACAAGCTGGAATCAAGATTGCCAGGAGAAATATCAATAACCTCAGATATGCAGATGACACCACCCTTATGGCAGAAAGTGAAGAGGAACTCAGAGGCCTCTTGATGAAAGTGAAAGTGGAGAGTGACAAAGTTGGCTTAAAGCTCAACATTCAGAAAACGAAGATCATGGCATCTGGTCCCACCACTTCATGGGAAATAGATGGGGAAACAGTGGAAACAGTGTCAGACTTTATTTTTCTGGGCTCCAAAATCACTACAGATGGTGACTGCAGCCATGAAATTAAAAGACGCTTACTCCTTGGAAGGAAACTTATGACCAACCTAGATAGCATATTCAAAAGCAGAGACATTACTTTGCCAACAAAGATTCATCTAGTCAAGGCTATGGTTTTTCCTGTGGTCATGTATGGATGTGAGAGTTGGACTGTGAAGAAGGCTGAGTGCCAAAGAATTGATGCTTTTGACCTGTGGTGTTGGAGAAGACTCTTGAGAGTCCCTTGGACTGCAAGGAGATCCAACCAGTCCATTCTGAAGGAGATCAGCCCTGGGATTTCTTTGGAAGCAATGATGCTAAAGCTGAAACTCCAGTACTTTGGCCACCTCATGCGAAGAGTTGACTCATTGGAAAAACTCTGATGCTGGGAGAGATTGGGGGCAGGAGGAGAAGGGGACGACAGAGGATGAGATGGCTGGATGGCATCACTGACTCGATGGACGTGAGTCTGAGTGAACTCCAGGAGTTGGTGATGGACAGGGAGGCCTGGCGTGCTGTGATTCATGGGGTCGCAAAGAGTCGGACACGACTGAGCAACTGAACTGATGATTATCAAGTAGGCAGCATATACTAAGCACTCAGAGAGGATGGAGGCAGTATCTATGAAATGATGTGAAGGGAAGGGCTTCTGAATATTCAGATTTCAAAACATGGATCTAATTGAACTACTGTGTTGCTCCACTGCTGATGTACAGAGGACCTCCATCCAGGGAGAATATAATCAGGCCCTTCAGCCTTCATAGGAGAATGAAATATACTCCAATATTTTCTATTTTATTCTTCATTAATATCTGTTCTTTTTCATGCTTCTTTGGTTGCTTTTAAAATTCTTCATTCATATGCTTAGTTTATTAATCCTTCTTTAATTAAAGCACTTAAATTTATGAATTTTATTCTGTATGAGTTTGTTGCTGCATCTCACAAATTTTGAAATGTATTAATTTCATTAACAGTGGAAGTCTTCAGTTCTTTTTGAGAAATATTTTTTTTAAATAGAATGTTTAGTTTTCTTGCAGTTTGATACTGCTTCAGTTCAGTTCAGTCGCTCAGTCATGTCCGACTCTTTGCGACCCCATGAATCATAGCACACCAGGCCTCCCTGTCCATCACCAATTCCTGAGTTTGAGTTCACTCAAACTCATGCCCATCGAGTCAGTGATGCCATCCAGCCATCTCATCCTCTGTCGTCCCCTTCTCCTCCTGCCCCCAATCCCTCCCAGCATCAGAGTCTTTTCCAGTGAGTCAACTCTTCACATGAGGTGGCCAAATATTGGAGTTTCAGCTTCAGCATCACTCCTTCCAATGAACACCCAGGACTGATCTCCTTTAGGATGGACTGGTTGGATCTCCTTGCAGTCCAAGGGACTCTCAAGAGTCTTCTCCAACACCACACTTCAAAAGCATCAATTCTTCGGTGCTCAGCCTTCTTCACAGTCCAACTCTCACATCCATACGTGACCACAGGATAAACCATAGCCTTGACTAGATGGACCTTTGTTGCAAAGTAATCTCTGCTTTTGAATATGCTATCTAGGTTGGTCATAAGTTTCCTTCCAAGGAGTAAGCGTCTTTTAATTTCATGGCTGCAATCACCATCTGCAGTGATTTTGGAGCCCAAAAAATAAAGTCTGACACTGTTTCCACATCTATTTCCCATGAAGTGATGGGACCAGATGCCATGATCTTAGTTTTCTGAATGTTGAGCTTTAAGCCAACTTTTTCACTCTCCTCTTTCACTTTCATCAAGAGACTCTTTAGTTCCTCTTCACTTTCTGCCATAAGGGTGGTATCATCTGCATATCTGAGGTTATTGATATTTCTCCTTGCAATCTTGATTCCAGCTTGTGCTTCTTCCAGCCCAGCGTTTCTCATGATGTACTGCATGTAAGTTAAATAAACAGGGTGACAATATACAGCCTTGACGAACTCCTTTTCCTATTTGGAACCAGTCATTGTTCCATGTCCAGTTCTAACTGTTGCTTCCTGACCTGCATATAGGTTTCTCAAGAGGCAGGTCAAGTGGTCTGGTTTTCCCATCTCTGTTATAGAGTATAAAAATCCATATGTATTTAAACAAAAAGTTATCAGTGACAGTGTTATTTCCTCTATATTTGTTTCATCAAAGTCTCAAAAAAAGGTATACTAAAGACTTCTACTATGATTGGGATTTTTTAATGTGGAATTTTTAAGTTTACTAATTTATGTATTTTAAATTTATGTTATTGAGTGCACAATGGTATCACTATATCACTGTTACAGTTTCTCTGTAATTTTACATTTTATCAACGTAAAATACACGTCTCTTTTTTTGCTGTTTTGTCTGTTATTACAACCCATTTTTCCATATTCCAGATTTTTCTTTGCCTTTCCTCTCATTTATAGCTCTTCTTCATCTTTCTACTTTAGGTATGTCTCATAAATATCAAGAAGTTTTATTAAATTTTGAGACCAAATCTGAAATATTTGTTGTTTAATGGTGGAGCTTAACCCAAACTTGCTGTAGTAACTGGTAGCATTTGGTCTAGCCTCTATCATCTTATTTTGTATTTCTTATGATAACTCTTTTATATAGATTTACCATACTGGTTAGATTTTGGTTAAATGATCTTTATATTTATATTATAATAATTATTATTTTTGATATTTGTATTATATTTCAAAACCATACTAAAAATCATTCATTCACTAGAATATTCATTGAGTACCTACTATATATCACATAGTTAGGACAAATTCTGCACTAAACAAAACAGATATGGTCCTTGTTTCTGGGGGATTTTTCTTAGAAGGTGAAAAGAACAATAGGCAACAAATATACAGGAAAAGGTTCAGCCAGTGATAATTACTACATAGAGAAAGAAGGGTTATATACTTCAAATTGGGAGGTTAGGCAAGGTCTCTCTAAAGGGCAAACATCAATTTGATGAGAAACAGCCAATAGGGTGAAGATGAGTAATGATTCTCCTGAGACTGGGGAAAGGAAAGCCCTAGTGTAAAGACCCTGAGATGGAAAAGTTGGTGGGTTTTTAAAAATTTATTTCTTAATTGGAGTATAATCACTTTACAATGTTGTGTTATTTCTGCTGTACAATGTGAAATCAGCCATAAGTATATATATATCCCCTCCCCGTCCCACCCCGCCCCATCCCACTCACGTAGTGATCACAGAACACCGAGCTGAGCTCCCTGTGTTATACAGCAGCTTCCCACTAGTTATCTGTTTCACACATGGTGGTATGTCAATGCTAGTCTCTCAATTTGTCCCACCCTCTGAGTTGGTGAGTTTTGAAAAACTGAAAGGAGCCAGTGCATATTGAGAGAGTGAGAAAGTGATAAAAGGTGGCAGTTACCAGACAAAGTAGGACTTCATAAATCACAAGGAGTATGGCTTTTAAGTGTGATGCAAAGCTCTTATGGGTTTTAAATTGTGGGGTTTGTTCCTGTGTCTGTTTTGCTGTGGGGAAGGAGTAACATAATACAATTTTCTTGTAAAAGCTCCCACTTCTGCTGTGTGGGAAACTATTCTAGGAGAAACAAGAGCATCAACAGAACCACAGGTGATGGAGACAGAGAGAAGACATCAGTTTCAGGGCATGTTTTGGATACTGAGATCACAGGACCTGCTGATGGTTTGAATTTGTGGTGGGTGAGTGGTTAAGAGCAAGAGAAGTATCCAATATTATATTTAGATTTTTATGTTTAGCAATTGGGTAGATAATGGTGTGTGTTTACTGAAATGGAAATGCCTGTTGGGGGACAGGTTTGACAGACGGTGGAAGAATTATGAGTTCTGTTTTGACTACTTTAAATTTGACATTCCCATTGAGTACTGATGGATGATGTCCAAGAGTCAGTTGGGTATACAAATTTAGAGTTCTGGAGAAAATTCAAAGCAGCAATAGAGATAGGTTTCATTGTATATAATTGAAGAAAGAAGGTACCTAGGCCAAAGTCCTGGGGCACTCCAACAGCAGGAGGTTATGCAATTCTATTTGCAGGATATAACATAAATTCTGGGTTTCTGCTCTATTGGTCAATCTTTTCCACCTTTCTAGGTCTGAAACAGTTTTTTTCCTCCTAATTTACACTTCATTGTTAATTTCAATAGAAATTTGGAAAGGGGGAACATTAAATACTTAGGTCCAAATAATCATCTTGAACTGGAAGTCAGTTGTAGAACAGTTAATTCTTTAGACTCAGAAAGTAAACTGAATGACTGTTATCCATCCAGTAAGTGTACCAAATTGAAAGTTTCTTGAAGAAAAGCAGTTTTTTCCCATTATCTACACAATTCAACTCTGTTGAAATCTTTCAACAGAGTATCCAAGGACAAGGAAGTCTTTCGAACACAGTTGTCTGGTTCAATCAACTATTAGTTGAATGACTATGAACTACTTCTCTTCAATAACTTTTTCTCTTCTTTAATAATAACAATAAGACAGTAATAATGGTCTAATATTACTACTAATATTAGTAATCTTTAACATACTACTCGGAGAAGGCAATGGCACCCCACTCCAGTACTCTTGCCTGGAAAATCCCATGGACAGAGGAGCCTGGTGGGCTGCAGTCCATGGGGTCCCTAAGAGTCAGACATGACTGAGCGACTTCCCTTTCACTTTTCACTTTCATGCATTGGAGAAGGAAATGGCAACCCACTCCAGTGTTCTTGCCTGGAGAATCCCAGGGACGGGGGAGCCTGGTGGGCTGCCGTCTATGGAGTCGCACAGAGTCGGACACGACTGAAGCGACTTAGCAGCAGCAGCAGCAGCAACATACTGCTAGTAAAAAATAATAGAATCAGTTAAAGGTATCTTTCTTCTTTGGCTTGAATACAACAATGTCTGTAAAACGTTTAGCTTAGTGCTTGGCATAGGGTAAGAGTTAACAGATAGTGATTCTCTGAGCTCCATGCTGGGCCCCAGCTGTTCTGGCAGAGGCCCTCTGTGTGACAGCAGACTGTTGATGTGGTCAAAGAGGGAGCAGGGCCCAGATTCCAAAGTGTCTTGTAAACCAGCGTCAGGAATGTGTATTATATCCTTGTGAGAGAGGAAGCTACTAGAGATTTTTGAGAAGTGAAAAAATTTGGTTTATAGCCAGAAACAGTTTTGTTCACATTTACAGCCAGAACTTACAGATTAATGCACTACACAGAATATTTAATGAACATATATAAATATATGTAGGATGCAATGCTAACTGATGTCAGTTTCACCCCTGCTTATGTTCTTGACCGTTTTTTTATGGAAGTTCCCATGCTGCATGATTAAATGTGGAGTTAATGAGGTATTCTCCCACCCCAAACCACTCCTTGAGAGTGTCTCTACTCTTACTACTGAACAAAATAATGGAGCTTAAAATTTATACCAAAGGTAGTATTTCCAAAGAGAAATGTCCATCTTTTAGATAATTAACAGTATTTTGGTATCACCTAATTTGTTACTTAGCAAAACTTCTCATTAAATTTTCCCTAATAGAAGATCTGATCATTTCTTAGTGAACATCATCCTTTGGGATAAAAAGGGAAAAGAGAATGCCTACAAATCTCTTTGGGTGTCAATAAAGTTCACACAGGAAGTAAATATCCTATTATTCACCATACTCCTAAAGCTCTGTCTGGAAAACTGCATGCAATTTCGGGCTCTTTCTATGTTAAAAAAATAAGATTGCTAATTTGGAAAGAATCCAAAGGGTAGTAATAATGACAAAAGGCTTGGAAAACATGCCATTAAACAGAGTCTAAGAGAATGGAGCAAGAACTGCCATTCGATCAGACAACTGATGAAGGCAGAAAAGATTTT
This sequence comes from Bos indicus x Bos taurus, assembly GCF_003369695.1. Lineage (NCBI taxonomy): Eukaryota > Metazoa > Chordata > Mammalia > Artiodactyla > Bovidae > Bos > Bos indicus x Bos taurus. The sequence goes on from NC_040076.1 coordinate 85,425,430, forward strand.
AAAATACCATGTGGAAAGAAACCTCCTAAAAAAAAAAAGATTATTTTTCTCAGTCCAGACACTTATATTAGCAGTTTAAAAAGGAGAATTAAATTATGAGCCATCCAATGCTACATGTTCAGTCAGAAAATGTAGTGGAAATGGGGAAAATGGTAAAATAAGATCAGAGGACTCAGAATGTTGCCATGATCCTTCCAAATATCTCAGGCAATGGCTTCTTCCAAAGAACTCTTTTAAATCTAAATGCTGAGCAGGTACTGCTGCACATGAATTGACACAAATGGATAGGATGACAGTTCACTTAATATTAAAACTTTATGGTTATTTGTCTATGCTCAAATAGGAGAAAGGAGATGAACAAACATAAGATGACACTATTCGTGTCCACTGAAAAGCTATGGTTTTGGAGAGGAAAGAGTATGTGTACAAATACCAGATAAAGAAGCTGGAGGAGGGGGGGGACTTCCTGCATATGGAAGCAGCCAGGCTCTAAAGTTCGAATTTGAATCCCAGTTACATATTGCTTCAAGATTCACCCCAGAGGTCTGATGGGACAAGAAGGCCAGTCGGAATCACTTTAAAATTCTGCTACAGATACATACAGAGAAGGCAATGGCACCCCACTCCAGTACCCTTGCCTGGAGAATCCCAGGGACGGGGGAGCCTGGTGGGCTGCCATCTATGGGGTCGCACAGAGTCGGACACGACTGAAGCGACTTAGCAGCAGCAGCAGCACAGATACATATACATGAATCACTTTGCTGTATACTTGAAACTAACACAACGTTGTAAATCAACTATTGTTCAGTTGCTAAGTCATGTCTGACACTTTTGCACTCCGTGGACTATAGCCTGCCAGGCTCCTTTGTCCATGAGATTTTGCAGCCAAGAATACTGGAGTGGGTTGTCATTTCCTTTACCACTGAGTCAACAGGAAAACCCAAATCAACTATATTTCAATAAAAATTTTAAACATAAAATAAAATTCAGCCTCAGAAGATATAGTTAATAGAATCCATGTGTCCTATGGGTCCGACTTCAACATTGTAAAACATTTGAATGAAGAGTAAACATAATTAATAGAATCCACTTTTCCTATGAGTGTGACTTCAACATTGTAAATCATTTGAATGAAGAGTTAACAGGTAGTCAAACATCTTGCTGTCAACCATTCAGGTGACAATGTAGCCTTTCTTTCTTAGCTTTTCTGTCATGATGGCTAAGTGTCAAGAAGTTAATGTGCACAAAGCTAATACCCAGATTTATCAGCTAAGACTTCAGGGCCCTTTACAACCAGGCCTTCAGCTTCTTTTCTAACTCTCTTTTCTCCTTCCACCCCTTCCTCTTATGACTCTCCTCAAATTCTAACTGGGAAAATCCATTGTTCTCTAAACATACCCTTCTCCTCTCCTCCTTCTATGACAGCACCAATGGCAATGTCTACCCACACATGCTCCCATCCTCCCCAATCTCTTTATTCATGTCCTAGTCATCTAGAAAGTCCCTGCTAAGACTCTATGACTTCCATGAGTCACCTCATGGAAGGTGACTCTCACTTAGCCCTATTCTTCCCCAGTTTTGTCTTTATACCTCAAACCTGGATGTAATGTTTATTTTCATTTCCTGCCCACTAGCCTATAAATCCCAGAGGTCAATATTATAGTAAATTAAGTACTACATTAATAATACTATATTTTACTCACTGTTATATTTTTCATACCACCTAGCAAAGTAAATTTGGGCTTCCCTCATAGCTCAGGGCTTCCCTCATAGCTCAGTCAGTGAAGAAACTGCCTGCAATGCAGGAGACCCAGGTTTGATTCCTGGATTGGGAAGATCCTCTGGAGAAGGAGATGGCAACCCACTCTAATATTCTTGCCTGGAGAATCCCATGGGCAGAGAAGCCTGGTGTGCTACAGTCCATGGGGTTGCAAGAGGCAGACATGACTGCAGGACTAAACCAACAGCCAACAAAGCAAAGTAAGTGCAACAAAGTATCCAATAAATGTCACTGGGTTAAAGTAAAAGTGAGAGGATATGGTCATTAATTGGTAAATAGCAAGAGTGAATAAATTTGCCCAGTTAGAAGATCCTCTTAAGACTAACTATACTTTTCAGAAATATGTGCTGTCTTGGGAAAATTATAAAGTAATGCATATGTATTTTATAAACTGGAAAAGGAAAAATTGAAAAAAGGAAAACATCACCATTACTCCATCGTTCAGAGGTAGCCACTGATAACATTTTAATTTGTATATTCCCTCCTAGCTTTTTAAGATAATTTTTACATAGTTGTTATTATACTCTATATATGTATCTATTTTCCCCCAAAGGTTATTAAAAGCTTTTGATAAGTACTTCTAATTACAGTATCAAATGCTATTGTTAAACCATATTTTACTTAACCATTCCCTAATGTTGGACATTTAAGATGGTTTCCAATTTTTTTTCTAATTAAAATAATTTAATGCTGAATACCCCTGAGCAAAAAGAATTGTTTACCCATCTTTTCAGAAAATAGTGTTTAAGGGTCATTTAAGCTATTTTTTTGCTGTAAATAATCTAGCTTGGTCTTTTAATGAGTCCCTGTATTTTTTGTTTTCCTCAGCCCTGCTGAGATAATTTCCTGTCCGTTGAATCTTTGCTGCCCTGTTGACATCAGTTATGTTCTTGGCTTTTCATACTGTCCAGGTCATTTACTCAATCCCTTTCTCTGGCTGCCTGGATACGTTCTGACAGATCCTTTCTAATGAAGCTGGACATATTCCATGTTCTCTAGTCACTAGTTCTTAATTGATAGGGCTTTAGGGAAGATTTTTAAATGATTAAGTCTTACACTGACAGTCTCTTAGTTACTGTAAAATTTAAAAATAGTTTTACTTATTTTTTAAATGACCTTATGTTGTAATATTTTAAATATTTAAAAGCACTTTTACATACAGGAATCAAGATTGCTGGGAGAAATATCAATAACCCCAGATATGCAGATGATACCACCCTTATGGCAGAAAGTGAAGAGGAACTCAAAAGCCTCTTGATGAAAGTGAAAGAGGAGAGTGAAAAAGTTGGCTTAAAGCTCAACATTCAGAAAATGAAGATCATGGCATCTGGCCCCATCACTTCATGGGAAATAGATGGGGAAACAGTGGAAACAGTGTCAGACTTTATTTTTTTGGGCTCCAAAATCACTGCAGATGGTGATTGCAGCCATGAAATTAAAAGATGCTTACTCCTTGGAAGGAAACTTATGACCAACCTAGACAGCATATTCAAAAGCAGAGATATTACTTTGCCAACAAAGGTCCGTCTAGTCAAGGCTATGGTTTTTCCAGTAGTCATGTATGGATGTGAGAGTTGGACTGTGAAGAAGGCTGAGTACTGAAGAATTGATGCTTTTGAACTGTGGTGTTGGAGAAGACTCTTGTGAGTACCTTGGACTGCAAGGAGATCCAACCAGTCCATCCTAAAGGAGATCAGTCCTGGGTGTTCATTGGAAGGAGTGATGCTGAAGCTGAAACTCCAATACTTTGGCCACCTTATGCAAAGAGTTGACTCACTGGAAAAGACCCTGATGCTGGGAGGGATCGGGGGCAGGAGGAGAAGGGGACGACAGAGGATGAGATGGCTGGATGGCATCACCGACTCGATGGACAGGAGTTTGAGTGAACTCCAGGAATTGGTGATGGACAGGGAGGCCTGGCGTGCTGTGATACATGGGGTCGCAAAGAGTCGGACATGACTGAGCAACTGAACTGAACTTACATACATTAGTTTTTATAAAAATAATAAGCAAATGTTATTAGTTCTTTACAGACAAGGAATATGGGGCTCTGAGAAATGAAAAAAATCCCCCCTCAAACCAACCATATTAGTTTTCTATTGCTGATATAACAAATGACCACAAACCTAGCAGCTTTAAACATAACAAATTTATTATATTATAATTCTAGAAGTCTCAGTGGGCTAAAATCAAGGTGTAGCAAGGCTATATTCCTTTTTGGAGGTTCAGGGAAGAATTAGCATGCTTCCCATTTCCAGTTGCTAGATGCTGCCCGTATACCTTGGCCAATGGCCTCTTCTTTATCTTTAAAACCAACAGGCTGATTCATTTCTTATATTACATCATATCTGACACCAACTCTCCCACCTCCCTCTTTAGAAGGACCCTTGAGGTTACTTTGGTTTACTAAAATACTCCAGGATAAGCTCCTTACCTTAAAATTCTTGTCTAAATCACACCTACTAGGTTATTTGTTTTCGTTTGTCATGTAAGCTTACATATTCATAGGTTTTGAGGATTAGAATACAGATATTTCTGAGGGGCAATTAATCCACCTAATACAACTACTCACATCAGAAGTAAAAGCTATAGACTTAATGTGATATTGCTACATTATATTAAGCAAAGTGAATAGAGAGCCCCACAATTTAACGACCACAAAAGCTACAATCCATACACCTACACAGAAAATCATTCTTAAGCAAGGGCATATTTGTAACACAAGTGTAGGTTTCATGTGCCATACATTAATGTATTTGCCCAACTTAAAATGTATATTTATTCAATTTGGATAACTCCTTTTCCTATTGTATGGTAAATCTGAAACTGCTGTGTCTCTAAATGTACACAATAAAGGATTAAAAAAAATTACATCCTAATAGTAGTCATGCTTACTGCTCACACGTTGGTGTGGGTTAATTAGTATAATTAGTCTTATGTATATAAGACTGCCCAAAATGTCCCTGACAGCTAAAAAGCAACCAGCCACATAAATGCCTAGTGGACAACTTTGCAGGTAACAGCCAGGCAACTGGTGATTTACTTTTTTGCATGGCTGTCAGAAAAACACAAAATCTGGCACTTCAGATTTCACTTTCTGAAATAAAGACCAATTATAATACAATTCTACATTAACTTGGCTTTCATCTGAGAATTTTGCTTTATTGGGTGTTTGGATAATAAATATAAGGTTACTTCTTATTGAGTGAACACCACTATGACTAATGTTAAACGGAAATCATTACATAGCTTGTTGAATATAAGGTCTCTTGCTCTGGGTGTGTGTGTGTGGGGGGGGGGTGTGTGTGTGTGGGGGTGTGTGTGTGTGTGTGTGTGTGTGTGTGTGTGTATATCTGTGTGGGCTTCTCTTTTTGCAATATGAATTCTTGGCAATGGGGATCTTTTCTCTCACATTGTCAGGCCACAAATAGGGGATTACAGTTGCTACATAATTTAACTTTGAAGGCACCAACCACCCATAGTTTATGGGAAAGCCAAAAGGAAACATGATGGATAAAGTCTTAAATATAAAGTGACATGAATGATAATTAAAAAGTAATTCTTTATATGAAGTCTGTTGCTTTAATTGTTTTCATATACCAAACTTTGGAAAAAATATTTTCAAGAGCTCTTATATCTTTACCACTTAAAAACTAATATCTACTGAAACTAACTTAAAATTCACATAATCTTTATTATATTTATAAAGTCAAATCCTTAACAAAAGGTACAGTTAGTCATAAATAACAGAACATTTGCAAAGTCTCTTCCCTTAGAAAGTTTTGGAGTAATTTCCCTTGAAAAGTTTTGGAGATAAATTTCTAAAGGGAATTTCTCTTTCCCAAGCAACTTAGATAACTCTGGTTGTTTTTTAAAAATTGCTTACAATTGAATATCTAAAAATGAAAATATTTATTTTTTTTACTTAATGTAATATCAGAGAATTATCATCAACTATATACATACCTAGCATAAAGAATATATAGTGATAAAGGGATGTACATGCAACTAAATATGATATTTTCATATTTGGAACAGGTGGACCTTTCAAAAAAAAGGTTCCTAATTATTCCTATACTGTTGAAATTATTTTAATTTTGCATTTCAGCAGATATATTTGTATGCTGGAAACAGGTGTTCATCAAAAGACAGTGATAAAGAGACACTGCATTCGGGGCTTGGAGCCTAGCCTGCATGGTGTGATGACAGATAAATTAGAAAAATCCTGCTAAACATCTCTACACTTCAGAAGGAGATTACACCTTTTTAAAAAGGCAAAACATGTGGTTCAATTACTTATTGTCTTGGCATGTGGTTATGATGAAAGACGGAGTCTTAAACATCAATAGAGCTAAACTAACATCCCAGATGGGCTTCAGAAGAGGGGACTCCTGCAGCAATCCACCTGCACAAAAAGCAACTGGGAAAAAAAATTAAAGAAATGCGTTTCTTCCCCTCCCCTGTTTAATTTGTTTCTTTATATTAAATAGCCATTTAATGACTAACATGAGCTTTGGGGAAAAAATAAGAGCAAAGAACCTTAATATAAATGTATTTTCTGGGAGATCCAGCAGAAGATGAGGTAGACTTAATTGCAGCTCTCTGAAGAATGACATGCAAGTCTCACATGGGTCCTAGAGTTGTAACAGCTAATCACAAAGCTCAGGAGAGGAAAGGCAATGTAGATTTGCACAATGCATAGGACTACAGAGACAACATGTGGTGTGACCTTAGGTAAACAACAGAACCTGTCTGGGTCTCACATTTTTACATACACAAATTATTGAATTTGTGGTTCCATTTGGTCTCATGCTGCTACAATCTGAATATAATCCTCCCTTCAGTTTGAAAACATACAAAGTAAATGCCACTGGGGGGCAAACAACATAGAGAGAAACTTAGTGGAGACCAGCATTTCTCCACAAGGCATTTCTACATTCAGACATTACTAGAATACCCCAACAGTCCTTCAGGTGTTCAGTACTCTGATATAAATTGGTCCAAAATTAGTAATCAGGTGTAGGGATTAAAGGAAGAGAAATAAGAGGATAAAGAGGAAAATTATAATCTATGAATTACATGCATTATACAAATTTCACATTGAACTCAAACCAAAGCTCTTCAAAGTAAATATTACTAATCCATTGTACCTAAAGCTAAAATAATGATCACCAGCACCTATTGAGCCAAAATCAAGCTAAGCATCTTTCATTTAACATTTATTGGAATTCTATTAGGTAAATTCAGAAATAACACCATTTATTTGCCACTACTGTCCTCTCAAATACCAAAATAAATGTAATCTTATGAGCAAGACTTGAAAATATGCTCTGAACTATGTTAAGGGATTTGCCAAGCTTTATTTAATCTTTGTGACAATGCCATGAGTTGATGGGTTGTTATGTCTCTATTTAACAAATGAGGAAACTGAGGCTTAAAGAGGCAGAAAAAATTTCCCAAGATCAAACAGTAAATGACAGAGCCAAGAAGATGGAGGAAAATCTTATAATCTCTGTGGTGGTAGTGGTTTAGTCACTAAGTCGGGTCCGACTCCTGTGACCCCATGGACTGTAGCCTGCCAGGCACCTCTCTCCAGGCAAGAATACTGGAGTGAGTTGCCATTGCCTTCTCCAGGGGATCTTCCTGATCCAGGAATCAAACCTGGGTCTTCTACCTTGCAGGCAGATTCTTTACTGACTGAGCTATGAGGGAAGATAGTAAACTGCTATTAAAGGCTCAAAGAGATTTACTAATATAAGATCACAAAGTTAAATAGTAATCAACAGAGGTGGGAATCCCAGTTTATCATACTCCCAAGTGGTCCTTTTTTAATTTTTCTGACCAGTGTCAAAACTGAATAGCATCTAGCCATTTTCAATAAATACATGTTCAGTGTTTATGATATTCAATGTACAGTGCCAGGCTTGATAAGATTTAAAGAAGCAAGCATCATTCTCCCTAACCCAATGAGGTTTACTAGCACCTTGGGGAAATCAAACAACCACTTATGAAACATTTCAGAAAAACAGTAAGCGTGCACAGGTAAGAGTCAAAAGAATCTGTAGATGCAATATGTGCTGAAGGACAACAGAGAGAGAGAACTCACGTGGGGTGAGACACTGAGACAAATCATGAGGGAGTGTGAGGACTGGCAGGACTTTTGAAGACTGGGATAGAGGGAGAGCAAGATAACCATTTGACTGGAATAGTCTTGGATGTTCCCTGGAAGCAAAGACTAAAAACAGAGAATGAACATGATAAGGGATTGTCTTAACATGAAAGAGCTGGCGATTCAGTTAGGAAGCTATGTTGGGACCAGATTTTAGAATCTGAGTGCAAAATTTGGCTTGCAAACATTCAGAACTCCTAAGCAGCAGGGTGATATGATTTACCTCAGATGATAAAGACTACACCATCGTTGCTGTCTCTTGGGGAAAAAAATCTTGAGGGAAGAAAAGAATGGGTTCTTCTTAGTATAAAGACTGGTGATAGAGGAATTTCTGGCCCAATTTAAAGGTTCTTTTGCTGTTGTTGTTTTAAATATAATAAATATATATAGTTAAAAAATTAGAAAATGTGGTATAAAGACAGAAAAAAACACCCATGATCCTACCACTCAGAAATCATCATCATTAATGCTTGGGTGCATGTCAATTTAGTAATTCAATAAATATTTATTGAGCACCTACTGTCTGCTAGATACCACTCTAGGTGCAAAGACTACAGCAGTGAAGAAATAAAATCCCAAATTACCACCTTATTAAGCTTCCATATAGATATAAAATAGATGTGAAATAAGGTACACTTTTTAAAATCTGGTTTTTCCTTATTTTTAAGTTGAGCTTAAGAAAATTCCAGAAAAACATCTATTCCTGCTTCACTGACTACACTAAAGCTTTTGGCTGTGTGGATCACAACAAACTGTGGAAAATTCTGAAATAGATGCGAATACCAGACCACCTGATCTGCCTCTTGAGAAACCTATATGCAGGTCAAGAAGCAACAGTTAGAACCAGACATGGAACTAACTTAACTGGTTCCAAATCGGGAAAGGAGTATGCCAAGGCTGTATATTGTCATCCTGCTTATTTAACGTATGTGCAGAGTACATCCTATGAAATGCCGGGCTGGATGAAGCACAAGCTGGAATCAAGATTGCCAGGAGAAATATCAATAACCTCAGATATGCAGATGACACCACCCTTATGGCAGAAAGTGAAGAGGAACTCAAAAGCCTCTTGATGAAACTGAAAGAGGAGAGTTAAAAAGTTGGCTTAAAACTCAACATTCAAAAAACAAAGATCATGGCATCTGGTCCCATCACTTCATGGCAAATAGATGGCAAAACAATGGAAACAGTGACAGACTTAATTTTCTTGGGCTCCAAAATCACCGCAGATGGTGATTGCAGCCATGAAATTAAAAGACACTTTCTCCTTGGAAAAAAACTATGACCAAACTAGACAGCATATTAAAAAGCTAAGATATGACTTTGACGACAAAGGTCCATCTAGCCAAATTCAGTTCAGTTCAGTTACTCAGTAGTGTCCGACTCTTTGCGACCCCATGAATCGCAGCACGCCAGGCCTCCCTGTCCATCACCATCTCCCGGAATTCACTCAACACACATCCATCGAGTCGGTGATGCCATCCAGCCATCTCATCCTCTGTTGTCCCCTGGTCCTCCTGCCCCCAATCCCTCCCAGCATCAGGGTCTTTTCCAATGAGTCAACTCTTCACATGAGGTGGCCAAAGTATTGGAGTTTCAGCTTTAGCATCATTCCTTCCAAAGAATACCCATGACTGATCTCCTTTAGGATGGATTGGTTGGATCTCCTTGCAGTCCAAGGGACTCTCAAGAGTCTTCTCCAACACCACAGTTCAAAAGCATCAATTCTTTGGCACTCAGCTTTCTTCACAGTCCAACTCTCACATCCATACATGACCACTGGAAAAACCATAGCCTTGACTAGACGGACCTTTGTTGGCAAAGTAATGTCTCTGCTTAAGCTATGGTTTTAAGCTAATGTAACCACCTGATACATTTAAATTGGATTTACAAGTTATAACAGGCCCAAGTTAATCAATTTTGAATTGACTCTAATACAGCAAGTTAATTTCAATACTTCCAAATATATAAGATACTAAATATGTACATGTAACTTGTAAACACAAAAATATTTATATATTATAGTTTTGACTCTTTTTGCCCCTTCATATTTAATTATAATTTTCCTGGGGTTGAAACAGGTATAATAAGGGATAACAATTTCCATGGAAATTAACTGGGGTTACTGAATCTTTCTAGAGTGAAAATTATGAACCCTCTTATTCTGGTAACTGCGATTATTTTTATAACCAGAGTTCTTGGCTTAATATGAGAGCCAGGCCATGCCTGTTGACATCCAGAATGAGTCCTCTTGCTTACTCTGGTTACCAGACTGTGTCCCCCTCTACAGCCATTATTTACAATTTAAAAATTAAATTATAAAATTTAACTGCTCTTGTTGTTCATACATCACTGAACTCAAGTTTGATATGCTATCTGTTTTGTTATTTTCTCTATTATTATTATTATATTACTTTCTTCATTCTTTATTCTTTTTCATTTATTTATTTATTTTGGGGGGGGAGCATCTTGCACCATGCTTATTTTGTCCTATAGTTGTTTCTCTGGTAATATGGAAAATATTCTGTTTGAGTTTTTCTAGTGATTAAGTTTAACACAGACACATACATGCACATTTTTTTCCCATAGTGAAACAGCATCTAATGACTCCTGAATTAGATAAGAAACAGCAGGCTTCACTTCTTCCTTGTCCTTCACTCAACCATTTCCCAGCTTTTTTGTTAACTAGCATTCTGGGTTCAGATAGTAGTAGTAGTAATAGCAGTAGTTATAGCAGTAGCATAGTCTATGTACTTAACTATCTCTACATGTTATTGGTGATAGAATGGAAACCTGCAGGGCAGGGAGGCAAGATGCATATGCTCCATTAAACATTTTGCCAAGAAGGCCATTTTTGTTTCTGAATATGTTTGCCAAATTACTTTCCAGGAGAGTTGCACTAATACACAACCTCACCAACCATTCAGTGAGGGTACCCATCTCATTACATTCTAAAGAACTTACCATTACTTTAGGAACTTTTATCTATTTGATAGATAGAAATGGTGTTTGGTCATTATTTTCATTTTTTTTATCTAGGGGAAAGTTGTAGTTAGGAACTACAATTCTAGTGATCTTCTTCTGAAGTGCAATTACTCATGAAGGAACCCTCATAAATTGAATAGGTTTGATTCAGGATCTTGCCTGAAATGTTACTAATTAATTTCCTAAGTGACTATTTTATAATCTTTTCTACCACGTATTTTCTGGGCATGTAGACCCAGAATAAAAATGTCCAATGAGTGACAGTGTTTTTAATACCACGAATCCCTGTACTCACTCTTAGCCATTGAACTCTGGCATTGTGCTATATGAATTCTCATAAAGTAAATAAATTAATCAGTAAATTCATGTTAATAGAAAACCATAGTCACAATAACTAATTTGTAAAACTTTTGGTATTGGCAAATATTATGATAAGATATATTAACACAATAGGGTTCTGCAAACAAGTTCTGATTTGCAGAACTAACCAACACAATACCAATAATGTCACATGAAATATTCACATTAGAAATGTTGACTGAAGTGATTGAAAGTCATTCACTTAAAATAAGTAAGCACACATATTCCTCATAATACTGGATGCTGCTGCTGCTGCTGCTAAGTCGCTTCAGTCGTGTCCGACTCTGTGCGACCCCAGAGACGGCAGCCCACCAGGCTCCCCCGTCCCTGGGATTCTCCAGGCAAGAACACTGGAGTGGGTTGCCATTTCCTTCTCTAATGCATGAAAGTGAAAGTGAAGTCGCTCAGTCGTGTCCGACTCCTAGCGACCCCATGGACTGCAGCCCACCAGGCTCCTCCGTCCATGGGATTTTCCAGGTAAGAGTACTGGAGTGGGGTGCCATCTCCTTCTCCATAATACTGGATAGTCATATCCAATTTATCAGCGTTCCTTGACATTCTTCATCAACAGAATAAAAATTAGCTACCAATTTCACTGACAAACAGAGTAATGTATATATTTCTATGTGAGTGGTAAAACCAGGAACAGCATTTCAAACAAGAGGAACAGCATGAGCAAACACATGAAGGCCATGGGGACTGAGGTGGACTCAAGCTAGTCTTAGTCACTGTAAGACTTGAGGTGTATATGAGACCTCTTGCAAGGGCAAATTTCATTCTGATAACTTCTACTACAGTATCATGTTTTTAACCTTTAAACTTGGTTTGGACAAGAACTCCAAAGAGAGGAAAGATATCATGAAGTAACTTACCAAGAAACTATTCAGATGTGGTTAAGTGAAGGCTGCAACATATTTACCACATGTAAGAAAGTTTCACAGACATTCATTCACTTACTTTAGATCAGGTTGACTACACAATAATTTAGATAATATTTTATAAATATTCTCTGGTAATTAGTAAAGCTAATAAGAACTGAAATTAATGGCATTTTTGACAGGCACATATATTATCTCATTTTATTTTCAAAACAACTTATGAAGTCGTTTTTCTGATTATATCTCTTTTATAGATGCGAACTTAACCAAGGTCATACAGCTAAAAAGTCAAAGACTCAAGAATTGAACCCAAGTTATTGAATTCCAAAGCCCATGCTTTTAATCATTACTCTGAAGAGAACAGTGATAACTTCAGGACATCACAAAGATATTTTGACATTGAGCCCTAAATGTCTAAAACCTGTCTCTGTGTTTACTTTGTTATCAATTGGAGCTGAACATAAAAAGTTACTTGTGCTTAAAAAAAAGCTTTCAGTCTTGCTGTTCTCACTCTTCCTTCACCACTCCATCCAAGATCAAGGTCACTGTGGTGAATTTGTGGTCCTACAATCATTTTCAATTCATGACCACAAATTATAATTCAAATATAGTTCAAAATGCAGAAATATGACTGCATGGCCAAAGCTTCTAGAAAGGGAATTCTTATTCTAACACAAATACCTGTAATAATGGCAGAAGCAAGCAGAAAATTATGGGTAAAATAAATTGCTTTTTTTGTATAAATATTATTTTTTCAAGGTCTTGTCAGTATAAAGGCTCCTTTTTCAAATCACTAAAGTAGTCACTTCACCCTTTTTTTAATTTTGCCCTTTCAGTCCTTCTCCTCCTACTTAATCAAAAGTCAAAGTTAGAAAACCACCTAAATTAACCCCTTTCCCATGACATTATCATTTCCAGTTTCCAGGAGTTATTAAGCAACCCTAAATCCAGACTGCCAATGATAAAAGAAGAGGAAGAGAAGGCATAGTAAATTAGAGACAACAGATATGAGGGGAAATGCCACTGAAGTGGCAAATGCTGCACATTGGCAGACAGATACTGAATTCCTTATTCCATAAAGAGCTCTTCAACCCCACAAGAATAACACTGATGGCCCAATAGAGAGACTAGCAAAGGACATGAACAGGCTGTTCACATCAAAAGAAAATGACGTGATCTTTATCTTTAATCATTTGAAAAGATATTCAACCTCAGTCATAAGTAAAGAAATGCAAATGAATATAATAAGATACAGTACAAACTTTCAGATTGGGAAGGGGGAAGCAAAGCTGGTTATGGGCAAGAAGTCACATTCATACATCATATTTGGAGCACCACTTAATATTTGTCCAAAAACTTCTAGAAATATATACTATAGGTGCATCTGGCCCAGAGATACATACTCAGGGATATTACAGTAGCAATTCTAAAAGTCAATTCCTGGAAGCAACCCAAATGTCCTTTAGTTTATACCAAATGTGGTTAAAATATCTCTGGAGGTCCACACAGAGAACTGGTCAATGAGGGGAGCTAAAGAGACAGACCAGGGTGAGGAGTGGAACAGTGAGCTATTTTCACTATATAGATCGCTGTACTTATTTTTTAAAAAAGAATGTATATTAAAAATAAACCCACTAAGACAAACATTTAAAAGATGCTTTTGGAATTTTGGAAGAGAAAACCAAAGAAAAGCAGCCATAAAATTTTCAATTTCTTCCACAAAACAGAAAGTTCCAAGGATTATGAGGACACAGTCAGATAGGACTCTCTGGAAATAAGCCCTAGGATTATATACTAAATTCATGTACTTGTTCTGTTTTCATATTTCTGTGTGATATCTTCCTAAAAGAAGACAAGTTTAGTTGTCGTCACTTCACCATTGCAACGTCAGAATTTAACACATAATGGTAAAAGAAATAGTTCAAGTCATTTAGCTAACCAAATCACGAGCATTCTTTAAGCTGTTTTCCATATGACCAATAATTATTTTTCTATTTTCAAAAAACTAAACTTTCAAAACCTTGGTGAAAGCTGGCCACTATAAGGCCATGACATCTAAAACATCATGTTTGTATCTCTATTACTATGCAACATCAGACTAATGGTCTTATAAATTCCTAGTGTTTGCCAAACACATTACATGGAAGATCACAGTGTTAATTTGGAAAGGGAAACGGTTTCATGGCATCTAAAGGACTGAAAAAATTACCTCTAATCCTTTTGGGAATCAAAGAGGCAATAAAGTGAAATTGAGTGCAGAAAGACTCACATTGTAAATCCATTTACTACCAAGCCTTGTTTACTCAAGGATTTATTCATGCCAGTAACTAGTCACCAAAGCTTAATAGCATGACTTTACCAGAATTTTCTTTAAAGAAGTGTCTGATATTTTTTCACAAATAGTGTTCAGCTGATTAAAGCCTAATTACACACATTGAATTAAAGGTGTGAGTACATAATAAAATGTTCTAGCTAAAAGGAATCTGTGCTGGTGTTTGATTTCCAGCTAGTAATTTGGCTGGAATAAAATGGAAACAAGAAAGCAGAATTGTTTAAAAGATACAGCTTTATGACAACACACATTTCTAAAACTGGAAAAAGAAATAGACAAATATATGGCATACTTTCCAAATGGAACGTGCTGAAATCTAAAACAGCCTTTTCTATTCCCAACATTTATTATTATTATTATTATAATAATAATATAAGTCACACTCACAGAGGCCAACAGCCAGAAAAAACCATATTTCCATTTTAACGCCTTTAGATGATCAAAGCATCAGCTTAATATAATCAGCTGAAATCCATTTACCCGCGAGCTTGCCACTGTGCCCAGGGACTGCCTTCCCTTCCAGCCCTATCTATTCTGGAACAGGTGCTATACTAGTAAATTAATTAGTCTGTGGAGAAGCACCTTGTTCTCCATCTCTGCAGGCCTCTTGTGGGTCAGGGCCTTGAAGATTTCACCATCTGGGCAGAGTTTCCCCCAGAGAAACAATCAAAGCCTACAGATTGCAGCCTACAGAGGAAGGTTCAGATGACAATTAACCTTATTAGGTCTCATTTTTTACAGTTTATAGTGTGTCAACATGTTGGCTCCATAAATAATCTGCTACATCAAATAGGTGGAGAGAAATGGTTTCTCCTCTTATTAAAAGTTATAAAGCCTTCTAGAAAAGAAGTATAGTATTTAAGGGAAATGGTATCATTTACAAACATCTAAATGTTAGGATTACTGAGTAGGAAGCTAGATTTCAAAGTTTGTGAAAGAAAAAAAACCTATCATCCATTTCTTTTAGATGCAAATTCTGAGAGAGAGGAACTTCATATTTTTCCTTTTCTATGTATTCCAAATTTTTCTCTCAGGAAAAATATATATGGTTCCTATATATATGGTTTTTTAACATTTGGCTAACTTAAATACATGTTTCTTCTCAAAAATTGTATTTTTTTCTCCTGTTCCCCCAACCACAGTTATGCATATATGATCCTGTTGTCTGGAGAATACAAAATAAAACCAGTCAAGACAATTAGCATCTATAATTTGTCACAAAATCAACAAATCTTTAAGCCTACATTTTTAATCAGAGTAAGTTTAATTAAACACTTCACAAATGGCTTTGCTGCCTGGTATACAAAAAAAAGTCCCACTTTTTTTCAAGTCTTCAGGGCTTCACTGGTGGTTCAGATGGTAAAGAATCTGCCTGCAAAGCAGGAGTCCTGGGTTCGATCCTTGGGTTGGGAAGATCCCATGGAGAAGGAAATAGCTACCATTCTAGTGTTCTTGCCTGGAGAATTCCATGGACAGAGGAGCCTTGTGGGTGTGGCAAAGAGTCGAACAGGATTGCGCAACTAACACTTAAGCCTTTAAGCATAATTTAGATAGAGTTTACTAAGAGATCATCACAAATTCTTGGGAGAAGACTCTAAGAGTTCTTATTTACAGGTCTATCCCTTTGTATTTGATAGGGTACTGGGCCCCACTAGCTCCTTAAGTTCTATGACATGATTCCCAGTAAGATTTTAAACTTGGGATAGATACCTTCCCTATTGGCTTCTCCTTTTGCAGCTTCCTTAGACAGCTCCAGTGGGGCCTCACGAGTTACCACTGGGTTAATGATGTGTTTGGAAGCTCGCTGACAGTGCAAGCAGCTTTGTCTTCTCATGTATCCCGTGTTGATTCACGTGTAAGCTGACAATATTTGCAAACTTGAACTGTTTGACACTAAAGACCAGGAAACTCATTTGATTCTGCCTAAAGATAGTTCTGTGGGATTAGAACTGATGGAAAGGAAAAAAAAAAACCTTCAGAAAATGTAGATTTTATAGCTTAAAAAGTAGCAGCAGACTTGATATCGCCATTCTATTTAAAACAAATTTCCTTGAGAGTTACTTTTGGAATTCAGATATAAAGTATTTAGCTTGGAATTTGTCCAGTCACAGCATAATGCTTATATTTGGGACGTGCAGAAATGAAGTTGGAGACAATGAAAGCTTCACTTGCCCTTCTAGTTTTGGTTAGAAGAAAATCTAAAAAATAATGAGCAAGAACAGAGAAATGTGTATATGAGCATTCTTACTCAGTATATGTCCTTCTGTTGTTAAATACATATTTGCCATATCAATTAGTAATATTAGCTTATATCTAACTTATTACAACTATCTTTGGTCATGATATACTATAGTGATTCTATTTTTACAAGTGCAGTTGTGATAGGAAGTTCAGTGTCATTTATTAGCAAATATAAAAAGAACTTGAAGCTGGGATGGACCATGAAGTTTAAGGTATCGATCTAGGTATCAAAGAAAGCCTCTGACAAAACAGTGCCCTCTAGTGGATACACAAACTCCTGGAGTCAAACCAATTCTCTCACATGGAATCTGGTCATGAGTTGGAAATCTGGGCACATAAAGACGTCATATTATTACTGGACACTAAGAAAAATAAGTTTACCAGTAGTCATGTATAAATGTGAGAGTTGGACCATAAAGAAGGCTGAGTGTCGAAGAATTGATGCTCTTGAACTGTGGTGTTTCAGAAGACTCTTGAGAGTCCCTTGGACTGCAAGGAGATCAAACCAGTCAGTCCTAAAGGAAATCAACCCTGAATATTCATTGGAAGGACTGATGCTGAAACTGAAGCTCCAATACTTTGGCCACCTGATGAGAAGAGCCAACTCACTGGAAAAGACCCTGATGCTGGGAAAGACTGAAGGCAGGAGGAGAAGGGGATGACAGAGGATGAGATGGTTGGATGGCATCATCAACTCAATGGGCATGAGTTTGAGCAAGCTCTGGGAGTTGGTGATGGATAGCGAAGCCTGGTGTGCTGCAGTCCATGGGGTCACAAAGAGTCAGACACAACGGAGCGAATGAACGGAACTGAAGAAAAAGAAGAGCAACAGTTAGGGTAACTGCAAAGACAAGATGAGCATGCTTCCTTCATATGGTAAGCACTACTGAGGGCCCACCATGAGCCAGCACCGATGCTATGTGTGTGGGATACAAAGAAGACTGAACAGAACTCCTGCCCTCAAGCAGCTCATGGACTTACATAATCACATTTGAGAAAAGCAAGTAGTACAGGAGGAAGAGAAATAAAAATCTGGAAAGTGAGGCTGGGTCTCCAAAAGCAAAAAAAGTGGACATTTTCATGTGGCTCTTCTTAAAAATTGCATGGAAGTAGTTCTTGCATAGCTATGATTGGTCCACCCAAAAATAATCTGTCAAAGCTAGCAGAAGACAAAACTAGATAAACTCTGTTCCCCAGAATCCAGGACCTTTTTGCCCCACTATCATTTAGAAAGAGTGGAAGAGCTTTCTGAAGATCTTTCTGTAAGATATACCAGAAAGGTCAAAGTTTCTGCAGTTGTTTGAGTACTCAGGAGTAGGAAGTTTGGAGGGAAACATTTCAGAGGTCACTATGTTCCCTAAGACACTTTCCCATGCACTTCCTGGTAGGAATTTATTAGAGTCCCATGGTGTGTAGGCACGAGAGGATCAACCCCAAGTGCCACTGGTGTGCAAGATCACTACTCAGGGCTTCAAATAAACAATGCAAGGGTGAATATGTCTCTTTCAGCATTAATTGCATTCTATTTTCACCTTAAACCCTAAAATGTACATCATATTAAATGTACCTGATGCTGTGTTGCATACACATATTACCATCGAGTCATAAATGCTGTGGTAATTCCAGGCAAATGGAAGCAAAGGAGTTGATTTGTTAAACAATCAAGCACAGATCCAACAGAATCAAAAAGAAAAAAAATGACAGATGTAACTGGTGAAGGTTTCTTCTATGATCCTCGATGATAAAAAACTTTCTTTATTCCCTGGTTTGAATAATCATCCCATTTCCTACGTGATGCCACTGAACCCTAACATATTTCCATCACAAAATATCTGTTACACTGTGATGCACTCTGTTTATATACTCGTCACCTTTCACTAGATACATTTCTCAAACCTCCTGAAAGTCCGAGACCATGTCTTGGCCATTATATCTCCAGTTCCCCATTGTTCCTTGAACAACACTTAGCACAAAATAGTCACTCAATATTTCTAGTTGGGTTACTACTCAAAATATGTAATACTTTGTAAGGAATATATTATATCATTACCCAGATTTCACAGGATAAGAAGTATAAGAAGATAGTTTACAGATAAGAAAATTTCAAATGGAAAGATTATAATTGC
This sequence comes from Bos indicus x Bos taurus, assembly GCF_003369695.1. NCBI lineage: Eukaryota > Metazoa > Chordata > Mammalia > Artiodactyla > Bovidae > Bos > Bos indicus x Bos taurus. The sequence continues at coordinate 85,444,301 of NC_040076.1, forward strand.
TAATAGAATAAAAAAAACTTTTGAAAATCCCATTAGAAACATCAAATACACAAAAATAAATGAAAAATAAGAAAACCCATTGCTGGTAGGACTGTGAAGAATCTGGCATATATAAGAGTGTACATTACTGTGAGAATGTGGCTCAACTCCAGTCTAGACAAGCATTGTTCAGATTCTTGATCTAGGAATTTGATTTGGGGATATTATATAACAGTGAAGACTCCAAAGAGAGACATATGGGGGTGTTCTTCTCAATATCTCTTGGAGTAACAAAACAAAGTAAAAAATAAAGGAAGAAGGCTTGTACAAAGAAAAGCTGTAGAGGGAAATTTTTAAATGACAAGGGAGAATGGAAGGAAGAAAACAAGGAAAGGAGAGAGAGGCAGATAAAGAAAACTGGAAATAAATTGTCAAGAATAAGGAACAGAAAAGAAAACTGATATTACAACATAAGGAGACACTATACAATCAATTAAGAGATAAACATGTATAGGACTTCCCTGGTGGTCCAGTGGCTTGAGACTCTGCCTGCCAAGGCAGGTTTGATCCCTGGAAGATCCCACATGTTGTGGGGCAACTAAGCCACAACTACCAAGCCCACATACCCTAGAGCCTATGCATCACACCAAGAGAAGCCACCACAATGAGAAACCCACATGTAGCAGCTAGAGAGTAGCCCCCGACTTGCTGTAACTAGAGAAAGCAGCAATGAGCAGCCCAAAAAATCAATGAAAAGATAAACATATATTGGACAAATGTATAAAGGATATATATCATACACACACATATATATATGTATGCTTAGTCACTCAGTCATGTCCAACTCTTTGCAACCCCATGGACTATAGCCTGCCAGGCTCCTCTGTCCATAGGATTCTCCAGACAAGAATACTGGAGTGTGTTGCCATTCCCTTCTCCAGGGGATCTTCCTGACCTAGGGGTCGAACTCAGGTCTCCTGCATTGCAGGCAGATTCTTTATCATCTGAGCCACCAGGGAAGCACAAAGCTCCTAATACATATTTATAAATTAATTTATTGGGCATTATTGGTCAGGCATTGTGCTAGGTTATCAGTATATTTAATACCTAGGACAAGCCTGCCTGGAAGGTTACTTTGTACAATGTCTCACAGCTCAAATTTGCAAAAATAAACTTATTTCAAAAAAAGGGAAAAAATCTAAGTATCATCATAAAAATACACTTTATATAGCAAAAGATAATTTTTAGTGATATAAACACTTAGAATTCAAAATTTATTTTTTAATTCAAACCACCAGAAACAATAAATATTAATAACAGCTTCTGATTTGGCTGGCATCCTACCCAGAGTTAGGGTATGGATAATGGTCTACTATCTAAAAAGGACTTTGACAAGGAAAGGTACTGTTACTCTCTTAAATAAACAAATGCATTTGGGGGGAAATTGAGGGAAGGTGTTGACAAGACCTTAGCCTTCATTTCAGAAAGTTTTCCTGTCTATGCCATCAGAGAGAAGCCCCAAATGTCTCCATTAACCTCTGATCATAGCATGAGGTGAAGGGAATCATGCGAACTGAGAATATTTAAATATTCTCTCTGCATAAAAGCTGTTTAGCTGCTGGAATCATTTCCTCTCACTGTCCCTGAGCTAAAGAAGTGGATCGATCAGCAGGGGAGGTGAACAGATGCAGCTGGAGAGGAAGGGAGGCTCGGGGGAATCATATTTGAGCAGCCGTGGGGAATTAGATGCCACAGGGGAGAGTTTACAGAAGCAGTTTGAAGAATGGATCCACAGAGGGAAGGGCTCAGCGAGGCAAAAGCAAGAGACAAGATGCACTCAGAGACACTCACAGCTTGTGATACTCCCTAAATACCCACAGAGAGTTAGGAAGACACTTACTTCCAAGGGGGACTTAGGTAATTTCCCCCTTCCCATTTCAGCCTACAGAAAAAATTAATACACATTTCAGTCTTCCATCTGCCCCTTTGAACCTTCATGGCCTCTGTGATCAAGGCTCACCCAAGACACATATCCACATTGGCAATTCTTCTATTACATCCTCATTTCCCAAAGGGTAAAGCCATTCATCTATATTAGGCCTTAACTATGAAAAAAAGGGGATGCTCACTACTGTTATTCTCTCTAAGTGGTAGCCGGGACTCACTCTCCCCTTCTCACCTTCCACAGGTGAATGCTACCTCCTGCTTCCTATCATTCAGGAAAATCCAAATGACCAAGAGTCAAGATTCTTGAAAGAATATAATTCCTGGGCACTAGAGAGATTAGAACACATCTTGTAAATGAGAGTAAATAACAAATTAATATTCTTCAGAAGACCTTTCAAACAAAACAAAACCAAAAAAACCAGCCATCTGTGAGAAGTTGAATGCTCTGTCTATACTTTTGGAAGTCACTGTTTATAGAACATATTAAACTTCTTTACTAGTAATGTAAATAAGCAAAAAACACTCATACCTTATAAAGATTTCATTTTATTCCTGGGGATTATCCTAGAAATTGAGGTAAAAAGAGTCATTTACATTAACACAGGGCTTTATTTACTGTGAATTAACAGGGACAGGGAGGCTTGGCCTGCTGCAGTCCATGGGGTCACAAAGAGTCGGACATGATGGGGGAACCGAACAACAACAGATGCTTTATGCTTATTATCTACTTTAATTTTTAAAGTTGGAATTTTAGAGAGTGTTTTGTATATCATACCCAAATTCCATTGTCAGAGGTACAGGACACCCTTGAGAACATCTATTACCTGTATACACATATACATATAAAAATTATTGCTCATAATCACCTAGTCTTGAATCTATGGCTCTTCTAGTTTCTGACAGTCCCTTCAGCACCTGGGACAGTGCTGCATTCTACTCCAACACAGGTGTTTGAAAAAATAAATGGTAGCATACTGAGGGGGAGAGCACCAGTGCAGAGCTCTACATGTTTCAGAAGAACTCCAAAGGTTAGCCCTCAAGATACAGGCACAAGGAAAAATCACCCCTCTAAAAAATCTTTAAACAGCAACTATCATTCCCATGTATTATTTTAATTATAGGATTTTTTGTAGCCTTATCTCAAGCAATCACAAAAGGCACAATAATCAAACATAAGCAAAAGTTAATTTTCAAGGAATCTTTCTCCATAGAGTTTTATATGTATATGCCATTATGTTACCTTTCTTTCCCTGTGAACCAAGATTACTAACATTGTTTGCTTTTACAAATGGCAAATGGAAAACCCAAGATGAGAAGAGGAGAAAAGAGAAGGGAATTAATATTCACTGAACATTTAAAATGAGCCAGATAAAGTACTGATTCTTTTTTCATATTATCTTAATGTTTATAATAACCCTGAAAACTAAGTATTCTTGTTTAGCTGAGGAAACTGAAGCTCAGAACCTTAAGCAACTGATCCAAGAGGCCCAGATGATCTAAGAGCTTCTATTTACCAGGCCTAACTACAAGTAAATTTGTAATTTGCTTATTTATATGTTCACCAAGTCTCTGTCTGTCTCCCTCTCTCTCACATACATACACACTGAAAGACAAAGACCCATGGTCAGCTAAAATGAGAGCTACAGCAAAAACACTGAATGCTGAGAGCAACACACAATGTTCTCTGGATGGCAGAAATAAATACAAAATAATAGACATATGGAATTATATCACCTCCAGAAACTGTCAAATGAGAAATCTTGAAGGCTATCTTCAGATGAAGCAACTAAAATATAGAACTCTTGGGTGCTAGGTGAGACCCTACAGATAGGTTTTAGTCTAATTGTTTAATGCATAGAACTCTGATAACATTCATTTCCCTGACTTCTCCAAGTCAGTTACCAAACCTTCTCTTTGCACTATTCTAGAAGTTTTGTTAATGTCTACTAAGTTTTACTCTATTTAATTACATGGCAGCCTCTCCTACAAGTTCACAGTCAAAAGCTACACCACATCCCATACACCACCCCCCAAAAAGAAAACACAGGCAAATGCATGCAAAATTATGCATTTGTACATTTTTCTAGGAATGATATTTCATAACTTTCTTCAGACTTTCAATAGGATATGCAACTATAAAAGTAAAGAATTTCTGTTCTATGCTCTGAGGCCAATCTCCACATGTCCTCTGGCCTTCAATAGTTTCAGACCAATAATGAGTGGATGGCATTCAACGGGAGTCTACAGGAAAATATGAAGTCCTATCTATGTTTTTTGGCCTCTAAGAATGTCATAGACACTAAGTACTTTTCTTTTAGAGACAGTTCAGTGTTATGTTGAGAAGATGAGCTTTGGAACTCTCTGCCCAGGTTCTAATTTAGACTCTACTACTTACTAGTTGCATGATCTTGGCCGATCCACTTAGCTCTCTAAGCCTCAGAAAGAAATGTGGCTAATAATAATAACAGGTCCTACTTAATACTGTTGATCTAGTTAGGTAATGAGATAATGTGCTTAAAGTACTTGGCATGTAATAGCACACACCACATGTTAGCTATACGGGTGGCATTGGTGGTGGTGATCGTAACCACAGAATTCTCCCAATTACTCTCCTTTATATCTGGAACATAAATCCAGATAATATTAGTGCTCTAGTACAGCAAAACCTATGTCTATTTATTCAACACATATTATTTATTGAGTATCTACAATGGACTGATCTGGTAAGTGGCGTGGGATGAAATTCTCAAAATACATAAAATTTAAAAATAAAAATGTCATATTTGAGCTTTTGGAGTTTTGTGGCTGAGAACTTTCTCTCAGTGTTGAGTTTATTCTTAGCATTTCCCTTAATGCTTCTGAGCTATTATGGCAAATAATATCAGCTTTACTGAGATGTCTCTGACAAGGAAGATGTTTTTACAGATGGTTCAGGCCAGTGCATTTGTTTTCCAGTGGGGTCCTTACTGGGGGAAAATGGCTCAGATATGTCCCTGAAATTTTGAACTGGCTTCCTTTTAATAAGGCGATGTTTTCAGCTCATTGGACTTTGTAATGTTTTTACTGCTACATGCTTTTTAAAAAATTTTTCTTTATACTTTGAATTCTAAAACATAATTTTTCTGAGGTGCAGTTGTACTGGCAAACTATATAAACACTAAATAAGTAAATATTCTGACCAGTTTAAACAACTTGATGGCTGCTAATAAGGGTTGTGAGGTGATACAGCAAAAACCTCCCAGCTGGATTGTATATTTTATTAAGTAATTTTGGTAGAGGATTTTAATTTAAACCTGTTTGTGCGCTTATTTGTAGAGAATTATATTTGTACAGAGAGCCTACATGAATTTATATAAAATCCATACTGAAGATGGTATGCATGGGGCCTAAAAAAACACAAAAGACTGTTTACAAACAAATTAAAGGCTAAAAATATGCATGTATTACAGAGAAGCTCTTGTATAAAAGACACAGAAAGCCTCAGATTCCTAATAACAAGACTTGAATGAAGGGGACTCGGCTGCTGCTTTCCTCGCTGACTTTTGGCGGGTGTATCGGGCCTTTCTACATTGCAGTAATAATTGATGGCAGGCTGACACATAGCCCAGGGAGAGTTCTGTCAGGAGGTCTCCTGGGCCTGGGGATCAGTGTGCTTAAAATATTAGGATTTGATAGAGTTAACACTTGCCCTTGAGCAGATGGTTTTGAACACTCTGTCAACACCGCCAGTGATTACCGCAAACAGATTCTTCATCCCAGAGGGATGGGAGTGAAATGCTTTCTAGCTCCCATGTCTCATCTAAGAGGTGTAAAAAACCTATCATTTCCAGGGTCTTCTCTCAGCTGTGAGAAGTGCAAATGTTTCCCACACACGCAGCCAGAGTCAAGAGCCTTTGCTGAGCCTGGGAATTGGTCGAACAAACTTAACCTAAATCCTTCTATTTTGTGCCTCTGAAATACTTTGGGTTTATGAAATGTCTTTTGATGAACTACCAGAAAAAAGGACGGATCATAGGCCAACACCGAAGTGTTGAATGAGGGGATGAAAGAATGGAAAAGACCCTGTGGGTACTCTGAAAACCTAAGAAGTTCAAAATTTTCAAAATAAAAATGAACACACCTATCAGTAATTTATTTTCAGTCTGGGCAAATTCATTGTGGGGGAGGAAATGACTCTTCAAAGGAAAAGCATTACCCATTCCTCTTGAGTAAACCAGTTTACAGAATTTGGAAATGAAATCATCAATGAAGGGAGATCACGGAAAGTAACTTGCAAGGTTCTCCTTCAATAGTGAAGAAACCAGTAAGATCAGAAGGTAGCATAGCATCATTCAGGAAGGTCTTATTTCTTGCCTAGCACTGCATTGTAACGAATGCCATCGCTAAATGAAATGGCCTCTGCTCTAAGAGTTCAGAAGACAGAACCTATACTCAAAAAACCTCTGCTGTGGAAGTAGCTGATATAGGACCTCTTATCTACAGTTATTACAACTTTATTAATAGAAAATCAAGTGCAAACAGAACACTTCAATTCCCATGCTCTAGAAAAGACTGTTTAAGGTGTCTCGTCCTATGTGTCAGCTGATCTGTCCCGACTGCTTCTCACCCTTACTTCAAGGAGACATGCCTATGCCTTCCACCACAACTGAGACTGCCAAGACCAAGAAGTAGAGAGAATTTTTATTTTTTTTAAAGGAACGAGAAGGAGGTGTGTGAGAAACAAAGCTTAAAGATCTACAACTCCAGACCCTGGCTTTCATGCTAAAGGTTTATAACCTCCCCTTCGTTATATCATCTTGTGTGATGTTCTGAACACCTGCACTATTAAATTCTTTTCTTTTTAATAAGAAAAAATTAACAAAGTAAAATTTGTTGACAGTGTTCACAGTCAACGCAGTGGGTGTTCCACCTATGTGCTGTCACATTTTTCATGTTCATTTCTGCAGGTGCTAAATACATGCTGACAACATATGTTACCAATCTTAAATTTTTTTTTAACTTGTAATTAAAGAGTGCTCACAGCTTGAAGGAAAAAAAAAATACAGGTGAAAGCTGCCTCTGCCCAAAGACTTTTTCTTTTTTTCTCTCATACCCATTTACATAGTTTTTGAATGTAGCATGTACGGAAAAAATAAGTTATCAAAATTATTATCTATATAAATAGTATCCATAAGACAAATTTGTAACAATGCTAAAACCACATAAGCTTACTTCCTCCCCCAAACCCCACGATTCTTTCCTTGTTTTCAAATATTTTTCCTGACTCTCTGAATTTCTCTTGCTCCTTTCAATTATAGTGTTTCTGGGAAATTACACAAACCCTCCAAAAAGTATTTTTATGTTATATGACCCTCAAAGTTGTAGAAACATTCTCTAAGTGGAATACAATTCTCTGATCCTTTCATTACTTTCTGTGAACATGATCACCTCTGCATAGTTAAATAATTAGTAGGAAATAATTATAGTATTAATCCTATGCATTTTAGAGGTAATTTCTTTTTATTGGCCATTAGGGGACTGGCAGCTTCTCCATTCCTCCTCTAGTGACCAGTGATGGGGTGACTGATGATGGCTTCATCAACAAGGGTTACACTATGCTCTGACCGCTAGTAAGAAAGTTTAGGTGTGTTTTCCAAACGTGCGGCTCCTGCTTAGTCCCTCAGTCGTGTCCAGCTCTTTGCAACCCCATGGACTGTAGCCTGCCAGGCCCCTCTGTCCATGGGGATTCTCCAGGCAAGAATACTGGAGTGGGTTGCCATGCTATCCTCCAGGGGATCTTCCCAACCTGGGGATCAACCCCAGGGGTCTATCATTGCAGGTGGATTCTTTACCCTCTGAAGTATGAAAATCACCCAGGGGAACTCAATTGCTCTACTTCTGCCCCACCCACTTCTAAACTCCTGGCAATCAGCCAAATTCAGTCTACAGAGTCTCTGCACCTCCCTTCTTACGATTTTCACAAAAACTGAGACCAGGATGGCTCCTCCTTAAGAGGTCTTTCTTGAAGACCCTATTCAATGCTTCCTCACCATGAACTTGGACATATGACCCTGCTTTGTGTGCTTTGAGGCAGTTGCCACTATTGTAAGTTACTTTTAAAAAACAAACTTGTTTATTGTTTGTTTCTTTGGTTAAAATGTAAGCCACGTGAGGTCAGGAACTATGCATTTGTCTTGTTTGCATGTAGCATAGATCCTAGCATAGAGTAAATGTTCAGTAAGTATTTTTTAAATAAGTTAATGAATTGCTTAACAAAGATACTGACATGATGTTGAACCTGTTTTCCTTGGATGTTCTGATTCAACAGGACTGAGATGAAGCCAAAAATCCATAATAAAAGCACTTCAGGTGATTTGGATGATTAGGCACATTTGAGAAAAACTGTTAGTGTCTTGCTATTCACCATGGTCCATGGACCAGCAGCCTCAGCATCACCAGGGAGCTTGTCACAAATACGGATTCTCAGGCCTGTCCCAGACCCATTGAATCAGAACCTGCTTTAGCAAGATCCCTTGGTGCTCTGTGCACTAATGTTTGAGAAGCCCCTATCCAGGTACATATATTTCTGAACCAAGTCTCCCCTGTCAGTGAGACACAGACATGGAGCAATCACTAGGATACTTTGGCTGGGACTTTCACCTCGACTTGGGGGCAGGAATGGGAACTCTGACTAAAATTACCAGCTCAGTTCATCACATGTCACAAGCCGAACATGTGATTTCTAGACTAGCAATTCTCATAGTGTGGTTCCCAGAGCAGCAGAAATCACCTAGAAAGTTGTTAGAAATACAAACTCTCTGACCCCATCTCAAACCCACTGCATTAGAAACTCAGAGGGAGGGGTGTCCAATAATCTGACTTTTAACCAGATCTCTGGGTGAAGTTCTGATTCCTACTAAAGTGTGAGAACAATGGTTCTAGATGAGATGTTCCCAGCCCGAGGTGTGCATTAAAATCATGGGGAAGTTTTAGAACTCTCAATGCCTAGGTCCATACATCAGACCAATTAAACAAAAATTTCTGAAAATAGCACCTATATTTCAATAACCTTTAGACATTCTCAAGGCTGGGAACTACAGTTCGAGCCACACTCAGATCTACCTGGCTGCTTGGCAGTAGGCACCAACAGAAACAAATACCTGTAAACAAAGTTAGATTAAGACAGTGGTTCTTGGACTTTAACATGCATGAGAGTCTCAGTTGGAGGGTGTGTTAAAACACAGATTTCCAGGCCCCACTTCCAGAGTTTATGAGTCAGCAGGTCTGAGTGGGGCAGAAAATCTGCAGTTCTAACAAGTTTCCAGGTGATGCCAATGCAGCTGGACCAGAAAATATACTCTGGGTTCTTCTAATATCAGGCTATAGAAGTCATAGGTCATTAAATTGAGCCACGTTAAGTGAATATATCCAATATTTTTTTGTAAATCCTTGTAAATTGTCCCCTCTCCAAAATCTCAGTCAGCAGTTGGAAAAGACAGAGTGAACAGATATTATTTGAGCTTCAGATGGGTATGAGTTTGGATCTTGACTCTGCCTCTTTAGTCAATTTGTTTAATCTTCCTGTATTTCTGGCTACTGACCCTAATCCCTATCCAGCCATTACTAGCTGTGGTTCTTGTGGGGAAGCTACTCTCTTCTTTGCAACTCAGTTGTGTCCTAATAACTTTATCACGTTAAGGGTTGCTGTGAGCAATAAATTAGTTAGGCTTAGAGAGATTAAGTAACTTCCCCAAGGATACAAAAATCTCCCCTAATAGTTGGGGAACTAGCATTTAAATCTAAGCAGATCTGATTTCAAACTATGGTGCTGGAGAAGACTCATGAGAGTCCCTTGGTCGGCAAGGAGATCAAACCAGGCAATCCTAAAGGAAATCAACCCTGAATATTCACTGGAAGGACTGATGCTGAAGCTGAAGCTCCAATACTTTGTCCATCTGATGAGTAGAGATGACTCATTGGAAAAGACCTTGACGATGGGAAAGATTGAAGGCAAAAGGTGAAGGCAGCCACAGAGGATGAGATGGTTGTATGGCATCACGACTCAATGGACATGAATTTGAGCAAACTCTGGGAGCTAGTGGAGGACAGAGGAACCTGGCCGGCTGCAGTCCATGGGGGCATGAGAGTTGGACATGACTTATTGACTGAACAATGACAACAAACATCTGACTTCTCAGCATACTAATGAGCTATCAAAGGTCAAACACAATGGCCTTCTTCTAGGTTCTCATTCTCACTGGTACTCCCTGGTTCATTAATGGCACCTAACTACTCTCTCCCTAAAAGTTTCTTCTCTGTTTTTTTTTTTTTTTCACAGCATTATCCTGTTCTTTCTCTTACCATTTTGATTCTTTATTATATCTCCAAACCAGTATTCTAAACTTTGACCTCTTTCCTAAACTTTTCAATTTTATGCTGAGCATCTCTACTTCGATTTGACCAGACCTCGAAAGCAATATGCCTCACCCCAGCTTCCCTCATTGATTTTTACTATGGTACCACAATCTCCCCAGGCACTCAAATTCAAAACTGCATAGATATTTAGCTGACTTGGAGTTCCTATTAGTTATTCTCACTCTTTTCATAAACCACACAAGGGACTTCTACAAGCCACTTCTCACCAGCCCAATGTGGCCAATGCAAATTATGAAAAAATTACATTTTTCTTTTTATCTGAATTATATGAAAAATAAATCATAATTTCTCTTTAATTTAGACCTTTGGGTAATTAATGTCCTGTGCTCTATTTGTTGTTGTTAAGAGGAACCATATAGGAGACTATCTTCTCACATGTTCTTGTCTTACCCAAAAAAGCCACTTACAGCCACTCACATAGTCACCAAATGTATGTACTTGAGTAAGTAAGTATTGAGTGCTCAGGGACATTAGTTGGCAATAGCAGCTGGGAGACTTAAACCCATAATCCAGTTGCACCACAACAGAATGTATCATGTATATTCAGCCACTATTCTTTAAAATAATTTGTTTAAAATTATTTGAAATTTTTGACAAATTTCACTTAGTGATGAATGAAATGCATCATCTTTAAGGTCCAAGAACATCAAGATATACCTTTAAATATCAGAATTTAAACAGTTTTAATGATATGAGCTAACTAAATAGGTTACTTCTAAACTCAGTAAGCCCAAAGTTAGGATCCAGGATCTAACCTCCCTTCCCTTGTGAAATGAAGGTGTTAGTTGTTCAATCATGTCTGACTCAGTGCAACCCCATGAACTGGAACCTACCAGGAGCCCCTGTCCATGGGATTCTCCAGACAAGAATACTGGAGTGGTTTGCCATTTCCTTCTCCAGAGGATCTTCCCAACCTAGGGATCAAAACCAGGTCTTCTGCATTACAGACAAACTCATTACTGTCTGAGCCACCAGGGAAGCCCTCCCTTCCCTTAACTGACACTTAAAATCATAGAGCTCTCTGGATAAGGTATTTACTACTATGAGTGAGCTTCTCCTAATATTTAGCAATAACCATACTGTACTGTGACTCAGATGGTAAAGAATCTCCCTGCAATGTGGGATACCTGGGTTTGATTCCTGGGTGGGGAAGATCCTCTGGAGGAGGGCATGGCAACCCACTCAAGTATTCTTGCTTGGAGAATCCCCATGGACAGAGGAGCCTGGCGGGCTATCGTCCATCAGGTTGCAAAGAGTCGAACACAACTGAGCGACTAAGCACAGCGGAATAATATACCATCAGAGAGTGCCCTGAAGTCTGGAGAGAAATTGATTTCTAAAAACAGTTCCATGCTCAGATCGACACCTTCTGAAATTTGTGGCCAAAAAGCAGCTTTTATCAATCACTTGTTCTGGTGTGGTCACAGATTCAAGGAGACCAGCTGTACAATTAAACTGACTCTGCTGGCCTGCAATACAGCATTCTACTGGGAAGTGAGGAATCAGAGTACTCATGAAGTATAATTGACCAATAGTATAAAACTGGTTTTTAGGAGCCCAAACTGAATCACTTGGAATTTTGCCAAACTCAAAAAGGGAAAAAAAGCCATAACAATCTTCTTTCTGCTAAGAATAATTATATGAAAAGTTCCCAGTGGGGTTGCCACCTTATTAAGTACCCAATTGTGATCCACGGCTGCAAGGGACTGGCTAAAAACATGGTGAATGCTTTGTATAAGATCTATAGAAAGGACAAGCAAAGTTAAAGGATATATTATTTGGAAACATAAATGCAGCTGAAGTTCAGGGGTTCCATATGAAAGCACATCTTTAGGGCGATTATTGGGCATTACCATACTTCCATAATGTTGAAGAATGGCCATCACTATCTAATTTCATTCCTTCTATTATATGTATTTATGTCTAGATCTACTCTGAAGGGCAATATAGAGAAATGATGCTACAAATTTATTTTATTATTATTTAAAGAATCAAATGTCAATCACATCTTTTACAAGACACAATCTTATAAAAAAAATTTAATTCATGCCATTCTGCAAGAATAAGCTAGTATTTAGTCACTTCAAAGGGTTAAAATACAGATGCTGTGAATGAAATGCATAATCCTTAAGGCCTTAGAGCATTAAGACATATCTGCTCCTTAGGGTCCATCTTTGTCCATAATCAATTTCTTCCCTTGGAGAACATTAATTGTCTCTAATGATAGCTTTCCATCAATACATCCTTGATCTTAAAAGGCCTGTACAGCTTTTTCCTTTATTCAATCAAATCATCTCTACAATTGCCCCCCTTTAGTAAGATAATACCTTTTAAGCCTTGTATTTTAATATAAAAAATAAGAGGTAGCGGCAAATTCTAATGGAAGTGCTAACATTTGAGAACCAGGATGATGGCTTCCATTATCCTAAATAATGTTTGAAGATTATAGAAAGCACTGTGTTTCAAAAGGTGGAAACTAATCCACCACTTTCAAATTATTTCTTGTATAAAAAATCTGTTCTGACATTGGGATTTTTTTTTGCCCAAATGATGGCTCTGTATATTTAAATATTTGAATATGGAAGATAATTTTTTCAGTGCTAAAAAGGCAAATAATTGCTATTTATAAGGACAAAATGCTGAATAATTCAAGGAATTGGCAACTTTAAACACCAAAGCCTTTTATTTTGTTGTTTCTCTGATAAGGCAACCTCACGCTCTTCACTCAAATCACCACAACTCTAATCAGCAGTTGCTAAAATTATTTAATTTCATGATGTCAAAAAAAAAAAAAAAAGACTTCAGGCTCTTTGCAACCCACTAACAATATCTTGCTTTTCCCCACCTTGTTGACTTCTTCAAACATGCTTTTCTAAAAGTGTGGAAATTCAGTATGTATATCTATTTGCCATTCTACTGATTTGTTGCCTTTCACGTAGAGGATTGCTCTTGCACTGCTTTATGTAGGTCACCCAGGACAAATCTGTGTTTCTGTCCATGGCCCCACAACAGCTTCTGCAGAACCGCCCTGATATTTATAATAGGTAAGGAACCTTGAGAAGAAACACTGATGCAACAAAAGCTGTCTACCCTACAGAATTCTGTGGGCAATTTCTATATTCAGTAGGAACACAGCAAAATTTCTGTGCTGCATATCAAGTATCATTCTTACCACCACAAGGTTAGGAAGCCCTTCTCGCCAGTCCTGGCTTACACGTGAGCTTTCACTCTTTCTTACAAAAAATCTGCCAGCATTCTAGGAGATAGATGAAGAGACTCTGTGGAATGTAATTAACTGCAAAGCCCAGGTGATTAAAAAACCGATTAAAGAAAATCACAGATGCAACACAGAAAAGAACTTACTCACTGGGAAAAAAAAAAAAAAAAGGTGAGGGGGAAGTAAACAGAAAAATTACTAATTTGTTAAGGGTTTCTCTGGAAATATGTGAATTTCTAGGTGCCAAATCTATGTTTTGAATTAAAATACAAGGAATATTTCATAAATACATTGGCTTCAAAATGAACAATAAAAGAAATATTAGAATTCTGTATGGAAGGAAAATGTGTATATGTAGGTAGATAATATCACCCTAACAAATATCAAACCTAAACAAAACACAGACAAAAGTGAGACCAGTTAACAACCAAGATAAGAGATGAAAATTGCCACTGAAGCAGATCAACTTTATTCAATGCCCTGATAAGCACCTATTTGCTCTTCCCCATTATGCTTTCTTAGTATTTATAAATTATCATTTAATTATGCTGGCAAGTGGTAATTGTCAAATAAAGCTCAGATAGGCATAAGCCCTCAGGCTGCACATGACAGAAAAATATCTGTTAAAGCTGGGCTGATTCACACGCTTAGGAAATAATTTCCTTTCTTCTTTTTATCCTTGCCAACAAATTATATGAACTGGCACTTTGTGCTTTGTAGGCATTTTGAAGTCTATGCAGATTACAGAAAAGAAAAATTAGTTGTTTCAATATCTACCATTCCTAAATTATTCTGCTGATTTAAGACATCACGTACGGAGAGAACAAAAGAGTGCAAAGATCAAGAAATTCAAACCTTCCTCTGCTTATAGTTTTTGCTCAGGGTCATTTTCAATTGAGGAAATCAAGATTTGGAGAATTATTTTACATATTGTATAATGGATTTTACATAAAGTAGGAACTGGAACATGACATTCATCCCATTAAGAGAGATACAGAAATCTCTTTTTCCTTAAGTCTCTTACTACTTAGGTTTAATTAGTACCCATCCACCCCACCTCTTTTGTATGGAGTATTATAATTTTTTTTCCACAGCTAGTTGCAGCTCTCCAGCTGTGGAGCATAAACATAAATAGAGGATTATAATGGATACAAAAAGATAAGTTGAACACCAAGAAACAATTTAATTTACATCTAATATTTAGACACAATGTTGCATTTTGGTTATATATGTAGAGCCACTTGTGAATTATTTTTATTTGCAAGGCTGAGCAGAGAAAACACAAAGAACTATTTGTTCCTCTATCTTTTGCATGGAAGGGGTGAGTGGTGGGAATGGGGGATAGAAAGAAAAACTGTAAAAAAAAAAAAAATAGTCTAAGGGAGCTCAAGTTCGTGCAGTGAGCAAAGTCAGTACCACCTCTTGTCTCAGCATTCCTCCTCTCTCTCCCTGCACCCCAGCCACTTAAGGCTACTTTGGGGCCTCGAAGGAGGCATATTCTCTCCTGCCTCAGAGTGTTTGCACTTGTTTTTCTCTATGCTTGGAAAGTTCTTTTACACTTTCAACCCCACTTTCTTTACCTCTGATCCCTTCAATCTACTGAAGTCCTACCCATTCTGCAGATCCTAATTCAAACAACTTTTCCGTAGAAAAGCTTTCTCTGACCCCTACTGCCAGCTCCAGAATAGATCACTGGTGTTATTACATACCCTCATAGCCCTTATTACAGTTTAATAAAAGAAGAAGAATACAAATATAATGCATTTATGATGGGCCAGGCTAATAGATATTCCAACCAAAATCTCACAGCAACCTTGAGGAGGAAGATGAGAAGGAGTGGAGACATTAGATCACTTGCCCAAGATTCCACAGCTACAAAGTGGTGGAGTCAGGACTCAACCTATATCTGGGTCCAGAGTGTGTGTTGTTAGCCACTTTTTACTGCCATATTTATTTGCACAATTACCTAGTCACTATTTGTCAACTCTCACCTCCCATACACTAGTTAGGAAGTACCATGAAGCCAGCAATCATGTTTTATTTGTTCAAGCCTGACCTATAATAGGAACTTAATAATTATTGAACCAATGACTGAACACTTAGTGCAATACAAAGACATGGTTTGGAAGCTGAAGAATGATGAATCTCTCAGTCATTTTAGCTGCCAGTGCAGTTCCTCCATATTTGCAGACCTGTCTACTTCGTTAATCCTGTGAGGGCTTAGCCTAACAGACAGAACTTTCATCTATCTTTGCTTCAGTGAGTAAGCTGCCGCTATTTTTTTTTTAATGGTTTAATTCCTTTTATTGTAAGGCTTTAAGTAAAAACCAAAATGTTTAAGTGTCATTGATACTTCAAAGAATATAAATTCTTTAAAGAAACAATGCCATTGCCATAGATGTTTTAAGACTGAGTAGATACTGATGTTAGTAGCATATATTTTAATACTGACTCAAAAACACTCCAAATGCATAGAAACATTGGTACATTTGGCATATTATGCAGCCAGAATATACAGGTACAATCTGTGTATTATTAACACTTATTCAGAGTCAACAAAATGTTAACAATGTTTCAGCAAAATGCATAGCTCATATTTGAATATGCAGTCTAGCCTTGAATAATGCAATTCTTTACACATGAAATGAGCACTACTCATTGAAAATTTAGCCATTTTCCTGGTGTTTCATTGCTTGTGCATACTTTTACAGCATTTTAGTCCACGATGTGGGCTATTCAGTAAGTGATGCAAATTTTCTTTTTAAAAAGGAAATAAAATCCTATTTAGTAATCAAAATTAAAAAAAAAACAAAACCATATCCAGACTGGCACTTCAGCAACTGAACATAACCTTAATTCAGGCAGCCCTTTTTAAATAAGATGTTCCCACATAGGAATTGAGAATTGCAAATCTAAACTGCATTTGTATCTTGGTATTCATAAATGGTTTTCAGCTACTTATTTATTTCCATCGACATTACTCTAACCCAGTGAAACACTCAGCTAAAACGAAGTCGCCATTTTCAAAGAATATTTTGCATCTTCTGTATTACTTTGTTTCTGCAACTTTAGTCTATTCAGTACATTTTGTAGCACTGAAGCACTTTCCATTATAATTAGAAACTTAGCTTTTTAAAAATATAAAGTATTTACTTCTCATTTCCATAAAAACAAAACACAAAAGAATAAAAATCTCTTCCATTTTTAAAGGTGAAGGAACCAAGGCATGGAAAACTAAATGCCTCACTCAAAAAATAAAAATTAAGATATTGGCCAATAATAAGTCATTTTGCTTTAAAAAACAGTGTTTTTATACAATGACACACATTCACATGTTTTATCTGGAAGGGTAGTGCAAATACACTATCACTAAGGCCTTCAACACAAACTAAATTCTTTTTTATCTAAAATTCCAATATTTATAAACTGCATATAATCTTCTCCTCTCTCCACTTCTCCCTCCTCTTTCTTCTTCTTTTTCTGTACCATGGCTAGCAGGTAATATTCTGGATGACCCCAAAGCCTGTAACACTGGTAAGTCTCTTCTGATGCTTCAAAAAAAGAATAAGATATGTTGAGTATAGTTTGAGAATTAAGCATAGTGATTATATTCCAGGGCTCTGCATCCTGGCCACCATATGTGGATATGAGCTAATTCTTTTCTACTAGCCCAAGGGTTCTAAGACCTTGTAAATCAAAGTCCCCACTGTTATATAACAGACAGAAAATCAGTTGTTCCTTACAAATCACTAAATAGGATATTGGGGAGAAAGTGTAAGAGAATAAAACTAACGTTTAAAGGGGGACAGAGCAAATCCACAGACATTTCAATCTACTTTTCTAACCAATGTCCTGTATATTGATCGAAATGTTATCAAGCTCTAAATATACATAATTTATGCAACTGCAACTCCTCAGCTAACTTCAAAGCTTTTAGTACATAGCATAACCATCTGTACACTAGAAACTAAATATCTGTTGGGTGGTTTTTTGAGTAAGAAAAATATTCCAGCATCACCCAATAGAAATATAGAAATATAATGTGAACATGGTATATAATTCTAAATGTTCTAGTAGCCACATTATAAAAGTAAAGAGAAACAGGTGGAATTGATTTTGATAATACATTTCATATAACCAATGTATCCAAAATAGTATCATTTCAACATGTAATGACTATAACAAATAATTGAGAAATTTGATATTTCATTTTGTACTGTCTTCAAGATCTAATGTGCATTTTACACCTCAGTTTAAACTAATCACATTTCAAATGATCGATAACCATGTACAGAATACTTGAAACGTTGGAAAGATCCCCTGGAGAAGGGCATGGCAACCTACTCCAATATTCTTGCCTGGAGAATCCCATGGACAGATGACCCTGGTGGGCTACAGTCCATGGGATCACAAAGAGCTGGTCATGACTGAACAACTAACACAGGCATCCTACCATGTAAGGCTAGTAGTTACCATATCTGATAGCACAGACACTCTGTACCCTGTTAATGGAATGAGATTTGTTCTTTTCTCTTGTGCTCTAAGTTAATAATGTATTGGCATAGCAAATGATATGAAAATAATGTATTTTCCAATATATGAAACAAAGCCTTTGGCAATAAGTATGTTTGAGATGGATCTTGTACTTCCCTAATCCCGTAAAAAAGAAACATTTCTAACTGGATATGTGAGTTGAATTATCTTCATCAAGTCTACACAATAGTGATTAGAAATGATTATCAGCACTGCTTCTGAATTTTCTAGTGAGTTTTGTACTGGAAATTAAGATAAACACAGAAAATATGTGAAGTAAGCCTTATAATTGGGGCTCTTAGGGTGAAAACATGAGTCTATAACTGTCAGCATCTATGTTCTTCTGCCTTATTTAACTCAAACTCCACAAAGCCTCCTGTGATGGGCCATGTCTGGTCTCTTAATCCCTCAATTTTGAAATACTGTAATTATTGTTAATCTCTCTCCCTTTAACCTTATACTTTATCGGTTACAAAATCTTGCCAATTCTGCCTCCAAAGTGAATCTCATCTTTATTTCCAGCTCTGCACCCCCCTAAACTTAGATAGAGCTTTATTCATCTGACCCTTCTTGGACTGTGGTCACCCACAGGCTCCCCGTCTCCCACTATCATAGCATAGTGCTAATGAGAGAGGCCCTGCTGAAACCAAGTTTGAAAAACACCACTCCTTAATCTCTTTCATCTTCAAAATAACACTTAAATGTTTCTAGATCCATCTATCAATTCAATAAACATTTTATTATAGTTTTTGCTGTATACCAAATACTATGCTACACAACAGAGATTTTTAAAAACTTTTCTTGAATATTTCCTAAATTGGTAAGTGATACAATATAATGTGATAAATGCTATAACCAGCATATGCACACTGTGTATTTGAAAGGCCAGAGGAAACAAAAATTCTGCTGTATATAGGGGAAAATAGGAAAGATACTACAGAGGAGGTGATATCTGAGCAGGTATCTTGAAGAATTAATATTAATTTGCCAGGTAGAGAAGAAGGGAATGATGTTCCTGCCATATAAAACTGACTATTCAAAGGGCTCAAAAGTACATGACAGGGGAATGGAAAACAGAGTAGATTACTGAAGAAAAGGATGGTATTCAAAATACTTAACAACTAGTGGAAGTGTATTCTGACCAATCAGAATTAAAAATGGTCTTACCTATGCATGCCAGCATAGTCAATGAAACAAAATCAATGAATGTGCTTGGCACAAAAAGAGTGGCAGGAAGGTTGAGGTCAATAACATTAGTAGGGCTAATAATGTGGGATAATAATGTGAACTTCTTTTAGTAGATAGGAGGGAACCATTGAAAGGTTTTAGACAAGTGAAAGTCATGTTAGCAACTATATTTTAGAAAGATCAACCAAGCAACTTATAGAGGCTGGATTTGGAAGAAAAGAAATAAAAGGCTGAGATGAGTTAGATGATTGTATTAGCTCAGATAAGAGATGAAATGTAGCTAAACTGAAATCATAGCTATGAAAATAGAGATAAAATATAAAATTCAAGGCATATTTAGGAGATAAAAATTCACAGGATTTGATGAACAATTGAACATGAGGAATGGGAGACTGATAGATAAATCATGCATTTGAGGTTTTTAGCGTGGAAAACTGATGTGCAGAGATGCCATCAAATCAAACAGAGAATATTAAAAAGGAGGCAAGGTTTCATTTTGGGTATATAGCATTTAAAATATCTGAAGAACACAGTTGGGTATGTCCAGAAGATAGTTTTAAATAGGAGACTAGAATCTAGGATAGAGAAACACACAGCTCATTATGTGATGGTTGAAATAAAGAACATAAATGATTTTCTTAGGGTAAGAAAAGAAGCAACAAGAGAAAATGACTGAGGATAGGCTCCTAGTGAAGGAATTAGAAGAAAAAAAATCCATGTCCTGCCTTGTATTTAGAGACCTAAGTCTTCTTCATTAGATCTTGAGATCCTGAAGGGCAGAAATCACATCTTATTTATCTTTGAGTACCATTAATGGTCACTGAGAGTATTGACACCTAGTAAGTTTGTATGCACACACACAAAATATTTGCTGAGTTGAAATGAGTTTCGTCCTGGAACTCTTGAGGATAATATATATTTTGTAGGACTTTGATTAGATTGCTCTGCTTAGCTGAATCAGTGCATATGAAAATTAGGCTCCTTCTAAGTTCAAGCATAATTTTGAATGCTTTTTCTCTGAACTAATGGTCCAATTCACTTTGAAATGGGCCACAAAGCCAGACAGCTCATGAAGACAGTAGTTGGTCATTTAATTGCATATCCATTGAGAAGCTATGGGATTGATAAACAAAATGATTACTCCACCATTGATTTTCATCTCTGTACAGAATGTGATGTTATGAAAAGATTCAGATCCACCTGCTCTGTAACATCTGGGTGTATGGCAGGTATATGGCAAGTTATTTCACCTCCTTGAGTTTGTTTGCTCATCTGTAACACTGGGATAATGTGACCTATCCCTTAGGGTCATTGATGAGAACTAAATGCCACCATGCAGGTAAAAGCACCAAACTCACTGTTCACTTAGTAGGGTCTTCATCTTTGGTAAGAATAAAACATAATTTTTCCTTTGGATAAATTACTAGGAAGAAAAGATATTTCCCAGAAAAGTAACTGGAAAATATTAACTATCTCATAAGTAAAATTTATACTAAGAATGGATATTTACAATGAAATTCTTAAAAACATGGCATAAAGTTTTAAAGTATAGTAGAAGAAGGCATAAGTCCCTGTGTAAATAATTTCACCAATTTCAGAAAATCATTGAAGTAGTTCTCTTTTTAATGATCACTTTGACTGATTTGAGCACAACTGTTCTTTTTTCTTTTTCTTTTAAACCACAGCAGAACAGGCTAGAAGTAGAGAATGTAAGGCCTAGGGTAAAATTAAAGCAAATCAATTGAGTTCCAAATTTGTACAAGTCAATGTGTTAGACGCCAAGACAAAAATGCAAAGAAAACCTCTGCATTAACCTGAACCACTGACAAAATCCTGGGCCCCAGGAGAGGAACCATGATTATTGTTTAATTTTATTGACAGATCTGTGGTGGACTATTTGTCTTGATATCCTTATTTCTGGTGAAGTCAACTTCCCTTTCCTGTTCCTAGAAGGAAAACTCTAAAGAGTAGTAGTAAAGTATATAAATAGCCCAGAATCATTAAAATCTGTGGACATTTGGTAAAATGGTTACCATTAACCAATGGTTACCATTAACCAATGGTTAACTTCTAGAGTGTTTTGGTTACATTTAATCATTTCAGTAGGAAATAGGCTAAAACCTCTAAACCTGAAGAAAAGTGAAAGTCGCTCAGTCATGTCTGACTCTTTGTGACCCTATGGACTTACACAGTCCATGGAATTTTCCAGGAGAGAATGCTGGAGAGGGGAGACGGTTTCCTTCTCTAGGGGATCTTCCTAACCCAGAGATTGAACCCAGGTCTCCCACATTGCAGGCGGATTCTTTTCCAGTAGAGCCACCAGGGAAGCAAGGTGAAAGTTAAAACCAAGATAATAGCAATCTGGTGTAAGTGACTAGCTCACAAGCTAATAGGCACTAGATGCATGCGTGCTAAGTCACTTCAGTCATGTCTGACCCTTGGACTGCAGACTGCCAGGCTCTTCAGTCTATGGGATTCTCCAGGCAAGAATACTAGAGTGTGTTGCCATGGCTTTCTCCAGGGGATCTTCCCTCCCCAAGGATTGAACCCGTGTCACTAATGTCTGCTGCATTGGCAGGTGGTTCTTTATGACTAGTGCCACCCAGGAAGCCCAAGCACTAGATGGAGGGCTGCAAATACAGATAATACAGTACCAAGACAATTTGGCCTTCTGCAGTAAAAAATGTGAGTTCCAGTCCCAGCTCTAGCCTTCACCAGCTGACTGATCCTAGATTCTGCCCCTTGATGTCTTCAACTGGCAAGATCACTTAACACCATTAGCAATTTCTATTAACGTACCGTTTGTATTAGCACACTATGATGTATGAGGGTTTCCCTGGTGCCTCAGACGGTAAAGAATCTACCTGCAGTGGGGGAGACTGAGGTTCAATCCCTGGGTCAGGAAGATCCCCTGGAGAAGGAAAAGGCAACCCACTCAAGTATTCTTGCCTGGGAAATCCCTTGGACAGAGGAGCCTGATGGGTTACACACCATGGAGTAGCAGAGTCGGACACTACTGAGTGACTAACACTCAGGCAACTTATATATGAACATGCTTTGTAAACTGTAAAGCATTGTGCCAGTGTGACTTCAGGTCACTGGCAGCGGTGGCATAAGGATTCTGACTCGCTGGCAGTTGTGCTGTCCATTTATACCTTTGTTTGATTAGTAGGAACTTGAAACTGTGCCTCAAAATGGACTGTTCGTGAACAAGACAACTTGTTCAAAAGTTCTGATTTTCTTAGTTTTTCTTAACAGTCCTGCAACCAATCCCACAGTTCCAGGGAAGAGAAATATAAATAAATTTATGGTCCCAAATTTAAAGTCAAGACTAACTATGGGAAGTGACAGGATTATTAGGGAATATAAACTTTCCCCATGATGTAATTATCCAGCATAAAACATCTCTGACATAAGGTTATGTGGATTCCTTCAGGAGATTCAGTTAGGACTGGACAAAGGGTGGTTCCATCCAATGGTTGCCACAACATGTATTAAGTAAGGCCGAGTCCTGACGCAGGCAGCACCACCCCTCCTGCAAGAGTACAGGGAGTGTTCCCTCCCGTGACTCAGCACCTGTGTTTCTAGGAGGTTGCAAAAGAGATAGTGACCGTCCACACTGGACTGGACATTTCTGGAATCACAGAAGCATCTTAAAGCTTTTCTAATCATTTTATTAAACTGAACAGACAAGTTAGGCAATTGACCTAAGACCGGGCAATTGACCTGAGACCACAAATCATAAGTAGAACTAGGATTACAAGGAACAGATGAAATTAGAAGACAGAAGACCTTGGTTTGAGCCCAACTTTGCTACATACTAGATGGGTGATCTTAGCTGTATCATTTAAATTAGTGGATTCAGTTTTCTCATCCATAAATGGAGTAATACCTGCCTTGCTTCCAGGATTACTATGATGGGAAATGAGGTAATCTATGTGCAAGTCTATAACCTATTGTATAAATATTCTATAAATATTGTTACCATTAACATGATTCTTGCCACTAAGACTGAGAATGATGACCCCAACAAGGTTGGGGCCCAATACCAGATGACTCTGAGACTCATATAGACCACCTCACAATAACTGTTATCACTTATTGTATCTTTAACATACAATGACACAAGTAATCTTTCTTAAAACCCTTTGGTTAGACCTTATTTTCTTTTTCCAAATGGGAAGACTGATTTCCACAGAGGTTAAACAACTTGTCTATTGTCACACTGATAAGGAGCAAACCTGAGATTTAAAGCCCTTGTTCCTAAGCACTAGATTATATTGCCTCCCTAGATTTGACTGAGGCTGATTGGCATGGCTTCAATACCTCTATCTAGTCTCCTGTGGGTTCCATAATGCCAGATTTTTCCCAGCAATGTTTCATATGAAAAGAAGGATGTTTAAAAACTGTCTAGGTTCCCTCCAATTGTTTTCTTGCACGGAGCAGCAGGATATGTCTTCCAGTTTTTTAGTTTTGATTGCTGTGGTTGCTACTATTGCTACTGTCATCAGCCCAGATTCCAAATATCATGATTTTGCAAAAGTGGAAACTGAGCCTCAAAGAGGCCAAATAACTTTCCCAAAGTCCACAGCTGGTTACAAACCTGAGACTGGAATGTTAGCCTTCTCCTGCCCTATATCAGTACTCTACTGACTATATCACACTGTATTTTGAAGAATAATCATTTTTCAGATTTCAAGTTCAATGTAGATTTTTTATTTGGTATTCACTGATACCATGGCACCATAGCAGTGAGTCAATCATGAATAAAACCTATGAACTTCTGACTTTTAAATATTTTAAGTATTTACCAAAATGATTCATTCCTTGCTAGAGCATAAAGGTTCAACTTTCAAAATTTGAAAAACAGAAAATATCAATTCTAAAAGAGAAGCTAGAATTGAGGTTTACAGACTAATCTTTTACAAAGATGTCCCTAAGAACTGAACTGGAAGGCAATTAAGTTCTTTTCTTATTAACTATAAAACAAATTCTTTTTTTTTTAAAAGCAAAACAGCAAATACTTGAACTACTTTTAACACATGGAAAGAGGAAAAGGAGACATAGGTAAAAATGATTTTCCTTGCTCTGACTCCATCTTATTTTCATTGTCCTTTGTATTTACCTTCTTCTTGCAGACTACAGTCCTGAGAAGAGTCACCCCACAATAAAGATAATTAGTCCCCAGCAAGTGTTTCTGCTATGTACATGCAACATAAGGAATTTTAGTTCCATTTCACCAAGAATAAAGGAAGACATAAAATAAAAATCATTTCTACCAAAAAGACTATATATGAAGCTATACTCAAGATGTTAGGGAACCACAGATGAGGGAGACCTGACCCTGCCTCTAGGGTTTTCACTTCTGGTGAAACTGAGTCTTTAAAGATGTATGAGTGTCAGCCAGACAGGGCCAGTAACATGGCATTCCAGGCCAAAGAAGTATCCATTGTGTGCAGGGAATGAATAGAAGTTTGATGTTATTGGAGTACCAAGAATGCGATGAGCCATTCCCCAAGATGAGATGCATAGCAGAGTTTCCTGAGAGGTCCCTGAGAACAACTGGAATCTGAAGTAAGATATGAACATGTGGAGCTCTATGGAGGAATGTGGACCAAGAATTTCATTCCTTAAAATACGGACATATATAAATTATTTACATTTCAAAACTTAGAGCCAATTTAACTCTATAGTAAAGTCATTCTAAGGTATTTGCATTTTAATATGCTTCCTGCCATGGGAGAAAAAATGGGACAGCTATAGGTAGATCCTCCATTCTTTTTGGTATAGTAGATCAAAGTTTACAAATTCTCCACTCTGAATTGCCCTTTCTAAGCAAATTGAATCTTCCAGTGCAAAGCAAACTGTGGTTGCAGTCCCAATAATAATCTTATAATAATCCTGGCTTGGGACCCTTAAGCTTTCTAAGAGAAAATTGGTGTAGGAGGGTGCAAGGGAGGGAACCAGCTGTCTCTATGGGCAACCTGCCACAATATAGTGATGCCGATGTCCAGAAACTGAAATATTGCAATTGAAACAATCCCATTAGGCTGCATAATAAATTGTCTGCTGGTGTCCAAAACATAGGCTCAGTCTTTAATAGTAAATAATGTTAACCCAAAGGAAATGTCATTCATCCATCATTTATTGAACACCTACAACATGCAATTCTGTGAAAGTTTTTATCAGTATGAAAAGAAAAATATAGAGGCCCTATAATCTAGAAATTTAACATTCATCCTGGGTCTAAGATAAACCCACAAGCAGCTCTACCTCAAGGCAGATTGTAAGAACAATGATAGAAGTTCTAGCAAATTGCTATGAAGGCTCAGAGATAGGAGAGATTAAATAGACTTAGAAAATTGCTCCAATTTCCATAGGAATAATAAATATGATCAAAAACAGAAAAAAACCCAAGGTTCACAGTTTTCTCCCTGATTAGACTGCCCACTCTAGTTCAACAAAATTCAGATTAGAAAACCAAGCTTTACTATATGACTCAGAATGTGTACAAAATTTTAAGTTTGTTAAAATAGATGGAATATAAATTTCCAAAGACTAGATTCCCTTCAGCTCCTGTTATTTGAAACTAGGGATGGCAAACAGGAATATCTCAGCTGAGCTCAACTACCGTGAGGACCCACAGAGCAAAAGCAAGGATCGCTAAGGTAACCAGACAGCAGAATGTAATTACCCAAACTGGAATTCAGCCAGGCTGTGCAGGCAATATCCACACTCTTTAGAAAATGTCATAGACTCTTTTAATAACCATGGCAATTTTATTCCATAAACATGTATTAGTAGGACATATCAGAACAAGAATAAAATAGTCTTGTTTTCTACACCCACGAATGGATACACAGCCAGAGCAAAGAAGGCAGACTGTAAATCTCAGAGACATGATTATGAACTTGCTAGCTACAATATTCACTCTTGTTTTGAAATGTAATTTTTTTAAATGTAGGAAGGGAGGCATAATGCTATGTGTATAATAGAATTCAAATGAAGTGTCTTATATAACTGGTGAAGAGTAATTCTTAAATTGTTCATGTTGGTAGTTTAATGAAAACACGAAAATACACTATTTACATTCAAAAGCCTAATGATAAATTATGAAATGTGTTATCACAGTCTCTGGACAAAAAATACCCTTTGTTTCTAAAGTTTTACTTCAAATTTTTTATTGTAATATATTAAAGTACAGGTGTTTGTACATAGAACTAAATTTTTCTATTGTCCTCTACCACCAAAGAAAGGGGCTTCCCAGGTGGTGCAGTGGTAAAAAATCCACCTGCCAGTTCAGGAGAGTCAGGTCCCATCCCTGGGTCGGGAAGATCCCCTGGAGTAGGAAATGGCAACCCACTCTAGTATTCTTGCCTGGGAAATTCCAAGGACAGAGGAGCCTGATGGGCTACAGTCCATGGGGTCACAAAGAGTTGGAAATGACTGTGTGACTAAGTATGTGTGCACACATCCAAAGTAAACAGTTCAGCTGTTGGATTAAATGATTTAATCTAACAAATATTTAATGAGTGCCTACTATGTGCCAAAACAGTCCCTCACTCTCACAGAGATGATAGGCTGGCAAACACATGGAAGGGAAATCAGTGGATTTCCAAGATAGAAATATATGACAGTGAGATGCCTGAAGGGCAGAGAGAAAACTACCAAAATGCAGAAAGAAGCAAAATCAAGAGTGAATACCAAGACCCCATGTTGGCCATGTTGGTATTTAACAAGCAATACTTTATTTTGGTAGATGATAATCACAATATTTAGTGAACATTCAGTCTGCACTCAGTACTGTACTAAGTGTACACTTTTTCTTATATTTTAATGGAATGATACCTCAATATGGATAGAAGAGGAGACATCATGTCTCAATCCAGACCAGAGCACTGGCTCAGTGCAGCCAGTTCAGGATTCAACTCTCAGGACTACCAGTTCAGAGCTCTGCTCTTTTGGGCAAGATACTTTAATGTAACTTCTGTTTCTTTATCTGGAAAATGGTAGCAATTATATCTCTTTAAGGATTACAGGG
Source organism: Bos indicus x Bos taurus (assembly GCF_003369695.1). Taxonomy (NCBI): domain Eukaryota; kingdom Metazoa; phylum Chordata; class Mammalia; order Artiodactyla; family Bovidae; genus Bos; species Bos indicus x Bos taurus. Next base: position 85,471,621 of record NC_040076.1, read on the forward strand.
TTAAATGAGATAGTGCTTATAAATGTTATAAACCATATCTGGAAGATAGTAAGCATACAACACAAAACTGCACTGGCTAGGATCTCATAAATAATATCTTTCTCTAATGGTATAATATTAACACACCTAGTATAATATATTACCCTTGAGCCCTATTAAGTAGCTGGTCCATGGGTTCCTGCCCTTTGTTGCCATCTCCTGCCCTTTCCCCATTCCGAGTAGCTGTCAAGCTATATTATCACCCAGAATAAAAGTAATGGGGAGTCATTGAGCCCCAAGCCTCTGTCCACTCTCTCCTTTTTCTCCCTGCAGGCAAGGAGATGATAGGTTAGATAATTTTTCCTTGTATTTCAACCTTGAAATCATCATAAATTTTATCCTGATAAATTTTTTTCATATATGTACTTATATCTCTTTAACTTCATTTTCTCTTTCCAACACATTTAATCCTTGCTCATTTCTTCAGAAATAGTTTTCTCCCTTACCCTCTCAAACCCTCTGTCTATGCACCATTGTGAACCCAAAGAACAATACTAATTATTATCGATAAGCATTAAAGAATGGTTAACAACACATTTGTGTCAAGGAAAGGTAAACCGTTTCCATCATTAGGCTTGACATCATTAAGGTCTTCACCCTTTTAAGTCCTTCAAGTACTCAGAAGTCCCCATTTTCTTCCTCATCTTTTTCTAATTAAACCTTTTCCTTAGACCCCAGTGACCAAGATAAATATGAAACTATTCTAATTGCAGTTTATTCTAGTTTTGTTTATTAGTGAAGAATACAGCTGAAACCTTGCAGTATTTTGACTTTATTAGCTCTAATAAATGCAGGCTTTTATTGACATGTTTGTAACCATGTTTTAAAGGAAAAAATTATCCTCTGAATTCGGAACCAATTTGAAAACAAATGTATGAGACTCAACTTTTAAAAAGTTAGGGAATATTTATCATTTCAAGAACAATGCATGATACTAAAAACCATAAAGAGACGCTGACTTAGAACTCACAGCAGTGAACTACAAGCTCATGAGGAATTGGGAATTTGCTTTAGTCCCTTCATGTAGAGTGAAATACAGCTTCTTGTCTTAATAGTCAGTCTCACTCATAAGCAGCTTAAATTATGCAAACCTAATGTGGTCTGTGGCAGTAAGTGCAAGACTGTAAGATATCCCCACCTTTGAGAGAGCGCTGGGAATGACAATTTAGAATTATTTCTGTAAGACTGCCAGCTCCCAGCGTATGTATACAAGAAGATGTGCTCTGTTTTTGTCCTTTGCATAGCAGTTGACTTCTGTCATTCATTGCCCAACCAACCCTAGGTTTTAAGGTGACTGGTCATATGTGCTCCAGTACTTATGTAAATAAATAATATTGGGCTCATAGCCAGTCTAACCGATGACCTTTTACAAACAATAGGCCTTTTACAAACAATAGACTCTATGGGAGGAGTCTGCCAGGATTCTGAGTGCCAAAAAGGTAATCACATATGCATTTTGGTCTTGTTACCTACTTACATCATAGCCTGAAAGGATGATGCTATAAAAGAAGCAGTTTGAAGATTCCATCACCAGAAAATGGTCAATGATAGATGGTCTGTTTTGCATATACACACGTAATTGTCTTCATTTAAAAAACTTGCCAGATACTGACAGAACAGATCATTCAGGATAAGTTATGCTTTCATGTGAATCATTATTTTTCTAGACTGTAAGTAAAACAAATAGTTTTCTTCTCCACTTTCTAATTAGACAATTGTCTGATCATTTTTCAAAAGGCTCCAACCACTTACATTCTTAAAGAATACCAGACAATGTCTACTGTGCAAGGCAGCAAGCATATATTCTTGTCCTATGTGAGTTTTGTTTTTGCTTGTTCTTTAATTTTTTAACTAAACAATAAATTTTCACATTTTACTCCATTCAAATCTCTTTAAAATTTAGGTTTAAACTTGAGAGTACAAAATATGGGTCCTTCAGAGCAGTTTCAGCATTGTTACCACAGCAGGCATGAAGAATAGAAATCTGACATTAATTTCATCTGCAAATGATACAGCCTTGAAATCGAGGAAAATGACAATGGCTCCCAAACATAAATGCTTATACATAGCACTTTTAGAAACAATTTTGTTTCATGCCTTCCCACCAATTTCTTTTTGTAAATAGCAGCAGCAGTTTTCTTCACAATGATACTCCTGAAAAAGACATCCTTAATTGATGATGATTTGACCACACCATCCTAAAACTTCTTGGGGAGCTAGTTTGTTTTTCCTCAGCAATTTGCTCAGTTCCAGGGGAACCAAGATAATTTTGAAACAAATAGTAGTATTAACAAATCTAGAATTCTTCCCCAGAGGGTTCAAATTATGTAAAAAAGGCCATGTTTCTTTTCCAGCTTTTGTGAAACGGTTTGAGTTTTTTCTTCATGGACTTTAGTTTGAAGTGTTAGCGCAAAAGAGTGGAGAACTCAGTAGCCATGGAATCGGTTTGTGTCACGTACAGTTTAGAAACTGTTTACCTGTTTTTTCAAGAACAGTGGTTATGATGCTGCAAGATGCAATGTGTGCCTAGATTGATTAATATTCTAGTGCCAGAAAATAAAGTTTAGAAGCTGTTTTGATCTATTTACCAATGAAACTATAGACTTGGTCACCTCAAAGAGTGACCACTACTTACTGATAGTTTATATGATTTAAGGATAAAAGAAGTATTTATCTGACCCTCATGGAAAGTAATCTTAAACCATAAAATCATAGTTTTATAACTCTCTTAAGAACATTCTCTCTCTCTTTCTATAATTTCCTTAAATGCTTGGAATCTTAATGCATTCATTTGCCTAGGCTGCCACAACAAAGTACCTCATACTGGGTGGCATAAACAACAGAAATTTACTTTCTCATCCTTTTGGAGGCTAGAAGTAGAAGATCAATGTGTCATTAGGGTTGGTTTCTTCTGAGGCCTCCCTCCTAGGCTTGTGGATAGCTAGCTGTCTTCTCTGGTCTTCACAGGGTCTTCCCTCTGTGTACAAATTTCTTCTTCTTGCAAGGATACCAGTCAGAATGGATTAGGGCCCATTACCTCATTTTAACTTAGTTACCCCTTTAAAGACTATCTCCAAATACATTCATATTCTGAGGTACTGGAGGTTAGAACTTCAACATATGAATTCTGGGGTGGGACACACAAGGCAACCCGTAACACTTACTATATAAGATCAAGAAAAGGGTGCTGGGGTTGAAGAGACTAGCGCATCAGAGGCCTGTCCTTTCGTTTTTCTCCCCGGCCCACCTTCACCACCTCAGGTGCCCCACCAAGCTACCTCTCAGGTACCTTTCCAGAAACTCTAGGATGCCCAGGGGAACTATGCAGCAGCTCATTTGCTTCCCAAATATCAGTGGATATTTACCACGCATAGCACTGTGCCACCTAGTGTACAGAATAGTTGCAAAAGTAAACTATAGTTGCAAGACTTTCATTCAAATAGCTTATGTCAAATCACATTTTTGTGTATTAACTAAGTGACAGCTAAGAACTCTAAACACACTGGGTCTTTCTTCACCTCCATCAGAGAGCTAGCAAGGCCTGTGGAAGGAACCCAGGAAGTCCAGGCTTGAAGTGAGGAGACCCAGATGTGAGCACAGCTTTCTTAACCTGCCCAACAGGGAGATGCAAGGCTCAAGCGAGATAATGAAGATTAGGGACTATTGTAAATGGAAAGTTCTATAAAAGCAGAAGGTGTTATTATATTAAAAATCACTAGACCAGCTTTCAAAAGGCAGCATTGTTTCCTCCTTCTCATTCTCCACCTGCACATTCCACAGGCTAATTGCCTGTATTATTAGAAGTCACCTTACTTAATCAAATTTAAATGTTCAGACTCTATTTAATTGAAGGCTCTATAGCTCTAACCAAATGTGATAGGTTATTACTTACTTGCTAATTTGGGGGTTGGATTAATCAAGCCTGAATTGGATTTTCTCTTTCCAAAATAATCCCTTTACTTTTCCTCTACCCTGTTTTGAAATTTTAAGTTCTCAAATATTTAGTTTTTGTACTCAGACTGGACATCCTTCCTTTCAACCCACTCCACAACCCCTGGCTGCCCCTCTCAGAGCCTTATAACCTATGACCCACCTCCAATACAGCATGGCTACCCCACCTGAGTAGTTCTCCTAAAATTCACCACATTACCTAAAACTTTCCACAGAGGAGTCATGTCCTTAGTATGTACTTCCAATGCTTTGAGATTCAGAGCTCCACAGGAGGTCAGACTTTCATGTTTACTCTCTAGCAACCCCCTGTGTCTTTCTCCTGAGCCACCCACAGAAATGGCTATCCCTGCCTAACACCATCACCAGCTCCTTTTCTGCTGTGTTCAATTTCCAACTAAAGACAGAGGACTCTTCTTTCCCTTTTCCCCTATGGCTGCTATTCTCTCTTTTTGATTTACTAAACTGTTGCTAGGAAATTGCCATTTTCTTCACAGTTGGCTAAGCAGTGAGTGAGAGACTAGGCCAGGCACTGTAGGAGTCAGACATATCCCCCACTGGCTGGAGTTCATAGCCATGTAGTGGGGTGGGGGGTGGGGGGGACAAGGATATAAACAAACAAGGATGATGCAATATAGGCTGGAAGGAGTGTATCACAGAGGTGGAAGCACCAGTGAAGACAGGATTCTTTCTTACTGGGGAATTAGCAACAGGGCCTCAGGGATGAGGAGGCACTGGGACTGGGTCTTGAAGGATTCAGAGAGAAGGGCATTCCATGTAGAGGAAGAGAGCTCAGAGCTAGCATAAGACTAGCTCCCAACTCATGCAGATGGAAGGAACTGGGCAATAATACACAATGAAGAAGTCAGATCAAGAAGAATTTTGAATGCCAGAGAAGCTCCCTTGGTTACAGGCCTGTTGTGAGTGGCTTTGCCAACCAGAAATTCCAGAAATGTTGTCATACTTTCCTGCCATAACTCTGGAAGAAAGGACCTGAAAGGAGTCATTCGATGCCTCATCTTAGGAGGAGTGCTAAAAGCAAGTAATCAGTCATTCCCTTGAAAGGAAAAGCAATGTATTTATATTCCTTTGGCTCATCAGAATTTTTTTAAAAAAAAATTAAAAGTTAAATACCCCATAAGATAATTAAAATTCAATTCCATCTTATGTTAGCTACAGAGTAAAGAACTGATCAGCCTTGGGAATTGTTTCTCAAGAGAAAATATCACATAGGCTTCATCTTAGATCATTGGTTTTCTGTTTATAATCTCTATTAAGTGGCACATCCACTTCACAGCTCAGCTGTCACCACTAGGCTCCTGGGCCCCACATCTTGCCATTTCTAGCACAAACTTCACCTTCACTCCAATTGCATATTCCCAAGAGTTTAGACTCAATTTCTACTTGACTGTTGGCATACCAGTTATATACCATTTACCATGTCCAAACCCAAGATCCCTTTTCTACAAATCACTTTCCCCTCCATTTTCTTTTTCAGCATTCCAACCATCCTTCTAAAGTCACTAGCTATTTAAAATCTCAAGATTATTTTTGATTCATATTATCCCTGATACCTTATCAAATAAAAAAGCCAATCAATTTTCATCTCAACCTCCTTTTGTCCCTATTTTCACAGTCTTTGATTCAGGATCACTGGGGCAGTTTTCTCATTGGCTTTCCTGACTCTAATCCAACCTGCCACATTGCTGCCAAACTAATCTTCTTTAATATATCACTTTCATCATGCTGATTCCCTGCTCAATAATCTTAGGTAGTTCCCTATTTCAGATGCAACCAAAATACAGTGAAAACCCACTAGGAAATTTCACAGATGGCTGTCTTCTCTGAGTGGCAGGTATTATTATCCTAGTCATATTAATGATGAAAATCAAGGCTCCAAAATATAAGTTGCCTGAGGCTAGCAACAGTAGAGCCAGGACTACAACCATTCCTTTGGGTCCCACTCCAGTGCTTTGTCTTAATGGAAGTTTGTCACTCCTATGCTTGATTTTCATAATCTCTATAATCTCCCTTTGCCTCATTTAACCCATTTTATTTTTTCTAATTCCCCAACACAGCCCTCCCTTTGGCCAGCCTTGGCTCCTCATTGCCTCTCTGTATGCCTACCTCATTCTTGCTTCTCCATGACTTCCCTTGGGCATACTCTAGTTTTTTTGTAGACTCTGGGGCACACCTTAAGCCCTACCAGGGAGTCTCTGGTGATTTCCCTAACAATGTCAACGTTTCTCAGTTGGATTCCTATAGGAATTTTGCTCCAGCAGTGTGGCTCACAGCCTGAGGATAAGCATCCATGGAATAGACATGGGGACAATTCATGGGTTACAGATTCCTATATGGACCAAAGTATATACTAAATTATATGCAACTCCGGAGAAGGCAATGGCACCCCACTCCAGTTCTCTTGCCTGGAAAATCCCATAGATGGAGGAGCCTGGTAGGCTGCAGTCCATGGGGTCGCTAAGAGTCGGACACGACTGAGCGACTTCACTTTCACTTTTCACTTTCATGCATTGGAGAAGGAAATGGCAACCCACTCCAGTGTTCTTGCCTGGAGAATCCCAGGGACGGGGGAGCCTACTGGGCTGCCGTCTATGGGGTGGCGCAGAGTCCGACGAGACTGAAGTGACTTAGCATTAGCATATGCAACTCACAAGTACTTGCTACTGTTTTTTTCAAAATAAGTAGATACCATTAAGGCTTCCCCTGGTGGCTCAGATGATAAAGAATCTGCCTGCTGTGAGGGAGACCTGGGTTTGATCCCTGGGTTGGAAAGATCCCCTGCAGAAGGGAATGGCAACCCACTCCGGGATTCTTGCCTGGAGAATCTCATGGCCAGAGGAGCCTGGGCTACAGCCCATGGGACTGCAAAGAGTCAGACACAATTGAGTGACTAACACTTTCACTTTCATTTTCATTAGACTAATAAAATACACAGTTTGAAATAATTCATATTTGTTTTCTGCTATATGTATTTTTCTAATTTCAAGTACTACACACAGATCAACTATCAGATAGAGTCTGTGAGATATTTAACATTTAAAAAGAACCTTTAATCTCAATAAGGTTGGAAACCACTGGTCTAAACACCTAAGTGAATACAGTCTTCTTGGTTTCCAATTGTACACGATCTTTAATCTTGTAAGACCCCATGAGGTCTTTAAAGAGATTCTTATGAGATACAGAAGAACTAAAGCATACTTCTAAATCCTACAGCACCTCACCCAAACTGATACATGGTGGGTGTTCAACAAATACTTGTTACAAGCTTCTCGCAGACAATTAAGTGTAATGGTATACGTGAGAGAAATTCAGGCGTATTTGCTAAATTGTAGGCTAAAAAAAGCATGAAAAAATATGATTCCATTCCTTATTGATTGCGCAAATAGTGGAGCTTTCTACTCTTTGTTGCATTCAGGGCCATCTTATAAGGATTTTGGTGAAAACCCTGGTTGTCACTCTTCATTGAAAAATAAGAGATTATTAGCAGACAGATTTGAGGATGAGAACTATGGATTGATTAACACTACCTGATCTATAAATACTCAAGTCTCCCACTTCTGTTTGTAAAGCAGAGATCAGAGATAAGCCTTGAAGGAAATAATTTGAATTTCCCATTCCCACACAATATCAAGATCACAGAATGATGGAACTCTTTCAACTTACAGCTCAGTTTTCAAATCTAGTTTTATTGCAGGTTCAAATTAAGATCTGGATATGTCACAGAGCCACACAACTGCTACAAGATAGGTAACACTTTACCTCTCTCTGGGTAGAGGATTGAGGGAAAATTCTGGCATAGGTAAGAAAATTCTTATGGTAGAATAATGGTTCATTATACAACACTATTAATAAAATTTTCCCAAAAAATAGTTTTCCAAATAATTGAAATTTATTCATTTATAGTTTCAAATTTTTTATATTAAAATTTTTAATATAAATTATTTTAAACTATATTTCATGATGATTTACCTGAAACAAATGATAATGAAAATAACTCTTCCTTGAAGCTCATCATATTGGCTATCAATGATTTTATACAACTCAGGTATATAACAGGGCTTTTTGTCCATGTATTAAGTGGCCTCAGACTATTACACACTTAGAGCTGTATAGGATTAAAAATTGTTTTATCCTAAAATAATTTTAGACTTAATTAAAAGTTACAAAATAGTATAGAGAACCTCTACATACACCCTTCACCCAATTTCCGCAATGCTATCATCTTAAAATAACAACAATGTAATCATTAAAAACAGGAAATTAATATTAGTACATAAATATCATGCAACCTTATGCAAATTTTACCAGTTTTTCCACTAATATCCTTTCTCTGTTTCCGGATCCAACCCAGATTCTCACACTGTTTGTTTTGTCTCCTTGGTCTCCTCCAACCTGTGGCAGCTCTTCAGCATGTACCTGCTTATCATGATCTTATCACTTTTGGTGAGTACTGGTTAACTATTTTGTAGAATGTCTTTAAATTTTTCTGGCTTTTCCAGTGATTATATTGGGACTTTTGGGCATACATTTTTGGCAAAAACACAACAGATGTAAGGCCATGCCATTTCTTTGGTACATCAGGGACCATGACGCAATGTATCTTATTACTGGTGATGTTAACTTTGATCATCTTTTGGGTGGTGTCTGCTGGGATATTCCAAGGTCCTACCTCCCCTGTGGTAATTAATAAGTATTTCTCTGATTTGTTAATACAGTTTTCCAACTCTTTACTCAGAGCAAGGCATTGGAAGTCACTCCGTGTGCTTGCCTCTAGTAAGGTGCCTTTGTAATCTGTTGTGGTTAAAATCAGAAAAAACTAGTTGTCAGAATTCTTTTCAAAATAAAAAAGTGGGCTCTGGGCAAAGGTTTATTGCAGATTCTTAAGGAAAAATATTTTTTTCTTTTTTGCTACTTAGACATCCTCTGTGATTACATTCATGCTTTTGGTTCTGATGTTTTCTATATAAAATCTATATTGATAATACTTCACTTAGGAGGGATTGCTTATCAGACATTATCTTAGTGGCACTTATATATCAGATAAAGATATCCAAAAACTTAGAAGTGGAATTAACGCAAATTAATTTACTAAATGCATATTCTAATTCAATAAGCAAATTTATAGTCCCTTCCCAGTAGTTACATAAGAACTCAAAATAGAAAGAGTTGGGGGGGGGGAATTAATTCTGCTTATGTTTAATAATTAGATGTAAACAGAATCACATGTGACATGCACAAACCAAAAACTGCCTCACAATGACACGAATGTTAAATTATTCCCTTCACATCTCTACACTTAGGCTCCAAGATTCAAATCACTTAGGCTGAAGAACTAACCAAACAATCAAGTCTTCATATTCCATCTTCCCAATGCATCTGTACCAGAAGAATCTTTCTGAAAGGATATTCACGATGTTGTCAAACCCATCCCTCTGTATCTAGGCAGGATTTCACTGCAACAGTTTATAAAAGAAAGCTGTGTGCCTTATCTCTAAATCTTTCAGAGAACAGCCCTTTCTTACTATGTTCCTCAAATATTTCCTTTTCATTGAAAATACCCATGTAGATTAAACATACTTTTATCTACATGAGATATAGTTAAAAATACAGTATATGTTTACCATATATTTAAGATCTTTTTATAGGTTTCCACCATTTTAATTTGATGAGGGTGAGATCCAGCCCATTCTTCCTGTTTTATATAATGAGATAAGAATCCAAACATTTCTCAAATAGCATGTCTCCCCCCCCCAAAAAATGTGATTCATGGTTCTCTCTTTCTTATGCACAGTTCTTAAAAATGATTGAGTCACTGTTGCTCTCTCGTTTAATCTGATAATTATGCAAGCACTAAATCTTACATTGGAGCAGAAAATGTTAACACACATTGAAAAACCAAAAAGCGTAGAACTATAATCTGTATGATAAAATGCATTACTCTGTTTAAAAGGATTGTTTTACAGATGCAATTAACAATCAGCGATCATACAGTTTAGACCGGTGTTTTGATGCCATCTGTTGGAATAAGTCCTCTCACTCTCTGGAATGAAGCTATAATTTTCAGCTTACAGTTTCATTAAGCAACACACAGTATAACAGTTCCCCAAAGAAGAGAAATCCTAAACACTTTCAGTTTTATAGTCTTCCATAAACATGTAAGTATGTTGCTGAAATTTTTCAAAAGAAAAAGAATTTAGAAAATTAACAACATGACCACAGATTACTGTTTTATTTTACAGTCTTAAAATATCACCAACAGTTCAAACAGCCAACAATGGTTATCTAATTTTAGTTTCAATATCTGAAATGTGACTTCCATCCTTTTAGTCCATTGATGATTTTTAACTTAAAAACATGCTTGCCCTGTGCCTAAACAAGTTATGTCATAATGGCAGTGATAAAAGTTAACAAATAACCTGTCCATTAGAACACATTCCTGTTTGTTGTTATTAGCTTATTAAATGCCAAACCAAATATTTGGGGTCAGTTAATACACTAGGGGGTGCTAGTTCTCTACATGTACACATTTACAAACCAAAACTTTCCCACAATTAATATTTGGGAATTATAAAAGTTGACCTAAAATTCTAATAAAGTATGTAAGTTGCATGCTACACATGAAGAAAACAAAAAAGAAAAAAAAAAAAGAACTCATTAAAATTGCACTATGAATTAAACAGCAAGAGTCCAAGTAGGAGTGCAATTTTACATTCTAAGAGGTAAGATTGATATGGTCTTGTTTCATGGTTCAGACATCAGTTGCTAGTATCAAACACAATCTGAAATGAAAGTCACAGCTTTTCACAAAGTACAGTATCAGCCCTGGATTTCTTAATGCTATCTATTGTATCTATGGTGCTCCAAAAGAAATATAAAGCAAAACCACCAGGGAGAAGAGGTTTCTTTACTAAATTTAGACAACTTATTTGAGATTCTCTTCCTTTGATATACCATTCAAACAGTGCAAATGAGAAGAAGTCACCATTAAGATCTGAACTTATGCTCTATAGTAGGCTGCCTCATGTAACTAATGGCTCTCTCTGTTATATCTTAGAACATCTGCATGATGAAAGTACTTACACACACACACACACACCACCACCACCAGTATAAAGAAGAACCAGGTTTAATTTTTGAGAGCAGCATGTGTGATAAGTCTCTTCAGTGATGTCAGATTCTTTGTGACCCTATGGACTGTAGCCCACCAGGCTCCTCTATCCATAGGATTTTGGAGAATACTGGAGTGGGTTGCCATGCCCTCCTCCAGTGGATCTTCTAGACTCGGGGATTGAACCTGTGTCTCTTACCTCTCCTGTATTGGCAGGCAGGTTCTTTACCACTAGCGCCACCTGGGACGTTCCTTTTAAGATCAGAATCCAGTCCAACAGGGACACTATCCAAAATTCCACTTCATATGTAGTGGAGAAGGAGTATTTTTTTCTTTGTTCTTTTTGGGTTTAATTTTCCTTCTTTGAGAAGACTAGTCAGTAGGACTCCAGATATATCCAGATTCAGGTAAAGCATATTAACCTACAGTTTTCCACCTTCAAAGATGAGTTGAATTTCAAGAAACTTTCATCCAAAATAGGGGCCCTGCCATCTCCTTTGTCAGTTGTCAGGATCTACTTCAACTTCATTTTGCTTCCTCATTTTCCCATTCCACCAAACATCGTGCATTCATCTATTCTCCCCATATTTTCTTAGTACAGTCAGAAATATTCCAAAACGTTTCTCCCAGATTTCCACATTTCCTGTCTGCTGAATGCACTGGGAGTAGATAGTAGATTCTATAGACTTGTCATACGTTGCTTGCAGTGGGATGTATCATATCCCAAAGGAGTTTCTTCAGAACACTTTGATATTATGCTAAAGAATATTTTAAAATATTTATATGAAGTCATATTTTTGGATTACCTCCCAGCATATCAACCCACAAATATAAGCAGAAATAGGGCTGTCTGTTTCATAAACAGAAACTCAAACACAATATTTCATTGTTGATATTCCATCAACACACACAGTCAGGACACAGCACCTGAAATATACGAACTATAAGCCAAGACCCCCAGAGGAGTATTGAAGGATATTTTGCAATGATTTTGGAGAATCCTAACCTGAGACCACCATCTATTATTTTATTAATTTATCTCCTCTGAACTGCCTAGTAGTAGCACTAACACAGCAAATACACAGATATTTCAAATGTGCATTTAAAAGGTCAATTTCCATGGGTTCATTTTGAGTCACAACAGAGGTTTATCAGATATATCAAGGTTTTACCCTTTCTTTAAGGATAGAGGCCAAATCTAGTATTGTTTATATCTTAGTATACGAGATGAAGGCAAGAAAATGGTTTTTAAAATAGTAATTATTAATTAGAATTGTTAATGTCTACTGACAAACAGTAAACTTTGTTATTTTGTATGTGGATTATAGAACATTAGAGTTAGTAAGGAACTTAGAGTCATTTTATAACTCCCTATCCCCAGTGCATGAATCTTCCTTACTGTCAAAGACAAATAGCATTCTTGTTTCATCTTACACCCCTCTAATCACAGAACATCACTGCCTTACTAATAAGGCATATGGCATAATAAGGCATAATATTAGGCATAATATGACTAATAAGGCATAATAGTCAGAAAGCTGTGCCTTTTTACTAAGTTGATGCCTATCTTCTTACCATCTGTTTATACTGGTCAGGTTATTCTGTGTATCAGAATTATCTTTGAATCTGTATTGCCTGTGTTCAATTTCCCATTCAGACTTTTATTAGCTTCATAACCTCAGATAAGTTAATCCCTTTGTCCTTCAACATAAATTTAGAATTTGACCACTCTTACCTCCATGGTTGTCTCTACCGTCTCTAGTTTCCAAATCAGTTTTCCAAGCCCACAGATCTATTCTCTACATGACTGCCAAGAGGCATCCTATTCATATTTGGTCAAACCAAGTCACTATTCTGATCAAAATCATGCGAAGACTCCACATTTAATTCAGAGTAAAAGTTCAAGTCCTCACAACGGCTTACAACGTCCTCCACGCTGCTCTGTCTGGCTCTGCTGATACCCTCCCACTTTCCCCTCAGTCACTCAAGCAGCTTTAGCCACACAGATCCACTGCTCCTGGACCACAAAAAGCACACTCCTGCACTTAGGTCTCTGCTCTCACTGCTTCCATCACCTGGAACCCTCCCCCAGGTTCCAGACCTGCAGACCTGCCTGCCAATGTGGCTTCTTCTTCAAGTATTTGCTTAAATTTCACTTTCTTACTGGGACCTATTCCAGGACCTTGATTTAATAAAGATGAAATAAAATACCTCTTCACTAAGATAAACTTAAGGACAGAGGCTTTTGTATATTTTGTTCACAGGACTTTGCATATAATAGGCATTCAGTAAATGTTTGTCCAGCGAGTAAATGAATTTGAGGGTACAGCACTTAAAACAGTGGCTAGTAGTAGTAGTAGTGATCGCTCAGTCGTGTCCTACTCTTTGCGACCCCATGGACTGCAGCCTACCAGGCTCCTCCATCCATGGGATTCTCCAGGCAAGAGTACTGGAGTGGGGTGCCATTTCCAAGGGTGATAAATATTCATATAACTATTATTAGTACTGAGGTAACTGCTATTAGTGCTGCCATTGTTACTTTTTTTTTCACTCATTCATTTATTCAATCACCTGTTTGCCTTTTTTTTTTTTTTTTTTACTTTACAATATTGTATTGGTTTTGCCTTGTTGCCATTCTTCCTCTTATCTGAAGTAGTCATGTCTGCTTCTGAAGCTATAGTTACTAAAAGGCTTTGATCTATAGGGTCAGATCACTTTCAAACCCCTGGACTAATCAAACAAAGTTGGTACCTTATAAAAAGACCAATCTTTGGAACTGTTCCTCCTTTCAGTGTGGGTGAATCCACAAAGCTTACTCTTCTAAAGCACCCTCTCCTAATTCTTCCTGGGGCACATGTCTGGTCACCTTTCTTGTTTTCTCTTCATACTCCTAGCACTTTCTGGGACAACCCTGAACCCCAGGCCATAGGGCGCTAATTTTAAAATACATTATTGTGTTACCATTTGTCAAAGGAGACACAAACAGTATAAATGCAACATGCATGATAATTTGACTGAATTGCTGATTAGTGATACATGTGATTTCTAAACTACCCCCCCAATTCAAACTAACCTTGCATGTGATAGAGACAAAATAAATATTTGTTGAAAACAGAAACAGATCCATAGATATAGTAAATGAAAAGGAGTTTGCCAGAGGGGAGAAAGGTCAGGGGAGAAGTGAAATGGGTAAGGAAGATTAAGAGGTACACATTTCCAGTTATAAAATAAGTCACCAGAATGAAATACACAGCATGGGGAATATAGTCAATAATATTTTAATAACTTTGTATAGTAACAGATAATAACTAGAATTATTATGGTGATCATTTTGCAACATATAGAAATACTGAATCGCTATGTTGTACAATGGAATAAATAGTGTTATAGGACAATTATACTCCAATAATAAATGGATAGATAATAAATACTTTAAAATGAATGAATCCTCAAAAATGACAAAAAATTAATGTTTATTAGAATTACTTCTAAAATATATTTTAGGCTTAAAAATTACTTTTAATATTAAATATATCACAAAATATATTAATTATCCTTAAGTAAAATTTATTTATTTGTTTTTCAGTAACAATTTTTTAAAATTTAAATTTATTTATTTTAATTGGAGACTAATTACTTTACAACATTGTATTGGTTTTGCCATACATCAACATGAATCTGCCACGGGTGTACACATGTTTCCAATCCTGAACCCCCCTCCCTTCTCCCTCCCCATACCATCCCTCTGGGTCACCCCAGTGCACCAGCCCCAAGCATCCTGTATCCTGCATCAAACCTGGACTGGTGATTCATTTCTTATATGATATTATACATGTTTCCATTCCATTCTCCCAAATCATCCCACCCTCTCCCTCCCCCACAGAGTCCAAAAGACTGTTCTATACATCTGTGTCTCTTTTGCTGTCTCGCATACAGGGTTATTGTTACCATCTTTCTAAATTCCATATATATGCATTAGTATACTGTATTGGTGTTTTTCTTTCTGGCTTACTTCACTCTGTATAATAGGCTCCAGTTTCATCCACCTCATTAGAACTGATTCAAATGTATTCTTTTTAATGGCTGAGTAATACTCCATTGTGTATATGTACCACCGCTTTCTTATCCATTCATCTGCTGATGGACATCTAGGTTGCTTCCATGTCCTGGCTATTATAAACAGTGCTGCGATGAACATTGTGGTACACATGTCTCTTTCAATTCTGGTTTCCTCGGTGTGTATGCCCAGCAGTGGGATTGCTGGGTCATAAGGCAGTTCTATTTCCAGCTTTTTAAGGAATCTCCACACTGTTCTCCATAGTGGCTGTACTAGTTTGCATTCCCACCAACAGGGTAAGAGGGTTCCCTTTTCTCCACACCATCTCCAGCATTTATTGCTTGTAGACTTTTGGATCGCAGCCATTCTGACTGGTGTGAAATGGTACCTCATAGTGGTTTTGATCTGCATTTCTCTGATAATGAGTGATGTTGAGCATCTTTTCATGTGTTTGTTAGCCATCTGTATGTCTTCTTTGGAGAAATGTCTATTTAGTTCTATGGCCCATTTTTTGATTGGGTCATTTATTTTTCTGGAATTGAGCTGTAGGAGTTGCTTGTATATTTTTGAGATTAGTTGTTTGTCAGTTGCTTCATTTGCTATTATTTTCTCCCATTCTGAAGGCTGTCTTTTCACCTTGCTTATAGTTTCTTTTGTTGTACAGAAGCTTTTAATTTTAATCAGGTCCCATTTGTTTATTTTTGCTTTTATTTCCAATATTCTGGGAGGTGGGTCATAGAGGATCCTGCTGTGATTTATGTTGGAGAGTGTTTTGCCTATGTTCTCCTCTAAGAGTTTTATAGTTTCTGGTCTTATGTTTAGATCTCTATTCCACTTTGAGTTTATTTTTGTGTATGGTGTTAGAAAGTGTTCTAGTTTCATTCTTTTACAAGTGGTTGACCAGTTTTCCCAGCACCACTTGTTAAAGAGATTGTCTTTTCTCCGTTGTATATTCTTGCCTCCTTTGTCAAAGATAAGGTGTCCACAGGTGCGTGGATTTATCTCTGGGCTTTATATTTTGTTCCATTGATCTATATTTCTGTCTTTGTGCCAGTACCATACTGTCTTGATGAGTGTGGCTTTGTAGTATAGCCTGAAGTCAGGCAGGTTGATTCCTCCAGTTCCATTCTTCTTTCTCAAGATTGCTTTGCCTATTCAAGGTTTTTTGTATTTCCAGACAAATTGTGAAATTATTTGTTCTAGCTCTGTGAAGAATACCGTTGGTAGCTTGATAGGCATTGTATTGAATCTATAGATTGCTTTGGGTAGTATACTCATTTTCACTATATTGATTCTTCTGATTCATGAACATGGTATATTTCTCCATCTATTAGTGTCCTCTTTGATTTCTTTCACCAGTATTTTATAGTTTTCTATATATAGGTCTTTAGTTTCTTTAGGTAGATATATTCCTAAGTATTTTATTCTTTTCGTTGCAATGGTGAATGGAATTGTTTCCTTAATTTCTCTTTCTATTTTCTCTTTATTAGTGTATAGGAATGCAAGGGATTTCTGTGTGTTGATTTTATAGCCTGCAACTTTACTATGTTCCTTGATTAGCTCTAGTAATTTTCTGGTGGAGTCTTGAGGGTTTTCTATGTAGAGGATCATGTCATCTGCAAATAGTGAGAGTTTTACTTCTTCTTTTCCAATTTGGATTCCTTTTATTTCTTTTTCTGCTCTGATTGCTGTGGCCAAAACTTCCAGAACTATGTTGAATGGTAGTTGAAAGTGGGCACACTTGTCTTGTTCCTGACTTTAGGGGAAATGCTTTCAATTTTTCACCATTGAGGCTAATGTTTGTTGTGGGTTTGTCATATATAGCTTTTATTATGTTGAGGTATGTTCCTTCTATTTCTGCTTTCTGGAGAGTTTTTATCATAAATGGATGTTGAATTTTGTCAAAGGCTTTCTCTGCATCTATTGAGATAATCATATGTCTTTTATTTTTCAATTTGTTAATGTGGTGAATTACATTGATTGATTTGTGGATATTGAAGAATCCTTGCATCCCTGGGATAAAGCCCACTTGGTCATGGTGTATGATCTTTTTAATGTGTTGTTGGATTCTGATTGCTAAAATTTTGTTAAGGATTTTTACATCTATGTTCATCAGTGATATTGACCTGTAGTTTTTTTTTTTTTTTTTTTTTTGTGGCATCTTTGTCAGTATTAGGGTGATGGTGGCCTCATAGAATGAGTTTGGAAGTTTACCTTCCTCTGCAATTTTCTGGAAGAGTTTGAGTAGGATAGGTGTTAGCTCTTCTCTAAATTTTTGGCAGAATTCAGCTGTGAAGCCATCTGGACCTGGGCTTTTGTTTGCTGGAAGATTTCTGATTACAGTTTCAATTTCCATGCTTGTGATGGGTCTGTTAAGATTTTCTATTTCTTCCTGGTCCAGTTTTGGAAAGTTGTACTTTTCTAAGAATTTGTCCATTTCTTCCACGTTGTCCATTTTATTGGCATATAATTGCTGATAGTAGTCTCTTATGATCCTTTGTATTTCTGTGTTGTCTGTTGTGAGATCTCTATTTTCATTTCTAATTTTATTGATTTGATTTTTCTCCCTTTGTTTCTTGATGAGTCTGGCTAATGGTTTGTCAATTTTATTTATCCTTTCAAAGAACCAGCTTTTGGCTCTGTTGATTTTTGCTATGGTCTCTTTTGTTTCTTTTGCATTTATTTCTGCCCTAATTTTTAAGATTTCTTTCTTTCTACTAACCCTGGGGTTCTTAATTTCTTCCTTTTCTAGTTGCTTTAGGTATAGAGTTAGGTTATTTATTTGACTGTTTTCTTGTTTCTTGAGGTATGCCTGTATTGCTATGAACTTTCCCCTTAGCACTGCTTTTACAGTGTCCCACAGGTTTTGGGTTGTTGTGTTTTCATTTTCATTCGTTTCTATGCATATCTTGATTTCTTTTTTTATTTCTTCTGTGATTTGTTGGTTATTCAGAAGTGTGTTGTTCAGCCTCCATATGTTGGAATTTTTAATAGTTTTTCTCCTATAATTGAGATCTAATCTTACTACATTATGGTCAGAAAAGACGCTTGGAATGATTTCTTTTTTTTTTTTTTTTTTGGATTTACCAAGGCTAGATTTATGGCCCAGGATGTGATCTATCCTGGAGAAGTTTCTGTGTGCACTTGAGAAAACGGTGACATTCATTGTTTTGGGGTGAAATGTCCTATAGATATCAATTAGGTCTGACTGGTCTATTGCATCATTTAAAGTTTGTGTTTCTTTGTTAATTTTCTGTTTAGTTGATCTATCCATAGGTGTGTGGGGGGTACTAAAGTCTCCCACTATTATTGTGTTATTGTTAATTTCCCCTTTCATACTTGTTAGCATTTGTCTTACATATTGCAGTGCTCCTATGTTGGGTGCATATATATTTATAATTATATCATCTTCTTGGATTGATCCTTTGATCATTATGTAGTGTCCTTGTCTCTTTTCACAGCCTTTGTTTTAAAGTCTATTTTATCTGATATGAGCATTGCTACTCCTGCTTTCTTTTGGTCTCTATTTGCATGGAATAACTTTTTCCAGCCCTTCACTTTCAGTCTGTATGTGTCCCTTGTTTTGAGGTGGGTCTCTTGTAGACAACATATATAGGGGTCTTGTTTTTGTATCCATTCAGCCAATTACCCTTAAGTAAAATTTAAAGTCAAGCTACAGTTGATAGAGAAAAGTAGGTTTCTGTCTACAAGCACACAGTGATAGTTTTGCCTTGTAGTAAGGAGTCATGGTTCAGGTACTGTTGAAGCCTGACTTGAAGAATTTTGAGCATTACCTAGCTAGCATGTGAAATGAGCACAATTGTACAGTAATTTGAACATTCTTTGGCATTGCCCTTCTTTGGGATTGGAATAAAAACTGACCTTTTCCAATTCTGTGGCCACTGCTGAGTTTTCCAAATTTGCTGGCATATTGAATGCAGCACTTTAACACCACTTTAACAGTACATTAACCAAGAACTTCCAGATGTACAAGCTAGATTTAGAAATGGCAGAGGAACCAGAAATCAAATTGCCAACATCAGTTGGATCACAGAAAAAGTAAGAGAATTCAAGAAAAAAAAAAAAAAACATCTACTTCTGCTTCATTGGCTATGCTAAAGCCTTTGACTGTGTGGATCACAACAAAACTGTGGAAAATTCTTCAAGATATGGGAATACCAAACCACCTTACCTACCTCCTGAGAAACCTGAATGCAGGCCAAGAAGCAACAGTTAGAACCAGACAGGGAACAATGGACTGGTTCAAAATTGGGAAAAGAGTACATCAAGACTGTATATTGTCACCCTACTTATTTAACTTACATGCAGAGTACATCATGAGAAATGCCAGGCTAGATGAATCACAAGCTAGAATCAAGAGTGCCAGAAGAATATTAACAACTTCAGATATGCCGATGATACTACACTAATGGCATAAAATGAAGAGGAACTAAAGAACCTCTTAATAAAGGTGAAAGAGGAGACTGAAAAATCTGGCTTAAAACTAGACATTGAAAAAAATCAGAGATCATGGCATCCAGTCCCATCTCTTTAAGGCAAATAGATGGGGGATAATGGAAACAGGTATAGACTTTATTTTCTTGGGCTCCAAAATCACTGCTGATGGGGACTGAAACCATGAAATTAAAAGACACTTGCTCTTTGGAAGAAAAGCTATGACAAATCTAGACAACATGTTAAAAATTGAAGACATTACTTTGCCAACAAAGGTCTGTATAGTCAATGCTATGGTTTTTCCAGTAGTTACATACAGATGTGAGAGTTGGACCATAAGGAAGGCCGAGTGCCAAAGAATTGCTTTCGAACTGTGGTGCTAGAGAAGACTCTTGAGAGTCCCTTGGACAGCAAGGAGATCAAACCAGCCAATCCTAAAGGAATCAACCCTGAATTCTCATTGGAAGAACTGATACTGAAGCTGAAGCTCCAAGAGCCTGGCGGGCTATGGTCCATACTGTCACACAGTCAGACATGACTGAGTAACTAAGAACAGCACTGCTGCTGCTGCTGCTAAGTTGCTTCAGTTGTGTCTGACTCTGTGCGACCCCATAGATGGCAGCCCACCAGGCTCCCCTGTCCCTGGGATTCTCCAGGCAAGAACACTGGAGTGGGTTGCCATTTCCTTCTCCAATGCATGAAAGTGAAAAGTGAAAGTGAAGTCGCTCAGTCATGTCCACCTCTTAGCGACCCCATGGACTGCAGCCTACCAGGCTCCTCCGTCCATGGGATTTTCCAGGCAAGAGTACTGGAGTGGGGTGCCATTGCCTTCTCCAAAGAACAGCACAGCACAGCACAATAGAATATTTATAAGATTGAAAAGAACATGATCATCATAAAGACAGGAAAACAATAGAATATGAAGACAGTGAAAAGAACTGATGGTGGGGAATGTTTCTGGCGAAAAAACAAGTCATACAGGGAAATAATTACCTTCAGATATTTGAAAACATCATTTGTAAAAAAAAAAAAAAAAAGATAAAACAAAAACAGATTTAATGTGACTCTAGTCAGAAATAAGTCCAATGGGAAGAAGTTACAAGACAGAAAATTATAGCTCAATACTAGAAAGATCTATAAAATAATTAATATAGGCCAAATATAAAATTGGGTGGCTTAGAGATCAAAAGTTTTCTGTCACTGGAGAAGTTGAACTAAAGGTCAGAGTTTTAGTTTGCATTAGCTTACCAGGGCCACCATAATGAGATACCACAGACTGAGTGGCTTAAACAACAGAAATTTATTTTCTTACAGTTCTGGAACCTAGAAGTCCAAGATCGAGGTGTCAACAGGACTGGTTTCTTCTGAGGCCTTTTGCCATCTCTCTGTGTCCTCACATGGCCTTTGCTATGTGCATGCACAATCCTGGTGTGCCTCTATATGTCTCAGACTCTTCTTGTAAAGATACCAGTCAGATTGGACAAGAACCCACTCTAATGGCCTCATATTAACTTAATACCTTCTTTAATGGCCCTATCTCCAAGTACAGTCATATTTTGTGGTGCTGGTGGTTAAGACTTCAACATACGAATGGAGGAGGCACTATTGAGTCCATAATATCACCCCTTTCAACATGTAACAGAGACACTGTAGCAGGTGGTGGGGAAGGGGTTTTGCTAGATATTACCAAGGACCTACATTCAAACTCTTAGGTCAGAAACCTATGGTACATAAACACAGTAAAATCACATTTATTCAAAGTCTGATTCTCTTTCAGCAAGTGATTTGCCATTTACAATAGGACTGCTTCATTATCCCAGGTAAATAGCATCAGTTAAGTGTAAGACAGTCTGATTTAAACTGCTGTTTGTTTTGTACAATTAGTATTAACATATAATTTCAGTGATATTATTTGAAAATTATTACTACGTATATATTCATAATAAAGATTTTTTAAACACAGGAAAATAGTTGTCCACTATTCTGTCACTTTGCCAACAAAGATCCATATAGTCAAAGCTATGGTTTTTCCAGTAGTCATGTATGGATATGAGACTTGGACCATAAAGAAGGCTGAAGGCTAAAGAACTGATGCTTTCAAACTGTGGTATTGGAGAAAACTCTTGAGAGTCCCTTGGACTGCAAGGAGATCAAACCAGTCAATCCTAAAGGAAATCAATCCTGAATACTCATTGGAAGAACTGATGCTGAAGCTCCAATACTTTGGCCACCTGATGTAAAGAGCTGGCTCATTGGAAAAGACCCTGATGCTGGGAAATATTGAAGGCAGGAGGAGAAGGTGACAGACAACAGAGGATGAGATGGTTGGATGGCATCACCAACTCAATGGATATGAATTTGAGCAAACTCTGAGAGATAGTGAAGAACAGGGAAGCCTGGCGTGCTGCAGTCCCTAGGGCTGCAAAGAGTCGGACAGGACTGAATGACTGAACAACAAATTTCGTCACCTATGCCAGTTAAAGTCTTCATTCTGTATTTTCTTCTCATTACCTATAAGCGCGCATAACATACTGAGAACAGAGAGTGAAAGAATTGAGTACTAAGGAACTCAAAACCTTTTACAAAGGAAGCAGCTACAGGAATTGGGAGGGATTTGAATGAGATGGGATGGAGAAAGTCTAGGAATGAGTCAAAAGTCTCAAATCTAGATTAACTGGAAGGATGGCAAGTGTTTCAAAATTTGATAAATATTTATCAAAATATAAGAACTACAAAAACTGAAAAGAAAAGCAATTTAGCAAAGGCAATGTTTATGAGTGAGCATTGTCATGTAAGCAAATCTGCCTGCCCCCTAAATTCTGCCCTTAAGCTGTTGGCTCTTCAGACTTGGGGTTGGGATTAGATAAACTGAGGGAGCATCAAAAGGTGATAGCCTTCGAGGTGCCATCATCCTGCTGCTACCCTAATGCTCTGGATGTATTTCAGTTCAGTTCAGTTGCTCAGTCAGTTGTGTCCGACTCTTTGTGACCCCATGAATCGCAGCACGCCAGGTGTCCCTGTCCATCACCAACTCCCAGAGTTCACTGAGACTCATGTCCATCGAGTCAGTGATGCCATCCAGCCATCTCATCCTCTGTCATTCCTTTCTCCTCCTGCCCCCAATTCCTCCCAGCATCAGAGTCTTTTCCAATGAGTCAACTCTTCGCATGAAGTGGCCAAAGTACTGGAGTTTCAGCTTCAGCATCATTCCTTCCAAAGAAATCCCAGGGCTGATCTCCTTCAGAATGGACTGGTTGATCTCCTTGCAGTCCAAGGGACTCTCAAGAGTCTTCTCCAACACCACAGTTCAAAAGCATCAATTCTTTGGCGCTCAGCCTTCTTCACAGTCCAACTCTCACATCCATACATGACCACAGGAAAAACCATAGCCTTGACTAGATGGACCTTTGTTGGCAAAGTAATGTCTCTGCTTTTGAATATGCTATCTAGGTTGGTTATAACTTTCCTTCCAAGGAGTAAGCGTCTTTTAATTTCATGGCTGCAGTCACCATGTGCAGTGATTTTGGAGCCCCCCAAAATAAGTCTGACACTGTTTCTACTGTTTCTCCATCTATTTCCCATGAAGTGATGGGACCGGATGCCATGATCTTCTTTTTCTGAATGTTGAGCTTTAAGCCAACTTTTTCACTCTCCTCTTTCACTTTCATCAAGAGGCTTTTTAGTTCCTCTTCACTTTCTGCCATAAGGGTAGTGTCATCTGCATATCTGAGGTTATTGATATTTCTCCCAGCAATCTTGGTTCCAGCTTGTGCTTCTTCCAGCCCAGCATTTCTCATGATGTGCTCTGCATAGAAGTTAAATAAGCAGGGTTACAATATACAGCCTTGATGTACTCCTTTTCCTATTTGGAACCAGTCTGTTGTTCCATGTCCAGTTCTAACTGTTGCTTCCTGACCTGCATACAAATTTCTCAAGAGGCAGGTCAGGTGGTCTGGTATTCCCATCTCTTTCAGAATTTCCCACAGTTTATTGTGATCCACACAGTCAAAGGCTTTGGCATAGTCAATAAAGCAGAAATAGATGTTTTTCTGGAACTCTCTTGCTTTTTCCATGATCCAGCGGATGTTGGCAATTTGGTCTCTGGTTCCTCTGCCTTTCCTAAAACCAGCTTGAACATCTGGAAGTTCACGGTTCATGTATTGCTGAAGCCTGGCTTGGAGAATTTTGAGCATTACTTTACTAGCATGTGAGATGAGTGCAATTGTGTGGTAGTTTGAGCATTCTTTGGCATTGCCATTCTTTGGGATTGGAATGAAAACTGACCTTTTCCAGCCCTGTGGCCACTGCTGAGTTTTCAAAATTTGCTGGATGTATTTAGCAGCAACTAAACTCTTCCCTGGTGGCTGAGCTGGTAAAGAGTCCACCTGAAATGTAGGAGACCTGGGTTCAATCCCTGGGTTGGGAAGATCCCCTGGAGAAGGGAACAGCTTCCCACTCCAGTATTCTGGTCTGGAGAATTCCATGGACTGTTTGGTCCATGGGGTCACAAAGGGTCAGACATGACTGAGTGACTTTCACATCACAAACTCTCAAAGGGGCTCTCCTGGTATGGCTCAGCAGTAAAGAATCTGCCTGCAATGCAGGAGATGTGGGTTCAGTTCCTGGGTTGGGAAGATCTCCTGGACATGAGCATGGCAACCCACTCTTGTATTCTTGCCTGGAAAAATTCCATGGACAGAGGAATTTGGCAGGCTACAGTCCATGGGGTCACAAAGAATCTGATAAGACTAAGCGACTGAACACACACACACATGCACATATACACTCACAACTGAACATTAAAATTGTTATACACCCTAAATATTACCAGCAAATATCATCTTGTCCTTGCAAAAGTAAAATTTCAAAAACAATATCCCTCAGTCAACAAAACCATGAAGGTTTTCATCTATAATGAGAATGAAATCCCTGATTGCTGGATAGAACATTGCAGGGATCAGATAGGATAATATAAGCTAAAGTTCTTTGTAACCTTGAAGTCAGACCTCTGGGTTCAAATCCTGGCTTTGCAGCTTATTAGCTCTTTAGTCTTGGGTGAGTTACCTAACCTCTCAATGCTTGGTTTTTCATATGCAAATAGGGAAAGTAATTGAACCAACACTCAGAGATTGCTATGAGGAATAAATAACATGATTATATATAAAGTACCTGGCACACCACCAAGCATCTAGTAAATTACCAATAAAATATTAGTTATTAATTAGCTTAAAATTTAGTTTGGGAACAAGATAGATATAGTTAGTTAGTTCAGTTGCTCAGTCGTGTCTGACTCTTCACAACCCCATGAATCACAGCACGCCAGGCCTCCCTGTCAATCACCAACTCCCGGAGTTCACTCAGACTCATGTCCATTGAGTCAGTGATGCCATCCAGCCATCTCATCCTCTGTCATTCCCTTCTCCTCCTGCGCCCAATTCCTCCCAGCATCAGAGTCTTTTCCCATGAGTCAACTCTTCGCATGAAGTGGCCAAAGTACTGGAGTTTCAGCTTCAGCATCATTCCTTCCAAAGAAATCCCAGGGCTGATCTCCTTCAGAATGGACTGGTTGGCTCTCCTTGCAGTCCAAGGGACTCTCAAGAGTCTTCTCCAACACCACAGTTCAAAAGCATCAATTCTTTGGCGCTCAGCCTTCTTCACAGTCCAACTCTCACATCCATACATGACCACAGGAAAAACCATAGCCTTGACTAGACAGACCTTTGTTGGCAAAGTAATGTCTCTGCTTTTGAATATGCTATCTAGGTTGGTCATAACTTTCCTTCCAAGGAGTAAGCGTCTTTTAATTTCATGGCTGCAGTCACCATGTGCAGTGATTTTGGAGCCCCCCAAAATAAGTCTGACACTGTTTCCAATGTTTCCCTATCTATTTCCCATGAAGTGATGGGACCAGATGCCATGATCTTTGTTTTCTGAATGTTGAGCTTAAGATAGATATAGATGATAGCAATATGCACACTATGTATATATGTATATATGTATATACGTATATACACACACTCAATATATATGTGTGTGTGCACATATACATACACTGTGTACATACAGTAATAAATGAGAAAAGTCACATGTGTAAACAAAGTCAATGTCTGGATGGGTGTACTAGATAGAATCTTGCTATTTGACATATGCAGGAAACCATTTTAGGATATGAGCATCTGATGTGGGAAGTAGTTTTGTTTATTTGCCTATCTTTCCTCTAAAGTGAGACATTCTTGAGTGTAAGGGTCATATCTAGTTCGCCATTTAATCCTCAACGACCAGCACATTACTGATACATACACAGCTCTAGTAAATATTTGTTGAATGAATGCAAGAATAAATGAATGTAAGAAAAGGTAGGAAGTATATACTGCAAACAGAGAAGAACACTGTGTGCCCAGAGCAGGAAGTTAATATAATAATAACAGTAGTTATAACTTAATAAACTTTCAAGCAAAAATCCTGTACCAGAAACCAAATTTTGACTATCAGAAAAGAAAGGTAAGGGAGCAGAAAGGAAAAAGACTAAAACATTTTTTGCAAAGAGATATTTATACTAGTATGAATGATCTCCTGATTCTAGACCCACCACTCTCAATATCATCAGCAGTTCTCTGCAATTTTGGGCACTCAGGAATCTCCCCACTGGAGAACTCTAGAACTAAGTGTCTTTGAAAATCAAGGGCTTCCCATACTTCCTTTTCAACCAAAAGGAACAATAACTATAAAACTTTTATATTTAGAAACTTTAGTTAATTCTGTAATATCTAAAGGGGAATCAACTAACACTCCTCCCAGGTGGGCATACATCTCATTTTATAACATCTCTTAAAGAGGATCTGCCACAACTTCTAATATTGATGATAGTCTTCATTGCCAGGAAGTGATTTTGTTTCTCCAGTAAAGCACTATTGATCCCCTTGGGACAAACTTTAAGAGCAACCAGTCATTCTGTTCTTTGAAAGAGTTCATCTCTTATTTTTTAAACATCTTTTAATATGTGCTCTCTTCTCTTTTCCAAGTTAAATAACATCCGTTCCTTCCACGATTCCTCTGAGGTATTTGTAATATTGCTTCATTTCTCCTATGGCTTTCCAATAACCTCTCCAAATCTTTATGTACCAGGGGATGAGCCATTGTTTATGTCTTGTTTCTTCTGACCTTCGGTTCAGGACTCATCTTGCAATCGGACTACCTCTAAGGGACTTTGCAGTAATTAGGAAAAGATGCTACTCTCTGGGCAGATGATTTTAAAAATGTCACCCTATGAGTTGCCATGTGATCCAACAATCCCACTCCTGAGCATATATCCAAGACAAAAGTATAATTTGAAGAGATACATGTATCCCTATGTTCATAGCAGCACTATTTGCAATAGCCTAGACATGGAAACAACTTAAATGTCCATCAACAGACAAATGGATAAAGATGTGGTATATACGCACACACACACACACGCACACGCGCACACACACACACACAATGAATGTTACTCAGCCATAAAAAATAATGCTATTTTCAGGAACATGGATTGGACCTAGAGATTATCATAGTAAGTGACATAAAACAGAAAATACCATATGTTATCACTTATATGTGGAATCTAAAACTTGACACAAATGAACCATCTGTAAAACAGAAAGACTTGTGGTTGCTAAGGGGAAAGGATGGTGGGGATGGAAGGATGGGAGTCTGGGATTAGCAGGTACAAACCAGTATATACAGGATGGATAAACAATAAGGCCCTACTGTATAACATAGGGACTGTAGTCAATATCTTGTTATAAACCATAAGGGAAAAGAATATGAAAAAGAATATATATATATATATATATATATATATATATATCTGAATCATTTTTTCTGTATAGCAGAAGTTAATACAAGATTGTAAATCAACTATACTTAAATAAAAATTTTTTTAAATGTTCCCCTCTGGAGAGGCCAGTTAGAAGCGGGATCTTGATAGTGAATAAAAAGGTACTCCTTGCCTGTTTCTTGTCAGGCACCTTCATATACTGAACAAACTGAGAAACCACACCGGCAGCCTTGCCTTTGAGACACCTGTATTATACAAAAAATAGGATTTTTTTTGCATAATATCTGGGTATTATAGAGCACTGTTCTTTTGGAAATCACATTCTTTCATCTTTCTCTCTCCCCCCTTTTTTAAAAGTGTAACCCAGTGTCCAAGATGGTACAGTAGGAAGATCCTAATCTCACCTCCTCCCATGAGTGCAATAAAATTAACTATTTATAGAGTAACTATTGATGAGAAAGACAAGAATACTGGAAGAAAGGATATTCTACAACTAAAGATAAAGATGGAACCATAGTAAGATGGGTAGGAGGAGGAGAGACATGGTATGGTCCAGACCCATAATGTGGGATGAGCGACCCACACGATTGCAGAGGTTTTCCCTAAGAAGGAGTTGAAGCTGCACGTTGGGTTCCTCAGCCCAGGGGTCCTGCACCAGGAAGAGGAGCCCCCAGGTCATTTGGCTTTGAAGGCCAATGTGGCTTTCTTTCAAAAAACCCAGAGGGATGTGGAAAATAGAGACGTCACTCTTAAAGGGCACCCGCAAAATTTCACACCTTCCAAAACTCAGGGCAGAAGCAGTCATTTGAAAGAAGTCTGAGTAAGACCCATGTGCTGAACTTGGAGAGCCTCCCAGAGAGGTAGGAAGCAATTGGAGCTCACCTTGGGGACATAGACAGTACTGGCAGTCATTCTGAAAGCTCTGCTGCTGCTATTTCACTTCAGTTGTGTCCGACTCTGCGTGACCCCATAGATGGCAGCCCACCAGGCTACCCCGTCCCTGGGACTCTCCAGGCAAGAACACTGGAGTGGGTTGCCATTTCCTTCTCCAATGCATGAAAGTGAAAAGTGAAAGGGAAGTCACTCAGTCATGTCCGACTCTTAGTGACCCCCTGGAAATCAGCCTACCAGACTCCTCCATTCATGGGATTTTCCAGACAAGAGTACTGGAGTGGGGTGCCATTGCCTTCTCCATCTGAAAGCTCATTCTACCACAAAGACACTGGTTCTAAGAAGTGCAGTTTTGGAATCCTCCTTGTAGTGTATTAGTACCAGGATCTGACCCTATCCACCAGCCTGTTAGCACCAGTACTGGCACACCTCAGGGCAAACAGCTAGGCAGGCAATACTTAGTCCTGCCCATTAGCAGGCTGACTCCAGCTATGGGATGCTTGGTCCCTGCAGCCAGAGACCCTGGGCCCTGACTCTGCCCAACAGTAGGACAGCCTAGCACCAAGACGAGCCTCACCCATCAGTGGGCAAGAATAGCCCAGGGATCCAGTGGGTCCTAACCCTGCCCATCAGCAGGTAAACAGAAGGTCCAGGACCACCGCAGGCCAACAGTTTGCAATGTAAGAACACAGCTCGCCCACCAGCTTACTGGCACCAGCTCCTAGACATCTTGGACCATCCAGCCAGTTGCCCTGGGACTCAACCCCACATACCAGCAGGGTGACATGAGGTTTAGGACACTGAAGGCCCTGCAGCCAGTTATGTTAGGAACCAGATTCACCCATCAGTGGCCAACACTAGATCTGAGACTCCTGGCCACACAACAATACACCCCAGAACCTGGCTCTGCCCACCAGCACTAACCCCAGAACACCCCAGGGCTTTGTAGGCAGCCACCTCACATCAGGCAGGGTAACCAACTAGATCAGGAAATCTGTCCCTGCCACATGCTCGTGCATGTGTATACATACCCACATGCACACGTGTGTGTGCACGCACACACACAGAGCTCCCAATACTTTCTTGGTGATCTGTGCTATATTTAAAATGGATAACCGACAAGGACCTGCTACATACAGCACATGGAACTCTGTCCAGTGTTATGTGGCGGTCTGGATGGGAGGGAAGTTTGGGGTAGAATGGATACATATATATAAAAAGTTAAAAAAATATGAAATGAATCCACAGATCACCAAATATTTTAGGAAAACAAAGAAGAAGTCAGAGAGCAGCAATTAAAAGTGAGATAAGAAAACTATTGCATCCATGAAATAAGACCAATAAAGAGCTCTTGAAATCTTGAAAAACATGACAGCAAAACTTCAACAAGATGTTTAGGAGATATAGTTGAGGAAATCTTCCAGAATGTAGAATAAAAAGACAAAATAATGCAAAGGTAGGAGAGAAAACATAAGAAAAATAGAGAATCAATCCAAGAATCTTAAAATCTGACAATCAGGAATTCCAGAAAGAGAAATCGTAAGAAAGGGAAGGATACCATCACAAACTAACCACTATAATTTCCCAACCCCTAAAAGACTTAAAGTTACAGATTCCAAACTAGACCATAAAGTTATATGTCAGAACTCATCACTGTGATAATTTTAGAACTTTAGGGATAAAAAGAAGATCCTAAAAGCTTCTAGAGAGGTTATAGCTGATGGGTCAGCAATCAGAGTTTAAATTTTTCAATAGGAACTTGAAAAGCTAGAATACAGTGAAGTAATGTTATTTAAAATACTGAGGATACATTTCTTCCACACCAGAGTTCTACACCTACCCAAATGTCAAGGTAGATTATAAACATTTTCAGACATGAAGGATTTAAAAATATTCATCCCTTTTACTCATTTTCTCAAGAAACTACTAGAAACCACCACAATTAGAAAATAAAGGAGAAAAACTAGACATGGGAGTCAAACCAAGCGAGAGAAGCAAAGTAAATTTCTAGAACTAAGGCAGTGGGAAATCACAGACGATGCTTATGTAACAGCCTAGAAAGCAACTAGTCTGGGCTGGAGCAAAAAAGGAGGAGGGGTTCAGGAGGAATGTCCCAAATCAAAATGAAACTGATAACTTACCTAACATATTGACAATTTGACAGGAATATAGTTCTAACAGACAATTTAAGGAAAAAGCCTAACAAAATATGAGGCAATGATTAAGTCCAATTTTTGTTTGTTGGTTCTGTCGCTCAGTCCAACTCTTTGTGACCCAATGGTACATTAGTACTAGCATAACAAGGGCTTCCCAGGTGGCTCAGTGGTAAAGAATCTGGCTGCCAATGCAGGAGACACAGGTTTGATCCCTGGGTTGGGTAGATCCCCTGGAGGAGGAAATGGAAACCCACTCTAGTACTCTGGCTGGCAAAATCCTATGGAGAGGAGTCTGGGGTATGGGAGGGTAAAGTCTGTGGGGTTGCAAAGAGTCAGACACAACCAAACACAAAAGAATCTGTTATGAAGAAAATTTACATTACCATAAAGCAAATACAAATTATTCATTTAACCCAAATGTTGTCTCAGGGGAGTGGGAACAGGGTGGGGTACCACAGTCTCAGGAGACCTGTGGCTTTTTAAGATGAATCTTATAATAACTATTTGACTCCTTCAACCAGGCATGTGTTTGACCAAAATCAAATTAAAGAATACAGCTTTGCAGAAAGTGTTCACCATGTATGATTTTTTAGTGATGTCTAAAATAACTATAGGGCCACTGCTCCATCAACTGCCAGAGCATCAGTTCTCAACTTTTTTTCCCTCTGGACACACAGACAAGTGGTACCTTCACGTGGCATAATTCCATGGATGTTCCCATTATTCTAACTTTAACATAATGTTTCTCACCTGCCTAAGAAATTATATATCAGAATATAAGTAATGAGGAAATAATATTACAGGACAAATTTGGACAGTGTTTAATGTATCAAAATTTACTATTTACAGTTATCCCAACTTGAGCCATTTTAAATAAGTAGTTAACATACCACAGGACTGATCTCAATATAATCATGTGTCACAAGCTAAATTTGAGAACCATTGGGTTATAGTAGGATTCCCAAACTCAGATGTCAACCAGAGTCAGGTAAGAGAAGAAGTTGTTAGGTAATTAGAATAGGAAAAAGGAATCCAGAATGGCAGTGGTTAAAAGGCAAAGAAGGGAAAAGCCCGTGAAAATAAAACAAGGAAGGTTCGAGGACCTCAGGTAAAACAAACAGCCCTCCTGGCTAGCCCAATTTACATAGGGCAGGCCCAGGGGGAGGAGGGAAAAAACATATAAAAAGAGGAGCCAAAATTGAGCTGGGGGCTTCTCTTCGTGTCTTTTGGGCTGATCCAGCCTCACACCTTGAGGATGTATTTTCCTTTGCTTTCTAAATAAAACTGAGCTATAACACTGGTCTGTCCATTGCTTCAAATTTTTGCTATGGTGAGACAGAACTGAGGAAATAACACACTCTCCCGACAAAGTAAACCATGTAAACCTCTCACTTTTCCTTTTCCACACTTCATAGAGTCATGGGACGAGAGAACTTCTTTTTTTATTGTAAGAGAAGTAACAGAATCTGTGTGGTATTGAAAGATAATTGATCCTTTACCTTAACATCTGGTAGAGGCAAACTGCAGAGGAAAAGGCACTTACTTCTACAAAAAACCACTACTCAGCACCAATCAATAACCATGCTGGAATAGAGGTATATTCTCATCCCATCTCGACTCTACCTTACACATTTACATCCTAATGTGAGTCCCTTGTTATCCAAGATATAAGTCACCATAGATGTGCATCATGTGATTCATATATCGAAGACAGTCCTGATTTGCAAAATGACTCTCCCTTTCAACTTATAAACCATGAAAATGTCCTGGAGAATGCAACATTTCAGTGTACAAAGTTCACCTTCAAGATGGATTTTCAAAACTGGGAAATATATACAAATTTTTTATCTAACCATGTACTTAAATCTTCAGTGCAGAAAATCAGATGATCACATTTGTTATCTAATTCAATTGCAGAGTTGAATAATTCTTTTTCTTATTAGGCCATGTTGTGCTACTTGGACTAAGCTAATGCTCAGTGATTACATGGGGTTGAGATCATAGATATTATACTTTGCAATTCCTTTCAAGGAATTGTTTCCAACATAAGGAGATACTATCATAGCAGAAGTTCAAACAGTATTTCTGCTATGATAGTTCTGATTCTCCAGCCAGATGCCGTCACTGTCTCCCTGACCCTCCTTGGACACCCTTCCCTTATCCTATGAGCACATGGTTAGAGTGCTCCATAACAGCAATTTTATTTATGTTATCTTCATCCTGACTTGTCTTTATATCAAGGTCTCACCCTTCCTACCAGTCTCAGAGGAGGGGATGTCTGTCCTTATGTCTAAAGACCACACTCTATATTTCCTCTGGGCCCCATCCCCACAATCATCCTTCTTCCACATTGCGAGTGCCCCCTTGTGTCTTCACCCATGTCCAGGGTCCCTGTGCCTTCAAACAAAAGTAAATAAAGGTTTCATTTTACCATATTCCTTCTTCTAGTACTGCACAATCTCTTCCTTCCCCTTCTCATCCTTTACCTTTCTTTACATTAACCCTCCTAGGATTACATTAACCCTTCTTGCCTTTCATTTGGCTCCAATTATGACAATAGTCTGGAGAAGGGAATGGCTACCCATTCCAGTATTCTTGTCTGGAGAATTCCCATGGACAGAGGAGCCTGGCAGGCTACAATCCATGGGGTCACAAAGAATCAGACATGATTGAGTGACTAACACACTTTCATGACTATAGTAATGGAAATAAGTAACTCTTATTAAACTCTTATTAAACTTAGTTTTCAAAACACTTTCATAAACATCTGTCTTTTGAACCTCACACTAACCCTGTGAAATAAGTAGGACAATAATTATCTTCCCTTTATAAAAGAAACTGAATTTCTGGGATATTAAGACATTTACCCGGAGGAGGAGCCAAGATGGCGGAGGAGTAGGACGGGGAGAACACTTTCTCCCCCACAAATTCATCAAAAGAGCATTTAAACGTCGAGTAAATTCCACAAAACAACTTCTGAATGCCGGCAGAGGACATCAGGCACCCAGAAAAGCAACCCAACTCTTCGAAAGGAGGTAGGAAAAAATATTAAAAACAAAAAAAAAGAGACAAAAGAGGGAGGGACGGAGTTCCGTCCCGGGAAGGGAATCTTAAAAAGAGAGAAGTTTCCAAACATCAGGAAACCTTCTCACTGCCGAATCTGCGCCGAGCTTTGGAAGCACAGAGGGCAATATAACAGGGAGAAAAAATAAATAAACAATTTAAAACTCGCAGATTGCGAGCCCTATGGTAACTCCCCCAGCAGAGAAGCAGCGCAGACGCCTGCATCCGCCATTAGCAAGCCGGGGCTGGGCAGGGAGGCGCGGCGCGGGCTGCATCGCTGAGAGTAAGAATCTGGCCTGAATACCCTGAGCGCTATCTGAGCGAAATAATTTGGGCTAGCAAACCAGACTGTGGGATACCTACCACGCGAAAAGCCAGCCCTAACCTAAGACCGCCAGGCCCGCGCACGGAACAAAGGACTGAACAGAGATAGCCGGCTGCAGACCTTGCCCCTCCGGTGACAGGCAGCCAGAGCCGGAAGGGGGCAATCGCAGCCCCAGAGAGACATTATCTATTAAACTGTAAGCAGGCTTCTTTGCTAACTAAAACTTCTTGGGGGTCTGGACGGTCAACATCTGCCTGAGAAGGTGCGCCGGTTTTACATCCAGATATCCGAGTGGCGGGGAGGCGATAAGTCGCAGCATTGGCGCTCGCCTGGGAAGAGCAAATTGGCGCTCGGACCTGGGAAGAGCACAAAACGCAGGCCCAACTGAGTCTGCGCCTCTGAGGACTACCCGAGTGCCTGAACCTGAGCGGCTTGGACCTGGGAGGTGCATGCAGCCCAGGGCCAGCCTCGGATTGTTCCCGGCGGAACAACCTAGAGTCCGAGCAGTGTGGACAGGGAGGCTACACGCGCCGTGAGCGGGGGCAGACCCAGGGTGGCTGAGGCACTGCGAGCCCACGCCAGTGTTATTTGTTTGCAGCATCCCTCCCTCCCTCCCCACAGCGCGACTGAACAAGTAAGCCTAAAAAAAAAAAAAAAAGTGTCCTCCACCGTGCCCTTTGAGTCAGGGTGGAAACCAGATACTGAAGAGACTAGCAAACAGAAGAAGATATAACAGAGGGAAACGCCTTGGAAGCTACAGGCAATAGATCAAAACCCTGTGGTTACTACGGACTACATAGGAAGGGGCCTATAGATCTTGAGAAATATAAATCTGACCAAGGAACTAGCCAAAAATGAACTGAACCCACAACACCCACAAAAAAAAAAAAAAAACCCAAAAAAGCCCTAGATATATTTTTATTATTTTTACGATCATTCTTTCTTTTTTTTTTAATAAAAAAAAAAAAATTTTAAGTCCTCTATTGTTCCTTTAATTTTCACTTTTATAACCTATTACTTTGCAAAAAAAAAAAAAAAAGACCCTATTTTTTTTCTTCTTCAGCAAACTTCATATATATATATTTTATAATTTTTTGACCTTGTTTTTTTTTGTTTGTTTTTTTCTTCTTTTCTTTAACACTGTATTTTTGAAATTCC
This sequence comes from Bos indicus x Bos taurus, assembly GCF_003369695.1. Taxonomy (NCBI): domain Eukaryota; kingdom Metazoa; phylum Chordata; class Mammalia; order Artiodactyla; family Bovidae; genus Bos; species Bos indicus x Bos taurus. The sequence continues at coordinate 85,506,661 of NC_040076.1, forward strand.
AAACTCTACTCTAGATTTTTAATTTTCGCTTTTTGGTATATGTTATCAATTTTGTACCTATAGTTTTTTTTTATATAATTTCTGTGACTTTTTTTTTTTTTCTTCTTCTTCTCTGTTTCTTTCTCTTCTTCTTTTATATAACATTGTATATCTGAAATTCCAAACTTTACTCTAGATTTTTAATTTATGCTTTTGGTATTTGATATCAATTTTGTACCTGTATTTTCTTTATAATTTTTGTGACATTGATCGTATTTGTTTGTTTGTTTTCTCTCTTTATTTTTCTTCTTCTTTTTTTTTTTTTTTTAACATTGTATTTTTGAAATTCCAAACTCTACTCTAGATTTTAAATTTTTGCTTTCTGGTATTAGTTATCAATTTTGTACCTGTACTTTCTTTATAATTTTTGCGACCTTGTTTGTTTTTGTTTGTTCGTTTTTTCTTTCTTTTCCTTCTTCTTTTCTTTAACATCGTATTTTTGAAATTCCAAACTCTACTCTAGATTTTTAATTTTCGCTTTCTGGTATTAGTTATCAATTTTGTACCTGTACTTTCTTTATAATTTTCACGACCTTGTTTGTTTTTGTTTGTTCGTTCTTTCTCTCTTTCTTTTCCTTCTTCTTTTCTTTAACATCGTATTTTTGAAATTCCAAACTCTACTCTAGATTTTTAATTTTTGCTTTTATGTATTTGTTACCAATTTTGTACCTTTAAGGACCCAATCTTCAGGACCCATTTTTCACTAGGGAGTGAGATTACTGGCTTGACTGCTCTCTCTCCCTTTGGACCCTCCTTTTTCTCCACCAGGTCGCCTGTGTCTCCTCCCTAACCCCTCTCTACTCTACCCAACTCTGTGAATTTCTGTGTGTTCCAGACGGTGGAGAACACTTAGGGAACTGATTACTGGCTGGATCTGTCTCCCTCCTTTTCATTCCCCCCTTTTATCCTTCTGGCCACCTCTGTTACCTTCCTCCTTCTTCTCTTCTCTGTATAACCCCGTGAACATCTCTGAGTGGTCCAGTTGTGGAGTGCACATAAGGAAGTGACTACTGGCTAGCCCACTCTCTCCACTATTGATTCACCTCATCTCATTTGGGTCACCTCTAACTCCCTCCTCCCTCTTCTCTTCTCCATGTAACCCTGTGAACCTCTCTGAGTGACCCTCACTGTAGAGAAACTTATCATCTTTAATGTAGATGTTTTATCAGTGGTGCTGTATAGAAGGAGAAGTTTTGAAACTACTGTAAAAATAAGACCGATAATCGGAAGCAGGAGACTTAAGTCCAAACCCTGACTCCAGGGAACTCCTGACTCCAAGGAACATTCATTGACAGGAGCTCATCAATTGCCTCCATACCGACACTGAAACCAAGCACCACACAAGGGCCAATAAGTTCCAGGGCAAGACATACCAAGCAAATTCTCCAGCAACAAAGGAACACAGCCCTGAGCTTCAAGATACAGGCTGCCGAAAGTCACCCCAAAACTATAGACATCTCATAACTCATTACTGGACATTTCATTGCACTCCAGAGAGAAGAAATACAGCTCCACCCACCAGAACACCGACACAAGCTTCCCTAACCAGGAAACCTTGACAAGCCACCTGTACAAACCCACACACAGTGAGGAAACGCCATAATAAAGAGAACTCCACAAACTGCCAGAATACAGAAAGGACACCCCAAACTCAGCAATTTAAACAAGATGAAGAGACAGAGGAATACTCAGCAGATAAAGGAACAGGATAAATGCCCACCAAACCAAACAAAAGAGGAAGAGATAGGGAATCTACCTGATAAAGAATTCCGAATAATGATAGTGAAATTGATCCAAAATCTTGAAACTAAAATGGAATCACAGATAAATAGCCTGGAGACAAGGATTGAGAAGATGCAAGAAAGGTTTAACAAGGACCTAGAAGAAATAAAAAAGAGTCAATATATAATGAATAATGCAATAAGTGAAATTAAAAACACTCTGGAGGCAACAAATAGTAGAATAACAGAGGCAGAAGACAGGATTAGTGAATTAGAAGATAGAATGGTAGAAATAAATGAATCAGAGAGGATAAAAGAAAAACGAATTAAAAGAAATGAGGACAATCTCAGAGACCTCCAGGACAATATTAAACGCTACAACATTCGAATCATAGGGGTTCCAGAAGAAGAAGACAAAAAGAAAGACCATGAGAAAATACTTGAGGAGATAATAGTGGAAAACTTCCCTAAAATGGGGAAGGAAATAATCACCCAAGTCCAAGAAACCCAGAGAGTCCCAAACAGGATAAACCCAAGGAGAAACACCCCAAGACACATATTAATCAAATTAACAAAGATCAAACACAAAGAACAAATATTAAAAGCAGCAAGGGAAAACAACAAATAACACACAAGGGAATTCCCATAAGGCTAACAGCTGATCTTTCAATAGAAACTCTTCAAGCCAGGAGGGAATGGCAAGACATACTTAAAATGATGAAAGAAAATAACCTACAGCCCAGATTATTGTACCCAGCAAGGATCTCATTCAAGTATGAAGGAGAAATCAAAAGCTTTTCAGACAAGCAAAGGCTGAGAGAATTCTGCACCACCAAACCAGCTCTCCAACAAATACTAAAGGATATTCTCTAGACAGGAAACACAAAAACGGTGTATAAACTCGAACCCAAAACAATAAAGTAAATGGCAACGGGAACATACTTATCAGTAATTACCTTAAATGTAAATGGGTTGAATGCCCCAACCAAAAGACAAAGACTGGCTGAATGGATACAAAAACAAGACCCCTACATATGTTGTCTACAAGAGACCCACCTCAAAACAGGGGACACATACAGACTAAAAGTGAAGGGCTGGAAAAAGATTTTCCATGCAAATAGGGACCAAAAGAAAGCAGGAGTAGCAATACTCATATCAGATAAAATAGACTTTAAAACAAAGGCTGTGAAAAGAGACAAAGAAGGTCACTACATAATGATCAAAGGATCAATCCAAGAAGAAGATATAACAATTATAAATATATATGCACCCAACACGGGAGCACCACAGTACGTAAGACAAATGCTAACAAGTATGAAAGGAGAAATTAACAATAACACAATAATAGTGGGAGACTTTAATACCCCACTTACACCTATGGATAGATCAACTAAACAGAAAATTAACAAGGAAACACAAACTTTAAACGATACAATAGACCAGTTAGACCTAATTGATATCTATAGGTCATTTCATCCCAAAACAATGAATTTCACCTTTTTCTCAAGCGCACATGGAACCTTCTCCAGGATAGATCACATCCTGGGCCATAAAGCTAGCCTTGGTAAATTCAAAAAAATAGAAATCATTCCAAGCATTTTTTCTGACCACAATGCAGTAAGATTAGATCTCAATTACAGGAGAAAAACTATTAAAAATGCCAACATATGGAGGCTGAACAACATGCTGCTGAATAACCAACAAATCACAGAAGAAATCAAAAAAGAAATCAAAATTTGCATAGAAACGAATGAAAATGAAAACACAACAACCCAAAACCTGTGGGACACGGTAAAAGCAGTCCTAAGGGGAAAGTTCATAGCAATACAGGCACACCTCAAGAAACAAGAAAAAAGTCAAATAAATAACCTAACTCTACACCTAAAGCAACTAGAAAAGGAAGAAATGAAGAACCCCAGGGTTAGTAGAAGGAAAGAAATCTTAAAAATTAGAGCAGAAATAAATGCAAAAGAAACAAAAGAGACCATAGCAAAAATCAACAAAACCAAAAGCTGGTTCTTTGAAAGGATAAATAAAATTGACAAACCATTAGCCAGACTCATCAAGAAACAAAGGGAGAAAATTCAAATCAACAAAATTAGAAACGAAAATGGAGAGATCACAACAGACAACACAGAAATACAAAGGATCATAAGAGACTACTATCAACAATTATATGCCAATAAAATGGACAACGTGGAAGAAATGGACAAATTCTTAGAAAAGTACAACTTTCCAAAACTGGACCAGGAAGAAATAGAAAATCTTAACAGACCCATCACAAGCATGGAAATTGAAACTGTAATCAAAAATCTTCCAGCAAACAAAAGCCCCGGTCCAGACGGCTTCACAGCTGAATTCTACCAAAAATTTAGAGAAGAGCTAACACCTATCCTGCTCAAACTCTTCCAGAAAATTGCAGAGGAAGGTAAACTTCCAAACTCATTCTATGAGGCCACCATCACCCTAATACCAAAACCTGACAAAGATCCCACAAAAAAAGAAAACTACAGGCCAATATCACTGATGAACATAGATGCAAAAATCCTTAACAAAATTCTAGCAATCAGAATCCAACAACACATTAAAAAGATCATACACCATGATCAAGTGGGCTTTATCCCAGGGATGCAAGGATTCTTCAATATCCGCAAATCAATCAATGTAATACACCACATTAACAAATTGAAAAATAAAAACCATATGATTATCTCAATAGATGCAGAGAAAGCCTTTGACAAAATTCAACATCCATTTATGATAAAAACTCTCCAGAAAGCAGGAATAGAAGGAACATACCTCAACATAATAAAAGCTATATATGACAAACCCACAGCAAACATTATCCTCAATGGTGAAAAGTTGAAAGCATTTCCTCTAAAGTCAGGAACAAGACAAGGGTGCCCACTTTCACCATTACTATTCAACATAGTTTTGGAAGTTTTGGCCACAGCAATCAGAGCAGAAAAAGAAATAAAAGGAATCCAAATTGGAAAAGAAGAAGTAAAACTCTCACTATTTGCAGATGACATGATCCTCTACATAGAAAACCCTAAAGAGTCCACCAGAAAATTACTAGAAATAATCAATGACTACAGTAAAGTTGCAGGATATAAAATCAACACACAGAAATCCCTTGCATTCCTATACACTAATAATGAGAAAACAGAAAGAGAAATTAAGGAAACAATTCCATTCACCATTGCAACGGAAAGAATAAAATACTTAGGAATATATCTACCTAAAGAAACTAAAGACCTATATATAGAAAACTATAAAACACTGGTGAAAGAAATCAAAGAGGACACTAATAGATGGAGAAATATACCATGTTCATGGATTGGAAGAATCAATATAGTGAAAATGAGTATACTACCCAAAGCAATTTATAGATTCAACGCAATCCCTATCAAGCTACCAACAGTATTCTTCACAGAGCTAGAACAAATAATTTCACAATTTGTATGGAAATACAAAAAACCTCGAATAGCCAAAGCGATCTTGAGAAAGAAGAATGGAACTGGAGGAATCAACCTACCTGACTTCAGGCTCTACTACAAAGCCACAGTTATCAAGACAGTATGGTACTGGCACAAAGACAGAAATATTGATCAATGGAATAAAATAGAAAGCCCAGAGATAAATCCACGCACATATGGACACCTTATCTTCGACAAAGGAGGCAAGAATATACAATGGATTAAAGACAATCTCTTTAACAAGTGGTGCTGGGAAATCTGGTCAACCACTTGTAAAAGAATGAAACTGGACCACTTTCTAACACCATACACAAAAATAAACTCAAAATGGATTAAAGATCTAAACGTAAGACCAGAAACTATAAAACTCCTAGAGGAGAACATAGGCAAAACACTCTCCGACATACATCACAGCAGGATCCTCTATGACCCACCTCCCAGAATATTGGAAATAAAAGCAAAAATAAACAAATGGGACCTAATTAACCTTAAAAGCTTCTGCACATCAAAGGAAACTATTAGCAAGGTGAAAAGACAGCCTTCAGAATGGGAGAAAATAATAGCAAATGAAGCAACCGACAAACAACTAATCTCAAAAATATACAAGCAACTCCTACAGCTCAACTCCAGAAAAATAAACGACCCAATCAAAAAATGGGCCAAAGAACTAAATAGACATTTCTCCAAAAAAGACATACAGATGGCTAACAAACACATGAAAAGATGCTCAACATCACTCATTATCAGAGAAATGCAAATCAAAACCACTATGAGGTACCATTTCACACCAGTCAGAATGGCTGCAATCCATAAGTCTACAAATAATAAATGCTGGAGAGGGTGTGGAGAAAAGGGAACCCTCTTACACTGTTGGTGGGAATGCAAACTAGTACAGCCACTATGGAGAACAGTGTGGAGATTCCTTAAAAAACTGGAAATAGAACTGCCTTATGATCCAGCAATCCCACTGCTGGGCATACACACTGAGGAAACCAGAAGGGAAAGAGACACGTGTACCCCAATGTTCATCGCAGCACTGTTTATAATAGCCAAGACATGGAAGCAACCTAGATGTCCATCAGCGGATGAATGGATAGGAAAGCTGTGGTACATATACACAATGGAGTATTACTCAGCCATTAAAAAGAATACATTTGAATCAGTTCTAATGAGGTGGATGAAACTGGAGCCTATTGTACAGAGTGAAGTAAGCCAGAAGGAAAAACATAAATACAGTATACTAACGCATATATATGGAATTTAGAAAGATGGTAACAATAACCTGGTGTACGAGACAGCTAAAGAGACACTGATGTATAGAACAGTCTTATGGACTCTGTGGGAGAGGGAGAGGGTGGGAAGATTTGGGAGAATGGCAATGAAACATATAAAATATCATGTAGGAAACGAGTTGCCAGTCCAGGTTCGATGCATGATGCTGGATGCTTGGGGCTGGTGCACTGGGACGGCCCAGAGGGATGGTATGGGGAGGGAGGAGGGAGGAGGGTTCGGGATGGGGAGCGCATGTATACCTGTGGAGGATTCATTTTGATATTTGGCAAAACTAATACAATTATGTAAAGTTTAAAAATAAAATAAAATTGGAAGATAAATATAAAAAAAAATAAATAAATAAATAAATAGAAAAAAAAAAAAAAAAAGACATTTACCCAAGGTAATACAGTCAGTAGGTGGCACAGGAATTTGAACTGGATTCACTGAGTTGTGGTCCAGTGACTTTCCACTGTTCTATTACTTCTGAGGCTGTCAATTCCAAAGCTACTAGAGATCTCCTTGTCAATGCCAGTTATATATATATATATATATATATATATATATATATATATTTTTTTTTTTTTTTTTTTTTGGTCCTTTTACCCTTTGGTTTTTTGGTTGTTGTGGTAGTGATGGTTTGCAATTTTTTTTCTTTTGCCTTTGACTAATATTTAAAATCCTTAAAACCATATTTGTTCTTTTAAAATCTCTTCCCTTAAGTTTCAGGATACTTCAATTTTTAGATTCTTTTTCTAGTTCATTAATCATTTTTCCTCTTTCTCCTCTTCTGTACCCCTTTTCCAGATGTAAAAATTTTCTAATACTCAACTTTCACTTTTTACTTTTTAGGTCTCTTCCTTGTGAGTTCATGGTTTTACACAGATGACTCCATGTCTGTTTCTGAATTAGAAGCTTGAAGATATTTAAATTTGCCTAGCTTTTCTTCTCTTAGGCTGCCTTTCACTAAGTTCTGCTGTCTGTCTGCTCTTTCTGTCCTCATTACTACCACCCACCTCCAGGAGCTCACTACCCCCTCATGACTAGATGATCTTCCCTACAAAATTTCAACACCCTATCCAGTTTTCCTAACAATGGCCATTTTAATTCTTTCCTTTCAGTCACCTTGCACACTTCTGCCAAAATTCACCTTAATAAAATGTTTCCTTAGTGGCACTATCTCCTCAAGTATATCCATACAGCCAAGCATGATCTAAGTCCGTCTATGTAAGGTTCTTTGATGAGGATATAGTCAGTCAGTTTAGTCGCTCTTTGCAACACTAAACACTAAACACTAAACACAGTTTAGTCTGACTCTTTGCAACACTATGGACTGCAGTATGCCAGGCTTCCCTGTCCATCACCAACTCCTGGATCTAGCTCAGACTCATGGATACAAAGTTACTGCTTAAAGTGGCTCATGTGATAAGTCCTATTACTATCGAGACTTATAGGGTGTAGACATGGAAGAGATTACTGTCAGAAGGAAATTATCAACCAAATGGGCAGGGGAAGGTGAAAGGAAGCAAGAACACATGTACTTAGGCACAGGGTAGGGAAGGAAGTTATCTTGAGGGTAGATTCAGGTTAAAGGTGGGGGTAGCCAGTCTATGGTCTTAGATCCTATTCTTTAAGAGGTACTAAAACAAGACAGAAAAAAATCTATATTTAGCAGAATGGCCCTCAAGGAAGGGACCATATATGGTTAGAGGAACTGCTCTGATAAGCCACTTGAGGTGGGGATGAGGGAGTGGTAAGACTCTCAAGGGGTGGGCCTAAGACTTCATAAGGATGAGTTGATTAGCTGCAGGTTCTGTGTGATTAGGGCTTCCCTGGTGGCTTAGAGGTTAAAGGGTCTGCCTGCAATGCAGGAGACCTGGGTTTGATCCCTGGGTCTGGAAGATCCCCTGGAAAAGGAAATGGCAACCCACTCAAGTATCCTTGCCTGGAGAATCCCATGGATGGAGGAGCCTGGTGGGCTACAGTCCACGGGGTTGCAAAGAGCCGGACACGACTTCACTTTCACTTTCTGTGTGATTAAAAAGAGTAGGCAATGTTGGAGCAGAACAAGTTGGTCAGAACAAAGGCAAGAGGCAAGAGTCCTGCCACTAGAGAGCCTGCTTCCCTGCTTCTCCCACACACTGCTGATGTATGTTGACCAAATAATGGTTTGCAGGAGCAACTGGTTACTACCCTATCTGAGATGCTTACATGTCTCAGTGGTGCACTGGATCAGAAATGTTAAGATGTTTAGGATGCCTAGAGTTGAGGGTATTATGTAGTGGAATGCTGATAAATATTCAATGATTGAGTCTCTGGAAGAAAAAATAAAAACCCAACTAATTTCTAGTGTTTGCTGGTGTCTATGGAAAGCTATGACAAACCTAGACAATGTGTTGAAAAGCAGAGACATTATTCTGATGACAAAGGTTCATACAGTCAAGGTTATGGTCTTCCCAGTGGTCATGTATGGTTGTGAGAGCTGTACAATAAAGAAGGTGGAGCACCGAAGAATTGATGCCTTTGAACTACAGTGCTGGATAAGACTCCCGAGAGTCCCCTGGACAGCAAGGAGATCAAACCAGTCAATCTTGAGGGAAATCAACTCTGAATACTCGTTGGAAGGACTTATGCTGAAGGTGAAACTCCAGTATTTTGGTCATCTGATGTGAACAGCTGACTCATTGGAAAAGTACCTGATGCTGGGAAAGATTGAAGGCAGAAGGAGAAGAGGGCATCAAAGGATGAGATGGCTGGATGGCATCACCAATGGAATGGACATGAACTTGGGCAAACTTTGGGAAATGATGAGGAGCAAGGAGGCCTGGTGTGCTGCAGTCCATGGGGCTGCAAAGAGTCGGACATGACTGGGTGACTGAATAGTAACATGGTATAAATACTTCTCCATGGCTGATTTCAAGCCACCAGCATGACATGTGACATCACTAAATGTGGAGCTGAGAAGAGATGTGCACAGTCTGTTCACGCAAGTTCTTGTGCCCTAGCATACCACCAGTTCATGAGTGTGGCTGGGAAAGAGGTGAGAAAAGTCAACTGAACTGAATCACGGTGGAACTAACATGCCAAGTTTTAAACTGCAGACTTTATCCCATGCTAAAGGGAAGCTATCAAAGGTTTTAAAGCAAGGGTAGAATACGCTTATATTTGAAATTTAGGAAAAGTCTCTCCAATGGATCCAAATTCATTTTTCCCTTATCATACTCTAATCAAAGCATATTCACACACATATTTTTAAAATATGCCTAACAAAAGGTTATTATCATAATCATGAAAATTTCTTTTCAATACAAAATTTAAACTTCTTTAAAAAATTTGGAGGAAATAATACTAATAGAAAATTTGTTTTAAAATGTTCAGTAAGCATATTGGAAGTTTTATGGTCACTAGTAATAATAAAGCAATTTCAAATGATGATATGCCATTTCATATGTTAGACTGAAAGCTATTTAAAAGGAGGGCAATTACCAGTGTTAGCAAAGGTAATGGGAGATGACAATTCTCATACACTGTTGATTGAACTGGAAATTATCAAAAAGTTTCTGTAGGGCTGTTTGGTAATATATATATGTGTGTGTGTGTGTGTATAAATTTTTATATGTAAATGTAATGTAACTGACAAATAGGAATAATTCTGTGTCAGGACTTACACTTCTAGGAATTATCCTAAGGAGAGAGTCTTATAAATTCTATAAACTGCAGCACTGTTTTTAATAGCAAAAAGAAACTGGAAATAGCATATAAAGGTAGGTGATTGGTTCAATTTTATATGCCATATGTCTATATTGTACTACTAACCATTAAAAATACAATGTAGCTATATTTTTTTATATAGAAAATGTTTCTAAACTCTAATTGTTATTAAGTGAAAATCAGGTCATATAATACATTCATAAATACACATTTTGAAAGAACATACAAAGAGTAATGATTATGCATGAGAAAGAGTATAAAGATTTTTAATTTTCTTATTTGTATGTTCTATTTTTTATATAATGAATATAAATTACTTAAGTATATTATCCTCTGAGCTTTAACTATTTGTCAACATAAGTAATAGTCATATAGTGATTCTGTTTCTTCCACAAAATTGATATCTGTACGTTATTTACTTCAGAGCAAACACTTATATAATATGTGACTATATACCGAGGAATATTCCAAAGGATATCTAAAAGTAAACAACTCATTGGATCCTTACAATAATCCTATAAGCTGGGTACTGTTATTATCCCTGTTTTACTGACAAGGAAACAGAAGCACAGTGAATGAGTAACTGCCCAAGGTCACACAGCTGGTAATTAATAAAGCTGACATTCAAACCCAGGCAGTCCAGTTATAGTGACAGAGCTCTTTACCATCATACCATACCGATTCACATCGAAACTGATTTATAATTCCTTACCTGAGGATTAGGACTAATAACATTACCTATCACATGGGCTTGCCATTGGGTATAACTGAAATCAACCATGAAAGAACTTAGTTTAATGTTTGGCACATTAGAGTTAATTAGTGCTAGGTATTGAAGAGAAAAATGGTAACAGTACTACTCAGACCTCAAACACCACCACCAATTCAACTTTATTTATTCCCATGCTGCTCCAAGACATACTCTCTGCTTTATTTCAATGAGTCCCTTAAATACACCAAACTCATTCCATGTCATGCTTATGACATGAGCATGAGTTGAAGTTTCAACTCATGCTGTTGGTCTCCCTTAAGTCAGGTGACTAGACTTATCCAAATCACATTGGGTCTTGAAATCCTAGCTCAGGTCCTCTCTCCAATTATTCCAGCACTTTATTATATGACACTATTTAATAAAAATGAGGCAACTGATATATAATTATCTGCTTGTTTTTCTATCCAACAATACAGCAAGCTTTGAGAAAGCAAGGATGAATGTCAGAGCACTTATTCCCCTGAATCCCTTTGGTTATCTCCAACCCCAGTAGGATAAGACCTAGGTATTTAACATATAGTTGCTTCACCTTTTCACTTAGTCATAGGAATATACCCATAAAAGTAGAAATCGACAACTTATCTAAGTTTCCTAGCAGCTTCTTTCCAGAAGAAAAAGATAAATCATAATATTAAAATCAGGAGACAACTGACAAGCAAATGCAAATCCAGGTAAGCATATACAATTTATAATTGCTACTAATATATAATATATTTGGAGAAGGCAATGGCAACCCACTCCAGTACTCTTGCCTGGAAAATCCCATGGACAGAGGAGCCTGGTGGGCTGCAGTCCATGGGGTCGCTAAGAGTCGAACATGACTGAGTGACTTCACTTTCACTTTTCACTTTCACGCATTGGAGAAGGAAATGGCAACCCACTCCAGTGTTCTTGCCTGGAGAATCCCAGGGACAAGGGAGCCTGATGGGCTGCCGTCTATGGGGTCGCACAGAGTCGGACACGACTGAAGTGACTTAGCAGCAGCAGCAGCAGCATAAACATTTATTGGATGTCTTCTTTGTGCCAAGCATTGTACCAAATGGTGTATAAATACTATAGATCTTGCTCACAACTCTAGTATTAATAAAAATGGTCTTTCTTATAAAAATGGCAGATGATAAAGTTTAAAAATTGCCTGGTAGAGCTGAGAATCAAATATAGTTTGATCTGATGCCAAAGTATACTTTTTTTTGTATATCTCCCTTCCTCCCATGTTCTTTTAAAAGGTTGAAATTTAGGACTTATTTTTCTATTTCTTCAAAATACCAATGAAGACTACCTAACCTGTCCAAATCTGCCTTTTAGAAAATTAGGGTCACTATAGAGCACTATATTTCAGATATTCTCCCAGGAAATTTAGTTATAATAATACCAGAGACTCTTCCTTTTAAGGGAATCCTTCATTAAAGACAGTCCCACATCCTGGCTGTTACCAGGAAGCTCTTTATATCTATGATTATTAGAGTTATTAGGGATTCCGAAGAGCACAAGTTGTCCTGCGGTCAAGAACAGAATGAAAAGTCTAAGATGACTTTTTAGAAAAAGTGTATCTTGTGAATAAGATGGTGAAACCAAAAATACTATCACTGAGGTGGTCCCCAGAGTCTGTTCTATGGATGTATGGATGACTTTATATCCCAGTATTTCAACCTAAGGCACTGAGCTGTAAATAGAGGCAGAGGAAGTTAGAGGAAAGAGTCCAGGCAGCCCACAAGAAAGTTGCTGATTCCCTCTCTGAGTGCATCCCCCCACTTCCACGATGTGTCCTCACATCCCCTCAGCCCTATACCCTGAGCCACCCCTGTACCACTTCAGCTGGATTCTCCCAAACTAAGCAATTACATGGAACAGATCGCAAAACTTTTACTTTCTTAATATGGAAACTTCTGATAAGAGACCCATATTTCTGATAATCATCAACAGCCATAAACAGATATAGCCTGCACTTATTAATAACTTTCACCATCTTCAAACCACATTTGTAAGTCTGAGCTCATTACAAGGTTGATTTTCCACATCAGGAAATGTGTATTTCCTCACTCTATTTGCTTTGCACTTTTTCTAAGATGTCTTTGATGTAGCAACTAAATGTTTAATATGAAATAAATATTTCAGGAAAAAGGCAGCTATTTTAAAGATGTGGCTGTTAGTTTTATGTGATACGAACTTTTCCAAGTTTTTTTTAACTTAAAAATCCTTGTTACATGGTTTTTATTATTTGAGTAAATTTTATAATGAATATGATAATATTCACTATTTTTCTATAGAATATGTAATAGGCATAATAGAATATGTAATTCATTTTCATGCAGTTAAAATTCATTAGAGATTGGCACTTTAGGACTTAAAATCTTTTCTAAAAAATAACCTTTGTAAAAATCCAAAAGCCTTCCCTCCTCCTTCAACAAATGTTGGCTTTTGTTATTTTTTATAAGCTGCATATTGAATTTCCCAGGCTGTGTTTCTGAACAGCAATCTACTGAAAAAAAGTGCAATTATTTTTTTTCACTCAAACATGCATTTGAGAGAAATGAGTAGATCAGATAAAGAGCTGAGATGCTATTCAACTCAACCTTGAGTCACTCTGTCTCTTTAAAAAAAAAGGGTGGCAAAATCAATACAAACCAATAATAACTTCACATTTGTGGAAGCAACATGAATGGCTCTCCAAAATATTGAGACACATCCAAGTACATTTTCGTAGAGCTGATATTTATCAGAAGTCATTTGCCCTCAAGCAGATGCTCCCTTTCATTGTGCTCCTGTCACAAATGACTAAGATTTATGACAGACAATTACAGCATCTGCAGTTAGCAGCCTTATAATCAGCACCATTATTTAACGATTGGTGCAATAAACTGACTCCTGTTACTGTTTATCAGATATCAGTCAGTTCTGGCCATTTTCTTCAGCTCCCAAATCACAGTATGGTGCAGGCACTGCCTTTTAATGGCTAGGCAGAAGCAGGAGCATTTTCACATTTTTTACAGACTGCTGAGGGAAAGAAAAAAGCAACCAATTACATGTACGTTCGGTGCCCTCTCCTTTGAGATGCCCATGTATGTAACTGTCTCTATACAGTCCTAAACCTCTTGTAGGAAGGAAAAAAAAACAACTAATTTTTTCTTTTACTGTAAAGACTTTATATTTTTTAAAAAACAATAAAAAACTTTTTGTCTTTCTAAAATTCTCTGTTTAAATTTGCATATCTTGTCCAAGTATAAAATGTTGGTTTACTAGGTCCACTGTTTCTTCTTATAGGATGGTTTCAGCTTGCCTTTTACAACTGGAAAAGCAGCTATTATCCCTTGAAAATATTTGTCAGGGAGCAAGATTTTCCCCCAAACTCTGTGAGGCTTCATTCAGTATTATAGATACAACAGGGTTAAGCTTTTCATCAGTCAAAATCCTGCACATAAGAGATGTCATATGTGTGTGTTTAGCAGTCACTTATATACTAAGGAATTCTACCTTTCTAAATATACAACATCATATGTACCATTTAAAGTCCTTCCACAAGAAATATCCCAGATTTGTGTACAGACATGGGTGGTAGGCAACAATTCACAGGTTATTTGGAAGACAAGATTTCAGTTTAATGTGGGAAGTGGTATAAAGATGTGAATTTACTGTCAACATAGAAAAGCTTATGAAAGCTTCTATAGATGTGCAAGTGTGAACTTCTAGTCAAATTATTTAGAGGGGGAAAAAGAGCCAGACCTTTCTGATTCCTATCTTTTGTCACTTTTTCCAAAACCACAAAAGCTAAGTTTCTCATTCATGTCAAAAAAGCATTTCATCCAATGACTTTCATCATATATAGGGTAATACAGACAAAAATACTGATGAAGATGCCTTTGTAATGTAAGCTCTATGTTCCATTCACAAAGTTACATGCTCCTCTTAAGAAAAATACGACACTGAAGATCAAACTAATGGATTCTTTTAGTTAAAAAATATTAAGTGGGCCCACATTTCCCTTCCAAACATATGCATAAGGGGCTTCATGTTGTCAATGCAAAATTGGTTACTTTCTAAATTGAAACTTTCCCAAATGCTTCAGAGACCTTCACAAACTAATCCTCAGAATCCCACACAAGGTTTCAGCAGGTGAATGGTCAGAGTGAGAGCTCTTAGACTTGAAGTTAGAAAGGCCTTTGGTGTCATTTCATGAGACTCACTCATTTGAGAGATGGTGAGGGTAAGAGTGGGCTTCCCAAGTGGCATTAGTGGTAAAGAACCTGCCTGCCAATGTAGGAGATGTGGGTTTGATCCCTGGGTTGGGAAGATTCCCTGGAGGAGGGCATGGCAACCCACTCCATTATTCTTGCCTAGAGAATCCCATGGACAGAGGAGCCTGGCAGGCTACAGTCCATGCAGTTGCAGAGTCAGACAGAACTGAAGCAACTTAGCACACAATGTGCATGGGGTAAGAGTAACAGAATAAAGTTATTTTCACCAGAGCACAGAGCCAAGTATTGTCATAACTGTGATTAAAACCCAAAGTATGACTTGATAAGCAAGTGAAGTCAGTTTCTGTGAAGTCCCACCTCCTCTCTCTATGCTTCTGATAGAAAACAGTCTTCTGGCTCTGCTAAGTCAAGCCCTACTTTGGGCATTCTGTGTCCAATCCTCGGAAAGAGTGCTATGCCCTTTGACACAAGGAAGAAAATTTCCTATAAATCTGCTATATACTTACTTCCCTACTTTAGGATCTGAAGCCAGAAAAGAACTAATCAGTCATTCAAATAATTCCCTCAGTGGGTACCAGAGTTAACTCAAGTTATTGGCTTGTTTAAAATTTTCTAACATAGCAATTTGGCATCCCTAGTGGCTCAGATGGTAAAGAATCTGCCTGCAATGCAAGAGATATGGGTTCAATCCCTGCGTGGGGAAGATTCCCTGGAGAAGGGAATGGCTACCCACTCTAGTATTTTGGCCCGGATAATTCCATTGATTGTACGGTCCATGCAGTCACAAAGAGTCGGACACAACAGAGTGACTTTCACTTTCACAGATCTTAATTTGTTATTCGTTAGGGTTGTTTTTTTTTTTTTTTAACTATTTTGCAAATAGTTAAAATGATTGCAAATAGTTACAAATGATTGCAAAGTCACACAAAAATTATTTTTGTGCCACCACACTATAGGTGTGCCACCAACTTGGCAGTGTTGAATAAGTCAGAGAATTTTTATAATTAAAAAGAATCCACTACCAGCCTCTCTTTGTTGGTGATGTACAGAAATATATTAATGCACAGATTGGTCATTCATTCCATTTTAGCAAAGTACTAAGGTATTGGGAAAGTACTTAGGATGCATCAAAGAAATTGCTATATTTTCTATCTATGTCCTGCCCTTTTCTGCTGGGTTAGAAGAACAAATCACCCAGCCTACAGCAAGTCACTGTTCTTGGAAGCCAATGACAGAACTCTTGGCAATACAGGTTATTAGCAGGTTTTCTTGAGAGGCTGGATCTAGGTTGACAATATTCACGCACACACAAGCAGGTAACATTTCAGTAACACACCTGAACACCAAGATCAAGCGTATAGCTAATGGCCACAATAAGCCCCCAAAATCTGACTGCTAGTTAGTACAAAAATAGTGGCAGAAGGACATTTTTCTTCAAACCTTTATCTAAGGCTATTTGGGGCAGAGAGGGGGACAAGGAGCACCCAAAGAAAGCAATGCATTGTCACTGTGGCCACTGAGATTCTGCCAGAGGCCTTCACTTCTGAAAGTTCCTAATTTATCCTATGGAGGTAAGAATGAGAGAACATACATAAAGCAATGAGTACTGTGAGGGGCACAAAGCATTGCTGCTTAAATATTAGCTGCTATCAATATTATTGTTGTTATTTGTACCTGTACTCTGCATATAAGTTAAATAAACACGGTGACAATATACAGCCTCGATGAACTCCTTTTTCTATTTGGAACCAGTCTGTTGTTCCATGTCCTGTTCTAACTGTTGCTTCCTGACCTGCATACAAATTTCTCAAGAGGCAGATAGGTGGTCTGGTATTCCCATCTCTTTCAGAATTTTCCACAGTTGATTGTGATCCACACAGTCAAAGGCTTTGGCATAAAGCTGAAATAGATGTTTTTCTGGAACTCTCTTGCTTTTTCCATGATCCAGCGGATGTTGGCAATTTGATCTCTGGTTCCTCTGCCTTTTCTAAAACCAGCTTGAACATCTGGAAGTTCACAGTTCATGTATTGCTGAAGCCTGGCTTGGAGAATTTTGAGCATTACTTTACTAGTGTGTGAGATGACTGCAATTGTGCAGTAGTTTGAGCATTCTTTGGCATTGCCTTAATTTGGGATTGGAATGAAAACCGACATTTTCCAATCCTGTGGCCACTGCTGAGTTTTCCAAATTTGCTGGCATATTGAGTGCAGCACTTTCACAGCATCATCTTTCAGGATTTGGAATAGCTCAACTGGAATTCCATCACCTCCACTAGCTTTGTTTGTAGTGATGCTTTCTAAGGCCAGCTTGACTTCACATTCCAGGATGTCTGGCTCTAGGTCAGTGATCACACCATCATGATTATCTGGGTCATGAAGATCTTTCTTGTACGGTTCTTCTGTGTATTCTTGCCATCTCTTCTTAATATCTTCTGCTTCTGTTAGGTCCATACCATTTCTGTCCTTTATAGAGCCCATCTTTGCATGAAATGTTCCTTTGGTATCTCTGATTTTCTTGAAGAGATCTCTAGTTTTCCCAATTCTGTTGTTTTCCTCTATTTCTTTGCATTGATCAGACTGGAAGAAACACAAGCTGGAATCAAGATTGCCGGGAGAAATATCAATAACCTCAGATATGCAGATGACACCACCCTTATGGCAGAAAGTGAAGAGGAACTAAAAAGCCTCTTGATGAAAGTGAAAGTGGAGAGTGACAAAGTTGGCTTAAAGCTCAACATTCAGAAAATGAAGATCATGGCATCCGGTCCCATCACTTCATGGGAAATAGATGGGGAAACAGTAGAAACAGTGTCAGAGTTTATTTTTGGGGGCTCCAAAATCACTGCAGATGGTGACTGCAGCCATGAAATGAAAAGACGCTTACTCCTTGGAAGGAAAATTATGACCAACCTAGATAGCATATTCAAAAGCAGAGACATTACTTTGCCAACAAAAGTTCGTCTAGTCAAGGCTATGGTTTTTCCTGTGGTCATGTATGGATGTGAGAGTTGGACTGTGAAGAAGGCTGAGCGCCGAAGAACTGATGCTTTTGAACTGTGGTGTTGGAGAAGACTCTTGAGAGTCCCTTGGACTTCAAGGAGAGCCAACCAGTCCATTCTGAAGGAGATCAGCCCTGGGATTTCTTTGGAAGGACACATGTTAAAGCTGAAACTCCAGTACTTTGGCCACCTCATGTGAAGAGTTGATTCATTGGAAAAGACTCTGATGTGGGGAGGGATTGGGGGCAAGAGGAGAAGGGGACGACAGAGGATGAGATGGCTGGATGGCATCACTGACTCGATGGATGTGAGTCTGAGTGAACTCCGGGAGCTGGTGATGGACAGGGAGGCCTGGTGTGCTGCGATTCATGGGGTTGCAAAGAGTAGGACACGACTGAGGAACTGATCTGATCTAATCTGATCTGATTTGTACATGAGATTCCAGACTAAATTCCTTGCACGTATAAATTTGAACTTTAGAATCAGGTTCAATAAATAATTCCCCATCCTCAACTAAGGTATATAGATTATCACATCAATCCTAGCAAATGTACCTTATCAGACCTTACATATGTACCTACATACAAATGTACCTACATACCTTATCTACCAATCGATACATCTAAATAATGAGTCAGTTTTCATTCCAATCCCAAAGAAAGGCAATGCCAAAGAATGATCAAACTACTGCACAATTGCATTCATCTCGCATGCCAGCAAAGTAGTGCTCAAAATTCTCCAAGTGAGGCTTCAACAGTATGTGAACCAAGAACTTCCAGATGTTCAAGCTGGATTTGGAAAAGGCAGAGGAATGAGAGATCAAACTGTCAGCATCTGTAAGACCATAGAAAAGGAGAGTTCCAGAAAAATATCTACTTCTGCTTTATTTACTACCTTAAAGCCTTTGACTCTGTGGATCACAACAAACTGTGGAAAATTCTTCAAGAGATGGGAATACAAGGCCACCTGACCTGTCTCCTGAGAAATCTTTATGCAGGTCAAGAAGCAATAGACAGAATTGGACATGGAACAACAGAATGGTTCCAAGTAGGAAAAGGAGTATGTCAAGGCTGTATATTGTCACCTTGCTTATTTAATTTGTATGCAGAGTATATCATGTGAAATGCCAGGCTAGATGAAGCACAAACTGGAATCAAGACTGCTGGGAGAAATATCAATAACCTCAGACATGCAGATGACACCACACTTATGGCAGAAAGTGAAGAAGAACTAAAGAGCTTCTTGATTAAAGTGAAAGAGGAGAGTGAAAAGCTGGCTTAAAACTCAACATTCAGAAAACTAAGATAATGTCATCTGGTTCCATCACTTCATGGCAAATAGATGGGGAAAAACAATGGAAACAGTGACAGACTTTATTTAGGTGGGCTCCAAAATCACTGCAGATGGTGACTGCAGCCATGAAATTAAAAGATGCTTGCTCCTTGGAAGAAAAGTTATGGCCAACCTAGACAGCATATTCAAAAGCAGAGATATTACTTTGCCAACAAAAGTCCATCTAGTCAAAGTTACGGTTTTTCTGGTAGTCATGTATGGATGTGAGAGTTGGACCATAAAAAAAGCTGAGTGCTGAAAAATTGATGCTTTTGAACTGTGGTGTTGGAGAAGACTCTTGAGAGTCCCTTGGACTGCAAGGAGATCCAACCAGTCAATCCTAAAGGAGATCAGTCCTGGGTGTTCATTGGAAGGACTGATGCTGAAGCTGAAACTACAATACTTTGGCCACCTGATATGAAGAACTGATTCATTGGAAAGGGCCCTGATGCTGGGAAAGACTGAAGGCATGAGGAGAAGGGGTCGACAGAGGTTGAGATGGTTGCATAGCATCACCGGCTACTCAATGGACATGACTTTGAGCATGCTCCAAAAGTTGATGATGGATAGGGAAGCTTGGTGTGCTTCAGTCCATGGGGTCACAAAGAGTTGAACATGACTAAGTGACTGAACTGAACTGAATATAAATATATATACATATATATACATACATACATATATATATATACACACACACACACATATATATATATATATATATTTACATATATGCAGTTGACCCCTGAACAACATAGGGGTTTAGAGGTGCCAGCCTTCCTTGGAGTCAATTATCCAGCTTTTACTTCAGCAGTTCTACATCCACAGATTCAGTCAACTGTGGATTGTGTAGTACTATAGTATATACTATGAAAAAACTCCACAGATAAGTGAACAGGTGCAGTTAAAACCTTTGCTGCTTAAGGATCAGCTGTACATATATGTATGCATAAACATACACACACATAATTATTATTTTTGCACTTCATTGACTTTGGTTTGGTTCCATTATAAACAAAAAGAAAACTAGATTTTTAGAACAGAGAAAACATGAAAATATTACAAAGTACGTGCTTTCACTTTTCTATTTAGTAATAATATTTCTCAGAATCACAATGGGGCTGTGACTATGACAAAATTCTGTCTCTTTTATTCTAACACATAGAAAATATACCTTCAACTTCTCATTATCTCCATTTTCCCTAGTTTTTCACAATCATCTATCCATGAAAATAAGGTGGAAGTGAGTAGAAAAAGACCCATGGCTCCCCTCTAGAATCAAAGATCTCCTAAACATACAAGTTGTTGAACAGCAAAATTAAATCAAATGGCAGTGATGAAAAGACACGTAGTCAAGAGTGCCACTCAGCACATTTCGTGAAAAATGAAGAATCTAGAGAGAAAATACTTTGGACTCTCTGGGTTCTAGTTCAGGTCCACACTTATCATCTATGTGACTCTGAACAAGTTACATAATCTCTCCAAGCCTATATGCAAAAATATGATAGCAGTAATACCTACATTGTTCTTTTGAGTAATTAAATGAGCCAACATATGTAAAGTGATTAGCCCAGATTTGGCATGTAATAAGCATCCATTAAATGTGTTCTCTTACACATAAAGTGCTACCAGCTTTGCTTTCATCATTGTGTTTTTCTAATAATGTATGAAATGTCTAATAAGCAAGTCTTGATCTGTTCTAGAAATATGGGTTCAATAGCAGGAAGTCAATTAGAAATAGGTAACATTTATGGGAAAAATTTGAAAATTAAGTGCAAATCTGTATTTTTCTCCAAAAGCAACCTTTTTGAAAAAAATGAATCTACAAATCAATTCCATTAATTTAATTCCACTGCAGGTATTGCCCAAGCATCAGCCTTTGCAGTAACAGCAGTGGTAATCACTTGAGTGTTGAAAGGTGGCAATTTTTCCATATATTGCTTAGCTAAATATAAAGTAGAATCTTTATGAAAAGCATTTTAAATTTCATCTCTGCTATTTATCTGATATTCTTAGATGTTGTATTATTTTAGTGCCTACTTCCAAGGATTGATTTCCTACATCCAGTGATACTTTCACAACTTGGAGTAAAGCCAGAATACAGAAAATTATTCTTCTTGCAAATAAGGGAACAAATAAAATAAATTATTTTTATTTCATATCTAAACTCATTCATTGATGTTTAGGTCTGTGTGTAAGACAGTATATAGCATAGCTACCAAAGTAAACTAGGTAGAGTTTCAAGTATTCCCCATGCCTTCAAGATCTCTAAGATGCTACTGTGCAGTGCCATGCTAAGTCGCTTCTGTCGTGTCCAATTCTGTGTGACCCTATGGACTGTAGCCTGCTAGGCTCCTCTGCCCATGGAATTCTCCAGGTAAGAATACTGGATTGGGTTGCTATGCCCTCCTCCAGGGAATCTTCCCAACCCAGGGATTGAATCCCTGTCTCTTAAGTATCCTGCATTGGCAGGGGGGTTCTTTACCACCAGTGCCACCTGGGAAGCCCCTAAGATGCTACTCAGTCAGTATAAACTTCATTTAGGAAAAAACATTTTAATTGTGGTGAGAAATTCATTTTACCGAACAATTTCACTATAGTTGAGTTTGTGGTGAGGTATATGGAGAAGGAATTATTACACTTATTCCAAAGAGAAAATATATGACTTTAAAGGTCTTGGGTCACACAGCTGTGGTAGGCTACAATTCAAGAAACCCTCTTTTACAATGGATATTACTCCAGCCCCTCTGAGTCCAGCCCTACTTCTCATCAAGTCAGAAGTTGCCAACACACAGCCTGGGGGAAAATACAGCCTGCGCTCACTCCAGATCTAGCCCTCTCACTGAACCACAGGGCACATGTAGACTACATATGGATGCTCCAATTCAAGGACATGCCTTCATGACCCAGACAGGTAGATGTTTTACCTTATTTAATAGACACAAATAGAGAAAGTTAAGCACAACGAGAACACAAAGGAATATGTTCCAAAGAGAAGAATAAGATAAAACCTCTGGGAAAAACCAAGTGAAACAGAGATAAATAATATACCTGATTAAGAGTTCAAAGCCATGGTAATAATAATGCTAACTGAACTTGGGAAAAGATTAGATGAACACAGTGAGAACTTCAACAAAGACATATAAAATATAAAAAAAGAACCAGTCAGAGCTGTAGAACACAATAACTCAAATGAAAGATACATGAGAAGGAATTAATAGCAGATTAGGTGATACACAAGAATGTATAAATAATCCAGAAGATAAAATAGTGGAAATCATCTATTCAAAACAGCAGAGCACTGGGACGACCCACAGGGATGGTATGGGGAGGGAGGAGGGAGGAGGGTTCAGGATGGGGAACACATGTATACCTGTGGCAGATTCATTTCGATATTTGGCAAAACCAATACAATATTGTAAAGTTTAAAAATAAAATAAAATTTTAAAAAATAATAATAATAAAATTATTTAAAAATAAAACAAATAAAAATGAGAATAGTATAAGGAACCTTTAGAATGACATCAAGCATACTAACATTCATGTCATAGGTGTCCCAGAAGAAAAAGAGAAATAGAAAGGGGTTAAAAAATGTATCTGATGAAATTATAGCTGAAAATCTCCCTAACCTAAAGAAGCAAACAGATACCCAGTTTCAGGAAGCATAGTGAGGCCCAAACAAGATGAACCCAAAAAGATTCACACCAAGACATATCATAATAAAAATGACAAAAGCTAAATAGAATTTTAAAGGCAACTGAGAAAAACAAAGAGTTATATACAAGGGATGCCCCATAAGACTACTGAGTGGTTTTTCAGCAAAACCTTTGCAGGCCAGAAGGCAGTGCCATGATATATTTTAAACTACTGAAAGGAAAAAAACCTAACCCTAATTTACACAATATTATCATCGAGAACTGAAGTAGAAATAAAGATTTCCCAAACAAACAAAAAAAAAGAGTTCATCCATACTAAACCAACTGTATAAGAAATGTTAAAGGGTTTTCTTTAAGTGAAAAAGAAGAGGCTGAAACAAGAAAACATAAAGAGGAAAAATTCTACTGAAGACTCTACACATGGACATCACCAGATGGTCAACACCAAAATCAGACAGATTATATTCTTTGCAGCCAAAGATGGAGAAGCTCTATACAGTTAGCAAAAACAAGACCGGGAGGGGACTGTGGCTCAGATCATGAACTCCTTATTGCCAATTTCAGACTGAAATTGAAGAAAGTGGGGAAAACCACTAGACCATTCAGGTATGACCTAAATCAAATTCCTTATGATTATACAGTGGAAGTGAGAAATAGATTTAAGGGACTAGATCTGATAGAGTGCCTGATGAACTATGGATGGAGCTTCGTGACACTGTACAGGAGACAGGGATCGAGACCATCCCCATGGAAAAGAAATGCAAAAAAGCAAAATGGCTGTCTGGGGAGGCCTTACAAATAGCTGTGAAAAGAAGTGAAAAGCAAAGGAAAAAAGGAAAGATATAAGCATCTGAATGCAGAGTTCCAAAGAATAGCAAGGAGAGATAAGAAAGCCTTCCTCAGAGATCAATACAAAAAAATAGAGGAAAACAACAGAATGGGAAAGACTAGAGATCTCTTCAAGAAAATTAGAGATACCCAGGGAACATTTCATGCAAAGATGGGCTCGATAAAGGACAGAAATGGTATGGACCTAACAGAAGCAGAAGATATTAAGAAGAGGTGGCAAGAATACACAGAAGAATTGTCCAAAAAAGATCTTCATGACCCAGATAATCACGATGGTGTGATCACTCACCTAGAGCCAAACATCCTGGAATGTGAAGTCAAGTGGGCCTTAGAAAGCATCACTATGAACAAAGCTAGTGGAGGTGATGGAATTCCAGCTGAGTTATTTCAAATCCTGGAAGATGATGCTGTGAAAGTTCTTCATTCAATATGCCAACAAATTTGGAAAACTCAGCAGTGGCCACAGGACTGGAAAAGGTCAGTTTTCATTCCAATCCCAAAGAAAGGCAGTGCCAAAGAATGCTCAAACTACCGCCCAATTGCCCTCATCTCACATGCTAGTGAAGTAATGCTCAAAATTCTCCAAGCCAGACTTCAGCAATACATGAACTGTGAACTTCCAGATGTTCAAGCTGGTTTTAGAAAAGGCAAAGGAACCAGAGATCAAATTGCCAACATCCACTGGATCATGGAAAAAGCAAGAGAGTTCCAGAAAAACATCTATTTCTGCTTTATTGACTATGCCAAAGCCTTTGACTGTGTGGATCACAATCAACTGTGGAAAATTCTGAAAGAGATGGGAATACCAGACCACCTGACCTGCTTCTTGAGAAATCTATATGCAGCTCAGTAAGCAACAGTTAGAACTGGACATGGAACGACAGACTGGTTCCAAATAGGAAAAGGAGTACATCATGGCTGTATATTGTCACCCTGCTCCTTTAACTTCTATGCAGAGTACATCATGAGAAACGCTGGGCTGGAAGAAGCACAAGCTGGAATCAAGATTGCTGGGAGAAATATCAATAACCTCAGATATGCAGATGACACCACCCTTATGGCAGAAAGTGAAGAGGAACTCAAAAGCCTCTTGATGAAAGTGAAAGTGGAGAGTGAAAAAGTTGGCTTAAAGCTCAACATTCAGAAAACTAAGATCATGACATCTGGCCCATCACTTCATGGGAAATAGATGGAGAAACAGTAGAAACAGTGTCAGAGTTTATTTTTGGGGCTCCAAAATCACTGCAGATGGTGACTGCAGCCATGAAATTAAAAGACGCTTACTCCTTGGAAGGAAACTTATGACCAACCTAGATAGCATATTGAAAAGCAGAGACATTACTTTGCCAACAAAGGTCCGTCTAGTCAAAGCTATGGTTTTTCCAGTGGTCATGTATTGATATGAGAGTTGGACTGTGAAGAAAGCTGAGCACTGAAGAATTGATGCCTTTGAACTGTGGTGTTGGAGAAGACTCTTGAGAGTCCCTTGGACTGCAAGGAGATCCAAACAGTCCATTCAGAAGGAGATCGGCCTTGGGTATTCTTTGGAAGGACTGATGTTAAAGCTGAAACTCCAGTACTTTGCCCACCTCATGCGAAGAGCTGACTCACTGGAAAAGACTCTGATGCTGGGAGGGATTGAGGGCAGGAGGAGAAGGGGATGACAGAGGATAAGATGGCTGGATGACATCACTGACTCGATGGTCGCGAGTCTGAGTGAACTCCGGGAGTTGGTGATGGACAGGGAGGCCTGGCGTGCTGCGATTCATGGGATCCCAAAGAGTCGGACTCAACTGAGTGACTGACTGAACTGAACCCTTTTGAAAATATGATTCAGAGACTTTCCTGGTTGTCCAATGGTTAATACTCCATGCTCCATTGCAGGGGGACACAGGTTCAACCCCTGGTCAGGGAACTAAGATCTTGCATATTGTGCTGTGTGGCCAAAAGAATTTTTCTTAAAGAAAATATTATCCACTGATATCTGGGTAGTAGCTTTTTTTTTTTCTTCTCATCATAGATGACACAGTAGCACTGGATTGCCTTCTGAACAGCTAGCTGCTGCATCTTTCATGTACCATTCGACTTTTGGGTCTTGTGCCTCAAAAACTAACGTGCTTCCTCAAATAAAGACAATCCCCTTGCCATTTCCTGTGTCATGAGTCTGTTCAGCTCTTCAGTTACTTCTCTCTCTCTTTGTCCTTTCTTTGGGCCTCCAATTCCATCAGGTCTTCATTAATAAGCACCTCATGTTGCATAGCAAGGAAGGCAATGAAGTCATTCTCTTGCAGATCTAGCTCCAGCTTCTCACTGAAGATCACTAAGTTGCTGAAGACTTCTTTGGACTCTTTGTCCACCTTCTCAAATCCATGAAAACTGTGAACACACTTCAGGCAAAGGTTCTTCCAAACCCCATTCATGGTGACAGCCATAACCTCACACCAAGCAAAGTCAATGGTCTTGTAGATGTTGTAGTCCTTCCAAATATGTTTCAACATTGTTCCTGATTTGTCACTCACCTTTACTACTTGATGAAAAGTGTGATGTAAATAATATTTCTTGAAAGTTGATATAGCTTTTTGGTCCATAGGTTGGATGAGCAACATAGTATTTGGTGGCAGATGCACTACATTGATGCTAGGATGAAAGTTGTCCATGAATGGCAAGTGGCCTTGAGCACTGTCAAGCAGCAAAAGAATGTTGAATCAGATGTCCTTCTTTAAGTAATATTTCTCTTCCTCCAGGAGAAAGTAGTGGAAAAACTAGTCCTGAAAAATGGCCTGTGTAAGCCAGGCTTTGGGGTTACTCTTCCACATAACAGGAAGGGAGCCCATGGCTATTTTCTTAATAAATCTTGGGTTACCTGATACACTAAGAGAGGCCTCAGTTTCATACTGCCAGAAGCATTGCCACCAAGCATCAGAGTTAGCCTATCCTTTGAGCTTCCCTGGTGGCTCAGACAGTAAAATCGTCTGCTTGCAGTGCTGGAGACCTGGGTTCAATCCCTGGGTCGGGAAGATCCCCTGGAGAAGGAAGTGGCAAGCCACTCCAGTACTCTTGCCTGGAAAATTCCATGGATGGAGGAACCTCGTAGGCTACCATCCATGGGGTCGCAAAGAGTCAGACACAACTGAAAGACTTAACTTTCACTTTGCTGATTTTTGGTCTGGCATCAACTTTTCCTCCTTACTGATATTACTTTGGTCTGGTATCCTCTTCCAGTACGGTCCTGTCTTGTCCACATTAAAAACCTGCTCGAGTAAATATGTGCATTCATCACATATCAAAAAATCAAATAATTTTTGAAGTATTTCAGGAAATTTATGGGCTGCTATCATATCTACCCTCACTGCCTTGCCATTTACCCTGGCATTGTGAAGGTAGACTCTAGCATTGGAACTGATGAAACAGGCCATGGCTGGCATTAAAAGATGGGCCCTATGATTTTTCTCTGTGTTTCTTCAGGTCCTCATAGAAGCTTTTAGCTTTCTCTTGAATCAGCATTAAACTGAACGGAATTTGATACTAATGCTGATCCTGCCTCCACACACTGAGAAGTTTTTTCATCTCTTCCATACTTTTCCCTGCTTCTTCAACATTATTGTCAATATCACTGGCACAGCAGACTTCACATGTTCTATGATTTGTCCTTGTTTTTTAGAATCACGCCAATGGTTGAATGATTCATGTACTAAGAAGGAGCAAAGTCTACCATCGTTTTGCCTCACACCACTTTCTCAATTATTTTCACTTTTGTTTCCATCACTATTGCTTGGCACTTCTTAGCATTACCAGCCACATCACTGACTGCTGCTTTTACACTTGCTTCTGGACATCCTGGGACTGACATAAAGATACTGTCCTACTGTACTCTATAAAGTACACAAAAGCACCACCACTAGTAGAGGATATACACATGTGACAGTGTATGCCAAACATGTAAACTAACCTTCACGACTGGACACACAAACACGTTTGCATCTTTGAAAGTTCTCAACTTGAAGGTTTGTACACAGGGGTCTTACTGTTCACTGTTGGTGAAAACATAAGTTGGTTCAGACACTATGGAAATCAGTATGGAGCTTTCTCAAAAACTAAAAATATACCTGTCATATTATTTGGAAATTTCTCTCCTGAGGATATCCAAAAAAATGAAAACATTTAATTCAAAAAGATACGTGCATCCCAATGTTCATAACAGCATTATTTACAATAGCCAAAATATGGATGCAACCTAAGTATCTATCAACAGATAAATGGATAAAGAAATGTGTTGTGTATATGTGTATGTGTGTGTGTTGTTGTTGTTGTTGTTTTAATCGTTCAGTCCTGTCTGACTCTTTTGCGACCCCATAGACTATATAGTCCACCAGGCTTCTCTGTCCATGGGATTTCCCAGGCAAGAATACTGAGTGGGTTGCTTTTTTCTTCTCCAGGGGATCTCCTCAGCCCAAGAATCGAACCCACGTCTCCTGCATTGGTAGGTGGATTCTTTACTACTGAGTCCATATATATGTGTATGTATGTATATATATTTGGAGAAGGCAAGGGCACCCCTCTCCAGTACTCTTGCTTAGAAAATCCCATGGATGGAGGAGCCTGTAAGGCTGCAATCCATGGGGTCTGTAAGAATCCGACACGACTGAGTGACTTCACTTTCACTTTTCCCTTTCATGCATTGGAGAAGGAAATGGCAGCCCACTCCAGTGTCCTTGCCTGGAGAATCCCAGGGACGGGGGAGCCTGCTGGGCTGTTGTCTATGGGGTCGCACAGAGTTGGACACGACTGAAGTGACTTAGCATAGCATAGCATGTATGTACATATTTATATGTATATGTATATGTGATACACGTATATACACATAAACACATACACACATATGAAGAATTGGTACTTTCAAACTGGTGCTGGAGAAGACTCTTGAAACTCCCTTGAACTGCAAGGAGAACAAACCAGTCAATCCTAATGGAAATCAACCTTGAATACTCACTAGAAGGACTGATGCTGAAGCTCCAATACTTTGGCCCCCTGATGCAAAGAGCCAACACAGAGGAAGAGACCCTGATACTGGGAAAGACTGAAGGCAAAAGAAGGAGGCAGCAAAGGATGAGATGGTTAGATAGCATCACTGACTCAATGGACATGAATCTAAGCAAACTCTGGGAGATAGTGGAGGACAGAGGAGCCTGGCATGCTATAGTTTGTGAGGTTGCAAAGAGTCAGACATGACTTAGTGACTGAACAACAACAATATACACAGACAAATACATATACATACATACATATATGAGGGAATATTACTGAGCCACAAAAAAGTATGAAATTTTGCCATTGCAGCAACAAAGAGGGACCTGGAGGGTATTATACTTAGTGAAATAAGTTAGATAAAGACAAGCACTATATGTTCCTCACACTTGTTGAATCTAAAACATAAAACATTTTTAATATATAGCAAAACAGAAACAGATGCACAGATACAGAGAATAAACTAGTGGTTATCAGTGTGGAGAGATGTCAGGGGGCAAGATAGGGAAGGCAGACTAAGAGGTACCAACTACTAGGTATAAAATAAATAAGATATAAGGATATAATGTATATATATAACCAACATTTTATCATAGCTTTGTGTGGAGTATAATCTATAAAAATACTGAATCACTATGCTGTATACTTGAAACCAGCATAATATTGTAAGTCAACTATACCTTACTGAAAAAAATAATAATCATTGTATTAACTTGTTGCTCTGAGCAGAAGCCTAAACTTATTTTGTCTGATTTTTTTGAGCCTTCAACCTATAGCCCTACTTAGATCCAGATATTTCAGTTTCCAAAGTTGCTGAATGTTCTGTTTGTTTGTTTTGTTTTTTAAAGATGGAATATTGAAGGAAATCTTGATTTCCCTCTATACCAGAGATCTCAACTACTTTACCTCACTCTATGGACAAGTCCAACCTCCTGAGAAGCCAGTAGGAGGACAATTTAGGTAGGACCTCAAGGATAGTGAACAAGGATAGTGAAAAGATCAACAGCTGTCCTCTCTACTCAAGAGGAATTAAGGCAAAATGGAGACAAGCCTAGAGATACTCTTCTCTGCTTGGAATTGCTGACTCTATTAACACACAGGATTCCAACCTCATTCTCTAGGCATTTCAGTCTCACTCTTTGGAAGACCCTCTGCTAGAGTACACGATGTGGAGGGGTGGGGAGCCTATAGTGTTACACCTACTACTTAGCCTTGCCCTTGCTTTCCAATTCATTGACATCAAATCCATCTTTTCAAGTTTTACTGTGACAAGTCTCTGTTTTGTTTACTTAACTATTAATTTCTGATTTTGTGTGTGAGACCAAAAGAAAAGCCTTTCATCACTGCTCTTTCCTTTAGGACTGGAAGAGCTGACAGGGGTTGTGTTACAACAGTGCTCAGTTGATCTCAGGAGAAGCTGGGGCAGAGATAGTGACTCTGGGAGTTCAGGCATTCTCACTTGCATGGGCCATTTGCACAGTCTTGAGAGTGACCTTAGTCATGCAAGTGTGTGTGTGTGTGTGTGTGTGTGTGTGTGTATGTTCAGTCACTAAGTCATGTCAGACTCTGTGTGACCCCATGAACTGCAGCACACCAGGCTTCCCTGTCCTTCACTATATCCCAGGGTTTGCTAAATTCATGTCCATTGAGTTAGTAATGCTATCTAAACATCTTATCATCAGGTGCCAAAGTATTTGTCAGCTTATTTTTTTTAATGTAATCTATTGTTTTTATTTTAAAATTAATAGTTTATTTTATTTTGAATGTATAATTGTGTACTCATTTTCTTAAAGGAGTACTCTTTAATTAACAGGGTTTTGGTGCATCCCTGAGTAGAGAACGCACTGGTCATAGCAAACACCCTCTTCCAACAACACAAGAGAAGACTCTACACATGGACATCACC
Organism: Bos indicus x Bos taurus; assembly: GCF_003369695.1. NCBI lineage: Eukaryota > Metazoa > Chordata > Mammalia > Artiodactyla > Bovidae > Bos > Bos indicus x Bos taurus. Next base: position 85,537,612 of record NC_040076.1, read on the forward strand.
AGATGATCAACACCGAAATCAGATTGATTATATTCTTTGCGGCCAAAGATGGAGAAGCTCTATACAGTCAGCAAAAACAAAGCTGGGAGCTGACTGTGGCTCAGATCATGAACTCCTTATTGCCAAATTCAGACTTAAATTGAAGAAAGTGGAGAAAACCACTAGACCATTCAGGTATGACCTAAATCAAATTCCTTATGATTATACAGTGGAAGTGAGAAATAGATTTAAGGGACTAGATCTGATAGAGTGCCTGATGAACTATGGATGGAGCTTCGTGACACTGTACAGGAGACAGGGATCGAGACTATCCCCATGGAAAAGAAATGCAAAAAAGTAAAATGGCTGTCTGAGGAGGTCTTACAAATAGCTGTGAAAATAAGAGAAGCGAAAGCAAAGGAGAAAAACGAAAGATAAAAGCATCTGAATGTGGAGTTCCAAAGAATAGCAAGGAGAGATAAGAAAGCCTTCCTCAGAGATCAATGCAAAGAAACAGAGGAAAACAACAGAATGGGAAAGACTAGAGATCTCTTCAAGAAAATTAGAGATACCAAGGCAACATTTCATGCAAAGATGGGCTCGATAAAGGACAGAAATGGTATGGACATAACAGAAGTAGAAAATATTAACAAGAGGTGGCAAGTACACAGAAGAAGTGTCCAAAAAAGATCTTCATGACCCAGATAATCATGATGGTGTGATCACTCACCTAGAGCCAGACATCCTGGAATGTGAAGTCAAGTGGGCCTTAGAAAGCATCACTATGAACAAAGCTAGTGGAGGTGATGGAATTCCAGTTGAGCTATTTCAAATCCTGGAAGATGATGCTGTGAAAGTGCTGCACTCAATACGCCAGCAAATTTGGAAAACTCAGCAGTGGCCACAGGACTGGAAAAGGTCAGTTTTCATTCCAATCCCAAAGAAAGGCAATGCCAAAGAATGCTCAAACTACCGCACAATTGTACTCATCTCACATGCTAGTAAAGTCATGCTCAAAATTCTCCAAGCCAGGCTTCAGCAATATGTGAACCGTGAACTTCCTGATGTTCAAGCTGGTTTTAGAAAAGGCAGAGGAACCAGAGATCAAATTGCCAACATCTGCTGGATCATGGAAAAAGCAAGAGAGTTCCAGAAAAACATCTATTTCTGCTTTATTGACTATGCTAAAGCCTTTGACTGTGTGGATAACAATAAACTGTGAAAAATTCTGAAAGAGATGGGAATACCAGACCACCTGACCTGCCTCTTGAGAAACCTGTGTGCAGGTCAGGAAGCAACAGAACTGGACCTGGAACAACAGACTGGTTCCAAATAGGAAAAGGAGTACATCAAGGCTGTATATTGTCACCCTGCTTCTTTAACTTCTATGCAGAGTACATCATGAGAAACGCTGGGCTGGAAGAAGCACAAGCTGGAATCAAGATTGCTGGGAGAACTATCAATAACCTCAGATATGCAGATGACACCACCCTTATGGCAGAAAGTGAAGAGGAAGTAAAAAGCCTCTTGATAAAAGTGAAAGAGGAGAGTGAAAAAGTTGGCTTAAAGCTCAACATTCAGAAAACAAAGATCATGGCATCTGGTCCCATCACTTCATGGGAAATAGATGGGGAAACAGTAGAAACAGTGTCAGAGTTTATTTTTCTGGGCTCCAAAATCACTGCAGATGGTGACTGCAGCCATGAAATTAAAAGATGCTTACTCCTTGGAAGGAAAGTTATGACCAACCTAGATAGCATATTCAAAAGCAGAGACATTACTTTGCCAACAAAGGTCCATCTAGTCAAGGCTATGGTTTTTCCAGTGGTCATGTATGGATGTGAGAGTTGGACTGTGAAGAAAGCTGAGCGCTGAGCAATTGATGCTTTTGAACTGTGGTGTTGGAGAAGATTCAGGAGAGTCCCTTGGACTGCAAGGAGATCCAAGCAGTCCATTCTAAAGGATATCAGTCCTGGGTGTTCTTTGGAACTGCTTCTGCTGCTGCTAAGTCGCTTCAGTAGTGTCTGACTCTGTGTGACCCCAAAAATGGCAGCTCACCAGGCTCTGCCATCCCTGGGATTCTCCAGGCAAGAACACTGGAGTGGGTTGCCATTTCTTCTCCAGTTCTTTGGAAGGACTGATGCTAAAGCTGAAACTCCAGTTCTTTGGCCACCTGATGCGAAGAAGACTCTGATGCTGGGAGGGATTGGGGCAGGAGGAGAAGGGGATGACAGAGGATGAGATGGCTGGATGGCATCACCGACTCAATAGACATGAGTTTGGGTGAACTCTGGGAGCTGGTGATGGACAGGGAGGCCTGGTGTGCTGCAGTTCATGGGGTTGCAAAGAATCGGACACAACTGAGTGACTGAACTTTACTAAACTGAGTTGGCGAGAAGGACATAAGCACAAAGATAGGCAAAGACTAGCCCTTTTGGAGTCCCAGTGAGAGAAAAGAGAGGAACACTTCTGGGAAAAAGCTAGAGGCATCAGAATGCTGGATAATTTAGCAAGTTACAAGAGTAACCTGACATAAGTATACAGCTTAGAGGAAAGGAAAAAAGATTGTGGTTAAGATATAGTGCACTGATTAATACCCACTCCAGTGTTCTTGCCTGGAGAATCCCAGGGACGGGGGAGCCTGGTGGGCTGCCGTCCATGGGGTCACACAGAGTTGGACACAACTGAAGCAACTCAGCAGCAGCAGCAGCAGCACTGATTAATGAGTGAGCTAAGTATGGCAGACTGTTTTGATCTGTTTTTGTACTTGTTTGAAATTAGAACAGCAGCTCTTGTCAGTTATTTCCAAGATGGGAAGTTGTCCACATCATCTCAGAAGTTAACACAGCTCAGTGTTAAGAGCACAGATTTTAGAGCCACACGAACTGGGTGTAAATCCTGACCTGACCACCAACCAGACATAAGAGTTTGGAAATCTATTGGAAATCTCCTGTGCCCATTTCCTAATCTGCAAAGTGAGATTAATACTGGCATCTACCATATAGACTTGTTAAGAGGATTAAATACAATAAAACATACAGAGCACTTCTCACATGCCTCGTACAAAAGTCTGCCAAAAATGTGAGGTCTTTTAGTCATTCCCCAAGTTTCCTCCTCTAAATATCACTGTTCCTATTTTCTGTGGTACTCTCATTTTGCATGTTTAGGTTTTGGTATCATATTTTCTTTTAAATAGTGGTGTTAATAATTTTAAAATTAATAAGTCCTGCTTGCATCAAACTTGGAAAGAAACCAAAAAAGTATAAAGGAGAAATTTAAAATAATTTAAATTTCTTTCCAGCACATTCATGCAAGCTCCATGTCTTAAGTGTCTATGTGCAGCAGGTACCGTCATGGACTCTGGTGCCTCTAAATCCTATCTTTTTCCTGGCCCATATCTCTGTCCTATTCAGTCTGTTTAAAAGGAGAGATGCTAACTCTTTTTGAAGTCTACTCAGTCAAACAACTAAGGCTAATTCTGCTCTTAAATTCAGCTTCTTTCTAATTCAACTTCTGTTCTAATTTAACTATCTCTGGGTCAGGAAGATCCCCTGGAGGAGCATGGCAACCCACTAAAGTGTTCTTGCCTAGAGAATCCCATGGGCAGAGGAGCCTGGTGGGCTACAGTCCATAGTAAAGAGTTGGACAGAACTGAAGCAACTTAGTATGCACATACCTACAATAACACTGATATTAAGATTAATCCTAATCATAATACCAAGAGTTGTTCCATGTGGTACACAAAGTTCTTTTATCCAATTCAGACTATTTCTGTGTGGGTACATAGGAGAAACATCAACATCTGCAGTTTACTAAAGTTTATAAAGTCTAAGGAGTATTCCCAAGGAAGTTAAACAATTTTTACCAGATCACAAAGCTAGAATACAAAGGGCCTGAGATTCACATTCTGGTGAGCACAGGGATGATGATTTCAACTTTGTAATCTGTACATTCTTTGCAGCCATCTGAAATTTATAATTTTAAATGATATGCCTTCTGTCCAGCAGACAGCTCCTTCAGCTCCCATTTCCAATCAAGAGAGTATCCCAGACCTGCTCCCAGATCCAAGTTCTCAGATAACCATTGAGTTAAACCTTGGAATGTTCCCACTTAGAATCCTTTACCACAGCCTTGGAGACAGTCCCCAGATGGACAGGAGGATGAAAACAGTCATCTGCTGTTAGTCTATTCTCAAGGTGGCTGTTAGGATTATTTTCCAATATGCAACTTAAAAATTAAATATACACTTGCATTTTTCTCTCCTTGTACAACAGAGATGAAGTAAGCCAAGATTAGCAACAGGTTAAGGAAAAGAGAGACAGGTTTGCTGTTCTGAATAAGCTATCACTTGGTTTTGTGAAAAGTGAAGCAAGAGATCTGTAACTTCAGTCATGTCCAACTCTTTGAGACCCTGTGGACTATAGCCTGCCAAACTCCTCTGTCCGTGGGATTCTCCAGGCAAGAACACTGGAGTGGGTTGCCATTTCCTCTTCCAGGGGATCTTCCTGACCCAAGTATCGAACCCAAGTCTCTTATGCCTCTTGCACTGGCAGGCAGGTTCTTTACCACTGGCACCACCAAAGTTTAATAATTTATTCATGTATTCCTTTTCCTATATTGAGTTCAAAAAATAGTGGGCCACTAGTCAAAATGAACAATGCTTATGACTCTCTGAAATGAAAGAATATATCTATGAGAAAGAGAAGGAAAGGAGGGAGAGAGTTTAGTGAATTATTCACTCATCTTTCATCATTAATAGCAGAATGTTCTCAACAAATTAATAAGCAATTACATTCCCATCGACTGAGATGCCCAAGGGAAGAGCCATCGGATGCATTTATTAAATTAACCCTATATGCTCTGAGCCAACGTCAATTGAAAAGCACAAGAAATAAATTTTTTTTTAAATTTTTCAGGTTTACTTCTCTGAGCTCTGAATGATACCTAGAATAAAAGAGAGAGGGTAGAAAGGGCAGTTAAATTCAAAGAAAGATATGAAGCCAGAGGTATTCTGAAAGTAGCCTGGAGTTAGATCCACCAAATTCCACAAAAATGTGACAAAATTAGTTGGCAATTTCTTCAGGAAATTCCTTTAACTCCTTTATGGAATTCTGCAATTTTACCTAGTTGTACCTAGGAATAAGATTGTCAGAACATTTTGTGCTGATCTATATAGCAATTTTATTCACTACAAGCTCTGGGTAATTTTGGATCTCAAATACATTTTATGAGAAGTTCAAGAAATATAGAAAAAAATTATTATTGATTATTAGAGGATCAGATATTTTATTCCTTTTCCAGGCTAACTCCTTTCTTATCAAATATGATTAAATGCTTACCATATACCAGGTATAGTTCTACATGCTTTAAAAACATTAATTCATTTACTCCTAATAATAACCCTCTGAGGCAGGTGCAGATAGAGGTTAATTTGCCCAAGGCTGTAATAATGGAACTGGTACTCAAACCCAGGCCATTTGGTTCCAACATCTGTGAGCCTAACCACTATCCTGTGCTCTCTACATGAACGAAGGAATGAGTGAGTAAATAGCAAAGGTATGCATGAATGCCTATCTGGAAATTTACTCTGTCGTGTATTCCCTTCCTCTCTAGCAGCACTTTGCATTTTGTCCACAAACACTGCGGTGTTTTCTTTCCGAAGAGAACACTTCAAGCTGTCATTCTCTGGTCAAATTTCTTGAAGGGAAGCCCACACTTGCCACATCCACTTCTCTGCCAGGTATTTATTCCATAACTTCATGAAATCTGGTTCCCTACTCCCTCCCACTTCACTGACACTGCTCTCTTGAAGGACTGAACTACCTTATTCAGTGGCCTGCTTCTCAGACTCACCAATCTCTGCCTCCCTGCTCCTTTCTAGACCCTTTTCTCTGGGTTCCTGTTAGCCAGGTCCTCCATTTTCCTTTGCTGGTTGACACACCTTGAGAGTTAACCTTGGTATGACTCTTATTCCCTCTTTCTCTCTCCACACACGTTATTTTTTAAACATTCTCACATCCTCGAGTAACTTCTACTCTTTGCACTAATTTTTGGAATCTGATTGGTGACAAACCTGACTTGTCAGCACTCAGAAAGTGGGTCCAATTTCTTTGACGATAAAGTCGCGTTAACCAATCTCACAAGATAAATGATGAAGTATTCACTTATAATGAAAAGTAGTATATCAAAGGGTCTTCAACCCAGAGTATTACATAGGGAGCAAAATTATGACCGATATACCATACCAGTTTATTTTTTTAGAACAGGTAGTATTATTACCAAAAAAATGAATGACCACTGGAGTTCTCTCATAAGCTCATTTTCCCCACAAGAACGTTCCAGGTGGGAAGCTAAATTATATTCAGAAGACTACTAGGTCAGCATGGAATAAGAATAGGGGGAAATAATCACATGACTCAAATATTTAGCATCAGTCTGATAGTCACAGGTGTATTTAGCTCAATAATAGAGCAAGAGCTGCCAATGGGACCCAGCAAGTAAAATAATTATTAAAGGCATCATTTCCCCTGAATGAACAAATGAATGAATGAATGTTGAACAAGAGTCTTGAGGTTATTTTTATTTTACCATTGCATTATAGTTAATTGTTGAAATATTGATCCCTTTGCAAAATCTGAGCTGTAAGATGTCATGGGCCGCATAGGCTCATCACTGTATCTTTACCATCAAGCACATTGCTAAGCACTTGGCAGTGTGCTAAGTCACTTCAGTCACGTCCAACTCTGTGCAACCCTATGGACTGAGGCTCGCCAGGCTCCTCTGTCCACAGGATTCTCCAGGCAAGAACACTGGAGTGGGTTGCCATGCCCTTCTCCAAGCACTTAGTAGAGAAGGCAATAAATACTTATTAAAATTAAATCATTCAGACACATAAACAAAATACCTTTCAAAGTTAGCTTTAAATGTGAGTTCATCAGAAGTCCTATTGTGTGGGGTTTTACCCTTGTTTTTCAAAGTTATGAAGTCAAATGAATAGAATGCCTTGATTTCAAATGTTTACATCTAGCTCACAGATTTGAAAATTGTGAAACAGTCGACCACACAGTTTTCATTTTTGTCCATCTTATTTCTATAAACTTTGACTATTTCTCCTACCCAGTGACTACACCCCAATTCCACCCCCACTCCTTTATTTTTGATGCTTCTCATTCTCTGTAGGTGGAGGATATAGCAGTAAAGAGAGGAAATAAAAATAACAGATTCTGTGTGCCTATATGGGCTAACCCAGGGCACTCATGGGGTTAAAAGCACTGCAGTAATATTAAGCACATGTTTCAAGTCAGCAGGGTGCCAGCCTGAGATGTCCTCAAAGCCTAATTTGATAGATATTATGCCATACACTGCTGCAAGTAGTAATGAAGAAAGTAAAAATTTTATGGATGAGCAAAATAGGAGCTCTTATGGATGGAGTGTTTTTAAATCAGGTGTATAATTTACCCAGTGTCAGACCACATGTAGAGTGCATTACTCAATTGAACTTACAAGCAGATAGGAAAGCAGTTTCTTTTAATAAGCACTTCTTCAACTTATTGGCTCTACAATTACTTGCACCAAATTACCAGCAGCTGCTGCCTGTTTGGTGTTTTATCCTAGACAAGGAGTTACATTAGTTTCTAATCAACAAGCCATTCAAGGACTCTTTATAATTTTTAGCTTAATTCCACTTTTATTTGGAATTTATTAATTGAAATATCCAATATTTTCATGACAGTATTTTGCTTAGCTTCCCTTAACAGGAAACCTATTCAACTGCTGAGGCTGAAGGGAAAAGGGAGGGAAGATACTTGTCAAACTTATTTCTGACATTTGCAACATCATATATCCTCTATTGGATTCATCTTGCCTTACAGTCTGAATTTTGACATTTCAATTGCTTTTGTAAAAATAATGATACTGTATTTAGACTTTATATTTGCAGTCAATAAATTGTTTTGTCTCTAAATAGCATATTCCCATGCACAGGAGTTAACTGCAAGTTTAAACATTAACCAGTTCAGTTTAACACAGGCCTTCTCAACCTTGGCACTATTGACAATTGGGACTGGCTAACTCTTTGCTGCGAGAATGTTCTGAACACTGTACAATGTTCAGGCAAGATGTCTGGACTCTAACCACCAGATGCCAGTGGCACCTTCCCACCCCCAGCCCCTAGTTGTAACAGAATGCCTGCAGCTATGGTCAAACCACCCCAGACGATTTAACAGATTTGAAGAAATTAAATGGAAAAGGGTTTCAGAAACAGTTGTAAGATAAAGTATTGAATATGTTTTCAATTCATTTGTTAAAGATTTTCAAAGTATTTATACAAAGACTGTGTGTGTATGTGTACTAGTCCATATTTGCTTGCTTTATGAAGAACTGTAAAATGAATTTGACAAAATTTACCCAAAATTCAATTATTTAAGTATTATTCTATTTTCAAGCTGCTTTCAGATCCAAAGGCAAAAGGAAACGACCACCACCAGCAGCAGCTGCTAATAGCTGAATACATGTTTGTATAACTTTCACTGTAGAAAGCAGGACCTGGGGACTAGTTTTAGACAAGTGTGGTTATACTGTTGTCAGTAGAGCCAAGAAATCTGAGACCAAATTCATTCTTTGAAATTATATTACACATTACTGCCAGCTTTAAATTAAAACTCAGAAAAATGTGAACATAAGAGATCATTAACAATGATAAATCATAAAAATGGCAAATCCAGTTCAAGATTTTTCTCATAGGGCCTTCAAATCCACAGTTGTATTTTTGAAGATCAGAATCAAAATTGGTAATACCAAGAACTAGAGTACCTGTACACACTGAAAAACAGCAAAAGTGAAAGAAAATTGCCATCCCATTCACCATCTAGTCATCTAGAACTTACCATCTACCATCTTCCATCTAGTCATATGTTGAAAGATCCAAATAACATCCATTTGAAAGTGGTTCCTTCTTAGTGTATCATCAGATCAGATCAGTCACTCAGTCGTGTCCGACTCTTTGCGACTCCATGAATCATAGAAACTTAATCACACAAAACTTGAAAGATAATTTATATTTACCAGGGCCTTTCCCCAACTTCATCCTAATTAGATACACTTCACAACAAGCTTCTCAAACTTTAATGTATGTATGGATCACCTGGTATCTCGACAAACTGTGGATTCTGACTGAGCAGGTCTGGGGATTTTGCATGCGTGCATGCCAAATCACTTCAGTCATGTCTGACTCTTTGTGACCCCATTGACTGCATGTAGTTGGCCAGGATGCTCTGTCCGTGGGATTCTCCAGGCAAGAATACTGGAATGGGTTGCCATTTCCTCCTCAGGGGATCTTCCCCACTCAGGGATCAAACAGGTGTCTCCTGTGTCTCCTGAATTGGCAGGCAAGTTCTTACCACTAGTGCCACCTGGGAAGTCCACCTGGGGCTTTAGGGAGCCTTTCTAACAAACTTCCAGATGATGACAATGCTGCTGATCCATGGACTACATTTTGATGAGCAAGGATTTGCTTACAACAAATCACCAACTGATCATCAAGCCTGATCTTGAACATTCTTAGGGGGTCAATAATAGAGAAAATCTTAACTCCATAAAGTAATACAACATTGTACCTAGTGAAATCTTAATTATTTTCAGGTTCTTTTTGGAAACAGTGTCTAGACCATGGGAAAATTGAGCAATAAGGTTTTTTTTAATGTTTTATTGGGGATGGATTGAGAGATTGGGATTGGCATATATACACTACTATGTATAAAATAGCAATCAGTTAAAAACACTTTAGGGCTTCCCTGGTAGCTCAGTGGGTAAAGAGTCTGCTTGCAGTGTAGGAAAGCCGTGTTCAATCCCTGGCTTGGAAAGATCCCCTGGAGAAGAAAATGGCAACCCGCTCCAGTATTCTTGCCTAGAGAATTCCATGGACAGAGGAGCCTGGTGGCCTACAGTCCATGGGGTCACAAAGAGTCGGACACGACTGAGTGACTAACACTTTCACGAACAATTTATAGAATTAAGCAAAATTACTGAAAAATAATTGCTAAATCTCAACCTAAATCTCAATTCAAATTGGATTCCTTCTGCTAATGATTTATGAAATTCAAAAATAAATAATTGGATCTTCATACAAACCATGGTTTCTATGACAGACTAAGGACATGTTCCCCTCTTACCACTGTGTCTACATGACTCCACTAAAATACTAAAAAAGAGAACCATCATGTCTCTAACAGCAACTCTGCAGCTATAGCCCAGCCTCTTTAAAAAAAAAAAACTAAGATTTTTCACACAGCTCTGATATATTTTGACCATGCTGACAAAAACATGTCATAAGTCTGTTACTTTATAAGGAAATAAGAGGAATGACATTAAGTTAGTGGATTCACTCCTTTTCCCTGAGACAAGAAACATATCCTCCCATTATTTGAAAAATCCAAAGAACTTTCAGTTTCCAGAAGACTCAGATTCATGACCTTAAAGCCAGACCTATAAAAGCACCATTACTTCATAATTATAGTTTGCAAATAATTCAAATTCTCTATTTTATGTCAGTAGTCTTGTTTCAGCCTTTTTTATGGCTATGTTAGTTCTCTACCCAGTAAAGAGAAGTGAAACAATAGTTTTAAATGTTATTTTTTCTTGTTCATTTTTTTTCTATTGAAGTTTAGTTAATTTACAATGTTCTGCCAATCTCTGTTATACAGCAAAGTGACTCAATTATCTATTATGGTTTATCCTAGGAGATGGATATGAAGCCCATAGATAATACATAATCCTGATGGTGCTTAATGATTTTGTGATCACCTTAAATATTCAAAATATTAACAATAGGCAATGTTTGGGCTTCAAGCAATCAGAAGAGAATCCTCAATCAGAAAGGACACTGTGCATAAGCCATCAGCACAGCCATACTAGTGCACGATAGCCACAAATTGGCCTACCTTTGAATAACAGGAGGACAGAAATCCCTATGGACACTGTAGTGCCATTGGGCAGTTTTATCATGGGTAGATGTAGGCCAGGAATGACTTTTACTCAGAATAGGCATAAATGTGTAGTTTCCTCCAGAGTGAAGTTCTTTGGGAATCAAGATTAATGTCAATCATATTTAACACATTTATAAATGTTCAAAAAGACCGAATTTATTCAGTGTGAAAGCTCCCAATTTGTAGCTAAGAAAAAAGGTAAAGTATAGGTATGAATGAAGTGAGTGAAGTCACTCAGTCATGTCCGACTCTTTGTGACCCCATGGTCTATAGACTGCCAGGCTCCTCCATCCATGGGATTTTCCAGACAAGAATACTAGAGTGGGTTGCCATTTCCTTCTCTAGGAGATCTTCCCAATCCAGGGATCGAACCCAGGTCTCCCACATTTCAGGCAGACTCTTTACCATCTGAGCCATCAGGAAAATCTTACCAATTTGTACAAGTGGATAGAAAAATAATAAGTAGACTTCAACTTAGAAAGTATATGGTAACATATTTTATGATAAATGACATCGGCATAAAATGAACAGCTCTGAACCATTAGCTTCAAGCAGAGGAAGTACATGTCTAGGAGTCATTGCTAGTTTCCCAAAAATACTAACTGAATCATCTGTGGGGTTGAAAAGTGAAGAAAACATCAATGTATAAAGAAAAATAATAAATACATGTTGAATCTAAAAACACAAAGCAAGCAAACCAAACAAAAGCAGAGTTATAGATACAATGGAGAACAATTTGTAGATGCCAGAAGGTTGGGGAGTGGGGTGGGGGCAAAATAGGTAAAGGGGATTCAAAGGTACAAATCTCAGTTATATAAAAAGTCGTGTGAGGAAAAAAGGAGAATACGGAGGAAGAGGAGGGGGATGGGAGGGGAGGGGATGAGGAGCAGCAGTAAGGTGGGGTGGGTGTGGGAAGGAAGGAAGAGGGAGAGAGAGGAAAGGAGAAGTGAAAGAAGAAGAGTAGAAAACCAACTGAAATTAGTATCCTAGAAAGCTTCAGTACTTACACTTTTTGAATGCTAAGTGAGATTATGCTGCTGCTGCTAAGTCACTTCAGTCGTGTCTGACTCTGTGCGACCCCATAGACGGCAGGCCACCAGGCTCCCCTGTCCCTGGGATTCTCCAGGCAAGAACACTGGAGTAGGTTGCCATTTCCTTCTCCAATGCATGAAGGTGAAAAGTGAAAGTGAAGTCGCTCAGTCGTGTCCGACTCTTCTCGACCCCATGGACTGCAGCCAACCAGGCTCCTCCATCCATGGGATTTTCCAGACAAGAGTACTGGAGTGGGGTGCCATCGCCTCCTTACATATCATAAATTTTAATAATGAAGCTAGAGAAGGCACACAACAGAGGAAATAGCAACCAACGTGTTAAGTGTTGCTATTTGAGGCACATTGAAACACTGGCCTCTTCAGCCTGGAAAGGCAACTTCTTAATGGGGAACTTGATTAAAATTTATACAATTACAAACGATCTGGGTAACATGGTCACAGGCTTGTTCCCCAATAGAATGGTGGGGCATCCTTGAAACTTTAGTAAAAATAAGTTTAGGAAACTAGAAGGAAGAAGTGATTAGCAAATGTACAGAACCCAAACTCATCTGCATCATTTCCCCCAACCTCCCTCCTACAAAAGTTAACACAAGAAGGAAATAGAGACTTCAGGTCAAAGTTCATTCCTCTATTTAGTGCCAAGCACCAGGCTAAAAGCTAAGACAGTGCTGAAGAGTAAAACTTCTGTGGTTCCTGCTCTGTTAAGTTTAGAGCCAACTGGGTTAGCACCTGAATGGAGTGACAGATAAATAGCTGAAAAATCACACCAATAATATAAAATTATAACAGATCAAAACTCTGAAGAAAAGGCACATGGTCCCAGACAGTGTCTGGCCATGAGCCTTGACCTAACTAGAAGGATACTATTTGAAAGTGTGCTGATATCTTAGAGATAGGTAGAATTTGAAGTAACAGGCTAAAAAGCAATAAATGCCTACTAAATAAAGCCAGACTCTTTTTTAACATTCAGGGTACACTAAAGCATCCAATTTAACCAAAATTCATACTCATTTCAGTGGCCGGGCTTCAAGGATAGACTACTGGGATCTCCAATAACAAAAAACACTGGGAGAATGACACATAAGGCTGATGCCAAAGAAAAAAATTCAGCTATAAATGATAGATAATTAATTGGCATCTCTTAAATGGAGTTATCCAGTGAAAATATCATTTTTAATAAAATGCATTATTGCCCAGAATATGACTGGCTCATTTGAAAGGTGAGAAATCTATACAAGTTAAGAGTGGTTATGAAAGTTGACTTACCTCATAAAGCACAGAACCAGTTCACTGAACCAAAATTCACTGAAAAGGGAAATTAATAAAAATTCATATGGCCATTCTAGCACTGTCTAATTTGATTTATATCATTATTAGTTCTGAAATGCCTGCTTGTGACTAGAGTATGAACTTGTGATATATCATGTTTTTCATTTGTGAATCCCTAGCTGAAAGCACCGGAGAAGGCAATGGCACCCCACTCCAGTACTCTTGCCTGGAAAATCCCATGGATGGAGGAGCCTGGTAGGTTGCAGTCCATGGGGTCGCTAACAGTCGGACACGACTGAGCGACTTCACTTTCACTTTTCACTTTCATGCACTGGAGAAGGAAATGGAAACCCACTCCAGTGTTCTTGCCTGGAGAATCCCAGGGACGGGGGAGCTTGGTGGGCTGCCGTCTATGGGGTCGCACAGAGTCGGACACGACTGAAGTGACTTGGCAGCAGCAGCAGCACTAGTCGAAAAGCACAGTGCCATGCTCATTGCAGGCAATCAATAAATGTTTGTTGACTTGAAAGACAATAGTTAAGGCTTTAATTTATCTAACACAAGTCACTGAGTAACAGTCATTATCTACTTCATTTGTGTTGGTGAACACTGACATTTGAGGATGTTCTGTTGATACATACACCAGGACCTCCCAAACAGGAACACAGCCCTGCTCTCAAGCTTGACAGGGCTGTCTTTACCATCTGGTGCTCTCAATCCCAGAAAATCCTCCTTCTTGCCAAACACAGTCATTATGTCCTAGTGCACATTTTGGGGGCACTAAAATGTTGACTTTGAAGTTCAACAAAAGCCATTTTAGTTGCTTTATGTCTATGTTCTCTTTAAAAACACTACTCTGCAGTTAGCAAAATCCTGCTCAGATTAATAACTGCTGTCATGCTCTCCAATCTTGTGCATCCCCACCCCATACAACTCTGAGGGGGTGGGAAACTGTTGTGAGAATTTTTTCCTGAAAGGTAGGGCCTTCAGGGTATTTACACTGTATGTACATAAAATAGATTTTATGTATGTGAAATCTAGTGTATATACACAGTAGAAATTGTCTTTAAGTAATCTCCATATATTGTAATTGAAACCTAAGTCATACTTAATAGTCACAACTAGTAAATTGCTCTCTAGAAAATCCAAATGCAACTGCATCTTCAGTTGTATTTAGGCTTACCAAGAATTGATTAAGTTTGTTTCCAAACTTTTTCATTTCACTGGTACTTGCTATTGTGAGTTTGTAATTTTAATTAGTGTTACTATATATCTGATGAAATGTAAGTGAGAAAACAAAACGATGTGGTCTAAAAATATATCAGATGCTTTAAAATAAGAACAAGTAGCTAACAAGTAATTTCTATTAAATTGTTTATGGGGAACAAAAAATGTAAAAGACTGGAGAAAATTATAAAAATCTGGAAATGTTTTGCCTCGCAACTTCTTCAGATGTGAATTTAAGCTTTAGCTCCAGTTTTTACATAAATCAAAACTAGAAATATTATATAATATATTATGGATGTGGTTTATGTAAAAGAAGAAATTTAATTAATGGAGCCATGTCAAAGAACATACCTTGAACCTACATAAAAAAAAAAAACGGGTGAATGAAAATAGTTTTATGTTCTTAGCCAAAATAAAAGATTTCTCTTATGTTAGTACTATTTTTAATGAATCTGTTCTTAAACAGATTTTTCAATTAATCAACTACCTATAGATCCCATTCACAAGAATCAAAGCTACTGTATTTTGGTCCTAAATAAACTTATTTCACCCTCTTCCACGAAAAATGCAAACCAATAAAAAGTCTGCTTCTCCTTTTTTCTTTCAGAAGAAAAATGCTCTTTCACAGCATCATTCCATTGATTTGATGGTCAGTTTTGCGAACTGCCACCCACCTGGTTGCTCAAACCAAAACCTTTGAGTTGTCCTTAATACACTGCTTTCCTCATCACTTATATCTAATCCATTAACGAAAGTATTAATTCAGCTTCTAAGATATAAATAATTTCACTTCTCTACACTGGATTATAAAGAGCAAGGGGGAGAAAGGTTCAAAATGAAGAGGTAGGTGGGGCTGGTCATGAATGGCCTTATAGGTCATGGCAAGTAGTCTGAATTTTGTTCCAAATATAATGAGAAACTATTAGATTATCCTAATTATTTTGTGGAGAAATAATTATGAGAGGGTCCAGAAATGGGAACATGGGGAAAACAGTGGGCTACACAGACGTAGTCTACCATGGTGGTTAATGTTGTATAGTAAATTTAATAAAAATTTAATAACACTTGGCATATATCCTAAAGATTGAGTCAACAGAACCTTCTGAATATGGGGAGCATAAATGAAAGAGAATGGTAGTGCACACAATCTAGGTGTTTTAACCCTACATCTGGTTGAAAAGAGAAGCCATTTAATAAGAATGAAGAGGGCAAGAATGAAGAAGAACAAGCTTGGTGGTGTAGGGGTAGCAAGAGTAGGACATGTAGGATTAAGAATTCTGTTGCCATATCTCAAGGTATTAAATAAGCAGTTGAATATATGACTGCAGTTCAAAAAAGTTGGAGTTATAAATTTAGAAATCATCAGGATATATGCGGTATATAAAGCCACATGAATAGGTGAAATTACCAAGAGGAAATTCATATTTAGAACTACATAAGAGAAAGCCAAAAGAAAGAGTTGGCAAAGGAGATTGAGGATAATAGATGGAAATTTAGGAAACTTTGGTATCTGGAAATCTAAGAGTTTCAAGGAGGGGAGAGATGTCAATAAAAGCTGAGAGAGAAAATAAAATAAAGTCAGAACTGAACATTGGTTTGGTAGGATGGAAGGTGTTGGTGAGGTCACCAACACCTCGGGAAAGGAGACTACGGTGGAGTGAAAGAGAAAAATACTCCTTTGCATGGCTTACAAACAGAAAGGGAGGTAGGAAACAGAAGCATCAATAATACACAGCTCCCACTTTACAGACTGTGAAGCTCTTGGTAATACCTGGATCAGCGATTCTAAAGAACCCACCATTATGGGTAAAAAAGAAGACCCATATCAATATTATCATCATCAACAATGCGGACTCTGGCAAGTATACCATCACTGGACATCTCAGCTGCAAGTGTAGGGGTATTGATAAGAGAACCATGAAAAGTTTGAGAAGGCAGCAGCAGAGATGGGCAAAGGCTTTTTCAAGTATGCCTGGGTGCTGGACAAAATGAAGGCAGAGAGTGTGGCTTCACCATGAAATCTCACTATGGAAGTCTGAGACAACCAAATACTACATCACCATCATTGATGCCCCAGGCACTTTATCAAGAACAGGATCACTGGCTCATCCCAGGTGACTGTGCTGTGGTCATTGTGGCCCAGCAACATGGGAATATCTGAAGTAGGCCTCTTGAAGTATAGGCAGATGTGCAAATACACTACTGGCCTACACAATGAGTGTGAAGCCGCTCATCATGGCTGTCAACAAGACAGACTCCACCAAGCCCACCCACAGTGCTGCAAGCTTCCACCAGATCACCAAGGATGTGAGAGCCTACATCAAGAAGATCAGCTATAATTCGGCTGCCATGGCCTTCATGCCCATCTCAGGCTAGCATAGTCTAGCATCCACATGCCCATGTTCAAGAGCTGGAAGGTCAAGAGGAAGGAGGGAAATGCCACAGGGATGACTCTCCTGGATGCTCTGGACTCCATTTTCCCACCCATTCAACTGGTCAATGAGCCCCTGAGGCTGCCTCTGCAAGATGTGCACATGATCGGAAATATTGGCCCTATGTCTGTGGACTTTCTGGAAACTAGATTCCTGAAACTTGGGATGGAGGTCACCTTTGCCCCACCAACCTCACCTCAGAGGTCAAGGCTGGGTAAATGCACCAGGAGACCCTGCCTGAGGCCCTTCCAGATGACAGGTGGACTTCAGTGTGAAGAATTTATCTGTGAAGGACATTCATCACGGAAATATGGCTGGAACGACCCCTCCCCCACCAGATGGAGGCTGGTAGCTTTATGACACAAGTGATTGTCTTGACGCAATAGTTGGAAGATCCACCCCAACTATTTCCCAATCAGCCCACATCTTCTGCAAGCTTGCTGAGCTGTGGGAAAAGATTGACTGATGCTCAGGCAAGAAACTGGAGGGAACCCCAAGACCCTGAAGTCAGGCCACTGTGCAGATGCACAGATAGTCCCCAGCAAGGGCATATGTGTGGAAATGTTCTCTGAGTACCCACCTCTAGGCCATTGTGATGTGTGGGACATGAGACAAATAGTGGTCACTGGAGTCATCGAGGCAGTGGATAAGAAGTCATCCTCAGCAGGAAAGGTCACCAAGTCAGCAGTAAAGGCCAGAAAGAAATGAAGTATGACCCCTGAAGTTTCCTCAGCAATCTCACTACAAAAATTATTTAATACTCTATGCATTCACTGAGTAAGATTAATAAAAATTGTCAAAAAAATAGACCACTTCTTCGCATGTGGCTGTCCAGTTTTCTCAGCACCATTTATTGAAGAGACAATGCTTGCCCTCTTGAATGATCTTGCCTATTTTGTCATAAATTAATTCCTCTTTAAATATTACATACCATTTAAATTTGCTAAGAAAGCAGAATTTAAATGCTCTCACTCCCTTCCCCAGATAAAAGATAAATATGTTAGGAGATGGACATGTTAATTAATTAGATGGCTGAAAATTCTTTTACTATGTATATGCACATCAAATCACCACATTGTACACTTTAAATATCTTACAGTTTTACATGGCAATTATATTTCAATGAAGTTGATATTAAAGAATCAACAACTCTTGTAGAGAGTTTTGCTATAAAGGACGGCAGAGAAATAAGGTAGGGGATAGAGGAACACATGAAGTCAGAGAAGATGGTTTACTTTTAAGATGGGATTATTACATGGTGCCCTTGAGTAGAAAAGAGAAGACTGGCTTCTGTGTACAAGGAGATAACTTGACCTCAGGAAGGATAAAGACACCTTATCCTTGTGCATAAATGGGAAGAAAGAATATGTGGATATAAATCTACAAATCTGGCTGATAGATTTTTATAACAGAAAGATGAATTGTTTCTCTTTTGTGAATTGTGATGAAAGTGAGAAGAGAAAAGGGGCTGCTGGTACTCTGTGGAAAGAGAAGGTGGATCAGAGACTAACAGGCTATTGCCAGGCAGTATTGTATCTACTTGATGTCTCTGAACATACTTTTAAGTAGAAACAAATCAATTCATAAATGTGTTTTCCTCCACTACATGCAAAAATCATATTTATTGTATATATTTATTATTTTTATTACTTACATACTGTATATCTCGACTAGATTATAATCTTTAAAATATATCACTGCCGTCTCTACTTCTAAGACCTTTATTCACACTATCTGGCATGTAGTTGGTATTTCATTAATATGTGTTGACTGAATAATTCAGTATCCACAAGTATTCAAAATATGCTTGAAATTTAACTCATTTTTATCTTGCCCTTAACTCTTCCATGTCCATATCTGTTCCTCTAAGTTTTTATCATATTACAGCTTATCCAACTAATTTCCCAATCCAGATATTTGGAAATCATCCTCTGACCTCCCTCATTTCATTCTCCATGACCCAACAATCAAGTTCAGTCAACTCTGCCATTTAAATATTTCTTGGAGCTCTTCAGTTTTCTCTTTCCTGTAGCCAATTTCCTGGTCAGGTCGCCATCACCTCACCTGGATTACTGGAAAAGCATCATACCAGCTCTTCCAACTTTCATTTAACCCCCAGGTCCATTCTCCACATCTCTGAAACAGTATAAATCTTACTATGTCCTCCACAGCATTAAACTTTCCATTGATTCTTAAGCAAAGTCTTCAGGGTAAAATTCTCTTTTTTATGATTTATGACACTTTCTTAATCTGGCCTAGAACTCTAGTTGGCAAATTAAGCTAAGTTCAATTCTCTAATTAGCAGATCTCTATCAGCTCTTGGGTCTCTTTATGTACTTTTCCCTCCACCTGGAATATTCTCTTCACCATCCACTTCTACTCATCCTCTCTTTCTCAATTTAGAAGTTACTTCCTCTCAGCAGACTTCCCTCAATCATGGCATTGGTTAGGTACTCCTCTTAAATGCTTCCAAAGCTCTCTAGGTATGCTGTAGTTCTGTAAAATTCCTTTGCAGCATTGCTTTTATCCCAAACCCAGAAGTAACATGTTTACAGGGTAGAGTCTTATGGTTCTTGTAATGAATGTATCCCTCTATTCCTCTCCACAGTCCCTTAGAAATAAAGAACAAAAAAATGAAGGGAAAAAGAGGTGCTTATTTGCTGAAGGAAAAGAATCATTTCTACCAGAATGCCTCCAGAAGTGGCAAGAGAGGTCTGAGCAATTCTGTGATCATGGGGTAATGAAAAAAATGATGAGCACAATCTCTGTATTGCCTTTTTTCAAACATAAATTAGAATTTTCTCAGACAATTTGTAATCTGGGAACTGCTTGATATTATTTTGTTCTTCTTAGGAGTGAATCTCAAAGTATTTGTGTTTTGAATTTCTCTTGGGTATTTTTAATAATTAGCATTCATTTAAAATACTTGAGCAAATACTTGGGAAAGTGAGAAGTATAATTTTCATCTCTTCATGATGACTTCACAAGCATTATAGTAAGTTACAGGAAGTAAGAAGATAAACCATTCTAAAAAGTCAAAGTAGCATGACTTGTAGCAAAAGATCTGATAAATTTTAAGTGAACAAACACAAACTAACCACTACAATTCTGCAGCAAGCAAAATCACATGCCTAGATTTAGAAGAAAAACTTACCAGTTTTCCCATTTGTACCAAATATTTTGGCTATGAATGTTCAAGACAGAGGCAGAATGATCCCATGATGGTTTCTAGTCATATTCAAAAGGTATAGGAATAGATGAGATGAAAGATAGCAAACAGGGGCCTCATGAATAAAATCAAAGCCTAAATTGAAATCACATGGCATTTAACCACATCTCATCCTCTACCTATGGCAACCCACTCCAGTACTCTTGCCTGGAAAATCCCATGGACGCAGTAGCCTAGTAGGCTGTAGTCCATGGGGTCGTGAAGAGTCAGACACAACTGAGCGACTTCACTTTCCTTTTTCACTTTCATGCGTTGGAGAAGGAAATGGCAACCCACTCCAGTGTTCTTGCCTGGAGAATCCCAGGGACGGGGGAGCCTGGTGGGCTGCCGTCTATGGGGTCGCACAGAGTCGGACACGACTGAACTGACTTAGCAGCAGCAGCAGCAGCATCCGCTATCTAAAATGTCACTCTGAGTCTAATAATTTTTAAAGTAGCTTATGACTTTATCTCTTAGGGTATAATTATATAAGCTATATATGAAACACATCATACAAAGATAAGCACAACATGGAGGGTTTGTCATCTTCATTAAACAAGCAGGCAGTCATTATATTTTAATCTACTCATTAGTAGACAGAAAACAAAATAGCTGCTCATGGAATTAATCTGTTAAATAAAGTCTTACAAAAAATATCATTCTAAGAAACTATATATGTGGTTGATCCTTTTGACTTCTATACATTATTAAATAATGCGTTATCTTTGGCAGTGTTTATTCCCATTGTACTTGCTTATGTTTTCACCATTAAATCATTAATTGCAAATCCCTGAGTTCAAGAAATTCTCTTGAGAAATAGTGTATACCAAGTTATAAGCACACTGTGTCTCAAGTCAGGATGATTATAAGCTCACTTTTTAAAAATATTTCTACAGAAGTACATTCCATCAATACAGTTAAGATAGAGTTGCCAGATTTAACACACAAAAATGCAGGATATCACTTAATGTGGATTTAAGTGACACATTATAAATGACAAATTTTTTTTTAGTATAAATATGTCCTGTGCAATTTGGGGGGAAGTATATTGAAGATTTAAAAGTATTCATTGTTTATCTGAGATTCAAATTTAAATAGGTCTCCTGGATTTTATCTGGCAAACTTAGAACTAAAACTTAGCCAAGGATAACCTCCATCAGATGACTCAATTTCTCTGGTATCGATCGCCACATCTAAGGTCATTATCCAAGGGACAGGGTGGTCATAAGTGACAACTGAAGGTTAATTAAGAGCTAATTATTGGTTGAACTGACAAGTCAATATTTCAATTCACCACTATAATAGCCATTTTAATCAATACAGATTTTTTAAGGAATTTTAAACAAATATGATTTTACAATCCTTTCCCTCTAGCAACCTAAAAACTCAATGGTGCTTCTCTCATTTTCCTTGTGAGAGTATCTCCAATTGTTAAGTTAAACATAAACTTTTGTTAAGTTAAAAATATAAACTTGAACTCTATGAAAGTCAACATAAAAGGTAAGGCAGTATATTTTTAATGACAAATAATTTGCTTGTATGTTTTAAATTTAATTAAAACTGAATTTACTATGTTGCCTCCCAAATCCATTTTTCTCTTTTTCTTCTCCCTGAATAACAGCATGGCCCTGTCTGATGGCCAAGTCAGAAATCTGAGTCATTCTCAATCCCCTTCATACAACCCACATATTAAAAAAAAAAAAAAAAACACTTATTGAGTATTTACTGTATTTACTAAGATTATCATATTAAGTATTTACATATCACTGTAATAAATTTTATTTTATTATTTTTTAAAATTTAATTTTATTTTTTAAACTTTACATAATTAGTTTTGCCAAATATCAAAATGAATCTGCCACAGGTATACATGTGTTCCCCATCCTGAACCCTCCTCCCTCCTCCCTCCCCATACCATCCCTCTGGGTCGTCCCAGTGCACTAGCCCCAAGCATCCAGTATCGTGCATTGAACCTGGACTGGCATCTCATTTCATACATGATATTTTACATGTTTCAATGCCATTCTCCCAAATCTTCCCACCCTCTCCCTCTCCCACAGAGTCCATAAGACTGTTCTGTACATCAGTATCTCTTTTGCTGTCTCGTACACAGGGTTATTGTTAGCATCTTTCTAAATTCCATATATATGCGTTAGTATACTGTATTGGTGTTTTTCCTTCTGGCTTACTTCACTCTGTATAATAGGCTCCAGTTTCATCCACCTCATTAGAACTGATTCAAATGTATTCTTTTTAATGGCTGAGTAATACTCCATTGTGTATATGTACCATAGCTTTCTTATCCATTCATCTGCTGATGGACATCTAGGTTGCTTCCATGTCTTGGCTATTATAAACAGTGCTGCGATGAACATTGGGGTACACGTGTCTCTTTCCCTTCTGGTTTCCTCAGTGTGTATGCCCAGCAGTGGGATTGCTGGATCATAAGGCAGTTCTATTTCCAGTTTTTTAAGGAATCTCCACACTGTTCTCCATAGTGGCTGTACTAGTTTGCATTCCCACCAACAGGGTAAGAGGGTTCCCTTTTCTCCACACCCTCCCTAAATTTTAAACTGCGCTCTCTTGACTGTCACAACAACCCAGTGAGATAGGAACTATCACGACTCACTCTACAGATAAGAAACTGAAGCATAAAGAGGATTAATGGCTGGTTCAGATTCAAACAGGTGAGGAGGAAGAGAGCCAGGACTAAAATCTAGGTTCATTTTAATTACTATGTTAACTCCACATATCCAACTGGTCACCACAGTTTGTCAATTCTCCTTCCAAAACATTTTTCAAATCCTTTCTCTTCACCCCGTCCCACCTTAGTTTAGGCCCTCATTGGTACTGTGTACCAATGAGGGCCTACAATCTTCAGATATTTGTTTCATAAAAAAACTACCACAAGTTGGCTCCCTTAAATAACAGAAATTGATTGCCTCAGTTCTGGAGAGCAAATGTCCCAAACTACTATCATAGCAGAGCTGGTTCTTCCTGAGGGCTATGAGGGAACTATCTGTTCGAGGCCTCTCTCCTTGACTTGGAGATGGCCATCTTCTCCCTGAGCCTCTTCACATCATCTTCCTTCTGTGCACATCTGTTTCTGTGTCCAAATTTCCCTTTGTTAGAAGAACACCAATCATACTGGATTACGGAACCACTTGACTGCAGTATGTTTTCATCATAACTTATTACATTGGCAGTGACACTCTATTTCCAAACAAGGTTACAATCTGAGGGGTTAGGAGTTAGAAAATCAACGATCTTTTTCAAAAGAGGACACAGTTCAACTCATAACAGGTCTCTTTTAACCTGCTCTTCAGTCCCACCAAAGTGCTTTTGCTAACATTCAAATCTAATTCTGTCATTTCCTTATTTTCTTATTTTCAAAGAGAAGACAGCCTCCAGAATAAAAGGCCAAATTTGGGAATGGGGAGATAACAGAATTTTTTCTATCCATTCTGTGCTTGCCATTCCATCTTTATCTCTTGCCACCTCCTAGTCTCTTTGCTCAGCCCTTGAACTTTAAAGTTCCAGATAGACAATAAACCTGGTCATTGGACTGTGAACTTCTTGAGGGCAGACATGGTATCTTAGTCATCTTTATAGATACAGCACTTGGCACAGAGCCTTTGGCAAGGCAGTGAGGTCTATACATCTATAACACATGTGTAAATGATGCTTACTACACCATAGGAAAAATGGACCATTCAGCCCAAGTAGAGAAAAAGAACCTCTTTGAGCCTGATGTGTACTATAGCAGCTAAGAGCAGAGAAAAGCATGGCATAAAATGTTTGTGGAATATATGTTGTAAAGTACATGTTGTTAAAGTGCTAGGGTTTACAGTGAAGTCCACAAAAATACTTATAAAGGTTAAATATATATGTTGTCAAAGCACCTTGAGTCACAATTTTGGACAAAATTAATATTTTATCTTTTTAATATAATCATAAAACATTTAGCAGCCTTTGGGAACATTAAGCATAAATCCAGTTGAAATAAATTCGACAGGTAAGATGTCATTTCTTGGTTCTATTCATTTGGTGTTGCCAAATTAATATCCTATACTATATTGATGCCATCACCACCTATTTTGCTATGTAACATCATCTAACAAATAATTAAATAGCTCATGTTTAGTCTATTCTATAATACTGCAGGTTTTTAGGAAGATATTATATATCATAAAACTGGGAAGTTTCTATTTTGTGAACTATTATATGGCAATCCCACTTGACAAGACATAAATATGACCTATTCAACCCATTCATTTAATGAGTGACATTTAATTTCAAACATCAAGTAATCCTTTAGGATCTGTATCTACCCCAGGGGTGACTCTAACTTGCCCTGCTTGGGTTAGGTGCACTTCCCTGAACCAATCACTGTGCCCAATGAGTTTGTGAATGGCAGCTTCACCAGAAGAACAAACTAGGGAAGCCAGGTGGACAAAACATGAGGGAAAGACAGTGGAGCACGTAGAAGAAATGTAATGGAGAACCAGAGGCTCTACAACCATCTGGGTAGACTCCATTCCTCCCTCACAAAATTAAAGCAAGTCTAGTTGCAATTCTCTTTGAACCAATAAGAAACAACATAGAAATCTGCTTATCTAAATAATAAACATTCTACTTCTTTATGGAGGTGAGCAGTGTTTGGCTGGAAGAGAAAGTCTGTGTGACTCCTTCCAAACACATAGGACTTCAGTGCCTTCAGAAGAAAAATAGGGAGAATTTTCTCAAAGTGAGGCTTTGGCATTTTTTAAATCATAACACCAAGAATCAGCTGACGACTTTCTGTTCCCAATGACTACAAACAAGGTGAACTTTGATTCTTTTTCAAATATCTACTAATACCTGCCAGATAAAATCCAAACCCTTTAGCAGCTTTCAGTAAAAACATTGAATGTGCCTCTAGCTTCATCTCCTCTACCCCGTAAATAAGCCCTGATCTACAGCAATACAATGTCTATGAATCACCATGACTTCCATGCTTTATACCATTAGTAATATTGGTAATCTTTATTAAGTACCTACTATGTGCCAGGCACTATTCAGGTGCTGGAGATATAGCAATGACCAAGACAAACCCTTGCCCTCATGAAGCTTACATTCCAGTGTATGTCTTGGAGATGGGGGGTGGAGGTTGGTAGTCATTATGTAACTAAATAAAGATCCTGGCTGGGGTAAGAGGTAACTTTAGAAAGGGTGGTCAGGAGGTGACCTGAACCACCTTAAAGAATCTCTATGAAAATATCTGTGCTTGGCACTGGGCCTGGGAATCATATACCTTTATCAGGAATCCTCCCAGTGATTCTTGTTCAGACTGCACAGCACAGACCTCAAATTCAAGCCTGACCAGTTCCTCAGCCCCCGTCTTAGTCTTTAAGTCCTTTCATTCTGATTGAAATGCTCTTTCTGACACTCTTAGACCGACTCTTCCTTAAGGTCAGTTCAAGGCCATTTCTTACTCATAAAGGTATTCCCCCGTTCTTGCTCAAGGCCTGGGACATTGACAATACTTAAGAATTGTTTATGGAACAAATGCTGTTTGGCTACAGAATTAAATAGAAGTGTTATGACTGCTCAAGACTCAATCTTGATGAGAGACGCTGCTACTGGGAATGCGGAAACAATCAAAGACCATGGAAAAAAAGATGTTGGGTCCTTCTCTGGAGATGAGTGGTGACATTAAGACTGCAGAGATCTTTACTGTGCTCAAAAGTACACAAAGGTGGCCACTACTGAAAGTAAAAATGACTTTTTAAAAATATATTTTTTTTAATTCAGCTATCTGGGTACTTTCAAGTTTTCTAAAACTAGCATCACCAAAAGATTCAATCGGAATGACATTTTCCCTTCTGCACCTAGACTAATTTCCTGCCTTGAGCATTTTGTTCCTACATATTTCCACATTAATACAGATGCTTTGTTTATAGAACTATTTAATTAGCAAGACCTTTATTTTTTTTCAGGAAAATCTCATGCTTAGGAAAAGGAACTTTTAAGTAGTGCTGGAAATTTTTACTTTTAAAAATGGGAGTTGAATTGCATGGCATAGAGGATGTTGTAAAACAGGCAGTCTCAAAGCGATTTTAACTATAATCTCTGTATTTGGGTAGTTCATCTAATTAACAACCTGGCATTACCGTAAAGATGAGATTGTCATGTTATTTGAAGTGGTTTTTAACAGTCTTTAAGTGCCAACCACTCAATTTATTAACAGTTTATTCTACCTTAAGTGAAGGAAATTACATAATTATTGTGAGCCTAGAAATGAGAAGAAATACACACATATATTTTATCATTACGTATAAAGAATGCCAAAATTAAAGTTTTTAAGTACAAGTAAAATTCCTTAACATGCGTATTAACAGTTTGATGCCACTGGGTTTTTTGGGTGTGTAACCATCTTCCTTACATACTTTTGTTCAACTTTTAGCTTGATGTGATCTAACAAAAATAGCACAAAAGAAGAACAAAACATATTTTGGAAGCAGAATAAGAATCAGTTTAAAATGTGAACCTTAAAATCAGGTTGGCTGTCTTCGAATCCTGGCTCTACCACTACCAGTGCAAAGAACTTAATTAAGTCTTGGTCTTTCTGTGTGCCTTTTCTCACCTCTAAAATACAGATCTTAATAGTGATAATAGGGCTCAACTATGGGGTTGCTGTGAGAATTAATGATTTAATACAGGTAAGGCACCAGAACACTCAGAAAATATTAACTATCATTCATTCAGTCTAGCCTTCCCTGTAATAATGTACTTCCCCAAGATAATATTTCACAGGATGATTTCCCTACATTTCCAAGCATTAGGAGCTTTTTTCCAACTCTAAAAATTTCTCAGAACATATCATGATAGCAGTTTTATATTTTTATCCACTACATGAGAATGTGAAAATCATAAAATTTATTCTGGATTTACTCATAATTTTAAAAAAATGAGTATTTTTCTCTACCATAAGGTACTCAGAGGTGGCCTTGGTTGATCTTGTAGCATGAAAGGGTTAAATGGTCTAAGTTGGGGAAGAAAGGTCATCATGATAGAGCTTCACAATTTGACATTTACCATCTGCTCCCATCTGAACAGGTTATTTCAACTAGCTATATTTTGATTGATTTGACAGGGAAAGGTTGCTATTATCATTCCCAAATATGGATTCCTGAAGACCTCTGGGTATAATTATTTATTCATTCATTCATTTATTTGATAAAATGTTATTAAAGGTGACTACATATTGGGCAGTATGTTTAGAGCCAAGAGAATGCCTCTCAAGTGTCAGAGGTCTACTTTTTCTTCACAGACAAGATGAGGAAATGGGTACCCAGGGCTCAGGAAAGAAGAAAACAGGGAAATGAGTAAGGGTAAAAGAAAAAGGCAGACTCAGTTCCTCTGATTCTCAGTTCAATGATCATCCTAAAACTTGAACCTGTTTCATAGTGTAATAAACTCACCCCCAGCAATGAGAAAGGATATTTGTCCTTGAATGCCAGTTCTCAGGATAGAATCTAGAATGAAGTTGGTATTTAATAGTGAATGAATGATGTATGTATGTACAGACAAATTAATGAATAGGTGAATAGATGGATGGGCCTTTGGGAATGGTTAAAGATTTCTTAGTTTTAATCTCCCCAATTTTTTCTTTGGATTAAAAAATAAATGCTTTAAAGCCAGTTCTCCTGGGAAATGTAGAAAGATACTTTAAAATTTTGGGGGGAAGATTAAAAAGGAAGATACATAGTAGAATGAAGGGAATGAATGGATAAATGACATATCACCTCAGGCAGTTTACTCAGAGAAGTCATGCTTACTGAGATTGACATTAGAATCTTATAAGTGTCCACTGCCCAAATCTCTGCTTTTTTTCTCCCTCTTTACCAGCATCTCACCTTCTCATTTTAAAACTATGTATTTTTTCTCTTAATTTAACCCAGTTAGTGACCCACACCAAATTATAAAAACTACTTCGACATCATAAATACTCTCGAGTAATCCTTAAAATCACTTGATTGAGCTCCTAGAAATGATATCAGGTGTGTGTCTGTGTGAGTTTGTGTATACCTCTATACGTGTACATAAATTTTCATAAATAATTCTTAAAGAACAACCTGTTCTTTTTTCCAGTGAATGCTATGCTTCTATTCTCTTTAGGACTTAGGTCTGTATTTGTCTGGGATGCAGGGACACCAAATTGAGAACTGACATCCACCAAGTAAATGTGGGAGCAGGAACAGGCTTGGAGTCAGAGTGCTCCATAGAGATTAAAAAGGCCACTGGCCTGGGAATTATGAGTGAAGAGCCCTACCAATCACATTCAGGAAGCCATTTAGGAAAACTTGTAAACAGACAGGTGATGGGACCCGATTTACATCTTCACAAGTAACGAACGTGAAGTCGCTCATGGGGTCGTGTTCGACTCTTTGTGACCCCATGGACTGTAGCCTACCAGGCTCCTCTGTCCATGGGATTTTCCAGGCAATACTGGAGTGGATTGCCATTTCCTTCTCCAAGGGATCTTCCCAACCCAGGGATCGAACCTGGGTCTCCCGCATTATAGACAGACGCTTTACTGTCTGAGCCACCAGGGAAGTCCATTTTCACAAGCAAAGAAGTAAATAATTTTGTATGCCAAGTGAAACGGTGATCAGAGGTCACAAAAAGCAGAAGGCGACTAAAATATGTAACTTAGGACAAAATTAAAAGAAATTTAAATTAAGTACTTTTTCCATTAAACTTCAACAATTATTAAACCATTTTAATCTAATCCCAGTTTTTTTCAATCTTACTTTGAGGTAAAAGCCTTAAATGTCTCATACTTTGGATTCCAGCATCAAGTAACCACAGAACCAGGCACGTCCATATTTTTCTGTTGTTTTTGATCAAGTGTTTCAAGGTCTTGGAGAGTCTTGACATCTATAGCCTTTAGAGCTCTCCTAATAGTTATCAGAGAGAAAACATTGCTTTGTCCTCTCACTCCTCTATTGAGTTTAAGCTCATTGTATCTTCCTGTTTCAAAGCACAACTACTTGGTACAGACTGAATGTTTTTTTAATTGGAGTAGAGTTGATTTCCAATGTTGTGTTATGTTCATGTGTATAACAAAGCTACTCAGTTATACATATACCCACTCTTTTTTAGATTCTTCTCTCATGTAAGCCATAATAGAGTATTGGGTAGACTGAATGCCCGTGTTCTCCCAAAATTCATTTGTTAAAAATCCTAACCCCCAATGTGACAGTATTAAGAAAGCAGGGCCTCTGTGAGGAGAAGAGGTCCTAAGGGTGGAGCCTTTATGAATGATATGAGTACCTTTTAAAGTGACCCCAGAGAGCTCTCTGCCACCTTCTGCCATATGAGGACATAATAAGAAGGTGACTGTCTATGAACCAGTAAGCGCGGCCTCCCCAGAAATCAAATCTGCTAGTACCTTGATCTTGTACTTCCTAGCCTCCAGAACCATGAGAAATAGATTCCTAGTGTTTATAAGCCACCCTGCCTATGGTGTTCTCTTATAGCAGCCTGACCAGACTAACGTAGTACTCGCATGAAGCTTTGTCGCTTCATTACTTCTCTCCCTTCAGCAGTCTGTCATGATACCATCAGCCCCGTATTTCCACCCTGCTAGACCCCGATGATGGAACTCCCACACTCTGCCCAGCACACCACCTCCCCTCAGTCCACACAGCCTCCAGTCTGCTCCAATCCTCAGCATTTCTCTTCAGTGGTGCTGCAAGAACCTCCTGACATGTCTAGTGCACTGTGGGAGAGACAGCTGGAAGACTGCTTTCCAATACTGAAAAAAACAAACAAACAAACAAAAAAACACCTTGTTGCCCTGTTGGACCGAAAAGAAATCACTTTGATCAGTGAAATCTCCATTGCCAAGTGTGTCGTGTCTTAATGTTAACAATCACAAGAGACTTCAAATGTTTTTTAAAAATACAAATCTATAACAAATTTTAATATAAAGAAATAGCATATTTTAAAAGACTATAAAGTCATATGGATTAAGTAAAAGAATATATATTTAAAAAAAGAATACAATGTTAACTGTACTTATTTCTGTTTGCTAGGATCATGATTTCTCTCTCTATATATAATTTCTCTAATTTCCAAGTTTTCTATGATAAGCATACCTTTGATATTGTAGATAGTTATATTTTTAAAAGTAAATTGATATCATATAAACTTTTAAATTAACTTTTATGATTCTAAGATATTGTATGTTCTTGTATATTCTATTTTTAACTAAAAACTCTGTGTGTGTACACAAGTACCTGAGCATAATTTCTACCATAAGCATTAACTAATGAAATACTAGGAAAATGAGAACCAAATAATCAGTGATTCCTTAAAATAGATTCTTAGTTCCCTAAGACAGATTCTTAGTTTCTCTTGTATTCTTAGGGTTAAGTTTATCAGACTCCTCCGTAGTTTCAAAAACAGACCAAAAAATTGTCTTTCTACTATATGCCTACATAAATGCCTCCTGTACATTACCTCATTTAAATTTTTCTCTTAATATTCATAATAACTATTCCTATGGTAGTTAAGAGCCATTACGAATCAAAGGCTTTGTTGAAATCCCATTTCTACTACTTACTAGCTCACTGTCTCAGGTGAAGGACTTAACCTCTCAGCCTCAGTTCTTTCCTCTGTAAAATGGGGATAAAATAACATTACCTGTCCTACTGGGTTATGGAAAGATACAGTGAAATAGCCTTAAAGCACTTAGTACAGTGCCTCGCATATACTAACCACTGGATATTTTTTTGCTGGTATTTGCTATTATCCCATGTTAGAGATGAGAAAATTGAGGTTATGAAGATTAGTCACAGTTTCATTCCAGGATTCTCTGACTTCAAATCCATTGTAAACTCTTAATCATGTTACAGTTATACAAGTTACAGTCTAAATGACTCCAAAGCCTCAAATGGAACCATTCTAACATGTCACAAACTGAACTTTAAGGTAGATCTTAGTCCTTCTAAGAACCCTAACCCTTCCCTAACCCTAACCCTAAATGTAATATGCTATGAGATTATAATGCTCAGAGTTTGTAGCTCCTGAGTTTTCTCTTTATCCAGAAGAGCTTTTGATTTTGTTAAGAATCTTGCCTTAAACGTATAAATATATGGTTCTGCTTAATAAGCAAAATCAGGGAAACAGCACTAGGGATCCTGGGATCATCACCCTGAGCAATAGCCAGTCACCCCACAGGATTGAACCCGAACGCTGCAGACATGCTGAAGCTGGCTTTAACTTAAAAGCCCACAAAATGCAGGAAAAGGGATGTTTTTCTTTTTTGTGTGACTTGCCAATGAGAGTTTTGTTATTCTCCTATGTAACAGTCCACTTTGTGTAGAGGTTAAGAACAAAGGATTTGAGAAAGACTTATGAACACAGTGGGAACAGGAGAGGGTGGGACGAATAGAGAGAGCAGCTTTGAAATGTAAACATTACCATATGTAAAATAGATAACTAATGGAAAGTTGCTGTATAACACAGGGAGCTCAACCTGGTGCTCTGTGACAACCTAGAGTGGTGGGTTGGGGTGGGAGTGAGGTTTAAGAAGGAGGGAACATAAGTGTACCTATGGCTGATTCATGTTGATGTGTGGCAGAAACCAGCACAAAATTGTAAAGCAATTATCTTCCAATTAAAAATAAATTAATTTTTTAAAAAAGAACAAAAGGCTTTGGGACTTGAAAAGACCCAAATCCAGGCCCCTTCTCCATTCTTTCTGGCTACAGGATCCTGGAACATGTTAAGTGCTTTGAATCTGTTCCTGTTTCAGTGTCATAGGAGGACACCATACCCCACCTCCTAGGAAAGAGGAGGAAGAAGAAATCTACCAAGAGAACATGTTTGACATACCTAGCACAGTCCAGGTAAAGAATCGGCCTTAATCAACCCTAGCAGTTTTATTAAAAAGAAAATGTGTTTTCAGATGTGAGGGAAAAAAAACACAAGACTTCCTATTTTAGGCAACATGTTCTAGAAGAAAGAAGTGAGTCAGGAGATGTGGTTCCTATTTTGGGCTCAAGAACTCTAGTCAGAGAAACCAGCAATTTTCCCCGAGAGTTTGTGAGTTGATTGTAATATGAATAAAGTAATATTTTTACTTACCTGCCTGGATGTATGTAATATAACTTTGTCCTCCTAAGAATGAACTGTGTAATATGTAATTTTTCCCATCATGCAGACCTTTTTCATTGAGAATGGGATCAGAAGAGAATGCTGAACCACTTTCTGTTGTGCATTTCTCTTTAAACTCTATATGCGCATGTCAAATTGTCAACAGCCAAATCTAGTCTACAGATGCAGAGTAAACCCTGCTTTAGAAGCTATGAAAGCTATGCAGAGATGCTCTTAGCCACCAGGAAACAGCAAAACTTTGAAATCAGCAAAAATAACTCCTGAAAAATTCCTCCCGTCAGTACCTTAACACCCTGCTTCCCTTTCCCTGTGCTGTGCATACTAAAAAGAAGAGGAGGGGCAGAAATAATGGGTTTTCTGGATTTCTTTTTGAGAATATACTCAGAAATGGCTGTTCTGGGGCCTAATGAGATATTCTTTGCAGGCTGAATAATATGAATTCAAATCTAACTCACCTATTAAAGCATAATTTCAAGGAACCAGTAATATTACTACTACTCTTCCCTTTCTCATACTTATCCCAGACTAATGCTTTTGCTGAATAATTTGAAAGCTTTTCCTTCCTGATGAAACTTTAGTTTTATAACAATCTTATACAGTAACCATAAAAATTAGAAATTTATTATACTGTTAGGGAAGATCCCCAAGAGACATCAGAATTTAAAATATTAGTCTTTAATTTGACTTTTCAAGATTCAAGATTCTCTCCTACAAAATTATAACAGTTCTACCCCTGAAAATGGGAGCTCTTTGTCATGTCATCATTTCAGAGTGTACACTGTGCTGCATCTGTTCACTCAGCTGAGTAGTATTTCTAACTCGTGAATGCATCAACAGGAACAGAAAATAATACTAGGAGACTGATATTAACAACAACAACAAAATACAAAATAATAATTGAGAAGTCTGAACATAACCTGCTCTTTTCTCAAGGAACCACCAGCAGCAAGCTGCATAAACCATGTATCTGTCATTTTATATTTGCCTACAGTGACACCTGCTGGAAAACCCTGTTGAAGCTATACATGAAACACATTTTAAAATAAAATAAAAACCAAGCTTTGAAAACATCAGCTATATGTTATTATGGTTTTACTAAAAACATATCACTTACACTTCAATTTAATTTCTTATTCCACTTTTGAATTTTCTTTTTTTTGTACAAACTGAGAGATAAAGATTCAATTCCACTTGATGAAATAATTATTTTACTGGTATGAGAGAGCTGGAATTAACTCTTACATGATACAAACTATTTTAAAATGGAAGCATTTTTAAACAGTTTAAGTGTATTAAACTGTAAAACTGTAAAAATTTACATACCAACTGCAACATGACGGTAAGTGATTTAAAAAATCTTGCATAAGACTGAATATCAGATATTGAATACTTTGAAAATATTTAATAGCTAGCACTTTCCTCAGCAGCATTAATGCACAAAACCATGTTATGTTTGGGGTTTTCAGGATGCTTTTTAGCATGCACTAGATGTCAGCCATACTATGCATTAAGCAACGAATATGGATCTTATGCAAGTTACCTTTGATTTCAACACACTTTACATACTAAAGGATCCCATCTCTCAATGACACAGAGAAGGTTTTGCACACCTAAGTCTCATTGTCTTTAACATAACTCACCCACAAAAATTCTGGCTCATTAAAAAGGTGCAAGTTTTTACATGAAAATGGATCTTTTATAAAGTCAGCCTCACCCAGGATTTGGTATCTTACTCTTTTCACCATGGGACACATCTGCAAATCAGTATCTCTGTTCTTGAGTTCAGTCACTTCAGTCTTTCCACAATAATTTCAGTATGGTCTATAAGCTACTGGTGGCAAAATATAAAAACTATCATCAGAGTTCCTTTTTAATGCATCTATATGGGATTTTTAATAAAGCAAACTTCTGTAAGTTCTGGTTCCAGTTCATTTTTTTGTAACTATGTCTCTACTTTTATAAGAACTACTTCTAGCATTAGAGAAGATTTGAAACTTCAAAACAAAGGCCTGATAGCTTCATGCCAACCACAAAGCTGATTCTCCATTTTACCATATCTGTCCTTATGAGAGGAAAGGTATCTTTGATTAAAGGTAAAAATTCACAGGGAAACAAATTTTTTCTGATGTCTTACTTTAACCTCTATATTAATCCACAGTTTCATTCCTTCAGCACTAAAGACCATGTCTTATAAACTAAAGTAAAGATACCAAGGATTTGTGGAGGTGATAGAGCCCATGTATCATTCTATATATGAGAAAACTTTGGCCAATAGAGGTGATAAGGTGTATGAGAAGCGCTTGCTGAATTAGCTAGATATTCTCAGTGCTGTACTACAACCTCTGAAGCTAAGCAAAACCATTAACCTTCATTTTATTGCTGTCCCTCACATCCTGAAGCGGGCTTCCCAGGTGGTACTAGTAGTAAAGAATCCGCCTGCCAATGTAAGAGACTTAAGAGACAAGGGTTTGATCCCTGGGTCAGGAAGGTCCTCTGGAGGAGGGCACGGCAACCCACTCCAGTGTTCTTGCCAGGAGAATCTCATGGACAAAGGAGCCTGGTGGGCTACAGTTCATGGGGTCACAACAAGTTGGACACAACTGAAGTGACTTAGCATGCACACACATCCTGAAGTGGTTACACCTATCTTTAAAAAAGAGTTTTCTTAAGACAGTTTTTTCTAAATGCCCATATAAGTTTTGTCTATATACTTTTAAATAGTTAAGAGTATCTCAAAGATTTTTCTCAGTTCCTAGGACTGAACTTCCTAAGCAGTACAGTGAATTTCTCTAATCTTTTAACTCCACTCCTAATTAATTCACATTATAGGTGAGGGGAGACTGAGGTAAGATATAGAAAAGAGAAACCTGACAGTCCCAAGAATCAGAAAAGCTATTCAGAGAGACTTGGATTTCTTACCATACGGAGGAGAGAGTTCAGAAAAATGGATTTAAGTAAACCAAATAAAGCTGGAGCTCTTGTGGACATTAAGTTCTGAACTTGACATATACACTTAGATTTACATTTGTTTTCATTCTATATTTCTGCTAATATTTGCTTTTATAAATTTCAGGTTGGATACCAAATATGATACTCAATTTATTAGCAGATTTAAAAGCACTCAGATCATTACAAAATGATATTAATGAAATCAATTATTGCATGTTTATTCATGCTTTAGCTTGTGCTCCATCATGTATGATTCTTTGCAGCCCTATACACTTTAGCCCACCAGGCTTCTCTGTCCATGGGATTTCCCAGGCAAGAATACTGCAGTGGTTGCCATTTCCTACTCCAGGGGCTCTTTGCAATCCAGCAATTGAACCTGCATCTCTTGTGTCTCCTGCATTGACAGGCAGGTTCTTTACCACTAGCACCACCTGGGAAACCTCAATCATGTTTTAAATAGTCCTCAATGGCATCTGGATAGATTAAGAGGAGGGACGGCTTCCTGGATGTTTTCTCAAATATTTTAATCTTGAGTTATCATTGTTATGACAGTTCAAATTAAACTCACCTGAGTATCTGAATGACCTGCTAGTACTGAGATCTGTAATGTCATTTCAGTGACCATGTTTCTTTCAAGTAACTCTATTGCAGTATTACAGTCTGGCTGAAAGAAAGATTAAGGGAAGACCCAATGTGTAAATGAGGAATTTGTACCATGTCTAATGAAGAACAAGTCACATAATGGTAATCAGTGTCCAGACTAAGATTTTTCAATAGGTTCTATAGAGAAAAGTAGCAGGGAAATTGAGTCTTTCCACAATGATGTGGATAGCTGTAAGAGTTTTTCTGTCTTGCAAGTCTTCCTTTTGGTAGTTTTGATAAGACTAAAAGTCAAGAGAGCTACTATCTTCTTTTCTTGGAGTTAGACATAAGATCTGAGCTGACTGATCAAAAGATTCAGTGATTGGTTCAGAGGAGCATGTGATCTAAACAAGCCAATTAAAGTCCTTTTTGGTTGGTGGTTACAGATACTGGGAAGGAACCGGAGAATCTTTTTTCCAGGACAGTCTTGATCTGTAAAGATGAATTTGTCTTGAAGCTGCCTATGGGCCAACTTTGCTATGATATGGACTGAGAGAGAGAGTCTGAGAATGAAGTTCTCATGGAAGAAACTAAGGGCAGAAGTAGAGACAGAACTTAAATAAAAGAACTAAAACCCCTGGGTCTACCCATTTGTTACATACTGGTTTCAACATTCCAGATTATGTGTGTGTGGTCCATTATATTTCTCAAAGTTATTTTTTGTTATTATCTTGCTTAGGTTAGTTTTAACTGAGTTTCTGTCCCTGTAACCAAAAGGGTCTTGATCAATATATCTGACACACAATAGCACATTCATATGTTATGTAAAAGAAGCTGAGTGTTGCAACAGGCAGTACCATATTCACACTCTTTAGTCGCCATTTCATTGCATAAAAATTTTCATTTCAGAAAAATCATTAACTATATTAAACTGATTTCAAATTGTATTGGGTTTATAGTTTATTTATACTTAATATGTATATTTGCTTTTACAGTTTTATAAAAACTATCCTCCAAGCTAGGCTTCACAGTATGGGAACCAAGAACTTCCAGACGTACAAGCTAGATTTAGAAAAGGTAGAGGAATCAGAGATCAAACTGCCAACATCCACTGGGTCATAGAAAAAGCTAGAGAATTCCAGAAAAACATGTACTTCTGCTTCATTGACTATGCTATAGCTTTTGATTGTGTGGATCACCTCAAATTGTGGAAAATACTGTATCACCTTACCTGCCTCCTGAAAAACCTATATGCAGGTCAAGAAGCAACAGTTAGAACCAGACATGGAACAATGGACTGGTTCAAAATTGGAAAAGGAATACGTCCAGGCTGAATATTGTCACCTTGCTTATTTAACTTATAGGCAGAGTACATCGGAGAAGGCAATGGCACCCCACTCCAGTACTCTTGCCTGGAAAATCCCATGGATGGAGGAGCCTTGTAAGAGGCAGTCCATGGGGTCGCACAGAGTCGGACACGACTGAGCGACTTCACTTTCACTTTTCACTTTCATTCATTGGAGAAGGAAATGGCAACCCACTCCAGTGTTCTTGCCTGGAGATTCCCAGGGACGGGGAAGCCTGGTGGGCTGCTAGCTATGGGGTCGCACAGAGTTGGACACGACTGAAGTGACTTAGCAGCAGCAGCAGAGTACATCATGTGAAGTTCAAGCTGGAATCAAGATTGCCAGGAGAAATATCAATAATCTCAGATGTGCAGATGACACCACCCTAATGACAGAAAGTGAAGAGGAACTAAAGAGCCTTTTGATGAAGGTGAAAGAGGAGAGTGAAAAAGCTGGCTTAAAACTCAACATTCAAAAAATGAAGATCATGGCATCCTGTCCCATAACTTCATGGCAAATACATGAGGGACTGAGCTACTGAACAGCAACAATAAATAAGTGTAAAAATTGATATTATATATAGTTTTATGTTTTCTCATATTTAAGTAATAACATAAATCATTTAAGTCAACACAGGGAGTCTACAATAATTTTCTCCCTTATAAGTGGTCTGTCCTGAAACCAAGATTGAGAATATATTCTATTGGCGAGTCTAGGAAAAACAAGCACTCTCATATATTACTGATAGGAATGAAAAATGCACAATTACATACAGAGGGTAATTTCCCCGTGCCTTTAACCTTTGAGATTTATGTCAGATATACCTTTTAGAATCTATATCAAAGATACAAACAAGCAAAACATAAAATTTCTATGTACAAAGGTGTTTATCACGGCACTATTTGTAATAGAAAAAGACTGGAT
The DNA here is from genome assembly GCF_003369695.1 of Bos indicus x Bos taurus. Classification (NCBI taxonomy): domain Eukaryota; kingdom Metazoa; phylum Chordata; class Mammalia; order Artiodactyla; family Bovidae; genus Bos; species Bos indicus x Bos taurus. The sequence goes on from NC_040076.1 coordinate 85,575,730, forward strand.
AGAGACAAAATGTCCGTGAACAGAGGACTGGTTTAATATACTATGGCATCATTAGAGTATCATGCAGCTGTATAAAGGAATAAGCAGGAGAAGGCGATGGCACCCCACTCCAGTACTCTTGCCTGGAAAATCCCATGAACGGAGGAGCCTGGTAGGCTGCAGTCCATGGGGTCACGAAGAGTCGGACACGACTGAGCGACTTCACTTTCACTTTTCACTTTCATGCATTGGAGAAGGAAATGGCAACCCACTCCAGTGTTCTTGTCTGAAGAATCCCAGGGATGGGGGAGCCTGGTGGGCTACCATCTATGGGGTCGCACAGAGTCGGACATGAGTGAAGTGACAGCAGCAGCAGCAACATACTAATAAAGATTGGTCTCCAAGATATATTAAGTTTTTTGAAAAGCAAAATGTAGAGTAATATTTGTGGTATGGTCTCCCTTTTTTTAAGAAAGGTAAAGGGAAATACTACTGTGAAAATAATTTTCCTTATATTTTTAAGAAGAAATAATATAGAGCCAAACCAAACACTAATAAAAACTGGTTTCTATGGGGAAGAAAAGAGGAAATGTGGAGGGGGCAGGGGTGAAAACATTTGTTTACTGTATCTTTTTACATAGGTTGAACTTGGAATCATGTCAATGTCTTACATAATTAAAAATCAAAACAGAAAAGAACATTTAAGAATTAAAATAAATGAAAACAAAGAAACTGAACTGTACATCAAGTTGGTGGCATAACTACATAGAGAAATACCTCAAATAACTTCAAAACAGAATATTGATTATAAATCTCTCATGGAATATAAGGACACAAAGTCTCAAAGATAAATTGTATTCTTTAGTCTTACTGTTAGCACTAATATTGGTATCATTATTAGTGTAGCTATTATAGGTTTATTGTAGCATAAAGCAAATAAGTGATTATTCTAATATTGTGAAGAGCAAGATTTTTAGTGGAAGAGAAAAAAATACAAGCATAAAATATAAAACTTCAGCAAAAATCCATAGTTTTCCATTTAAATTATAATATTAGCATAAACACATGATGTTTTTCTCTAATTACTATATTATTATCTCTAAATACCATTTCCAAAAAAAAAGGAACCAGGGATACTAGGGAAAATGGCTGATTCTAAGTGGAGCAAGAAATGTATGAGAGTTTCCAGTATCTACTGTGACAAAAAAATAGAAATTTATCAAAGACTAGTGACCTGCTTCTTGAGAAACCTGTATGCAGGTCAGGAAGCAAGAGTTAGAACTGGACATGGAACAACAGACTGGTTCCAAATAGGAAAAGGAGTACATCAAGGCTATATACTGTCACCCTGCTTATTTAACTTCTATGCAGAGTACATCATGAGAAACATTTGGCTGGAAGAAGCACAAGCTGGAATCAAGATTGCCGGGAGAAATATCAATAACCTCAGATATGTAGATGACACCACCCTTATGGCAGAAAGTGAAAAGGAACTAAAAAGTCTCTTGATGAAAGTGAGAGGAGAGTGAAAAAGTTGGCTTAAAGCTCAACATTCAGAAAATGAAGATTGTGGCATCTGGTCCCCTCACTTCATGGGAAATGGAGAAACAGTGGAAACAGTGTTGGACTTTATTTTGGGGGGCTCTAAAATCACTGCAGATAGTGATTGCAGCCATGAAATTACAAGACACTTACTCCTTGGAAGGAAAGTTATGACCAACCTAGATAGCATATTCAAAAGCAGAGACATTACTTTGCCAACAAAGGTCCGTCTAGTCAAGGCTATGGTTTTTCCAGTGGTCATGTATGGATGTGAAAGTTGGACTGTGAAGAAAGCTGAACACCGAAGAATTGATGCTTTTGAACTGTGGTGTTGGAGAAGACTCTTGAGAGTCCCTTGGACTGCAAGGAGATCCAACCAGTGTATCCTAAAGGAGATCAGTCCTGGGTGTTCATTGGAAGGACTGATGCTAAAGCTGAAATTCCAATACTTTGGCCACCTCATGCGAAGAGTTGACTCATTGGAAAAGACTCTGATGCTGGGAGGGATTGGGGGCAGGAGGAGAAGGGGACGACAGAGGATGAGATGACTGGATGGCATCACTGACTCGTTGGACGTGAGTTTGAGTGAAGTCCGAGAGTTGGTGATGGACAGGGAGGCCTGGCATGCTGCAGTTCATGGGGTTGCAAAGAGTCGGACATGACTAAGCGACTGAACTGAACTGAACTGAATATGGTTATGTTGAAAGAATAAAGGAATTAGCTAAAAGGGCTCTCACTGGCCTTAAAGGAGTCAGTTTGAGCATCAAAAAGAATAATGATTGTACCTGAATTAATTTTATATAGACACACACACAAGTTCATACTGATACTAAAAATGTTTCATTGGTCACCATTGGAGGTTGCTAGAGTACCAATCCATTACCATGAAAACTGATAATTTAGATTAAGGAATCAAACAAGTATCTTGCCCTACCTGTGCAAACTGTAGTTCAGGGCTAGTGAAGGAAATTTATTTACAGAAGAATTCCAGCTAATGCAAAACAAATGGTCATATTACAAAATCACCATTTTCTAACTCTTAACAAAATAACTGACCTAGACAATGAATATTAATGCTTGATAAACTATTAACAAAATATTGATGGGAACATTTATAATGGAAGGATCTGGCCAACATACCACCACAACCACTATAGAAACTAGTAGAACAACCAAATATAATGTGATTCATGGTGCAAGACAATAAGAAATAAAGAAAATTTTTTCTTCAAAAAACAAAGTGAAACTGAATTTAATTAAGCTTCTAAATTTAATTACCAATTTAAAATCAGTACAATGGACTTGGGAACAATATCAAGAACATAAACAGCATTGTAAAGATGCAATCAGCCAAATGCAAAATGTAGGAAATTCTACTGAGCAAATGGCCCAGTGTCTCAGTGTTTTATGGCATGCAAGATGAGGGTGGAGGGAGAGGAAGAATCAGGAGAAAATGTTACAAAATAACTGAGATTTAAGACACAAAACAACCAAATGTAACATGAATATGCTGTTTGGATGCTAATTTGAACAAATTAAATATAAGATGTTTTTGAAGTAATCAGGAAAATGGACAGGATATTAGAGAATACTAAGAGTCACTATTTTATTAAGGATGATAATATCACTGTTATGGTTTTAAAACCCTTATTGGAGATACATACTGAAAAATCTAGAATTGAAACCCTAGAATGGTTGATTCTTTAAATATTCATACAAACAACAGTAACATTGAGGAAATAGGTGAAATTAAATTGGCAAAATGTTGAAAATTATTGAAGTTATATAATGAATATATAGTTGTTAATTGTAGTATACTTTGTGTTTGACATTTCTCATAATAAAAAATTTGGTAAAATAATTATTATATGATTAAAATAAGGAGCCTATACTTTATTCAATTTTCAGAAACTTTAAAAAATTATATTTATTTTTAATTGATGATTGTTTTACAATACTGGTTAGAGTTCTGCCATACACTAACATGAATTAGCCATGGTGTACATATGTCCCCTCCCTCGTGAACCTCCTTCCCACCTCCCACCATTTCCTACTCACTCTAGGTTGTTACAGAGTCCTGGTTTGAGTTCCTTGAGTCATACAGCAAATTTCCATTGGCTGTTTTACATATTGTGGTGTATATGGTTCCATGCTACTCTGTCCACTCATTTCACCCTCTCCTTCCCTTCCTCTCCCCACCCTTGTCCATGAGTCCACTCTCTCTGTCTGCATCTCCACTGCTGCCCTGTCAGTAGGTTCCTCAGTACCACCTTTCTAGAATCCATATATATCCATTAACATACGTCGTTTGTTTTTCTCTTTCTGACTTACTTACTTTGAATAATAGGCTCTAGATTCATCCACTTCATTAGAACTGACTTGAATGTGTTCCTTTTTATGGCTGAGTAGCTTCCCTGAAAACTCAGTTGGTTAAGAATCTGCTTTCAATACAGGACACCCCGGTTTGATTCCTGGGTCAGGAAGATCCCCTGGAGAAAGGATAGGCTACCCACTCCAGTATTCTTGGACTTCCCTTGTGGCTCAGCTAGTAAAGAATCCGCCTGCAATACGGGAGACCTGGGTTTGATCTCTGAGTTGGGAAGATTCCCCTGGAGAAGGGAAAGGCTACCTACTCCAGTATTCTGGCCTGGAGAATTCATGGATTACGTAGTCCATGGGGTCGCAAAGAGTTGGACATGACTAAGCGACTTTCACTTTCACAGTGTTCCATTGTACCACATTTTCTTTATCCATTCATCTGTCAGTGGCCAACTCTTGATGCTGTACAGCCTTTTGATATAAATTAAACCAACATCTAGCAATATTAGTGAGGGATTTCCCCATTAGATAGGGAAATGTACCACTATCTTCCAATTTCCTCAAGCAAATTTCTTTCCCTGTCTCTGAATCCACTGTTAGGTTCTATAATTATTTCATCTATTATATTTATTATATCTACCTTATTATGTCAAGAATAAAAGCATGGATTTTTGGATTCAGAAACACTTTGTTTCAAGCCCCAGACCTGTACTAATTATCCATATAACCTCAGGAAAAAAATAATTAACCTTTCTAAGCCTTAGTTTTTCTCATCTATAAAATGAGCAGAGTACTATCTGTTTTCTTTCAATCCAAAAAACTTGATATCTGAATAAGAATCCTCCAAATTACATTCCTTTTCCTATTCTCTCTCTAAATGGCAGTAAAAATTACTTTTATCTATTGTCATTGTATAAACTCTTTCCAGAACAAAAAATTCAACTTTCTCCTAATATTTAGTCAAAATTCAAAATTAAGAATGGGACTGTTCTCTGCCAATTAGCTCCTCTTTTCTTCTGTTTTTTCTTTATAGTTTATTTATCTATGTTATTGAAGTATATTTACTATGTTGTGTTCATTTCTGGCATACAACAAAGTGCTTCAGTTATATATATATATACACACACGTATATACATATATACACACATATATTCTTTTTAATATTCTTTTCTATTATGGCTTATTTACAGGATATTGAAATATAGTTCTGTGTGCTATACAGTAGGGCCCTGTTGTTTATGTATTATATATATAGTAGTTCATATCTGCTAATTCCAAACTCCTAATTTATCCTTCTCCCACACCATTTCTCCTTTGATAAATTTAAGTTTGTTTTCTATGTCTGTGAGTCTGTTTCTGTAAATAAGTTCACATATCATTTTTTAGATTCCACATATAAATAATATCATGTGGTATTTGTCTTTCTCTTTCTGGCTCATTTCACTTAGTATGATAATCTCTTGGTCCATCCATCTTGCTGTAAATGGCATTATTTCATTCTTTTTATGGCTGAATAATGTACCAGTACATACACACACACACACACACACACACACACACACACCACGTCTTCTTTATCTATTTATTTGTTGATGGACATTTAGTTTTCTTCCAAGTCTTGGCTACTGTAAATAGTGCCACTGTGAACATTGGGGTGCATATATCCTTTTGAATTAGAGTTTTCATCTTTTCTGGATATTTGCCCTGCAGTGGGATTGCTGGATCACATGGCAACTTCTCGAACTGTTCTTAATTCTTAAAATATAGATTAGAATTACTATTCTATATTAGAATCTATATTAAAGAATCTATATAAGATCTAAATTAGATAGTGCTCTATGCTCCAGTAAGAAAACTACTCAATTCACCATACTATTTGTCAGGTTTCCAAGAAACTGATACACTTTGTAATGAAACTTCCTTTCTTTGGTCAATAGACAGACCCCTAAAACTATAGTCCTTGCAGGCTGATGCAGCCTTATCATATCACAGGAGTCTGTATTTGAGCCCAAATGTAATGTTTGAAATGTGTGTGTGACTGGTATTTAACTACACATTTTAAGGGGAGTGAGAGGTCGTTTTGATCTGTGCATTCCAGCTACTATCGATCTGGTCACTTAAGGATGAAGACTACATTTACTGACCTTATAACAGAAGACACTGATGGCTTCCCCTATAAACCAACCTAAAAGGACACATGGTCACTGCTATGTCTATACCACTGCTTCAGATCAGATCAGATCAGATCAATCGCTCAGTCATGTCCGGCTCTTTGCAACCCCATGAATCGCAGCATGCCAGGCCTCCCTGTCCATCACCAACTCCCGGAGTTCACTCAGACTCACGTCCATCGAGTCAGTGATGCCATCCAGCCATCTCATTCTCTGTCATTCCCTTCTCCTCCTGCCCCCAATCCCTCCCAGCATCAGAGTCTTTTCCAATGAGTCAACTCTTTGCATGAGGTGGCCAAAGTACTGGAGTTTCAGCTTTAGCATCATTCCTTCCAAAGAAATCCCAGGGCTGATCTCCTTCAGAATGGACTGGTTGATCTCCTTGCAGTCCAAGGGACTCTCAAGAGTCTTCTCCAACACCACAGTTCAAAAGCATCAGTTCTTGGGCGCTCAGCCTTCTTCACAGTCCAATTCTCACATCCATACATGACCACTGGAAAAACCATAGCCTTGACTAGACGAACCTTTGTTGGCAAAGTAATGTCTCTGCTTTTCAATATGCTATCTAGGTTGGTCATAACTTTCCTTCCAAGGAGTAAGTGTCTTAATTTCATGGCTGCAGTCACCATCTACCCACAATAGGCTGACAGAAGGGCTATCCCTCCTTTGACTGGACAAGAAAGGACCCATTTTTCCCAAGGATCTTTCAACTGTTGGGAATTCCCTGGCAGCCCAATGGTTAGGACTCCACACTTTCACTGTCAAGGGTTCATGTTCAATCTCTGATCAGAAAACTAAGATCATGCAAACCATGAGAAGCAGCCAAAAAAAAAAAAAAAAACAATTAATTAAAAAAAATAATCTTTCCACTATTGGGATAATTCCACCCACTCTCTTCCCCTCTGGCACAAAACTCTGCTTGGAGTGAGTAGAAACTAAAACCTGCTAAGCTTCTGTAGTTAGAGAACCTTCCTTTATCCTGGAAACACGGAGTTAGCAGCAACGCTTACATATACTTTACAGCACGTGTTTCTCTTCATACCTACATCCTAAAAGACTCAAGATTTTCATGCTAATTTCATATTAGAGAAGAGGTCATGTCAGATTAATACACATCCTTGACTACCAGCTTGTCTATTTCTATTTTTCTGTTCTTGCTTTATGGAATAATTTCATCTCAGGCCTTCTAGAGAAATAGAAGTGTCTAAGGATTGCTATTTATGTATCCCCACTTCCCATTCTGATAGTTCAGTTGGTAAAGAATCCACCTGCAATGCAGGACACTCTGGTTTGATTCCTGGGTTGGAAACATCCGCCAGAGAAGGGATAGGCTACCGATTCCAGTATTGTGGCCTGGAGAATTCCATGGACTATATAGTCCATAAGGTTGCAAAGAATCAGGCACAACTGAGCAGCTTTAACTTTCACTTCACTGCCCACTAGATAGGTTTTTTTTTCCCTAAGGACTTGGGACTTGGCTTCATCACAATTCTCCAAAGCATTGGGAACCATGTTCTGGCCCCAGTAGTTACTCCATAAACACTGATGACTGAGTTTTGTTTATTTTGCTCTGATTTTCTATTAAATAAATATAAAAAGGAAGTGAAATACAGCCAACACTGAACAATATGACAAGAGAAGATATTTGGGTAAAAGATCTGGGGCTATTGACGTGAATCTCAATCTACTATTTCCTGATTTTGATTGTTTAACATCAGAGTCAGAACTTCATTTTTTCCTCATATTTGTTTAATTACAGTCAATGATGTAGGGAATGTCTCAGATAATTGTGGTTTTCAAATTTTAAAAAATTGGATGTACACGTACCATGTATTCTAACCTCTGTTTAACAAACCCCAGATGAAATGACGAACAGAAAAATATATGACCACTCCCCTAATTATATTCCCAACCTGCTCACTGAACATGCCTAAATATTAAGGGTCTAAAACCAAATAGATTTAGGAATTTGACATGAACATCTCTCTAAAATAATAGGAGCTAATTACTACCAGCTATATCAATGTTTAAGTAAAATACCCTTTCTTATTTCCCTTTCAAATTCCACAAATAACTTAATAGAATAGATAATAAAATATAGAAATGATTCCTTAAATTCACAAAAGTCATAAAACAAGTCTTTATTGGTTTCCTCATCTCCAAAATGAGAATAAAAATGATAAACATCCAAAATGTTTTTTGCAATGAAGAGCCAATTAAAGTACTATAATTGTAAAGGACTTGTGAAACAAAATATGATAAAATTATTTTAACAATTATTATAATTATAAAAATCATAATTCAGCAGTTGGGGAATAGAAAATTTTTCTTTTCGGACTCTTAATTAACTAACCGTATTACTGAATTATCCAGCCATGTGTTTACTGTTAACTGCTTTGCAGACAGTACTAGGAGGTCTTGGAACTGCCGCCTAAGCTTGGTTGGTCATGATTTATCTCTGCCACTGACAGTCAAAGCAGCATGTGAATCTGGCTCTGGAAGAAAACCAGATGCCACTACATTTGAGGCACCATTTCAATATACAGGATTGAATAAAAGAACTCGAAAATTATACTACTACTACTTCACTCAACAGCAATTAAATCCTTAGGAGAAAATGCATAAATCTAATCTGGATTGTAAGGAAAATAGTTGGAACTTTTCATTCTTTTGTAAATTCCAAATTAGATTGAGACAATATAATATTACCATGCAGATATTTGAAGGAAATGAAGAATAATCCAGGCACCAAATGAAGATGAACCTCATTAATTAAAAGTAAAATTAACTACTAGTAGAAGTTTCAAATAATTTGGGGAAATAAAGCAGATAAAAATTATGAATAAAATAGGTCTCCTCCAAAGCAGGACACCTGGGTTCAATCCCTAGGTTGGGAAGATCCCCTGGTGGAGAGCATGGTAACTCATTCCAGTATTCTTGCCTGGAGAATCCCCATGGTCAGAGGAGCCTCGAGGGCTACAGTCCATGGGGTTGCAGAGTCGGACACTACTGAGCAACTATGCCCAGAGCACAATGATTAGACTACAAAGGTACTTCAAATTATTTTTGAGTTAGTGTATTTTTTACCTTACATCTACAAAGTGGTATCAATCCTCCCAACTACTTATCATTCTATTTGGTAGACTTCCACAACTCTTAAACCAGAAAATAATCTTCTGAACTTTGTGCTTGATCAAACAGATTTAATCTAGAAGCCACTGCCTTTGCTTTCTTTCATATTTTTTAAGATAATGATTACATCATTTTGCTTGAGAAAAATCCATCCTCCAACCCAAACCTACTATTTATTTTCAACACCCAATAAAAATACAAGTTAAGTTGCAGTATACTAATTGCTAACAAGACAAAGCTGAATGAGAAATTAAGATGTGTAGTTCCTGCCATTCAGAAGTCCACTGTCCAATGGGAATACAAAGTCAATAGATACAATCAGTTCATTAGATGAGCTGGGTTCTTAAGACTGAGAGAAGATACCAACTTTGTTCTCCTCCTTGAATGGAATTTCATGCTTGCTTTGTCAAATCTCCCTTCTCCATTGTAAATATTTCAGGTAGCAACCTCAGCTCCTACATTCATCTTTGTATGCATGCATGCTCGCTCAATCGTGTCTGACTCTTTGCGACCGCGGGGGCTGTAGCCCACCAGGCTCCTCTGTCCATGGAATTTTCCAGGCAAGAAAACTGGAGTGGGTTGCCATTCCCTACTCTGCTGCTGCTTGTGCTAAGTCACTTCAGTCGTGTCCGACTGTGCGACCCCACAGATGGCAGCCCACCAGGCTCCCCTGTCCCTGGGATTCTCCGGACAATAACACTGGAGTGGGTTGCCATTTACTCTAGTCATCTTTTAGTAGTCTTAGTTGTGAGAAAGTCCAGTTCAATCTTATAGTGTATCTTCAGGATCTTTTACTGTTTCTTAACCTTACACTTGTACTCCAAAAATAGCATCCCCATTTTATAGATGAAGAAGCTGACACACAGAGGAGATAGGCCTTACTATAAAGATCACAGAGCCAGTAAATGGCAAAGCAGGGACACAAATCTGAGAAGTTTTCTGTTAGAACCTCTGCTGTTAACTTATGTTCAGTACTATCTCTTCTATTAACCAAGTTGGTAAAATGATAGATATTTTAGAGTGGCACATTAAGCAGTGTTTTCATACTGGTAATTATAATGGTATAGTAACCCAGAGAATGACTGTAATGGTTGAACTTACGATGTGCTGAAGACATTTGGAATTAGAAAAGGGACTGTGGTCTCCCCCGCCCCCTTCTCCCCGTATCACCTACAACATCCATATGTTATAGCAAGTTAGCATCATGGGCAGATTTACATTTCCCTAAAGGTCCCATCACTTCATGGGAAATAGATGGGGAAACAGTGGAAACAGTGTCAGGCTTTATTTTTTTGGGCTCCAAAATCACTGCAGATGGTGACTGCAGCCATGGAATTAAAAGACGCTTACTCCTTGGAAGGAAAGTTATGACCAACCTAGATAGCATATTGAAAAGCAGAGACATTACTTTGCCAACAAAGGTCCATCTAGTCAAGGCTATGGTTTTTCCAGTGGTCATGTATGGATGTGAGAGTTGGACTGTGAAGAAGGCTGAGCGCTGAAGAATTGATGCTTTTGAAATGTGGTGTTGGTGAAGACTCTTGAGAGTCCCTTGGACTGCAAGGAGATCAACCAGTCCATTCTGAAGGAGATCAGCCCTGGGATTTCTTTGGAAGGAATGATGCTAAAGCTGAAACTCCAGTACTTTGGCCACCTCATGCGAAGAGTTGACTCATTGGAAAAGACTCTGATGCTGGGAGGGATTGGGGGCAGGAGGAGAAGGGGACGACAGAGGATGAAATGGCTGGATGATGTGGCTGGATGGCATCACTGACTCGATGGACGTGAGTCTGTCTGAGTGAACTCCGGGAGCTGGTGATGGACAGGGAGGCCTGGCATGCTGCGATTCATGGGATCGCAAAGAGTCAGACATGACTGAGCAACTGAACTGAACTGAACTGAAAGGATATTTTCAACAATTTATTTTCTGTAGTTTCTTGGGTAACCTCCTTCTCAACTTCCAGGTGGTCAGCCAGTGCTATTACACATACAGTTCAATGTGAGCACATTCTGCTTAAGACATTCCATATCCAAAATATTTTTAGATTATCAATGATTCAATATCTTCAGAGATAAGTTTATATTTTTATAGAGTACTTCCCAGGGTGTGTTTTATGGAAAATTTGCCCCTTTAGGTTACTCCATGAAAAGCATGTTCCTCAGTCACCTAAATTTGAGAAACTGCATATATTGTTTTTCCTTGTTAAAGGTCTGATATTCACATTAGCAATATTTTAAATTGTGGGGAGAAATAAGCTAGATAAAACTATAGAACTTTGGTTAGAATTTCCAAAGTTTGTTTAACATGAGTCACATTTTTCTCTTCATAAATCTCTAATAAATTTGCATGGAACTAGTATATATCTAGTTCTAATTCTCTAATGTGCCTTAAGTCCGGATCACTCAGGCCACTGGCTGTCCCTGAACCACACTGAGAATTTAGGAGACAAGTAGGAAGGAACCAGACTAGAGTAAGGAGGCTAAAACTCTGCCTTGATTCAATGCTTCTGGGTTCTTCAGCAGGTCATATTACTGCTCTAAGGAACAGGTTTTACATCTACAAATAAGAAAATAAAGTATACTGTGAGTGTGCATCCTCAGTCACTCAGTTGTGTCCAACTCTTTGCAGCCCCATGGACTTCTTTGTAGCCCACCAAGCTCCTCTGTCCAGGGGATTTCCCAGGCAAGAATACTGGAGTGGGTTGCCATTTCCTCCTCCAGAGAATCTTCCCAATTAGAGATTGAATCTGATTCTCTTGCATCTCCTGCATTGACAGGCAGATTCTTTACCAATAACGCCACCTGAAAAGCCCACAGTACACTAATGATTTTTAAACTCTGTTTTTTAGCCAAGAAATGTACCATGCAAAGGAATCTTACCTGAAAGTGAAGCTATTAATACTACATATTTGTGATGAGGATAAGAATAAGGTCTGCAGCTCTCCCTGCTCAGACCTTCATTTCTATCCCCCAGAACAGTATGAAACTAATAAACTATAATTTCCATCATCCCTTATAATCCTAATTAATTCTATGCTTTAAACATGGCTCCCTGCCTCTGTAACAAAAAACATCTGAGGATATTTAAAAGCTCTGAGACACTGAAATGAATGAATAGTGGTTAGATGGGATTTTATCCCTTTGGAACTTTTTCAGAATAAGCATATCAGCTTGACATATGAGGGTTTTTTAAAAAATATAAGCCAAAACTCTATTTGGCCTGTTAAATGTGCACTGACACCATCCAAATATATCTAGGGCACTCTTGTCACCACGAATCACCCCCACCTTCTGTCAAAGCTCCTGAATCACTGGAACAAGAGACCACAATCATATGACAACAGCAAACTCAGAATTTCCTCCAAAGTAGATTCCCACAAAAGCCAAATCAATAGGTTTCTAGACAGGAAAGAAAGCTCATTGAGTGTCCTTTAGGATTTCTGCCTAAATGTGATCAAGACCATCCTATGCGGAATGAGTGTGCCTTGGGACACTTTAAAGGAAGTGTCCAAGCCAGGATGCTGAGGTGACCAGATGGCTGGGAACTGAATGAAGGAAACAACTCTTAGGGGAAAGGAATGGTTTACATTAACCAGTGTCAGCTCCAGGAGGGGCAGAGTCCATGCTCACAAATGTTCTTGGTCAGAGCCCTGCCTGTGTCACCCACAGTCATTCCTCCTGAGAAACAAGAATTTATGTGGCTTTTCATCCAAACCTGCTCTTCTCTGCTGCCTACAAAATTGATGACTGGCAGAGAGCTAGATTTGCTTGTGCTTTAATGGTCTGACCACTCAGCATGGTCTCAGTTCACAAAGCTCGACACTCATCGCCAGTGGGACTCACCTTTGGTCTCCATGGCAATGCAGACCTCTGACAGCAGAGGCACCCTGTCTCCTTTTGCTGGTAACAGGCAGATGCCTTCAGGTCCAGCTCAGAATACAATTAGAGACAAAGGTGAGCTTTTCATTGTAAATTTGTATTTTCCAGAGAAACCAAAGCAACAGGATGTGTGTGTGTGCGCACGCATATGTAATTTATTATAAGGAATTGGCTTGCATGATTATGGAGGCTGAGGAGTTCTAAAATCTGCAGTCTGAAAGCTGGAGGCCCAGAAAATCCAGCAGTGTAGTTCTGAGAACTAGAAGGTGGATCATGTAAGTTCCAGTCAAGGGCAAGGAAGACCAATATTCAAGCTCAACCAGTCAGGCAGACAGAGTAAACCCCCCATTCCTCTTCCTTTTCATTTTATTCAAGTCCTCAACAGATTGGCAAATGACCACCCACATTAGTAAGGTAATCTGTTCCACCAAGCCCACTGAATCAAATGCCAGTCTCATCTAGAAACACTCACAGACATACCCAGAAGTAATGTTTAATTTGGCACCCAGTGTCCCAGTCAAGATGACACATAAAATCAATCATCACAAAGCCCCACCCCAAAAGCTTAGTTTCCTACCGAACCAACCTCCAGTCAAGGGAAATGTTAAGGAGCTTTCCTGCTAGGGCCAGTGACCCAAGAGACTGGCTGCTTGGAACATCATATGGAGCTGTTATTAAAGAAGCTGCTGTTACATATACACAATGGAGTATTACTCAGCCATTAAAAAGAATACATTTGAATCAGTTCTAATGAGGTGGATGAAACTGGAGCCTATTATACAGAGTGAAGTAAGCCAGAAGGAAAAACATAAATACAGTATACTAACGCATATATATGGAATTTAGAAAGATGGTAACAATAACCCGGTGTACGAGACAGCAAAAGAGACACTGATGTACAGAACAGTCTTATGGACTCTGTGGGAGAGGGAGAGGGTGGGAAGATTTGGGAGAATGACATTGAAACATGTAAAATATCATGTAAGAAACGAGTTGCCAGTCCAGGTTCAATGCACAATACTGGATGCTTGGGGCTAGTGCACTGGGACGACCCAGAGGGATGGCATGGGGAGGGAGGAGGGAGGAGGGTTCAGGATGGGGAACACATGTATACCTGTGGCGGATTCATTTTGATATTTGGCAAAACTAATACAATTATGTAAAGTTTAAAAATAAAATAAAAATTAAAAAAAAAAAAGAAGAAGAAGCTGCTGTTAACTACCACCTATTATCCAGATCAGTGGTAAAGAATCCACCTGCCAGTGCAGAAGACACGAGAGAATAGGGTTTGATCTCTGGGTTAGGAAGATCCCCTGAAGTAGGAAATGGCAACCTACTCCAGTATTCTTGCCTGGGAAATTCCATGAACAGATGAGCCTGGTGGGCTACAGCCCATGGGGTCCAGAGTTAGACACAACTAAGTGACTGAGCACAACATTATTCAGATCAACACTTTACTCTCAGGCACTCATTAAAGGATTCTCACAACCCTGACATTTTTAAGAAGATTCACATTACAATCCTTCTCAGAGTTAGGCACCAGCTTTGCCTACATATCCCAAAGGTCCTCCATTCCAGCCATCCTTCCCTAACTCAAAATCCCAAGCAAGTAATTCCCCCATAGCAGCAGCATTCGAACCTAAAGTTCTAACACTAAAACTACCCTCCAAATTGAAGAGGTTCCAGGCCTACAAGAAAAGAGACCCTAAGATGGAGACATAGATAACAGTGTTACTGCTGACCTCGTGAATATCTAGCACCATGACCCTGAGAACATTCAAAAGGCTGCCTTCAGCATCAGCCTCCGGGACAGGCCCACAGCAGCTCATTTGCTTACAAACCAAACTCATTACTTTCTGTGTTAGGCCTCTGAGTTTCCACATCCCTTGCTTGATAACCTAGCTCATATATTTATGCTTTTCATTTTGTAACACATCAGACTCTTAATTTCTTTTCTCCTCAACTGCACAATGCACCCCTAGCTTCCGTTTTTACCTTGAATACATTGCCTCTTTGGTTTTTAATTGGATTACATTTCTGGTTAAGGTTCCAAGAACAGACAATCCCTTAGCCTGCCTGAAGTTTGCAGCACACAACTGCCTGTTCCTTCAAGATGTATCAAGTGGTCCATTGGCAATTCATGGCAGCAAAACTCCATTGTCCACCAAGCCTGTTCACCCCTGAAAACCCTTATTGCCAGTCCTGAGAGAAGAGCTAAGAACAAGTCTCTGCCCAAACTTCAGCTCTATTTTTGTGAGTAATCAGCTTTTCTTTGGGAAATAGTTCTAAAACATAAAATTAATGCTGAGAAGACTTCTTGATACTACTTCTATAATTGCCTGATGAAAAACTTCCTTTAGCAACCCCCCTAAAGAAGAGTAGGATTGCCCTGTCCTTTTGTTGATATCAAAATCAACATATCCAAAATTGAACTCAATTCTCTGCCCCCAAACATACCCCTCCTTTCTTGTTCTCTCTCATTAAATAGCATGCTTTTTTTCAAATTGCCTACAAGACTCTTGAGTCCTTCTATTCTCTTCCTTCTCTCTCATTCCCAATATCCAGTCACCTTATTCTATCAATTCTGTCTCCTATATCTCCCTCAAATCTACTCACCTCCTTATTTCAGGCACCAAAATCTTTTCCCAAAAGATTATTTAAAATGTCGCAACCAAATCCTGCTTTCCATTTCTATCTGTTCCCACTTCACCTGAAATGAAGTAACTGAGGTGATCATGATGTAACTAAGGTAATCTTTCTAAAACACAAATACGTCTTCTGTTCAAAATACTTACATATCTCCCTATTACACTTAGAATAAATGCCATACTCCTTAACAGGATATACAAGCTAGTCATGATTCAGGCTTTACTTTTCTCTCCATCTTTCTTTCTCCCCACTCCTCTCCTATCACCATATAACACTCCCTGAGTGAATCACATTTTTTCACCATTGGGATTTTGCACATACTGTTTCTGCTTCCTGAAATATTCTCTCTTCTCTGCCATCTCTTCACCTGTCCAACACTACTCATTATTCAAATATCAGTTTCACCCCTACTTCTTCAGGACATCTCCTCTAAACCATCCCAATGCACCTCCAGACCTGGCTAAATGAACTTCCTGTGTGTTACTGTTACACCACTGGATTAAAGCTATGGTAGTACTTATCCTACTATATTATCCATAAAACCAGGAATTACTTGTAATTTTAATCACCTCTCACCCCTAATGAGTTAAGAACAATTTCTTATTCCCTGCTTCATCCCTGGCATCTCAAAGAATATCTGCATCAAATAAGCACTCAATTAAAAAAAAAAAGTTGGTGAATAAATGGATGTTGACATTCACCTCCTAGAGACTGCCCATAATGATCACTGAAACCTGACTTCACCACTGTAAGAGAAGTTGGACAGGGTCACACTGGGTAATTTGCTCTAAGGACAGGATTTCACTGCAGGCAGACTAACTAGCATATTTATTTCTAAGAATTATGATTAATACTTCCTTTTCAGGTATTGGAAGACACACCTCTTTGGGATGAATCTAAGTCCAAGGCAGTGCCTAGACTTGATGTTCTAAAAAATGTAATCAGTTGCCTTATCCTGATGGAATATTGACTAGATCACACTTCTGAATTTTTTCATTATTCATAAATCAGGAAAAAATGTACATTATTCTCTTCCCTACTTTAAAATATATCCAGCCTGGAGAAATTAAGGAGAGCACCAATTCAAAAACAATCTGGTTCCATAAGAGACGTGGGTTGGATCCCTGGGTCAGGAAGATCCCCCGGAGGAGAGCATGGCTGTCCACTCCAGTATTCTTGCTTGGAGAACCCCATGTACAGAGGGGTCTGGCAGGCAACAGTCCATAGGGTCACAAAGAGTTGGACATGACTGAAGCGACTTAGCATGTAAGCATGAAATATTTTCTCTAAACTCCCCTATTTCATATGATGAGCTACTTAATGATACAACTCAGGAATATGCCTCCTGAAATACCACAGAATACAGCATTGCTCTGAATTTTTGACAGTACCTTGGTATGATATATCAGCAATTCATTCCCTAGCTCTGAAAGATTGAAGATCAGTAACTAAATCATGTAAGTGCTTATCAAGTAATTATGTTATTAAAATGACATAAATCAGTCAGTGCATATCTCGCTTTTGTCTCAGTCTCTTTGTCTTCTCCATTTAACTAGTCAAAACACTATTTTCAGCACCATTGTCAGGAATTAAGAAAGCTATATTTAAATAATGTTAATAGGAGTGACATAAACCTGCACGAAGTAATCACTGAAGTCTAAGACTACACTCCCTTGAAGTTAGCAAGGAAAAATAAGCAGCAGCAGCCTGATCTTGGAATTCTAAGCTTTTGTTACAAAGCAGCAACATTTATACTTTATATATCATTTTTTCCCTTATCACTGGAACTTCTTACTCTTATTTTTACTCTCATATGATTAACATTTATCAAGAACAAAAATAGTCAAAAAAATAAAAAATACACTCATGGAGCCCTATAAAGGCTCCATAAAGTGTTTTTTTCATCATCAATTAGAACTGTAAAAAGGTGTTTTTACTTTTTCAAGTTTAATTCAGAAATATTTAAAATTCTAATTTTCAACTGAATTTGAGTTTGGGGAGGTTTAAAGGAAATGACCTTTAAAATGACCAAAGAAAGTATTTCCCAAAAGTCATTTATTTAGATTTCCTAACTGTGGTAATAACTTGAGAATTAGATTTAGAGAAATAGAATGTGTGTGTGTTTGGGGGACGGGGAGCAGGGAAGGAAATAACACTGACTTAGAAGTCTGTCCTTCAGGGAAAAGAACCTTACCCACACTCAGAAAGCCATTTTCTGACCATTTAAAACCAACTGGAAAATGTCAAGACACTTTTAAAGACAGCTATTAGAAATGCAAACAGAAAGTTGTCTCTGACTCTCATAAGCAAAGTAAACAAAACAATGCACTTTCTAGAAGATATTTTGTTAGTTCAAAAAAAAAAAAAAAAGCCTATCTTGCTTCAAAAGTATTTCAAAGATGATCTACTAGCCTATGGATAGTTATTGCCAGGAAAGATGAAGCTCACAGATGAAAGAACATTCAATTTCTCCAGAAGGAAGTCATTAGAACTTCTTTGGTAAGTACAATTTCAGTGCAGAGGATAGTGAGAAAGTAGTTGAGAGAAGGTCAAGAAGAAAGTCAGAGGTGAGGAAGTGATTCAAACATCTGATGGGTTTGGAATAGACTGAAGGAAAGGTTTTTAGTTGAAGAATGAAGAAAAGTTAATGGATTTGGAGCGGGGGTGTTTAATAAGAGTAAAAGGGATTTAAAGTTAAAAGATAGAGGAGAGTTTCCAAGAAAAGTTATGGGAAAGGAATACTACAGGGAGAAATTTATTCATCCAGAATTCTAGAAAAGAGAAAAGCAGGAATATGAAGGTACAAATAAGAGGAAAGATAGAATTAAATCAGAGAGAAAATGAAAGTAGCATAAAGGAGTAAAGAAAAACAGAGAAAGGTAGGATGAAGAGAGACTACTCTGGAGAACTTAATAATGTCTTAAACGAGCATCTTTTAAAAAGTAACAGTAAAAACTATAAAATTTTGGTAGAGAGTTGGAGGAAATGGTAAAAGGTCTTGGGCTAAAGTTAAGGGAAGCAAGTGGGATAGGGGTATGCTGCTGTACATGATTACAACAAAAGCTGCAAGAGAAAAGAACAAACCTTTACTGAAGGGTTTTGTCCAGAAAAATGCACTTCCACCCCCCCACACAAAGGGAAAACAAAATGCAAACAGGTAGATGAAATAATGACAGTCCAAAGCTAGGAGTGGGTAAAGCAAACATGAAGACAAAATGAACAAGAAATTTTTGATAAGAAGAGTGGAACTCTTCGTGCAGTGAGCAGAGATTAGGGATCAATGGAATGGAAGGGCACATTCAGGGCAGAGAGAAACAAGGATTAAACTTCCCTGAAACATACAGTTAACTGAGTTCAACTTGTTGTTCAGTCACTCAGTCGTGTCTGACTCTTTGTGACCCCATGGACTGCAGCACGCCAGGCTTCCTTCACGATCTCTTAAAGTTTGCTCAAACTCATGTCCACTGAGTTGGTGATGCCACCCAACCATCTCATCCTCTGCCGCCAACTTACCTTGGGTAAAATCTTTCTAAACAAGAGAGAATTTAACTATGACCTGTAATGATTTTCTCCCTTACAGGTTAAAATAGCTTGAAACACAGGGCACAATATTTCTGTACACTACTTCCCCTGATAGAGTGTACTTTTCATCTGGTGTTTAGAACAAACTTATCATATATCTCCAGGATGAACAAAGTCAACAAGCAATTTCTTTTTCACTGCCATTAGTGTTTACTCACCTTTCTGGTTTATAACTGTTCAATTTTAAGACTACCTCCAAGGATTTTCAAAATATTCCATAATACAACACCTGAGTGTTAAGTAATAAAGGAATGTCTTGGAACTCTTCCCTAATATTATAATACTACATAGATAGCCTGATATACATTCATAAGAAGCTTCTTTTTTAATTATTTTTTAAATATAAATGTATTTATTTTAATTGGAGGCTAATTACTTTACAATATTGTATTGGTTTTGCTATACACTGACATGAATCCGCCACGGGTGTACACGTGTTCCCCATTCTGAACACCCCTCCCACCTCCCTCCCCATACCATCCCTCTGGGTCATCCCAGTGCACCAGCCCCGAGCACCCTGTATCATGCATCAAACCTGGACTGGCAATTCGTTTCACATTTGATAATATACATGTTTAAATGCCATTCTCCCAAATCATCCCACCCCCGCCCTCTCCCACAGAGTCCAAAAGACTGTTCTATACATCTGTGTCTCTTTTGCTGTCTTGCATACAGGGTTATCGTTACCATCTTTCTAAATTCCATGTATATGCATTATTATACTGTATTGGTGTTTTTCTTTCTGGCTTACTTACTTCACTCTGTATAATAGGCTCCAGTTTCACCCACCTCATTAGAACTGATTCAAATGTATTCTTTTTAATGGCTGAGTGGCATCCGGTCCCACCACTTCATGGGAAATAGATGGGGAAACAGTAGAAACAGTGTCAGACTTTATTTTTCTGGGCTCCAAAATCACTACAGATGGTGACTGCAGCCATGAAATTAAAAGACACCTACTCCTTGGAAGGAAAGTTATGACCAACCTAGATAGCATATTCAAAAGCAGAGACATTACTTTGCCAACAAAGGTTTGTTTGGTCAAGGCTATGGTTTTTCCTGTGGTCATGTATGGATGTTGAGAGTTGGACTGTGAAGAAGGCTGAGCACCGAAGAATTGATGCTTTTGAACTGTGGTGTTGGAGAAGACTCTTGAGAGTCCCTTGGACTGCAAGGAGATCCAACCAGTTCATTCTGAAGGAGATCAGCCCTGGGATTTCTTTGGAAGAAATGATGCTAAAGCTGAAACTCCAGTACTTTGGCCACCTCATGCGAAGAGTTGACTCATTGGAAAAGACTCTGATGCTGGGAGGGATTGGGGGCAGGAGGAGAAGGGGACAACAGAGGATGAGATGGCTGGATGGCATCACTGACTCAATGGATGTGATTCTGAGTGAACTCCGGGAGTTGGTGATGGACAGGGAGGCCCGGCGTGCTGCGATTCATGGGGTCGCAAAGAGTCGGACATGACTGAGCGACTGATCTGATCTGAATACTCCATTGTGTATATGTATCACAGCTTTCTTATCCATTTGTCTGCTGATGGACATCTAGGTTGCTTCCATGTCCTGGCTGTTATAAATAGTGCTGCTATGAACATTGGGG
Organism: Bos indicus x Bos taurus; assembly: GCF_003369695.1. Lineage (NCBI taxonomy): Eukaryota > Metazoa > Chordata > Mammalia > Artiodactyla > Bovidae > Bos > Bos indicus x Bos taurus. The sequence continues at coordinate 85,596,589 of NC_040076.1, forward strand.
TACACGTGTCTCTTTCAATTCTGGTTTCCTCAGTGTGTATGCCCAGAAGTGGGATTGCTGGGTCGTATGGCAGTTCTATTTCCAGTTTTTAAAGGAATCTCCACACTGTTCTCCCTAGTGGCTGTACTAGTTTGCATTCCCACCAACAGCGTGAGAGGGTTCCCTTTTCTCCACACCCTCTCCAGCATTTATTGCTTGTAGACTTTTGGATCGCAGCCATTCTGACTGGCGTGAAATGGTACCTCATTGTGGTTTTGATTTGCATTTCTCTGACAATGAGTGATGTTGAGCATCTTTTCACGTGTTTGTTAGCCATCTGTATGCCTTCTTTGGAGAAATGTCTGTTTAGTTCTTTGGCCCATTTTTTGATTGGGTCGTTTATTTTTTTGGAATTGAACTGCAGGAGTTGCTTGTATATTTTTTAGATTAATTCTTTGTCGGGTGCTTCATTTGCTATTATCATAAGAAGCTTCTGATAATCTACCACTACCTTTTATCATTTTGTGAAGATGCTGACATCAACTTAAAAGAAATTTTGCACAATACTAGGACTTCACACACAAAACAGTACTAGGACTTCACACGTAGAGAGGTGGAAAGAATATGGGGTTTTACACAGACCAAATTCAAATCCCAGATTTATGATGCTGGGCAAGTTTCCTGTCCCCTCTGAGCCTCAGTTTTATCATCTATAAATTTGGGGTAATAATATTTACCTGCTTGGTTGCTGTAATATTTACCTTCCTATTGTTGTAAAGGAGATAGCATAAAGTATGCTTTATAAATTGCTTGGCACCGAGTGCATACATGCTCAGTCACTCAGTCATGCAGTCATGAGTAGGCACTCCTAAATTACAATTATTATTGTTATTCACATTTCTGAGGTGTAAGAATCTCATCTAGATGTAAATTCTCTTGCTCTGGGTCACTCCATGAAATTGTTACCTTTCCTGAGGCCAACATAATATATTAGCCATTTTGTAGAAACAGATACGGTTTATTTTGGGGAACATAATTCAATTTTCAAAGTTTAATTTTAATGTTACTGATAGTGTAAATGTTACTGATAGTTGGTGATGGACAGGGAAGCCTGGCGTGCTGCAGTCCATGGGGTTGCAAAGAGGCGGACACGACTGAGGGACTGAATTGAACCTATAGTGTAAAATCAGGCCTCTTTTATATTTAGGCTATTCACTTCATTTCTTTCTCTGTTCTCACCACAGCTAATAAACTGTAAATATCTTATTATTTTATTTTCATATATTATGCCTTTGCTATTGCTAAGTCGCTTCAGTCGTGTCTGACTCTGTGCGACCCCCATAGACGGAAGCCCACCAGGCTCCCCCGTCCCTGGGATTCTCCAGGCAAGAACACTGGAGTGGGTTGCCATTTCCTTCTCCAATGCATGAAAGTGAAAAGTGAAAAGGAAGTCGCTCAGTCATGTCTGACTCTTAGCGACCCCAAGGACTGCAGCCTACCAGGCTCCTCCATCCATGGGATTTTCCAGGCAAGAGTACTGGAGTAGGGTGCCATCGCCTTCTCCATATTATGCCTTAAAAGCATTAAAAATGACTAAAATAGTGAACCCCTATTTTGATGACAGGCTTCTAATTGATGAGTTAAGTCAATGCTTGTTTACAAAAAATATATATATAAATATACATTTAATATATATTAATATAGTACATTAGTATACTATATGGGCTTTCCTGAGACTCAGCAGGTAAAGAATCCACCTGCAATGCAGGAGACAAAGGAGATGCAAGTACGATCCCTGAATTGGGACGATCCCTTGGAGCAGGAAATGGCAACCCACTCCAGTATTCTGTCCTGGAAAATTCCCGAGGAGCCTGGTGGGCTATAGTCTATGGAGCTACAAGAGTAGGACATGACTAAGCACACACAGGAGGACATGAGTATACTACATATGTGCTATATCCATTATGAATGTTTATCATTATTATAGGTAAGATACATAATATTTTAAGCACTTTCTTATATACTATTAGTATGCTAAAAATGTCATTTAAACATTTGTGTTTAGGGAAAAACTTTTCAGAAATTCAGACATTCTATTTCTGGCTTTGATCACTTTTTATAATGTAATGGCACTTAAAAGGAGGCACATCAAACTTTCCATTTGGCTTCAAGGTAAAGAATGACAGATTCTCGCCTAAGAGTAAGCAGACCAGGGGAGGCTCAAGCAGATGGAGAAGAGGCAGCAACAAAGAGGCCAGAGACTTGGGGCTCAGGAACGACCACAGACACATGTCCCCAACTTCACAATGTCACCAAGAACCACCTCTGCTAACAAGATGTTTAAGGCTTTTGACAAGCAGGAATAGTCTTTCCCTTTCTCACACTTCAGTAACAGTTGACATCTCTGTTAGCATATTTGTTACTTATGTGTGACAACTGTCTTCTCAGGAGATGATTTGAGTTACTGAATAGCAGGGACCATGTTGTTTTCTCTTAGAGAAGATGTTCAAGACCCTTTGGAGGAATGAATTCTTAGCATTAACATGACCTGACTACTGGGTAACCAGTAACCATCTTCTTGCCAAACACAGTGGCCTTGCCTCATACTCTAAAGTGTTTGACACTCAGACCCCTTCAGAAATCACTTCCTCCCTTACTTTTTGTAGCATATCCTACCCAGGTTCTCTTTATACTTGTTTGTCCATTGATCCCTTGTATCCTTCAGCTGACTCTTCTACCATCTCCCATTCCCTAATTAGAGAACAGACAAGCATTTACCCCTCTGCCCAGCTAACAGCTTTTGTTAGACACTCTTAGCCTCTATGCACTTCCCTAGTAGCTCAGCTGGTAAAGAATCCACCTGCAATGCAGAAGACCCCAGTTCAATTCTTGGGTTGGGAAGATCCCCTGGAGTAGGGACAGGCTCAGTTCAGTTCAGTTCAGTAGCTCAGTCGTGTCCAGCTCTTTGCGACCCCATGAATCGCAGGACGCCAGGCCTCCCTGTCCATCACCAACTCCCGGAGTTCACTCAGACTTACATCCATTGAGTTGGTGATGCCATCCAGCCATCTCATCCTCTGTCGTCCCCTTCTCCTCCTGCCCCCAATCCCCCCCAGTATCAGAGTCTTTTCCAATAAGTCAACTCTTCGCATGAGGTGGCCAAAGTACTGGAGTTTCAGCTTTAGCATCATTCCTTCCAAAGAAATCCCAGGGCTGATCTCCTTCAGAATGGACTGGTTGGATCTCCTTGCAGTCCAAGGGACTCTCAAGAGTCTTCTCCAACACCACAGGTCAAAAGCATCAGTTCTTCGGTGCTCAGCCTTCTTCACAGTCCAACTCTTACATCCATACATGACTACTGGAAAAACCATAGCCTTGACTAGATGGACCCTTATTGGCAAAGTAATGTCTCTGCTTTTGAATATGCTATCTAGGTTGGTTATAACTTTCCTTCCAAGGAGTAAGCATCTTTTAATTTCATGGCTGCAGTCACCATCTACAGTGATTTTGGAGCCACCCACTCCAATATTCTTAGGCTTCCCTGGTGGCTCAGATGGTAAAGAATCCACCTGCAATGCAGGAGACTGGGGTTTGATCCCTAGGTTGGGAAGATCTTTTTGAGATGGTTATGGCAACCCACTCCAGTATTCTTGCCTGGAGAATTCAATGAACAGAGGAGCCTGGTGGGACCATGGTGTTGCAAAGAGTAGGACATGATTGAGTGACTAAGCATAGCTCAGCTTCAACAATCTCCTTTATGCTTATTACTCTGCAATCTACATCTTTAGCCCTAATCTCCTCATGAAGCTTTAGAGTGTCTCCACTCAAAGATACCTGCTTTCAAATTCACCATAGCTGCAAACAAAACTCCTTCTTTTCTCTTCAAAAGAGCTTCCTCATTTTTTGACCATGGCATCACAGTTTTCTGCATCATTTTCTAGAGTATATGTCATATATCCATTCTTTTATGTGAGAAAGGGATACACGTTCAGTTAATTTGAAGGAAAGAAGAGTTAAGTACAATTTAAAAGGTTTCTTTTCTTCAGGACTTCTCAGAGCCTTTTATATGCTGATGTGCATTATGAAATCTCCAAAATGAGGATCGAGCATATACTGTTTACAAATATATTTGATTATGGGACTCTTTCTGGAAGGTCCTCTCAGAAAGAACCAGCTGCACTGAAACACACATAAAATCTTATCTTAGTCATCTTTGACTTTCCCATCGTTTATTTATGCTATTTCCTGTATCTAAGTAGTTAACAAATACTAATAATTCTGAAATATCTCTTTTCTTTCCATTCCTGCTATTCATACACTAATGAATAACTCCCCTGATCTAAGCTTCCAGCATTTCATAACTTTAGAACAGTGTTTCTGTTGATTCCTGTTCTCAGCCACCAGACAAAACTTCCTAAGCCATTGTTTTTATTATGCCATTCTTGCCCAGAAAATCCCATGGATGGAGCCTGGTAGGCTGCAGTCCATGGGGTCACACAGAGTCAGACACGACTGAGTGACTTCACTTTCACTTTTCACTTTCATGCATTGGAGAAGGAAATGGCAACCCACTCCAGTGTTCTTGCCTGGAGAATCCCAGGGACAGGGGAGCCTGGTAGGCTAACGTCTATGGGGTCATACAGAGTTGGACACGACTAAAGTGACTTAGCATAGCATTTTATTTTTTTACTATTCTGTTTTTTAATCTTTTTTAAAATTTATTTATTTTTTAAATTTTATTTTATTTTTTAAATTTACAACATTGTATTGGTTTTGCCATATATCAAAATGAATCTGCCACAGGTATGCATGTGTTCCCCATCCTGAACCCTCCTCACTCCTCCCTCCCCATACCATCCCTCTGGGTCGTCCCAGTGCACCAGCCCCAAGCATCCAGTGTCGTGCCTCAAACCTGGACTGGTGACTCATTTCATACATGATATTATACATGTTTCAATGCCATTCTCCCAAATCTTCCCACCCTCTCCCTCTCCCACAGAGTCCAAAAGACTGTTCTATACATCAGTGTCTCTTTTGCTGTCTCGTATACAGGGTTATTGTTACCATCTTTCTAAATTCCGTATATATGCATTAGTATACTGTATTGGTGTTTTTCTTTCTGGCTTACTTCACTCTGTATAATAGGCTCCAGTATGGTATATATATACAATGCAGTATTACTCAGCCATTAAAAATACATTTGAATCAGTTCTAATGAGGTGGATGAAACTGGAGCCATTTCCTTTTTAAAATCCTCTGTTGCTCCCGATCAAGTCAAACCCAAAACCTGGAACTTGGTATCCTATTCACAGGCTTATTCCTTCCATGCCTCTGAGTTCTTCATCCAACCAGGTCCTGCCATAATCTATTATTAAACATAGCATGTGTGCAAGTGTGCTAAGTCACTTCAGTTGTGTCCAACTCTTTACGACCCTGTGGACCATAGACTGCCAGGCTCCTCTGTCCATGGGGATTCTCCAGGCAAGGATACTGAGTGGACTGCCATGGCCTCCTCCAGGGGATCTTCCTGACCCGGGGACTGAATCCTCGTCTCTTACATCTCCTGCATTGGCAGGCGGATTCTTTATCACCAGTGTCACCTGGGAAGCCCCCTCCCATCCAGTACCCAAGGCACATTAATTCATTAATCACAACTCTTTCTGATCTTAGTTTCTACCTCAGAATATTTCTGAACACAGTGCTTTAGGAAGTTACTACTGACTACTATTGGAGTTGATACACAAAATAAAAAAAAAGACAATAGCCTTCTCAGCCATAAAGACCAGTTTCTCAGTTTATTCTGTGTGATTTTGGACTTTTGACCTCTATAAACTTTAGATTCTTCACCTCTGACTGTGTATAATGCTCCAATGGGCAGTTTGTTGCAAAGGCCAAATGAGCTGGTATGAGTGAGAGCCACTAAACAGGAACAGGGCAGATGACCAAGATCTCTCTCTTTCCTCCTCCTCCTCTTGCTTTATACCTACTAAACATCATATTTACACTCTTCAGGCCTGCTTGGCCAGGCTAGCCCAGGCTGACAAGCCTCTCTTCTCACTCCTCGGACCATCTGCATTTCTATCCTGGATACTCTATCTAGCTGTGTTGTCCATTCGTGTTGTATAATTTTCTGTAGGCCCCTGGCCTCAAAAGTCCTTGACCTCTCATCTCCAGTAATACCCAGCTCCACAACACCATACAATTCCTTACACGGTCCTACCTCATTCTCCAATACAGTTCACATCTCTTCTGATGTCCTCTCTGACCACAGATACCTGTTCATCTCCCTTTGATCCTTGACTTCCAAGTCTGTGTCCTACTCTTAGGAACCTAATCCTTTCAACCCTCCTGATTTTTTAAGTTCATCAGCCTCCTCCTATCTTTCTTTGCCTTCCTGCCAATCTGGGTCCCCTGGATGGTCATTCAGTGAAGCACTAACCACAAGTCTAGAATCCCCTGCCCCTGTATTTTCTGCCACTCCTTCCATGCCAAGTCCCAGATCACTATGGGCCCTCCTTGGCTCCCAGTCCTGTGCTGCTGAGCATTGCCTTGTGATTTGAGATCTGTGGACTCTGTTATTTTTTAGGGAACTGTTTATTCTCTATTTACTAGCACTGGCCTTAAGCAGTTGCCTCAGAATGGTATATTAAAACACACATGAAATTTCTCTCTCTTTTAAAATGCAAATTCTTGGACCCCACCCCAATTATTCTGATTGAGTTAGTCTGGTGTAAAACCCAGTAATCTATATTTTAAGAAGTACCCAAAACAGGAGCGGGCAAACTACTGTCTATAGGCCAAATGTGGCTCATTGTTTGTTTCTGTACTATCCTCAAGCTAAAGTTTTATATTTTTAAGTGATTTAAAAAATATCAAAAGAAGAAGACTATTTCATGACACGTAAATATTAACATTTCAATGTCCCTCATTTTTTCTCTTTTTAAGGACTTTATTTTTCTAGCAGTACAGTTTCAGGTTTATAGCAAAATTGAGAGGAAGATGCAGAGGTTTCCCAGATAGCCCCTGCCTCTATGCATGCACAGGCTTCCCCATCATCAACGTCACTCATCAGAATGGGACATTTGTTACAACTGATAAGCCTACACTGACACATCATCATCACCCCCAAGTTCACAGTTTATATTAGGGTCCACTCTTGTGTTCTTCATTCTGTGTGTTTGGATAAGTATATAGTATATAATGGCATTGTCCATCATGATATCATAGGACTATGTTCATTGCCCAACATGAATAAAATTCTCCTACAATACAGCTAACTCTCATTTATGCATTATCTATGGCTGCTTTCATGATACAACAGCTAAGTTGAGTAGCTTCAACAGAGACCACACAGCCCACAAAGTCTGAAATATTTACAGTCTGTCACCTTACAGAAAGTTTGCTGGTCTGAATTAGCAGATTCTGCTGTAGAATCAGACCTCACCTTGAGGTATCAACATGTAACAAGGTTCATTGAAATCCATGCTACCTAAACTTCACTTCTTCTCTTCATCTCTTACTGATGCACCAATGCCCTAGAGTTGCTATTTCAACTCATTCCTTTGTCTCTATAAGGACCTCCCCATTTCCATCTCTCTTTATGGACCTCCTCCTTCTTACCAGGTATCTAATCTCTCATTTTATTTATAAAGAACATCAAGCCTGCACAATAAGAATGCTTTCAAATTACTTCTTTTACTCTGTTACCCCATGCAAAACCGAAACTATTCAAAAAAACTTACAAGGTCTAATGATATTTTAGTATCTGTAAGCTTGCGCTAAAATCCCAGCTCTGCAGTTGTTAATATTTCACTGTGACCCTAGGCAAGACTTCAACCACTAAGTTGTATGGTGTATAAAACTGACTGATGACACCTGGCTTAGAGGGCTGTCGTGAAGGTGAAGTTAAACAACAGGGGCTTGCATAAAAAGGAACGCATCAGTCCTAATGAGGCAGATGAACATAGAGCCTGTTATACAGAGTGAAGTCAGTCAGAAAGAAAAACATTGTGTACTAATGCATATATAAGGAATCTAGAAATATGGTACTGGTGAACATGTTTGCAGAGCAGTAATGGAGACACAAATGTTAAGAACAGACTTATGGACATGGCTGCTTAGAGGGGAGGAAAAAGAGGGTGGGATGTATGGAGAAATTAATACGGAAATATACATTACCATATGTAAAACAGATGGCCAATGGGAATTTGCTGTATGACTTAGGGAACTCAAACTGGGGCTTGATAACAACCTAGAGGGGTGGAATGCGAAGGGAGGATGGAGGGATGTTCAAGTGGGAGGGGACATGGGTAAACCTATGTCTGATTCATGTTGATGCTTGGTAGAAATCAACACAATACTGTAAAGCAATTACCATTCAATTAAAAATAAATTTTTAAAAAAACATAACATGGATTTGGTATAGAGCAGATGCTCAATGACTGTTTTCTTCATTCCACTTGACTCCCAATTACTAATAGATCACATTTGTTACAAACCTAGTAATCTATCAGATACTTCATATTCATTACCTCATTAAATTCTGATAGAAATACCAAGATAGAAGATAAATTGTATGGTTGTTCTACCCAAACTTTCTTCATCAATTATCCCCTTTTCCTTAGTTCTCACTCCTGATAACTCTATTTTTCTCTGCACATAGTTATACATATAAACTTCCTCAGTTTTCCTTTCAGCCTTGCCACAGTCACAAATTAAGTTCTTCTCTCACTTTCCCTGCAAAAATAAAAAAGAAATCCCACTCATACCTTAACCCTTCACAACTCGGTTTCTATTTTGTTTTTTTTTTTCCTGATCAATCTACTAAAACAGCTATTCCCAGTTGGGAATAGATGGTTCCCAAGAAAACCAAAAATTCTTAGCTCTTAAAAATCAGTGGCATTTACTTGGTACTTATTCTGCTTTAGAGTAAATAACATTCTAACCAAGATTAAACAGCCATGAAAGCTAAGCTCTCCTTGGTTGCCAAAATTCACCCTTGTGGTTTCCTTTGCTTATCTGACCACTTCTTTTTAGTCAGCTTCACTGTCTTCTAATCTTCTTTCTCATCCCTTTCTCCTGTCCTCCATACTCTTTTCTTCTTTTATAATTTTACAGTTGACCTTTGAGCATCTGGTGGTGGGTGGGGGAAAGGCATGTGTGTGTGATTTACATGTAGTTTATAGTTGGCCCTCCACATGCGTGGTCACTCTACATCTACAGATTTAACCAACTACCATGTGGTCTGTAGTGTTTACTATTGAAAAATAACTGCATGTAAGTGGACTTGTGCAGTTCAAACCCATAGAGTTTAAAGATCAACTGTATTTTCTATGACTTTGGCTTCAACTGCCTGTTTTATACAAATCAAAACTAGCTGTATGTAGCCCTAACACTACTTATAGTTTTTTTATCCTTTTTTCAAATCATAGGCTAAATGTCTATTCATATTTCAAATTCAATCAAGGGCAAAACCAAAGATCCCTTAAAATTAAGTCTTTCTCTTGACTTCTCTATTTTGCCAAGTGATGCCATCATTCCCTGAGACTTAAAATCATAGAATCACTCTTTTCTCTCATCCTTCATTACCTTGACCTCAGCGGCTACCATATGTTTATCTCTAAAATGTTTCCCCTGTCTCCCTGTCCTCAATTCCTCATCTCCCAATCAGTCTTGGATCTATAACAGTTCTGCTTCAATGAAATTGCTGCTGTTAACATCACTAACACCCTCCGTGTTGAAAAACCAGCAGCCTTGAATCATTTCAGGACTCCTTTTCCTCTTTGCCTTTGGTTACAGCACTCTTTCTTTCTTGAAAGTCTGCTCCTTTGGTTTCTGGTTTCCTCTATACACATATCTCTCCCTCCCATGTAATAGCTTACTGTTGAGTTTATCTATCTATTACAGAACTTATTCACATCACATATTTGGCTGAGAGCTCTTTGAGATTAAAAAACTCTATATCTGCCTAACACATAGTAAGCACGAAGTAAACATCTGTTGAATTAATGAGTGAATTAATTCTGTTTCATTCCATTCCTTCTGTTACTACTCTGATTGAGACTCTAGTTCCCTCTTACCAGGTCTATTTTACAAGTTTCTTAACCAGCTTCCTTACTTTCAACCTACTCCAAACATTTCCAGGTGTGGTTACCAAGTTAATTTTCCTAATGTAGATCTGTGGAACACATCCTTATCTTACACAAAAACCTTCCAATTGCTCACAGAATTGAACCATACATATGAATTTAGAATTCAGCACCCCACAGTAAAAGTCCAGTGTGCCTTCCATGATCTTTTAAGACTATTGTATAACCCCAAACATAATATGGCCTTTCACATTCTTTGTGTTTGGTTCCCAAACTCCTTCTGTTGTAATCTTTCATCCTTTAAAGGTCTGCTTTCTCCATAATACTTTTCTTGATCCCAAGGGGTGAATAACTTTTGATCTTTGATATTTTAATCCACATAGGACTATTTATACTACTTTGATGGGTCATCATATTTCCAGCCTATTACTGTGATTAGTGATTGGCCTTATTGAGTGACCTAGCTTGCAAACTTTCTTAGAGCAAGAACTGTGCATTCTTTATTTTATATTCCATCTCATAATGTATTTTCAATGAACTTTTAGTGAAGTAATAGTTGGTTAGCTATATATATTAAATACTTTGCATTTAATTATCTCCTATCTAAAACACTTTCCCTTAATTCAAGAAGCAAGTTTCTTTCATCAGCAAATAGGGCATGCTGAATGTGATTATTTCTAGGTGCACTCAGATTCAACACCCTCTTTCCTTCTGAGTCATATTTGATCAGCCTATTTTCTTTAAAAACATTTTTTTAAAATTCCCCTTAATGCTCAAGCTCATCTCTAACTTTGACCTAAACCCTTTGACCCAAACACTTCCCCAGTGAATCTGCCTGAAATAACTGCCCATGGAATGGATGCAGTCTCCTCTCTCACACTTCCTACCCTCTTCTTAGCCTACCACAATCTGGTTTCCACATCATCCCTCTACCCAAAATGCTTTTGCAAAGTCAATCACAATCTCTTTGTTGCTAAATACAGTGTGCTGTTCTCAGTCCTTAAGATACCTGACACTTCAGTTCTAAGATGGTCCCAAGTTTTTGTCTTGAGCCCCAAACTCAACTTGAGCTCCATATTTATAGATCCCATTGTCTGCAAAGACACCTTCAACTGAATGTTAAACCCAGTAGAGCGCTCAATAATATTTGTTGAATGGAGAATACCTCCCAAGTCTGCTCTTCTTGGTCTAGGTAAGCATTTCTTAGCCTGTTTCATCCTGTACCCTCGTTTTTATTAGAATATAAAATCCAATGGCCCCTCAGTACCAAACACATTCTGACACAGCTGCCCACCTTTCACCCAGAAGTTTTTGCAGCTTGAGCATGATTGTACATTTCCATCAGACCAAGATGATCTTGTGGAGCATTAGCTTCTGGTGTTTAAACTATTAAAATAATAGTACTTGTTGAATTTTCCAAATGTAAAATTATACTGTAATATTAAATGTATTCATAGACTTTTTGAAACAGTATACAGCCTCTGGAAGATTCTGCTGCCCATAGTGGGTTGAAGTCACATTTCCCTTCCTACTGCTCATCCTCCCAGTTGACAACCCCAGGGTTAGAAGCTCTTTAAGACTGAGTACAGCTAAAAAATTGTGCAACATTTGGTTATAAAGAGCTTAAGTGTTTTTGATCTCTGAATATTTGGGGCATTTTCCCTTTCTTTCCCGCATCCTCTGTTCTCTAACCTCTGTTCATACTTCTAACCCCCCCTTTTATTTTTCTTATTTTCACTGCATTGATCATGGATTGTGCTATCCCTGTGGACAGCTGGACATTTCTTTTTTGGGAGGCCAGAAAAGTAACTTGTCGGTTTTGGAATTTTCTATGAATAAATGCAAGTGACTACGTCCTTGGTTATACATGGAAGTCCAAAAAAAAGAAAAAAATTCTGAGTTGCTTTGGGGAAGTCATCCAAGCATTGTTGAGAAGAGAGGCCTTCTTTCCAGATCTGGATTCCCAAGCAAACAAGAGAAATTCACTGAATTCATGCATAAGCCATAGCTGAATTCACATTTTTTGCACAGCAGAAACTAGAGGGGAAGTCTTTACATTCCTTCTGCTCACATCTTTATTTCACTGAGTCCTGCTTGCCCCTATCTTAGAAATGTTAAAATTGCTAAACTATAGGATAAAGTGCTTTGCCCTTCCTTCAGTTTATGAAAGAAATTGAAAATAACTTTGGGCTATTTTTTTCACAGTACATTTTTGCCATTTTACCTATGTATTTACCCTCACTGAGCTAGCTTATATATGTTAAGAAAGCTTTCAATGAAGGAAACTAAACATTATTAAATCTATTTTTGTAACTGTCTTATTGTCAGAAAAAAACTACAATCTTGCTCTTGGTTTTAGAGCACTTTATAAGGAGTCTATGAATATCAAAAGGCATTTCTTTTAGCCTCCAATTTCCTCTTTGAAGGACATACTCATTAGACTGTGACAACATAGGCAACCTTGAATGGCTGACAGATTGGACACCTTTGCCTAAGAGTTACACTGTTGACAGTCAAGTTTAAGGCTCGAAGAACCTTATAACACCAATTGCTTAAGCCAAAAAGCAGAAGCAAAGACCTAATCAACTTAAAAGAAAACCTATGCAGAAAGTATACGAGTGTGTAGGCAAAAGACTGCTAAAAGCTTTCTAAACCTGGTTTTTCAAAAGGGTTTGTAAAGTGTTTCTCAATTCTCACTCCACGCCCCAAACTCCAAACAAATTACATGTGTTGAGCCATTATAGTTAATGCATGCAGTACTTCCTTCAAATTTTCTAAAAGAGGCCAAATCGATAAAAGCCCTTGTACCTAATCATGTGATTTCATGTATTCTCGCAAGTCTATACCTTTGTGGTGTTAAAGCTCCGGACTTGGTTTCGGTGTCAGTGCCCTCTTTCTAGGCATTAACTTTCTATTATCATTTAAGTAGATTCTGCATTGATCATTTAATGTGCAAATTAAGAATCTAGTTTCTATTGCAGTATACAGTAGAATTTACGATACACAACTGAAAAAAGAGACTCAAATTCATGTCCAGCATCATATTACTAAACGAGTTATTTCTCCCTCTTCTATTTCTTTTCTCATTCTTAATATTGTCCTTTCCTCCATCATTAACTTTCTGTTCAAAGTTCCATACAAATTAGCAATGTCCGAGTTTTGCTTTAGCACCCTGGATTCATCCCCATGGGCAGCAACAAGCAAATGTGTGTGAAATCCCTCTTATGTCCTAGAATCATGGAGACTGTCCTCTGCATCCTCCAAGAAGTCCCACTGAAAAATACTGTTTTCATAACTAAGTGCCTGACAAGCTAAGATACTGATATTTTTTTCCCTCATGGAAAACGTGTAATGGTATTTTTTTTCAATTGCTACATAATTCTCAAGACTATTAAGTACGATAAGAACTACTACCAGGAAGACTTTGAGGGTGTGCTAAGCAGATCACTGGGCTTAGATATGCATCTTTAGTTTTAGGAGCTGGGCGAGTCAACGTGCTCCTGCATAATAGAGGTAAGAGTAATTTAAAGATGGAAAGAGAAGGGGGGAGCCAGGGACAGAAGAGCTAGGGAAGCTGGGTAGAGTATGAGGGAAGGGCCAGAGAGGAACCTTCAGTGTTGGCAAACTAAGGCACTTTGCAGACCAGAATGTTTGAGTGGTTTGACAAGAGATATACATATAAACTATTCCCCTCATTTTTCCCTCAGTAAAATCTTCACTGCTCACTCACTCTTCTGTGAAAGAGGGTTCTATTGGTGAACATAAGGAAAAGTTGATATCTGTGACTGTGGGTTGACCCTGGACAAAACCAGCAAGAGGTTATGCATGTGGCAGAGACAGCAGGGTCAGCTAATATCCGTGTTACCCCAAGAAGGCCCAGGTATCAGAGAGAAATTGTACAAATCTTAACTATGTTGAACTGGTTCAGGGTGATTTTCAGGTCCACTATATCCTTCTACTTTTCTGTATATTCATTCTATTAATTTTCAAGAGTTTGATATTGAAACACCAACTAAAAATCTTAATTTATCTGCTTAAGAAATAATTGTATTATATAGTATAACTATATCTAACTTTGTTCTGTATTTTCCAAGTCTCAGGTAAATGTGTTAATATACTTTCATAACTTAAAAAAGAAAGAGCAAAAAACATCAGACCGGGACTTAATCCACATAGTCACATACTGCCTATATTAACAAAGTCCAGTCACTGCATCTTTCTGATCCTGCAGTATCTCCACTATAAAATGGGCATAATGATAGCAGGCTTTGGGGTTTTCAGGAGGATTACGGCTAAAATGTACAAAATACTCACTATATGGAAGTTACTTTTTTAATGATGTTTTTTCCCATTTTTGCTGTAGCTGCTGAAAACCCTGAACCAAGTCCGTGACTCAAAAAAAAAAATTGAAATGTAGTCTTCAGATATAGTGTATGTTTCTTCCAGAGTTTTAAACTAAATTTTATTTTTTCTACTCATAATTATTCACTCATCCTATATCTCTTCTGTTACATTACAATCTGCAGCAAAACCCTTATAAAAAGTGGTATTAAAGAATTTCTATTATCCTCCCCAGATCCCCATAGTAAATTTTAGGACATGAAGAGAATTGAAGCATCTTCTTCCATGTTAAATGCTGCTGCCCTGCTTATAATTTCATGGAGTTGTATGACCAATACTTGGAGTGACCATGGCATTGATTAAAACCTGTCCCAAACTGTCTTGCCTTGTCCCCTTTATTATCTAGCATTGGGATTAACAATGAGGCATCGTCTGTGGAAACTTGGTTTTATCTTCTTTATCTTTGCATCACTACCAACTAAGCTGATCAGACCCAACCATCACAATCACGCCAAAATGCCTGCCCCATCCATAGGAGGCAAGAAAAGAAACAAGCAACAGATAACATTTCTATCACACCTGAGAGAAGCAAGGCCCAAAAATGCCAGTGATTAGTCCATCATCAATACAAAACTGCAATTAAAACCCAGCCAATCACCTTCCTGCATTCTCAGCACTACAGAAGGTGAGTGCTTAACATACTCATTTACTCAGGCAATCCATAGCTTGTCAGGACATCAAGTCATGGACACATTTATTTGATTCTACTGAAGACAACAGCTTCCGATGACACAGCTTATGCAGGGGCCAGAGCCCCCACCCTGGAAAGATCAGAGCTATACAAGCCTCATCTCCACCTTTGAAATTTATTTTAGTTCATGAAAGCATCAAAATCTCAATACCATCACTGTAATGGAAAGGTAGCACCCAGTTCCTAGTGCAAAACCCAAGGAAGTTTTAATGTTACACAAAAGAAAACAGAACTTTAAAATAAATCACAGGTGCTTCAGAGTTCTGACAAATGTGTGCCCTTTTTCTTTCCTCTGATAACTTCCGAAAACAGCACAAAGACCAAAGTTTCTAAACTTTCCAGAAGTGGGTTTTCGCTTGTTTGTCTTTGGTTTTGTTTTGGCTTAGCAAATAGTACAGCATATGGCATATCAATTGTTATATCCAGGAACAGAAGGCTGTAAGCAAAAGACTTGAGAAGTTTCCCCTTGCCCCAGTGGTTAGCTGGGAAATACCATGCTCTCCAGTTTCCCCAAATCCAGGTGTTTACAGAACAGTGTTTATACCTACGTTGAGGGAAAGAGGAAACACTCATTTCTCCACTAGCAAGAGCTCTAGAGCAGGCAGTCCTTGACAAACCAAGCAAACAGGAACCTTAGCTGAATTTCAGACTGGATTATGTATTCCTTAGCAAGTCTTCACCGTCATCATTCTTTACAACTACACCAAAACAAATTACCTCTAGCCCTTACCACAAGTACTTCAAGATAGCATAGAAGAGCAATTTTGCAAAACGCTTATAAGATTGACTTGACATGAAATTAGTAAGTAAAAGACAAAGTATTATTGTTCAGGTACCAATTTGGCTTAGCAATAAAACTAAAACGACGTCTAAATAATAAACTTATTCTTTAAGAACTAGCAACAATCTTTACCAAACAAGTTTAATTTTTAGAAAAAGGAATGAAATCAATATTATAAGAAAAATCTGTGTAACTGTTACCATTAAATACATCTTTCAAACAAAAGCGCTTTTACGTTGAGCTTCTCTATCAGTCTGAGATCACAGGCAGTGATTACAATGGTAGAGTACAGCAGGTCTAGAACATGACTGTGTCCATGTAGATGACACAACAATTCGACTTGCTTTCACAGGAAAAAACCACTTAGATGCATGAAAAAGTGTGCCAATTAGTTTTACTCTTCTCCCTCCCTCCCACCCCTCAGGTTTTAATCATCTCTTTTGTAGCAACTGTTGTAAATTATGGGTAACAACAACCTTGGAACTTCAATTCCAATACAAACCAATACCCACTGCCACGGTCTTGGCAGTCTGCCATGCATGCTATTTTACGGTTAGGCATTAGGAGGCAGCAAATGGCTCAAAACTACAAGCAAAGATAAATGAGTAGGAAGTTGGAAAAGAGACCCGAAGCAGCAAAAGCATAGAAAACAGATTTCATCTTAAATACAAACTTCCAGGAATTTAGATTTGCTATGAGGAATAGTTAGAAGGGGAAAGTGTTTGGCCCTCATAGAGACCTCTGTGAAACCTTCTGGATCCTACTTTCCATTTCATCATCTCTAAGAAACTAGTTACCTTAAGGGTTAAACAACATAGGTCTCCGTTTCATTTAAACTTGTTTTCTGGCTCCAGAGAGAAAGGTCTCAGGGTTGCCTATGTGGAATTCTCAGGTCACACTCGGGTTGGCAGTGCCCACACTAATGCAGATACTGTTCATCTAGGAGACATTAGAACTGATGCTGCCCCATATCCCTTTGTTCCAATTTAAAGTATTTACATATTTTAAATATGCACCATAGTTATGTAAAAATGCCAATGCTCCATGTATGTTTAAAAAAAATACTTGTGACATGTGCTCTCATTAAAAGTAATATGTCCTTAGACAACACATGCCATTATTTTTAGGAAGCTGAAAATAGACTTTTCACTTTTCTTAAAAAGGGATAATCTCTCTCAACAAAGCTCATTGCAATTATAATGCTTTATTAAATTACAGGAAACGTAACTTAAAGAGCCTTAAAAATGTTTGATTAGTTTATAATATCAAAACAACTCTTGCCTTTCTCTCTGGATATTTACTTTAAAGAAGTAAGCTCATGTAGCTTACACAAGAATTTTATTTCAAGCACAAGTAGAAAGGGCATGATTGATAGGAGTCAGAACTATAAATGTGTGAGGAAGACTGTGTGGTACATGGAGAAAAGACAGTTTTCTATCTTTCATCTCCAAGATAGTTGCCTGCAATTTTGTGCATTGTTTCTTGAATTGTTGTGCTAAGAATGCATATATTACATGCCACACAAAACTTAGCTATTACAGAATACACAGAGTAAAGTAGTAGTGAAAAAGACACTCATCAGCACAATATTGTGATACACAGTTAAATCGAACCAAAAGTCATTCGCATCAAATAATGCAAATGCTGCACAAAACGTATTTTCCTTCTGAGCATGCATGCTGATTCCAAACTCCTCCAAAAACCGAATTTCAGCTTTACTATGTTTAACTATTAACAGTAATTGAAAAAAATATCACACATTACTTACTATTTTGAAGACATCTATGCCATCCTTCTGAATTCAAAGGGGTGAAGAGGAATCTTCACTGAAATCTATCAGGCAAAAGGAGAGAAAAATAGCAAATATTAGTTGTCTGAAAATTAGCATCTTCAGGTTTTCTTGAAGTACTTCCCAAAGGATCCCAAACCAGTGAAGAAAAAGTTGGAGAAAAACATCACACACATCACCAGCCGACTTTCTCCACAAACCCATGCAGCTCCAAACTTTAAAGGCTAAATTGCTGAGCATCCTGAGTGAGCAAATATCCGACTTCTGTATCACTGGTTACATACACAATTTCAGTAAGACGAATGCATCTCCAAATCTGTGGTTACTTTAATGTATTATCCAGATTTTCCCCCATTTCTCTCCCTGTCTCTCTTTTCCATTCACATTTTTCTTCCTACAAAATGCACATAGGTCTGTTCTTCCTTGTACCCGAGTCAGGCCTGGCTTTGAAATGCATTTCAATCTCTCAACACAGACTGCTTTCATTGCATTTAGAGTCCCACTAAGGCCCAGCTTTAAAAGCTACTGATTCTTTTTTTCTTTAGCCTTCCTCACAAAGGAAGGGTATTTTGTAAATTACCAGCTCGTTCAGATCAACAAAAGGTACTTTCATAGAAAGCCCCATTTGATTTTGCTCAAATTTGATTACAAGGATGGAGAAAAGGAAAGGAAGTCAAAAAGAAAAACCCCAGATGGCTTTTTCATTCATCTCAGTGAATGAGCTTTATCTGTGCCTTTTGAAACTGTAGCAGTGGAAAAGCATTTCTGTTGGCTTAAAAAACTTGACAAAAATTATTGGTTTGCCATTTCTCATGTAACAGCCATTGGGAACTGGATGAAAAGACTTTTTCATGGGATCGCCTGCTTGGATCAAAATAATGGAGATTAGGTATTTCATTATAAATTACAGTGGGAGATAGAGCAGGCTGTCATATTAATAGCAACCTGCTCATGGCCTTCAATGGTAGCTATTCTCCTAGACAAAGGACCAAGGGGGTTGTCTATTGAACTTGTACTTTAGGCCTGATCAATTTTCTATCATCAAGGCAAAAGGTGAGATGACTAACAAAGGAATTCACACATGAGTGACCTCATAAGCCTACAGATAAAACAGCTTAAAAAAGCAAAATACATCCTGAAATTATGGATGATAAACTATATAAAGAAGAAGACAGAGTGTGAGAGTGAGAGAGGAAAGAGCAATGGTCTATAATTCTCCTCTCTTCTTGGCCAAATGGACACATTAAAAGCTACTTGTTTTCAGCTGCAGATAATTGCAACGTTTGGTTTGCAGTGGTCTGCTTTAAATCCTTCAGCTGACTTCTTTTTTTTCCTCAGCACAGCTCCAGTCATTTCATTCACTATTAACAACAGCATTGTGTTCAAGACAAAGCTTCAACCGAGTCACACTTAAAAATAAAAACTAGAAAGAATCCCAAGCAGCACAGGCTTCAAGATATTACACAGCTGAACGTGCGTTTGTTATTTTGCTCCAGGTTACCAGCCTCTTGCCTGCCTCTCCGTGTGCACGTTTTTCTTAGATTTTAAATCATTTGAAGTCTAAGCTGGACCTGTGACTAAAAGAAATAGAATCTTAATGAAGCCTAATGAAACGTGATTCTATGAAGATTCTTTTGAAGAATAGTGATGATAAAATACAAATCAAAGAAGCAGTGTAGGAAAGGTGATTGATTTTCATCCAACCACATGGAATAATTTAGATTCCCCATTGAAGTTGCCCAGATCACTGTAGAAATTGCTAAAATTTTCTTCCCTATTATACTTGCAAGGAAATTTCAGCTTCTCTTTAAAAAAATAATTGGAATTTCTTCCTGCTAGTCTTAGTGTTCCTTGAATTCAGGATGATAGTAGAGAATTCATGTCTCAGAGAGATAAAACCTGGGTTACTAAAGGTTATTATTACCTGGAAATGCAGATACATGTAACACTTTCTGCATATCACATAAAGCAAATGAAAAGTAAAAAGACATGTGAGCAGGATATATTTTTACTGTGCTATTTTTTAAACCAAAAGGTAGTATAAGATCATTAATATAAAAGGGCTTCCTACTGCCTGAAAGCTTGAGAAAGAACCATAAATATGCCTTGTGACAGCAGCTGTCAAAATAAGGCTACATTTTGAAAGGCACCCTTGACAGGTGTAATGACCCCCAAATCCTGGGCACAAGCAGTCTGAGTACACACTCATATATAAAGTAGTAATGACATACAGAAGGTCACTTGTGTAAAGATCAAGAAAACAAGGTTATAGTATTATCTGAGGCATATACACAAATGATTCATTCGGATAAAATTTTACCTCCTTTGTTTTTAGGGGACCCTTGATCCTTCAGCTATTTTAACCACTCAGAGAGACCATAACTTCAAGGTAATACAAGAGGAACTAAATTACACTGGTGGAAGTCCGTGTGTCTGCAAGCTCTTCCCACTATCGGTGTAAATGGAAATGGATACGAACTTTCCAAAGGGTAAACTGGACAGCATTCTTCAAGAGTTTGAAAGCCTTCATAACTCTTCATCCAGTTATTCCATCTCTAGGAATCTTCCTAGTACAAACTATCAGAAATGCAGATAAAGATTTTTTTTCCACAAAGATAATTATACAGTGAGTCAGACAGTTATAGGATAGTGATTAGGACTTCAAGTTGTAGAGCCAGACTTGCTGAGTTCCAATTTAACTTCACCAGCTTCCAATGACAACCTCATGACTTTCATTATTAACCTCTCTATGCCTCAGTTTTCTCATCTGTAAAGTGGGGATCTCAAAAGTATATTACAAAAATTAAAAGAGTTAATATATATAAAGCACTAACGCTGTGGCTGAAACATCATAAGTACTAAGTAGGTATTAGATATTTTTATTATAAATGCTTAAATTTGGAAATTACCAACTAAATTGTGATAAATACAACAGAATGTAGTATGCCCATTAGAGATCCTTTTCTTACTGACATGGGAAAATATTCATACTAACTGAAAAATTAAGGATATAAAACTCCATATATTACATGATGGGCTTCCTTGGTGGTTCAGACGGTAGAGAATGCAGGAGACCTGGGTTTGATCCCTGGGGTCAGGAAGAGCCCCTGGAGAAGGAAATAGCAATCCACTCCAGAACTCTTGCCTGGAGAATCCCATGAGCAGAGGACCCCGGTGAACTACAGTCCATGGGGTCGCAAAGAGTTGGAGATGACTGAGAGACTAAGCACACAGATTTGATATATATATAAATATATGAATAGTATATGTGTTTTATATATATAATATAGATATGTACATTAAAAGTGGCAATAGTATTTATTCTTGGATAATGTAATTTCAAGTGCCATTTATTTTCTTTTTACATTTTAATTTTTAAAGGAAATTAAACATTTTTTAACTCTTATCTTTATGAGTTGGTTTATGAAGGAGGAGGAAAACTAGGAGGAGCACCAAGCCACAAGCAGTATTTATGAAACAGAGGTAGGCCAGGCTAAGGGGAGGGCTTCCCAGGTGGTGCTATGTGGTAAAGAACCCGGCTGCCAATTCAGGAGACATAAGAGATGCCAGTTTGATCCCTGGGTCAGGAAGATCGCCTGGGAGAGGGCATGGCAACCCATTCCAGTATTCTTGCCCGGAGAATCCCATAAACAGAGGAGGAGCCTCGTGGGCTACAGTCCATAAGGTCGCAAAGAGTCAGACACTACTGAAGCAACTTAGCACAGCACACAGGCTAAGGGGGAAGTCAGAGTCTATGCCAAAGCCTGCTTCAGTGTTTAGCACTAAGATAAGGAAACGAGATGTGCTTGCACAACTGGGAATTGCTAAGCTTAAAGTTTAAAATACAAACAAAATCCAAACATAATGGATCCACAAAAACTCCTGCCCCAAGGAGCTGTCAGTACAAAGGCATCAGACAACAGGGGAAGATATGCATAAACCAACATATACAGATTCTGGGTAACACAGACAACTGAGATCCAATCAGTTAGGGGCAGAAGACAAAGCCAAAGACTCCTAAGAAGTTTCAACAGGGCCCAAGTAGTAACCTAATCTGTTGCAGGTGAGGCTAAATATAGAGACTTGCAGGTTGCAGCCAAGGAAATGCTTCTCTATGGCAAATGTCTAGAAAAGGAGAGTAAAGACCAAGAGGTAGGAACTTGGCCTTTTTCTCCATGTACCCATGGGGAGCCATAACCTAAGCACAGGAAGGGAGGTACATAGAAGAGCAGACCTTACCCCTTACCCCTGTTAATTGCTCAGTCAAGCTTGAACTGGGGTGGGGGGTGGGGGATGGGGGCGAGGGGAGGGAGGGAAAGTGAGAAGCCTAGAGTGTTTAACTGGGTGCACCAGTATTTAGCAACAATATGTGACTGGAAAGTTATGGAATATCCCAAGATATTATTAACTGCCAGGAACATGACAGAGCATAGCTGAAGCTGCAGAGAAGAGAACTGAATACAGATTACTCAGTATAGGAATTACATGTATATCATGCCTTTGTTACAAGGAAAAAACAATGGCAATTTAAGTTCTAGACTTTTCAAGAAACTTCTGTTAATAAAAAGAAAACTTCTAGAATATGGAAGTGCCATAGCTAGCAATTCCACTTCTGGGTATACATCCAATTATGTATACTGCTGCTGCTGCTAAGTCGCTTCAGTCATGTCCGACTCTGTGCGACCCCATAGACAGCAGCCCACCAGGCTCCCCCGTCCCTGGGATTCTCCAGGCAAGAACACTGGAGTGGGTTGCCATTTCCTTCTCCAATGCATGACAGTGAAAAGTGAAAGTGAAGTCTCTCAGTCATGTTCATGGTGCTATTACCTTATATGCTTCAGTAAGGCATAGCTGTGTTGACAGCATGGAAGACCAGGTGAAGAAGAAAACGATGAGCTTGAAACTCAGACAGAAGGGTTTTCTTAGGGACTTGGTGGCCAATTCATTTACAAAGAGTACATAACCAACATTACCATTCATGTTGGTAAATAATCTAAATAATTATTCTTAATCTGTCCACATATCAGCCTGGCTCCCTTTCAAGGCATGTTGATACATATCGTGCCTTTCTGCAAATTATGAAAGATGTTTCCTCTGGGAGGATGAGTTATTAAATGGCACCCTCCTCCCCACCCCAGGGCATACACTGGATCAGCATAACTCCTGGCTAGATTTTACCCCCTATTTGCTGCTCTGGCATCTCAGTGAAGTGTACAAATTTTAAAAGTGACTCAACATAGCAAGCCCCTAAAATAGACAAGAGTTCCCTAAAATAGACAAAATAACTCAAGGTCTAAAATATGTGTTCCTTTCAGAACTACAAGGAACCCAACTCTTACAATCACATCTCTGTGAATGGTATTTATTTTTTATTGAAGTATAGTTGATTTACAATGTTTCAGGTGTACAGCAAAGTGATTCCATCATATATTTATATGGATGTACATATACTGTAAAATTGTAAATATATATGTATATGTATTATTTTTTATTCTTTTCCATTATAGGGAAGAAGTACAAGATTTTGAGTACTTACTGTGCTATACAGTAGGACTTTATCTGCTTTATATATAGCAGTGTGGTACCTGTTAATTCCAAATTCTAAATTTATCCTTTCCCCCACCTTTATCCCCTTTGATAACCATAAGTTTGTTTTCTATGTTTGTGAGTCTATTTCTGCTTTTTAAATAAGTTCATTTGTATCACTTTTTAGATCCCACATATAAGTGATATCAGACCATATTTGCCTGATTTACTTCACTCAGTATACTAATCTCTAGGTCCATTCATATTGCTGCCAATGGCATTATTTCATGACTAATATTTCATTGTGTGTGTGTGTATATATACATATATATATTCATATACACACTACATATATATATGCATATATATACCACATCTTTATCCATTCATCTGTTGATGGACATGTAGGTTGCTTCCATGTCTTGGCTATTGTAAATAGTGGTGCTATAAACATGGGGTACATGTATCTTTTTCAATTAAGGTTTTCTCTGTATAAATGCCCAGAAGTGGGATTTCTAGATCATATAGAAACTCCATTTTTATTTTTTTAAGTAACCTCCAAACTGCTCCCCATAGTGGCTGCACAAGTTTACATCCCCACCAACAGTATTGGAGGGTTCCCTTTTCTTATAAATTTTATTGAAAATTTACATTTCCAACCCTGGCCTCCTATCCAAACTAATGCTACATTTCAGGTAAACTATGGGCTGCAAGGAGATCCAACCAGTCCATTCTGAAGGAGATCAGCCCTGGGATTTCTTTGGAAGGAATGATGCTAAAGCTGAAACTCCAGTACTTTGGCCACCTCATGTGAAGAGTTGACTCACTGGAAAAGACTCTGATGCTGGGAGGGATTGGGGGCAGGAGGAGAAGGGGACGACAGAGGATGAGATGGCTGGATGGCATCACTGACTCCATGGACGTGAGTCTGAGTGAACTCCGGGAGTTGGTGATGGACAGGGAGGCCTGGCGTGCTGCGATTCATGGGGTCGCAAAGAGTCGGACATGACTAAGCGACTGAACTGAACTGAACTGATGGGCTTCCCTGGTGGCTCAGATGGTAAATGATAAGACATTGCTATTAGGCTATGACACTGAAGCCTCAAATCAACATATCCAAATATCTTTATATGCCCTTTCCCACACACAAAAAAACCCAGCTCCCTCTCCTTCTGATTTCCCTCTGATTCTGTTCATGTATTATCATAAGTGCCCAGACCCAAAATAACAATAACATATCTGAATCATTCCTTTCTTTTGTGCTTCACAGGCAATAAATATGAGTCAATTTTCTCCTTGATCTCTATATTCAGACTTCCAGCTCTTTCCTAAGTCACATACAGTCCTGAAAATATAAGATATAATTTTTCAAGGTTCTGTAATTAACCCTCTCATCTTCTCTCTCCATGGCCTCATTCAGGAAAGCAGTAATTCTCTCCTTTGACTTACTGTCTGTTGACTCTCTAACTCACCTTTCCTGAAACTCTCTCTCCCTGGATTCTTGGATTCTGACCACCTCCCTGATTCTCCAGTGCCTCTAATTCCACATTCCTGGCTCCAGCAATTTCATTGAGGGACTCTTCCTTATCCCTGAAAGATTCTATTTTGATCCTCTTCTCTCTACATATTCTCAGGCCACCTTTTCCTCTTTAAGATCACCTATGATCTGTATGCTGCTGCTGCTACTGCTGCTAAGTCGCTTCAGTTGTGTCCGACTCTGTGAGACCCCATACACGGTAGCCCATCAGGCTCCCCCATCCCTGGGATTCTCCAGGCAAGAACACTGGAGTGGGTTGCCATTTCCTTCTCCAATGCATGAAAGTGAAAAGTGAAAGTGAAGTTGCTCAGTCGTGTCCAACTCTTAGCGACCCCATAGACTGCAGCCCACCAGGCTCCTCCATCCATGGGATTTTGCAGGCAAGAATACTGGAGTGGGGTGCCATTGCCTTCTCCGATGATGTGTATGCTAATGGTTCCCAAATCTACTCCCCTGCTCTAGTCCTAAAGCCAGCTCATTATGTTAAAAAATTAACCTCATTGTTTTCCACAAGGCTTCAGGGAATGGGAGAAACAAGTTGTGGGGGCAGGAGTGGAGAGACAAAGGGGAGAGGGTGATAAGAGGAGACAGTGAGGGAAGGGGAGGGAAAGGAAAGAGAAGGGCAGCTCAAACAAACTTTCTTCAGAGCAAATAATCTTCCTTTTCTATCTGGGCAAAAAGCAACACTTTTTCTCAAGAAACAAATCCCAAGCCCATGCTTGTTGGGTCTTTCAGTCTCAACCCCTATTACTCACCAAAACCTCTGAATTACATCTTATAAATTCCTCTACATTTTCTCCTCTTCTTTTTAGTCAAATTCCTGTTGTTCTCATTTGGATCTGAAGCAGCTGTGACTTAACCAACTACAATGTCCAAACTGGGTTCCCACTCAGATTCTCAAAATTTATTCTCTACCTGGACATTACAATAATTTTTCTAAAGGAAAAATCTACTCATTTCACTTCTGATTAAAATTCTTCAATAGTACCCCCATGATACAGAGCTGTGCTAACCAAAATACATCACCTGGGAGTTTGTTAGAAATGCAAAAACTCAGACCCCATTCCAGACCTACTGAACAAGATCTGCATCTTAACAAGATCTCGAGGTGTTTCATGTGGGCATTAAATCTGAGACACACTGATCTAAAGAATAAAATATATTTGTGAGCTCACCAATGGGCTTCCCAGGTGACGCTAGTGGTAAAGAACCCTCCTGCTAAATGCAGGAGATGCAAGAGATGCGGGTTCAGTCCCCATGTTGGGAAGATCCCCTGGGGGAAGGCATGGCAACCCACTCCATATTCTTGCCTGGAGAACCCCATGGAGAGAGAGCCTGGTGGGCTATAGTCCCTAGGGTCGCAAATAGTTGGACACGATTGAAGCAATTTAGAACACATGCACACATGTGAGCTCACCCATAGGCCAGTCACAACCTTCACAAGCTGCTGCCCATGTATCTTTCCAGCTTCAGCTTCAGCCTTTACCCTTCCACACTCCTTTCCTGCCTCAGGGCCTTTGTAGAAGACATTCTTTTTCCAGATTACCCTTCCCTACCTCATCCTGCAATACCTGATTCATCTCACATCTTCATACAAGGTCTTAAGACCAAATGTTTTGTTTCAAGAAAATAAATGTTTTAAAGAAAACATATTAGACTAGTGTCTGCACTTGGCATGAGCTGTTTTTCCATGAAATTTTTGTTTCAGCTGAACATTGTACTTTTAATTGCAATTGGTCATGATCTAGAATGCATTTCTTATTGTAGGTATAAACCCCCAAAACTCTAAGTCCTAAAGTACCCTAAAATTCCTTCTCTAAGTTCAGAGGTCAGAAGGGCCTCAGAGCTTTGCCATGGTGAAAGTGAAGAAGTGAAGTCGCTCAGTCATGTCCAACTCTTTGCAACCCCATGGACTGTAGCCTATCAGGCTCCTCCGTCCATGGGATTTCCCAGGCAAGAGTGCTGGAGTGGATTGCCATTTCCTTCTCCAGGGGATCTTCCCAACCCAGGAATCGAACCCGGGTCTCCCACATTGCAGGCAGACGCTTTACCCATCTGAGCTACCAGGGAAGCCCCATGGTGGACATACCTTTATTATAAAACTAATTACATTTTATAAAAATAAAATTTTGCATATCTATTTCCTCATCAGACCATGAGTTCTTTCTGGGTCGGGGCTATTGCTTCTCCATCTTTGAAAATCAGAATCCTAGCACAGTCAATGTTTTTTCCAGGAATGAATGAATAACAGCATTAATGAAATATGTCCCACTATAAATGCTAGTGTTGAGGCAGCAGAGGACCACACAGGGACAAAGTCATGCCTTTGAGTGGTGGCCCAGAATCTGAGGGAAGGCTGTGGGCTTCAGCTAGACTGACTTAATTCATTTCTGAATCCCTACTTTGTCCCATAGGACTGTGTCACCTGGAACAACCTACCTAACCTCATAGGTTTTCAACTTCCTCCTCTGAAAAATGAGTATGTGCTTAGTCACTCAGTTGTGTCTGACTCATTGTGACCCCAGGACTGCAGCCTGCCAGGCTCCTCTGTCCATGGGAATTCTCCAGGCAAGAATACTGGAGTGGGTTGCCATGCCCTTCTCCAGGGTATCTTCCCAACCCAGGGATCAAACCCAGGTCTCCTGCATTGCAAGTGGATTATTTACCATCTTAGCCACCAGGGAAGCCTAAGAATACTGGAGTGGGTAGCCTATCTCTTCTCCAGGGGAACTTCCTGACCCAGGAATCAAACCAGGGTCTCCTGCATTGCAAGCACATTTTTTACCAGCTAAGCTACCCAGGAAGCCCCCCAAAATGAGGATGTTATTTTTAATTTTCCAAGGGTAAGATAGGTGAAATAACATTGCATAAAATAAACTTAACACAGTATCTAGAATGTGTGTATCTAGAATATACCTAGAATATAGTAAATGCTCTGTAATATTTGTACTGGTGTAAGAATTAAATATGACAATATCTACCACACACCTGCCACACGGTAGGCACTCAGGGATGGCAGTGATGATTACAGCTAGGCAATTTATTGGGATTTTTAATATAAGGGAATAACATTGAAAAATCTAACTTCTTATTTTAACTTGGGAGTAAAAATGGGACTCCCCATATGACACAGGAGTGTTTTACTTTGTCTTTAGCACATATCACCTTTAACACTTACATCATCCTTAGCTATATACCACATTTAGCATTTGTCCCCTCCACCAAAAATATAAGCTGCATGAACGCAGAAATACTATCTGGCTTGGTTACCATTATTTATCAAGCACCTAAAATAGTGCCTGACAAAGAGTAGGGAGAATAAGCACTGAACAATTATTTGTTGAAAAAATGGAATACTGGCCAAGCCTTATGTCCTTCAAATCTGGACTTGCCTTGGTCTAAGGGGGAGGTGAGTCTTTTTTGGTTTAAAAAAAAAAAAGAGTTAGATGGGCTGGGCCACTCCCAAGTCAACCCTGAACAGGTCTTTGTTTTCAAAGCCCTAGGCCTATGGATATCATGTTGGAGTGTTTCGGAAGGGAAAACACCAAGGCTTCAGAGTTCCATGATTGAGGAGGATAAGTGGCCTCACTTCTGCAAGATTCCCCAAACTGAGCATAGAAAGGGAGTTTTCAACTCTAAGAATGGCAGTGTCATGAACTCAACACACCTGAGGTAGCAAAACTTCAAATGGTAATAGCCCCAGAACTAACTCAAGGAAATGCTATCTGTCCAGCAGAGGACAACCCAAAATGCACCAGTGTATTCCTGAGGTTCATTATTATGAGGGGGAAAAATCTAGAGAAACTAGAGAAGGTCAGTCAAAACACCTTTCAGAAAAGAAAAATTTTGCTTCACATTTAAGTGAATGCAGCTCTCAAAACTGAGAGAGAGAGACACAGACTGTGATGCAGGTGTGGAGGTAGATGTGGAGGTGGGTGTCAACCTAGACGTGGGTGTAGAAGCAAATGCCCACATTCTCTTGTGGGGAAGGGCAACAGATATGTCCTGCATAGCTCTGTGAGTCAAACTGAAATTAATGAGTAAAAGCCACAGAGACTTTCATATCAACATAAACAAGTTATCTAGTTTAACATGATCCCTAACCAAATAAAGTGAGCTCATTTAGGGGTTTATCCCTAATACTTACAATGTTCAGACAGGCTGAACTACCACTCGGGCTGAAGATTATAGAGGAACACACGTGTTGTTTCTTGTCTGTCAAGAGCTGTGAGAGGCCTCACTGGAAAAGGGGTTAGTCTACTTCAAATGGATGGATGTTAAGTTAAGAAATAGCTACTCAGGATAACAACACAGAAAAGTAAGCAAGCGCACAGATACTTTGCAGTTCTCCTCAGCTTCAATTTTTAAGCAGATATTTCATGTTGTATAATTTGAAGACATTTAAATACTGAGAAGTTATACAACTATAAAGCTCTGTTATTGGTACTCTATTAATAACAAATGAAAGTAATTTGAACACAGAATAATACCTGTAGTATCTATTTTTAAAAGGATCTTATCAAGGAAATAATGTAAGCAAAACTGAAATGGATGCACTTAATTTACTGTAGAATAAAAATTTCAAAAATTATAGGAACATTCAATTAAGAATACTTGCAGTGCTAATTAAAACCATCTTATCAATCACTAAAGTGGGTCCTATGGTATCTCCTCTATTTGGCAGTATTTTCTTAGTCTAGTTTGAGATGCTCTATGAATTTCAAAGTAATAAAACTGATTTCCCTTGAAAAATGTTACATAACTCAAACTATTTAAGTCAATTTTGCAATCAGTCTGATTTAGCAAAATTTAGCTATCCTAATCAAAATTTAAAACACTTCTATTTATATTAATGGCTATTAAAGGCACTGATCAAGGCAGAGCTTTTTAAGCAATGGAACCACTTTGGTCCCAGAGAAAAATCAAACTGATTTGGAAACATAGATAACTATATGATAGTATGGCACATATACTAATCCTACCTGCATACATTCTAGATAAAAATGATTTGCTAACAAGAAGAACCATGACTGATTTCATGAGTTACACTTCTATTATTACTTTACAACACTGACATAATTCCTGATCCCTCCCTTTTCCTCAGACCCCAGATCCCATCAGTGGACAAGTCTTTTTGATTTTACCTTCCCCAAAATGGCTGATCTATCTCTTTATAGGCTGCTGGGGCCTAGTCCATAAAACATTATCTCTGTCTGAACTGATGCCAAGGGCAAACCAACTGACCTCTCTCATTCCCCTTCTCCAACCACCAAGGCCCACCACCCTCCCCAGCCCTTACAGCCATAACCCTGTTAAAAACTCCACAGTTTAAAATTATTCAAAGGCTTCCCACTGCATTTGGAATGAAATCCAAACTCCTTCCAAGGACCTGTCACTTCCTGCATGATGCAGCACATGCCTATGGCCACAAAACCACCTCCTATAGCTCCTAGACCTGTCCTCTTCCCTACTGACACTCTGGTATTTTTTGTCATCTTCTAACACATAAACATGTACTATACCCTCTAACTGGAATTTTCTTTCTGCAGCTTCTCTTATGTCAGACTCATTCTCATCCTATCAATTTCTCCCCAATGTCCACCCCTCAGAGAGCCTTCCCCAGCTACCTTGGAACGCATCCTGCCCCATGTAACCTTGCTGTTCTCTGTCTCCATCTCAGAATCTGGCTTGTGGTCCTCCTAGTACCTGACTCAACTTGCTGTTATTTCATTAGCTTGTTCTTTCAGTCTGTCTTCAGTTAAGTTCAGTTGCTCAGTCATGTCCAACTCTTTATGACCCCATGAACTGCAGCATGCCAGGCCTCCCTGTCCATCACCAACTCTCAGAGTTTACTCAAATTCATGACCATTGAGTCAGTGATGTCATCCAACCAGTCCATGGACCATCCAACCAGTCCAATGGACATGATACCATCATGTCCATTGAGTCGATGATTCCATCCAACCAGTCTGTCTTCCCTGGGATTGGGTGATGCCATCCAACCCAGTCTGTCTTCACTGGGTTGTAAATTCCATGGGGAAGGAACATGTCTGTCTGGTTCACTGCTAGGCACCCAGGACTTGACACAGGAGCTGGGCACTCAGTAGGAATTCAAAATATATTTGCTGAATGAATTAACATAACAAAACCATAGACATTCCTAAATTTCAAAGGTGTTTGAAAATTTTGCTTAAATGTGTGTATGTATGTATATATATATATGAAAAATTTGCCTGAACCCATATAGTACAAAGTAAAATTGAGAAATTTAGATATTCTTTTAAGTAATTCATCAAATTATTCCTTCTGACAGCCAATAAATGCTCATAAAAATAAGACCCACCTCAAATGGAAAACCTTTTGCTAATTCCTCCTGCTCAAGTATGTATAAAATGCCTGGGGTCCACTTACAGCAGAAGAGCCAGGTTAAAGAGATGGCAAGTTCAAGAGCTGGTAAGGTTAAGAAATGAAAACCATCCCTGCTCTGACAGAAAAACAGATTAAGAGGGCACAGTCTTCACCCTAGACATTGACAATGATCTTGATGATGATGATGATGATAGAAGCAGCATTTGACAAGCATTTGCCATGTGCCACTGTCTCTGTCTCAGTACTTTGCATATATTAACTCATTTAATCCTTACAATAACCTTATCACCATCCACATTTTACAGATAAGAAATTCCAAGGCTTAAACAGGTTAGTGTAGACAATTTACAAAAAGTCATACAATTAAGAAGTGGAAGAGTTGAGATTTAATCCTGCTGCTGCTGCTGCTAAGTCGCTTCAGTCGTGGCCGACTCTGTGCGACCCCAGAGACGGAAGCCCACCAGGCTCCTCCATCCCTGGGATTCTCCAGGCAAGAATACTGGAGTGGGTTGCCATTTCCTTCTCCAATGCTTGAAAGTGAAAAGTGAAAGTGAAGTCACTCAGTCGTGTCCAACTCTTAGCGACCCCATGGACTGCAGCCCACCAGGCTCCTCTGTCCATGGGATTTTCCAGGCAAGAGTACTGGAGTGGAATGCCATTGCCTTCTCCAGAGATTTAATCCTAGGTACTTTGATTTCAGACGCCCACTTTTATTTCTGCTAAAGAAAAAAAAAGTTGAGGTCACTCTTTTTACCACTGAATAAAAAACTCAGTCAATAACCAAAACTTGAACTGTTCTGACTTACTAGAAATGCTGATGATAAACAAAACTTAAGCTTTCTTCATGTCCTTACAGCAAGACTTTCCAGCTTCCTTGCTTGCCAGCTACAAACAAGTTAAGTGTAGGCAATCAAACGAACACAAAATTAACCAACCACAAGAGAAAACAATGTGCTTATTCATTCAGCCTTTATAAGCAAAAGTGTAACTACTGAAAGCCAAGGTCTAACCACTTTCCATTTGAAGTCTCTCTGTTAGCAGTTTGTTTCTCACACAATAAAATATTCACATTGAATAAAGCCCTCTGAATTTTCTTTTGACTTACTAAAGTATACAAAAATATTTTAAGACATACCAAAAAGAAAATGTACTTTATATGCTACTGAGCATTCAGTTCAGTTCAGTCGCTCAATTGTGTCCAACTCTTTGTGACCCCATGCACTGCAGCACGCCAGGCCTCCCTGTCCATTACCAACTCCCGGAGTTTACCCAAACCCATGTCCATCGAGTCGGTGATGCCATCCAGCCATCTCATCCTCTGTGGTCCCCTTCTCTTCCTGCCTCCAATCCCTCCCAGCATCAGGGTCTTTTCCAATGAGTCAACTCTTCTCATGAGGTGGCCAAAGTACTGGAGTTTCAGCTTTAGCATCAGTCCTTCCAATGAACACCCAGGACTGATCTCCTTTATGATGGACTGGTTGGATCTCCTTGCAGTCCAAGGGACTCTCAAGAGTCTTCTCCAACACCACAGTTCAAAAGCATCAATTCTTCGGTGTTCAGCTTTCTTCACAGTCCAATTCTCACATCCATACATGACCATTGGAAAAACCACAGCCTTGACTAGACAGACCTTTGTTGGCAAAGTAATGTCTCTACTTTTGAATATGCTATCTAGGTTGGTCATAACTTTCCTTCCAAGGAGTAAGCATCTTTTAATTCCATGGCTGCAATCACCATATGCAGTGATTTTGGAGCCCCCCCAAAATAAAGTCTGACACTGTTCCACTGTTTCCCCATCTATTTGCCATGAAGTGATGGTACCAGATGCCATGAGTTTCGTTTTCTGAATGTTGAGCTTTAAGCCAACTTTTT
This sequence comes from Bos indicus x Bos taurus, assembly GCF_003369695.1. Taxonomy (NCBI): domain Eukaryota; kingdom Metazoa; phylum Chordata; class Mammalia; order Artiodactyla; family Bovidae; genus Bos; species Bos indicus x Bos taurus. The sequence continues at coordinate 85,629,622 of NC_040076.1, forward strand.
CACTCTCCTCTTTCACTTTCATTAAGAGGCTTTTTAGTTCCTCTTCACTTTCTGCCATAAGGGTGGTATCATCTTTATATCTGAGGTTACTGATATTTCTCCCAGCAAGAATCTTGATTCCAGCTTGTGCTTCTTCCAGCCCAGTGTTTCTCATGATGTACTCTGCATAGAAGTTAATAAGCAAGGTGACAATATACAGCCTTGACGTACCCCTTTTCCTATTTGGAACCAGTCTGTTGTTCCATGTCCAGTTCTAACTGTTGCTTCCTGACCTAAAATGACATTAATAGTAACTGCCAGGTCTTTGCAGCCATAAGGGATATTCACATTTCTTCTCATTGGAGAAATCTGTATCAGTTTGGCTCCCAATACTAAAGTTACTTTTTATCAGAAGGATGAGAATATGACTCTCCTGATACATCCCAGAGGGCAGTCAACACAGAAACAGACCAAACTAAAATATCATAGCCAAAACAAAGGGTGCGTGGAAAAGAGAGAGGAAAAGAGGGAAGGTGAGAGAGAAGGAAAAGGTGTGTATACCATGTGAGTCAATAAACAGAGAAGGCAACCAACATTCTACAAAACATTTTTGGAAAAAATGAAAACCACCTTGATAATACTATTGACAAAGATTTGAATTCAAAGTATTTCGGGATAAATAAGAAGTGTCAGGAAATAGTACTGTATTATTTTCCCGTGGCTACTGTAACAAATTACTGCAAACTTGGTGCCTGAAAACAATAGAAATTCTTTTCCTACAGTTCTAAAGCCCAGAAGTCTGAAGCCAGTGTCACTGAACCAAAAACAAGGTGTTGGCATAGCTGTGTTCCCTCCAGAGATTCTAGTGGAGAAACTGTTCCTTGTCTCTTCCAACTTCCTGTGGCTTCTAACATTTCTTAATTTGTGGCCACATCACTTCAGTTTTCAAGGCCAGTATATTGAAATCTCCCTCTGCTCTGTCCTCATATTTCCATCTCTGAACAAACTCACCCTCTGCTTCCCTCTAATAAAGATACACATGATGGTACTTAGGATCCACTAGGATAAACCAGGGTGATCTTCACATCCCAAGTCTTAATCACATCTGTAAAGATCTTTCTTCCAAATAAGGTAGCATTTACGGATTCCAGAGATTGAGACTTGATATCTTTCTAGGGTGTGGGGCACATATTTTAGGCTACTGCAAGAACAAGCTGCTTCAATGAAAGGAAGTAACTAACCCTGGCATAGACTATTGAGAGACACAGGAGCACAGCAGAACTCACAGAAGACCAACAGAACTTTGTACAAGACAAGGAACCCTCCTGGACCAGAAGACAAATCATATTCAATTAAGCGCTTTTCCTAGTGCTTTAATGAGATATTTGGGAATTAAAGTAGGCATAATTACTGGCATTTATGTGAAAAGAATTTTGCCTAACTTAATTCTACTGTAAATTGAATGTAATTTTACTCCATAATATAGGGGCAGTCAATCTTGGAAAATTCTTTGCTGTCTTTATGGAATTCTAAATTCAAATGCTAATACACTCAAGGAGGAACAATACATGAACCGTGAACTTCCTGATGTTCAAGCTGGTTTTAGAAAAGGCAGAGGAACAAGAGGTCAAATTGCCAACATCTGCTGGATCATAGAAAAAGAGAGTTCCAGAAAAACATCTATTTCTGCTTTATTGACTATGCCAAAGCCTTTGACTGTGTGGATCACAATAAACTGTGGAAAATCCTGAAAGAGATGGGAATACCAGACCACCTGACCTGCCTCTTGAGAAACCTGTGTGCAGGTCAGGAAGCAACAGTTAGAACTGGACATGGAACAACAGACTGGTTCCAAATAGGAAAAGGAGTATGTCAAGGCTGTATATTGTCACCCTGCTTATTTAACTTCTATGCAGAGTACATCATGAGAAACGCTGGACTGGAAGAAGCACAAGCAGGAATCAAGATTGCCGGGAGAAATACCAATAACCTCAGATATGCAGATGACACCACCCTTATGGCAGAAAGTGAAGAGGAACTCAAAAGCCTCTTGATGAAAGTGAAAGTAGAGAGTGAAAAGTTGGCTTAAAGCTCAACATTCAGAAAACGAAACTCATGGCATCCGGTCCCATCACTTCATGGGAAATAGATGGGGAAACACGGAAACAGTGTCAGACTTAATATTTTGGGGCTCCAAAATCACTGCAGATGGTAACTGCAGCCATGAAATTAAAAGATGCTTACTCCTTGGAAGGAAAGTTATGACCAACCTAGATAGCATATTCAAAAGCAGAGACATTACTTTGCCAACAAAGGTCTGTCTAGTCAAAGTTATGGTCTTTCCAATAGTCATGTATGGATGTGAGAGTTGGACTATAAAGAAAGCTGAGTGCTGAAGGATTGATGCTTTTGAACTGTGGTGTTGGAGAAGACTCTTGAGAGTCCCTTGGACTGCAAGGAGATCCAACCAGTCCATCCTAAAGGAAATCAGTCCTGAATATTCATTGGAAGGACTGATGTTGAAGCTGAAACTCCAGTACTTTGGCCACCTACCTGATGCAAAGAGCTGACTCATTTGAAAAGACCCTGGAGACTTCCCTGGTGGCTTAGATGGTAAAGCGTCTGCTTCCAATGCAGGAGACCCGGGTTTGATCCCTGGGTTGGGAAGATCCTCTGGAGAAGGAAATGGCAACCCACTCCAGTACTCTTGCCTGGAAAATCTCATGGACAGAGGAGCCTGGTAGGCTACAGTCCATGGGGTCACAAAGAGTTGGACACAACTGAGCGACTTCACTTTCACTTTGTTGCTGGGAAAGATTGAAGGTGGCAGGAGAAGGGGACAACAGAGGATGAGATGGCTGGATGGCATCACCAACTCAATGGACATGAGTTTGAGTGAACTCCAGGAGTTGGTGATGGACAGGGAGGCCTGGCATGCTGCAATCCATGGGGTCACAGAGAGTCAGACACAACTGAGCAACTGAACTGAAGGTCACAAATATTCTCTCCTAGAAATTAATAATTTGGCTTTTATATTTAAGATACAATCTTTTAAATTTTGTGTATATGGATATCAAGTTTCCCCAGCAATGTCTGATAAAAAAAGACAATCCTTTGCTCCACTGAATTGGTTCGGTACATTTGTCCAAATCAATTGACCATAAATTTTTAAACTCTTAGTCTATACTTATGCTAGTGCCACACTGTCTTGATTATTGTAGCATTAGAGTCATTTTTGAAAGCAAGAAGTTTAAGTCCTACATTTGCTTTGTTCTTCTATTTCAAAACTACTGTGGCTGTTTGATATCCTTTGCATTCCCATGTCAAATTTCTGCAAAAATATGCCTCTTGAGATTTTACAGAGAAATACAATAGATCTTTGTATACTGGTCTTATATTCTGCAACATTGCATATTTATTATGTGTGCTAAGTCACTTCAGTTGTGTCTGACTCAGTGCAATGCTATGAACTGTAACCTGCCAGGCTCCTCTGTCCATGGGATTCTCCAGGCAAGAATACTGGAATGGGCTGCCATGCTCAACCCAGGGATCAAACCCATATTTTATGACTCCTGCATTGGCAGGCAAATTCTTTACAACTATGAATTCCTTAAGGTTTTATATCTTTTGCAAATACAAATTATTTACTTATTCCTTTCCAATTTAATTTTCTTATTCCTTTCTTCCCTTTCTCTCTCCCCCCGACCTTTCTTTCCCTACCTTTCCTTTCCTTCCTATCCTTCCCTCTTTTCCCTTCCTATCTCCTTGCCTCCCTTATTTCCTTACTTCCCATTTTCTTTTTCTTTCTTCTTTCATCCTTCCCTCCCTTCCTTCTTTTCTCTTTCTCTCTCCTTCCTTTCCTTCCAGAATGCTGTTGACCTGAAGTGGTAAGAGTAAATATCCTTGCTTTATTTCCAAACTTACAGAGAAAAGCATTCAGTCTTTCATTGTCAAGTATGATTTTAGCTCTAAGGGTTTTTTTTTTTAAGTACTGATGCCTTTTATCAGGGCAAAGATGCTCCTATCTATCCCTAATTTAAGAGTTTTATTATGAATGGAAGTTGTTGTTCAGTCGCTAAGTCATGTCCGACTCTGCAACACCATGGATTGCAACACACCTGGCTTCCTTGTCCTTCACTATCTCCTAGTGTCTGCCCAAATGAATGGGTGTTGGGTTCTGCCAAATGCCCTTCCTTTGCATCTATTGAAATGACCATGTGACTTTTTTCCATTATTCTTTTAAGATAGTGTATTACACTAATTTTCACATATTAAATAAATCTTGCATTCTTGGAATAAATTCCACTTGATCACAAGGTATAACCTGTTTGTAGGTTTCTGGATATGGTTTGCTAATATTTTGTTGTAGATTTTTTGTATATATATTTATGACACATATCAGTCTGTAGTCTTTTCTTATGATAGTTCTGTATTTGGTATCAGAATAACAACACTGACCTCATAAAATGAGCTGGAAAATGTCCCCCTTTCCTCTATGTTCTGGAAGAGCTTCTGAAATACTGATATAATTTCTTTAGATATTTAATAGAATATGCCAATAAATCTATCTGGGCCTGGGCTTTCCTTTGTGGACAGATTTTAATACTAATTCAATTTGTATGTTTGTTACAGGTCTATTTAAATATTCTTTCTTTAATCAACTTTAGTAGTTTGTTTCTTTTAGGGAATTTGTCCATTTAATCCATGCTATCTAATTTGTTGGCATAAAATTGGTTTTTAAATTTTGTAGAAAGAAAATCTCTTTCAGTCCTGATTTTGGTAATTTTTGTCTTCTCCATTCTTTGCCAGGGGAGGAAAGACTCAGTCTACCCAATCTTTTGTCAGTTTTGTTGCTGTATTTTCCTGTTTTCAGCTTAATTGATTTATGCTCTAACTTCATTTTTTTTTGTTCCCCTTTCTCTGACTTTTGGTTAATTTTTTTCAAGTTTAAGGCAGAATCTAATGTTAATTTTTTTCTTCTTTGCTAGTAATGGCTTTTACTGATATAAATTTTCCTCTAAACATTGTTTTGGTATATACCTTAAATCTTGATATGTTATATTTTGTTTTCATTTAGTTCAAAATACTTTCTAATTTCTTTTGTGGGTTATTTTATTTTCTATGACCTATGGGCTATTCAAAATGTATTTTTAAATTTTCAAAATTGAGAATTTTTCCAAGTTTCTTTCTATTGTTGATTTTTAATTCCACTGTGTTCATATTGTATAATTTTAATCCTCTTAAGTATACTAAGATTTCTTTTCTTTTATAGGCTAGTATAAGGTCTACCCTGGAAAATATTCCACACAGTTCAGAAAGAATGTATCTGTAAACATGCACATACTAAGTGGAAGTTTCAAATTTCTCACCATTAATTATGATGTTAACTGTAGGTCTTTGTAAATTTAAAAGTTTTTTTATTTCCAGTTTTTTAAGGAATCTCCACACTGTTCTCCATAGTGGCTGTACTAGTATGCATTCCCACCAACAGTGTAAGAGGGTTCCCTTTTCTCCACACCCTCTCCAGCATTTATTGCTTGTAGACTTTTGGATAGCAGACGTTCTGACTGGCATGAAATGGTACCTCATTGTGGTTTTGATTTGCATTTCTCTGATAATGACTGATGTTGAGCATCTTTTCATGTGTTTGTTAGCCATCTGTATGTCTTCTTTGGAGAAATGTCTGTTTAGTTCTTTGGCCCACTTTTTGATTGGGTCGTTTATTTTTCTGGAATTGAGCTGCAGGAGTTGCTTGCATATTTTTGAGATTAATTATTTGTCAGTTGCTTCATTTGCTATTATTTCCTCCCATTCTGAAGGCTGTCTTTTCACCTTGCTTATAGTTTCCTTTGTTGCGCAGAAGCTTTACTACCCAGCAATCCCACTGCTGGGCATACACACTGAGGAGACCAGAATTGAAAGAGACACGTGTACCCCAATGTTCATCACAGCACTATTTATAATAGCCAGGACATGGAAGCAACCTAGATGTCCATCAGCAGACAAATGGATAAGCTGTGGTACATATACACAATGGAGTATTACACGGCCATTAAAAAGAATACATTTGAATCAGTTCTAAGGAGGTGGATGAAACTGGAGCCTATTATACAGAGTAAAGTAAGCCAGAAAGAAAAACACCAATATAGTATACTAACGCATATATATGGAATTTAGAAAGATGGTAACGATAACCCTGTATGCGAGACAGCAAAAGAGACAGATGTATACAACAGTCTTATGGACTCTGTGGGAGAGGGTGAGGGTGGGATGATTTGGGAGAACGGCATTGAAACATGTATATATGTGAAACGAAACGCCAGTCCAGGTTTGGTGCATGACACAGGATGCTCGGGGCTGGTGCCCTGGGATGACCCAGAGGGATGGTATGGGGAGGGAGGTGGGAGAGGGGTTCAGGATGGGGAACACATGTACACCTGTGGCGGATTCATGTTGATGTATGGCAAAACCAATACAATATTGTAAACGAATTAGCCTCCAATTAAAATAAATAAATTTATATTTTAAAAGTTTTTTAATTAATTAATTTATTTTTGCTTGCACTGTGTCTTTATTGCTGTGTGTGGGCTTTTCTCTAGTTGCAGTGTGGAGACTTCTCATCGTAGTGGCTTCTTTTGCTACAGAGCACGGACTCTAGGTACACAGGCTCAGGAGTTGCAGCTCACAGACTCTAGAGCACATGGGCTTCAGTAGTGGTGGCTGGTGGGCTCAGCAGTTGCAGCTCCCAGGCTCTAAAGTGCAAGCTCAGTAGCTGGGACATATGGGCTTAGTTGCTCCGAGGCATATGGAATCTTCCTGGACTAGGGTCAAAGCTGTTTTCCCTGAATTGGCAGGTGGATTATTACTGTACCACCAGGGAAGTCTGGTAAATATTCTTTACCAAATTGAGGAAACTTCCCTTTATCCCTGCTGCTGCTGCTAAGTTGCTTCAGTCATGTCTGACCCTGTGCGACCCCATAGACGGCAGCCCATGAGGCTCCCCCATCCCTGGGATTCTCCAGGCAAGAACACTGGAGTGGGTTGCCATTTCCTTCTCCAATGCATGAAAGTGAAAAGTGAAAGTGAAGTCACTCAGTCGTGTCCAACTCTTAACGACCCCATGGACTGCAGCCTACCAGGATCCTCCATCCATGGGATTCTCCAGGCAAGAGTACTGGAGTGGGTTGCCATTGCCTTCTCCCTTTATCCCTAGTTTGCTGAGAATTTTCATCATTCATGGATGTTGGATTTGGTCAGGGCTTTTTCTCCATCTCCGAGGGCACTAAGGCTGTCACCAAGTATACCAGCTCCAAGTAAATATAATATGCCTAGCCGCTGTTAACGGAGAAGGCAATGGCACCGCACTCCAGCACTCTTGCCTGGAAAATCCCATACGGGGGACGGAAGGCCTGGTGGGCTGTAGTCCATGGGGTCGCTAAGAGTCAGACTGGACTGAGCGACTTCACTTTCACTTTTCTCCATCTACTAATATAATTATGTAATTTTCTTCTCTAGCCTATTGCTGTGATGAAGTATATTAATTGATTTTTTAGCATGGAGCCAGCCTTGTGTACCTGAGATAAATCTCACTTCATTGTATGTATGAATATTTTTATACATTGTTAAATTTGATTTGCTAAAATTTAAAGATTTTTATACCTATGAGAGATATTGGTCTGTAGTTTTCTTTTCTGGCAGTATCTTTGCCTGATTTTGGTATGAAGGTAATGCCAACCTCACAGAATGAGTTAAGAAGTACTCCCTCTGCTTCTATTAATATCTTCTGAGAGAGTGTAGAGAACTGATGTAATTTCTTCCTTAAATGTTTGGTAGAATTCACCAGTGAATCCATCTTCTGGCTGGGCCTTGTGCTTTCTATTTTAGAGGTTTATTAATTATTAATTAAATTTCCATAGTATATATAAACCTATTCAGATTCTGTATTTCTCCTTGTGTGAGTTTTCAAAGACAGTCTTTCAAGGAATTGACCATTTAATCTAGGTTATCAATTCTGTAGGCATAGAGTTGTTCATAGAATTCACCTGTTATACTTTTAATGTCCATGGAATCTATAAAGATGACTTCTCTCTCATTTCTGATTTTAGTAATTTGTGCTCCTTTTTTTCTTAGCCTGACTAGAGGCTTATAATTTTATTGATCTTTCCAAAAAACTAGTGTTTGGTTTCATTGATTTTCTCTTGTGATTTTTTTTAAATTCCATTGACTTTTGCCTGATAGCTCATTAGTCTTCTCTTCTGCTTACTTTGGATTTAATTAGCTCCTCAATTTCTAATTTCATAAAAGGGGTGGTTAGATGATTCATTTTAAATCTTTCTTCTTGTCTAAAATATGCATTCAGTGCTATAAATTTCCTCTAAACACTGATTTAGCTGCATCCCACAAATTCTTATAGGTTGTGATTTTGTTTAGCTCCAAATATTTTCTTTTCACTTCTCTTGGCATTTCTTCTTTAATCCATGTATTATGTAAGAGTTTGTCATTTAACCTTGGGATTTTTCAGCTCTCCCTCTTATTAATTTCTAGTTCAATTTTATTTTAGTCTGAGAGCAGACATTGTAGGATTTCTATACTTTTAACTTTAGGTGTATTTTCTGACCCAGAATATAATCTTAGTGAAGTTGAGAAGAATGTGTTTTCTGTAGTTGTTAGGTGAAATAACCTATGAAAAGTTCTATTATATCCAGTTGATTGTTGTTGTTGATGTTTTGAGTTCAGTTATTTCCTTACTGATTTTCTGCTGAATCTATTGATTTCTAATAGAGGACTGTTAGCTGGAGATCTGCTAATAGTGGATTTTTCTCTTTCCTGGCAATGCTATCAAGGTTTGCCTCATAATTTGACATTCTACTGTTAAGCACATATACATTAAGGCATGTAATGTCTTTTTAGCATATTAATCCCTCTAGCATTATGCTATTAATTAAAGCCATTCTTTTTTTCTGATATTTTCCTTGCTTTGAATCCTGCTGTCAGAAATTAACATACCTACTCTACTCCTACTCTTTTGATTATTGTTACCATGGATATCATTCTTCATACCTTTACTTTTAATCTATATGTTGTTCAGTCACTCAGTCGTGTCCAACTCTTTGCAACACCATGGACTGCAGCATTCCAGGCTTCCCTGTCCTTCATCATCTCCCAGAGCTTGCTCAAACTCATGTTCATTGAGTTAGTGATGCCATCCAACCATCCCATCCTCTGTCATCCCCTTCTCCTGCCTTCAGTCTTTCTCAGTAGCAGGGTCTTTTCCAGTGAGTCAAGTCTTCACATCAGGTGGCCAAAGTATTGGGGCTTCAGCTTCATCATCAGTCCTTCCAATGAATATTCAGGACTGGTTTCCTTTAGGATGGACTGGTTCGATCTCCCTGCTGTCCAAGGGACTCTCAAGAGTCTTCTCCAACACCACAGTTTAAAGGAATCAATTCTTCAGTGCTCAGTCTTCTTTATGGTCCAACTCTCACATCCATACATGACTACTGGAAAACCATAGCTTTGACTAGAAGGACCTTTGTCAGCAAAGTATTGTCTCTGTTTTTTAAAAAGCTATCTAGGTTTGTCATCGCTTTTCTTCCAAGGAGCAAGCATCTTTTAATTTCATAGGTGCAGTCACCATCCATGGCGATTTTGGAGCCCAAGAGAATAAAGTCTGTCACTGTTTTCATTGTTTCCCCATCTATTTGCCATGAAGTGATGGGACCAGATGCCATAATAGTTTTCAAGTGCCGAGTTTTAAGCAAGCTTTTTCACTTTCCTCTTTCACTTTCATCAAGAAGCTCTTTAATTCCTCTTCGCTCTCTGCCATAAGGGTGGCATCATCTGCATATCTGAGGTTACTGATATTTCTCCCTGCAATCTTGATTCCAGCTGTGCTTCATCCAGCCCAGCATTTCACAAGATGTACTCTACATGTAAGTTAAATAAGCAGGATGACAATATACAGCCTTGACATGCTCTTTTCCCAATGTTGAACAAGTCTGACTTGCATACAGGTTTCTCAGGAGGCAGGTAAGGTGGTCTGGTATTCCTGTCTCTTTAAGAATTTTCCAGTTTGTTGTGATCTACACAGTCAATCTATATGGGTTAGTTAATCTACATGGGTCTTTATATTTAAAGTGGGTTTCATGAAGCCAATATTGTTGGGTCTTGTTAAATCCACTCTGACAATCTATATTTTTCAATGGGTATATTTAGACCTTTGATGTATAAGGTGATTATTGATATGGTTAGATATCTGTCTACCATATTTGTTACTGTTTTCTCTGTTACTCTTGTTATTTGTTCCTATTTTTGTACTCTAGATTTTTTTTTCTCCCTTTTATGAGTTTGAGCATTTTATTTGCTTCCATTTTCTCTTCTTCTTTAGGATATCACTTGAACTTTTTTACTTTTTGGTGGCTGCCCCAAAGTTTGGGCTATATATTTAAAACTACTCCAAGTCCACTTTCACTTTACTGGTAGTGCAGGTACCTTATTATAACAAAATATTCCTAATCACTCCACCTTGTATCATTGCTGTCATTCATTTTGCCTGTACATACCCATTCATAAGTATTCATATGCTGTCTGTTATATCAATTCAGAATTATAAGAGTAAACATTTTTAGTTTACCTTCACTTATGCATTCCTTGAAGTCCTTCCTTTCTTTATGAAGATCCAAAGTTTCTGAACTATCATTTTCCTTGCTCTAAAGAACTTTTAATATTTCTTGCAAGGCAGAACTACTAGTGACAAATTTTTTCAATTTTTGTTTGCCTGAGAAAATCTATTTCTGTTTCACTTTTGAATGATAATTTTTCATGATGCAGAATTCTAGATTGGTAAATTTTTGTCTCTTGATTGCCAACTAGGTGTTCTTGGAATGTAGACACATCACTCTAATTTCTGCCTCTGTCTTCACATGGCGCTCTATCATCCATGTCTGTCTGTCAAATCTCCCTCTCCTTTCTCCTATAAGGATACCAATCATTAGTCCATCCTAAATCCAGGATAATCTCATCTTGAGATCTTTAGCTTAATTCTTTTTGCAAAGACCCTTATTCTAAATAAGGACACATTCTGAGGTTTTATGTGTACATATCTCTTTGACCCACTATAAACACATTCAGATGTATTATATAATTGAGCTTGTAGGTAAGGATGACTAAGAATGTTTCCCACAAAAATACAAGTCCAAAAAGATATATGTATCTAATGCTCATCCATGGTATTAAAATTTGTAGTTGGAAAGGTAAGAAACAATATAAATGTGAGGCACTTAAGGGACTTATCAAAGATGCTATACTGCATCTATACAACTGAATACTATGCAGATATTAAAAACGATAAAGTAAACTTGTGGGGGACTTTTCCTGGCCATCCAGTGGTTAAGACTCCAAGATTCCACTGCAGGGAGTATGGGCTTGATACCGGGTTGGGGAACTAAGATCCTGCATGCTGGTTCTGTGTGGCTGAAAAGGAAGGAAAGGAGATTATCTTATGATACTATTAAGTTGGGGGGAGGAAGTTAAAATAGAGAAAGCATTTATTTTATGGATTTATGTATTTTTTAATATTTTAATGGAGAAGGAAATAGTAACCCACTCCAGTATTCTTGCCTGGAGAAGTCCATGGACAGAGAAGGCTGGTGGGCTACAGTCCATAGGGTCGCAAAGAGTTAGACACAACTGAGCGACCAACACTTTACACTTTAATATTTTAAATGCCATGTTTTACTTTTACAAATTTACATATATATATATATATACACACACATACACCTTTTTGGAAGAAACTATATGCTTAGGAGGAAGAAAAACAGCTAGGAAGAAAGATGTCATCTAACAATATGATTTTGAAAAAAAAATAATCATAATGAAATTTAAATATAAGAAGCTGAATAACTACATTTTTAACTCTCTAATACAAATCGTTGCTATACATTGAATAAATTCTGACAGTTAAAGAAATATTTTTAAGAATATTTCAACAACAGATTAATTTTCAGCAAAGAATACATTGACCATCTATCATTACATTGCTGATTTAGCTGGGCTGGACAGCAGGTTTCAGGCTTAGGCAAATGATTACAACAGTCTTACAATTCAGGCTCTGAATCACCATGACAACATGAACATATAATTATATACATGCATTGAAAGAAAACCAAAGAATGAGAAATACAAAAGCAAGCAGGGATAATTTTGGGGGGGGTTCTATAGAGGAAAACACAGAATAAAAATGATTTTTTTAATGTTTCTTACAAAAGAACACCATATTTGTGAAAATAGTTAATTAAATGGATTTAAGTGTAACATAACTTAAACACTATGACCACTTCCTTCTTTCAGCCCTTTCGATTTATCAACTCTCTCAATAGCACACTCGGGAGCATTCAAACAAAACTAAACAGCAATAAAGCTTTTCTAAGCTTCCTGTAATTTGAGTGACAATTTCTATAATTACAAGTATTTGACAACTTTTTAAAATCATTTCTAAATGATCATGAATATCAGTGAGTTTAGAAGATTATATTTTAAAATGCATTTATATACAAACCTACCATAAAAAAAGCAAAATAAATTAAGCTATTACTGTGTTTAGTCTGTTGCTTTATAGTGTGATAATATATGACATAAGAATTTTCAAATAAAGCTAAAGGAAAGGGTTAGTTACTGGATCTAAACACTAGTAGAACCAGCCTGATTCCCTTTTACTGGTGGCTCAGATTTGATAAAAATAGTCATGTAATTAGCCTCATCCAATTGGAGAGATATGGAAGGAAGACCTTTAAAATACACATATCTGCATCAACATTCAAGAATAAACAGAGGAAGGGAAAGGGAAATGATCAAATGTACCTGAAGCATGTATTAACCCCTCTAGGTCTAGGGAGACTAAGTAAATCTGCCAGCCCTCAAGAACCACAGGGGGCTTTTTTGTTCAACATTGAAAAGCATTCATCAAGCATTGTGTTGAGCATTTGGAATAGGAAATAATCTCCATTATCAAATGGCTCACCAGCTAGTTGGGAAGACAAACAGGTAAGTAATTGCCGTATCAAGGCATCTGTAGTTAGGAGGACCACAGTTTCCACTGCGTCAGACAAATCCAGTTTATACCTGTTATTCTAGCATAATTTTTTAAGTTACTATTAATAGTTTTGACTTCAAATGTGTCCCAGGGTAGAAAATAAATTATGTGATCATATTCATAGGAATACTGTGGCAACCATGGAAAGGTACTTTCTCCAGCACTAGGAGGGCTTCCAGGAGGAAACACTGCCTGAAGTAAGTGATAAAGACTGAATTAACCAAAAGAAGAGGGTGGAGGACCTAGCAGACATCCAAGTTGAGCTAATGGTATCTTGTCTCAAGTATTTTCCTAACACAGGTATTTCCTTTGCACTAAAATTGTGTAATGGCACACATGTGAAGGATACTACTTCCTCAAATTCCTTTAATAAGCCTCTCTCAGATTCCAAATTCCAAAAGCACACAGGCAAATGACACTGGGGCACTTCATAATTGCCCATAAGCTATTTCCGCCCAGGTATCAGGCAGAATCGTGATCACAGTGGGGCCAATGGTCACAATTAAGTTTTGGACCATCTCTTTTAAGTGCTTGTTCAGTTTTTTTTTTTTTTTTTTAAGAAAGGCTCCTCAACCAGGTGAGGATGTCGATTACCTAGCCCTACCCCTCCCACCGAGTGGGACAGCATGTGACCGCGCAGTGTCAGTGTCTGCCTCAGAGGGTTGACCAGCATGTCAGGATTTTACTAAGCATAATGAGCTGCTGCTGCTAAGTCGCTTCAGTAGTGTCCGACTCTGTGCGACCCCATAGACGGCAGCCCACCAGACTTCCCCGCCCCTGGGATTCTCCAGGCAAGAACGAACACTGGAATAGGTTGCCATTTCCTTCTCCAATGCATGAAAGTGAAAACTGAAAGTGAAGTCGCTCAGTCATGCCCGACTCTTAGTGACCCCATGGACTGCAGCCTACCAGGCTCCTCTGTCCATGGATTTTCCAGGCAAGAGTACTTCTTTACCACCACTTGTTAAATCCTGCCTGAAAGTAAAGTCAACACAAAATAAAACAGACCTGACAGATAGAAAGAAAATTCTGCAGATGTTTTTTGAATCCCTATAGGCAACGATGCCTGATATTCTTATTAGATTTTTCCAATATACAAGCTAACATTCTACCCTCAATTGTACAAAGAAAGTATCTTTATTTCTCTGTGATTGTGTAGTATCAGGTGGGGAAGGTAGGGTGGAGAATACACTAGTTTTATCTAGTAACCTCAGTTAAAACCATTAATTTAACTCAGTCTCTGTTTAAAAGACTTTGCAGTGTTTCAAAGCTCTGAGCTTTACCACGACTCTTTAACAAAGTATGTAGGTGTGTAAGAGAGAAATATGCCCTGGGGGCTTTGGAGGAGAACTAGATTCTCTCACCCACAAGTTGTTCCTGGAACTCAATGACTTCCACAGTAGAGTGGATGTTCTAGCTGCTCCACAGATTGCTGACCAGTTAGGTGTGACTAGTTCCATCCCTGATCATTCTGCAGGCACCTGATGCTACTGAAGGCTACAGGTGTTCTCTGGGCTGAGACAATGTTCTCAGGGAGCACTGGTCACTTCTTTGCTGAACTAGGCCCCATCCCAGCTCTCACTAGGGCTATGATCTTCCCTAAAGTAGCCTGGGGACTCCCAGTTAGTCTCTGGTTCAGGTGTCTACGCTACAGCCCCTGACTATAGACTTGGTCCCCATCACAAGGAAAGACCCATTAGATAAGCTCAGCACCAGCTGTCTTTCCCTTCTCTCCACAGGGCACAAGTGAACTTCTGGATCCTTTCCACAATACATGGGATCTAAGGGAGACTCAGACCTAGTAACTTGGATACTCTCTTCAACCGTGTTGAGCCAAAGTAACTTGGACATAGCCAGGCAGGCTGCTGAAGTAACCTGATTCCAGACTGCAAAAGGAGCTAGAGCAGAGTCCCTGTATCTATGACTTCCCCCTGTAAGACTGCGGCATAGAAAGACATCTCATCACCAGTTTTCCTACCCTAACTCTAGGAGGGTAAAAAAAAAAACAGCTTTTCCTTTTTCCCCTGTTTTGCTAAGTCCCTTCATATTTAAAACTCTATAGTCAGAAAAGCAAAAGAAAACAAAAACTCCATGACCTGGTTTGCTGGCTTGCCTCTTCTGTTAAAGGAAGAGATGGAGTTTACAGAATTCTTTTCTTTAACAACCTACCCTCACTTTCAAGTCTGTCAACCTTGTATGCTTGAAAACTCTTCTTTGGAATAGTTCATTTTTTTTTTTCTTTTTCTTTACACCCCTACAATTACAACCCTAATTTAATCCTCAACCCTCATCTCAGAGAAATGTTGATGAGATATTTAACGCCAAACAGATACATAATTTAGAAAATACCAGAGAATGGAAGGAGTAATATATGTGAGAAATCATAACATCCAATCTGAGTACCCCCAAAAATAAGTGAAAGCATATTAATTACTCAAAATATTATCCTAGATGAACAGTTCTCAAAGCATGACCCTCAGATTAGCATCATTAGAAATGCAGATTCTTGGACCTTCCCTAGACCAAATGAATCAAAAATTCCAAAGATGGGTACCCAAAACCCTCATTTTAGGCAGCCTCCTAAGGAACTGTGATGAATGCTAAAATTTAAGAACAACTGCTTTATGTATATTTACTTAAAAGGACCTCCCACAAAATGATTAAGGTATTCTCACAGGTTTCTCACAGTGTCATTGTAGAAGAAACACTGTGGGTGGCCTCCTGACTAATATAGCATTTCCTGTTTAATGTTTCATTCTCTCAGAGGGCTAATGACATGGGAATGGGGGAGAAATAAGGGATAATCCTCTGCAGACATGAGCAGCACAAATATAAAATAACTGAGGAACACAACATACCCAGTTGGTAAGACATGTAACACCAAAAAGATATGTAATTTAGAAAATACTTGAGAATGGAAGAAGTAATATGCACGAGTAATGATAACATCCATCTGAGCTGAGGCTTAGTCCTTATTTTAGCCTCATGGTAAGTCTATTGGCTTATCAACCCAGGTTGTAAGCAATAGAAACTAAATCTAGCTACCCTTTTGGTGACTTGAAGAGAAGGCCGAAGCAGCATCTGTTCATCTGGGAAGAAATAAGAATAAAGACAATTCTAGGGATCCAAGTAGCAAGAACTGACAGATGCCTCTTCAGGAATTCACCACCAACATAAGCCAGAAATAAGACATGTTTTTTCACCTTTCTGTAAATCCTGTCAGGAAATACAGTCCCAGAGAAAGACTAATAGACTAGTTTGAATGTCCACTCTTTGGTGAGAGAAAGTCAGGACACCTTGAGTAATAGTCTCACTAGGGGGATGAATAAATCCCCAAAAGGATATTAAGCTGCTGTCTTTTTTGAAAAAAAAAAAAAAGAGAGAGAGAGAGAAAGAGATATTGGGAGGCCAAGAAATGTCTATCACAGTAATATCAAAAAGCAAGTATTAGCTGAGGAACCTGAGAAGCTGTGTCCAAAATCCCACAGCCAGTGAAGCTCACAGGAAACCCAAACTTCTGACACATACATCATTTCTATTCCCTTTTTACCCCACTCATCTGATTTTCTGACATTAACCTCTCACTTCTATTCCCTTTTACTTCACTCATCTGATTTTATGACTTTAACCTCTAAAACAACCTTTAATCCTGAAATAATGAAGTCAGCATTGAGAAAATAGTAAATATGAGCATGAACTATTAAAAACCCCAAAACCTCAGAGTCAAAGAGTGACCCTACTAACATACTTCTCCCCTATTTTCTTCCCTTTTCCTCTGATGTGCTCAAAGTGAGCTGTGCTGTATCCCCAGAAAATGAACTGGGCTTAAAGTAAATTGTCTTAGCTTTGCCACAGACTAGCTTTGAGGCATTTGGCAGGTTATTTAACATCTCCAAGCATCAGTTTTCTCATCTGAAAAATGAATGAATGGGTTGGATATTATCTCTAAAACCCCAATTCCAAGACCAGAAACAATTAAAATGAGATCTATTTACTTCTAAGGCCACGGATTTTGTCTGTCTATAAACTCCTAGAGAGCTGATACTGTATCTTCTTGTTCACTGCAACTTTTCCAGTATATATAAAATGATTCCCCCAAAAGTTTGTCTAATGCCACCATTTGTAGAAATCATAGTCAAACAACAAGGAGATCCGGCCCTTGACTGAAATTACAGAAAGGAAGGTCCTTCCGGTTTCCCAGTGCCTGGGTTAGCCTGCTCTCTTCCACCACCTCAGATACAAAAAAAGAACTTTCTAGTTTTTAGTTTAAAAATGTTTAAACTAAATCTATGTATATGTTTATAAATGTAAAATAGGAGTGTTTTAATAATTGCACAAGAAATAGCCTTACATGCATCGCTGATCGTTTAATTTAAATTATGTCACAGAGAAGTATACATTTTTAACATAAATACATCTACCTTTCATCGAACTGCATTGATCTGGCCCTTTATGTAAAACAATACTACTAATTCCTATTAAAGCTTCCCTGAATAAAAAGCTATTTTGTGGACACAGAAATCCACTTTTTCGAAATCTCATTTCTTTTTATCTTTGACACTGCCATTCTGCTCTCTCTTTGTGAAAAAAGAGTAAATCCTTTCAGAGCCTACAGGCTCAAACACCATAGCGACTGAGATTACCATTCCTGACATCCTAGCTGAATAAACCTTAAGGGGCATTTCTTCTCACCTTTCACCTCGAAATAATCACAGCACTGAAAGTGTAGGCTCTTGGGTGACAAATGACAGGAAAATCATCCCTCACACTTTAGCCTTGGAAATTGACTTCAGTAATGGTTTATAACTACCCTTTAAAACCTAAATTTTGCCAGGAATAATGCCAAATTTAAAAAGAAAAATGTGTATAAACAACAGAAGCTACTTATTTTTGCACTCATTCTCAAGTGCTTCAAATCTTCTCCATGCTTCCACATTCCCCAAAATATTTTCACTTATGATTTTATATTTTTAAAGCATTGGATGAAAGTTTTCTTTATCGTATCATCACTAATTTGAGAGTCACTGAACTCTTCCATGGCTAAAACTCCCATCTTATAATCTCTGCATGGTAATTTAAGTGTGCTGCACATAGTAGGTTTTTAGATATTCAAATTAATTTAAAATTCCTTAATAAATGCAAGGAGGCATATAGGTACAACCCAGTGTCTTTCTGGCAATGAAGACTTAATCAGCTCAAAACTGTATTCCAAACTCATTATTTTTTCCCGTTTCTCCTCACACCCCCACCTTCCCATTATCTTGTCACCAACTTCCTTATAAAAACTTCCCAAATAAAATACCCCTTGTCAGATGTATAAATCAGTCTTATGGACTCTGTGGGACAGGGAGAGGGTGGGGAGATTTGGGAGAATGGCATTGAAACATGTATAATATCATGTATGAAACGAGTTGCCAGTCCAGGTTTGATGCACGATACTGGATGCTTGGGGCTGGTGCACTGGGACAACCCAGAGGGAGGGTATGGGGAGGGAGAAGGGAGGAGGGTTCAGGATGGGGAGCACAGGTATACCTGAGGCGAATTCATTTTGATGTTTGGCAAAACTAATACAATGTTGTAAAATTTAAAAATAAAATAAAATTAAAAAAAAATAAATCTCATAGTAGCTACCTCAGAGATGTCTCTGAAATGTGCCCCCTTGTCCAAAAAGGCCTTAATACAGACCTTCCTCATCTCTTGTGGGAACTACTATAATAGTTACTTCTCTTTAGTCTTCTTGATCCTGTTTCTTCCCACTACACTCTATGCTTAGCGCTGTCAGCCACCATCTTCCCAAAACACAGTGATGGTCATATCAGCCTCCAATTTATCATTCCAGATGTAGAGAGACCAACCACTGGCAGAATGATGCAGCAAAGCTGGGAGGGAGCAGAAAAAGAAATACTCCACTGTCTCTCTCTTCCTGTCCTCTAACCTCCTGCTATAATCTCCAATTGCTGAATCCACATGGAAGCCAGAAAGGATCCTGGCTGATGCAGACTCTGAGGGATAACTTCCAAGGGTACACAACAGGGCAGAGCCCAGCAAAGAACTGATTGAGAGGGGCACATGTAGAATAACCTGCACAACCCTACCCTTCCTTCATCTTCCTCTCAACCAATAAGATCTGGCTTAAAAGGTACCTTCCCAGGCAGAGTTACTTACCCTCTCCTCTATTTTTTCTCATATCTCTCTCTATATATATCACTTACAACATTTCATTGCAATTTATCTATTGTTTCTCTCAAAAGCTAGAATACTATCTCATGTTTAATTCACACATTACTGATGTATTATTGACCCTCCATGTTTGTGAATGGGTTGAGATGCAAACAGGGAAACAGGGCTTCCCCAATAGTTTGCAAAGGAAGAAATAATCAAAATTAGGTACCATATACCTAATCCATAGACCCTTCCTGATGCCAGACTGAAGTCCCCTGTGTCCACATGGCCTAAAGGAAATGCATGGGGAATACCACAGACCTGATTAAGAAAGGGCTCTTTAATGAATTAATGGATCAGGAGACTTTACTTCCACCACTCATACAGATTCCCTGTCTTAGTCCCCTTAGGAACCTATAGCAAAATCCCACAGACTGAATGACTTTATAAACTACAGAAATTTATTTCTCATAGTACTGGAGGCTGTGTAACATGCAAGATTAGGTGTCAGCACATTTGGTATCTGGTGAGAGCCCACTTCCTAGTTCATAACTGGCCACATTTCTTTACTATATTCTCACACAGGGGAAGGGTTATTGGACTATCTGGAGTCTCTTTTGTGCTCAGTTGCTTCAGTCATGTCCGACTCTTTGCAACCCCACGGACTGTAGCCCACCAGACTCCTCTGTCCACGGGATTCTCCAGGCAAGAATACTGGAGTGGGTTGTGAAGCCCTCCCCCAGGGTATCTTCCTGACCCAGGGATTAAACCCGTGTCTCTTGTATCTCCTGCATTGGCAGGCAGGTTCTTTACCACCTGGCAAGTCAAGGACTCTAATGCCATTTACAGCAGCTCCACCTCCATGACTTAATCATATCTCAAATGCCCCACTTCCAAATACCATTACACTAGGGATTAAGCTTCAACATAAGAATCTGTGGGGAGTGGAGAACACAAACATTCAGTTTATGGCACTCTCCTAAAGCCTCTTCGAGTCTCTTCTCATGGCATCTCTGGTGCCCTCTGCACACACTAACATTTACCTTTTTCACTGTGGTATAACATATGTGCTGTGTATGTCACACTCACACAGCATAACTTCAAAAACCCCAGCTCACTTGAAATTGAGATAGAGTTATATTTGTCCACATAAACTCTATGTGTAATTTTCTCTCTAGAAAGTATTCTTACAATCTCTCCTAGATTTTTTGTCTGCATTTTTAAAATAAGGATGTATAATTTACATGGACAATTATCTGTTATGATATAGCCATAAGACAGAATAACATGCAGCAATTAAAATGTTTATAGAGACATTTAATGACATGAGAACACGCTTATGATAAAATTTTAAATAAGCAAAAGGAAGCTACAACATTGAATATGATTTCAACCAGGTAAAACAAAACACACTTTAAAGGACAATAAAACAAAATATTTAATAGTGGTTATCTCTGATTGTGGGGCTATAATTTTTATTCTTCTGCCTATACTTCTCTGTGTTTGCTATGATTTTCTAAAAGAGTCATAAGTATTTTTTAAATCAATTTATGTTGCAAGTCTCTATTGTTGATGAGGAGTCCAACAGAGCACAGTGAATTCTGGTACAATTTTCATACTGTCACAGTCTCTTAGAATCAAATTATATCTCAGTTTCTAAAACAGTTCTCTTAATTCAAGACTAAAAATGGCATACACTTTTAAAGCTAAATTATTTTGGTGAGGTCTTAATATTACTCCTCAATTCATCACCACCACCAAAGCAAAGTTTCCTTCTCGCACTATTTTATCTCCCTAATACATAGTCATATTCTTCCTATCTACCCAAAAACCTTGGAGATATTAATTTCTTTATTCACTTGTTCATCCAACTAGCATTTATTTAATACCTCCTTGATACCAAACACTAAGTGTATATACTGACAATAAAAGACACCCTGACTTTAGGGAGTTTGGGGTTCGGTGAAAGGAGACATAAACAATTTTAGTATAAATATGATCACTGAAGCCAGTAAACAGTTTATAGTTAGAGTTCTATTTCCACCTGGGGAGTCAGAGAAGATTTCACAGAGGAGGTTATGCTTATTTGACATCAGGAAGATCAGTAGCTGCTTGTCAGATAATCCAGCAGGGAGAAGCTCATATACTCAAGGCAATGGGTGGGATGTTCTGGAACTGCAAGGTACTCAGTTTGGCCAGAGTGTAATTCTGGAGCAGGGAGATGAGGCCACATTGCTAACCAGGGAACAGATCATAAAGAGACTTCCTTGTCCAGTCCCTCCCTCATTAGGAAGCTTCCACAAGCCTCTTATCCTCATCCATCAGAGGGCAGACAGAACAAAAACCAGTCACTGAAAACTAACCAAACTGCTCACATGGATCATAGCCTTGTCTAACTAAATGAAACTATGAGCCATGACATGTAGGGCCACCCAAGATGGACAGGTCATAGTAGAGAGTTCTGACAAAACGTGGTCCACTGGACAAGGGAATGGCTAACCACCTCAGCATTCTCGCCTTGAGAACCCCATGAATAGTAAGAAAAAACAAAAAGATACGACATTGAAGGATGATCTCCCCAGGTCGGTAGATGTCCAATATGCTGCCGGAGAAGAGCAGAGAAATAGCGCCAGAAGGAATGAAGAGGCTGAGCCAAAGCAGAAACAACACTCAATAATGGAAATGACTGGTGATGGAAGTAAAGTCCAATGCTGTTAGACAAAATATTGCATAGAAACTTGGAATGTTAGGTACATGAATCAAGATAAATTGGAAGTGGTCATATAGGAGATGGCAAGAGTGGACACTGACATTTCAGGAATCAGTGAACTAAATTGGACTGGAATGGGTGAAATTAATTCAGATAATCATTGTATCTACTATTGTGGGCAAGAATCCCTTAGAAGAAATGGAGTAGCCCTCACAGTCAGCAAAAGAGTCTGAAAGGCAGTTTTTGTGTGCAATCTCAAAAATAACAAAATGATCTCTGTTCATTTTCAAGGCAAACCATTCAGTATCATAGTAATCCAAATCTATGCCACAACCACTAATGCCAAAGAAGCTGAAGTTGAATGGTTCTATAAAGACCTACAAGACCTCCTAGAATTAACACCCAAAAAAGATGCCCTTTTCATTTATAGGGGACTGGAATGCAAAAGCAGGAAGTCAAGAGATACCTGGAGTAACAGGCAACAGGAGTACAAAATGAAGCAGTGCAAAGGCTAACAAAGTTTTGTCAACAGAACGCACTGGTCATAGCAAATACCCTCTTCCAACAACACAAGAGAAGACTCTACACATAGACATCACCATATGGTCAATATTGAAATCAGATTGATCATGTTCTTTGCAGCCAAAGATGGAGAAGCTCTATACAGTCAACAAAAACAAGACCAGGAACTGACTGTAGCACAGATCATGAACTACTTATTGTAAAATTCAGATTTATATTGAACAAATTAGGGAAAACCACTAGGCCATTCAGGTATGACCTAAATCAAATCTCTTACAATTACACAATGGAAGTGACAAATAGAGTCAAAGGATTAGATCTGATAGAGTACCTGAAGAACTATGGACAGAGGTTCATGACACTGTACAGGAGGCAGTGATCAAGACCATCCCCAAGAAAAAGAAGGCAAAAAGGCAAAACAGTTGTCTGAGAAGGCCTTACAAATAGTAGCTGAGAAAAGAAGAGAAGTGAAAGGCAAAGGAAAGGAAAGATATACCCATCTGAATGCAGAGTTCCAAAGAACAGAATGGAGCGATAAGAAAGTGTTCCTAAGTGATCAATGCAAAGAAATAGAAGAAAACAATAGAATGGGAAACACTAACATCTCTTCAAGGAAATTAAAGATACCAAGGGGAAAAAAAAAAAAAGATACCAAGGGAATATTTCATGCAAAGATGGGGACAATAAAGGACATAAGCGGTATGGACCTAACAGAAGCAGAATATATTAGGAAGTGGCAAGAATACACAAAAGAACTATGCAAAAAAGATCTTCATGACCCAGATAATAAACACGAGGGTGTGATCACTCACCTAGAGCCAGATATCCTGGAGTGTGAAGTCAAGTGAGCCTTAGGAAGCATCACTATGAACAAAGCTAGTAGAGGTAATGGAATTCCAGCTGAGCTATTTCAGATCCTAAAAGATGATGATGTGAAAGTGTTGCACTCACTATGCCAGCAAATTTGGAAAATTCAGCAGTGGCCACAGGACTGGAAAAGGTCAATTTTTCATTCAAATCCCAAAGAAAGGCAATGCTAAACAATGTTCAAACTACTGCACAATTGCACTCATTTCACACGCTAACACAGTAATGCTCAAAATTCTCCAAGCCATGCTTCAATGGTATGTGAACCGAGAACTTCGAGGTGTTCACGCTGGATTTAGAAAAGGCAGAGGAACCAGAGATCAATTGCCAATATCTGTTGGATCATAGAAAAAGCAAGAGAGTTCCAGAAAACATCTGCTTTTGCTTCACTGACTACACTAAAGCTTCTGACTGTGTGAATCACAACATACTGTGGAAAATTCTTCAAGATATGGGAATACCAGACTACCATACTTGCCTCCTGAGAAATCTGTATGCAGGTCAAGAAGCAACAGTTAGAACTGGACATGGAACAATGGAGTGGTTCCAAATTGGGAAAGGAATACATTAAGGTTGTATATTGTCACCCTGCTTATTTAACTTACATGCATGGTACATCATGAGAAATGCCAGGCTGGATGAAGCTCAAGCTTGAATAAAGATTGCGGGGAGAAATGTCAATAACCTCAAATATGCAGATGACACCACCCTTATGGCAGAAGTGAAGAGGAACTATCGAGCCTCTTGATGAAGGTGAAAGAGGAGAGTGAAAAGGCTGGCTTACAACTCTATATTCAAAAAACAAAGATCATAGCATCTGGTACTGAGAGAGTCATTTCCTAGGCAGGTTGATAAGGAGTCTAGGGGTCCCCAAGGAGAGAGGGGTCTGGAATTCTCAAGGAGGAAGAAAGGACAAACTTTTTTTCCTTCTCTACATTCCTTAGGATTATATAACAATAATGTATCCTGCCTGAGGACAGTCTCTGGATTAAGGACAGTCTCTGGATTAAACCTTCTGGCTAATTCTGTTATCCTAAAATGTAAATTATGTGAGTAGACCTGGTCTTTACAAGGATTATATAACAATAATGTATCCTGCCTGAGGACAGTCTCTGGATTAAGGACAATCACTGAATTAAACCTTCTGGCTAATTCTGTTATCTTAAAATGTAAATTATGGGAGTAGGTCTGGTGAGGTCTTAACAACCTCCAAACATTCTTTGGATTCATTGGAGAGTATTCATTGCTAACACTAGCAAGGGGATACTCTTTCTGCCCACTTCTGACGCCTATGTCAGAAGCTTTCTCTATCTCCTTTATACTTTAATAAAACTTTATTACACAAAAGCTCTGAGCGATCAAGCCTCGTCTCTGGCCCCAGATTGAATTCTTCTCCTCCAGGGGCCAAGAATCCTGGTGTCTTCGCTTGATTCAACAACAACCTTTCAGTACCATCACTTCATGGCAAATAAATGGGGAAACAATGGAAACAGTGACAGACTTTATTTTGGGGGCTCCAAAATCACTGTAGATGATAACTGCAGCTGTGAAATTAAAAGACGCTTACCCCTTGGAAGGAAAGTTATGACCAACCTAGATAGCATATTCAAAAGCAGAGACATTACTTTGCCAACAAAGGTCCATCTAGTCAAAGCTATGGTTTTTCCAGTAGTCATGTATGGATATGAGAGTTGGATGATAAAGAAAGCTGAGTGCCAAAGAATTGATGCTTTTGAACTGTGGTGTTGGAGAAGACTCTTGACAGACCCTTGACTGCAATGAGATCAAAGCAGTTGATCCTAAAGGAAATCACCCTGAATATTCATTGGAAGGACTGATGCTGAAGCTGAGGCTCCAACACTTTGGGCACCTGATGTGAAGAGCTGACTCCTTAGAAAAGACCCTGATGCTGGGAAAGATTGAAGGCAGGAGGAGAAGGGGATAACAGAGGATGAGATGATTGGATGGCATCACCAACTCGATGGACATGAGTATGAGCAAGCTCTGGGAATCAGTGATAGACAAGGAAGGCTGGCATGTTGCAGTCCATAAGGTTGCAAAGAGTTGGACATTACTGAGCAGCTGAACTGATGACCCTGCAATCCCACCACTGGACATATATCTTGAGCATACCATAATACAAAAAGATATACCCCAATGTTCATTGCAGCACTATTTATATTAGCCAGGCCTAGAAGCAAACTAAATGTCCAATCATTAATTTTTAGCACAGGAAAGTATTCAATATGTTAATTTTAAGGTAAAGAAATAAATTCTTTTCAATTCTTTTCAAGCCATTAAAAGAGGAAAAGAGAAATAATTTCATCTAGGTGGTAAAATCAGGATAAGATATATATATATATATATGTATATATACATGTACACCCTTTATATAAAGTATTATAAAATGCAAACATAAAATAAGATGGTAGAAATAAGACCAAACATATCAGTAAAACTAAATTAAAGATTTTACTTCTAGCAATATGCTATTTATGATAACAAAGGTTAAAAAAAATAAAATATAGATAAACATATGTCAGGCAAATCACAATAAAAGAAAGCATGTGTGCCATTATTAGCATAAAAAAGTAAAAATTCAAGTCAAAAAGCACGAAATGGGACAAGGAAGGTTTATAATGAAATAAGCTGTAATTCCCCCAGGAAGATAGCTACAGTCATGAACCATCAGAACCAAATAGAGTACCATCAAAATATAATGCAAAAACTATTAGAAAAAAGATGGATTTAGTCACAAAGTCAAAATTATAATAGACAACCTTAACTCATCTCTCTCAGAAAAGGACAGGATAAGTAGGCAAGACATAAAGAAGTTTACAGAGAATTTAAATGTCTGTCTAGTCAAGGCTATGGTTTTTCCAGTAGTCATGTACGGATGTGAGAGTTGGACTGTGAAGAAAGCTGAGCGCTGAAGAATTAATGCTTTTGAACTGTGGTGTTGGAGAAGACTCTTGAGAGTTCCTTGGACTGCAAGGAGATCCAACCAGTCCATTCTGAAGGAGATCAGCCCTGGGATTTCTTTGGAGGGAATGATACTGAAGCTGAAACTCCAGTACTTTGGCCACCTCATGTGAAGAATTGACTCATTGGAAAAGACTCTGACGCTGGGAGGGATTGGGGGCAGGAGGAGAAGGGAACGACAGAGGATGAGATGGCTGGATGGCATCACCGACTCAATGGACGTGAGTTTGAGTGAACTCCCGGAGTTGGTGATAGACAGGGAGGCCTGGTGTGTTGCAATTCATGGGGTTGCAAAGAGTCAGACATGACTGAGCGACTGAATTGAACTGAAATTTATTTAAATTCCTCAAATTCAGTAGAACTGGAAACTAAAAGAACATAAAATACAAAGTATTTTCATTAAATCTAGAGACAATATAAGAATGCCCACTACCCACAGCTATTATTCTTTGGTTCTAGACTATAAAATTAATCAGGAACAAGAAATCAAGAGCATAAATATCAGAGACAAAACTATATGATTGTTGACCCAAGACAATTCAAAAAGAGAAAAATCAACTGACATAATAGTAAAAATACTAATTTAGTTCTATTAGGATTTTGGATATAAGGTAAATATACCAAAAGTTAATAATTTTTATAATAATCCTATAATCTTTTAAAATCTAATTTATAAAACAGATACAAAATTTTCATAATTTTATAACAAAATTTGATTAAGAATAAGTTTAGCAAAAAATATACAATTTGGTTAAGAAAAATTTTCTTTATACAATGCGTAAAGAAAACCATAAAATTTTGCTGAGAGAAAAGAAAACTTGCAATGTGGAGAAATATACAACATTCCTGGATGGGAGAGTTCAATATGCTAAGGATATTTATCCTTTAGTTACTCTACAAATTCAAAAGTACAACAAAAATCTCACTGATATCAACACATTTGCTTTAAAGTAAAAAGACCTTCCAAAAGAATAAATGCAGAATTATACAGAAATTCATGAAAAATAAATAATGGAGCCTGGTCCGACCCACTCAAAATATGTCTTAATGTTATATTAAAAACAAAGTCGTTCTGCTACAGGAATTGAAAAATAGGTCAGCAAGAAGAAGAGAACCCAGAAATAAAACCAGGCACATATGTGAACATAAAAGATGGCATCTCAAATCTGTGAGGAAATGATGGATCACTCATGATATAATATTAACATAACTATATGGGGGAATATTTTAAGAACATAGTTAGATTTAAGGCAGGATCACAATGGCAGAGTAGGAAGGTCCTGAGCTCACTTCTTCCCACAGACACACCAAAACTAGACTCCAAGACTGGATCACCTCAGGCCAAACAACCAAAAGTACAATTACATATAAAACAATTCTCTCTGAGAACAAGATGAAGACTAACAGAACAGCTCTTTTGCAATGAAGGATAGAAAGAAAGAAAAAAGTCACCTTGAAATGGGTAAAAAGAGAAAAGAGGCGATTTAGTTAGGACCCACACCCCTGGCAGGCAATTCAAAAGAGGAAAAGGATATCACAAATTCAGAGCTTCTCCCTAAGGGGTGAGGGGAACCCCAGCTCTAAGAACCAGCAAGTAGAAGATAAATCCCCTCATTTGGTTTTGAAAAACAGCAACACTTATTACCTGAAGAGCCATCGAGTTTTAGAAAAAAGACTCAGCACTTAAAGGCCATATATACAAACTTACCTGCTCTGAGTCCCAGAGCAGAAGTAGATAGCTACCTGGTACTATCACCCGCTTGCCATGCCCACAGCAGTACACTCTCAGCCCATACCTAGCTCCAGATCCAACCCTACCCTACCAAGGCAGCAGCCCCCAGTGCACCCTAGGAGAAGTCACGGGCTTTGCCTCCAGCCCCACCCTAGTTCCCCAGTATACTCAAAGGGAAACTCCAGCCTGTGCCAGGCTCCACCTCCAATGCCTCTCCAGCTCCAATTCCCCTTTCCCCAGTACACCTTGGAAAACCCACAGTCTGCATTTGTTTCAGGTCCAGCCTTCTTCTTCTCTTGCCAGAGCCACCTGGCAGAAGCAACATGCAAAGGGATGATCCTACACAGAACAGGCTTCAAGACTGAGAGAGGTAACTTTTGCCAAGTTCATACAGATAAACACAGAAAATCAAAGATGATGAGAAGAGATAAGCATATGTTCCAAAAGAAGGAACAAGATAAAACTCCCAGAGAAAAATCCTAGTGAAGCTGACCTAAGTAATTTATCTGATCAAGAGTTCAAAACATCAGTCATAAAAAGTGCTCACCAAACTCAGATGAAGAGAGGAACACAGTGAGAATTTCAACAAAGAATTAGAAAACATTAAAAATCAGAGTTGAAGAATAATTGAAGTGAAAAATATACTAGAAGTAGTCATCTGCAGATTAGGTAATATGGAAAAACACATAAGCAACCCAGAAGACAGAATACTGGAAATCACCCAATCAAAAGATAAAAAGAATTAAAAAAAATGAAGATAGTTTAAGGGATCTCAGAGATCATCAAATGTACTACCATTTGCATTATAGGGGGACCAAAAGAAGTGAGAAAGAAAAGGGCAGAAAACATATTTGATAGAATAATAGCTGAAAATTTACATACCTGGGAAGGAAACAGATATCCAGATCAAGGAAGCACAGAGAGTCTCAAACAAGATGAACCCAAAGAGATTCACACCAAGATGTATCCTAATTAAAATGGCAAATGTGGGGGGAAAAAGAAGGAATTTTAAAGGCAGCAAGACAAAATAGCAGAGAGTCACATACAAACAAACCCCCATAAGGCTATCAACAGATTTTTCAGCAGAAACTTTAGAGGCCAGAAGAGGGTGGCATGATAAAGTGCTGAAAGGAAAAAACACACAACCAGGAATACGTAACCCAGCAATGTAGCGATCAGAACTGAAGGAGACAGTGAGTTTCCCAGACATGCAAAAACTAAAATAACTCATCAATACTAAATTGGCCTTCCAAGAAATGCTAAAGAGTCTTCTTTAAGTGAAAAAGAAAAGGCCATAACAAAATTTGACAAAATTCAACATCTTCTCATGATAAAAATTCTCAAGAAAGTGGGTTTAGAGGAAACACACCTTAACATAATAAGTGACATTTATGACAAACCCGCAGCTAACATATTAATAGTGAAAGCCTAAGAGTTTTTAATATCTAAGATTAATAAAAAGATAAGGATGCCCATTCTCACCACTTTTTCACAATAGTATCAGATATCCTTCCTATAGCAATTAGACAAAAAGAAATAAAACACATCCAAATTGAAAGGAAAGAAGTAAAACTCACTGTTTAAAGATGGCATGATGCTACATATAGAAAACCTTAAAGAAAGATTCCACTCAAAAACTACTAGGACTAATCACTGCATTCAGTAAAGTTTCGGGATACAAAATTCATATACAGCAACCTGTTGCATTTCTATACACTAATAATGAACTATTGGGAAAATAAATCAAGAAAACAATCTCATTTACAATCACCTCAAAAAGAATAAGATATCTAGGAATAAATTTAGCCAAGGAGGTGAAAGACCTATACTCTGAAAACTGTAAGAAAATAATCAAAGAAACTGAAGACAACACAAATAAATGAAAAGGAATGTGCCCATGGATTAAAGAATTAAAATTGTTGAAATGTCCATATTATTCAAAACAATCTTCCAGGTCAGTTCAGTTGCTCAGTCGTGTCCAACTCTTTGCGACCCCATGAACTGCAGCACGCCAGGCCTCCCTGTCCATCACCAACTCCCGGAGTTCACTCAGACTCACGTCCATCGAGTCAGAGATGCCATCCAGCCATTTCATCCTCTGTCGTCCCCTTCTCCTCCTGCCCCCAATTCCTCCCAGCGTCAGAGTCTTTTCCAATGAGTCCAACTCGTCGCATGAGGCGGCCAAAGTACTGGAGTTTCAGCTTCAGCATCATTCCCTCCAAAGAAATCCCAGGGCTGATCTCCTTCAGAATGGACTAGTTGGATCTCCTTGCAGTCCAAGGGACTCTCAAGAGTCTTCTCCAACACCACAGTTCAAAAGCATCAATTTTTCAGCGCTCAGCCTTCTTCACAGTCCAACTCTCATATCCATACATGACCACAGGAAAAACCATAGCCTTGACTAGATGGACTTTGTTGGCAAAGTAATGTCTCTGCTTTTGAATATGCTATCTAGGTTGGTCATAACTTTCCTTCCAAGGAGTAAGCATCTTGTAATCTCATGGCTGCAGTCACCATCTGCAGTGATTTTGGAGCCCCCCAAATAAAGTCTGTCACTGTTTCCACTGTTTCCCCATCTATTTCCAATGAAGTGATGGGACCAGATGCCATGATCTTCGTTTTCTGAATGTTGAGCTTTAAGCCAACTTTTTCACTCTCCACTTTCACTTTCATCAAGAGGCTTTTTAGTTCCTCTTCACTTTCTGCCATAAGGGGGGTGTTATCTGCATATCTGAGGTTATTGATATTTCTCCCAGCAATCTTGATTTCAGCTTGCGCTTCATCCAGCCTAGCGTTTCTCATGATGTACTCTGCATATAAGTTAATTAAGCAGGGTGACAATACACAGCCTTGACGAACTCCTTTTCCTATTTGGAACCAGTCTGTTGTTCCATGTCCAGTTCTAACTCTTGCTTCCTGACCTGCATACAGATTTCTCAAGAGGCAGGTCAGGTGATCTGGTATTCCCATCTGTTTCAGAATTTTCCACAGTTTATTGTGATCCACACAGTCAAAGGCTTTGGCATAGTCAATAAAGCAGAAATAGATGTTTTTCTGGAACTCTCTTGCTTTTTCCATGATCCAGCGCATGTTGGCAATTTGATCTCTGGTTCCTCTGCCTTTTCTAAAACCAGCTTGAACATCTGGAAGTTCACGGTTCACGTATTGCTGAAGCCTGGCTTGGAGAATTTTGAGCATGACTTTACTAGCATGTGAGATGAGTGCAATTGGGCAGTTCTTTGGGATTGGAATGAAAACTGACCTTTTCCAGTCCTGTGGCCACTGCTGAGTTTTCCAAATTTGCTGGCATATTGAGTGCAGCACTTTCACAGCATCATCTTTCAGGATTTGAAAGAGCCCAACTGGAATTTCATCACCTCCACTAGCTTTGTTCGTAGTGATGCTTTCTAAAGCCCACTTGACTTCACATTCCAGGATGTCTGGCTCTAGGTCAGTGATCACACCATCGTGATTGTCTGGGTCGTGAAGATCTTTTTTGTACAGTTCTTCTGTGTATTCTTGCCACCTCTTCTTAATATCTTCTGCTTCTGTTAGGTCCATACCATTTCTGTCCTTTATCGAGCCCATCTTTGCATGAAATGTTCCCTGGGTATCTCTAATTTTCTTGAAGAGATCTCTAGTCTTTCCCATTCTGTTGTTTTCCTCTATTTCTTTGCATTGATCACTGAGGAAGACTTTCTTATCTCTTCTTGCTATTCTTTGGAATTCTGCATTCAGATGCTTATATCTTTCCTTTTTTCATTTGCTTTTCACTTCTCTTCTTTTCACAGCTATTTGTAAGGCCTCCCCAGATGGCCATTTTGCTTTTTTTCATTTCTTTTCCATGGGGATGTTTTTTTTTTTTTTTCCATGGGGATGGTCTTGATCCCTGTCTCCTGTACAATGTCACGAACCTCATTCCATAGTTCATCAGGCACTCTATCTATCAGATCTAGTCCCTTAAATCTATTTTTCACTTCCACTGTATAATCATAAGGGATTTGATTTAGGTCATACCTGAATGGTATAGTGGTTTTCCCTACTTTCTTCAATATAAGTCTGAATTTGGTAATCAGGAGTTCATGATCTGAGCCACAGTCAGCTCCTGGTCTTGGCTTCGTTGACTGTACAGAACTTCTCCATCTTTGGCTGCAAAGAATATAATAAATCTGATTTTGGTGTTGACCATCTGGTGATGTCCATGTGTAGAGTCTTCTCTTGTGTTGTTGGAAGAGGTTGTTTGCTATGACCAGTGCATTTTCTTGGCAAAACTCTATTAGTCTTTGCCCTGCTTCATTCCATATTCCAAGGCCAAATTTGCCTGTTACTCCAGGTGTTTCTTGACTTCCTACTTTTGCATTCCAATCCCCTATAATGAAAAGAACATCTTTTTTGGGTGTTAGTTCTAAAAGGTCTTGTAGGTCTTCATAGAACCATTCAACTTCAGCTTCTCCAGCGTTACTGGTTGGGGCATAGACTTGGATTACTGTGATATTGAATGGTTTGCCTTGGAAATGAACAGAGATCATTCTGTCCTTTTTGAGATTGCATCCAAGTACTGCATTTCGGACTCTCTTGTTGACCATGATGGCTACTCCATGTCTTCTGAGGGATTCCTGCCCACAGTAGTAGATATAATGGTCATCTGAGTTAAATTCACCCATTCCAGTCCATTTTATTTCGCTGATTCCTAGAATGTCGATGTTCACTCTTGCCATCTCCTGTTTGACCACTTCCAATTTGCCTTGATTCATGGACCTGACATTCCAGGTTCCTATGCAATATTGCTCTTTACAGCATTGGACCTTGCTTCTATCACCAGTCACATTCACAACTGGGTATTCTTTTTGCTTTGGCTCCATCCCTTCATTCTTTCTGGAGTTATTTCTCCACTGATCTCCAGTAGCATATTGGGCACCTACTGACCTGGGGAGTTCCTCTGTCAGTATCCTATCATTTTGCCTTTTCATACTGTTCATGGGGTTCTCAAGGCAAGAATACTGAAGTGGTTTGCCATTCCCTTCTCCAGGGGACCATAGTCTGACCAAAGACATTTTTCACATGACATGAACAAATAATTTTGAAGTTTGTATGGAACCACAAAAGACCTTGAATAGCCAACCAATCTCGAGAAAGAGCAAATGTAGAGATATCACACACCCTGACGTCAAATTATGCTACAATGCTGCAGTAATCGAAACAGTGTGATACTGGCACAAAACCCGCACCTGGACTACAGGGACAGGATAGAGAGCCCAAACACAAATTCACATGCACATGGTCAATGAATCTACAACAAAGGAGTCAGGAACATACAATAAGGAAATGATAAACTCTTCAATATGTGTATTGGGAAAACTGTACAACTACATATAAAAAATT
Organism: Bos indicus x Bos taurus; assembly: GCF_003369695.1. Classification (NCBI taxonomy): domain Eukaryota; kingdom Metazoa; phylum Chordata; class Mammalia; order Artiodactyla; family Bovidae; genus Bos; species Bos indicus x Bos taurus. Next base: position 85,663,051 of record NC_040076.1, read on the forward strand.
GAAACTAGACCATTTCCTCACACAATATGCAAAAATAAACTCAAAATTGATTACAGTGTTAAATATAAGACCTTCCTAGAAGAAGACATATGCAGTATGTTCTCTGAAATTAGTCTTGGGCAATATTTTTATAAATGTCTCATCTGGCAAGGGCGCAAAAGCAAAACTAAACATATGAGACCACATCAAACTAAAAAGCTTTTGCACAGTGAAGGAAACCATCTACAAGATGAAAAGGTAACTTATTGAATGTGATAAAATATTTGCAATTGATATGTCTGATAAGGACTTAGTATCCAAAGCATATCTTTAAAAAATCATACAACATCAAAGAACAAACAATCCAATTAAAAATGGGCAGAAGATATGAATAGACAGTTTCCCAAAGAAGACATGCAAAGGGCCAACAGGTACGTGAAAAGGTGCTCAACATCACCAATCATGAGGGAAATACAAATCAAAAGCACAATGAGACATCACCTCACATCTGTCAAAATAGATATTATCAAAAAGACAACAAATAAGTGTTTAGTGGGAATGTGGAAACAAGGGAACACTCATACACTGTTGATGGGAATGTAAATTGGTAGAGTCATTACAGTTTATGGTTTGAAGACCATTATGGTTCTTCAAAAAATTTAAAATAGAGCTACCATAAGACCCAGCAATTCCACTTCTGAATATTTATTCAAAGAAAATAGAAACACTAATTCAAAAAGATATACGCACCCCAATGTTCATTGCAGAACTATTTATAATAGCCAAGATATGAAAGCAGTCTGAGTGTCCATCAACAGATGAATGTATAAAGATACATACACATAGAAATATTACTCTTATTTATTAGTTATTGGAAAAAAGATGATATCTTACTATTTGAGACAACATGGATAAATCTGGAAGGTATTATGCTAAGTGAACTAAGACAGAGAAAGATAAATACTGTATGTGTTCACTTATAAGTGGAATCTAAAAAGCAAAACAAATGAACAAATATGTGTGTTTGTGTGTGTGTGTGTTCAGTCACTCAGTCGTGTCCAACTTTTTGTGACCCCGTGGACTGAAGTCAGCCAGGCTCCTCTGTCCATGAGATCCTCCAAGCAAGAATACTGGAGTGGGTTGCCATTTCCTCCTCCAGGGGATCTTCCTGATCCAGGGATCAGACCCATGTCTCCTGCATTGTAGGCAGATTCTTTACCATTGAGCCAGTGGGGAACACCACAAATTCAACAAAATAGAAACAGACTCACAGGTACAAACTAGTGTTTGCTAGAGGGGGAGTGTGGTGGAGAAATGAGCCAAATAGGTGAAGGGGATTAAGAGGTACAAACCACCAACTATAAAATAAGTAAGGGATGTAACGTACAACACAGGGACTTTGCAAGGTGCATAATCTATAGAAAATACTGAATCAGTATGTTGTACATCTGAAATGAATATGTGAGTCAACTATGCTTCAATAAAAATAATAATAAACAATAATACATTTGAAAATATAACATTGTCATGATTTTCCTGACTTGTGTAAAGAAAAAGCAATGGTCACACTGAATGTTTCTACCTTATGCAAGCTTTAGTTTGTAATGTATCATTTGAGTGAATAAATGAGAAAAAAAAAAAACTTTGTATTTTGAATTGATTTTTATCAAAAGAATGTCATAATTTTCAGTGGCATTAAACTTTTCTTTTATAAGCAAGATTAAGCAAATGAGCTATGTAAAGGAAACTCCTCCTTCGAATGGACTAATCCTCAGAAAGCTCTGTGCAACAGACTTTCACTTGGGCCAAGAGAGGTAACCTGAGAAAATACAATGAAAACGTTGAGCCATGGCCTTAGGCCCAGACTGCCAAGACTAACTTTCTTCATCTATAGTATTCTGTGACTATCCAAAGCCTCATCCCTTCTCCTCAGGCGTTTCATACAGGAACTATCTTTCAGGAGGATCCTGCCCTCCAGTTTCTGATGCCAACCGCATACATCCTACAAAAGGGTACCAAGACTTTCACAGTATCTGTCCCGGAGGGATGGGAGGGAGAAGACAAGAGTCGCTTCGTTTCCTATACTCTTGCTTTAAAAGCCCAGGGTTTCTAAGTACTTTTTATGGTTTGTTGACCATTAGAGAATTACAGTGCAACAACAGATGACCTACTGCTATGGTTGAAACTGTTAGAACTCCCAGTGGACCCACAATTCAGATGAGGGCCTAGTTATTCCATCCCCAGGAGGCCAATCTCATGTCTCCAAGGCCAATTAAAACCTAGTGGATTACTGGGTCCCTGGAACAACCCAGATAGTAATAATATAACATTATAAGGCTTCTTAGAAAAAGTCAATATACAGAAAAAACTTTCCTGGGTATCTCCCATGGTATACCTGCTAACTTCAGAACATTGCCTGTCTTACTTATGTTCCGATTGAGTATTGCACCATCCTTCAAGCCAGAAACTGGCTCTCCATTCCTCTAGATGCAACACATGGAAAACAGCACAAGTTCCAAGGATTTCATTCCATGTACCAAAATCTTGCTGCTAAGGTTCTAACTTGGAGCAATTAGTGAGGCTGAGAACTCTAGGCAAGGAGTATTTAGACTCTGATTCAAGCCAATGACAAGACCAGGTCAGAAGATAGAGGAAGTGTGAAGCAGCATGGGCTGCAGCTGGGGATGACACACAGCTCAGCCCCTGTTACACTTTGCACACAAATACAAACAAAATACAATCTTGATCAGGCAGACATAGCTACACCAATCTAAGGATTTCACTACTTTCCAAACTAGAAAAAGACATTTAGAGTTTTAGGAATAGTTTGTTGGTTATTACAACTTTAACAAACCTTATACCATTCTTTCATAGCATCATTTCAACTATTCTCAATTATTTCTTTCTGGTATCTTTATTTTTAAAATCCCAAGTGAAAACAATTTTAGAAAGACACATCTGAACCAAGTGAATTCAAATGACAATTAAATGAATTAAAAGCCCATGGTCAGAGAGCAGATAAGTAGCCCCACATTCTCACTGAATAAAGACCTATTCCTATCTGGGTATGCCACAAGTACTTCATTTACTACTCCAGTTACTTTTTCTTCTTTTACAAAATGCTAAAATTATCCCTACTCCACCTGTCAATGTGAGAGCTGGACAATAAAAAAGGCTGAGTGCCAAAGAATTGATGCTTTTGAACTGTGGTGCTGAAGAAAACTCTTGAGAGTCCCTTGGACTGCAAGGATATCAAACTAGTCAATCCTAAAGGAAATCAACCCTGAATATTCATTGGATGGACTGATGCTGAAGCTGAAGCTCCTTTACTTTGGCCACCTGATTCAAAGAACCATTTAATTTCACAATGAGGCAACTAGAGGCTCAGAGACATAAATAAATTACTCAAGATCACAGTACCAGTAAGAAGCCAAATTGGGATTCAGACTCAATTTGGAGTTTGAACACTACCTGACTTCAAACCTCAAGCTTTATACTGCACTTAGTCCACCCTTATCTGCACAAAAACTTGTATTAAGAGCTTGTTACAGGTTGACTGGAATGTCCCAGAAAGATGCTGGAATCCAAAGTCCCCAAGTACCTGTAAGTGTGACCTTATTTGAAAATAGGGTCTTTGCAGATGATCGAATTAAGATGAGACTCTTAGGGTGGGCCCTAATCTAGATATAACTGTGTCCTTATGAAAAGGGGGAAATTTGGACACAGAGACTTAGAGGGAAGACAGTGTAAAGTGTAAAGACACAGGGAAAGGGTCATCTACAAGCCAAAGAAGCCAGGAAGAGGCTACCAGAAGCTAGGAGAGGGAAATGAAACACTCTCCCCACAGCCCTCATGAGAAACCAACTTGGCCAACAACTTCATTTTGAACTTCTATCCTTTAAAACTGCAAGACAATTTCTGTAGTATAAGCAAAAGAGTTTGTGGAACATTGTTACTGTAGCCCCAGGAAATTAATACACAGTTCATCCTAAAACTCTTCTGTAGCTCTCTCACTCAACCTCAACTCTATGTTTAAGAACTCCAGTTTCTCATCTTTAATATGCCTGATATTCTCTCAATATCCCCTGGGTTTCCAACATTTCTTGCATGACAACTTTGTATCCTAAGAATCGCTTCCTGCTTGTGTTTCTGTTTTTCCAACCACAGCAAAATTCCAAATTGTAACCTGGTAATGCCATTTTTTTCTCTTCCAGAGATATCTCATACTTAAAACTATACCTAAACAGGACGTGGTACATGGTAAGTATGCAACCATATCTGTTTGCATTCATTTATTTTTGTTATATAATTGCCAAACCACTTAGGAAAGCAGTTTAGCAATATGTATCAAGAGTTCAAAGGGCTTTTACTGTTGAACTTACTATTCCCATCTTGAGGAATTAATTAATAACTGGGTAAATAAGTGAACAAGACAAAACTTACATGTACTGCAACATCATCTGAAAGTGAAAATTTGAAAAAAAAATCTAAAATATTCAAGTAGAAGAATAATAAAATAAATAAAGGTACCTAAATCTATGGAGATATCATGGATTCATGACAAAAGATATTTAGAAATAATATACAGAAACATGGGAAAATACTGTGCATATTAAATGAAATGTAGCAAACAAAACTTAAAGCATAACTGAGACACAGATGTAAATGCTCAAAGACTAGAAGAAAATATGCAAAATAAAAATATACAAATGATTTGTATGATGTTTCTGTTTTTATGATTTTAAAGTTAGGGAGGAAATCTGTTTAATTAATTTCCAAGTATATCCCTTGAGTCCTTCACAGGAATCGGATTGTGACCTCTGTATCACAGAGCAATCAAGGTGTGCTTCGCATTTTGTCTAGTTGACATCCTTCAGCAGTAAACCCATGAGGATCAACCATGACTGCAATCAGTTCAAAAGCACTGAAATTGGGATTTTCAGCTTCTTTTCTCATTGATGACCCTAAGCACGCTGTTTATTTCTCAGCTAAAACAATGGGAAGGACGTGAATCTAAAATGAAAAATTAGTCAAACTCTGCAAATAGATGCCACAGCTGCAAATCAAAGGGCAGCCTTAATATAAACAGTGTGGAAGCGCCTGTTTCAGCGTCCATTTATCAGTCCCACCTGAACATATGCATACTGAAGGCTCCTTTGGGTGTGTGTGTGTGTGTGTGTGCAGCAGAGGGATGATGTCCATCATCTACACCACATGAATTCTCTTGCGGAGGTCCAGACATTAGCTTTGTATTCAGAAAACTGGGTTCTCTGTGCTGTTCTTGCCTCTCTCATCATCAACTCCTTCCTCGTAATACTTCATACAACCAATATTTTTCTTCTCATTGCCACAGAGGCAGTTTAGGATCGTGTTATTTCATGACTGGAACATTCTAATAGTCCCTAACTCCACATACGCCTGTTTAGCCTCTGGGCCATCACCAGACTGTATATTATATTCACACTTATATACTATATACATATATTTGTCAATATATAGTCCACTAGTGGTGTGGATATATATTTACATACATATTGTTGTTGAGTCACTAAGTTGTGTCCAACTCTCTTGTGACTTCATGGACTGTAGCCTGCCAGGCTCCTCTGTCCATGGGATTTCCCAGGCAAAAATACTGGAATGGGTTGTAATTTCCTTCTCCAGAGGATATCCTGGCCCCAGGATCAAACCTGTGTCTCCTGCACATGTCTCCTACATTGCAGGCAGATACTTTACCACTGAGCCACCAGCAAAACTCTTACAATAATATACATACATATAATTTATAATCTTTTATTGAGTGGCCACTGGTTGCTGTACTAACCACTGGAAATTCAATACTGAACAGACTCTGCATGAGCCTAATATTTGTATACTCCCAAATTCATAGGTTGAAGCCCTTACCCCCAGTGTGATGGCTCTGAGCAGATGAGGCCTTTGGGAGGTAATTAGATTTAGATAAGGTAATGTGAGTGGTGCTTTCCTGAAGGGATTCATCCCCTTATAAGAAGAAAGAGAATCATAGGAACTCTCTTGCCATGTACATGCACCAAGGAGAGGCCATGTGCAAATATAGCAGGAAGGTGGCCATCTACAGCCCAAGAAGTTAGTGGGTCCTCACCTGACACCAAGGGCTTCTCTGGTGGCTCAGTGGTAAAGAATCTGCCTGTCATGCAGGAGATGTAGGTTCGATCCCTGGTGGGGAAGATCCCCTGGATGAGGGCATGGCAACCCACTCCAGTATTCTTGCCTGGAGAATCCCATGGACAGAGGATCCTGGTGGGCTACAGTCCATGGGTTTGCAAAGAGTTAGACACAGCTGAAGCGACTGAGCACACACACACACACACACCAGACACTAAATCTGACCACAACTTGATCACAGACTCATCAGCTTTCAGAACTGTGAAAAATAAACATCTACTGTTTAAACCACCCAATCTATGGCATTTTTGTTATAGCAGCCTGAGCTAACTAAAACAGACTCAACCCTGACAGAGATCACAATCTGTGGAAAAGACCAGTGTTAATAACCAGATGAGTGAACCTTTTCAACTTTAATAAAAAGCTAGAAAACCAAGATATATGGTATAATAGGAGAGGAACTAACAGTAAGGCAAGAAAGACTTCCCTGCAGAAATGGAGATCCAGTGGAAATCCAAACAAAGATTAGGAGTAAAAGCTGAACACACCTGAGAAGGAAGTAAGGCCTCAGGGCAAAGGACCTTGTAGGCTATGTTAAGGATTTGGCCTTATCCTAAGGACTGCTAGGAGATCCAACCAGTCCATCCTATAGGAAATCAGTCCTGAATATTCACTGGAAGGAATGATGTTAAGGCTGAAACTCCAGTACTTTGGCCACCTGATGCAAAGAGCTGACTCATTTGAAAAGATCCTGATGCTGGGAAAGATTGAAGGTGGGAGGAGAAGGGGATGACAAAGGACGAGATGGTTGGATGGCATCACTGACTCAATGGACATGAGTTTGAGTAAACTCTGAGAGTTGGTGATGGACAGGGAGGCCTGGAGTGCTGCAGTCCAAGGGGTTGCAAAGAATTGGACATGACTGAGCGACTAAACTGATACTGATACTGAAAGGTGATGGCAATGCATGTAAGCACTTTAAGTTTGAAAGACCTAATCTCATTTTCCTATAGGAAAAAATTCCCTTTGGTTGCTGAGTAGAAGTTTTTCTGGAGGAAAATCAAAGTAGTTACAAAAAAAAAAAGCTCAAAAGTGACTCCAGAGGGCACCCAAAGCCAGTGCTCTATGACAACCTGGTGGGATGGGGTGGGGAGAGAAAGTGGAGGGGGCTTCAAGATGGAGGGGAAACATATGTCTATGGCCAATTCATATTGATATATGGCAAAAAAAAAATCACAAAATTGTACAGTAATTAGCCTCCAATTCAAATAAGTAATTGTTTTAAATGAAAAAATAAAGTGACTGTGGCAGTTCTGGGGTGAACTGCCTACAACATGAACTAGTGAGGATAAAGTGAGTGTATATGAGGGATATTTAGAAGGTAAGGTAAAACCAATGTAAATTGGTGAAATATATAAATTGGTAAATATAGAAGTCAGTTAAACTTGGTGATGTGTTGGGCATGGTGGATAAGAGGATAGGTTAAGACTCTTGGACTTTCAGTTTATGTAAGTAAGTGGATAGTGGGATCATTCATTGAAACAGAGAAAACTAAAGAAACTAGGTTTGGGTTGGAAATTGTAAAATCATAAGAAACATATAGACTTCAAAATTCCTTTCAATCAACCAAGTGAAGATATCAATTTAATACTTTAATCTGGAGCCCAAAGGAGTGACAGGGTCATTCATTCAATTCAGACATGATTGAATGCCTTCAGTGTGGCAGACAATGTATTAAAGACAGTGGACAGAAAAAGAAGTTATGAGACACCATCTTTTCCTTCCAAGAGTAATACCTCCCCATTTCCTACGAGGTCCACACACTTTTTATGGGTAATATTCAGGTTACTTCACAACCCAGCCTTGATTTATATTCACTCTAATTAGTCAACCCTCAGGTTCCCAAACTCTCCAAGCCAGTTGAGCTGATCTACCTACTATCCTCCCAGCTAAAATGATGAGTCCTTGCCTCTAAACATCCTTCCTCTGTCTCCCAACTTAGGACGCCTTCCTTTCTTCTCTCTATCTATGGAAAATCCTTCAAGAGGTGGGTCGGTCCAAGTCCTTTTTCCTCAACAGATCCTTTCAGGAGTTGAATGTGAAGATGAGTTTTCATTCACTACAAAATTCACAAGTATATTTTCAATGGGAGCCCCTCCTCCATCATTTAATTTGACTATTTTGGGCAAAGACAGCATTCCTGGTCAGCTGGCTTTACAATGGGATAGACATTGTTGATAATGACATTAAGACAAATGTGAATTAGAGCTTCCCCCTAAGAGAAATTTATCCCTTTGACTTTCTTATCCTATATCTATGTGCTCAGTCACTCAGTTGTGCTGGCTTTTTGAGACCCCATGAACTGTAACCCACCAGGCTCCTCTGTCCATAGAGTTTTTCCAGGCAAGAAAACTGGAGTGAATTGCTACTCCATTAGATACAGTCATGTATATAGACTCTTCATTTTCACTATCACAATATTCAGAATTAAAATTTTTTCTTTCACCTCCCCAGTCCTTCCCCTTTTCTAGGGGAGTGGGAGGTCTAAAAAAGTAAAGCATTTAAAAGAACTTGCTTTTACTTAAAAAAAAAAAAAAAAGGTGCCACCATTGTAACATAATGTTTCATAACTCCTCTATGAAGTTCCAGATTTTTTGGGTAAAAAATCTGTGTACTACTTTATCAATGTATATTTTAATGATTCTGGATAATTGTAATTCAAATGGCAAATAAAAAGCAATATATGCTCAAACTTGTTATATAATAAATTATGTAATGAAGATTATAAACTTTAATTGGTTGACAAAAAGCCATAAAGTGTGAATGTGGAGGAATTTAAAGTATGTGGCCAAGGACATCTCCATGGATGTAAACCAAGTAAATAAAACACAATAGTTAAAGGGAGGCGGCATACCCATAATTAAAAGAGGAAACTCCACAACAGGATGACAAGCTAATATCATGGCTTTGCACTTGAGAAAGGTCTTTCTACAACAGTACTTTTCAATGGTATTTCACCAGCTTACACAGAGGGAAATCATTTCACTCACTCCTGAAATTTATTTATCAATTGAACAAAATGTGACTCAATAATACAAGCCACACTGCAACGTATAGGATAAGAAGTATACATGTTTCTCTTCAGAATCAAAACCATTCATCACAAAGGTTAACAAACAAGACAGCCTTCAAAATACAATTAAGAAAGGCCCCATGGGTGATACTTCATAGACTAAAAATGATCTTTCCAAGATGACATGCTGTCTCCTTCCATACAGAAAAGCTCTGGGTAACTCTTAAATGGAGGTCTCTCTTGCTGAAGCTCCCTCTAACCTGGTATGTGCTGTGCTTACTCACTCAGTCATGTCCGACTCTCTGTGACCCTATGGACTGTAGCCCACCAGGCTCCTCTGTCCATGGGGATTCTTCAGGCAAAAATACTGGAGTGGGTTGTCATGCCCTCCTCCAGGGGATCTTCCCAACCCAGAGATTGAACCCAGGTCTCCTGCATTGCAGGCAGATTCTTCATCATCTGAGCTGCCAGGGAAGCCCAAGAATACTGGAGAGGGCAGCTTATCCCTTCTCCAGGGAATCTTCCCAACCCAGGAATCGAACGATGGTCTCCTGCACTTCAGGTGGATTCTTTACCAGCTAAGCTACCAGGGAAGCCCCTAACCAGGTATAAGATGGTGCAAAGACTGTATTAGGAAAGAGAATAGCTAGCTTTGCTCACAAGAATAAAACATAAAGGGGTAATTTGAACTGAGTCTTCAAGGATGATAAGAGTTCACCAAGCCAAAAAGAACTTTCTTGGTAGAGAGGAGAGGGTGCACAAGGCAGAGAGAGATGTAAGAAAACAGAGTATGCAGGCATGAGAACAAAGGGCAATTAGAAAGGAAAGACACCAGATTCAGGAATGTAAGTAAAGAAGTATAAAAGGCACTCTAGGATGACTGCATTTTATCCCATGCTGTGCTATATTTAGTCAATCAGTTGTGTCTGACTCTTTGCAACCCCATGGACTGTATGTAGCCTGCCAGGCTCCTTTGTCCATTCTCCAGGCAAGAATATTGGAATGGGTTGCCATTCCCTCCTCCAAGGGATCTTCCCAACCAGGGGGATCGAACCCAGGTCTCCCACATTGAAGGCAGATTCTTTATTGTCTGAGCCACCAGGGAAGCCCATGGGAGAGAAGGAATTATTCAATGTTTATCAAACAAGGTACTGAATATACTAAGATGCATATTTTAGAACAATGACTGGGACCTATGTACTAACAACCGTTTTTTTCCTATATTGAGAGAAATAAGAATTCTTAGTTTGGGAGCCTGTGGGAGGATGCTAAGGAAAGAATTGTGCAGAGAGACGTGGGCTGGAGAGAAATCACACTGTCTCCAGAGCTGTGCAGCAGTGGTTCCTCTGCAGTGCAATAGACTTGTAAGGTTTATGTTGAGGTTGTATTCCGTGTCGCGGGATGCAGGAATGCCAGCCATCCAGGCAGAGCTCTGCCACCTTCCAGTGGGAGGGACAGGCAGGTTTGTGCCAGACATGATATAGGAACAAGGGACCTGGAGTGAGGCAGCAGTCACATTCATCAAGATTAGTGTTCCGTGTTCAGCTGTAGGACATGTAAAGTGACAGCTAACGTCAGTTGAGCTCTATGCACTAGGTACCATTTTGAGTGTTTTACATGCATTAATTTATTCTTCATAACAACCCCATAGGTAGGTACTACAATATTATCAATTTCATTTTACTGATGAGGAATCTGAGCCACATACAAGTTAGGAAACTTACCCAAGATCTCACAGCTAGTAAACAGAGGCACTGGCATTCTAACCCAGGCTATTTTGACCCTACCACAACACTAAAAGTGAGCCCAAGTTCCTATAACAAGGTACTGTAGACTGGATGACAAACATTTATGTCTCACATTTCTAAGAACTGGGAAGTGCAAGATCAAGGTACTGGCAGATGTGGTGTCTGATAAGGTCTCTCTTCCTGGTTTGCAAATTTGTCTTCTTCCTGTTTTCTTACATGGTGAAGAAAAAGCACGTTCCAGAATCTTCATCTTCTTGAAATGACAGTAAATGTACTGTGGAGGCCCTACCCTCATGATCTTACCTAAACCTATTTATCTCCCAAATATCTACCTCTGAATGCCACTGCACTGGGGGTTAGGGCTTCACTCTTTGAAATCATGGGGAAGGGAGTTGGGAACACACCTTCAGTCCATAACAGCTTGCATGTTCCTCTCTCAGAAGGAAATAACATAAGCTCACTCCCTGTCACAGGCTGGTGCTCAGGGTATGAAATCTCAATACTAAAGAGGTATGGGGATGAAGTAACATTCAGAAGACATGGAGAGCGGACAGACCTGAAGGAAGAAGACCAAGCTCTAGTCTTTCTGGGCATAAATGACATATTCTGTGGAAAGGTCAAAACTGCCTGACTTTTCTAGTAGAGCAGAATTTTGGAGTTGTTTTCTGAAAAAAGTCTCTGAAGACAACTGGTTGAGGAGATATAGGATACCATGAAAACAAAGCGTGGGGAATTGTGGTAGCCATAATGCTAAAGAAATGTTGAGAAAGAGCAGGAATGGAGCCATCAGGTGATGGCTGAGGTAAGTCTTACAGACCACACAGAAGTTACCCATGCAGAGGACTTGGGGAGGCACTCCAGGGACTCCTTAACCAAGAGAAAAGGCTAAGTAGACAAAAAGTAGGTCAATACGATGGGCTTCCCTGATAGCTCAGTTGGTAAAGAATCTGCCTGCAATGCAGGAGAGCCCAGTTCATGACCCCGGTTCCTGACCCTGACCCCTGGGTCAGGAAGATCCCCTGGAAAAGGGATAGGCCACCCACTCCAGTATTCTTGGGCTTCCCTTGTGGCTCAGCTGGTAAAGAATCTGTCTGCAATGTGGGAGACCTGGGTTTGATCCCTGGGTTGGGAAGATCCCCTGGAGAAGGGAAAGGCTACCCACTCCAGTATTCTGGCCTGGAAAATTCCATGGACTGTATAGTCCATGGGGTCGCAAAGAGTCAGACACAACTGAGCGACTTTAAATGTAAAAAAAAAAAAAAAAAAAAGATCAAAGACAATGAGCAAATCAACTAATTTCTAATGTCTTCTAAAATCTTAAATATCCAATGTCCAAGTTTATAAGCTGGACAGTATTTCTCTAATTCATAAAAATGTTTTACAACATGAATTAGGTTCTCAAAAACCACCCTTTGGGTTTCTTCCAGGAGGATAGATAGATATCTTATGCACAAATACAAGTATTCATGTCCTTCGTTTTTTGGACTTTGAATCCATCGATTAAGTAATGATGCTATAAAAAATGCAATTCAGGATGAGTCCAGAAGTGATTGATCCCTGGGATGTGACCCAAGGAGGTAGATTCTTATATCCCTAATAAATATTCTGATCTGTATCATTCTTCAGAGTTGGCAGTCCTGAAAGGTAAAGATATAGCAAGAAAAATGAGGGAAAAAAATTGTTTGCTTTGGTGCCATCTGAAGCTTAAACACTACATTCTCACAGATGCTTTGCTGCTGCTGCTGCTGCTAAGTCACTTCAGTCATGTCCGACTCTGTGCGACCCCATAGACAGCAGCCCACCAGGCTCCCCCGTCCCTGGCATTCTCCAGGCAAGAACACTGGAGTGGGTTGCCATTTCCTTCTCTAATGCATGGAAGTGAAAAGTGAAAGTGAAGTCGCTCAGTCATGTCCGACTCTTTGCAACCCCATGGACTGCAGCCTACCGGGGTCCTCCGCCCATGGGATTTTCCAGGCAAGAGTACTGGAGTGGGGTGCCATTGCCTTCTCCGCACAGATGTTTTAGCAATATTTAAACTGCTAGGATTAAGTGGCTCCAGCTGGTGATAATTAGAACCAGGGTGAATGGGGAGAGAGAGAGAAAGAAGGGGGGCAGCTGGAAAGAGCTCCAGCACCCACCAGGAAGAAGCTTGTTTTCCATTTCATTTGCCTCCACTACCATCACCATCCACCTGTCACTCATCTGTGTGCACCCATACTACTTCATCGGCAATGAGAGGCTGGTGGTGCAGCAAGGTTAATTCAACCTGCCTTTTGTATCAGATGTGCTGTTTATGCTGATACTTGCCATAAACATGAAACTTTTATATGAATATAAAAGTAAATATTTTTATTCAACAAATATTGTTTGTTTTAATTAATTTATTTATTTTACTTTACAATATTGTATTGGTTTTGCCAATTGATTTGAATCCACGATGGGTATACATGTGTTCCCCATCCTGAACACCCCTCCCACCTCCCTCCCCATCCCATCCCTCTGGGTCATCCCAGTGCACCAACCCCGAGCACCCTGTATCCTGCATCAAACCTGGACTGGCAATTCATTTCACATATGATAATTTACATGTTTCAATGCCATTCTCCCATATCATCCTGCCCTCGCCCTCTCCCACAGAGTTCAAAAGACTGTTCAATACATCTGTGTCTCTTTTGCTGTCTCACATACAGGGTTATTGTTACCATCTTTCTAAATTCCATATATATGCATTAGTATACTGTATTGGTGTTTTTCTTTCTGGCTGACTTCACTCTGTATAATAGGCTCCAGTTTCATTCACCTCATTAGAACTGATTCAAATGTATTCTTTTTAATGGCTGAGTAGTATTCCATTGTGTATATGTACCACAGCTTTCCTATCCATTCATCTGCTGATGGACATCTAGGTTGCTTCGATGTCCTGGCTTCAACAAATATTATTGATTTAACATATGCCAGGCACAGGGGGTTGCTAAGGATGTAGTAGTGGATAAAATAAATTTGGCCTCCCATCACAGAGCTTAAATCTAGTGAGTGATACTAACAAGAAAAGGTGCTGTAAGAGCTATAAAGGCAGAGATACAGTATACTAAGTGAGTATGTGTATCTGTGCTCAGTCTGACTCTTTGTGACCCCATGAACTGTAGCCTCCAGGCTTTTCTGTCTGTGGAATTTTTTATCCAGGCAAGAATACTAGAGCGGGTTGCCATTTCCTACTCCAGGCTACAGGAGTATGTAAACATAGAAAATAGAGGCCCCAGGGTGGTCAAGGAAGGGAGTAGGGGAGTGATAGTTCAGAGAAAAGGGAGTGTACAGAGTCATTAAAAAAAATAAAACATATTCCAAGCAAGGAATTGAAAATAAATCAATATAACAGAAATATTCAGTGGAAATATTTGGACTATAAAGAAAGAGGAGTGCCAAAGAATTGATGCTTTTGAACTGTGGTGTTGGATAGGACTCTTGAGAGTCCCTTGGACTACAAGGAGATTCAAGCAGTCAATCCTAAAGGAGATCAGTCCTGGGTGTTCATTGGAAGGACTGATGCTGAAGCTGAAATTCCAAGATTTTGGCCACCTGATGCAAACAACTGACACAATGGAAAAGACCCTGATGCTGGGAAAGATTGAAAGCAGGAGGAGAAGGGGATGACAGAGGATGAGATGGTTGGATGGACTCACCGACTCGATGGACATGAGTCTGAGCAAGCTCCAGGAGTTGGTGATGGACAGGGAGGCCTGGCGTGCTGCAGTCCATGGGGTCGCAAAGAGTTGGACATGACTGAACTGAACTGATTCAGTGGAAAATTTCTTTGTGTTGAGAGATGTTCCCATGTAAGTTTAAAGTGTATGTACAATATAAATGCAGACACGTGTGTGTGTGTGTGTGTGTGTGTGTGTGTGTGTGTGCGCGTTCAGTGGTTTCTGACTCTTTGTGACCCCATGGACTGCAGCCCACCAGGCTCCTCTGTGTATGGAATTTTCCCAGCAACACTGGAGCAGGTGGCCGTTTCCTCCTCCAGGAGATCTTCCCAACCTAGGGATCGAACCCGTGTCACTTGCACCTCCTGTATTGGCAGGCGGTTCTTTACCACTGTGCTAGCTGGGAAGGAGAGGCATTTATGGGCCTGAGGCCCAGGAGAAAAGTCACAATTATACACAAACCTTTCTCAGCTCTATTGTGGCATTTTTCTTCCTCACAATATTCTTTAAAAATTACATTTTTAAGGCAATGAGAATACTTCATGGTATTTTAAAAGAATTTCCACTAATGAGGAAGTTTGAGGCTAGAGGCATAAAATTTTATTTTTCCTGCTGTTGAATTATTTTGTCTTCTTTTATTGATGGCCTACTCTGCAATCAACTGAAACCTAAATGAGGGTTCATCCTTTGTCTGAGTAAGTAGTTATAAACTTAGTTCTTTATGATAACAAAGGCTTTTATTTTCTTTGTCATCATTTTCTAATTGTAATTGCTATTTACCCACTAACTTGAAAAATAGGATTCAGTGTTAGGTTAATGCTAGAAGTTAATATTCCCCAATTTTAACCCTGCATCACAAAATTACAAACAAAAATAAATTGTTATATGCTTATATTAAAAGTTCATGCTGTACAACAATTACAATGAAAATAAATTTACACACTTTTAAAATATTCTGACAAGCAAAAAACAAGTTAGAGACTAACAAAGAGGTAAAGAGCCTCTTGATGAAAGTGAAAGAGGAGAGTGAAAAAGTTGGCTTAAAGCTCAATATTCAGAAAACAAAAATCATGTCATCCGGTCCCATCACTTCATGGCAAATAGATGGGGAAACAGTGGAAGCAGTGGCTGACTTTATTTTTGGGGGCTCCAAAATCACTGCAGATGGTGACTGCAGCCATGAAATTAAAAGATGCTTACTCCTTAGAAGGAAAGTTATGACCAACCTAGGCAGCATATTAAAAAGCAGAGACATTACTTTGTCAACAAAGGTCTGTCTAGTCAAGGCTATGGTTTTTCCAGTAGTCATGTGAGAGTTGGACTATAAAGAAAGCTGAGCACCAAAAAATTGATGCTTTTGAACTGTGGTATTGGAGAAGACTCTTGAGAGTCCCTTGGACTGCAAGGAGATCCAACCAGTGCATCGTAAAGGAGATCAGTCCTGGGTGTTCATTGGAAGGACTGATGTTGAAGCTGAAATTCCAATACTTGGCCACCTGATGAGAAGAGGTGACACATTTGAAAAGACCCTGATGCTGGGAAAGATTGAGGGTAGGAGTAGAAGGGGATGACAGAGGATGAGATGGTTGGATGACATCACCAACTCAATGGACATGGGTTTGGGTAGACTCTGGCAGCTGGTGATGGACAGGGAGGTCTGATGTGCTGTGGTTCATGGAGTTACAAAGAGTCAGACACGACCGAGCAACTGAACTGAACTTGTATTTTCTATCCAAACCAGAGTCAAGGTCTATCTGGTCTCCTTTTTCACATTAGAAAAGTCCTGTTTGCCTCTTAGTAGTTTGCAAACATCTTATGTCTTTCCAAAGTCTCATAGATTTAAGCACAAACAACATCAACAACAATTATACTTTAACTGCATCCTCTCATCCCTAAAACGCTAATGGTTTTTCAACTGATGGGGCTTCAAGAATTGTATCTTCTTCCTCTTGTGATCTCTAATCTTTCCCTAGTTTTCTTTCCTGCTCTTTTTGACTAGACTTTTTTGCATGATGTCCCAGACTTTCAGAAAAGTATTCTCTAGATATGCAACTACTTCACTTTTTTAAAGCTGAGCATAAAGTCACATACAAATAACAATCCAATGAAGAAACAGCAGATATTTACATTGTAAATTTTCAGTCTTACTCTCTTACTAGCATATTGGTAACTAAAAGAATGAAGCTGCTTTCAAAATGGGAAGATAAAAAACTACTTGAAGTCAGTGAAATAAAAGTATTTGTTTAGAAGCCATCACTTATTAATGTAATAAATATTCACTAAGTTGCTCTTTGTAAGATTTCATATCTTACATATGAACAGAAAGCTGTAGGGTCCCTACCTTATTCTTCCATTCCAGAATAACTCTTACACCCAGAGCAAACTTTCATTAATTCCTGAAAAGCAACTAAGCTGTCCTTAAATGATGTCGCCTGGAGAAAGCAATGGCACCCCACTCCAGTACTCTTGCCTGGAAAATCCCATGGATGGAGCAGCTTGGCAGGCTGCAGTCCATGGGGTCACACAGAGTCAGACATGACCGAGCGACTTCACTTTCACTTTTCACTTTCATGCATTGGAGAAGGAAATAGCAACCCACTCCAGTGTTCTTGCCTGGAGAATCCCAGGACGGGGGAGCCTGGTGGACTGCCGTCTATGGGGTCGCACAGAGTCGGACACGACTGGAGCAACCTAGCAGCAGCAGCAGCAGATGATGATGATGCCACCTTGTGGCTAGCCTACAAATCTGTAAAAGGCCACATCTCTTCAAGTTCTCCATCTCAGGCAGCAACATTTTTATATTTCCCTTCCCAACTCTTTTCCAACTTTTGCCCTGTTATCTAATATCTTCTTACTACCTTTTCTATTCTGTTAAATTTGTCAGAAAAATAAGTAAGCATAGCAGCCCAATCATGGCAAATAAGAGAGAATATCAATTATATATATATATATCTCTCTCTCTCTCTCCAAGTATCAGTACAAAAGAAAAAAAAAAAAAAAGCCATGAGATGGATGACATGAACAAACAGTCACAACAGACATTCTCCACAAAGGCCTGATCAGGGACTTTTCTCGTGTCACCCAGTTCTACAAGTGTTCTGTACAGCTCTCACCCACCCAAGTCTCTGGTCAATTTGTCTAAAGACAACTATGTAATATAAATGTACTAATCATAAACATTGTACACAATAAATATTCATAATGCTACGACTGTAAGGGAGGGAGGGTATAATTATAGTATCTAGAATTGACTGAAATAATGATTTCAAATCATTTACTGAATTTCTCAAATTCAATAAAAATGGAAGGAGTCTTCCATATTCAGCAGTCAGTGCTGGACTACCTCTGGAAGAATAGTTAAGAAGTGCTGAAAATCTCTTGACTCGTCAAGAGGGGGGTTGGGGCCTCGTGGACTCATAAAGATAAGGTCCCTACTGGACCTACCATACACGAATAATCACAGGGAAATTTAGGATGGGCAGCAAGTATTGTATGAAACCACATGATCACTTTCAGAATATGAAAGCAGGAATTGTAAAGGCCATAAAAATCAGTTCCACAATGTACAAAAGGCCCATCCTTGAGAAGATGAAGTTACCAAGAGCTATAGATCCTCCCTTCGTCTCTCAGCATGGAGCACATCTGCGTATTTTTTGACCAGCTTCCTCCCTGTTCTCGACACTTGCATCCCAGAGAAACCGATTAAAAAATGGCTGGTCTCAGGTGACATTTCTATTGTAAACCATTTGATTTCTTTTGAGTGTACCACTACTGAACTCTTAGTTAAGAGCACTGACCAAGGAAACAGGAGACATTTACTCGACACATGGGGCCAATGACTCTGAGGAACTCTGAGCTGAAAGACTCAGTCTCAAACCAAAGACAGACACTGACAATATTGTCACCTCTAAAACTAATCTCAGGCTGACACATGGGAAGCTTTTCATTCTAAAAGGAACTATCATAATAGAATAAAGGTTATCAATTCAAGTATTTATAAACTTTATTTCTAAATTGGATTTACAGTATATGAAACTTGCTAAAAAGTTGGTCTACAGGGCAAGAATCCTTGTTTATTTTATCCAGTGATATGCTTCCTATGTGCTAGGCTATTTTTAATTTTTAATTCTTTCTAAGAAAAATTGATATTACAGATGGGAAAACATCACAGAAAATCTACTGCTCAGTCTTGTGAAGTTTCATTACAGAAACATGAGCTATTCAATAAATCTTCATGTTTAAAAAACATACATATCTATATGATTTAAGGAAAAGCAAAAGAAATGCTCAAAGGATCAGTTCTTAGCTATATATTTATGGCTAAAAAGTGAGTTGTATTTATTCATTGAGAGAAATAAAAAGAAACACCCACAGGCACATACAATCCTTAAAATGTGTCTCACTAATGAATTCTTTAAAGAACACACAGTTAAACTAGTCAAGCTTCTATATCATCTAGCTATGCCGAGTCAATTTCACCCTTAACTCATTAACCTTATACTTCAGTCCCTAAAAAAAATCTCAAACTTTAGGATGCATCTGAATCACCTGGAAGGCTTGATAAAACACAGATTATTGAGCATCATTTCAGATATGTGATTCAGTAGGTCTTGAGTGGGAATCAAGAATTTGAATGTATAGAAGCTTCAAGGCAATTCTGATGCTGCTGATCCAGGGACCATACTCTGAAAGCTTCTACCCTGGAATATTCATTTTTAAACACACATTCATTTTCAAAATCTCAGACTCCAGTAAGTTATCCTTAGGCTTATGTATTTGATTATATGAATAGCAGGTCACATGTGAAAGAGGCTAAAGTCAGCTTATTCATATATGCTTCAGGTAAAACTCATCTAAAAGTATTTTTTGCTTAAATAAATTCTTCAAAGAAATTCATTTCTATCTTTTTCTAAAGCATATTTGAATTGAGATAAATTCCTTCTAACAAATGGTACATTATCTTGAGTTTTGAGATCTTTCAAATGCTTACTCTGTGTCTTTTTGAAGTCATGTAATCTTAATGCAGCTAAATATTTTCACATTAAAGACTCAGAGGAAATTTTATAATAGAACATCAACTACTCTAAAAAATTGTAGAACAAATTGACCGTGGCTTCTATATGGCAAACTTCATGTAATGTGTCAGTTCCTTCAAAGCATAATAACTGGGTAATGTTAGAAGAAGATTTCTATCTTTAAATTAAACTAAAATGAAGCAGTATTATGTTATAGATACTCAGAATTAAAATAGTCATTTACAGGGGTTATGATCATAAATTCAATAAAATCATTTTAAACAATAAAAATATTTAAATCTTTTGTTAATATTGAAGACTCACTGTCTTTTGAAGACTAACTTTCTTCTGAAGTATTTAACAAAATTGTATAGAGGGACACCAAGCAGAATCACAGAATTACCTCTGTCCCAGTACTCTTGCCTAGAAAATCCCATGGAAGGAGGAGCCTGGTGGGCTGCAGTCCATGGGGTTGCTAGGAGTCGGACATGACTGAGTGACTTCACTTTCACTTTTCACTTTCATGCACTGGAGAAGGAAATGGCAACCCACTCCAGTGTTCTTGCCTGGAGAATCCCAGGGACGGGGAAGCCTGGTGGGCTGCCGTCTATGGGGTTGCACAGAGTCGGATACGACTGAAGTGACTTAGCAGCAACAGCTCATTGCAGGACCTCTCCTGAGGGAAGTTTTGACTTTGGGATCTTATAGGAAATATACAGATGAAAGTTATAATGCTATTTTTTTGTTCCCAAGAGTGAGAAATCCCCAAACCCTTTGTAATTTTGTAGATATAATTCCTATGAGATAATAATTCTCATACTATGATGAATACTCAGGTCCGTTTCCAGAATATATGACCATATATTTCTCTAATCTTCTAAACCATCAGGTACCCCTAAACTCCTCGTGAATGACTCCAGTAATTCCCAAGACAATATTCACCTCAATAATTGCTTTTTATCTATGTATAAAAGATGAACTGTACCAGCTATTTATAAGTTCCAAGCTACACATTCACCAAAGCTTTATCAAATTCTTAAGTTAGCAGAAAGAAAAAGAAACCAAAGATTAACTCAATTATTAGAATTATCTTCATGATTAAATTGGCCTGTGAGTTATTAGATTATTTGCTTATGATGGTTCAAAAAGCATCCACTGATATGGTTTACTGTATATACATTACAAGTTTGAACCTGAATTGGAACACTAGCTAGGTATGTCAGCTAGAAAAATTATTTAAAATAATTTGAATTATTTAAAATGTCTTTGATTAATCCTGAAAAGAAGTCAAGTTTAAATGCACAATCTATATAATCCAGTGATTCTCAACCTTGACCTCATGTTAAAATTATCTGTGAAGGTTTTAAACAAACTGATACCTGTGCTCCACCTCCAGAAACTTTAATTAGTTTATGGGTGATCTATATGTGATTCTGATATGCAACCAGAACTACTAACTTACCAGAGGATATTTAATTGTCAATCAAAAACTTCCATTGTCCTTAAATGTCAAAATGAATAATTGTTTCCTAATAATTTATATATTGAATGAAATTGGCTTATGATAGAATGACTATAAAATTTATTCTCCAAGCCACAACACTTTTGAAAGTGAAAGGAGTTGCTATTTGCAATTGACCTAGGACAACAAGGGTAAACCAGGGCTGTCCTGGGCAAAACAGAATGCCCTATGGTCACTCTACTCATAGAAGAGTTACTGGATATTTTTAATTATATAATTTATGTTTAACATATTTTATATACTATACAGTTACATATGCCAAAAGATTGAGGTTTTTAATGACAGAAGACAGTTTAAATAATACTTGAAAAGTTAACATTTAGAGTCTCAATCCACTGGATAAATGCCTCTTTACTTAGGATCATGTGTAAAGAGAAGATTTTTGGACTAAATTAAGATTTGCTGGGAGAGCAAACTAAAATAGTAGAGATAATATTTTAAATATCATTAATTTTCTGTGCCAACCCCATTTCAGTGGATAATCACATGCAATAATGCTGACTCTCAAAATGGTAGATTAAAATAATTCATTTCTGTTTTTAATTAAAACTGAGAAAGTAGGAACTAATGATATATGTGTCAGAGCCACATGTGTGCAGTATCAAAGATAAGAAGGGGATTGCAGCAAGGGTTTGCTTCTTGAGTTCCTTGACAATTTACAAGGAAAGCAGAAAGCATGGAAGCTGGTGGCTGCCATAGAGATACATGATGACACGCGAAGCAGCTCTTTTGTTGGCTGAGTTGCTGGAAGCCGTAGCATTGGTCCTCTAATTGCTCAAGGTCACCAACAACCTTGTCCATGTACATACATCCAGTGTGACAACCTCTACATCCCCCCAGGGATCTATGGATGCATCAACTTTGGGATGCTTTTATTGGTAATCTCTAATATCAGATCTTAAAGCCAGCTGGGCTTGAAGATGATAGAAAAATCGTCCTGTTCTGCACAGACTTAAATGAAAGGGTGATGGGTCTTTGGTGGCCAGGCGGGGAGTGGGGGTGGAAACACAATATACTCCTCTATAAATAAACCCCACCAGATCTCTAAATAAGATTGACTCACTGTTTCCTCCATGCCCTTCCTGAATTTCTGAAGTCCTCAGAGTACAATGAATAACTGCTTGTCTCCCTATTTAACAAAATGTGTTACCAGAATGCCCCTCTCTGCACAGATTATAGAGATCTCTGCTGCTGTTGCTTCTGCTAAGTCGTTTCAGTCATGTCTGACTCTGTGCGACCCCACAGACAGCAGCCCGCCAGGCTCCCCCGTCCCTGGGATTCTCCAGGAAAGAACACTGGAGTGGGTTGCCATTTCCTTCTCCAATGCACGAAGTGAAAAGTGAAAGTGAAGTCGCTCAGTCATGTCCGACTCTAGCGACCCCATGGACTTCGGCCTACCAGACTCCTCCGTCCATGGGATTTTCTAGACAAAAGTACTGGAGTGGGGTGCCATTGCCTTCTCTGATGGAGATCTCTAACCCAGTACAAATCTCAGTTTATAGGAGCTTTACCACTTGCACCAGAATTCCTTCTATTTATCAGTAGCACTGTGCTGTGATTACAGTTATAAAACTGAGTTCCGTGGTAGACTTTGTCAGAAATTAAAACAATAGATTTTAAGAGTATTTCAGGGGACAGAATGTCCTAATTAAAAAAAAAAAAAAACAAGCTCACACAGATTTTTTTTTTTTTTTGGGTATCCCAGGACAATGTAGCCCTTAAAAAGGCTCTCCCAAAAGTTAGCCTTCATATCACCAAGTGCTTGAAATATTTATTAGCAATCACCCAGAACTATGGTTTCCTGATAAGATAATTTTGGATAATGTTGAATTAACAAAGTTAAATGGATTTTATCACAGCAGCCTCTTCAGGGTATAAAATGCACTGAATTTCAATAAAAGCAATAGATGGTGCATGTTTTCACGAAATCTGATGTCATGAAGTTCTTTTTGTGTTAGGGAAGCCCATGAATTAGCTCTGCAGAATATACTGTAGGATATGCTGCATCATGATCAATAATTTTTCTAATCAAACATCTTTCCTAAACCTCCCCAGTACAAATTAAACAAATACCTTTGTCCCAAACTGTGTGAAAACAGAATATTAAACACCAACCAAAAAGTCTATAGCTAGTACCCTTTAAGAATGAAGGGGAAATATAGATATTAACAGACATATAAAAACTGAGTTATCTGACTTGCCTGGTGGTACAGTGTCTCCGGCCAATGCAGGAGACACAGGTTTGATCCCTGGTCTGGGAAGATCCCACATGCAGTGGGCAGCTAAAAGCCCACGCACCACAACTACTGGACTCACAAGTGCTAGGATCCAAGAATCGCAACTACTGAAGCCATTGTGCCTAGAGCCTGTGCTTGGCAACGAGAGAAGCCACCACAATGAGAAGCCCTGCACTACATCGAAAAGTCGCTGCTCAGCTTTCTTTATGGTGCAACTCTCATATCCATGCATGACTACTGGAAAAACCATAGCTTTGACTAGATGGACCTTTGTTGGCAAAATAATGTCTCTGCTTTTTAATCATAGGTAGCTGACAGCTATCATATGTGGCTGATTCTTGAACAACACAGGCTTGAACTGTGTGGATCAACATACACGTGGATTTTTTTAAACAGTAAACTCTACAGTACTACACAATCCAAGGTTGACTGAATCCATGAATGTAGTACCATGAATACAGAAGAATCATGGCTACTGAGGAACCACATATAGTCAGTTATACATATAAGTTATACTCAGGTTTTCAACTGCAGAGAGAGGGTCAGTACCTCACCACCTATCTTGTTCGAAGATCAATGGTATATTTTACTTTTTACTTTATTATTATTTTTAATAATGAATAAAAAATGAAATATACATTTTTCAAATATACATGGAATAAAAAAGCAAAAGAAATGAGACAGTATTCAAAAAGATTTAAAAAATAATTATTCAAAAAATAGTTATAGACAAAAAATTCAAATGAATCTACAGATAAATTATTAGAATCAGAACAAATAAGATTGCCAGATATAAAGTAAATATATGGAAATTGATTTATATATGTTGGCTACAAGTAGTATGTAAAAAACTTTAAAAGGTACTATTTGCAATAATACAAAAATACAAAATAATCAGTAATCAATTTAACAAAAGATTTGAGACTTGTAAACAAAATCTAAACTTTATTGGGAGAATTTTTTAACTCTAAATGAATTGATTGACATACTATGTTCAAAATCAGAATATTCAGTATCATTCAAACGACAATTCATCCATCAGATCAGATCAGATCAGTCGCTCAGTCATGTCCGACTCTTTTCGACCCCATGAATTGCAGCATGCCAGGCCTCCCTGTCCATCACCAACTCCCGGAGTTCACTCAGACTCACGTCCATAGAGTCAGTGATGCCATCCAGCCATCTCATCCTCTGTTGTCCCCTTCTCCTCCTGCCCCCAATCCCTCCCAGCATCAGAGTCTTTTCCAATGAGTCCAACTCGTCGCATGAGGTGGCCAAAGTACTGGAGTTTCAGCTTCAGCATCATTCCCTCCAAAGAAATCCCAGGGCTGATCTCCTTAAAATGGACTGGTTGGATCTCCTTGCAGTCCAAGGGACTCTCAAGAGTCTTCTCCAACACCACAGTTCAAAAGCATCAATCCTTCAGCGCTCAGCTTTCTTCACAGTCCAACTCTCACATCCATACATGACCACTGGAAAAACCATAGCCTTGACTAGACGAACCCTTGTTGGCAAAGTAACATCTCTGCTTTTCCATATGCTATCTAGGTTGGTCATAACTTTCCTTCCAAGGAGTAAGCGTCTTTTAATTTCATGGCTGCAGTCACCATCTGCAGTGATTTTGGAGCCCCCCCAAAAAAAGTCTGACACTGTTTCCACTGTTTCCCCATCTATTTGTCATGAAATGGTGGGACCAGATGCCATGATCTTCGTTTTCTGAATGTTGAGCTTTAAGCCAACTTTTTCACTCTCCACTTTCACTTTCATCAAGAGGCTTTTGAGTTCCTCTTCACTTTCTGCCATAAGGGTGGTGTCATCTGCATATCTGAGGTTATTGATATTTCTCCCAGCAATCTTGATTCCAGCTTGTGTTTCTTCCAGTCCAGCGTTTCTCATGATGTACTCTGCATGTAAGTTAAATAAACAGGGTGACAATATACAGCCTTGACGAACTCCTTTTCCTATTTGGAACCAGTCTGTTGTTCCATGTCCAGTTCTAACTGTTGCTTCCTGACCTGCATACAAATTTCTCAAGAGGCAGATCAGGTGGTCTGGTATTCCCATCTCTTTCAGAATTTTCCACAGTTTATTGTGATCCACACAGTCAAAGGCTTTGGCATAGTCAATAAAGCAGAAATAGATGTTTTTCTGGAACTCTCTTGCTTTTTCTATGATCCAGTGGATGTTGGCAATTTGATCTCTGGTTCCTCTGCCTTTTCTAAAACCAGCTGGAACATCAGGAAGTTCACAGTTCACATATTGCTGAAGCCTGGCTTGGAGAATTTTGAGCATGACTTTACTAGCGTGTGAGATGAGTGCAATTGTGTGGTAGTTTGAGCATTCTTTGGCATTGCCTTTCTTTGGGATTCAGTAAAAATCCTAACAGTTTTTGTGTGGAAACCGGCAAGTTGACTTTAAAAATCACATAAAAAAAATAAAAGTGGTCAAAATAACCAAGAAATTCTTGATGTGGGAGACCTTATTCTACCAGATGGCATACATAGCTTATTACAAAGTTGTACGAAGTAGGACAGTGTAGAATTGGTATAAGCATAGATATATACACCAAAGTAATAGAGCAGAAAAATAGATCCATATTTACGTGGCTACTTGAATAATGTCAAATAGAACACTTAGAGCAGTGGGAAAAATGATCAACTCTTCACAAAAAATATGCAGGGTCAACTATTTATATAGGAAAGAACAAAATTTGGCCATTTCACATAGAAAAGAAAAATTCAGTTTTGGGTGCTTTAAAGATCTAAACACGAAAAGTAAACAATGAAACTAAGATTAGGAATATATTCCTGACCTTTGAGTAGAAAAAGATTTCTTAAACAGATTACAAAAAGCACTAACAATACAAAGAAATTTCAAAAATTTGATTACATTAAAATTGTTTTCCTACTCATCAAAACTCAGATCATGGCATCCAGTCCCAACATTTCATGGCAATTAGATTGGGAAAAAGTGGAAACAGTGCCAGATTTTATTTTCTTGGCCTCTAAAATCACTGTGGATAGTGGCTGCAGTCATGAAATTAAAAAACGTTGCTCCTTTGAAGAAATCCTATGACAAACCTAGGCAATGTATTAAAAAGGAGAAACATCTAAGTTAAAAGAAGAGGAAAATAAAGAATCTTCTTTTAAAACAACTTAAAGAGAGAGAGAGAGACATCACTTTACCAACAAAGATCTGTATAGTCAAAGCTATGGTTTTCTAGTAGTCAAGTATGGATGTGTGAGTTGGACCATAAAGAAGGCTGAGCACTGAAGAACTGATGTTTTCAAACCGTAGTGCTGGTGAAGACTCTTGAGAGTTCCTTGGACACCAAGATTAAACCAGTCCATCCTAAAGGAAATCAGTCCTGAATATTCATTGGAAGGACTGATGCTGAAGCTCCAATACTTTGGCCACCTGTTGTGAAGAGCTGACTCATTGGAAAAGACCCTGATGCTGGGAAAAATTGAAAGCGGGAGGAGAAGGGGATGATAGAGGATTAGATGGTTGGATGGCATCACTGACTCAATGGACATGAGTTTGAGGAAGCTACAGGACATGGTGAAGGACAGGGAAGCCTGGCAGGCTGCAGTTCGTGGAGTCAGAGTCAGACACGGCTTAGTGACTGAACAACAACTAATCAAAACACAGACAAGAGTAAAGTCAAATTTATGGGGAAAGATACTTGTGAAACATAAAAAGAAAAATGAAAAAATAAAGAAATTTGACCAAGTTCTTCACAAAAATGAAAATGACCAATAATTTTTTTTAAATACATTGCCTTATTTACTTATTATTTATCATAGATGTTAGAATGATCATGGCTAATACTAATTTAAGCATGTACAGAATACCATTTAGATCCAATATTGGTATATTAAATCAAAGTATCACAGAACCTGATTTTAAGTAATCAGATTATAAAGAAATTTAATTCAAAATCAGTGGCCCATAAACTTCAGAAAATTGACTTAAGGGTAATGGTTAATTTTATGCATCAATTTTATTGGGCACACAGAAACCAAATTAAGTATTATTTCTGGGTATGACTGTGAAGATGTTTTCAGATGATATTAGCATTTGTATTGCCCTTCCCAGTGTGGATGAGCATTATCCAATCCCTTTTGGGTTTGAATGAAGTGGTGGCGAAAGGAGGAATTTGCCCCTTTTTTCCTGTCTCAACACTTCAGCTGGGACACCTCATCTCATCTTTTCTGGCCTTAAGACTGGATTTACACCATTAACTCCTCTAGTTTTCAGGCCTTCAGGTTAAACTGAATTATGCCACCTTTCCCAGGTCCCAGATCATAGATGGCAGATCATGGGACTTCTTAGGCTTCATAATCACATGAGCCAATTCTTCACAATAAATAAATGTATATTTACAGATGCATTATAAAATAAAAATATATAAATATAAATATTATATATACCCTACTGGTTCTGTTTCTCTAGAGAACTCTCACCAGTACATTAACCTTGACGGTAATCAAAGAAATGGAAATTAAAATCATAAGATCTATACATTCATAGAAACATCTAAAATGTAAGACTATCAATCCCAAAGGTCAAGAATTTAGAGCAATGAAAATTCTCATCTACTACCTATGATTATGTAAATTAGCAAAAATCACCACAATGGACTGAACATTTCTGTCCCCCCAAATTCATATGTTGAATCCTAACCCCTAATGTGATGGTGAGGCCTGTAGAAGGTGGGCCTTTGTGAGGTAATTAGGTCATGATGCAAGAGCCTACATGGTGGGATTAGTGCCTTTATAAAAGGGACTCTAAAGAGTTCCCTGGAGAAGGCAATGGCAACCTGCTCCAGTACTCTTGCCTGGAAAATCCCATGGACGGAGGGGCTTGGTGGGCTGCAGTCCATGGGGTCGCTAGGAGTCGGACACGACTGAGCGACTTCACTTTCACTTTTCACTTCCATGCATTAGAGAAGGAAATGGCAACCCACTCCAGTGTTCTTGCCTGGAGAATCCCAGGGATGGGGGAGCCCGGTGGGCTGCCGTCTATGGGGTTGCACAGAGTTGGACACGACTGAAGCGACTTAGCAGCAGCAGCAGCCAAGAGCTCCCTTCCTCTCTGCCTGCCACATACGGGTATAGCAAGAAGTTGGCAGTCTGTAACCCTGTAACCCAGAAAAGAGACCTCACCAGAACCTAACTAATGCTGGTAACCTAATGTCAGACTTCCAGTCTCCAGAACTATAAGAAATAAATTTCTATTGTTTATAAGCCACCCAGTCCATGATACTTTGTTATATTCAATAGCAGCCCAATCTGACTAAAACAACCACTTTGGAAAACTGATAGACATTCTACTAAATTTATATGTATACTATGATCCAGCAACCTCACACTTAGGTATATGCTCAGTATAAAACTCTTAATAGTAGGCTTCTTAGTAGTTTTAATACTTTTGAGTCTCTTAGTAGTAGGCTTCCCTGGCAGCTCAGATGGTAAAGAATCCACCTGCAATGTAGGAGACCAGGGCTTGATCTCTGGGTTGGGAAGATCCCCTGGAGAAGGAAATGGCAACACAGTCCAGTATTCTTGCCTGGAGAATTCCATGGACAGAGGAACCTGGTGGGCTACAGTTCCTCTGGGATCACAGTTCCTCTGTGACCCCTCATGGGGTCACAGTGAGTCGGCCACAACTGAGTGACTGTCACTCACTCGGTATAAAACTGTGCACATGTGCCCCAAATATATGCCCGAAAATGTTCACAGAAGCACTATACTTAAAAACCCCAAACTAAAACCAACCATAATGTGTACTAACAGTAGAATCAATGCATAAATTGTTGTGATATACAAGAGTATACTAACTATTAAAATGAAAGAACTACAAGTAATGACATGAACAATCTCTTAATATTCAGTGAAGAAAGTTAGATACAAAATACATAGTATATGACTTCACTTACATAAAGTTCAAAAACAGGCAAGACTAAGAGTTCAGTCTTGTTTCAAAAAGTGAAGAGTACAAAGGGGTCATGAGGAAAGCTTTTGGGGCACTGGCAATATTCTACCTGTATGCCATATGGTGATTACATGGGCATAGATTCACTGAGCTCTAAATTCTTGATTTGTACTTTTTTTCCTGCATTTTTTCACTAAAATTTTTTTAATTTTTAATGTCCTTAAATCATTTTTTAAATGTATTCAGCAATAATGAATTACTACTAATTCCTAAAATCTCAGTTTAATCTCATTTTGTGGCTCATGAGGGAAGCAATAAGTTAAAGAAAAAGAAAATATATATGAGCAACTGAAACAACTGCTGCCATGATTTCAGTAACTAACCAAAAACTTTTAGTTGAGACTAGTTGTGATTATCTAATTGTGCTGCTGAGGAATAACTAAACAAGAATTACTATTAGCAGGACTAGGCAGCTGTTAAGTATTTTGAGAGAGATGCAGTAATTTATCAGACAAAAATCTCAATGTGGAATTGAGATAAGAATGGATCACTTGAAGTCCTTTCCTAACATGATAAAATGTTGGATTTGGAAGCAACCTGAGAGATTACTTACCAAGTTTGAGAGATGGAAAACCTGATGCCAGAAGAGGCTGAATATCTGGTCAAGATTAAGGTCATCCACGTGGTGGCAAAGCTGGGAGAATAACTCACAACTATTTCTAGGGCAGAGCGTTTTCCATTTCTCCAGGCCACTTCCCCACCCTACCTGCTTTCCGTTGTTATCGTTGGGGAATACTTTTTTCTCCTTTTTAAAATCTCAGGAATATTGAAAGTATGAAATTGTGCAACTTTTGTCTTCACCTGCTTTTAAGAACAGAATCTAAGTTTTTGCCTTTTTTTTTTTTTTAATGTGACTGCCATTGTACCTCATTCTCACAGCACTTCTGCCAGAATTGATAACTTTGGGAATGTAGTAAGTGTTTTTACCTAGACATTAACTCCACTGTTTACTGCAAATTTGGTTTTCAGAAGATAGTTTAATGTAATTCCAAAGTACGTAAAGACATACTTAGAGAAAAGAACCAGCTACCCAATAAGTATATATCTACCTTTTATATCCAGGCCCTGTAAGTTTCCAAATAA
Source organism: Bos indicus x Bos taurus (assembly GCF_003369695.1). Taxonomy (NCBI): domain Eukaryota; kingdom Metazoa; phylum Chordata; class Mammalia; order Artiodactyla; family Bovidae; genus Bos; species Bos indicus x Bos taurus. The sequence continues at coordinate 85,693,547 of NC_040076.1, forward strand.
CCCAAAGGAAACAGTGGTAACAGTGAATGTCCTTTGTGGAGGAAATCTGCTCTAATAGTTCCATGTCAGTTCTCTATACATTTTTATTCCCATTATGTCTATTACCTGGTAACCATGGAAACATACATGACAGACACTGCAGGAAAAACAAATCTAAAATACACACATTGAAACACATCAGTACAAATGATGCCCTTTTCAATAACCATTATACTTGGATTCTTTTCTCTTCAATGGATTTTAAGTCATCAATTGTATGTAAATTATGCCTAATAAAAAGGGTTTGTCTTACAGTAAGGTATCACATAATGGAGTTAATATTGACATCATATATCACAAATGCCTCTAAGTTTAACTAAACTACCCAATGTATTTCTCTGGAAGTGTCTTTACCATTAATCATTTATGTAAAACAAACTAAATATTTATTGTGCAAAATATCTCTGGAAGGATTCACAAAAACTTGATAATGATGGTTACCTCTGAGAGGGGAATTTTGAGAAAAAAACAAGGAGAACTTATTTTTACAGTCCTTTTTAATGTTTAAGTATATATTTTGAATTTTAAAAATGAAAGCCACAAGTTTACAAGTTCATTTTAAATTAAAAAAATAAAATATCATTATGTTTCTCCCTATCTCTCCCTTCCATCACCAACACCTCCCCAAACATCCACATACACAGGAGCCTATGATTTCCTAACAAATATATTCTGGCACTGAAACTAATTTTCAAAAAGGCAGCAAGGACAATCAGGTACTCATCTATTCCCACCTTCTCTCCAAAAGCATCCTTCATAGTATCCACTTTTAGATACTCAAAACATAAAATTTGGGAATTACATCTCTTTTCCTGGGTACTAAGGGCCCCTAAGTGCATGCTTGCATGTGTCTAGCCTCCTGGTCTCCAGGTGGCACACTAAACCATTTCCCCATCAAAAGGGAGCTGCTACCATATTCTCTTAAGGACACCAAAGTGACTCTGGCAGCTACAATGCTAGAGAGGAAAATTTTCAATTATGACTCCCTGTATTATAACCAGCCCCTCACATCTCACCCTGGAGGTTGGTTGAGTTAGTCACTTGGTGGACCAGAGCAATTGGACCAAATTTCTCAGTTTAGTGAAGCTGATTTAAGCCAAAGTCCCAGGTGGGGAGCACCTGTTCTCAACTTCCTTTTTGCTACACCCAGCTCAGTGGGAAACGTCAACATTGGAAAGTGTTACTGCTTAGAATACTAAAATCTATCATCAACAAAACTGATAAGATTTACTCTCCATCTGATTTCCACTGTATTACTTTTCAATTGGTTTTAAGTTGGGATAGAGAAGAGAGGTTCTTTGAGGGAGTGAAGGTCTTTGAATCAAGGAAACAGGATGTATCCTATAACCCAAATAATTCAAACTCATCCTCCCTCCACTATCGAATTTCTAATTTTGACATCCCTTATTATCCAAAACCTAGCCACTGCTGAAAGCATCTTTAGTAACAAAATCAGATTGTAGTAGATCATATTTCATTGTCTTAAATGAAAAAAAGAATAATGCATTCCCAACCCAACCAAAAATACACACACACAGATACATGCACATGGCATTACCCTTTGACTCACTGCCAATCCCCCTCACTCACTCCACCCCACCACTCTGAACAAGCCAGGGTTACTCTCACCTTAGAGTCACTGCACCAGCTGTTCACTCTGCCTGGCAAAGTCTACCCTCAATATCCACATGATTCCTGTCCTTTTTAAGATTTCCCTAAAATATCATTTTCTCAATGAGGTCTACCCTGAAACTATAGCAACACTTCTCCCCTCCTACCTCCCTGATCTGTTTTATTTTTCCATGGCATTTTACACCCCCTAGTGTACTTCAGAATGTATAGTGTATACTGTCTGCTGCCTGTCTCCCCAAACTGAAATGCAAAACTTCATGTGGTAAGGATTTGGGGGGATGTTGTCATTGTTCACTGATGTATCAAGAGCCTTGAACAGTTCCTGGCACATTATACAAAGAAAGAAAGAAAGTGAAGTCGCTCAGTCGTGTCCAACTCTTGTGACTCCATGAACTGTAGCCTGCCAGGCTTCTCTGTTCATGGGATTTCCCAGGCAAGAATACTGGAGTGGGTTGCCATTTTCTTTTCCAGGGGATCTTTCCAATCCAGGGATTGAACCTGGGTCTCCCACACTGCAGGTAGACTCTTTACTGTCTGAGCCACTATGGAAGCCACATTATATAAACTCAATAAATATTTGTTGTTGAACTAAACACTGTCTCCAGGCCATCCACTGCCACATCAGTGGTTACTCCTTGACCTTTTAAAGTATCTCTGGATCATATTACTCATTGAGAATCTGATAAAAAGCTATGAACTCTCCCCCCAGGAAAACATATTCAGAGGAATGTTCATGTGTAGACAATTTAAACAATGCATATATACAAACACATTTAAATAAATTCTTTTATAGTTTCAGTGAGTCTCTAGACTACCAGAGGGCCATGCATGGAGACCTAAACCCACAGGCTATATAGAGTACGGAGGTGTCATCAGTAGGCCATGTAGGACACCATGAATGAAGTAAGAGTTCTACAATGCACTGGGAGAGTACCAGATGTCTGTTTTTATGTCAAGTGCTGGAGGAGAGGATTCCAGGAAGAGAGCTTTGTGGAAGGAGAGGCCAGAATAAGACTGTCCTGGGGCCAGAGCAGTAGGTAGGTGTGAAGAGAGCCCTGGTGCTTCCTCTTCCCTTCCTCCATGCTACTCTCCGGCTAACCATTCACCCCCACCCCACACCCACACCAAACCCTGCCCTGGGTTGCGTTAAGTTAGATCAGTAAGCAAAAACTGGCCTCCCGTAGGGTGAGGAAGGGCCACGGTAGCTTTGGGGTCAACACAGGTGGATGTGAAGGACACTACCCAGTAGAGGTAGTTGGAAGAGGAAGAAAATTCTAGTGGCTTCTCATCTGGGCCAATCATTCTCAGTTATATTCATTCATTTATGTGTGAGTGTGACTATCTCAGAGACTCCCTGAACAAACAGAAAGAAGAAAATGTTTAGGGCTTTTTATGTCTCTTCAGGGAAAAAAGAAACACTCTACAAATATGTAATCAAAATCAATCAGAATTACAAAAGTACTAAGAAATGGAAAATGTTTGTTAGAACACAAAAGATGTTTTAGAGAAAATGAATGGTCTCAATGATATTTAAGAATAGTAGACTGCTAATTGAAAATTATCATACTGAACAGACTGATGATGTCTGGAAAACCTGGCCTCCGTTGTTCCATTTGCTCTCCTGCAACAGAGAGAGCTCAGGTAAACAGGAGGAGGAGCCGAGATGAGTGGAGGTGGAACTCCAGGAACTAGGAAGCAGACAAAAATTCAACCAAGCTCTCCTTCAAGTGAACTAAGACTGTAGCTGTGAGAGCAGAGTAATGACACTGAACAGGATAATTCCTGTAAATGTCTGCTTAAAGGGCCAGTGTCAAGAGGAGGGGCCTGGAAAAGTCCACCAATGCAGAGAAAGCAGCATCTGTCAAGTCAGGAGGGGGTGCAGCTAAAGGAAATATGCAAAGCAGGGAGGAAATGTCTATTGAAAATGGTTGATTTCATCTGTTAGAACTCCAAAATGACTGCCAATATTGTGGTCAGGTTTGCCAGGTGAGTAGCAACAGTGTGGATTTTCTCAGGATCAGATGTGTAAAAGCTGTGCTGAAAAAAATCCCCACAGACTGAAGAGAAATAGATATTGTGTGTATTGTTGTGCTTATTCTATCAGGAAGTGACAGACACAGAGCCTTCTCTCCCCTGTGAATGACCCTGAACACTGCTCACCCTTAAAGACAGACCCAGAATAGCATTTGCTAGGAACAGGAACACACATCCTTGAGGAGCCACAGGCCCTTCACATCCACAATTTCAATGACCTCAAATAGCCTGTTACTTGGTGGTATGTTTGCAAGACAAGGTCACTGAGCTCCCAGTATAACTTCCCCAGATAACCTGAACTGTCTGATTGCCACCTCCAAAATAAATAGGTCAGAGAACTCCATTAATGCCCTATGTCTATCGTCTCTGCTTCAGAGCTGCAGACTTAGAGCCCTAGTGAAATCCTACAGGGACAAAACTCCATATGGTTTCCAAGACACTATCCTAAGAAGCTTCAACTCCACGGACCAGCTGGGCACTGTTTGCTTCATGTTCCTAGACCCTCTGGAAGTATTCCAGGTCTCCAAGACTAAAGAGGGAGCTATAAATACAAAATGTCTTCAAAAGCAAATTTTGAATGTCCTGGAAAGTTCAGGAGAATTTGGTCACAGCTGTCCTGACCCCCTTACTGCTTCCTACATTCTCATGGATGTAGAATCCTAGTCTCCTGTGATTTAAACATGACCACTTCTATATTTGCTTTTACTTCTCCAACATCTCTTCCCATCCCTAATCATTCAGTCTCTGCTTAAAACTCCTTCCACAGAGCTCCTGCGTTAATCTTAAATTGAAATCTGACCACCTATCTCTTCTCTCTGCTATTGTAGGGAATAAATCTAAGTGTCTTCATAGGAGAGTATAAGATATTTAACAGAGCTATCAGACACATAACCAGTTAACACAAAATAAGACAAACACACTTAATTAAATCTCAGACTAAACAAAATATAGTTAGCAAAATAACATTAGATTTATAGCTTGCAATTATAAACATATAATTACAAATGGATAACTCACTCTCTTCAAAGTAGGTGCTTTTCAGCTTTTCCCATGGTACGTCTTCACTAGCAGTCTTAGCCTTAAATGAGTTTATCACCACTTTGGGCTGCATTCCCAAACAACCTTGACCCTCAAAAGACCCAAGCCAGTTCCTACAGATTCTTAACACCCCAAGATATAGAACAATAAGCTCAACCTGTTCTCTCATTAGTCCATAGCACTGGCTGCACGTTAGAATCATTGGGGTGTTTTTTTTTTTTTTTTAAATCCTGTTGTTTGGGTCCCACCCCAAACCACTTGAAACAGAATTTCTAGGGGTGTGGGAGGAGGAGTAGGTATTGGCTGCTTTTTAACTCTCCACATAATTCTAATGTGCATACAGGGATGACAATTATGCACAAACCAGTGGTTCTCAGACATTAAAATGCAGGAGACTCACCTCTGAGACGGAATCTGTAGTTCCCGAAACGCAGAGAATCTGCTTCCTCAGAGTTGGGGTTGGAATCTAGGATCTGCCTTCTTACCAAATGCTGGGTGTTAACCGAATAAGGCAGTCCTTTTAAGAGCAAGGCAGTCCTTTTAAAACCATCTTAAAGAAACCCTGCCTTAGGTTTTAGATCAGTGGTTCTTAAAGCATGGCCCCCAAACCAGAATCATTAGCAACAGCATCACCTGGAACCCATTAGAAATGCAAATTCTTGGACCTCTACCTGAGACAGTGAAACAGAAATAGTGAGTCAACCAGTATTTTAACAGCCTTCCAGCTGATAGCAATGATCACTCCAGTTTGCAAAGCTCTGACCCAGACGATTGCGTTTGTCAAGTAAAGAGGGGAAGGATCCCAATGAAGTAGATACCAGGTCCTATTGGCACACCTGGGGTTTTGCATCATGTCTTAAAGGCAAACATGTCTTTGGAAACAACCTAAACATTTTTGTGTAGTTGTCAAAAAGGCCATTCTAAGTCAAAATCTAAAAAAAGTAGCAAATTAGCCACCAAAATAAAACCATAATATTATTAAAGAGTGAACACGATATGCCTAAGAGTAAAACTAAAGGACAACAACAAAACAAATATTACAAACCAAAGAACAAAATTTTAGTGGCAAACCCTCAGGTTGATTTTCTGGAAAATTTCTTCTTTTCCCACTGCTGGGCACAAGCCTTTACAGAGTTACCAGGAAAACCTAGTAACAAGCTCCCCCTCAGAAATCCCAAAGAGCTCATGGTGGTAACAGCATTCACATGGCCCCACACTGGTCGTGAGGTATGTTAACACTTCATGTTTGGTACTACCCACTACCTACCGGGGAAGGTAGGATGGAAATGATCAGCCTCATTCACAGATGAAAATATTGGTGCCTAGAAAACTTTATAAACCTATACGAATTGACAAGATTACCATTTAATAGGAGGCAGAGCCAGGATTAGAACCCACACTTTATACTGCAAATGGATTGCTCTCTTCCTAATCTGTACTGATTCCTACAACCTACTCGGTCTTTGCCTCAGGGCACGTGACTGGGAGGGCACCTGGAGCATCTTGGTGAGAAGGGCCTCTCCACATTAAAGTCTTCTACTGCAGCACAGATTGGGGGCAGGCAACAGGAGAGGGAATGATGATGACCTACTTTCGTAACATTCATCCTGACATGATTAGAATGAGAGCATTTTAAATTATGTCCACAGCTTTTCTGTGTTACAGAAAATAGAAATATTCTTCATATTTAATGCCAGAAATTTATATTATTATTTGCTTTTCTTTGTTGCAATTTTACCTCTTCAGTTCTGTTTCTGCAGCTTAATATTAGGCTGCTTCCCAGGTGCTCAGACGGTAGAGTGTCTGCCTGTAATGTGGGAGGCCCGGGTTTGATCCCTGGGTCAGGAAGATGCCCTGGAAAAGGAAATGGCAACCCACTCCAGTACTCTTGCCTGGAAAATTCCATGGATGGAGGAGCCTGGTAGCTTAATATTAGACTTAATTTCTATTAAAGAAATGTAAGCAAGTTGGTGGGAAGGGAGAAAGTCTCAGAAGCCTACTCAGGGGCTGGGAGAGTTCAGCCTCAGATTATTTGCCTTAGATAATCCTAAGCAGATAAGTACATATAAAGAACACATATTTCAGAAATCTTTGATATTTCCATGAAACCCTCTATGAGTTAGTTCCTGAGTTTTCTGTGCAGAAAACATGTCAACCCAGGGTACGGACATCATGTATACATTATACTACCATTTGCATTAGAAATGGATAAAAATAAAAACACATATTTGTATTTACTTGTATGTGTATAAAGGAACTCTGGAAAAATGCATAAGAAACTGATATTCCTGGTTTCCTGCCTGTGACTCTGGGAAAAGGAGACTGAGCAGATGAAACCCAGAGTAGAGAGAGACTTCATTGTACAAGTTTTTATATATTTTGATTTTGAAGTATGTTATTGTATCACATATTAAAATACACTTTTTTAAAAATAAAATTTTTAATTGAAATATGTATTATGTCTTTAAATTTCGAACCATGTAAAATTCTACATGATCTTAGGAAGTACAGATTTTATTAGATTAACTCTTAGAAATATCTAAGTTAGTTGAGTTCTAATTAAGAAATCCTAGAACATATCTGAATCTTATAAATTTCTTTTGATAAATCCTTTTTAAAAATCCTATCAAGTCATTTTTTTATACTTCCAACAACAGTAAATTGCCTTAAATCATTAAACTTCCTTCAGGTTTGGCAATCATAGATTTTAAATTTCCTAAGAATAATCCTAATTTCTTGTCATTTCAATAAATTTTTTTCAAACAATAATGTTATATCTAAACAATACTTTTTATAAAAGTGTATACATAAGACAGAAAAAAAATCTTTTTCAAGATACATGTCCTGTATTCAGTTTTTAAAATAGTCACTTTTTATCACAGATTCCTTTCATCAGACTTTTGAGTCATTTCAGAAGATCTATGAATCATCTCTCTTTTCGCCATTTTAAATGTAGAAATATAAATTAGTATTCTATTCTCACATGTCAAACTCCATTTCACACGTACTGGTTATATGGAATACTGGGTTAATAGGGAAAAATTCAGCATTAGGCACAGGAGTAGCACTTAGTCTAAAAGGTAAACAAGGGCCAGTATCTCCATTCCAGGAGTTGGAGTCTAATCCTTCCACAGATATAAGAATTACTAAAGAAGTTTAGGTAGAGAAGTAAAATGATCAACTCTGTATTTAGAAATATCACTTTCTAAATATAGTTGCAAGGTGGATAATGGGTTGCAGGGTGGATAATGGAATGGCCAATTCCCAGCAATCATGGCAGTTATTAGATAGTTCAGATAGGAGTATGAATCAAGGAAGGGCCAAGGGAGTGACAAAGAGGAGACAGATGTAAGAGACAGTCAGGAGGCAGGACTAAATTCTGATGTGGGTAATGAAGTGACTGATGCCTGCGAGAAGGAAAAATGATGTGGGAGTAGATTTGAGGGTGGACAAGGTGGAGAAATGTATTATTTTATTTTGTTAATGCCACTTTCAAGATTTGTATCCTGATGTAGATGTCTGGTAAGGTGTTGCATATAATGGTCTGGATCTTAAAAGAGAACCATGAACTGAGGTTACAGATTCACCAGACATCAGCAAAAAGGAGAAAAGTAAATCTGGGACAGGAGACTGGTGATGAAACTGGATCCTCTCTGACACGAGTGACATGGGAAATAGTTGGCAATAACATTGCTGTTCAGAAATTGGTTGTATGTACTTGTTTGTCTCAGGGGCAAGGTTGATAATTCAAAAACTACTTTTTGAAAAATTATAAACAATTAAAAGGGAGAAGGATGAAAACACTTCTATAACTAATACCATTTAAAAGAAATTAGAAGATCTAGCATGAGTGAGAGGCTCACTAATGTACTTTCAAAATGCAATCTATGGACTATTCTTTCTTTACTATATGTATATATACATGTACATATATATACATATATGTATACATGTGTATGTATATACATATATGTGTATATATATATATATATACATATAGGAGGGCATGGCAACCCACTCCAGTATTCTTGCCTGGAGAATCCCATGGACAGAGGAGCCTGGGGGGCTACAGTCACAAAGAGTCAGTGACCATAGGGTCACAAAGAGTCGGACACAACTGAAGTGACTTAGCATGCACGTATATATACACACACACACACATATCAAAGATTTTTTACAATTTAAAAAAAATTAATGCATAAAGTACAGTCTAAAGAAGGCACACTGGCCTCTCCAGGATGTATAGGAAACACTCTACACAAATGATACCACTTTATTTCTTCCTGGCTGGAACACTGAGCCCCAATGCACATATTTTCTTCAGCCCTGAAGGCCTGGACTTGAAATAAAGTCAATCATCTATTTTCCACTTTTAAGACCTAAGCCAGAAGTGGCTTGAGATGCCAGCATCATGCCCTTTTCTAAGGCTTCATTCTGGTCGTGGCCCTCTGTATCTTATTACTCATCCTGAGGCCTCAAGTAGAAGGAAAATATCCTCACTGTCTCTCCATTCAACCTCAAAACTAAGGAATAAAAAAGCTCTGGCACACTCTGCTTTTGGAGCTCTTACAGCCTAATGATTCTACTGAGCTATGAAGCTCTGGGACGAATGATTTTGACTATCGGAGCCCAAGCAAAGGGAGGCAGATTGCACCCATAGATGCTTCTGGGGTTTTGGACTCCTTGCTTCCCTAACACAGATACTAGATATATTCCTTCTGAAAAGTAACTATTAGCTTGCTGACCCATGGAGGTCTTATGACTTTCCAGCCTAGTATTCTCATTTTGAGGTTGAGTAAACTCACTGGAAGGACTGATACTGAAGCCAAAGCCCCAATACTGTGGCCACCTGATGATAAAAGCTGACTCATTGGAAAAGATCCTGATGCTGAGAAAGATTGAAGGCAAAAGAAGGGAGCAGCAGAGGATGAGATGGTTGGATAGTATCACTGACCCAATGGACATGAATTTGAGCAAATTCTGAGAGATAGTGAAGGACAGGGGAGCATGGTATGCTGCAGTCCATGGGGTCTCAAAGAACCGGACATGACTTAGCAACGGAACAACAACGAACAACAAACTCAGACTTAATGACTAACATGTTACAACAGGCCATCGAGCTTCACATGTCAAATGTGAATAGTACATCCCTATTGCTGGCATAGCCTTAGCTGCATCTCAGCTATACATGAAAAGGTTCTAGCTATCCCTCTGGGAGAAACTTTATCTCCACTCTGCCACCTGACTCAACAATTGTAAACAACATTTTTTTCCAAGAGTATCATATGTGTCCCTGGACTGTTTCCCAATTGCAACTTCTTGTGTGGAAGCTGAACACTGACTTCCCTCTCACACAGGGATCTACATCTAAAGATGCAAAGCTTTTAAATATTTAAAGAAATATAACTAGTAGATCATGTAATCCCCAGATAACTGAAAATATCTCACCAAAATGAGACCTCCTTTGGTTGCTCTAAGGAGCTTTCAAAGGAATAACCAACTCATTATTTATATTCACCCTACAAGCAGTTTTTCTTTAATGAAAGTCTTCCAGTTATAAACCTATTCTTGACTTTAGCTCAAATGATCAGTGATATCATATTGGCTCTGTATTCAGATCAGGTTCATTGCGTTAGCTAAGGTTATTATGGGTGACAGAATTATCCTAAACTTTCTCCTCGCATCCCTGAGTGGAGTCTATGGATTCATTAACACAATGTGCTATACCTAAGTAGAGTACTTAAGGCTAAGTAGAAAAGACAATATAGAAATTTCAAATGGAAGTCACCTAGCTTTATATAGTAAACTTAGATGGTTTAAGGGATTGGTTCTGATTCTATTATTTGTTCTTATAAGTAGAAACACTCATAGCTCTTGTTTTCAGGACTACCTTCAAGGATGTTTGTATAATGAATAGTCTTGGAAAACAGAGAGATTGTCTGCCTCCATAGCAAAGGGCAACTTTGTTTGCTTCCCATTATTATTAAAGATCATGTCTCCTTTGGTAACAAAGGACAAACTTATTTGTAACCCAAGACTGGATTCCCTAAGCTTAGGATTCCTCTACTGTAATACAACCCACTATATTGGAAGTGTATGACTACTTGTTATATTGCCCTATGAAAATTGAGGCTTGGGGAACTGGCACAAGAAAATGATGATACTCTAGCTATTGCTATTTCTGTGAGTAATAAACCATTCCTTGTCTTTGACCCAGTAATCATATGTCTTCTGCCAAATTCATGGTAACACAAAGAAGTTGACAGACCTAGCAGGAAATAGCAATTAAGTGGACAAGAAGGTATAGATGAGCAGAGGTTTTTGCAGCCTCAAGGAGCTGGAGAGACATAAATTAGGGTTCAGAGCTACCAAGGCAGTCAGAACTTAAAGGAATGAAGTTCCAGAGAGAAAGGAAGTTTAGAGACATGAGACCAAAAGTTTAAGTCATTTTTCTTCTCAAGGTATTCACCAATTCATAAATGGCACAGGTCAACAGGCAGAAAAGTATATGGTTTCAAAGAGACTGAGATGCTAAGAAGAGTTTCAAGTATTCTCACAGGACTCGGGAAATAAAAACTTGAGTTCATGATTTGCCTAAGAGAAAAGACCTTGGTAAAAATTCCAAATTTTCACCTGGGAGTCCTATAAAATTCTACCTTAGAAGTAACAATGATGTGGAAATAACCTGAACCTTACAAAGACTGCAATCCAAATCTTAATCATCCTAATAACATATTAATAGTAATAATATTATAGTCAGAATGATCTGCCTCTATTCTAAATATCTACCAGCAGCTGAAGAAAACCCCTCTCTGGAAACCAGTCAGGAATTCTATGATATTTAATACCAAGAGTAAGGATAAAAATATTTAAATATCCAATAGGAACAGAACCACAGATAATCCAGGTATTAGAATTGCCAGACACAGACTTTAAAATCTTAAAGTCGGAAGACAATGGAATGACTACTGTTAGGTGTTGAAAGAAAATAATTGCGGTTATGGACTAATGGGTGTGTTCCCCTCCTCCCCCCAAAAAAACCATATGTTGAAGTCATATCCCCCTGTGGGACTGTACTTGGAGAAAGGCCCTTTATGGAGGCAAAATTAAGGTCAAATGAAGTCATAAGGGTGACCCTAATCTAATAGGACTAGTGTCCTAATAAACAAAGAAAGAGACACCAGAGAGTTCTCTCTCTCTACACACACACACACACACACACACACACACACACACACAAGTAAGGCCATGCTGCTGCTGCTAAGTTGCTCAGTCGTGTCCGACTCTGTGCAACCCCAGAGATGGCAGCCCCCTGGGATTCTCCAGGCAAGAACACGAGTGGGTTGCCATTTCCTTCTCCAATGCATGAAAGTGAAAAGTGAAAGGGAAGTTGCTCAGTCATGTCCGACTCTTAGCGACCCCATGGACTGCAGCCCACCAGACTTCTCCATCCATGGGATTTTCCAGGCAAGAGTACTGGAGTGGGGTGCCATTGCCTTCTCTGAAGTAAGGCCATATGAGGACACAAAAGGAAAGCAACAATCTGCATGCCAAGAAGAAACTCCTCACCAGAAATCAACCCTGGGAGCATTTTGATCTTATACTTCTAGTCTCTATAACTTCCTGCTGGCCTTTCTATGCAGATGAAAATCAGAATTTTAGCAACTCCTAGCAGATGGTAAGAAGAAGGCAATGGCACCCCACTCCAGTACTCTTGCCTGGAAAAATCCCATGGATGGAGGAGCCTGGTAGGCTGCAGTCCATAGGGTCGCTAAGAGTCAGACACAACTGAGCGACTTCACTTTCACTTTTCACTTTCATGCATTGGAGAAGGAAATGGCAACCCACTCCAGTGTTCTTGCCTGGAGAATCCCAGGGACGGGGGAGCCTGGTGGGCTACCATCTATGGGGTCGCACAGAGTCGGACACGACTGAAACGACTTAGCAGCAGCAGCAGCAGATGGTAAAGCCCTTTAAAATGAATGAAGATTTCCAGATGGCAAAGGGAAAAAATATTAGTCAAAACATAAGAAGGAAGACAACTCAGAAAATAGGTGTGCCCTGTTATTAAAAAAATAAAGCATATATTCATTCAATAAATTATTTCTGAGGACCAACCATTGCTTTATGCACTGAGAGACAGTAGTGAATAAAAGTCTCTGATCTCACAGTGTTCACATTGTAGAGGAGGGAGAGAGACAAAGAACAAGTAAGCAAACAACTTTCAAAAGCATCAGAAGTGACCAAATGTGCAAAAGGGACCTGGAGGGACAGGAGCAAGTCTAGTCTTCAGCAGGATGAAATAGGAGGCCTCTGCACTGCTGCCTCAGGCAGATGAGGCCACTAAGGCTCTGGAATTGAGATTTTCAGAAGAAAAATAGAATATTATTCATAGTTTAAGGTATGCACTTAAACATGTTTTAAATTGTTAATTCATTAACAATATCACAGACAAGTTGACAGAGACCTCAAACAAATCACAGAACTAAGCCCTACACCTACAGTCTCACACATTGGGTTCCCTGATGGCTCAGTGGTAAAGAATCCAGGGGCAAGTCAGGAAATGCAGGGGACGTGGGTTCGATCCCTGAGTTGGGAAGATCCCCTGGAGGAGGAAATGGCACCCTGCTCCAGTATTCTTGCCTCAAAAATCCCATGGACAGAGGAGCCTGACAGGCTACATCCCAAAGAGTTGTAAAGAGTAGGACACAACTGAGCGACTGAGCACACACACAAGTCTTACACTGAGAGCCTTTAGGAAATTATTGACAAGAAAAAATGGCAGTAGTCATGACTTTAAATTCTAAGTCAATGGGGAATGACAAGTTACTCAAATTGGTCTTTTTAGCTCTAAGATACTGTTTAAAGCAAAGTCTTTCAATATTACTCTTCCCAACTAGTGGAGTCTCTAAATAAAGATCCATTCATTTAGCAAATAGAAGGAAGTTCATTACCATGCTTACTGAAGAGCTTCCTGAGAGCACTAAACCTACAGAGCAGGTTCCTTCCCTTCCTCTCACTCAATTTTAATTATGTCAAATCTCACCACAAAGAAACACCTGTTGCTTCTAAGCAGCCATGTAAAATGAAGGGAATAATATTAATAAGACTGAAGGAAAGATATTAAAAGCACACAAGCTTTAATAATAAAAACAAAATCATATCTTTTAAGAACAAGAGAAATAAAGATAAGTATGTATATTGGCAATTGAAGGGTCATATTTTTAGCTTAGCTAAAAAGAATAAATATGAATGAAAGAAAATAATTAAACTTTACATTTTATTGAAGTATACTTGACTTACAATATTATATTAATTTCAGGTATATCATAGAGTAGTTCAATATTTTATGCATTCTGAAATTACCACCATGACAAGTCTAGTTACTATCTGTCACCACACAAAGTTATTACATTATTGACTATATCCCCTATGCTTTACATTGCATCCCTGTGACTTATTTATTTTACAACTGGAATTTTGTACTTCTTAATTTCCCTCCCCCCCCATTTCAACCATCACCCCTCTAGCAACCACCAGATTGTTCTCTATATCTGAGTCTGGTTTTGTTTTGTTTTTTAATTTGTTTTGAGATCTACAAATAAGTGAAATCACATGGCATTTGTCTTTGTCTGACTTCTTTCATTTAGCATGAAACTCTATAAGTTTACTCATGCTGTCACAAATGGCAAGGTTTCATTCTTTTTATGGTTTAGTAATATTCCATTTCATATATATATATATATAAATACATATACATATATATATATATATATAGGCTTCCCTGGTGGCTCAGATGGTAAAAATCTGCCTGCAATGCAGGAGACCCGGGTTTGATCCCTTGGTAGGGAAGATCCCCTGGAAAAGGGAATGCTGCCCACTCCAGTATTCTTGCCTGGAGAATCCATGGCCAGAGGAGCCTGGAGGGTTACAGCCCATGAGATTGCAAAGAGTTGGACACAACTAAGCAAGCACACACACACACAAACACACACACATAAACATATGACATCTTCTTTATCCATTCATCTACAATGTGTACTTAGGTTGCTTCCATATCTTCACTATAACAAATAAAACTGCAATAAATACTGGAGTGTGTATATCTTTTTGAATTAGTGTTTTCATTTTCTTCAGATAAATGCCCAGAAGTGCTAGGTTGTATGGTAGCACTGTATCTATTTTTTTGAGAAAATTTCATGCTGTTTTCCATAGTTGTATCAATTTGCATTCCCACCAACAGTGTATGCAGGGTCCTTCTTTTCTACATTTTAATCAACACATTATTTCTTGTCCTTTTGCTAGTGGCCATTCTGATAGGTGTAAGGTGATATCTTATTATGATTTTGATTTGTATTTCCCTGATGGTTAGTGATTTTGAACATCTTTTGATGTGCCTATTGGCCACCTGTATGTCTTCTTTGGAAAAATGTCTATTCCGATTCTCTGCCCACTTTTAAATCAGATTGTTTGTTGTTTGATACTGAATTTAAGAGTTTTTAAAAGTATATTTTGGTTATTAACCTCTTATCAGATATATCATTTGCAAATAATTTCTTCCATTCAGTAGGTTGCCTTTCCTACATCAAACTAAATGTCTTTTGCAGAGTGAAAGAAACCATCAACAGAATGAAAAGGCATTTAAGACTTTGAAAGACAATTATTCTTTTTCAGAACAAAACAAAAGCAAATTTAAAGTCCAGCAATTTTTCAGAGGAACAAATAATGAAGGGTGCAAATTTTAATGTATATTCCAAAGTGTAAGTGAAAGTCACTCAGTCATGTCCGACTCTCCTGTGACCCATGGACTATACAGTCGATAAAATTCTCCAGACCAGAATACTGGAGTGGATAGCTTTTCCCTTCTCCAAGGGATCTTCCCAACATCGGGATCGAACCCAAGTCTTCTGCATTGCAGGTGGATTCTTTACCAGCTGAGCCACAAGGTAAGCCCAAGAATAATGGAGTGGGTAGTCTATCTCCAGGAGATCTTCCCAACCCAGGAATTGAACAGGGGTCACCTGCATTGCAGGCAAATTCTTTACCAACTGAGCTATCAGGGAAGCCCATATATTAAAAACTAATCCTTAACATTAGTCATGAATTTAAATTTATCTGCAAATTTCATATAACATTAAAGAAGAGTGTGAAATTTTTTATTACTTAAGAAAAAGCATTTCCATACAAATTGCAAAATTATTTGTTCTAGCTCTGTGAAAAATACCGTTGGTGGCTTGATAGGGATTGCATTGAATCTACAGATTGCTTTGGGTAGTATACTCATTTTCACTATATTGATTCTTCCGATCCATGAACATGGTATATTTCTCCATCTATTAGTGTCCTCTTTGATTTCTTCCACCAGTGTTTTATAGTTTTCTATATATAGGTCTTTAGTTTCTTTAGATAGATATATTCCTAAGTATTTTATTCTTTTCATTGCAATGGTGAATGGAATTGTTTCCTTAATTTCTCTTTCTATTTTCACATTATTAGTGTATAGGAATGCAAGAGATTTCTGTGTGTTGATTTTATATCCTGCAACTTTACTATATTCATTGATTAGCTCTAGTAATTTTCTGGTGGAGTCTTTAGGGTTTTATATGTAGAGGATCATGTCATCTGCAAACAGTGAGAGTTTGACTTCTTCTTTTCCAATTTAGATTCCTTTTATTTCTTTTTCTGTTCTGATTGCTGTGGCCAAAACTTCCAAAACTATGTTGAATAGTAATGGTGAAAGTGGGCACCCTTGTCTTGTTCCTGACTTTAGGGGAAATGCTTTCAATTTTTCACCATTGAGGATAATGTTTGCTGTGGGTTTGTCATATATAGCTTTCATTATGTCTAGGTATGTTCCTTCTATTCCTGCTTTCTGGAGAGGTTTTTTTTTATCATAAATGGATGTTGAATTTTGTCAAAGGCTTTCTCTGCATCTATTGAGATAATCATATGGCTTTTATTTTTCAATTTGTTAATGTGGTGTATTACATTGATTGATTTGCAGATATTGAAGAATCCTTACATCCCTGCCAAAGCAATCTTGAGAAAGAAGAATGGAACTGGAGGAATCAACCTGCCTGACTTCAGGCTCTACTACAAAGCCACATTCATCAAGACAGTATGGTACTGGCACAAAGACAGAAATATAGATCAATGGAACAAAATAGAAAGCCCAGATATAAATCCATGCACCTATGGACACCTTATCTTTGACAAAGGAGGCAAGAATATACAACAGAGAAAAGACAATCTCTTTAACAAGTGGTGTTGGGAAAACTGGTCAACCACTTGTAAAAGGATGAAACTAGAACACTTTCTAACACCATACACAAAAATAAACTCAAAAAGGATTAAAGATCTAAACGTAAGACCAGAAACTATAAAACTCTTAGAGGAGAACTTAGGCAAAACACTCTCCAACATAAATCATAGCAGGATCCGCTATGACCCACCTCCCAGAAGATTGGAAACAAAAGCAAAAATAAACAAATGGGACCTAATTAAACTTAAAAGCTTCTGCACAACAAAGGAAACTATAAGCAAGGTGAAAAGATAGCTTTCAGAATGGGAGAAAATAATAGCAAATGAAGCAACTGACAAACAACTAATCTCAAAAATATACAAGCAACTCCTGCAGCTCAATTCCAGAAAAATAAATGACCCAATCAAAAAATGGGCCAAAGAACTAAACAGACATCTCTCCAAAGAAGACATACAGATGGCTAACAGACACATGAAAAGATGCTCAACATCACTCATTGTCAGAGAAATGCAAATCAAAACCACAATGAGGTACCATTTCATGCCAGTCAGAATGGCTGCGATCCAAAAGTCTACAAGCAATAAATGCTGGAGAGGGTGTGGAGAAAAGGGAACCCTCTCACACTGTTGGTGGGAATGCAAACTAGTACAGCCACTAGGGAGAACAGTGTGGAGATTCCTTAAAAAACTGGAAATAGAACTGCTTTATGACTCAGCAATCCTACTGCTGAGCATACACACCAAGGAAACCAGAATTGAAAGAGACACGTGTACCACAATGTTCATCACAGCACTGTTTATAATAGCCAAGACATGGAAGCAACCTAGCTGTCCATCAGCAGATGAATGGATAGGAAAGCTGTGGTACATATACACAATGGAGTATTATGCAGCCATTAAAAAGAATACATTTGAATCAGTTCTAATGAGGTGGATGAAACTGGAGCAGACTATACAGAGTGAAGTAAGCCAGAAAGAAAAACACAAATACAGTATACTAACACATATATACAGAATTTAGAAAGATGGTAACGATAACCCTGTATGTGAGATAGCAAAAGAGACACAGATGTATAGAACAGTCTTTTGGACTTTGTGGGAGAGGGAGAGGGTGGGATGATTTGGGGGAATGGTATGGAAACATATATAATATCATATAAGAAACGAATCGCCAGTCCAGGTTTGATACAGGATCCTTGGGGCTGGTGCACTTGGATAACCTGGAGGGATGGTACGAGGAGGGAGGTGGGAGGGGGGTTCAGGATGGGGAACACGTGTACGCCCGTGGCAGATTCATGTTGATGTGTGGCAGAACCAATACAATATTGTAAAGTAATTAGCCTCCAATTAAAATAAATAAATTAAATTTAAAAAAATAATTAAGAAAAAGCATAGATTAAAAGGTCCCAGTCCAGATCTACCAATCCAGAACCACTAGTGATCTCAAAGCAGCTTTTAGGAAATATTGCTGAAAGGCACCCAGTTAAATATGCAGCACACCCAAACATGATAAGAATATTTAAAATCAATCATTTTAAAACATTTTAAATGTTGATATGTCACAAATATTTATAAAAAGCAAGCACACTAGAAATTTCTCCTTTCAGAATTGGTGGTGTTTGTGGTGGTTTAGTTCTCAGTCACGTCCATCTCTGTGATGCCATAGAGTTTAGCCCACCAGGCTCTTCTGTCCATGGAATTCTCCAGGCAAGAATACTAGAGTGGGTTGGCATTTCCTTCTCCAGAGGATCTTCCCGACCCAGGAATCAAACTGGGTCTCCTGCATTGTAGGCGGATTCTTTACCATCTGAGCCACGAGGGAAGCCCCCTTTCAGAGTTAATTATAAATAATATTATTTCATATTTACATTGTCAAACATTTCTCAACGCTGATTTTATCATGTTTAATAGATAAGAATCCCAGGTTCAGAAAAGTTAAGAAACTCTCTGAAGATTGTTCAGCTGGCAAGGGACAGAGAAAGACCCCAAATCAAAGCATCTCATGCCAAGTCTAAGGCACTTTCTACTACTGTAACACATGGTCCCCATGGAGAAGGCCAAGAAACAAAGCAGTACACAAGTGAGGGAGTCTGGAGAAAGCATCCTCTGATACCACACTCCCTTTCCCACTGACTGAGATTATCTTTGAAGTATATCCCTTTCACAAATATCCACTAAGGATCTCATTGTCTCTGTAGATTATGATTGCATTCAATTATTCATTTATGTTATCTTCTTTTTAATTTACTCTGAATCCTGCCTAATACTCTGAATAGTGGAAAAGTTCAAGAGATATATGTACTCTGGACTGATTCTTTATGACAGTAAGTTGTCGTGAAAATTGAGACTATACCTCATATCTATTTAACCCTGGTATGGCAAATCTCTAGATGTGCCATTCTAAAATCTCTGTGAAGCTTTTATGTTTTCTGGTTAAAAACTCAAGGGTTTCCAAACTTGAACATGCATCAAATCACCTGGAAACCTACTAAAAGTACAAGCCCTTAAGATCTTCTCAAATATACTGAAACATATCTTCTGGTGTCCTTGAACCAGCCTTTGGAAAACATTGCCATAAGACAGCAGTGGAAATACACAGTGCAATGCTTTATAAAACAAGCTATTCTGTTCTTAGATTTTAATGAGTTCAGATTAGTTAGTTTAACAGAATTTAAAACAATCAAAACAGATCTAGGTACATGGAGGCATCCTGTCCTTGACTGGACCCAGGCACAAAGCACAAAGTGTTAAAGGAAAAATTACTCCTATCCATGAAGTGATGGAACTAGGCACAGGGTAGAAATCAATAATCTCAGATCCAGAGTCAGCTCCGCCTCTGTGCAAGTCATAACAGTACTGCTGGCCTTAGTTTCTCTTGGTTTCTGATGCTGCTGTTTTATTCCTTCTTAGTCTCCTTTGCCTTTTGTTCCCTCTGTATGTCCTTTAAATGTGACTGTACTTCGGAGTCCTGTCGTTAATTACACTAAACTTGGCTCAAATCATCAGAGCCCCAGATCTTGAATGACCATCTAGATGTGAAAGTCTTCCAAACTGGCATCTTCACCAGTGTCCTCAGTTACATTCTAATGTACAAGATTACTGGGTTGTTCAGGAGATCCTAGACTTAGAGAGGTAATAGATATCTCACAGCATTTCCTCATCATCAACCTATTTTCCACCAGTTAAACTGGAACATTTTTAACTTTTCACTATTCCTTTCTGAAATATCTGCTTTAGAAAGTTAATTAAGCCAGATCTACCAGCAATAAGGGGGCTTCCCACTGGACATGGAACAACAGACTGGTTCCAAATAGGAAAAGGAGTTCGTCAAGGCTGTATATTGTCACCTTGCTTATTTAACTTATATGCAGAGTACATCATGAGAAATGCTGGGCTGGATGAAGCACAAGCTGGAATCAAGATTGCTGGGAGAAATATCAATAACCGCAGGTATGCAGATGACACCACCCTTATGGCAGAAAGTGAAGAAGAACTAAAGAGCCTCTTGATGAAAGTGAAAGAGGAGAGTGACAAAGTTGGCTTAAAGCTCAACATTCAGAAAACGAAGATCATGGCATCCATCACTTCATGGGAAATAGATGGGGAAACATGGAAACAGTGGCTGACTTTATTTTGGGGGGGTCCAAAATCACTGCAGATGGTGATTGCAGCCATGAAATTAAAAGACGCTTACTCCTTGGAAGGAAAGTTATGACCAACCCAGATAGCATATTCAGAAGCAGAGACATTACTTTGTCAACAAAGGTCTGTCTAGTCAACGCTATTGTTTTTCCAATAGTCATGTATGGATAAAGAAAGCTGAGCACCGAAGAATTGGTGCTTTTGAACTGTGGTGTTGGAGAAGACTCTTGAGAGTCCCTTGGACTGCAAGGAGATGCAACCAGTCCATCCTAAAGGAGATCAGTCCTGGGTGTTCATTGGAAGGACTGAGGTTGAAGCTGAAACTCCAATATTTTGGCCACCTGATGTGAAGAGCTGACTCATTTGAAAGGACCCTGATGTTGGGAAAGATTGAAGGCAGGAGGAGAAGGGGACGACAGAGGATGAGATGACTGGATGGTATCACCGACTCAATGGACATGAGTTTGGGTAAACTCCCAGAGTTGGTGATGGACAGGGAGGCCTGGCATGCTGCGGTTCATGGGGTCACAAAGAATCAGACACAACTGAGCAACTGAACTGAACTGAACTGGTGGCTCAGATGGTAAAGAAACTGCCTGCAATGCTAGAGACCTGGGTTCAACCCCTGGATTGGGAAGATCTCCTAGAGAAGGGAATTGGCAACCCACTCGAATGTTCTTGCCTAGAAAATCCCATGGACAGAGGAGCCTGTGGGCTACAGTCCATGGACTTGCATACGCCAGCAATAGAAAAATGTTTAATTATGATGCCTATATTTAATGGATAGTTACACAGTCATATAAAATAGTAGTGCTGGATATTATTCAGAAATATGGGGAAATAGAGTGTGTTGTCACAAAGATCATACTAAATTTTATCTATATTATAATTACAATTACATGGAACAGTCAAATGCACACAGACTAGGGTAAGGAATATGAAATATGACAGTTTTTTGTTATCTGGAATTCTGGTTGTTTTTTCCCATTAAACAATTTCTTTTAATGTTATTATTATATCATTTATGTAAATATGTATTTGACATATGATGTAGTCTACTCTTCATAATAAGCGTGTGGAGCTATATAATAATATAACAGCTGCTTGTTGATTCTGTAAACAGTAAGATGCTATAAAGCAATGCAGGCTGCTCTTATAAAATATGCTGCTATATTAATTAACAACCACATCTATCTGCCCAGATCTCAGGACACTTCCCCAGGAGTAGCACAATCTTCTACATTAGTATATGATTATGCTTAAAAAAATAAATGGTATTAGGGCTTCCCTGGTGGTCCCGTGGTTAAGAATCCATCTCACAATGCAAGAAACACAGGTTCAGTCCCTGGTCCAGGAAGATCCCACATGCCACAGAGCAACTAAGCCCGTGGGTCGCAACTACTGAGCACATGAGCCACAACTACTGAAGCCCATGTGCCGAGAGCCCGGGCTCCACAACAAGAGAGACCACTGCCATGAGAAGCCCACACACCACAGACTGAGAGTAGCCCCTTCTCTCTGAAACTAGTAAAAGCCCGTGCAGCAATTATGATCCCACACAGACAAAAATAAACAAGTCATTAAAAAAAAATTTTTTTAAGAAATAAGTGGGATTATTATAACTACTTTAAAAATGGGGAAACTGAGGAACAAGAAAGATCTGAGGACTTACTCAAAGGCAAACCACAAGTCAGAATGAATGACTTTACAAGTCATTGATACTTACCTGACTAACACCATAAACATATTTCAGATTTCTAGACCAACTGTTTCCCGCTTTTAAAACACACATAATTTGCCCAAGTAAAGAAACATTATTATTTTGACTCATTGATGTCCTATCTTGCAACATACTTCTTCTTTCTATTTGCTTAGGAAATTTTCTTAAACTCTCATATGTTCATTTATACATGATGAATGACTTTCAAAGACAACACTCTAAAAGAATCTTTGATTTCAGGTGCTCAGCTTACATGCAAAATAACAAAATTGAAATGCAGTTACACAAATTCTCACTAATTTTCCTACTCAATAGGATAATGACACTTTGACAAGCTAATTCTGATATTATCATCACTGCAAGTTACTGAGATTTATAAAATGACCCCCAAAAATCACTAATAATTCAATAGGCAATACATGTCTAAGCCAGAGTTCTTTTGCATTACTTGGTCTATTGACTTTGGATTTCAAAGATATGAAAACCAAGGCAAGACTAATGCTAAACTGCCTTAGATGCAGCACCCTATCATTTAAAAATAACATTACTCTGACTAGCATTCAGCCCCTTCTAGACTTGTCACTTCATGTATGCTAAATATTCAACCACAAGATTTCCTCTGTAAACATGCAGGTCACGAGAGCTCTGAAAATTCAAAGTGTTTGTTTCTTTGACCATTTCCTGAACCCTAAACAAGCTGGTTTTAGAAAAGGCAGAGGAACAAGAGATCAAATTGCCAACATCCGCTGGATCATGGAAAAAGCAAGAGAGTTCCAGAAAAACATCTATTTCTGCTTTATTGACTATGCCAAAGCCTTTGACTGTGTGGATCACAATAAACTGTGGAAAATTCTGAAAGAGATGGGAATACCAGACCACCTGACCTGCCTCTTGAGAAACCTATATGCAGGTCAGGAAGCAAGAGTTAGAACTGGACATGGAACAACAGACTGGTCCCAAATAGGAAAAGGAGTACATCAAGGCTATATATTGTCACCCTGCTTATTTAACTTCTATGCAGAGTACATCATGAGAAACATTTGGCTGGAAGAAGCACAAGCTGGAATCAAGATTGCTGGGATAAATATCAATAACCTCAGATATGCAGATGAAACCACCCTTATGGCAGAAAGTGAAGAAGAACTAAAGAGCCTCTTGATGAAAGTGAAAGAGGAGAGTGAAAAAGTTGGCTTAAAGCTCAATATTCAGAAAACTAAGATCATGGCATCTGGTCCCATCACTTCATGGCAAATTGGTGGGGAAACAGTGGAAACAGTACCAGACTTTATTTTTGGGGGCTCCAAAATCACTGCAGATGGTGATTGCAGCCATGAAATTAAAAGATACTTACTCCTTGGAAGGAAAGTTATGACCAACCTAGATAGCATATTGAAAAGCAGAGACATTACTTTGCCAACAAAAGTCCATCTAGTCAAGGCTATGGTTTTTCCAGTGGTCATGTATGGATGTGGAAGTTGGACTGTGAAGAAAGCTGAGTGTCAAAGAATTGATGCTTTTGAAGTGTGGTGTTGGAGAAGACTCTTGAGAGTCCCTTGGATTGCAAGATCCAACCAGTCCATTCTAAAGGAGATCAGCCCTGGGTGTTCTTTGGAAGGAATGATGCTAAAGCTCAAACTCCAGTGCTTTGGCCACCTCGTGTGAAGAGTTGACTCATTGGAAAAGACTCTGATTCTGGGAGGGATTGGGGGCAGGAGGAAAAGGGGATGACAAAGGATGAGATGGCTGGATGGCATCACTGACTCTATGGACGTGAGTTTGAGTGAACTCCGGGAGTTGGTGATGGACAGGGAGGCCTGGCATGCTGCGATTCATGCGGTCGCAAAAATTCAGACACAACTGAGCAACTGAACTGAAACAAGTACAGACTTAAGAATGAGAGACATGTTATTCCCTTTAGCACTAAGTTGACAGTTTTACTCTTCTGTCAATAAACTTACAGCTCCCCCTTTTTTTCATTATGGACCTAAGTGTTGAGAAATTCTACAGAGGGGTATAATTGTTTGGGAATGTTTGGAAATACCATCTACCAATAGTTTTCTGCAAATTTAAGGGTCCCAATTCTAGTCCCTTCTTGATGAAAGCCACAATAATGAATCTTGTTTTACTCTTCTACTACTATGGTACTACAGTTAAATTTCATTTTACCCTCTAAACCAGAAGCACAAACTGGTAATTTTCAGACTTTATTCAGGCCACTAACGTATTTTGGTTGGCTCAAACAAAGCTTTTAAGAATTAAGCCAACATACAAAAACCAGTTAAATTTGAGGAAAAGTCCAGATAGTCCAGACATCCAATTTCTCTTGAAAAATTGGAAACTTTGGCAACTCTGGGCCTGCATTCCTATGCGGTAATAATTCAGCTGATAGGGAGAAGTGGTGCCTCGTTTACAGAGCAGCCAGTCTCCAGTTGACCGTAGTCCCTGCTTGCCAATTTCTAAGCCTATTGTGTCCCTGACACCAAGATCCTTGTTATACCCAGCACATTTCATATAATTATGCTATCTGCCTGTTTTCTTAAGCATTTGAATTCCTTACCTCTTTTGAGAAAATATTTTCTATTGTATTTCATTAGCATATGTTGCAGACCCACTGAATGAAAGTGGGGAGCAGAAAGGAATAGGAGGTTACAGGTTCCTGAGTTCAGGGAACCTAAACTCTAGCAGCTTTCTTGTCCGACTCTTTGCGACCCCATGAATCGCAGCATGCCAGGCCTCCCTGTCCATCACCAACTCCCGGAGTTCACCCAAACTCACATCCATCGAGTCGGTGATGCCATCCAGCCATCTCATCCTCTGTCGTCCCCTTCTCCTCCTGCCCCCAATCCCTCCCAGCATCAGAGTCTTTTACAATGAGTCAACTCTTCACATGAGGTGGCCAAAGTACTGGAGTTTCAGCTTTAGCATCATTCTTTCCAAAGAACACCCATGGCTGACCTCCTTTAGAATGGACTGATTGGATCTCCTTGCAGTCCAAGGGACTCTCAAGAGTCTTCTCCAACACCACAGTTCAAAAGTGAGTGAACTGAACTGAACTGAACTGAAACTCTAGCAGTAGGGACTAAAATGCACTCAGAGTGATAATGCAAGGTGTTTAGCATTGAATCACATACAATGATCTAAAGCAGGGTTGTCCAGTAGAATTATAATGTGAGCCACATACTTAATTTAAAATTTTCTAGTAGCCACTTTAAAAGGTGAAATTAACTTAATAAAGTTTTATACAAACCAATATAGCCAAAAGCTTATTTTAACACAGAATCAATGTAAAAAATTACTAATGAAATATTCATATCCTGTTTTTTGTATGAAGAAGTCTCTGAATCTAGTGTTTCATTTATATTTAACAGCACATCTCAATTTGAACTAGCCACATATCTCAAAAAATGTGAACAAGCTACTTTTCAAGTGCTCAAGACTCACGTGTGGCTAGTGGCTACATCGTGTGGCAGCACATGTCTAAAGTAAGCAAAACTCATAGGAGAAACTAAAGAAGGCTTCACAGTGAATATACCATGGGAAAATAAATAAGGTGCTGACAAGTGGAGATGGAGCAGTTTGGGAAGCTTTTTATAATGGTGGGAAAGCAGAACTAAACCAAATAAAGTGACATATCTACCTAGGGAATTAAAGAAACTCAAACATTAGGAGACACAAGACAAGGGGAAAACAGAGGGTTAAGAGGAAAAGGGATATCTGAAGCAGCTTACCAAGGACATTGATTGCTAGGCTAAGGAAGTAAAATTTTATTCCGCCAAGACAATCTGAGCAAGAAGTGGTTTCTCACATATATGTTTTAGGATAGAGAATATACAACACTGGGTTAAGGTAACTCAAATCGAAGTAGTCAGGTCCAAGTTCATGCACATAGGGTTAGAACACAAAAATGGAAGCTCCAGAAGGCTGACATCAGTTCAATACAAAAAATAATTTTCTAAATTGTCAATATTGCCCAAAGGACTATGTGCTGCTCTAGGAAGTTGCAAACCCAACTTTGGGGATGTAGAAGCAGATGCTAGATAATGACTCTTCAGGCATCAGGTGAAGTGGAGAAGCTCTTTTGTCTCCTGCAATACACAGATAGCACCCTACACTCCATTCCTTTTGAACAAGTTGTATAACTTCATGCCTTTCTCTCCCATTCAAGACAGCATAATGGAATGCAAGGGAGAGAGACAGTGCTATTATTACTGAGATAACCTTGAATCTGTTCTAATTTATTTTTTAAAAAGAAAATAAATCACTCTTGACCTTTGTTACTTTATTATTAGGGGGGTTAGACGAAGAACATTTTATTCTCTCGGCAGCTGGTATGAGAATTTCTCTTAGTGAGAGAACTGCCTTTGTTGGAAAATGCTTTAGTAGCCCCGCTTGCAGTAGGTGAGCACTGCAGGGCAGGAATACCACCTGAGGCCAAGGATTCAGAGGAGAGGGTGAAACTACAGGGCAAAAACTAGAGAGAGAGAAATCTTGTTTGATTTTAAGAGGGAAGGAGTGGAAGAAAAGAAAGTCAGGGCAGGGAGGGAAGTGGTAGGGCTAGTGAAATTGTTGGGAGGCTGAAATATTCAATCAAGTTATAAACTCAGGAAATGCTTGATGTGAGTAGATACGGGGTAGTAAACTAGTGGAGGCACTGAATTTTGCATCCAAGTGGACAAAAACAAAACAGAAACCATTCACAGATTCCAAACACTAAGCCAGAGGAAGCCTAAAGAAAATAAGTCCATAGAAATGTAAACAAATAAGGGGAAGCTCCATGGACTAGAGCTCAAGTCCCATTGACTTAGAACCCCAGGGGCAGGGAGACACCACTGGTCACCTTAGTGGCATTGTATTTGTCCACATGGCTTGTAGGAGAGCTTCCATCTCTGTCCACACACAGGGACCTCATGTGGCTGTGACTAAAAGCAGCCACTAGAAAGTGTGGTCAGTCCTAGACTGAAGGTTGGCAAAGACTGCCTTCTGCACCCTCTTACCCCTGACCTCGTATGACAATAACTGTGTTTAAGTGGCCTTCAAATATTCTAAACTATATCAGTTTTATTTAGCAAGTTCTCCTCCAAGTGAAGTCCGTTAAGATGGTATGCCAGAGATACCTCGTAGTTGCAGACAATAACACGCTTTCATTTGACAGTAAATACTAAAAAACCTTGTCACTTTAAATAAGCATAAATAGCATAATTACTATTAGATTATTAAAATAACCACTTAATTTTAAGATAAAACCTGGAGACTTCAAAGTATGGCATTGCTTGATCACTCTGTGCTTTCTCACCAGATTGCACGTGCATATGTGTTGCTGTCTACGGCTGGAGGGAGATTTCAGTGGACAAGTGTGTGAAGCCCCGGTCTAAATCACACCAAAGTGAAGTCACTAAGTCATGTCCGACTCTTTGCGACCACATGAACTGTAGCCTACCAGGCTCCTCTGTCCATGGGATTTTCCAGGCAAGAATACTGGAGTGGATTGCCATTTCCTTCTACAGGGGATCTTCCCGACCCAGGAATGGAACCCAGGTCTCCCGCATTGTAAGCAGACGCTTTACTGTCTGAGCCACCAGGGAAGAGAAATCACACCAAAGACTTGCTCAAATTTGCTCAAACAGAGCCCTAGCGATAACTGTTCCATCACAGCTATCTGCAAGTTGCCTTTGATTATGCCAGTTTCCAGGGATAACTATTGCATCCCCATTGGACTGTATATATCTACTTTCTTTAAAAGCTGCTAGGAAATTCCCTGGTGGTCCAGAGGTTAGGACTTTGTGCTTCCATTGCAAGGGTAACGGGTTCAATCCCTGGTCATGGAACTAAGAGCCTGCATGCTGCACAGCATGGCCAAAAAAAGTACTGATGACTTATTTGCAGTGCAGGAGCAAAGAGGAAGAGGTAGAGAGCAGACCTGTGGACACAGCGGAGGGGAAAGAGGGTGGGATGAATTGAGAGAGCAGCATTGACATAAGGGTGACATAAGGGTGTCAATGCTACTCTCTCAATTCATCCCACCCTTATGTCCATTTTACTCTCTCAATTCATCCCATCCTTGTGTCAAGCTACTCTCTCAATTCATCCCACCCTCTTTCCCCCCTGCTGTGTCCACAAGTCTGCTCTCTATCTCTGCCTCTCTGTTCCTGCTCTGCAAATAGGTCATCAGTACTATTTTTCTAGATTCCATACATATGCATTAATATACAATATTTGTTTTTCTGTTTCACCTTACTGTATACTACCATGTAAAATAGGGCTTCCCTCATAGTTCAGTTGGGTAAAGAATCAGCCTGAAATGCAAGAGACCCGGGTTCAATCCTAGGATGGGGAAGATCCCCTGGAGAAGGAAATGGCAACCCACTCCAATATTCTTGCCTGGAGAATCCTATGGACAGAGAAGCCTGGTGGGCTACAGTCCATGGGGCTGCAAGAATTGGACATGACTTAGCTACTTAGACTTATGTGTAAAATAGATACCTAGTAGGAAACTGCTACATGACACAGGGAGCTCAGCTCAGTGTTCTGTGATGACCTGTGGGTTGGTTGGGGTGATGAAATGTTGGCTCAAAAAGGA
This sequence comes from Bos indicus x Bos taurus, assembly GCF_003369695.1. Classification (NCBI taxonomy): domain Eukaryota; kingdom Metazoa; phylum Chordata; class Mammalia; order Artiodactyla; family Bovidae; genus Bos; species Bos indicus x Bos taurus. Next base: position 85,722,490 of record NC_040076.1, read on the forward strand.
AGGGATATATGTATACTTATAGCTAATTCACACTGTTGTACAGCAGAAAATAATACAACATTGTAAAGCAATCATCCTCCAATATTAAAAGAATCTGGCATTTCTATATGCAAATAGCAAATTATCAAAAATAAATATTAAGAAAACATTGTATTTAAAATTATATCAAAAAATAGTAAATGCCTGGGATTAAATTTAGCCAAAGAAGGGAAAGACTTGTTCTCTGAAAACTATAAGATATTGAGAAAAAAATTGAAGGTGACACAAATAAATGGAAAAATGTATCATACTCATGGATTGAAACAATTGATATTGTTAAAATCCCATACTACTCAAAGCAATCTATAGATTCAATGCAATCTCTATCAAAATACCAATACCATTTTTCAAAGAACTAGAAGAAATAGTTCTAAAATTTGTGTGGAACCACAAAAGACCCTGAATCCATTTTTTAAAAATGGGCCAAGAAACTGAGTAGACATTTTTCCAAAGAAGACATACTGATTGCTAACAGGCACATGAAAAGAAGCTCAACTTCAGTAATCATCAGGGAAATAAAAATCAAAACCACAATGAGATGTCATCTCACACCTGTCAGAAGAGCTATTATTAAAAAGACAAGAAATAGCAAGTGTTGGAAACGATGTGGAGAAAGGGAACCCTTGAGTACAGTTGTTGGTGAGAATATAAATTGGTGCAGCCATTATGGAAAACACTATGGAGGTTTTTCAAAACACTAATTACTGTGTATGTGTGTGCATGTGCGTATTCAGTCATGTCCAACTCTTTGCGGCCCCCTGGACTGTAGCCTGCCAAGCTCCTCTGTCCATGGGATTTTTCTGGCAAGTGTGCTGGAGTGGGTTGCCATTTCCTCCTCCAGGGGACATTTCCGACCCAGCAGATCGAACCTGTGTCTCCTGCATTGCATGTGGACTCTACCACTGAGCCATCTGGGAGCCCTTCTAACTACCATACAATCCAGCAATTCTACTTTGATATTTATCTGAAGAAAACGAAAACACTAATTTGAAAAGACCCTGACGCTGGGAAAGATTGAAGGCAGGAGGAGAAAGGGACGACAGAGGATGAGATGGTTGGATGGCATCACTGACTCAATGGACATGAGTTTGAGCAAGCTCCAGGAGATGGTGAGGGATAGGGAAGCCAGGCATGCTGTAGTATATGGGGTCACAAAGAGTTGGACACAACTTAGCAACTGAACAACAGCAACAATTTGAAAAGATGTATGTACACCTATGTTTACTGCAGCACTAATTACAATAGCCAGGATATGGGAAAAAAAAGAACACACATATATATATACATGCATACATACATACAATGGGATATTATTCAGCTACTAAAAGGAATGAAATATTTGCATTTGCAACAACATGGATGGATCGAGAGAGTATTACCTTAAGTGAAATAAGTCAGAGAAAGGCATATACCATATAATTTCACTTATAGGTAGAATCTGAAACAAAACAAACAAAAAATAGAAACAGACTGGTAGATACAGAGAACAAATTGGTGATTGCCAGAGGGATGGGAGGAGAGGACAAAAGGCAAAATAGGTGAAGGGAATTAAGATGTACAAACTTCCAGCTATAAAATAAATATCATAAGAATGTAAAGTTCAGCATAGAGAATACAGCCAATAATATTGTAATAATTCTGTACCGTGATAGATGGTAACCAGACTTTCTGTGGTGATCATTTTTTAACACACAAAAATATTGAATCAGTATGTCATACACTTTAAATTACTATAATATTATATGTCAATTATAATTCAATTTGAACTTAAATTTTTAAAACTTTAAAGTACAATCATATTGTTGTATAACCACCCTACTATCTATTTCCAGAAGTTTAAAAAACTCACATCCTCACCTCTTTGTCCCTGGTAACTACTACTCTACTTCCTGTGTCTAAGAATTTGCCTTACTTATTTAGCTCACTTGGGGCTTCCCAGGTGGCGCTAGAACCCGCCTGCCAAAGCAGGAGATATAAGAGACAAGGGTTCGATCCCTGAGTGGGGAAGATCCCTTGGAACAGGAAATGGCAATCCACTCATGTATTCTTGCCTAGAGAATCCCATGGACAGAGGAGTCTGGCAGGCTACAGTCCACAGGGTCACACAGAGTCAGACATACTTGAAGCAACTTAGCATAAACATGGCAATTCTGTGTTCAATTTTTTGAGGAAGCATTAAACTGTTTCCCACAGCGGCCACACTATCTCACATTCCTATCAGCAATACACAAGGCTTCTTATATTTATATAAGAACAAAAGATTGGAAGCAACCTAAACATTTATCATTACTAAACTGATTAAATAATTTATAGTACATTCTCACAATGAAATACCATGCAACCATAAAAATAGAGCAGGGATTCCTTTTTTGTATGAATAAAGAAAGGATTCCAACTTGTATTAAGTGAAAAAGCAAGATGCAGAACAGTAAGTATGTTATGCTATCACTTATGTAAAAGAGAATAAAAAGTATATAAATTTGCTTGGAAAAATATAAAATATCTCTGGAAAAATAACAAAAGAAATTAATCAAACTCGTGCTTCTTGAACGAGGAATTCCATGATGGGAGGTCCAAGGAAGACAAAGGGTTTTCACTGTATAATCTTTCATATATTTTGAATTTTGAAGAACAAGATTATAGAATCTATTTGAATATTAAATTTAAAATATCTTTTAAAGTAGTGGATTTTCTAAGATACATTTGATACTTCCTTACATTGAAGGTCCACACCATCATCCTTAGAAGGGGAAATGTAGAGGATCTCTCCTCTTGCAGCATCACAGGCATCTCTTAGAAAAGATGCTCCACATTTTCACTCCACATCTACTCCCTTCATTTTCCCTATTTTCTAAAACAAGTATTTGAACCCCAAATTTAACCTGCTTCCTCCAGATCCTTCCTGTTCACCTTCCCATGGGGGAGAGAGGATCTCAAAATGACTTTGTGAAAGCCAGAACTCCACTCTGGAAACAACCTTCCCCCCAAAAGTAAAGACACAAAGTGAAAATGTCAATCAAACACATGAAAAATAGAGATGTCTCCTAATATGGTAAAATCACAGCTTTAAAGTAGAAGCTTGGGAAAATACAAAAGTGAATCCATCACTCTATCTTTAAAACACTTTACCATCTACACGTGTCTGTGACCCTGATGTCTTTTTAGCACTCTAAATTGGGAAATGAGGATAATGTCTTTTTCAGTATCTTTGAGTAATAGAAAAGCATAGCAGCTCATCATAGCAAAGATCATAACAATGGGAACAAAAAGTCCAATGTTTTGCTTTCCATGATCTAACTGTACCAACTAGTTCAACAAATATATGTTTTTAAAATATATATTAGTTACTTCCCGGGGTTCTATTTAAGTTAATGCAGCAATATTCTCAATTTGGGCTCCTAGTTAACTACTTCTAGTCCTTAAAGCGGAGAAGGCAATGGCACCCCACTCCAGTGTTCTTGCCTGGAGAATCCCAGGGACAGGGGAGCCTGGTGGGCTTCCATCTATGGGGTCACACAGAGTCGGATACGACTGAAGCGACTTAGCAGCAGCAGCAGCAGCAGCAGTCCTAAAGGACTACAGTCCTCCATTAGTTACACATGTTTTTAGTCATTTGCCTTTTTGTGTCTCTCTTGAAAATACACAGTTGATAACCACAAGATTCAAGCTGAGGTAAAATATTGTCAGTATTTTTAAGCACCAATTGACCGAAAACATTGCTTGGGGACACACACATACACATATGCTAATGAGTCATACTGTAGCATGTTATTTTGAGACTTTCCTGCCCACCATAACACAGCCAAACATCTGGCCCATCTTCAAAATGGTGACTTGCTGGAGCAGGGTTCATGCTACTCTCCAAGGCCAGTTGGCATTAATGTAAAAGTAATATATCCCTTCCAGCTACCTGCTTCCAGAGTTCACACAAGAAACATAAAAAATAAATAAGTAAATAAAGCCAATGCAGAAAACATATGCTTTCATAATCTTAAATAGGCTTTAAATTATTTATTGGTTCAATGAATTTAATTGATGTGAGAAATACTAGTGCAGTTATTTGGAAAACAGATTTGAAGATTTTAATATTATCACTTAAAGTTTTAATGAAAAGGGCAGGTGGTAGTAATCAGACAAAAAGAGGTAATACAATAATTTCTGTAGTAAAAAATGTGCAATAAAGATTTTAAGTGGTTCTGAATAGTGAAAAGTTTGCTGTAAACAGATTCAGCTGGTGTTTAGCCAAAATTTGCTCTACATATTTTCATATCAGGAGTGTTATCTGAATCAACATAAAATAATACATTTATAAGTCCTCAGTATTTCTATATTACTCACCTGGAAAATCTGCATTTTAAGGGCTTTCGTTTTCTCCCAATAAAATATTTTTTAGTTATAGGATGTCAGTAAACAAATGCCAAAATATGATTGATGTTTTTATAAAGCTAAGTTTCTTATTTTCCATGTGTATAATTTTAATTCTGTATTGTTATTTAGTGACCAAACTTTGTTTATACATAATTAAAGCATAACTTAAAAATTGATCATACATATAAATGTAAATGAAGGTTAACGTGGACTATAAACTGTAATTAAATTGACTTCCCTATAGACATTCAGTTAAATACTTGATATGTTTAATAACTAGATTTAAAATTAAATATCATGAATTAAAATATTCCTTTTATGAGGCACCTTGTGGCATTATAATACAAGCGTTTTTTAGAAGAAGAATAATGATATAATCAAAAGCATTGGATTAGACCAAGCATTAAAAATGAAATGAGAGAAAAATGTATGTGTTTCTGTGATGATGTGGGTATATTTTACTCTGTTATGAGAAACAGTATCAAAATATTATCCCAAATCAGTAATTTGAACTCTCTGTTATAACCCTATCTGTCTCATAAGCAAAAGTTCCTGGGCTTTTGGAAATAATAACAAATATGGAAACTGTCATTTTCAGACATAGATGCTACAGATCAGTGGTTTTCTTCAAAGGAAAAGCCCAAGTCAACCCCAAGCCTATTATTGAGCAATAATTTAAACAAAAGTCTGTTTTCATATTTACTAAGAATAATATCTTCAAAGGTAAGCTGATTATCCTTGTTTTACTGTAGCTAAATGTACAGCTGTAAAAGAACAATATAAAAAAACATAGGTCAGGAGCAGAGTTTCAAATGTGTATAACTAAATCATGTTTCTTATTTTCCAGCAGATGCAATCAACTTCAGAAATAATTCAAAAGAGTTAATTTACCCTATAGTTACAACGCTTAAATGCGTGCTCCCTCAAATGAACAAAGGCTTGGTCAACTGCATGCTAAATACTTTAAAATGTAAATATATATCCAGTACAATTATACATCTGACACTGCAAACAAAAAAAAAAATTGAGGATGGAATATTCCAGTAATAAGCAATGGAATCTGTGACGAATATTACTGTTACATTATTGTTATTTTAACTGTTGTAATGTTTTTTAAAAACTTATTTGTTTCTTTGGTTGGTTTGTTGTTATTTTTTTCTTTCCAGAGCAAATAGTATTTGATCACTATGATGTCCCTCTCATAGGAAAAATACCTGATCAGGCACACAATCTGGTTCCTAGAAAAGTATCGACATGTTTTCATTTCCATTAGCAATATAATTAATACATTTAAATTCATAGAGTATTACAGAGTATGTTAAATAAATTATGTTCACTTGGACATATAAAATGCATACATATT